>NC_138906.1:165093987-166578787 GCF_965231255.1 Vanellus vanellus | reverse complement strand
GGATAAACCAAGCATGGTTATAATTAACATCTCCAGTAGGTCCATTCTCATTTCCTTTCTGATCAGTGTTACAGCTTTAAGTGTTAGCAGAACTCAGCGTTGAATTTACAGCTCCAAAGCTCAAATAGACACAGCTTCTCCTAATTTGTATCAGAGCTTAGAATACAATTATAAATCATGTATTTAATTACATTGCAATCTCTTTGTATACACATACTATTCCAGTTTGCATAATCAATGGGAAAGATAGGGGAAAGCATCAGTATGAACTTTGAAATCTCAAATATAGCAGTTAATTTGCCCAACACAAGCAGCAAAGCCAAAACAGTACTCCTCAAATGTCAGCTACAGCAATGAACTTCTGGAAAACAATTTTACCCTCAGAAAACACTTCACTCAAATTTGGCAAGTTGAGAGGAAATGCTTCGTTTGCAGGATTTATGAAGAAGAACGAGGTGGACACAGAATGAGACCTTGTTGTTTGCTGCTCTCTGCAAGCAAAGGACACAAAGATGATCTTTGCCCTGGTGAACGTACAGGTTTTCCCCAAGAGTGGAGCCTCCATCCATGGAGATATTTGGGCCCAACTGGACACAGTCCTGTGCAATCTGTTGCAGCTGGTCCTGCTTGACCCAGGGGTTGGACTAGATCTCCAGAGGTCCATTCCTGTTTCATCCATTTTGTGACGTTATGAATAGTTACCCCAGTACAACACAGAAAACAACTGTTCAAAAGAATTTAATGGGTTATATTTGTATCACCAAATTGCTGCTTATTTCACCACAGCAGGTCTGACGGTCATACCTCACCCGTTTTGGTGAAGGACTAGACCTGCTCCGTTAAATCACTCTCTTGGAGTTGATGTGTCCATGCGTAGCTGTACAACCGTGGTACAATAAAAGCATACGCGTGCCTGGCATTTACAGTTCAGTTGACAAACAGCAACTGATTAAAATGAACCCAATCAGGATGTCTTCAGTGCCCACACCTGAGGAGAACATACATGAGAGTGCATGGAGCACGTGCCTGACCCTCTAAAGGTACCTATCTTGCACTGATGTATGAGGAAAAAAACAGGAATCAGTTCTAAGAGAATAAAACCAAGAAAGCAATCTTAAATACCCTTAAGAAGATTTTTAGGAAACATTAAATATATGCATGGGGGTAATTCTAAGGAGATCGTCAAAGGCAAATTCCACAGAACTGGAAGGAGATTTGCAGAATATTGCTTTACCAGGACAGGCAGTTATTCTAGCACAAACAGGTAGGATGAAGGGAGACAAAGAAATAAAAGTTAAATAACAAAAGAATTAACCTTAATTTACCCTAATTAACCCAGAGATAAATTGGTCTCTGCCACTATATTCTGCCATCACATTATGGTTTTTATAAGTTATTTTTATTGGCCAATCCATCTTCACTTCGACTTTCTTTCTTAAGTCCTCATTACTATTCCACAGCTCAATAGCTTTTTTTTCCACTGGACATGTTAAATGGTGGAAAAATAAAATGGATCAATACAGTGACTCAATTAATTCCTCATCTTAAATTCTAATAAAATCAATTTGGAGAAGTGGCGTATCGTTAAGCTTACATCATAATGCAGTAATTAGAAACAACTTTCATCTTGCCAATTCCTTTGAAGATTTTAATGGCAATCAATTAAACATGCCTTGCTTCTCCATTAAAGACTTTCAAAAGGGAAATTGGATGAGAAGTTAAAGATAAACTGGCTGATTACACAATCTTACCACCCACCCCCATTTCAAATACTCCCCCCAAAATGTGCAAACTCACCATTAAAAAGTTAGCAAAAGCTAAGTCCCCTTCCCATGGTAACCAACAGTAAGTTTTCAGTTAATATATAATTTTTTAATAGACGGAGTGGTGCAGCGTTTTGTGATTTGCATATTTACCAAGCAGAAATTCTGGTGTGGCTCACTGTGATCAAATCTTTTTTTAGATTTATACCCAGCCGCTTTTAGGAGTTTAGCTACATTTATATTAAAAGGATGCAATTTAATATCACTGACTACTATTTAAATTAAAAAGTCTCTGCAGATCTTGGAGAGAAGTGAATATTTTTTATATGCTCTTTCATTAATAGTAATAATTGGAGCTTAGTGATGATCCCCCTATACCACACGCTGCACAAAAAATGGAAAAAGACAGCACCAGGTTCAAATCATCTGCAGTCTAACAGAAGCTACTAGGTATCTCTGTTAATTCTTCTCCCTCTAGGGCTTTATGCCCAGAAGGAATTTGCATTCATAAAGAAAACATGCACACCTAGTCAATGGCTGAACATCCAATTAGCTACACTAGCTCTCCCCTGCACCTCTCTGAAATCAGAGCAATCCAACTTTCTTTATTGTTTGTGTTTCACCTTATTAAACTGCTGTAGCATCTTTCTGACACCGGGACATCAGCACTGCACACGCTGCTCCTGGTGATGTCCCCACAGGGCTGCATGGACCATGCATCTCCACACCATTCTCCCTGTACTGTCCCCCACGCTGCCTGAAGCAGCACTTGGGGTCTTTTTTTCAGGTTTGCTAAGTTGCTCCCATCTTGTATATTAACACTTGTGCAAGAAATCATCATAAGCAGATCAGAGAAATTGCCACTGAAATAATCATGGGATAATACATCTTTTGGATTAACTCCACAACCTGAAAACCATTTATTCTCCAGGTCTCTACATTGTCTCTTCTTGTTATTTTTATTCATTTGTTTAACTATATGTCCTTTCTAAATTCAAAGAAAGGAAAGGAGTAAGTAAAAAACTCTTTCGGGAATTGAACAACTTGTTCTTTAGCCCATGTCAGCGAAATTTTATAGATAAAACTATTTCTGGATGTGTCAGTAAAAGAGACTTCATTGTGCCTACATTTGCAGTCAGTCTGAGTATCGATGAAAATATGAAATGTTATAATTAGAGTTCATTGTTATAATTAGAGTTCATAACTTTTTATTTCATTAAAAGTTAGCCCTTTGTTGAAAATGTAAAATCAGCTTTTGCCTGACAATTTTAAAAATTCTATCTTGAACATGTCATGAAATATTAGTATGTAAAAACAATTCTATTTTTAAGTTTTCCTGAATTTTCTTACATTTGGAACAGAAAGTGAAGAAAAAGTTAGAGAACTGTTTTAATGCAGTAGAAACAGAAAAAAAGAGAGGAACAAGAGCCAAAGAAGAGCAAAACCAAAAATGGAAATCAGGAAAATATTATTTTTCAAGTAAAATCACCTGCAGAGAAAGCAGATTAAAAATTTCATATTAAAAGCAGAAAAAAAGAGAAAGCAGATTAAAAATACATTTCCTAATAAAATTACATTCTTCAGTCAAAAGCCTATGTGATTTGGATTCATCTCATCAAAAGGTCTAAAATGTACAGGTCTACACCTGAACTAGCTCTGAAGGTGCTTTTAGAGTCAATGGGAAAAAATAGTCCATCATAGGGTATAATTCCAACATTAAAAATCAGTCAGATGGATAGTGCCTGTCCCTCTGCAGTGCCTGTAAGGTGAGCTTGGTGTTTCTGACGCTGATAGAAATGCAGGCACCATGTAAGGTAAGTGAAGTTAATCCCACCTCTGAGTCCTGAACCCTATCAACATCACAAAAAATTTTGTTCAAAGTCAAGAGAAGCCCAGAGTCAGACACCCAAGAGCCCAGAGACTTCAGCAGAGTTGAGGCAAGCCACCCACGACGGCAGCAGGTGGAAGCAGTGACTGAGGATGAGCCAGTGGATGTGCGGGTTAGAGTTGGGTTTGTGAAAATCAGTGCAGATCTTTTCCTCGCTACACTATATTACAAGTGGAACTATTCTCCGTTCACAGAATCACAGAATCACAGAATTTCAGAGTTGGAAGGGACCTCTAGAGATCATCTAGTCCAACTCCCCTGCTAAAGCAGGATTGCCTGGAGCACATTACTCAGGACTGCATCCAGGCGGGTCTTGAAAATCTCCAGAGAAGGGCACTCCACAACCTCCCTGGGCAGCCTGTGCCAGTGCTCTGTCACCCTCACCATAAAGAAGTGTTTCCGTGTATTTGAACTGAAATTCCTGTGTTCTAACTTGTGCCCATTACCCCTCGTCCTGTCACTGGGAACCATTGAAAAGAGCCTGGCTCCATCCTCCTTCATATATAACATCATAGAAAGCTATCAGATTGGTCAAGCATGATTTACCCTTGGTAAATCCATGTTGACCACTTCCAATGACTTCCTGTTCCTCAACGTGTTTGGAGATGACGTCCAGAATGAGTCGCTCCATTACCTTCCCAGGGACAGAGGTGAGACTAACTGGTCTGTAGTTCCCTGGGTCTTCCTTCTTGCCTTTTTTGAAGATCGGAGTGATGTCAGCCTTCCTCCAGTCCTCAGGCACCTCTCCTGTTCTCCATGACCATTCAAAGACGATGGAGAGTGGTCTAGCAATAACATCCGCCAGCTCTCTCAGCACTCGCGGATGCATACCATCAGGGCCCATGGACTTGTGAATGTCCAGCCTGGCCAGTTTCTGTTTGTTGTTCAGAAACTCGTATTGTCATCTACTTAATCTGGACTCCATTTGGATTGTATCAATACCACTAGTTTTCCCACTGAAAGATCAAAAAGTGGAAAAATCACTTTTTATATTACTTCTCTGAACTTAAGAGAATATTGGATTTTTACTACATAATCATAGAATGGTTCAGGTTGGAAGGGACCTTGAAGATCATCCAGTTCCAACCCCCCTGCCATGGGCAGGGACACCTCCCACCAGACCAGGTTGCTCAAAGCCCTGTCCAACCTGGCCTTGAACACCTCCAGGGATGGAAGTGTAGGAAGGAAGTGTAAAAGGGAGTAATAGTGCTCCAGACATCTGCAGGTTTAAAGGAGAGCATGTTGCACATATCTGACAAACTCATTCCACGTGAGTGCCAATGCCTGGACTTCTCTTGAATTTGAGTAAGTTTTCTTATGATGTTGATAGGGAGGCATTGCACCCATCAGGAAGGCAACGAAATGCAAATTAGAGGTGACTCTTCTGGAAACCAGCTGCTAGCTAGAAGATGACGCCTGAGTACCCACCAATGGGAGACTGGATCATCCACCTACGGAAGAGTTCAGACTTATGGAATTGAGCCATTTTCAAAAAAGAAAATGTGGGACAGACTATATGACTCCCAGACATTTCCCAGAAAGCCTTAGCAGCTGCATCCTCTCGGTCACTGTTTATGCTACAACTGTGTTAAATAAAGATGCAGTGGCACCTGTAATTAGTCTATTACAACAGAGGTCTAAGATAACTACATACCCGTAGAAAGAAAGAGCACTGCTTTAAAAATGACCACTCCCGTGGCAAGTCCATCGCTGAGTTAGTATTTTCAAGACAAAGGATAGATAGCAATTTGCTCAGAAACTTCTGGAAAAACCAATTAGACTGGGTTAGAACTGAAATTGGTTCAATTAACCCTGGTACACGATCTGCATTCAGAGGGTCAGCAATCACAGGGTGTATTTGTCAGCCGTGAAGGCGTGGAGAAACTATTTGCAGAAGTCGGAGCACAAATCAGGTGCTGTATGTACAGCCCCCAACCTTCACAAACAGCTCCCTAGTCAAGTACTAAATCCAATTTAAACTTGTCCAGAGCACTGAGCTGGGTGTGAATTCCCTCTTGAAACAACTTTGTACATCCTTTCGTAAAATTCCATTTCCACAGCTCTGCCCAGCTAATGCTTTTTTCAGCACCACACAATACCTCAGCCATGTGAAAAGAGTTGAGGCAGCCCCGTTTTGTCCTGTCCTCCAGCATGATGAAGCTGTTTAAGAAGTGACACTAATTGACTGCTTTGGCATTCCTGCGTGCGGTGACTTCTCCTCCCTGCTCAGCAGCAACATCCCTCTGAGATGCCGGGGGTCAGCACACATCAAATGTGTGGTTGCTCTTCAGCACTGACATCAAGGCTTGGCATCAAGTGCAAAGCATATTAACATGCTAATGGATGATGTCTCTCACCCCTGCTACATTTGCAGTGATTTCTAAGAGGCTTGAGGAGACCAAAAGACACAGCAGAGAGGCAGTTTTTCTCATGCCAGCCACTTCACATAGGAGGTCCGTTGCATTCTGTGGAATACTGTGACTGCCCACATGCCTCTTCCAGAAGTAGCTAATGAACAGACTGACCAGATGTACCTTACAGTCGGGAGCAGGATGAGAGGGCTGGAAAATCCCATGGCAGGCATGCAAACAAGAGTGGTGTAGCACTTCCGACAACAAACAAGGGTATTTGCCTTGAGGATTCATACTGAACTTCTAACTCCGATGGGAAGGATGGCTCAGGTGAAATATACTATTTGCAAAGAGAATTAGAGACATGACATACGGCGTTTCATGCATCTGTTCAAGAAGTGTGATCTAAGTGGCCTTAATGGTACCATGAGTCATTACAGACACCGGCAGAGAACACAAGATAAGGCTTATTCAAAACATTAAGCCATAAATATCTGAGCAACGCTTACCTTTCAAATATCCACCGTGGGTTATTCACCAGAGTCCGAATTTTATGCCAACATCCCTTAAGAATTTTGTAACAGGGCTCCTGGGCTATTGGCTATCCTTTTGTTATCCTCTGGAGAGAAATCAAGCATGAAGATTATTTGAAACTAAAAAAAAAAAAAAAATATATACCAGTATTTCTTGCTGTGTGCCTTAAATTCCCACTGAGTATCAAAGGACAATGCACGTACTCTGCAAGTCTGTAGCATTCCCATGCAGGTATCTGAGATTTCACTAGTAAAGAAGTGCAACGTGTCTTCTACCGTTCATTAGCAGCACAAGGCACCTCAAATTTTGAAACAGAAGTTTTACTGGCTATTAATTGCCTGATGTTTAAAAGTCCCACAGGTTGTTTTACACCATTAATCTAAAGGCATATGACAGTCTCTGACTAAAAGATGAATTTTCTTTTAAGTAATGACCTGGCAAAAGTCTTTATTGAAAAAAAAAAAAAAAAAAAAGTCTTTTAGTCTGATTCTATCTTTAGATAAATATACAAGGCTCTTAAAAAAGACCACATCACATAAACACATTGCCCACATTTCTTCAGAGAGAAATGCAAAATTGTTAAGACATTTAACTCTACAAAGCAATTAGGAAAAGAAAGCAAAAACCTACAGAAATTATTAAAACATTAACAGAGCAGCTGCAGAATTTCCATCAGCAGAGATGTTTCGGGAAAGGTTGGGCTGGCATGGTTTCAACCCAAGTCAGCACCCTCCTGAGGAAATAGCTTGACCAGAAACCTTTTCAAGCCCAGCATTTCTACAGCATTCTCACCCTCTTCTTCAGCTCCTCTACATCAATTTAAAAAGCTGAAGCCACACAACAAAATTTTTGCATCCCTGATTTCCAGCAGAGCAAGGCGTTTCTCCATGTCAGAACTGCAGAAGACAGCAGAGGATGTTTTCTGTGGCTCCATTTGCTGTAGAGAACATTGCCCAGATCCAACAAGCCATTCTGAGCAGGGTGACAGCCAGCTCCACAGCCTGGACAGGGCACTGTAACTCAGCCCTCCAGTCATCCGAACTTCATCTTCCGTAACCATGAATGTAAGATACCACACAGTCACACTGCATACAGGCAGTAAAATGAGATTTTTGCTCTGCTGTCTGCATAAGAGTCTAGGTATAAAGATCAGATATGTTTTGGTTTGGTTTTTTTTTGAATAGTACAAATAATGTCCTTCACGTTATTTTTCTCCACGTGGAGGAATTCTTCTGCCAGGGAATGACTTAGACAACAGTCAGCCAGGAGGTGCCAAACTGTTAAAATGTTAAATATTATAAATTACTTAAATTTATGTCTCCCATACTGATACTCTTCAAGCAGCATCCCTTCTGCTGTCTCTTCCCTGCCCAAAAAGCTATGCCATAATTAAGAAGGGGCTTCATAGGTGAGTTGGTTGTTCCTTTGGCCAGGTTTACTGCGTTAGATCTTGATCTGACAGGCTTCCACTTAAAACCAGGGATGCAATGAATTTCAGGTGATTAATCAGATCCTGGAATTAAAAGCCAATACTGTGTTCGAGCTCCTCTTTCTCATCAGTGGTGGCCTGTACATGTCCCATTTCACCTTTAATGTAGTTTATTTAGAAAATAAACCGTCTTAAACAACAGTTCATTAATATCGTTAAATTCTCTTCATTTTTATGAAGGCCTGTTTGTGTACGATTAACCTGCTTATGAAGCCTTGGTAGACTTGCACAAGGATTTGGCTGAGGCTATGCAGAACAAATGGCTTTATTTGTCCCCGGTAGGCAGTTTTCCTCCTTTACTCTCACGCTTTCTCCTCTCTTACTGGTTTTAGATGCTGTTGCACATTCCTTATCCCCAAGGCTGAGAGCTCTGCTATTATTTATTCATACAGATCCCCACCAAACGGAGCCCTGATCCTTTCATGAGAACCCCTGGTGCTGCAGCAAAGCAAATTCATCATTCAGGGCCCAAGAGCTCACCTCCTGCTGGGCAGCTTTGCTGTTGGCCACTATGCTGTTAGCATTCATAATTTCCAGGAGTGATTTAGTACAGCCGTAAAAGCTTGGGAATGAGAAGCAGGCACAGAAAAAGCTTTGATGTGTGGAGGGGCAACTTGCTGGAGAACAGCGTTTGCACTGACCACCTCAACTGGGAGCTCTGCTCACTCGTCATCAAACCCCAGGGTAGCCTTCAGAGCCTGTTCTCCTATGAACCTTTGGTGGGCTGAGGACTGGCCCAACCTCTCTGGCAGACAGCATTTTCCTCAGAGAAAAAGAAATACAACTGGGAAAGAAAGCCCTAAGAGTGGGAAGCGGTCCACTTCCATCACAAAGCAAACATCTGTGAAGTTTCTGCCCATGGGGCTATAACGTGCCTTCAACCGTGGTGGCAATCAGTACTCCAGAAGAAATATCCCTAGTTCCACCAAAATTTCAAGGCCTCAAGGACAATAGGAATAGAGTATGAAGTATGAAGGAATAGAGTTCCTGCTTTGTCCTTCCTGCTGTCCCCATGCTGGTGTGTGGTCTCCTGTGGCTAGCGCACAGAGTTTGGGGACTAAGATGGGAAGCTGCTATTGACTTCTTTCATAATTACTAATATACCACTCAAAGCCTACAGATTACCGAAAATATAGATTTTTTGTCGGCACCTACTTCACAAACCAAAACGGCCACAGGAACTTCACTGTTTCCCGAGATGACAGACATCTCATTGTGTATGCTGAGTCTGTGCATTTCAATTACTCTTGTCATTGAAAACATCTTATCACGTCCTTACAAAAGAATCAACATCTCCCCTTGCCTGACCCCAAATTTCCCTCTCCTTTCCTTAATCAGTACAGTTGGCAGAAATATTCTTGATTTTCTCCATAAGTCCTGATACTGATTTGAATCAAGTGCCTGTGTCTGAGGAGGAGCTGAATTCAGAGAATGAAAATCAGTACCAGACAGGAACAACATCCCTTTTCTACCCCACGTGGAAACAGTGAAGGAATTGAGGGAATTAAGTTTGTATTTTTCTGTAGTGCAGAGGCTAAAACCCCGTGAGGTTTCCAGAAGGCATTCAGTCTCATCTTTCTAACCATCTTTGCCAGAAAAAAAGTTCTACTTAAATTGGAGAGATGCAATTATGCTAAATTGTGCAGAGGTAAATGAGACTCATTCATGCATGAGGGTCTTAGAAGAAAATGGGGCAGATTTTGTGGTTTCCATGGAATTCGTCTTCCTGTCAATCAATTTGATCTGAAAAGCTGGGCTGAGCAGTCTTTCTGGATTTTATTATTATATCATCAGGAAATTGCAGTGACTTGAGAGGCTATCCACAAGCCAAAAACACTTTAACAATTCTCAGACATTTTTGCAGCCTTTCAACAAAATTTAGGGATTAAAAGTGCCTGCCTTTCAGTGTGCTATACATTTTCCGAGTTTTGTTGTAAATGTCACCAATTGATTAACTGACTTGCTTTTATTTATTTTTGTCTTCAAGAGCCGTCAGAAGTCCTGGCTTCTTACTACCATCACTACTGCAGTTTCTTTGAGAGTTAATAAGTAGAAAAGTGAAGACATTTTATATGCGACCAGCAGCTAGCAGTCCAGGAGGAAGGATGAAACGCTAATGGATCCCTTGAGAAGAAGAGTATGAGGAATAGCGCTGTACCACAGCAAGCAGAAGAAAACCTCATAAAAGGCAGGGAAGCTGTAAAATGACCAAACGCATGTAGAGCAGTAAAGAACTGCTGAAGGCAATGCTGGTAGGACACTAGAGATTGGGACTAGACGAGGAGGCAAAGAAGGATGGAGGAGCGGAAAGGTCATTTTTATGAGTGCTCACCTCTCGTGTCTATGTTATTTTCTTTAAATGAATCTCTTTGTAAACAAAAAGATCCCTGAATTATTTATTTGGGGGAGGAGGCAATTCTATCTCTGTGCATGCACAAACACATGGACTCAAGCACAAGTGCATGGATTAACCCTTTTATTCCCGGCTGTGTTGGGGCATCAGAAGGAGGCAACCAAGTGGGGAAACAGCATGAGGAGGTCCTGGCAGCGGAAGGTCCCTTAACCTTTCTCTGGACAGAGCAATCATGGAATCACAGAATTTTCAGAGTTGGAAGGGACCTCTAGAGATCATCTAGTCCAACTCCCCTGCTAAAGCAGGATTGCCTGGAGCACATTACTCAGGTCTGCATCCAGGCGGGTCTTGAAAATCTCCGGAGAAGGGGACTCCACAACCTCCCTGGGCAGCCTGTGCCAGTGCTCTGTCACCTTCACCGTAAAGAAGTGTTTAAAGTTCTGTTTGTGGGAAGCGTCTAGGAAAGCCAAGAGCAAGGATGAGCAAAATCTCTGCCCCTCAGGTGCCCAAGGAGCTGGAAGTCAGTTGAAATAACCTGTCAGTGTTAGTTTACATACTTCCAGGAATGCAAAAATTGCTGAATTTGTGAGGGCTGGAGCACCTAGAGGAGCCATGAAAGACCTGAAGTCTTAGCAAAAACCGGCACAGGTCAACCCTCCCAACTTGTCTCTGGGACTTGCCTCTGGAGAACAGCCTGGGGGGGGTGGCAAGCCATCTATACTCTGTGATTTCCTCTGTCAACCAGGACCTTATAGCCCAGGAAGGACTGCTGTTTCACCAACAGGAAAGCACAACACATGTATCAGCACAACGTTGTATCTCAGAAAGAAATTAGCTGGTGGCGTAGAGGTATGCCAGGCATCTCCCCATCAAGTCCTCACCAAATCTCACATGGAAGTCAGGACAGATTTTCTCTACACGTTATTACAACTAGTCCCTTTTCTTGTCTCCTTGTCTGCCTGTGGCTAGGCTCAGACTATGTGGGCTCTCCCCTGTCTATCCTCCACGCTTTATGCGTCATAGGCTTTGCCTGATCTTTGAAGCCACTAAATCTAAGCAGGAACTGTTGTTTTGCAGGCTCTGTTGTGTCTATTAGCTCTCTCTAGGGTCACAGCTTCCAGACTCCCCTGAACCCTTGTCGCAGAAACAAATAACACTCCCTGTGACTTTCATCCATGGCATTCTGCAGAGAAAAGCATAAAGTTTTGCATAAAACCGGACTTTTTGTCCCTAGAAACCTGAAAAGGGGAAAAACTATCTAATTAAGAGTGAGGTGAAGCTACGTTCATTCATTTTTTAAACTTAATGAAGTCCGTGGGAAAGAGGAACTACAGAAATGCGAAGTGTTGTCATGACTGAATGTAACACTACCAGGAAAACAAAGAGGTGAAACACAGGTTCGAGTTACTGCAGCTCCACAATCTGTGGGTCACTCACTGACAAAAAATGAAGGAAGTTTAAGTTGATACAATTCAGGTCTCACTTGCAATACACCAAAAGAAGTGAGTGGCAATCGCAGGGTGACCTCACTTTGCTATGGTATCTCCACTTTCTGATGGAACCTCCGAGATGATAGTTTTAGCAAATTATTTAAAATACTGACACAATGAAAATCGGTCCTATTGTGACTTCCTTAAAGTCATAGAAGAAAAGGTAACAACACCAGGCAGATAACCCAAGCCCACTGCCTCCTTTATCCCTTCTTTTGAGGACCAAGCTGGTACCCAGCAGAAAAATTTGATGCAAAAAGACCTGCCCAAATACTGGTAGTACTTCAGATCCTATTCACCTAAGCTGTTTTATTTTCCTGCCAAACTGCAAATGCGTTCTGCCTTCCTCAGCGTCTTAATGCATCTCATATTCGTAGCAAAAGAGTTTCTGTGAGATAGGTCCATTTGGTTGGTTGTACAGTTCACATCAGAGATTGTTTTAGATGAATAGAGCCTGTCACTTTTAAAGTAACAGCTGTTACTCACAAAATTGGACATTTTCCAGCTAACCACTGTAATGAACGGAAGAGTAAACAGAGTCCATTTAGCAGAGGCAAGAAACTCAGCGCCGCTAGAGAGCCACGACTGTCACAGGTGACAGCTGTCCTCTGAGCGGGAAGTAAGGTCAGGTAGCAGAAGTGTCCTCCCATCTGCTTCATCTTCAGCAATAATTGTCAACCTTATGCTTTACATTGGTGATTGCCTCAGGTAAACCAAGTCTTGACGTTTCTTGTCTGAAGTAAGCTCACGGAAATAAGAGCACAGGTTTTTGCAAGCTGTTTATCTAAGCAGGCGGGAACTGGAGAAGCTCACCCAGGGAAAGGTGTAAACCCTCACTAGAAAAGCTTTCAAAAATAGATTAAATGAACTCCTATAAGGTGACAGGTCTGTTTGATAATCTTTCCCTGCAACAAGCAGGCAGCTTCGACACCCGCTGTATCCTGTGATATCAACTGACCCGCTAAAAGATGTAGATCTATTGAAATGGTCAACAAATCAATGGGCCAGTCTTATTCTTCTCTGAGGAGCTTATGTTTAAGGTCACATGTTAGCTGAGACACAGGGATTCGGTGTCCATTAACAGTTGTAAATATAACAGCGTCAAATGAAACTATCTACAATACGTTTATCTGCATCTACAGTGGTCTTGCTGGGAAAGATTCATTTACCCACACTTATGTATCTCATGCCATAAAAACTTGAGCCACCTGGGGCTGGCAGATAAGATAATGTATTTCTGGCATGCCAGCACCCTTCCGACAGGGTAGCAGCACTTTGAGGCTAGCCGAAATACTCCAGAGCATTTACAGTCAGAGGAGGTATTCGCTAGTCAGCCACTGAGGATTAGCCTTGAGGCAGCCAAAGTGGCCAGCTAAGCAATGGCAACAGACATTGAAGTGACAAACATGGACAACTACTTTAGGCTGACACAATCGTGTTCCTACTTTATCTACTAGCTAGCTCCCGCTGACTGAAAAAGCATCTAAAAGTGACGTGTTTTTTTCATGTCAAAAGTTAAGAAGGCCACATGCAGTCACATGAATTCTACCCTATATACAACAGGACAACACAGTTTCCCTTGATCTAAACCAACAGGAAGAGCTGGCAGCTCCCCCTTGGAGAGTTACACTGGGTGGAAGAGTTTGCAGCCTACACGAGAACTCAATCCAGCCAAGTCTCCTACAGGGACATCTTACTGGTGCAAGTTCTGCCACTGGAATCACCACTGGGACAACACCTCTGTGAATGAGAGATATAGCATGATAACAGCAGATTTTCTGTAAGTCCTGAAACATTTATTCTGCTCTGGAAAGAGCCCTACACACCCTGTGGCCCTCTTTCTTGGTTTGGCTGCTTCACAGTTCTCACATTCCCTTGACTTGTCTGCTGTGACCACTATGTAGAAGTGCTTTATCCTACATCCTACCTTGCAAGATGTGATGAAGGGCCCAGGAATGTCCTTCCCAAATCTTACTGTATTTATTCCTCCTGTGGTTTTGTTAGTGACATTTACTAATAAAGCTGTGCTAAGACTTATAGCCAGGATGTGTCTTGAACTTAACAACTAGGAGGTTAACAAATTCTAAAGGAAAGTGCAGAAGAGAGAAAGAAGCTGTTTTTTGCCTCCTGAAGTTGCTATCAGCTAGAATGGAATGGAATGGAATGGAATGGAATGGAATAGAATAGAATAGAATAGAATAGAATAGAACAGAATAGAATAGAATAGAATAGAATAGAATAGAATATTTTAGTTGAAAGGAACCTATGGTGATCATCTTATTCAATCTACTTAATAAAACTAACCCAAAATATTGCGTCTGTTTCAGTCCAACAGCTCCACATCATGGATGAGGAAGTGAGAGTCAATAGCATGCCCAAAAGTGACATGATCAAACAACCAAAGGAGTTTCTAAGCCCTCAGTGAACGCCTCAACTACAGAGCCATCACTAAAGCAAGTCTAACAAAACCTTCCCATAACTGTATCTTTTTTATTCTACATGAAGGTCTTCCTATATCCCAGTAGAGCAGAGACTATGACAGAGCCCATTCTCGGGCAGAAAATTGTCCCATACTGGATTTCCAAAACTTCAAGTACCACCATGTCCCATTAAGGATTGCCCATAAGAAGAAATATTCCTGAGCTCCATTTTAAAAGGACACACCGGCCTCAGGCAATGTTCAGGTCTGGGCTTTGTTTTTAAAAGAATTGAATGAAAGGCAGGGTCAGTGGGGAGGGGAGTGCTCATGCATTTCTTCAGATTTTATTTCTCAGTCAACGCAGAGCCAAAAAAGCCTGATTATTCTCATACCTACCACATACACAAATCCAAGTGAATCGGGTCCAGCAAACAGGTAGCATTTCATCATCTAATAGTTGGTATCTCTTCTACTGAATACTAAGGCTTTACCAAAAGGCCCCTAAGATCAGATATTAACTTCAAAAAGGGTTGACGGTGACTGAGTTTGCTCACAGGCATGCACTGAGACAGACATCTCAGAAGGCTGCTTGCATCTGATCTTAAAAGCACTCTCCGGCAAACAAACCCCTTTCTCTCATTGCGCGGGCGTTCGTTTGACTGCCTCCCAGAAGAGGTCAGAACTGATGTGTGAAGGGCGCACCCGCGTCTTACACCCAGAGCATGACACACTTCTTCAGCTCACTGCATGCAAGTGCCTGAGCACTCTTTCACTCACAGACCAGATCCCCTTCTGCCACGCACAAAAGCATTATTAGCTGAAACTCAGCCCTGTATGAAACACAATGAGATGGATTCCCAGGTCTTTTTTTTCTTCTCCTTTCTCAGTGACTGAACTACCATGCCACCTCATTTAGAGGGAAAATGCACTGCAAACAAAAGGAAAAAACCAAATGATTTTCCTTTCACTTCAGATCGCTTCCAATTTCTCAATTTAAACTGCAACCAGGATGCGCCACAAGTTGCAGCTCTCAGTGTGATCTTAGAGCCACATCTGCTGTGGCTGCGAAAAGATGAACCTTCACCAACACTCTCACTTTACCACCACCACCTCTGCAGCATGAGACCAGCTCGTCACTTGCTGAGAATGTATTGGCTCTAAGTCTTTTCTTTTCCAGTGACCTACCATGCTCTTTGGAGGTCTTCATATCAAGTTATGGGCAGTGACATATCAGGTGAATGTATGGGTGGCTGTAAGAGCTCCAGAGCCATGAGGAATGCACCATAACAGATACCATAGGTGGAAATTCCTGTTATATTGCACATACAGGTAAAGGGTTGTCTCTCACACATCGTCACAGAGCTATCAGTTTCCCAAGTCAACACACCTTGGCCACTGCTTCTGCTGCCAGGTAAAGGAAAAGGAGGCAATATCACTTTGGAAATGGCCATGGCAGCATGGCAGCTCTGCTACGCAGCAAAGGGAGACAGCGAGGAGAAATCTGCCCTTCTTGCTGCCATTGTCCTGCTGGTTCCTGTGCTTTAACGGTGAGCGACAACGCCACGCTAGTGTCCACATAGTCACTCCTGTTTCACTGTGAGATGATTATCAGCTCTGTGGAAGAGTGAGGAAAGGGAGCAGCGTGGGCAGGAAATGAGGGAGGAGGATTTGGAGGGAGGAAGAATGCTAATGTGCAGCTGGAGAGGGGTGCGGTTGGAATAAAACAATGACAGGGGGAAAAAACAAAGGGGGGGGGGTAAAACAAAATGCATATTCTTTCCTTATTTAACCAAAGAATCATGAGGACACTGATAGTAGTGTTGGCTGGCCTCACCAGGTCAGTGTCCAGGAGTAACTGGACCCATTCATAAAGACCATCAGCAGCATTGCCATCTGCCCTGTTTCCATTGAATATGTCACCAGAAATTTAAACTGATTTAAAATTTGAAAATTTAAAACTGTAGCTACTGGAGTGAACTGTTATCTGTGGGCTTCACTGATGGCTTGAGCACACAGGTAGGAGCTCTGGGGACAGAGTGGACACAGGGAGGGCTCCATCCATCCATACTTCCATGCCTTCATCTTTCTGTACCTCCATCCCTTCATTCCTCTGTCCCTCTACCCCTTCATCCCTCCTGGCTTCTCCAAGGTCACTAGAGAAGAAAGCAATAGTGACAAGTCTTGGCTGGGCATGCCCTTCTGTTGTGACTTGGTGGAAGAACCCTTCTTTAGTCCCATCAGATACTTCTTTCACTGTTGAACTTTACTCTCTAATGGAAATAATAAGGAAGAGAAAGAGAGTACGAATAGGACTTAGGCTTCAAATCAGCCCATGGAGCAAGTTCAAAACAAACCCAAGGAGATTCATCATGAAGCTGGAGAGGCCTTTGCCACAGGATGTTGTGGGTGCTGAAAAGTGGTGAGTAGTCATGGGCACGTTCATGCCAAGAGAGCCACTGATTTTACGAAATATGCATCAGGAAATCTCTGAACATCAAGTGGTTGGATGCCAGAAGAGTAATTTAGTGAAATATATGCTTAACTTGCTCTTATACCTGGTATCACCCTGGACCACTGTCAGAAAGAGTACTCTAGGCTACACAGCCAATGCAGCCTTTCTTATGTCATAGAATCATAGACTCATAGAACCATAGAATGATATGGGTTGGAAGGGACCTTAAAGGTCATCCAGTTCCAACTCCCCTGCCATGGGCAGGGACACCTTCCACTAGACCAGCCCCATCCAACCTGGCTTTGAACACTTCCTTCTGTTAGCCCAGGACCTGTTGCCTCTTTCTTGTAAGCAATATCCCCTCCTCCCCTGCACACACACACAGCCTTTCACTCCAAAAGACAGCTTTTGGTCTTTCAGTATGTCCCACCTCTTCCCACCAATATCATCCCAACCCCCTACCTTTAACGTCAGTGTCTTGCCAGTCCCTCAGACCCCTCTTTCCCATTTTGATCCAGTGTTCAGCTTCCAGCATCATTTCAATCACTCAAAGGCTCCAGGTACTGTGACACCAGACCCAAGTTAGTCTCAGTAATGCCTTAGTCCCTTCTGCCTCAGATTCCCCATCGAGAACCTCAGATCCTCAAAGTTAGGTCTCAGAGATGGCAGGAAAGTGTGAAAGCAAGGAGACATGATTTGGGAAGGGAAGAGTAAGATAAATAGATCTACAAAATCAACAAGATGTCTTATCTTCTGCTACTTCAAAGTCTGGGTTGTTTTTTTTCTCCTAGCTTACACTTTTTTTGTGGTTGCCAGTGCCAACACATACTCTCAAGAAGATGCTTTTAAAGCTTTGTTTGCTTTGTAAAATGCTATTTTTGTTGTGAGGTGTAATGAGTACCTATGAAATCTCTTGTGCCCCTGTCAAAGACAGAAATTTATCTAAAGAAGATGTCTTTTCTTAGGAAACAGCATGAGCTCAGTCTAAAACAAGTCTATGACACAAAATTACTTCCAACAACTTGGGCTATCTTTGTCTCAGAAGCTGCTGGCCTGAGGCATCTTGTGTAACAGGGAACAAGTGCAGCATTTACAGGTTGGCTTAGTCGTTTAACAGTTTACAAGCTATTCAAGCTTTACTGGCCCACAGGTTTTCCCCCCACTCAAACAACCACGTCTTCAGGTGATATACGTGCTAGGATTGACCAAATGCCATTGACGCATTTCTTGCGCCAGAAGGGAGGTGAAATACCCACCCATTCAAGCATGGTAATTTGATCATTACCATCCTGGCGTTGCAGCATGTTCCCACAGGCTTGTAAGAAATTGTTTGTTCTGACGGCAAACACTACCACAGCAGCAAATACTCCCTCTCATGCAGCATTTCTGGGCATGGCTCTTTTTTTTTTGCCAAAAATGGCTCTTTAATAGGTCTCTGAGATCCTGAAACCCAGTCAGGGATGTGTGTCGGAAGGGGATGGAGGCCAGCAGCCACCCTGATTAATATGACAATGATGAATTGTGTGCATGACCTGAGCCATTACTTATGCCTTTTCCAGCTCAAATCCTAGATCTCTCTCAGCAGAGCAGGCATCCGGGCAGGGCACTGGGAAGTCACAAGGCTCTGAAAGATGCACTTTTATGTGCAGAAACAGTGGTTATTTTTAATCTTCCTCACATTTCAGGGCTCTGTGCTGCTTTCCCTGCAGTGGGGAGAGAGAGGTGAGACCCTGCCAGGTATCTGCTGGCTGCGGTAAGATCACACACACAGGTCCACGCTCAGAATATTTATTGAACAGGACAAGAGTGAAGAGAGACAGTACATGACACACAGATCAAATATCTGCCACAGAGGTCGCAGAGGTTGTCACAAGCTCAACAACGTGTTTAAAAGCTTCCTGGCAAGCTCTGACTACAGACGCGTCCTTGCTCTGTATCCAGCTCTTTGGCCATACAGAGTGGTCTACATTGGAAAGGTAAGAAGGACACAGGCTTGGGCACTGACTTGATGCTGGCTGGACCACTTCCATCTTAACTTGAAGCAATTGTGTCCTCTTTCAAGTATCTCTTTCCCAGACAATGTCTAAATATGTTTTGAGGAGTAGCACAGGAGAAGGACAGAACAAATCACCCATTTCAGGTAAGAGTGTTTAATCATAAACATTCCAACTTGCTATGTGTCCTCCAGGCAAAATAATGGACTTTGACCCTTATTTACCTGTGAAACATCGCCATAGAAACTAGACTCTAGACCGAGCTGAATTTATTTTAGAATTACTGTTATAGCCCAGAGGTATTTCACAGAGAAAATTAAGACCAAAATAAAAAACCCCACCAACAAAAAAAACTTCAACGAACCAACAGACCTTCTTCCTCCATAGACTTAGACTGCACAACTAAAGTCAAAGAGAAACCAGCAGGAATGACGGCCTGAAGCACTGCAGCTTTGGTTCCTTCCAGTCACGACTATCGATATGCCTCCAAACTGTGTTGGCTTACCTGGTTATTTCTATGGTTTGCCATCACCCCACCACTTGAGAAAGATGCTCGGACTTAACCACTACATTTCTGTGTGGTAATCATCTCACTATATACGCAGTGACACTATGGCCACAGGATGGCCACTATGGCCACTAGGGCATATATGTTATTCTCTGTGTAGAGCACCTGGATTGAATTCACCTGTCCCACCAGCTCACTATCTGCACACTTTTCATCCTGGGACAGTTTTCTGTCCACACCCATCTCTGCTGCCTTCTGGAATTGTACCCTCTCAAGCAAAATGTGTAGGTCTGTGCATTGGCAACAGGAGACCAAGACAACAGTTCCTGAAAAATCATAGGTAGTATAAAACTATAAATCAAAACGCTTTTGTCCAGAGCTATACTTTTAGCCCCTTTACCCTTTCCCTGTCTAGATCCAAGTATTGTCCTTGCACCCACCTCCTGCTCTTTCAGCCTTGTTCCTTGTTGGACTACCACTGTTCTTTGGTGGCCCCAAGGCTTCTTCTGGGCTGCTCAGCCCCACTCCTAGCTCCTGCTCTCAGCACCTTCAACTCCTTGTCCTGACCCTCCATGGACCCGTGGGGTTGGCTCCTGCCTTGCCCTTCAGACTGCTGTATCCCATCGCTTTGCCATGTCCTCACCTTGGCTTCAGTGCCCCAGCCTTGCTTCTGCTGTAGCTCTGGGTCCATGCCCTGATCAACAGCTCCTCCCACAGATACTCCAGGTTTGTCTTCCATGCGCTTTGTGCTGTATGAGCAAGCAGAATAAAAACAATTTAGGATAAGGGCTGTTTGCAAATTACAGGCTTTGGATTTGGCTAGTTTCTAAGGCAAGATATCACTGCTTTCCAGAGAGAAACAAAATCTGACTTTTTTGGCTTTCTGCATATACTTTCATTGAAATTTTAATTTTCCAAATGAACACCAGCCAGGCTGAGCTCATGGCTTCTACAGGGCTTTAAGCCCAGGAGGGAACATAGATTTTAGTACTGCCTCTGCTGCACTGCAGTGGCTGGAATTAAATTATTGACTGCTTCATGTGGAAATCTCTGGGATTTGCAAAATATAACTTCTTCATCAAGAACAGTTGCTTATACGAACTAATTAGAGCTTTAGGACGTGTAATTCCAACATGCAAACAAAAGAATGCTGCTTGGTAAAGGGTTAATGACTCTGACAAGGGCAGTCCTGGACTCCAGCCTTTGCTGGAGGACTGCAGTGCCTGAGGGCAGTACCTGAAGAATACCAAGGGAATGGGAATACTGACTTTGTTGACAAAAATCCTGACACTTGATTTCTTTATCAAGGCAGAGTCTCCTTCTGAAAAGACTCATACTGTCCTGCTCTGGCCTTCTCTTATGCGTGAGGATGGGCTTTGCACTACTGCTGTAATTTTTATGAGAGAAGTTGTCTCTCATAAAAGAGAAGTTATCACGAAGCCTGGTGAGTCAGGAAGGAGACTCCTGTCCTGCCAAGTGATTTTCAAGCTAGGGAGCTGGAGCAGTTTATAATGAAAAAAAGTCCATTGGCACTTTCTTCCTCAGCCAGCTCTGTGTTTTGTTGGCTTCTTCGCCTGCATTCAGACATACGCATCTGCCTAACAATATGAAAAGAGCAGTTGCACTAACTACAGCTCGGTGGGATGACACACACAAGTTTCTGAAAGATTGGGATGTGCATTAGCAGGAATTTTAGGTTTGTAGATGGCTACATTCATCTAATAAATTAGACATGGTATACATTCCTGGCTGCTGTTTAACTTTTGATCAAGTTTCCTAGAGGAGCAAAATGTACATTAATAAAAGAGTCTGGAGCTGTACAGGACATAAAGGGAAGCTTCACAGAATCACAGAATCACAGAATTATCAGAGTTGGAAGGGACCTCTAGAGATCATCTAGTCCAACTCTCCTGCCAAAGCAGGATTGCCTAGAGCACATTACTCAGGACTGCATCCAGGCGGGTCTTGAAAACCTCCAGGGAAGGGGACTCCACAACCTCCCTGGGCAGCCTGTGCCAGTGCTCTGTCACCCTCACCGTAAAGAACTGTTTCCGTGTATTTGAACGGAACTTCCTGTGTTCTAACTTGTGCCCATTGCCCCTCGTCCTGTCACTTGGAACCAATGAAAAGAGCCTGGCTCCATCCTCCTTCAACCCACCCTTTAGATACTTGTATGCCATAATAAGGTCTCCCCTCAGCCTTCTCTTCTCCAGGCTAAAGAGTCCCAGCTCTTTCAGCCTTTCCTCATAAGGGAGATGCTCCAAGCCCTTAATCATCTTAGTTGCCCTTCGCTGGACATGAAATCAAGTCCACAAACGTGATTTCAGAGAGAGAAGTAAATAATGAATACATTTTCCCTCCATGAGTAAGCAAACAGATGGGAAGTGATGCAGAAGTTTCAAAAGGGAAAATCATGAATCTGTGTTCCAAAGACAAAAACTGCAAGTTCCATTCAGATGTGTCTCACTGGCTCAACAAACAGAGACAACCCAACAAGCTGTGTGAAATCCTGCTTTGTTTTTTCTCCCTTGCTCTTTTATCCTCTGCTGTTTCTTGTTTTCTTGCAGGAAGAGAAGGAGCCCAGGGTGACCTCTCCCCAGCTCCTTTCCATATCAAAGCTGTAGAGCTGAATGTGCTCTAAAATGAACTGGGTTTGCCAAGCAGCATTCACCCTGATACTCGGGATTCGTCTCAAGCTTGCCAGACACTGTGAGTGACCATTGCTCTTCATGCAACAACCACAAAATATCTATGAGCAGAGCCTCCGCCAGCATAAATTGCTAGTTTGCAGCATCTGAGGACCTGCCTCCTTTTTGGGCCTTCACTGCTCCCTTGCACTGGAAGGTGGCACTTCAGGCTGAGGGAAATGGGGTTGTTCAGCCTGGAGAAAAGGAGGCTGAGGGGAGACCTTATCGCTCTCTACCTGAAAGGAGGTTGTAGCGAGGTGGGGGTCGGTCTCTTCTCCCAAGTAACAAGCAACAGGACAAAAGGAAACAGCCTCAAGTTGCATCAGGGGAGGTTTAGATTGGATATTAGGAAAAATTTCTTCACCAAATGGGTTGTGAAGCATTGGAATGGGCTGCCCAGGGAAGTGGTTGAGTCACCATCCCTGGAGGTATTTAAAAGATGTGTAGATGTCTAGATATTCAAGACAAACTTGAATATAGGAAGTTCCATCTTAACATGAGGAGGAACTTCTTTCCTGTGAGGGTGGCAGAGCACTGGCATAGGCTGCCCAGAGAGGTTGTGGAGTCTCCCACTCTGGAGACATTCTAAACCCGCCTGGACGCCGTCCTGTGCAACTGCTGCAGGTGTCCCTGCTCTGGCAGGGGGGTTGGACTGGATGATCTCCAGAGGTCCCTTCCAACCCCAACCATTCTGTGATTCTGTGATTCTGTGATTCTGTGATTCTGTGATGTGGTGCTGAGGGACATGGTTTAGGGGTAACTTGGCAGTAGTAGGTTAACGGTTAGACTCAATGATCTTAAAGGGCCCTTCCAACCAAAATGATTCTATGATGGACTGTGTCATCCTGGGAGGTGTGAGCAACCATCTCTGCAGTTTTCTGACTGGTTCAACCAGCAGACCCTTCAAACTCCTCTCCCTAAAGTAGAAAGCAACAGATATTCACCAGTTAAGCAAATACCATCAGTAGTGTCCTCTTCAACAAAGAAAGCTCAAACACAAAAGCACATGCTGTGCCAATTCTGTCTATCTGAATTGATCTTTTTTTGCTCTCATCCATTTACTTTTTTCAGCATGCATGTGCACAGACATTCTGTCCCTCTGACCATAATTTAAAGGTGATTTTGGAGTATCCAACAGGTCCATAGTTTGCAATGTGAAAACTTCAAGCAAAAACTTTTCCCAAACTTCTCAGACTCCCTCAACAACTAAGTAAAAGGAGATTTTTCCAGAACAAGCAGTGTTCCAGCCCAGGCATAGTAGTCTTAAATGCTGGTGAAACAGGAATGTATGGTCTGCATCCTAAGTGCTCAAGACCCTGCTCACACAACAGGTTGATCAGGCACTAAACCAACACAGCCTCATATTTTAGCCTTCTTCACTCTTCGTAGTTTGACTGGCTCAGCAACTGCCTGGGGAACCATGAATTTGAGCTTCCAGGCACATTACCTGCATAGAAACTCCCTCTCAACACTCAGATGTTTCTGATACATTTAAAGCACAGTAACTATTGATTCTCATGCACAAATAGAAGAGTAGATATGACAGAGATGGTTTCACTCCTTTGAAAATTCCAGGAAGTAAGAAAAATAAATAAATACAAACCAGCCAGTGTGCATTTTGTCAGATGAAACCAGTAAGGAACGGTATTTTCTTTCTGAGATTATAAAAGCATATTAAATACAATGAAAATACATCTGCAGCCACAAGGAGAAAGAAAAGCACTGCACATTACTGATGTTCATGTCTTTGCTGCCCAGTGTCCAGAAACACCAAACCATTGAACTGGCTGACTGATGCAAGATGTGCCCATGCCCTACCACAGGAACACACGCCTGGAGAGGGATGGCAATATATAGTTCCTTTCTCCCTGGGGCAGCCGTGCTGTGTACTCCCTATCATATCCCCACCATATGCCTATTTAGGGCTGATAATCCCATTCTTTCCCACAAATACACTGCATTGTTTCTCCCCTGTCTGGCAGCTTCAGCGAAGCACTGAGGAAGCAGCTTGAATGAATGCATTTGCACATCACATAAATTCTTGAAAGAAAAGGTTATGCAAATATTTCATTTCCACAGCAGCAGGATTTAACCTCAGAGCAACCTCTGTGGCTGTGTTGTCTCCGCTAAAGGCTTTCAAGTGTGCTCAGATCTGGCATGGGAGATTAATAGCCATGTAAAGGGGTTAGGTTTTGTGCTGAAATGTTGTTGAAAGGCATCACAGTGCTTCTTCTGACTCAATAGGAGAGGAGTCTCGCTATACAGCTCCAGTTTGCACAGTGGGATGATTTCACTCCAGCTCCTTTGGGATTAAAAATTCGTATTCCTTCTGCAGCTCCTTTGAGGCGTTGGGGTATCCTACTCCAACGCGGGAGCAACAATATTCATGTAACCAGGCTCCTTGGCTCATCCTGGACATAGCTCCTCAGCTGGCAATTTCTGCCACAAATTCATCGCTCATGATGGAACAAGAGCACTGTCGTCACCTCTCCTCTCTGGGCTTTTCTGGGGGATTTTTCCAGAGTTGTGCTGGGTGCCATGTGACTGCCAGAAAATGGTCTGAAATGACTAATGTCTTTCACAGCAGGTCAGCTCCAGACCCATATATTAAACCTTAAGGGGTAAGAAAAGTGTTGAGCAAGACCTAGTACAATTTGAGAACTGTTATTTGGCTCAAGACCAGCACATAGTGATAATTTTCTAGCATTAGGGACTTCCTCTGGCAGAGCTCTGATCTTTGCATTTAATGGGTTTTGATGGATTCCCCTCCCCCGCCCCCCTTTTAATTTAGCCACTGCTGTTTTACTCCACCCAGATTTCTGGCATTCTCATTGACCTGTGGCAAGAAAGTCAAAATGCTCATAAAAAAGCCTACACAAAGAAATGAACAGAAAACCCATTGTTAATTTGCAAACAGAGATCTCTCCCTCTGCCCCTTTATTCACCTGATTTACTGTAGACTTTTCTGTTGTTCAGCTTGTCAAAGACTCTTCCTTTCTGTATCCCCCACTGCGGAGGTTACATCCTTGTAGGCCACTGTCCTCAGAGTCAGGCTCTCTCAGCCATTTGAACATATTTAGCTTTCCTCTCCAGCTCTGGTTTATCTGTTTCCTATGCAGGTGACAGTCTTGCTATTCCTCTTAATTAAAACAAGCATTTGGAGAGGCAAATGCCTCTCTGCATGTGTTATCTCCGGCACTTGACTGACTAAGTAACAACTTGTTGCCTCAGCAAAGGGCAACTCCTTCGTCTTTGACAACTATGTACATCTTCCACTGTGAAGTGCACCTCCTGCTCATCCTTCTGCTTTATCTATCCTTATATACGCAGGTATCTGTATAAGCACACTAGATGCAGACAAACAACTACATGGGATAAGAGTATTGCTCATTATGGTGTGAGAGTTTTGTGTTTAGGAATGATTTCTGAAGAAATTTGGGACAAGAATAGGTCATGGTTGACCTACTAAAGCTTTCTTCCATGAAGAAATGTTTTTTGTCATCCGTGCTGTCCTTCTCTGCACCTTCTGCAGTGCGTCCTCCTTGAAGAATTGCGCACACAGTTGCCAGAATCATAACAAAATTAAAGTCAGAGAGGACCTCAAGAAATCTTTGAGATTAGATCTGATTGCTCGGGGCCTTGTCCTATTAATTTTTAAAATATCTGCAAAGATGGAAACCCTACAGGCATTTTGGGCAACCTGTTTCAGTGTTTGAATTAGCATTGACAACAAGGAAAGTTTGGCACTAGACATTCATCCCTGTCTTCTCTAACCATTGGATCACCACATTCTGGAGCAAATTTTGTATGAGGACCTGCCAGCCTGGACTGGACCATCACTACATCTCTTTTCTTTGTGTCCCATTATCAATATCTCAAACTAGTTCTTCTCAAGAGTTTTGGCTCCAGGGACTGTGCCCATGGTCACTTCTTGTTCAGACTCAATTTCAGAACATTTAATGTGGCCTCATGGGCAAAAATTTGGAAATCACTTCCTTCAGCCTTTCTGCCCGTTGATGCAAACTTTTTATTGCTACCATAGAAAAGAAAAGTCAATGGATCAAACAAGTCACCTGAAGATAATTCCCACAGTTCTTTCTATCTGGAATAACTGGGGAAAAGGAAGAAAGTTTTGATACCTTCTTGCCTTTTTTTTTTTTTTAAATCTTTCTTTATCAAGACTTGAAAAATATCCTGTTTTCAGGTTTCCAGATGGCCCTAGCTCTATGATTATTTATTGTGTGGACATGAGGAGGCTGGTTGGCAGTAAACAAAGGTCCACAAATTTTCAAAGGAATTCATACCACTTGTTGAAAAACTAATTAAGTATCATACAGACTAGATGCATGCTACAGTGATTGCAAATGCTTTGTGTCTCAAGTGCTATCTTAGCACAGACATCAACTTTATAATTTTAATTTCCTTACACTCACCCTCTCTTCAGTTCCGCCCGAGTGATTTATTTGGGCTTTTCAAGTGGTATACATTAGCATAAATTGAAATGTCAATATCAGGCAAGAGAAAGAAACAAAACAACAACAACAAAAAATCAAAAAACCCCTAAAACCTCAAAAACTAATCATTGTTGGGGAAACTGTGTCTTTTTTCAGTTTCCTGAAGAGTCCTTATTTTTATCTAAGGCAGCGTTACCACTTCAAAATGCTATGACCTCAAGTGGTTTAGTTAGTCTTATAAAGCAGAAGGAAGAGCAGGTCATGGCTTGGAAGACTCTAGCTAGTTTGTCATTCTCAGTTTCCCATTCAGACAGCGCAGGAGTGGATAAATCTCATTATTTTTATGGCTAGGAGAGATGACAATACATGGCACAGAACCTTGCTGGGTGACAGGTGTCTTGAGTGAAGATGATGGGCTATCACTGACCCAGGAACCTCACGCCAATGGCTGAGCAACCGCTTTGCAAAAGGCACATGACATCCTCACCCATGTTTAAGACTTGGTCAATCACAGGATCAATGTCTGGAGAGCAGCCCTGAGGAGAAGGACCTGAGTGTGCTGATTGATGAGAAGCTCAACATGAGCCAGCAGTGTGCGATCACAGCCCAGAAGGCCAACCATATCCTGGGCTGCATCAGAAGAAGTGTGGCCAGCAGGTCAAAGGAGGTGATTCTGACCCTCTACTCCACTCTCGTGAGTCCCCACCTGGAGTACTGCATCCAGCTCTGGAGTCCCCAACGTAAGAAGGACATGGAACTGCTGGAGCATGTCCAGAGGAGAGCCAAGAGGATGGTCTGAGGGCTGGAGCACCTCCCCTATGAGGAGAGGCTGAGCGAGTTGGGGCTGTTCAGCTGGGAGAAGGTTCCAGGGAGATCTTATTGTGGCCTTCCAGTATCTGAAGGCGGCCTACAGGAGAGCTGGGGAAGAACTTTTTACTCAGGCATGTAGCAAAAGGACGAGGGGGAATGGTTTTAAACTGGAAGAAGGCAGGTTCAGATTGAACATTAGGAAGAAGTTTTTCACTTTGAGGGTGGTGAGGCACTGTCCTGGGTTGCCCAGAGAGGGCAACATCCCTGGAGGTGTTGAAGGCCAGGCTGGACGTGGCCTTGGGCAACCTGGTCTAGTGGGAGGTGTCCCTGTCTATGGCAGGGGGGTTGGAACTCAATGGTCTTCAAGGTCCTTTCCAAACTAAACCATTCTATGATTCTATGATCAACTAATAAACAGATATTATCCCAATTTAGTAGCACTGCAGCCTGCCCACTGTTATCCAAGTCTCATCCCAGAGGAAGGGTGGAGAATGTTTCTCTATTTGAGGTTTATGCAGAAGAAATTCACGCAGTCTTAAAGGATTGCTTTCATTTCATATGGAGGATGTTCAGATTGTACCATATTGGGTAGAAGCAGAATATAGAAAATTCCCTTTCTTACGAGCTTCTTATGAGCAGCTCATTGATCTGAGTACACAGGCAAGAGGCTAGGCACTGGAGAAACCGGAGAGAAAAAGATGATCCCTAACGCAATACACTGTCCAGCTAAGGTGACAGAGACTAGACATACAGACCATGGTGATGTGCCAGAGGACACTGTTTTACAGGACTATTTTTAAAACCCAAGGGGCAGTAAGCCCGTGCTGTTTCTACATCATGTTGTCCCTTCTCTGGTCTTTAGGAAATCCTCCGTTTATCATCACCATCTGTGACATGAAATCAAATCTAGGAGCAACCATTTGAGAAGTCATAAGCACACAGTTGAGAAGCAAACGTGCTTTTTCTGTAATTAGATCTGTAAGGGAAGGAGGATGGCTGTCTGTCTTCACTGTTCATCAAAAATCCTATCATTGTTTGACCAAAAGTGCTAAATGTCACAATGTATTATGATAGCTGTATTAATGAGCTGTAACCAGGAGCAGCCAAGAAACAAATGAAGTGTCTGGAATCAGTTTTCATTTCAAAGTGCAATCACTTCAAATCAGCTGCAGCACTTTGCACATAGCTTTTGCAGCCTGGATGCTGTAGCCCCTGAATTTTCACACAACTATAACTCTCTCAGTCTGGCCTCATGAACTTCCTGCCCACATTTCATCAAGCCCACCTACTGCCCCTCATCAAGCCCTTAGACCGTAAACCCACATGGCCTTGCACACAGGGGCTGTAAGTGCTGACCTTTGATTACATACAGTCTAGCTTTTCTCTCTTGCTGTTATTCCACACCAAAGAGAGGAGCAGGTTTCCAGAGGTAGCAGGAATCAAACATTTCAGAGCTGGGAGCTCCATTATTTCATTGCTGCAGGTGCATTACTGCTCCTCGAGGCTCATTACTTCCTTTGCCTTCAAGGAAATCGGAGACCTTGAAAGGATCAATAAGTACATTATTACTCTTGTTCAATTACATTCCTGCCTGATTCTGAGCTGTCTGAAGGAAGCCATTCATTGGATTCAGCTTTCACGAGCTGATTGCTACACAGCCGGGCAGCTTAGCTCTGAGGTGGTGCCAGCCGTCCCCTCCTTGTACAAGGTACACTGCCTACAAGGGTAATCAGAACACATCGTTATCTGAAAGGCAGCAATGAATATATCAGGGATGAGACGCAAAGACAGTAAAACTGCTGAATATTCTTTTCAACAACCTACGAGCTCTCCAATTGCTCAACTGTAGAATTGCAGCGGCGTTTAGGGCAAGAGAGATTTCATTGCGTACTAGTTGCTTTGTTCCATACAGAGTTCTCTCTCTAGCTCTTTTTAGAAAGGCATGGATTCCTGTTTCCTAAGGCACACTGTTAAACATCTTTGCATGTATGCCCTATTTTTATGCCATAACAAAGGGAGACAAATTTGGAGCCAGCTGTGCTAGATTCTGCGCCCATACAAGTAAAATTTCTCAAAATAGAAAACCTGCTCATTTTCCAAACTTACTGCACAAAGGGGAAAGCCAGCTCCCCATACTACTTGTCTGCATGTTGGTGACACTAAGCCCAAAGACCACATTCTCATCTTTGTCAAACTGGCATCAACCAGTTCATTTTACATCATTGCCCAGCTAACTCCCAGTTTGCAGCTGCGACACAATAACCCTTTGCAATCCCTTCTGCCATTAGTGCAGGCACTTGAGGCAAGACAGGTGACATTAGCTTCACTTTTCTTTCGGAAAAAAGAGAATTCATGATGATCTGCAACCTCTTGCCCTGCCAGAAGCTTTCTGCTGGCGGCAGTTTCTTAATTTGGATATTAGTTTCAACCTGAAAATCCAGAAAGTCTGAAATGGAAATGAGACACTTATTTTAACAGAGGACAATTAACTATTGGAGCTTATTATGATGGGATGAAGGAAAACTCTCCACTGCTTGAGCCCCCTAATCAAAGTTGGATATCCTTCAAAAAAGACTGGTAGTAAATCATTAAGCAGCAATCTGCATGAGATTATAAAACCATGCGGAGCATCCACCTAAGACATCTTTCTCCGCACCTGAGCCTTGGCATCTGTTTATTCTTTTGGTGGATCTAACGTTCAGAGCACTAATCCATCACACTGTCTGAGCTTTACAAATAAGCGAATCCTCACAAGCTTTTGCTTAAAACAAAATTCATTATATGGTATCAGTGCCAATCTGGAGGCTTTTAACAAGACTTCTACAGTCAGGTGTGTGCTATTTCCTCAATGGAAAAATTCAGAAATCAGCAGGATATAGTCTTTCTGCAGCACAGAAAGGGACAAATGCTGCCAGTGTCATGTTATTGCATCCAGTTCATTCTTTTGTCAGACTCTTCCCATTCTGGATTTTCTTCGCTCTCAGAAGACCAGTGCTTCATTCCAGCATCTTAGGGACAAATGGCCTAAGAATCTGTTTGTTGGGTAGACAAAGGGACAAGTCCCACTTCAAGCAAAGAAAACTTTGGAAGGATTTTCTAAAGCATCCTTAAGAATTGGGGTAAAACTGCCATTGACATTCAAGGAATTACTTACCCTTTCTCTTCTTGTTCAACTATATCTATTCAAGATATGATCTTCAGAATAACACAGGGAAATGGAATCACTCTTCACTTCCTAGGGTCATGCAGGGATCTACAGCCCATGTACTTGCAAGGCAACGGAAATGCCCTTGATCTCTCCTGTTTTCTTCTGGAAGAATGTTGTAATTCCCTAGGGTTTTAGCACTAGAAGTGTTAAATTTGTGAGAAGATGTTGTGAGAGGTTTGGAAGTGCAAGGATCTAGACTGAATAGTCTCAACCATTTCTGCACCGTCTTTCTCTTGCATGGCTGGACCAACTGCTGGACCCAATGACTTTAGTGGACCGCATCTGCCCCATGTTAAGTGAAAATCTAAGAAGGCCCAATGCAATGCCACAAGAGACTCAAATTTTCCAAAAAAAAAAGTATCAGCCACAATTCATAATGCAACTTTAGTGTTTCCTTCTTCCCCTGAGGAGAATGGAAACCTGTTTTTTCTGGCTGCCACGTTGCCCAGCCATCAGCACTGGAGCAGAGGACTCCAGAGGCTGTGAGATACTGACAGGTAGCCATCCATCCAGCCTGCCACTCGCAGTGTGCTGGCAGACAACCTGCAAGTAGAGCAGACTAGTGAGCAGTTTGCTGAATGGAAAAAATAAAAAAATAAAAACCTACACCAACACCTTCCTCAGGATGTTGCAGATGGCACAGATCAGCAATTCCGGTAGCAGGTGTGTTTTTCTCAGCATTTTCTCCACCACTCCTCCTTACAAGTTCAATATTTCCTCAGCCGTGCTTTATTTCTTGGTTCCCAGAGACTCGTTGCTGCCTGTCAGACAAAGGGCTGTTTCAAGCTGTATCCTGCCCCGATGCAGGAAAAATCCTGATGCTGGTTTTGGCTAACCTAAATTTCCTTTGAGACATCTCTTCCCCAGGTGTTCAGTTTAGTAACTATGTGAGTTTCTGGACGATCTTATGTTTTACAAATAGCAAAAATTGCCTGTTAGGAGAGAATGAACAAGGAGAAAGCTACTCGAGACTGCATGAGAATTGCAACCTTTAGCTAACACAGTTAAAATTTACAGATGGTGCTTTGAAGGAATGACTTGGAACAGGGCCTATCTTCCCTCTGCACAACAAAGACCCATTGCAGCATAGGAGCAACACTCAATAAATGTGTTAATTAATCAATTTTTCTCTAGGAAGATATCAGAGAGAATGGTTCCCAGACAATTTGGCTGGACAACTGTTTCTAAGATGTAAGAATCAGATGTGATTGACTGGGTTAAAGAAGCCAAGGGGTAGAGACACACGGCTCCTGCGAACCACTGCCTACATTTACCCTTCCCATTTCAAAACACTGCTCTAAAATGCCTCTCTGGGGCAGATTCATTTGATGGGGAGAGATTTATGGTAGCACTTTCCCACAGCACATGCCCATTTCACTCCAAAGTAGCTCCAGTTCTCAGCAGTAATAAAAAGTAAATTACATTTATTAAATCCCTTGATCCCACCTTTAAGGACTGCCAGTAACAGCATTTTCATAAAAGGAAATGTCTCTCTCATCTCCAAATCTTTCCATTTCTGCTGGAATTTAAAGTGGGAAATAATTTCTTAAGAAAAGATTTCTACCAATGACTGACATTCATGTTAGGCATGGTTAATATCTAATAAAACCTTGAGCACACCGTGCTATATTTCAAACTCTTCAAAGACTAGGTACTAGATGAATATCATACAAGTGAGATTTCAATTTACCGATTGTTCATTGCCATTGCTCGGGAGACTGTGAACTTTCAAACCATTTTGGGTTTTGGAGCGATTTTTAGACAGATTCTTATTAGAGGAGAGGCAATGTCAGAGGAGATAAAGTCCCTCTTGAAAGCAGGAGGGGTCGAGATGCAAATTACACGCAACACAAGCCCTTCACATTGGCTTCACAGTACTCCTTTGCCATTTGTCTACAGCCTTGGAAGGACTCAAGAACATCTGCACAGGCCCAGATCAGAGCTCCTGTTGTTCTACCCCATAGTATGGTGAGCCCAGCCTAATTAAAGAGGAGTACAAGGATAGGCCATAGAGAAAAATGGTTCTTCTCTGATTTACCCTCCCATCATCTGCTTTGGTGACTATGCTGATTTTAGGAACTTCCCTACTTGGACAGGATCCAAGTCACCGTTGACATGCCCCATATGCTTAATAACAGAAATTCCAAGAAACTAATGTACTTGCCGGATGAGTGCCTCTAGCATACCAGCCCTATGGGAAGCACTGGATATCAGTGGAAGTACGGGACACAGGAAAGGTGTTTTGTTCATTGTTCTCTGCTCTGTGCAAGACACCATCAGTCCCTCATTTCAACAGTTCATCACTTTCCAGGACAACTGGATCTACTTTATGAATAGCCAAAAAATAAGCCCAAATCAGACTACTGGTTTCTTACTTGAGCAGCTTGAAACAGTTGTGGATCTTCATCTCTTACAAGTGGAAACAGGACTCTCAGTGAACATCCCACTGTAGCTCCTCTTCTCCTCCAAGTGGAGGGAGGACTGTGAGATTGCATTGTCTCAGTGGCATGTTCACCACCTGATGAAGCAGTTTGCAGGACCTGTGCGTGATACTAATTATAAAGTTCTAGCAGAATCTTTGGCCAATCTGGATTGATAGCATCCCACCTTCCCACTGAAAAAATTTGAAAAGACCATCTCCTACCAGGGCTTTCTGCTCATTCCTGGTATGACAAACCGGGTTCTGCTTTTAGGTTCTCATCAAAATCTTTGAAGTCCTTAGAAAAATGAATCAGACCTCCTCTGCAAGCCTATTTTTCTGCTGCAGAACTGCAACAGCTGTAGTTAACAGAGATGTAAGGGCTGAGACTTTGCCAGGATGATGGATGGTTATTGACTCTAGAATTCCCTGAAAGTAGTTGTATGAGGCAATTCATGTCCAGCAACAGCAGTACATTTACCAACAGTGATGGAAAGAGACTTCCACTCCAAATTTACCCGGGAAAAATACTGTCGTCACAGATAAATTAATTCAGGTCAAAAGAAGACAAAGGGAGAGGAGCAGGCTGTAAACAATAGTCCTGCATCCTCTCTGTGTTGCCACAACACTGTGATGATGAATGAAAAGATTATTAACAACAGATATAGAAGCAGAAAACTTGTCTCCAGTTCTTAAATTTTACCTATTTTTAAATTCAATCACTCACTAGAATACAATCACCTCCAAATAAAGAGAAGTGTTAGCTTTTTGGGCACTTGGAATATGCATAGACACTGATATAAGAATATACACATATATACCAAACAGCTGTGGGATTTTTTTGTTTGTTTATTTGCTTGTTTGGTTTTGGACACAGTCTTAATGGCATTTGACCAGAAATCGCTGTTGGCATGCCAGCATTTGCAAAAAGACTCCAAAATCTTTTCCATGTCTCTTCCAAACTAAAGTCTGGCCTGTTAAGCAATGCCTGGTGCTTACACACAGTGGCACTGATTTAGATGTGACTCCAGAAGAGTGCTGCAGGGGCTGACAGGTTAAAGTTGCCATGGATTTATTGAGGGAAAAGTCCTTAGGTCATTTATCTCTGAAGATGAAGTACCTTGTATTCAGTGTACACAAGGCAATATCAAGAGTATTGTAACTATGGTCAACCCATTTAATGTCTGACTAAGCAAGAAAAGTAGAAAAAAAGCCCTTTTTGAAATTAAAGAGTAACAGATGAAACCTTAGTTTTAACAGCCTCACCCTTTTCATTTACCTGCTTTAATCTTCAGGTATAAAGAGTCTCTGCTTTAAAATAATTTGGGATGTTTTTATGGAAAGATCACAGAATTGTTGAGGTTAGCCGGGAAACCACCTACTCCGACCCTCTGATCAAAACAGGCTCAGCTAGAGGCGTTTGCTTAGCTGAGTATTGAATATCCCCAAGGAGGGAGACACATAGAATCATTAGAATCATAGAATCGTCTGGGTTGGAAGGGACTATTAAGATCATCGAGTCCATCCACCAACCTAACACTGCCAAGTTCACCACCAAACCATGTCCCTCAGCACCACATCTACCCGTCCTCCAAATACCTCCAGGAACAGCGACTCCACCACTTCCCTGGGCAGCCTGCTCCAATGCCTGACAATCCCTTTGGTGAAGAAATCCTTCCTAATACACAATCCAAACCTCCCCTGGTGCACCTTGAGGCCACCTCTTCCTGTCCTGCTGCCCGTCACCAGCAGCAAGAAGAGGTTGACCCCACCTTGCTACGAATCTCCTTTCAGATAGCTGTAGAGAGACCTCCCTGGGCAACCTGTTCCACCGTTTGACCACCCTCACAATAAAAAAAAACAAAACAAAACAAAACAAAACAAAAAAGTATTTTCTTATGTTTAAATGGAATTTCCTGTATTTCAGCTTCTGCCTATTGTGTCTTGTCCTGACACTGGACACCACCGAGAAGCATGTGGCTTTGTCTTCTTTATCTCCTCACATCAGGTATTTATACACATGGGTAAGATCCCCCAGAGCCTTCTCTTCTCCAAGCTGAACAGTTCCAGCTCTCTTAGATTGTCCTCACATGTCAGAAGCTCCCTTCCTTTATTCTTCTCCAGTATGACCATATTTAGACAGTTTTGAGTTGGTACTGCTGAACCTTGACCCCACCTGTTTGAAGACAAACCTAAGAGCCACTCAGGGAGCAAGAGAGGACAGAAAGAAAACAGAATGCAGCTTCAGTCTTTAAGTTTTTCTCCTGGGTAGCTTCACTGTTGGGAAATTGCAAGCACAACACACGGTCTTTGAAGAGATTAAGAAAGCAGACGACATACTAGAAAAAGGAAGGCACCTTAGGTCACAAAATCATAGAATACCTCAAGTTGGAAGGGACCATATGGATCACCGAGTCTGATGGCCAACTCAAGCTTGTGGAGGCTGTGGTCAGCATGGAAAAGATGGAAAAGATCTGAAGGAGCAGTAAGGCAGGCACTCTGCAGATTGTCTCTAGTAACAGGGTGGTATAGCTGATAGGGTTCAGGCAAGGACCAGCCATTGAATGCTCTGGTGAAGTACTGCTGGTGGTCAGTATGTCAGCAAAATAAATGAAAAGCTGTGTAAAGTAACAGGGATTACGCATTAAGGACTTCCTCCATGAGTAATGGCAGCAGACGTGAGCTTGCTACTGCATAATAGCTTTACAACACAAAAGCTTGTTTCCCCCGGATGTCTGCGTTTTTCACAAAACCAGACGTGCTTTTACCTCTTGACCTGGCTGTCTTTCCTTCACCACTGAGAAAAAACAGTCCACAGTCAATAAAGATCCGGCATCCCCTCTGGAAAGTGCGGAGATAAATTTGCAAAACAATGTGGTGGAATCTTTTACTATTAAAATATATGTCCCATCTCCAGGACTATGGGCACAAGTTAGAACAAAGGAACTTCCGTTCAAATACACGGAAAAACTTCTTTACGGTGAGGGTGACAGAGCACTGGCACAGGCTGCCCAGGGAGGTTGTGGAGTCCCCTTCTCTGGAGATTTTCAAGACCCGCCTGGATGCAGTCCTGAGTAATGTGCTCTGGGCAATCCTGCTTTAGCAGGGGAGTTGGACTAGATGATCTCTAGAGGTCCCTTCCAACTCTGAAAATTCTGTGATTCTGTGATTCTGTGACTAGCAGATTAAATGCTTTCATAGCATTCAGTTGGTTGAATGCTTCATTCCCCCCCCTTTTTCTTTTTTTTAATAAATATCCATATTTCCTCTGGACTGCCATATGATCTTCCGGTAGGTGCAAATCGTTGGCCTACACTTTTTTTCTCATTAGTAACTCCACACTCAGACTGATGTCTGTGGTAGGCTGACCTTGGCTGGACACAAGGTGCCCACCAAGCCACTCTATCACTCCCCTCCTCAGCAGAACAAGGGGAAGAGAAAATAAGATGGGGAAAAAAAAAAACTCTTTGGTCAAGATAGAGGCAGTTTAATAAAGGAAAAGTGAAGGCCACATGCAGAAGCAAAGGCAAACAAAAGAAATTATTCTTTACTTCCCATCAGCAGTCAATGTCCAGCTACTTCCAGGAAGCAGAGCTTCAGTACACGTAGCGGTTGTTCCAGAACACAAACACTGTAAATAACAAATGCTCCCCCTTCCTCCTCCTTTCTCTTAGCTTTTATTGATGAGCAGATGTCATATGGTACGGAATATCCCCTTGGTTAGTTTGGGTCAGCTGTCCTGGCTACGTCCCCTTCCAAGACCTTATAGAATCATAGAATTGTCTAGGCTGGAAGGGACCTTTAAGATAATTGAGTCCAACCATTAACCTAACACTGCCAAAACCACCACTAAACCATGTCCCTCAGCACCACATCTACACGTCTTTTAAATACCTCCAGGGATAGCAATTCCACCACTTCCCTGGGCAGCCTGTTCCGATGTTTGATAACCCCTTCTGTGAAGAAATTTTTCCTCAGAGCCATTCTAAACCTCCCCTGGTATAACTTGAGGCCATTTCTTCTTGTCTTATCATTTGTTACTCGGGAGGAGAGACTGACCCCCACCTCGCTACAACCTCCTTTCAGGTAGCTGTAGAGAGTGATAAGGTCTCCCCTCAGCCTCCTTTTCTCCAGGCTGAACAACTCCAGTTCCCTCAGCGACTCCTCATAAGACTTGTGCTCCAGACCCCTCACCAGCTTTGTTGCCCTTCTCTGGACACGTTCCAGCACCTCAATGTCTTTCTTGTAGTGAGGGGCCCAAAACTGAACACAGTACTCAAGTGGGACCTCTCCAGTGCCGAGTACAGGGGGATGATCATTTTCCTGGTGCTACTGGCCACACTATTCCTGATGCAGGCTAGGATGCTGTTGGCCTTCTTGGCCACCTGGGCACACTGCTGGCTCATATTCAGCCAGCTGTTGACCAACACCCCTAGGTCCTTCTCTGTCCGGCAGCTTTGCAGCGTGGGGGGAACCCAAGCCCATAGCGCCGCATGGGGTTGTTGTGACCCAAGTGCAGGACCTGGCACTTGGCCTTGTTGAACCTCATACCATCGGCCTCAGCCTATCGGTCCAGCCTGTCTGGATCCCTCTGTAGAGTCATCCTACCCTCAAGAAGTTCAACACTCCCGCCTAATTTGTTGTCATCTGCACATTTACTGAGGGTGCACTCGATCCCCTCATCCAGGTCGCTGATAAAGATATTAAAGAGAACCAGCCCCAATACCAAGCCCTGGGGAACACCACTTGTGCAGCACATCTTGCCCACCCCCACATGAGGGGGGTATGATGGAGAGACAGCCTTGATGCTGTGTGAGCACTGCTCAGAATTAGTCAAACCATCGGGGTGTTATTAACACCTTTCAGGCTACCAATAGAAAGCACAGCTCCATGAGGGCTGCTGTGGGGAACATTAATTCCACCACGGTCAGACACAACACACTGCCAAACTTCTGTCTCTTCTACTTGAGAAAAAAAAAAAAAGCCATTTAGATATGGAGAATTCATTTTTCCTTTTGGCATCTCTATGTTTTTTTTTTTCCACAATTTCCAAAAGAATTTGAAATATTCTGAAATATAATATATGAAATAAGATGGGCAAGGCACAATGCCTCTTGCTGGGAATCTAAGCTGAAGTCCTTGTGCAAGAGTATCTATTGCTGGTGAAAAGTCCTGCTTTTGGTGACCGTCATTGCAATGGATTTGGGAAAAGTCCTGTGTTTGATGTAGCTGAAAACAGGTTCCTGGAGGAAACTTGATTCTCCACGCATTGGTCAATTTTGTAACTTTTCTCTGTACAATGACTTTGGAGTTATTACTTCAGAGAAATACTGAGAGAAAACCCTGGTTTTGTGTCCATTTCCTTGAAGATGAGTTAAGGGAAAAATAGAGCAAGTTTCTGGCCATCTCTTTACTGTCCATCTTCTTACTTGTACAGCCATCACCTGGTCTTTAATAATCACAAATAATTTTGAAGAGGTAGAAAAGCATTCTGCATCATTCCTATGGTTTTAATTAACAGGCAGAGCTAAGATACCCTGAGATCATTTATGCCTGTTCTTCAGCTGAACGAAAACATTGGCTAACAACAATATTTGTCTTCTTTTGGATCCCTGGTTCAAAATGATAGCAAAAATACATCAAAACACAATGTGAGGGTACGAGATATCCGTTACTGCAATTACACGTGGCAGCCACGTTAATTAGTCATCTCAGCATAGATGGTGGAGAGGTGAGATTATAAATTTAAAATGCCTGGGTCACAACTGTAAAAAGCCAGAAAATAAGCCAAAAAGACTTGTGGGAAAGAGATAATATTTTAACTATCTCTATTTTGGAAACGTTCATCAATTGTGAAATGCCATAGGAGTTAAGAAAACATTTTATCTACTAAAACTGATTGAGTGTTTTTAATCTGTAGAGAGGAAATTCTTGCCTGTTGCTATTTTTTGTTTCTTCAGAAAAAATTTGCCTCCAGAGACTATACCAGGATTCAAGCCCTCTTGAACCATTGCTACTAGCCATAAGCTTGAATATTTTGTTTTGTTTGTTAAGGAATAAACTTGTTATTTTGTCCCAGTTAGTTAAATTAACTCTGCTTTCTGCACTGATCCCCCAAGCCCAGCAGAAAACAAAATATCAGCACTCATTTATTAGAGAAAAACCAGCAGAACTGGAAGCTGGATTTTGCTGGGTTTTTAGCAAAGAATTTTCTTGCTTTGCAAAAATAAAAGGAAATCAACTGACTGACACCCTGTCTTTTGGTTGCTTTGCAGAAACATCACTTTATGAATGGTTCAACAATATTTGCCTTCATCACAGGTCCAGGATGAACACCCTAACCTGCCTTGATTCCATTTTCCTGTAAGCATCCATCACCCCTTGACAGCTCAAAAGTTTTGAATTTTTTAAACTATGGTTTGGGAAGATGTGAACGATTTGGTTTCATTTTCTGGGTACACACCAAAACCATGGCTTTTGAGAGCTTATGAAAGGAAAGAGGAGTAATAGAGGGTATGGCAACTTTGTCTTCCTCTGCCTTCCAGACCCCTGCTTTTCTTCTCCACCATCTCTCCTTCACCACAACCAAATAAGGGTGTGTGTCCCCGCACACCACCTGTGATATTGCCACAGTTCTGCTGCCTCTTTTACTGTGGAAAACAAGGTATCTGCTACCACTGAGGGAGGGCTCAGAGCTGTGGCAGTTCCCCAGAATAGATCCCAACCTCTCACTGCTGTGGTGGGGCAGCACATCCAGCTCTCTAGAGCTTTCCATCACAAATGGAGACCCTCTGCTATGAAGACAGGCTGAGAGAGTTGGGGCTGTTCAGCCTGGAGAAGAGAAGGCTCCAGGGAGACCTTATAGCCCCTTCCAGTACCTAAAGAGGGCCTACAGGAGAGCTGGGGAGGGACTCTTCATCAGGGAGTGTAGAGATAGGACGAGGGGTAATGGTTTTAAACTGAAAGCAGGTAGATTCAAATTAGATATTAGGAAGAAATTCTTTACTGTGAGGGTGGTGAGACCCTGGCACAGGTTGGTCAGAGAAGCTGTGGCTGCCCCATCCCTGGAGGTGTTCAAGGCCAGGTTGGATGGGGCTTTGAGCAACCTGGGCTGGTGGGAGGTGTCCCTGCCCATGGCGGGTGGAGTGGAACTAGATGATCTTTAGGGTCCCTTCTAAACCAAACTTTTCTATGATTCTAAATCCCCATCCTATTGTGCAATGCTATTGGTCCTCTTTTCCCACAGTAGGAGCAGCTCAGCTCCAGCCCCTGATCAGTTCTGCCTCTTGCTAAGAAGCCTTGAGTAGTCTTTGGTGCCAGAAATGGCACAGAAACTGACACTGTCGAAACTGATAAACAACTCCCTGTGCCCATCCCTTATGGAAGACCACAGAGGGGCTGTAATTACCAGTTCTGCCACATGTTTGCACACATGGGAAAGGAAGGGGTCTGGCTGTCAAGGCACCTGGTAGGGCTCAGTAAGCCAAATAAGCAGAGATAGAGGGCCTTCCTCAAGCTGGGGGCAGGCCTGCAGCCTTCAGTAGCAGAAGGGAGTCTGCCAAAGGGAGGGTGGATCTGTGCAACAATGCCTCGACACACGCAAACCCCGTTTCCAGCCAGCAGTCTCTGCACACTCACCCTCATCTCTCTCCTGCATGTCTCAGGGCTGTGCTTGCCTTGAGCTTTAAACCTGAGATCTACCTAACTCTTAACAGAGTGGAAAAATAGTTAAGAATTGGCCATTTCTGTTTGCACTTTTTGCTGTCAGAGGAACAGGGAGCTAGAGGGGAATTGGCTGGTGGTGACATTGTTATTTTGGTAAAGAGAAAACATGTTCTAAATATGAATGTAGAAAAGAATTATAAAGTAACTGTTGCCTTCCTCTTCCTCCTCGCAGAGATGCTGGGACACTACTTCTCCCTAAGAGGAGTGAAAGCTGGGGAAAGATAAATTTTTGCAGGAAACACAGCTCCAACGAATGCCATGAAAGACAGTCACTGACTCTCTCCAGCTCTCCATCCCTAAAGATTTCACCTGTTCATCTAATGTTTCTTTGGAGCAACAGGGCTGATTTATCCTTGTCACAGAGTGAACTGGCCTATTACAAAGATTTATCCTACCTTCACTTTTCAGGAGGCTCAGTTCTCCTTTCCAGATCAAGTGCCCATGTCACATAAAAAACAGACTTGCTGGGACACAAAGAGCAGGAGGCCATCAGGGAAAACTAGCAATGTCCTCTGGGACCGGGGCAGCTTGTGCTTAGTTGATTTCTTCTAGGAAAAAGAACTCACATTTCCTAGAGCCAAGGAACCAAAATAGTACAACTACCAAGAAGATGCACGGTAAGGAGACATACTGGTGTGTGAAATCCCCCTACCTCCAAGGGGCTTTATTTTAGGTAGCCTCAAGTACCACGTGCAAAGACAGAAAGGGAATAGGGCAACTAAGATGATTAAGGGCTTGGAGCATCTGCCTTATGAGGAAAGGCTGAGAGAGCTGGGACTCTTTAGCCTGGAGAAGAGAAGGCTGAGGGGAGACCTTATTATGGCGTACAAGTATCTAAAGGGTGGGTTGAAGGAGGATGGAGCCAGGCTCTTTTCAATGGTTCCAAGTAACAGGACGAGGGGCAATGGGCACAAGTTAGAACAAAGGAACTTCCGTTCAAATACACGGAAACACTTCTTTACGGTTCAGGTGACAGAGCACTGGAACAGGCTGCCCAGGGAGGTTGTGGAGTCCCCTTCCCTGGAGATTTTCAAGACCCGCCTGGATGCAGTCCTGAGTAATGTGCTCTGGGCAATCCTGCTTTAGCAGGAGAGTTGGACTAGATGATCTCTAGAGGTCCCTTCCAACTCTGATAATTCTGTGATTCTGTGATTCTGTGAATGCAAAGACAGAGAGGAATGCAATAAAGTATTCGATACAGAAGTTCCCAGGTACCCACAGACACAAATCTTGCTCCAGAGAGTCAATGCGTAAATTGAATCTCTCAGTGCATGCAGGGTCACGGTGTGAGTTGGACAAGCGGGAATGTGAGGGTGGGTTCATTTTGGTTTTCTGGATGGTATTTTGCAGCATTTTGTGCTGCACACACAAAACATGCAGAGACTCTTACTATGCCACAGGCTGGACTTGCAAGAATTTTAACAGATGGGACTATTCCTCACAGAAATTTCAAAAAATTCAGGCTGCTTTGGGCTCATATTGGCACAGAGAATGCACACAAGTTATTCTGGATAATTTTGTGCTAGGGTTAAAGAAAAAAAGACACTGAATGCTGGTCCTTCTTTGTTTGCTGTATTAACAATTTTTATTTTCCTATTCCATAAAAGTAAGCAGATTTCTGTGATTCCATCTTAGAGATACCCAGAGGGAATGGTACCCCAGAAACGGTCTCCTGAGACAACATCTAACCGGTTCAGTAGGAAGTTCATACATATAACATGTCTCAGGGAATAGCAAGTTTTCTTGTTGCTTTCAGTGGTAAGGTTGGGAGGGGTTAACATTATCCTAGTGTAGTTTTCTTGGAATGCCCTATAAACCACCAAACTCTCACAAGACAGCTGATCACCTTGGCCCAAAAGAGCCAAAATTTAGCTGTCTCTTTTGGCCAATTTTATACATAATCATACCTCATCTAAATTTTTCTCTTATAAATTCAAAGTCATAAAAATTCCTCTTGTTCTCCCTTATTTCGTTTTGTTGGTCTAGATAAGGGCTACTTTACAAAACACACTGTGCCTGTGTATTTACATATAGCTTAACATAATGAGCCACTAATCTTATTTGAGGCCTCCAAGCAGTATTGAAATGTAGATTGTTATTAATAATGATAGCACTTACATATTACTGTTGCTGAAATGGCAGTCCTTCCCTCCCTGCTTGCAAATGCTGCAGAAGAGTATGTTAGCTGAATTTCAAATGAGTATGTCAGGAAAACAATATCAACCACAGCAGAAACTTCCCGCTTTACTAAACATGTTCCTTCTTTGAATGAATTCTGGTGGTGCAGATTCCTAAACCAAAATAGAAAAAAAAAAAAAAAAAATAACAATAACATTACACATCGGAAACTTTAGACCAGGGTTGGTTGCATGGTTGCAGCTGAATTGAGCTGACATAGGTCAGGCAAGGCAAGATTCCACCGAGCCTGATAAATCAGAGAATACCTTTGCTGTCTCATCACCTTCACTGCTAAGTGATGGAAAGGCTATTCATGAAGGTCCTTGATCCCAAGAGGCAGGATACACAGCATGGGTAGCTGAGCTGGGAAAGCTGCCATGACTCCCTTCCCAAAGTTGTCCAACTCTGTTGGCGACAAAGATGCCACTCTTCAGGTGTGCCATCTTTAGAGTAAGATGGGAACATTTGTCACATAACAATTTTCCACTTGTAAACGACATTTCGTGGAAATGGAGATGTTGTGCTGAAACATGTTGATTTTGGTGAAATATCTGACGGGAAAATTGGAGAAACAGGGATTGTTTTGACTTTCTCATTTCACTCTGATGTTGAAATGTTTTGTTTCAGTAAAGCAGAGAGTTTTTTCTTGACTTTCTTACTCTGTTTTATTTCATCCTAATTTTATAGAGTCATAGAATCGTTTAAGTTGGAAAAGACCTTTAAGATCATCGAGTCCAACCGTTAACCTAGCACTGCCAAGTCCACCACTAAACCATGTCCCTAAGCACCACATCTACACGATCTACATTCCTTTCAATACTGTGTTTATATATTTGCCTATTACCGTGACAGTTCCTTGGGCCATCTGAAAATATGCTGAGATGAAAGAAAATGAGTATATTTCATATTTTCTCTGAATAGTATTGATTACTTCACAACATAATGTTTGTACAATCACTGATGGTTTTGATGGCTTTTTTTTTTTCATTTCACTGAAGTTTTATTTTGCCACAAAAGCAATTTTCAAAATGGCAGCTTTTCCCACAGAAGGGAACATTTTTCTACTGTCAAAACTAATGTGCTATACTAACAGTGTCTAATCACATTCAGCTGCCAGGACAATTAATTTGCTCACTGCCTGGCCATGGCTGCCCCTTTTTCCTGCTGATCTACAGGTCCCCTTTGTACAACCTTCTGCTTGCATCAAAGTCATCTTGCCTCCTTGCTGGAAACATCAGGTAACGTTTCTCTACAGTGTCCACATTTTTTGACTCCTAGTTCAATGTGATGGAAAACCATGGAAGCAATCAGGTTATTTTTCATGTTAACCCTTGCAAGAATATGCAGGCAATCAAGGAATATCTCCAGAGGGTTGAGCAGGCTGGTTCTGAACAGCGTCCTCATGGGGTTAGTGGATGGTGGCAGTGCATCTCCACCAGCCTTACCACCAGAGTGTTACCTCACGTGAGCTTTTGGTCCAAACAAATCTCAGTAATCAGAGCTAGAGAAGATCTGTACAGTCAGTGTCGCAGGAACGGGATCTTTGCTGACAGTTTGCCTTTCGTATCTGACTCCTGGAAGTCAGAAGAGGCAGCTAAAGTCTCCACCTGGAAGTCTGATGACTCACACACTAAGCTCTGTGCCAAGTCTGTGTATAACACTGTCCCCCATGCAAACACAGCCCTGGGAAACCCTCTGTTAATTTCTATCACTGTCCCCGTGCAACAAATCCCCCTCCTATTCTATGTAGCCCAACTGGTGCTTTCCAGCGCTCTGGGGTGTGATTTCAGGATGCTCTGGTATCCATCTTGATCTTTCCTGTGCTTTCATATTTATAACCATTTCTCCCCACTTAAGTCTTAATATTCTTCATACACACCTTGCATGAACGCTCTCCTCTTTTATTCAGGAGCTCTTGTCTCTGGCCATACTTCTGCCAAATAAAACACCAGCAGCATAGCGATGCTGTTGCATAGCTTCAGTTTTAATGCTCTGACAAGTTTTTCGTTACTCCAGATTTTGACTAACATATCCATATTTCTAGATTCTTTCCTGGTTCTCACTTTTATTTCCACCTCTGTACTGCTGTTATCTATTATTACCAGGTTGCCACAGTAACTGCATTCCTCAACACTCCGTATTTGTTCCACACCAATTGTTATAGGGACTGTGTTTGTTCCCACTGTTGCCAAGACCTTGGTCTTTTTTTGTTGAAACTTTCACCCTTATCTTCTCCCCTTTATCAGTGGTTTGGAAGCTTTTGGCTGCATGTCATGGGGCGAGAAAGAAAAGAGATACCTCCTTCTCCAAGTCCCCGTATTCTCATTTCTCATTGGAAATATTGCTGTTTGCTGAAGCAGTTGACTCTCACACATCATTCTCTGCAGGTCATCGAGGTTTCCACATATCTGACCATCCTCTACCAAGCAAGGAGACTCCCTCTTCAGCCTGGTGCAGATCACCTCTCTCTACAGGACTGCTCTGAGTGTGGGCTACAGCAAACTGCCCACCCCAGCAACTTTGTCCGGTCTGCAGTAGCATCCTCACACGCAGCACTGGACAACCCCAAATCCCACTTCACACCAGTGCACCCTTCCTGAAACTGTTAAATGAACTCCTGCAAGCTCTGCAAGGGGAATCTCCTTCTCTCTCTCTCAATCTCTATGTTTTGCTGCCCTCTCCTGCTCAGCTAGGAAACCTCTCAAACCTTTCAAATTGGGGACTGCAGAGCCCCCCCTGGAAATTCTAAGCTCCCTCATATGTATGACAGGTCTTGCCAGAGCAGAGGGTCCCTGATGGGAGCAAAGTGGCAGAGGCACCAGGCAGGTACAGAGCATTAGTGGAGACCGGGATTAGCGCTTCCCAACTACCTGCTCTGCGAACGAAAGAAAAAAAACTGTGGAGCAAATGCTCTGCAGAAGAAGTAGTAATGAAATGCTTCTCCACCTTGACCCTAGCTGAAGCACTGATGGGGGCATTTTCCAATGCCCATGTTTGCCCTCACAGCAGTGAAAATGTTTCTTTCCCCTTTTTGCCCATCTTGCCCTTAATTCAGATGAACTCAGGGTGTGGTGGGGGGGAGGAGGACAGAGATGGGCTCTCAGCATTGCAGCCACCACTGCAGTGGAGCCTCTGAGCTCACACTTTGGAGCTCCCAAGCAGCTCCCCCAATGTGCTTCACTCCCTGAGCAGCAGCAGCAGCAAGGTCGGTGACTGCAATCACCTGAAATGGCAAAGGACAGTACTGCCACCCCCTTCACGCAAACCCTGCACCCGAGAAAGCACCTAGCTGCCAACGTACCTGTCTCAGAAGTGTCGTTGCCCACCAAAGCAGGGTTTAGTCTCCATTTCAGATGTGACTGGAGTGATTTCATGGTGCTTTTACTGATCTGTTGACTAATGACCTTGCTTCGCTGCAGAACAACCTTCTTAGGGTTGAAACAGAAACCCAGCACCAAGGGCATGAACTGCTACACTGCTGCCAAAGCATCCAGAATGGAGCCATTTCCTCCCATTAAGAACTATCAGAGGTAAGAGGAGTTGGGGTTGGTTTTAGTGGATTCACTCACTTTGTCTCTGAAGGGAAGGCAAATGGTTTCCTCTAACTCACTCCTTGCGATCCGGCGTTAGGACATTGCACGATAATGCAGGCGACTGAGTCATCTTCTCTTCCTTCAGTGGTCTTGATTGACACCACTGTTGTACACATTACTGAACCCATGGCTTGTTTTAGACACCAAACTGTTTTCCCTACCTGAGAACAGATTGGCAAAAATTTGTACATTGCAATATGTGATTTACATTCACAATTTCCTTGTATGATTCATAACTCTATGGAGCCATGGTAAAAATGCCAAGCAAGATACCACTGACAGCAAGAGATGGACTTAAATCATTTTATTAAATAGCATTCTCCTTCAGCAGTATCAGTTTAAATTTTTGGAAAGGCTAACTTGACTAAACAGTCAATGAAGATATCTACATCTTCTCGCTCTGAAAAAGGACCAACTAAACTAATAACTGGAGATGTATATCCAACTTCCATTAAGAAGACTAAACATGGAAAGGTTGCTATCCTACATGGAATATAATAACAAGCTGACTAACAGAGCTATCAGGTGATGCTTGTTCCACACAAGCAGAGAGGAGACTAAGGCCAGGGTGGTACTCTAGATGCTACACAAACAAGGACCTAGGCATGAATGTGAAAATAGAAAAAGTCATGGCGAAAGGAGCTGAAAGAAGACAACCTTGACAAGTCATCTAACACTATGCTTATTGGCTTTTGATAGAAGACTTGATTGAGCAAGAAAGAATTATACCAGCCAACACAAGATGAAAATGAAAACATGGTAAGAGTTGGCTGAAAGCCCCGTTCAAAGCTTAAGTGTAGGAAAAGAGATATATACAAGACAGAGACAGTGGACAAGTTACACACATGGTCAATGCTTACTGACGTGCTGCAGATGAGCTGGAGCAGTCAGTATCCTGGAGAGGACATTATAGGGCCTGCCACCAAGCTGCAACCAGGGAAAGACTGACTTCTCTAAACAACCAAATCACTCCAAATCTTTCCCAAGAATGCAGTCTCTTATGATGCCATCAGTATCTGGAGTTTCTAGTGTTAAGAAATTCCCTGGAAAAAAAAAAATTAAAAAAACATAAAAGCTGGCATCAGGCAGAAAGTGCATAAATAGCCGGGAAAACTGACAGAAAACAGTTTTGTTTTACATTCAGATGCTAACATTTACACTAAAATGTTGAGCCACAGGAGAATGGAATCAACTGAGCCTGTAAAAGCAAAATAGGCTACTTTATTAGACAGCGCTCTTAAAGTAAATCTTGATGTTCACTTAATTATATCCCCTTGGCTGAGTGAGTAAAACCGAACCTTGCCATATTATTACCATTTCACATTGTTATGAAGGTCTGATTGGGTTGAGAAGATGGTCTTAATGGCTCTGTCAAACAATAGGATAATCCTAACATAAATGAAAAAGCTATCTCTCCCAAAGGCACGTTTTTCTGATAAATGGCTCTTTCATTTAAACACAAGCCTAGCAAGTCATTGAGTCATGTGTTTAAAATATAATGGCTTACACAATTAACACAGAGTTAACATGGGAAAGGTATAATGTACTTAAGAAAACTCTCTTTATTCCCAAGAAGGAAAAGAAGACCAGGATACCAGGATTAATATTTACTGCCAGCTCTACAGCAACTACATCCACACTCAGTATAAATTATTATTTAAATTCCAATGCCCTCCAGTAAGGTGGGGTTCCAGGGAACTTAGGACAATAGATCACTTAGAGTTGCCTGAAAATGTAACTCTATCAGAAGAAAACTCCTTGATAAGCTTATCAAAATTATTACCAGAATGAGTAATTTCTTGCAACAGTTAAAACTTGAGCACAAAATCAATCAAATCAGTGAAAGCAGAAAGGCGCATTTGTCAAAGCAGTATTACCAGCAAGGAGGCATATTATAGCAGAAGTGCAGAAAACTGCACTTTCTTTGCTCAGAAAAGCTATAATTTGGCAAAGAACTGCAGCATGTGCCTAAATTATAAAGTGTATTACATATGATGGAAACCAAGCAGTGAGGTTATTATTCCCCGGAATGGTGTAACTTAATTTCCGCCATTTGGCGATTAACAGAGCATGGGGAAAAATGCCTCAGAAACTCAAGAATAAATATATCCAGAGAAGTGGCAATATGAGTCTGATTGGTACAAGACTTTTGGCTATGATATCCAAACGTCACAAAGCTTGTACAACTGTTACCGATTCACCTGCAATCGAACATGCTACAAATCTGCCAATATACCAGAGTGCCTCAGGCCTTTTTGGAAACCCATTCTACATGAGAAACAATAAAATCCAGACTTCTGTTATTTACGATTTAAAGCTGAGTCTATAGAGGTTTGTCAAGGCTGAGAAACGTTCATGCTTCAGGCCACGTGGTAACCTCCAACTAATAGGGGTCAGGAGGAGCACCTCCTTGCTGGCAGATTATCATATGACAGCAGGACTACCTGTCACATCTCAAGGTATGTGCTGACCCCGTCTGGTAATTCCTCTGTCCTTGATCACCAGGGGCATCCCCATGAGGACCTCAAAGTATATTAGTGATGGAACATCAGCTCATGGTAGAATCCCTGTGATGGTTCTTGGTTCTACTGCAGCCCAATGCAACCCATCCAGAGGCTCGAGTGTCTCTGTGCAGTGGATGTTGGCTTTCAGGTTAAACCTGAAGGGTGACAGGCAACATAGGTGTACACTGGGAATTGCAACTAGAACTGGAAATGTGGGGAGAACACCATAACGGAGAGAGATAGTAAGTGAAAGAAATGTGCTTTCAGGCAGAAGAGAAGTGAAGAAAATCTCCAAATGGGTTGTATACAGTATTGCTCTTCGTCTTTTCAAGTCAACCGTGGGGCAGCCTTATGACTGTCAGGAGCATTACACAGAGACCTTTGGACTCAGGTCTCACTGGATATGTCCCTACCATCATATAACTTAGCTTGCCAGTCACCTCCAGGGCCCTAGTCCTTCATCTTCCCCAGATGTGTAAACATCAGTTTGATCCCAAGCTACTTTGGAATAAGCGAGCCAGTCCTCTCCAAAACAACCCCTAGTTGTCCATGGGTAATTTTTACTCCAAAACCTTTGCTCAGTTAGCAATGTAGATGAGCTTTTGCCAGGTTCAGCTCTCCCTGCCTTACAGCATGTTCAAACAGGGTCTCAGCTGGCTTTGCATCCTCCACAGTGCAGAGCCCAACACCCTGTGAAAGCGATTGGTCTGCTCTGGAGGAGACAAGTCTTGATCACCATGGAGGAGTAGTGGCCATAACCAAAGAGGGGGACAGGGGAAAGGATGAAAGGATGGCAGTAAATGGTTGAGAAAACACAGGAGATAGTGTGATGAAATCCCCAGACTTTGCAAGTCCTCTATGTTGAGCATATTGTTGCCACTCAGCAGGGTCCCACTGTAGAGCCCACAGTTCCCAGTTGCAGCCCAGCAATGTATCTTCTTTCTGCAGAGTGCTGCCATCCCATCTCACCTGCAGCAATGATGGACAAATGCAGCAAAGCTGAATTCTGCAGGGCCAATGTTTCTCCTGGAATGGTTACAGCTATGCTATGCACCAGTGTGTCCCAGTAGAGCTGCGTGGAGCTTTGACAGAGGAAATCTGGGCCCAGTCCTCAAGAGTTCATGAACCTTTCAGTACAACTGGCTCCTGTTCCAAAAACTCCTGGGCTGACATCCAAGAAAAACTCCAGCTCCAAGAACATCCTGCCTTGCCATAGCTCTTCTGCATCCATCCACCCAGCTCACGCCAAAAAATGCTAGATGCTCTTTTCATCTTTAACTGCACACACAAAAAGTGGTAAGGGATCTCGCTACCAGGAAAACAAGCGAAAACAAAGAGGCCAGGTGTCTGCTGAAACCAGCTAGAAGGATCCTTTCTCCCCTCTAAGTAGCTGGGATAACACACGAGTATTAATTCACACAAAATTACAGCTGCATTCCCGTGCAATTATACGCTATACCCACATCTGTGCTTGCACTGAAGATCTAGGAAGAGTGAAGAAGCTGTCACGTTTTTCCTCCTGTTCTGCAAGCAGAAGAGCATTTGGCTTTTCGTATTTGTTAACCTACTCTGGGAAAGTGACTTTCAAACACATGGCACGAACCCAGGGAGCCGCACATAGGAAAAGGGATTTGGTGGTGAGTGCCCTTTCAGACAATAGCTGTGCGTAGGCATTGCTAGAACTGGCACAGCCAGCCTGCGGCTGCCAGACCTCATCTGCTGCCCACGCAGTCCAGGAATGGCTCTCGTGTTACGTCCCTGGCCCTGCAGCGGTGCCAAATTCCAGGACCTCCTTGGGTATCTGACCCCTTGGTTACTGTAGGAGATAAACAGAGAGGATGGACAATCCAACCTCTCCAGGTGCCTGTTGGGACTCTGTCGTGTAGCCCAGCCAACACCACCTTGATGTCACTCTGTTGTGCACCGTCCTGCCCATGGACTATCCCTGGAGCAGTTCCAGCTCCCCAGATGTGCATGCAAATAGCCACATTTTTCAACTCACAGCCATATGGAGTGTCTGGTGTGCTGCTGGTAGGAGCAGGAAGGTTTCTACCCTTGAATGACAGTTTGCACCCAACCCCTGGAGTCTCCTTCCAGCTGTGACTCTTTCAGGAAGAGGTGAGGCATACCCAGGGGACTTAGACACCCACCATGCAACAGTAAAGGGCAGAGTACTCAATGCCAGGCTGGGAACTTCTTTCAACCACAGAGCACAGTGAGCAACTCAGGGGTAGATGAAAGAAACAACCACGTGGATTTTTTCAAGTAGAGTCAGACAGGGTTAGACAGAGCTAGACAAGCATGCTGCTATCGTTTGCACTGCATTCCTGGCTATTGCATGCTCAACGAACAGCGAAACTCTGCCCCTGATGTATGCGCTAAGTGGGTAGGACAGCACTTGAACAGCTTAGCACAACATCACTGCCCGTACCACTGACATCGATTTCCCTTTCAATCAAGAAGAAACAGGGGAAATCTCTGTTTCTGCCACTGCCACCTCCAGGAGTTTTTGATCGTCCATGCAGAGAAGCTTGTTATCATCACATTGAAAATTATAAAGGAAGCAAAAATCCTCCTGCTGATTTGGTGTGCAATGCCAGCCCTCTGAGGAGCAGGTTTGGGTCTTCGTGCAACCTCCTATTCCCTCTACAGCTCTTAGAAAGTTGCTTGATCTCTCTGCGTCCTTCAGATCTGCCTCTATAAAATGAGGTTCGTGCTGCTGACCCAGAAGGCTGTTGTAAGGAGAAAGGTCTTCACTTATCTCTGGTAGCACAGAGAAGGAACCAAGAGAGAGCTTAAGGAGAGGAGAAGGGGGTTATTTTCAGCACTGCTTCATAACTGAATAAGCTGCTATTTGCAAGTAATTGGGGGAAAACACTCAAGTTCCTGTGAGTGGGGGGAAAGAGGAGAATTCCTCTAATTTACATCTCATTGTCACTAACTGAGATAAATACGCTTTATCTTTCTTACCAAATTACTGTGAATGGTGGCCAAACTGTGCAACACCGGTCCGTCAGGTATGGATTGATGGCATATGTGCTTAGCACTGGCAGGACAAATGATTAATGAGACCTTCCTTAATGGCAATGCATTTTAGCCACAGTTATCACCTAACACTTAAACTAATGGGTAGCTAAAGCCTGGAAGTTTCACCTGTTAATTTCATGAAAAAAGCTTTCTTCCTCCAGCTTTCCATCCAGTCCTATTTACAAACTCCAGTTCTGCCGCAGAATTACCTGATAATGGGACTGGGAGAGGTTTAAGCCTGTTTACAGCCCTGATTGCAGTATCCAGGGGAGTCTATACCAACTGCAAGATGAGGAGCAGGTCTGACCACGAACACAATCTGGCCAAGTCTATGTTGGAGGTGGTTAGACTGACTGTAGCCCAGACTCAAAGCAGACATATCACGATTACAGAAACCCAAGCTCAGGTACCTTCCCACAGACTGCACTTTGCCCATACTTCATCTGCCCATGCTGCAGGATTAGGCACCTTGCACACTCCTCAACCCACCTCAGACCATTTGCATCTCAGCATTCATGTAAGCGATGTAAACGGTAGTCGAGGCTGGACCCACCTCCATGCTGAAGCAGACACATGAGCAGACCCGTGATGATTTTATATGGTTTTGGATAAGGCTCCATCAGAACCAGCCTGGAATGAAAGAAAAACTAGAGTCTTCCCAGTCACCTGACATCTCAGGTAGAGCTCATGTGTAGGATATCCACATGTAAGTGTTGGTGTGTACCTGTGGGCTAGTGTCTGAGCTCCCATTAAAATCAACAGAGACTATGGGCAGCACTCAGTTGCTTAAAGAAAGGCCTGTAGTGCCATTTTAGACACCCTAGGCAATCCTATCTGGTTCCAACTACAGCTTCAACCAGGCACAGCTCTCCTGTATGGCTTCTGTCCCCTCTACCACCCCATGCAAACAGTTTGGGTACCACAGGCTGTGTTGCATGGCAGTAGAACCCCATAAAAACCAAGTCTTTTCACTGGTGAAGGGTGCCAGCTGAGCCCAGAGAATGATTCACTCTAATGTGGACGCCTTTGAGCTATCAATCCAGGAAGGGGTCAGTCACTCAGAAGACCTGTGCTGTTTCTACCTGGCCCCACAGAGATTTTTGGATGCCATTGAGCATCTCGAATAGCACTGGGCATCTGTGTTTGGTAAATGAATCCTACCTTTGCGCTGTCATTTACACTAGCAAAAAAATAACCTAAAATGCTTCCAAAAAGGATTCATACCCAGAGTCGATGTAAATGATCTCATCAGGAATAATGCAGTTGGTAAACAAATCCATCCTTTTTGGTCAGTTATTGTTTCTTTTCTCTGAGCAAAATTCCTACCTGACATTTTAAGCTTGCAAGTCTGCATTAAATAATAGCATCTCACTTAACTCATTTTACATTTATATTGCTTCTCACATGTGTTTGCTGCATAGGATGCTAACTGTGCTCCTTGCCAATAAGCCGTCCAGAGAAGCAGAACAACATTAATGATCAGGAAAAACAAAAGCTAGTCAATAATAACCTCAGTGGTAATTTCATGATGAGAAATTCACTCGCGCCCTTATTTGTGCCTGGGAGCTCTCATTGTTCTTATTATGAATCCTCAGGCATGAAAAGTAGATGCGATTTCTAATTTAAATAGAGTTTGTATCACCCTCCAAAAATGAATCTTCCTGAAATGATTAAGCGAGGCTTTAACATTGCATTTTGAAGAGCGCTGCATGTTCTGAATAATGGTGTAGGTGCCTAATTGAATGATGGAGACAAGCACCACTGCCCTTCATGGGACAGAAATGGGACCCCTTAACCATATCTCATAGACTTCACATAGCCACGTGCTGACACAGAGTGGATGGAGGATCTCTGCTTCTGGAGCAAAAGCATGGGGAGTTGTCCAGGAGGTATCCCAAGAAGTCATCATGGCAGCGAGCTGCTGACCTACAAAGGACTGAAGGGATGCCAATGACACTGAAGTTTGGCGGGATGTGCTGTAGTGTAGATCATGCCTCATCCTGAATGTCTGGACATCTGGAAAAGAGAGTGATGCCCATAAACCTAGAAACTTTTGACAAACTGGCAGCACTGACAGTTAGACATGAGCGTCACTACTTCAATGAATAAATGGGGTTTGCTTAACTGTTGCAATTTATCAAAAGACATTTCTTTCCCTAACAGTACGTATCAAACCCTGCTACAGAGCTCACGTGGACGTACATCTTGGTACCTTTTAGACACCACAAAGCAATGTGGTATCTCTCTCACTGATCAGAGAATCAATAAGGCACCAACAGCCCTGTTAAAAGACTCCCACAACCTTAGATGTGGCATAAAATATGAACTAGTTTGATCACTTGATAAGGTTAAAGCAGGAAATAACATATTTATTTGAAGATAGACCTTCATCACTGGACTGGAGTTACAGGGAACTATGATGTCAGATTTTGTTACAGTTTTGCAGAACAAAGATCTTCCTCAGCTGTAGCAGTATCTCAGACAGCTTCTGTCCCTTCTCCTCTCCTAAGTGAGGCAGAATCTCCATCCATTCTTTGTTGCTTACACTTTCTAAAGCAATTTGAGTGTCAAATTCAAGTTTTAAAAGTGTTTTTGCAACCTTCGTAGCTCCTGCCCTTCAGTCAGAAGGAAAGAAGTGTGATATGAAGCTTCCAGATCGTTTAAAATTAGCATTGCCCAGCCTCGCTCACCTCCTCCTCATGGTCATTTCCTTCCTATTTCCTATCACCAGTGCTGCATTTGTACCTGACACACATCTGGCCCCAAGCTGCCTAAAAACCCATTCGTAAAACTCCTGAATGCTATAAGAACTATTAAACAGAATTTCTTGCTAGAGTCATAATTATCTTCTCTCTGTGAAAATACCATCACATAGTACCCATAAGGAGCAGGTTGATTACACTCTGTTAGACTCCACACCTCATGCACAATGACTGGGAACTCTTTCTACAATGGTTGTCTTATTAATTGTCCCTCGAGTATAAAACGGTGATGCTGTTCATGCCGGTTTCTGCATGTCAGACACTCTATGGCAACTCTGCATCATTCATTGAATTTTCTGTCAATGGAGGTGACATGAGCATGAAGGCAGATCTCAGTCAGGGAAACCCACTTTGATGAGGTTTTCTGGAGACCGGCATCACCTTCCCAAAGAGCGGGTCCCTCCCAAACTGGCCATGCTCAACACAAGATGCCCCCCAGTGCTGCACACAGGGTTGCAGCCACATCTGGGTCACACACACTGTGGTGCCACCAAACGTCTCTCTTCTTGCTTGACCATTAGTGGGTCCTTGGGTGCAGCAGTCACCTACACTCAGGGGTCACAAACTGGGGGCGTACCAGTAGCAGGGAGCGGTGGGTGCTCCTCTCCCTTCCTGCCTCCCTTCTCATGTATTTAGCTTCAGAAAGGCCAAGTACATATTTTTGGTACATTTGATTTTTTTTTTCCAAAATAATTCTGCTTACTCCTACAGGGAGGGCAGGGACACAGCGATTTGGGCTGTCCCTATAGCAGGGGAGCTGTGTTTGGGAAAGCAGAGTCTCTGCAAAGGATTTTGAGATCAGAGCAACCTTCAGCAGCTAAATAAATCCTTAGGTCCAGTTCTGGGCTCCCCAGTTCAAGAAGGACAGGAAACTGCTGGAGAGGGACTGGAGCACCTTTCTTATAAGGAAAGGCTGAGGGACTTGGGGCTTTTTAGTCTGGAGGAAAGAAGACTGAGGGGGGATCTTATCAATGTTTATCAATACTTAGAAGGTCCCATCCAGGAAGATGGGAACAGTCTTTTTTCAGTGGTGCCCAGTGATAGGACAAGACATAACGGGCACAAACTTGAACATAGGAAGTTCCATCTAAACATGAGGAGGAACTTCTTTCCTGTGAGGGTGGCAGAGCACTGGCACAGGCTGCCCAAAGAGGTTGTGGAGTCTCCCACTCTGGAGACATTCAAAACCCACCTGACGCCGTCCTGTGCAACCTGCTGTAGGTGTCCCTGCTCTGGCAGGGGGGTTGGACTGGATGATCTCCAGAGGTCCCTTCCAACCCTGACCATTCTGTGATTCTGTGACTAAGGCAGGGTTTAACCTCTGTACTCCAATCCCATGTACAGTTTTGGGGCAAGTAGGCTGAAAAATATTTAAAAGCCTACATTAAAAACTGCTCGCACTGTTCAAGAACTACGGAAAGGGACTTTTGTGAAGGTTTTGAGGAAGTGATCAAACAGAAGATGAGGCTGATCTGATTCTTGCAGAGAAAAGTGTAGATATTAATGAGTTCTTTCACAAAGCAGAGAAAGAAATGGCAATAAGCAGGGTTGTCAGTCGACATACCATTTCCTCTTTCAACCGTGCCTCTGGAATTTAAGCAAAATTATTACCCAAAGAACCAGTGGATCTTCATTTAAAATTTAAAACAAATCCTTTACTACATTTTCACAGGAAAAAATATATGCTCAAAACACTACCCTTCAGATCCTGTGGCAGCATTCAGAGCTCTGACATGGCAGAAACAACTGCAGCGCAAGACAGTGATGGACAGTCAGGACCCTCATGGTGAAGGGTTTGCAAACTACCTCTGGGATTCAGAAGGGTGAGCAGGTCTCCAGCGTACAGCTGAAGTAATTGCTCTCAGTTCCTTGCTTTGCAGAGCAGCTCAGGATACCAAGCATGGCCTCATAACACAGTGGGGGAGAAGTCAGAGCATAAAAACTGTGTTCCTCTATTATCTCAGAAAGTAAGGACATGTAGTTTACAGAGTCAGCATCAAATGGCCACCAGCGACCTAAAAAACAGGTCAAATCCAGGCCCATCTGTGCATTATGCTGGAGGTTAAGGTGAACTTGAGGGAGTGCTGGCTGATGGGCATTAAAAAACACAGCTTGAAATCAAAGTCCCTGTATTGTTGAATATCTCATTCCAAGGAAAAGACATTTACTGGTGGCAAGAAATCTTTCTATCATGCTAGCACATGAATTAACCCCTTCCCCTGGAAATCATTTTGTCTTATAGCATAGGTGAAAACAATCAATTCCATGGCTGGGGTCATGCCAAAATCCACTTTAATGACTGCTAAATAAATTATCAGAAAAGAATCATTATCTCCGTCATATACAGAGGGAAACTGAGGCAAAGAAAGGGACTGCTGGGAGCTCAGAGGGCAGGAGCTGGAGCTCCAGGTGTTCCTACCTGGCAGTTTCTCTGAGAGCCTGTGCAACCTTCGTGCCCCAGAAGCTTATGGAATATACTAAATTTGCAAGCAAAAAGAATAAAACCAATTAAGTCTTTCATCAAAATTGCTCAAAAAGGGCAAAGAGCCCAGAGATCTGAACTTCCAAATTTGAAAAAAAAAAAAAAAGCACCTTTTCAGCCAATCTAAATCCTCCTTTCTTCTCTCTCCCATCTCTGCTCCCCACCTCCTCCAGAGAACAACTTACCAGGACCCCATAAAACCAAGTGAAAATGCTGTGTTTAAACTGATTAACATGTGCCAGTGCCAGGGGTGTGGAAGTCACCTCTGAAGATTGCGCTTTTATAGATGGCAATTCATTGCTTCAACTCTCGAGCACTTTTGCCAGTGTGCAAAGGCGGGCAAGCAAAGTCTGTTATTCAAGTCTCACCTACCACAACACACGCAATAAGACTCCTTCTATCTAGAGAGCTTTGGGTGCACACTGGGGTGTAAGGAGAGGCAGGAGCTACTTCTATCCAACCACAACCGCATTCAGGGTAGTTTGATACTAAAGCCTTTGTCCCCACCTAAGTCATCCTGTCTGCACTGAGGGTCACAGCCGCAGACTACTCTATAGGAAGTCCAGCAAATTATGGAAGGAAAACTTGCGATGAAATACACAAAGAGATCATGAAGTTACTCATGAGAGCTGGGAAGAGTTAATATAGCAGCAGCAAAACTCCTGGTTGCAGGTTAGTGAATACCTATTTGATAGGTTCCTCCAGTTGGAGCATACCAGCATATCTCAGACAGGACCTGGGTGGGACAACAATTACCAGCTATTCCTTCTGTTTCCTGGTGGGTACAATGGAGTTATGAGGCTCTGCAGCATGTTTTGATCCCTGGGTGAACATCAAACTCTTATTCCCATGAGGTAATATGGACCTACTCCACACTAAGATAGTATTTTCTTCTCTGCAGGGCAAGGCTTACTGCACCCCAAAGCTCTTTTCTGCTGCAGCTGCATGGTTGCTTATTGTCCATGGCCACCAGGATGCTCCTGTGGGCCAAGGTGTCCCTTTTACACTCCAGGGTGGCACAGCAGGGGCTTAACAAGTAAAAAAAGGCTCCTGTTCCACTGCCTGTCCCTTCAGGCTTCATCTCTCCCAGCTCAATGCTGGAGAGTCACAGCCACATGATCTGCTGCACCATGCATCAGTCAGTCATCCAAAAGATGTGACACAGGAAAAGGGGAGATAGAGGGATACATAGCCAGTGCAGCTCCTTCTCTCTTCCACATCCTCCTTTCCAAGCTGGGGGCTTCTAAAAGCTGGCTGGGTATAACCAGGCAATAAGACTTTGCAAACAATTTTTTCTGTGTGGGGGCTCGGGCACTGGGGTTAGATGGCTATTGGGTGGGACCCATGCAGCAGCTTTTGGGTTCTCATTCACCGTGTCCCTGTTTCTGCCATGCTGCAGTCGCTGTCTCACAGCTGTTTCCACAGATGTAGGAGTGGGTTGGGGGCAAGTCAGAGATGAACCTTGGACTTCTACATCTAAGTCTCTAGTTCTGTCCTTCTCTAATGAAAGATTAATGCTTGACTACACAATGGCAGCTTATGTTGTTAATTCCAGTCCCCCCATCTCCACCACTGCTGGGAAATGCCTTATTTTGCTTGCTGCTATTTTAACCCCTTTCAGAACACTTTGAAGGAGCAGTTTGTCTACTAACCCTGAGCAACACATGCCATGCTACCTACCAGGGTCTCCTTTCTTTCTATTTACCCCCTCTCTTCCACAGCTGGACTGGACACATGGCCAGCACAAGGACTCTGAGCAGTGCCATCCTACATGGTCTTAGTCCTCCCTTGTCCCATTATAGCACAGCTGAGTTTACTTTTCTTGCATGCCATCATACAGGTCCAACCCCTATAAAGGTAGCTCTGTTCTGTTTCAAAGACAGCTTTGAGGATCAGGAGACCATAGATATGGTATGGGAGAGGAACACCTAAAACTGACAGTTTGCTGGGTGCACTGGAGCAGTCTTAGTAAAGCATCTTATCACCATGCTATTACTATAGTCCATCCTCTGCAATATTAATGCACCACACTGTCTTGGTGGAAATCTGCTACCATGTCAGAAACCATAGGATTCACAAAACATAGATAAGTAATGTCCTACCTATCATCTCCTACAAGCAGATCAGTGGCCCATTTAAAAGAAGTTCAGAGTGAGGAGAGACCTGGGAACTTAAAAAAGGCACAATAGCCCTCACCCACTCAAATCTCCTACTTCAAGAAGAGCAACCCATAGTACCTGCAGTCCCTGTGGCTGAGTGGTGCCAAGCAGTGGGGTGGGAGTCACCCATCAGCCCTCCTGGGGCTGACTCCCCACTGCTTCACACTGGGAGGACAGCCTATATCTCCAAGGTCTGAGCCAGCTACCACAGCTGGATATCTCCATTCTTCCAGCCCAATGATGAGACTTGTCCAAGCTCTGTTGACTGCGACAGCAAGCAAAACAACCCATGGAGAGATGGAGATGCCTGCACTGTGGAGTCAGATCAACCTCACGCTTTGTGGGGTTGATCTAGATGTCTCCTACTCTTCATCCCCAAAACAATGTGCCTAACTTCTCACCTTACACAGAAAAAAACAAAAAAAAAAAAACTGGATGCCTTCTTCTTACTCTCTTTGTTATACGTTGCCTGAGCAGCCATGACTAGTACATTAGGCAGATGCATAGGGGAAAAATTCCTCCCAGAGTTATTCAAAGAAAAATCATACTTCTTTCCCTTTCATGTTGATTAAAGGTTTTTTATTGGATTATAGATCAACTACTGGGGGTGGAAATCCATACCAAATGTAGTTTATGTTTTTATTGCAAAGGTTTATTTTGCAAATAGAGCTAATTTGGCTAATTAAAGCAGGAAAAGGAGAGTACCCACCCTTTTACTGGGCAATAAACTGGGAGTTGTGAGTTAATAAAACAGAAAAATAGCTATCATGGTGGAAAGAGTTGCTTTTGTTCAACTTTCCACCTTTGTCTCAGATAAAGGCAGGACTCTGCATTGCTGGGTATCCAGAACCTGCCCAGGGATGGCAGATGTCTCTTCTCCCAAGTAAGAAGCGATATAACAAGAGCAAATGGCCTCAGGTTGCACCAGGGGATGTCTAGGATGGATATTAAGAAAAATTTCTTTACTGAAAGGGTTATCAAACATTGGAACAGGCTGCCCAGGGAAGTGGTGGAATCACCATCCCTGGGGCTATTTAAAAGACGGGTAGATGTGGTGCTTAGCGGCATGGTTTAGCGGTGGGTTTGGCAGTGTTGGGTTGATGGTTGGACTTGATGATCTTAAAGGTCTTTTCCAGCCTAGACAATTCTATGTCCAACAAGCCTTGCAACCACAGAGCACCCTCAGCAACCAGCCCTGTTTGCTACTTATCAAACCCATCTCACAGCTGTTGTGCTTTTCTCCATCCCTTAAGCACTCTGATCCGTAACCAACAACACCCAGTAAAGGACCAAAAGGAGCCTGTGGTTGCTGAGTTAGCAGTGAAACCTACTGATTAAGAAAACAGCTTCTGGGAAACAGGTGAAAACAGGAATCAACCCAGCAGGCACTCATACACACACACAGTGTTGTGAGACTGGAGGGGCAGAGATCTTCCCGGGGAAGGAGAGGGCTGTGCAGAACCAGCCCAAGAGCCACTACGTGCCAGAGAGCTACACATCAAAGGGTTTCGCCTAAGAACAGGTCAGCCTGTACCCTCTGGAGGTAAGTGATCACACACCCCATCAGTCAGCAGGTCTTTCTGCAGGAGCAGGCTCCCAGCAGAGGATGTAAATCCCGGGCACTGCACAGGCGAAACTTTGCCCTTCACTCCAGGTCTTTGGGTTCGGCCACGAACGACAGCGATCGCAAGGGTGGGCAGATCTGAGACGCAGTTTCACACGACCTTCCTCCCTGAACCAAAACTGCTGACGTCCACCCGGCCCCGTTTCTGGGCATGGATCCAGAAGCTGCCTGTGAAAGTTTGTCCCCCTTCCAAAACATCTCAGCTGGAACCACTGAATCCCTGAACCTACTCCGAGAATAACCCTGGACCATGGTTCACCTACACGCAAACACAGACATGGTCTGCCTGCTGCACAGGTCTCCAGCAACAACCTGAAAACACCCACTGCTACACCTGTGAAATAGAGGGCATGGAGACAAAAAGCAGCTTGCAGACTCATAACCCATAAATGAGCCTGGAAATTAAGCACTGGCATCCTCAGTTTGTAGCCAACCCCCCGTCTGTCCTGCATACACTACCTGTCTTGCCACCCTGTGCCCACCACCACTTTGGTATCTCCATCCTTCTACCTCCTCCTTCACAAACACAGAAAAGGTCAGACCTCAGCTGTGCAGGTTACAATAGAAAGACTGGAGAAAGGAATTGTTGTGTTTTTTTTGGGTTTTTTTCTTATGCTAGTCTCTTTTTCCACCTAAAATAAATAAGGAAATAATTACTTTGAGAGGTTTTTTATCTTTAACAAGATACCTGGATTTCCATATCAAGGGGCTGGCTCTTATTTCTCAGAGATAATAAAAAAAATGCCCCAGGTAATTCTGATTTACCTTCAGTGGCTGCTGAGAAACCTATTGATAAAAATTAGGAAATATTGGAGGAAGAATCAGACAGATTGTGTCTGAGGATTATCTCTACACCCAAATAGGTGTGAAAAAATAACTAAAAGCAATCAAGGCCATTCCACTTAAATAGAGATATAGATAGGCTCCTTTTGCAGTAAGAAAAGCAGTTATTGTAGTTCTTATTCTCCAAAAAGAACAAAGAAGAGTTCAAACCCATAAACTAGCAAGCCAACATGATTAAAATAATCTATAAACATGAAGCAATCAAAATAGGAATATAATTGGGATAGTGAAGGAGGGGAAAAAAACCAACAAATACTGAATTGCAGAATAACATTGCAAAATAACACTTCAAATAGCAATTTAGCCTCTCTCCACTTATAGGCTGGAAGGAAATGAGCTTAAAGAAACTTGATAAGAAGATAGCTGCACTGTACTGATTCATTCTCCCCCCCAACACAGCTCCTTTAATGGGATCTTTGTGCATTGGAGAGGTGTGGAGGACCAGCTGCCATCCCTTAGATAACAGTTCAAATCCTTTTCTCAATGAGAAGTTTAATCCCAGATCTGTTCAATGGACCACAGGCCGAGAAATAAACCAGAGTAGCTTCTGAGCCGTGTTATGTCCCAACTCCACCAACCCTGGCATGTGGTTGAACATGTTGTGGAAAAACAATTATCCTTTCTGTCCCTGCCATGGATAGATTCAGAAGTTATGTCCTGCTCCAAGCCAGGGATCACAGCAGAAGGGTTCCTGCCAACATCTACCAACAGCTCTTGCCCAGGTCTTGCTTCAAATGTGGAAGCACAGTCCCTTTGCAAGAGGTCTGCTCAGAGCTGCTGTCCCACCTCAGCAGCTCCTCCTGCCCTTTCATACCCTACTTCTTCACCTTCTCAGCTGCACCTTTCAGGAAACACTCGGGCTCTGAGGAAAGGTCTAAGATGTTTTATAATGTAAAGGGAGGCACAGCTGGGGTGTGAGGCATGCTCCTTGTGAAAGCATTTCCATGGCTTTAGACAAGCGCCAGCCTTCTTTGGTTCTGCTTTCCTCTCAAATTTATTTGCAGACCTTCAGGGATGCAGGGGCTTGGGCTTAGCATTTTCTGTTCACATATGCCTGAACAAGTGATGTCCATGCTGGAAATCTTTGCTGGCCTCCCATGGCCTGCCACAAAGGTGTGCAACCAGCAGCAGTCTCATTACAGAGCTAAGGAAAGCAGCAAATGATAGGAAGCCCAAATCACCCAGGAAGAGGGTACTCATCTCCTCACTTATGGAGCTGCAAGTAACTTCTGCGAGATTAAAACAGTTTCTAGGGGAGATTTCCTGGCAGAAATGCAGTTTCTTGGACCACAACTTTTGTCCTTGGGAAGAGTGTCCAGGAAGGGCTGAAGGTCCTCCAAGGAGGTAAGGTGGTGTTGACTGAAGGCTGGGGAAGGAGGCAGATGGGAGCTTTCACATCACAGCCATGAGCTGTGACCTCTTCCCAGGCAAGCTTTGGATGGGCAGGCACCAAAGCACCTGGGATGGACCAGAAAATAACCCCAATTCCAGCCAGAAACTTCAATGGGGAGGGAGGGGAAAGGAGCAGGGAAAGGATGTTTTCAAGGCAGGAGAAGCACCATCTCTAGAGAAGCCAGGGATGTGCCAGCTCTCCAGCAGGAGGGCTCTGCATCTTCCTTGTCTTCCCCCAGAGTCTTATCAGTGCTAACAGGACTCTCACAACCCCCCGTCAGGCCAAAGCTGAGGCTTCAGGACTGAGATCACAATTTGGGGATGTATCATGAAGACGTTCAGGTCTGAGGGATTTCTGCAGCACATTGAAAAGAGACGGGTTGTTTGCAAAGAATATAACACAATTGGCTCCCTGCTTGGCCTTGTTTTTTCTAGAGGAGACAGATGTTTGATTCAAGGATTTTGGCAGATCCTTATGCACCAGAGATATGAAGATAAGGAGAGGGCAGATAGACAGATATGTACACTGAATCCTAAGTATATTTGCCTGAGGGGGGTGTTGTGTGTATAATAATTTCAGCAAAATGCCATAGCCAGTTAATTAACTGAGAAACTAATTTTATAGAAAATCTGTTACAGTAGCAGCCCTATTTAAGGCTGCTTGTTTGGTAAACAAGCCCAGGTCAGTGGCAACTTTGCAGCTGACTATATGAACCCTAGGATTTATATGTGTTATTAATGATTGGCAATGTCATATTTATCAGCCTATGGGCCAGGCAAGAAATGAACTGATGGAAATTAGAACTTGTGCTAGTCTCTGCTGACTGCTCCCACTGGATGACAGGCACTACAGTCAGCTCCAGACACTGAAAAATCCTGAGTCAGGCCTTAAAACTTACGTGCCCTGCTTGAAAACCCGCAAGAGAATTTGACATTTATAAATAATAATAACAGCAGCAGCAGCAGCAACAGCCCTGGTGTCTTACCCTTGGCTTTCTGCTGTATTTCCAGCTTGCAGTTCTCAGAGAGAATTTACTTTTTGATCATGAAACCCCAGAATATCATGTGTTAGAGGGTCCCAGGAGCTGGAAGTACCAGAAAAGCCTCATATATTGCAAAACTAACAGTAAAATTACACAAGTGTTGTGCCTGGCATCTTTACAAAGCAGGCATATATGTATTTTACTTACCTAGACAAATCTACCAAACATCTGTCCTCTCCAGCAAATAAAGGACTTTATGGAACAGTAAAACCCCAGTGAATAAAGCCAGATAAGGAGCAATAAATGATTGGCTTTAAAAATAAAATTTGACATGCAAAATACTGGAGCTGCTTAAAAACCATCAGGGAAGAATTAAACAGCTTTATAGCTGATTTCAGTCTGCAGGCTTTCAGGGAACAGGGGTTTGTGTCCCAATGACCTTGTGCACATGACACATTTTTAGCCCCCTTTATTTTGTGTGTGCATTTGGACATTTTTAGTCGTATCCTTTTCTCAATTTCTCCAGTTTTGCCTTGAAAAGGCGGAATAAGAGAGCAGCAACGGGAAAGCCAAAAATACCCTTGATTTTTATTTTCCAAAAATGGCCTGTTTGAAGGCACAAAAAAAATGTTTTACTTGGTGGGTTAAGGCAAATGCCCCATTTTGAATACTAAAAAAAAAATGTTGCTTCCAATCCAAACAAGCCTTCCAGCACTAGGAAGTACGTGATTTGATCGTGCAAGTTGAACGTGTTTCAGCAGACTGAACGGACAAACAGTGAAGCAGTGGGCATGTTTAGGACTGCAGCGACAGCACTGGCCTCTGTCCATTCTGCAACAACCTTAAATCTTCTGCCTCAGTTTCCCTGTGTGTAAAATACACTAAAAATAGTAACTTTACTCCCAGAGGAAGCTCCAAGGAATAATTAACTAATGCTTGCAAAGTGCCAGCAAGCATTAATTACTATCATTATGCAGAAGAGGAACAGTTGGGGTTTGTTTTGGTCCTAATGGTGCTTGTTTTCCTGGGCTAAACGAGCCACTGCATCAATGAGCTACTGATGGGGCTGTAAGTGGCTCCCCAAGGCGCTGCAGCAGTTTCTGAAAATATAAACACTAACAAATTAACTTAGCTCTCCAACGGCCTCCAGGAAAGTGAGAGCTCCAGCCTCCAATCAGCATGGCACGCTGGGCAAAATGAAAAAAATGTTATTCCCGTTATTCTGGGCTGATAAAGTGCCTGGGCTGATGTGTACAACTCCATTCACCCTTTGATTTGCCCTGCAAATCTAATGTGGTCACACCAGCAGAAGCAGAGCCATCGTGGTGGTCCTGGTGCAGCATCTGGAGCCATGTCCCAGGACCAGGGAGCTGCGGATGGGTTCATCACTGGTCCAGGCTGGTGCAGGCAAGATGGGGGAAACCACCTGGCTTTGGAGGGAGGGAAGGAGAAGAAAGGTCTTAGGCTAAGGAACAAGAGCCAAGACGTGCCATGTACCTTCTGGCCAAAAAACAGGCCTTGGCTAAAAAACAGGCCTTGGCTAAAAACCAGGAATGGTTTGAGGAAGGACAAGAGGTATGGACATCACCAAATGGAGAAGGGAATTCTGGTGGCAGACAGGCCTTTCACTTAGCAGAGAGGCATTAGAAAATAGAGGATCCAAGCTACAACATGCCCAAGTGAACACTTCTCCATTTGGGAAAGCAACAGATTCTCTGTCATCCTTTTTTACATCAGGAGACGCAGGTCAATAGATCTGTGTGAGTTCAACCAGAAATTACAGTGAGGTTGAGGAACATGCTGCTGTTTGCGATCTGCAGAGGTTCAGCCTCTACAGGGCCTTTCCTGGACAACACACCAGAGGTGGGCAGAGACAGCATCCTTCCACAGCATGCCACCGCCAGAGCCTGCAGACTGATAAAAGGCTTTCTTCAGGTTTGAAAGAGAAATAGCCAAGTTCAGGCTAAGTGCAGGCTGGGAACCACAGCTCAAATTTAATTGTATTCCTCAATTAGACAATTGGAGAGAAATAGTCTTGCTGATTAGTGTCTATTTGTGAAGACCTAATGAAGCAGGAAGATGGGAATAGTCTTTGGCCTGGACATCTTCCAAGGTGGTAGCAGTAAAGACAAGGAGCCGTTCCTGCAGTCCTGGGAAGAGACAGTATCAAGGAGTCCTCTTTCACACCTGTTTCTTGTCTTGCAAGAGTATTTTAAATTAAATACTTATATATGTATGTATGTGTTCACGCATGTAGCCTCTCACAAAGCAAGGCAAAAAGTCGAATATTAATGTTTGAAAAGTGGATCTAATCAAGCACCCCTTACAATACTTTAAAACCTCTTTCTTTCAAAACACAAACTGAGCTTGTCAAGTGCAAAGTCATTTCTAGATCAAACCCCCAAATTTTAAAGGAAACCTTCGAAGACCCTTCTCATCCCCCCAAAATGTTCTGTAGATGAAAGAGCCATTCAAACTCACCCTCCCAAAAAAACAAGTTGATGAGGTCTTTTGCTTTCTGCTGGTGAGAAATTAGACCTGATGAGCTATTACTGCTACAGATGTGGGGCAGGGCTGGTGGGCATGGGAATGTGAAAGAGGTGGGAAGGTGGAGGCAGCCTCAGCATAACCAAGGTGTTCGAATGCCACCAAGGAAGGGTGGCATTCCACCAGCAGGAGAATCTGGGGCAGGTCGCACCAGAACACTTGCAGTGCAGAGCAGACAGGCTCTGTGCCGAGCAGGATGATAGGGTCGCAGTTCTGTGGCATGAAGCCGAGAGTGAAATGCTCTGAGTTGTGTCTTGCTGCCTGGAAGCAAAAGATCTTTCTTTCCTGCTCACTCCAAAACCCCTACAGTTAGCAGGATTAAGCTTGGAAAACCCAGCCTGTGTTACCCCAATATGACATTAGATGTCACCCATGCACTGCATTTACTGCTTGTCCCCACCTCTCTCCTGGTCCCCACATGGGAAAGTCATGTACAGCCCATTCCCCCCACACACCCAAGAGCTGGTGATTCAAGTCGGGGGGATCTCTGGAGGTCACATCATCCAGGCACCTGGAGATGTTCTCAGTCTCAGGAGAAATGTCTGCAGCTCAGGATCTGATACCTCAACCTCAAAGAGGTGGCATAGGAGAAGGGTGTCCACAGTCCCCATGGCCTTGTGGGCCAGAGGCAGGTATTTGGCTATAACCCAGCAGACTCACAAGATGATCCAAGACCCAGATGTTTAACTCTGTGCACAGTTCATGACCCATGCCAACTAGCACTGCTCATACCTGGGCACCCTTTGGAGAGGCTAAAGGGTTTGCAGACTGGTCCCCACTGGGATGCACCCCTAATTCAGCAAAAAGAGTGTAGAGTTGAATGGATTTTAGATGGCCTGTGCCACACATCCATGGCCAGGGAATGGGTCCTCAGAGGGGACAGCAGCCAGAGATGACATAGAGGTGCCTGGACCACCCCCATTTTGTAAGGCAACCAGGATGCTCTTCACCCCACACCCATGCTCCCCTTGCTGAAGGCCTCCTTCACACGACCTCTCCTCCAAGTGCTGCTTTTGCCCTCCTGCTCCCTTCCAAGAGGAAGGCAAAGCCCTTGGAAGGTGGCCACCAGGCTGCAAAGCTGGGATGGAGCCAGCTGAGCAGACCCACGCTGGGAACCACCCCTGGTGCCCTTTGGGTGCTGTCCCAGCCCTACACCAAGTGGGACAGGATCTCTCCCAGGGCTGACCGGGGCCGGCAAGAGGAATCCCGGCATCCCCCAGCTCCGCGGATGGGGGAAGGAGGCCAACCTCATTAAAGCTCACGGAAATCCCCTTCCACGTTCCCGGCTGCAGTATTTCCTCTCTTGCAAGGGCGTGCGGCGGTGGCAGGCTGGGGGGAGGCACTTTGGGGAACATGTTTACAGAGCTCCTGCCAAACCACAGGAAGTCCCAGCTCCTGGGGTTGAAGAACGGGAGGAGGAGCAGGCCGATGAGGCCAAGGCTCTGTCAACCTCTCTCCACCGCCACAGGCAAACGAAAGCCAGAGCACAGCACCGCTGTTATGCTGGACCACGTGAGATGCAGGAGGCGCTGGAGCCTTCTCCCCTTGCTGTTTTATCTCAGAGTAGCTCAGCAGGTGAAGTCCACCAGCACAGGGAGAGAAAAGAACCTGGGAAATATATTGCTCTTCTGCACACGTTTAGTGTTAAAGCACACCATGGTGGACACCAGAGCTTCTGGTGCTTTGGCAATTGAGGACACTCTTACAAATATGACCCAACAGCTCACAGTGCAGAAAGCTGATATTTAGTTGTCTTAAAATTGATTTGCGCTGATTTCTAAACACCGTTCATTTGTCACATTCCTATTTACCCATCTGAGGGTTGTCATCTTGTGCAGTTCTCCTGGGTGTCTGAAGGGCTGTCAGCAGAGCAGCCCAAGCATCTGAGCAATCTGCTGCCATCGCCACCACTCCCAGTCCTGAGATGCCACTTACCCAGTGAGGCTATCAAAGGTTTGGGCAACAGCTTGAAGATGCTCCTCCTTGATCAGAAGATGTTGAACACCCCTATGACTTATCCTAGAATGGCAAAGAGCTCTTGAGACTGGGCACCATGGGGCAGGCTCTCCTCTGCTGACACCACCTGAGCAGGATTTGGGCAGCAGGTCCACGGTGCAATAAGTAGTTTATATTCCTCTTCATTTCATTAGGGACAATCCCCTTACAGCAGCCAAGAATATTTCTTTATCTTAGAGTGCAAGACATCATGCTTGCAGCCCTGCGTGGCCTTGATGGCATCCTTGGCAAACATCACGCAATCATAAGTGTCTAAAGAGAAGCACTATTCACCGGAAAAGTACTCAGCACAGCTGCTCCCTGTCCTCACCACTGCACTTGTTCAATGAGAACAGACACTCCACACCCCGATTTATCTATTCACATCTGTAGGGGCACAGATAGGCAGAAAAACAACCCACTTACCAAAACATTGTCTCTTATTGCTCAAGCCATTCAGAACTGCAAATTAATTCATAACAGACTTAATTTAAGACCTAAAGAAAAATATAAATTCATTTACTGGGCATGCTATTTCAGAATGAATCATATAGCTCTGTTTGAATAGCCATTAAACAGCTAGATTCAATAAAAGAAAAGAGCAAAGTTCCCAAGAGGTTTCAGCTGACAATGAATATCATATTGAACAAAGGCAGGAATAGAAGTTACTGTAGTCTATACAATTAGCACTTCTCTCCACCCCTGTTTGGCAACTGCTTTATCAAATCACAGATGTCCATACTGAGTTAAGTGTTGCTGGAACACCTTGCAGTCAAAACCTTTGCACAGGCTCCTATATCCTGCAGTGTTCATTATCATTAATTAAGTGTATACGATTCCAGTTCCCAGAAGAATGTCCTCTTTTATTAACTGAGCTATATTTAAACTCAGGAGAATTCAGCATACATTTTTAATAGAAATTCAACAGACAGTATCGACGTTTCTTTTTGGTATACAGCAGCCTTTTACATCACGAAGACCATTGTGATGACCCAGGGAGATTGGGCTTCTCCTCTTTAAGCTAAAGACACCAGTTCTTTAAACCTTTCCTCCTAGGTCATATTTGCCAGGTCTTTCTACCACACTTTTCTAGACTTAGAGACAGAAATACATCGCCCCACTTCTGAGTGCTAAACTTTGAGTTTCAGGGTAGGCTATATGCTTGTTTACACCTCCCAGTACACTCTTTGCTCCCTCCAGAAGAGGGTGGATTTCCTGACTCACATTCCCCTGGTAACCCATTGCTCAAACCGGTTGTTCCCCATTCTGTATTTGTGCAGCTGGATGTTCCTGCCTTATTCCACCCCACGCATCTCCCAACTGAATCTCATCCTACTTTTTCTAGGCCATTCCTCCACAGTGTTAAGGCCACCCTCCATCCCAGCTTCATCCTTCAATGCCATTCTCAGTCCTTCCCAACTCTGAATGTCCTGCAGATTGCATAAGCTTTCTCTGTATTAACTCATGCACCCTGCAGACCCATGCTCACCATCACCTTCCCCTCTTAGAGTTCATATCCTTTAGCTGTTTTAGGAGAAGAATGGTGATGAAAGCCTTTCTGGAACCAAGGTACGTGGCAGCTACTGCATCTCCTCGTTTCAGAAAGACTTTCAGAAAGAGAATTTTATTGATCTGGAAGTTTCTCCTTGACCAGTCCCTAATGACTGCTACCTATCTTCTTGGTACTTATCATGTGTTTGTAAAGAGGTCATTTGCTTGGCTGTCTCTTGCTTGTTCTTTGTAGGACTAGATGTTTTCTACCATATTTCCCCTGCTGGCTCTGGTAATCTCTTTTCACTGTGTCTGTACACCATACCTTCATGAGATTCATCCTCATCATACCTGATCCTCAGCATGAAAGAACCCTATTACAGATCACTAGGAAAAAAGCCCTCTCAAAAATACTGTACATATCTGCTAAATATTCCCACTGCCTTCAGTGAGCATTGGGATCTTATTCCTAACCCTAGTCCAGCAGACTCCAAGTCAATACTTAACTTCAAGCACACAAGTAACACATCACCAATTTCACTACAGGCCTGTGTAGCTTTGGCTCTGGTCCATAATGTTGTTGAGCCTAAAAGTCTTCATCCATGGGTTAAAAAATAGCCTGTGATGCTTATCTATTCCAGTGAGCACCTGTGAAATGGATTCACATATGACTTCAGGTCTTCCGAGTCTCAAAGGGAAAACACATGAGCCGAATCCTGCTCTCACACTCAGGACTGTCAGCTCACAGCAACTGCGGGTGCCACTGCCTGGCAGGCTTGGGGCTTTCATCTGTGGTGGGTTGTGACTGCTCACAGTAAAGCATCCTCCTGGTTTGTTCCTCGCTAAGATCCTCTCGGACACACACACCCCTCCCCAATAATTACAAAATCAAAGAAGAATAAGGAAAAAGTCTGAATCTAACCTGATTACAATGGACACTGTCTGCTCTCCCAGGACCTACCAGTCCCAGTGGTTAGCACCTGACCAACCCAGAGGTGTGATGCAGAAAAAGCAGTTCTCGAGGTGGTTAATGAAAGTTGGATGAGGACTGCCAGAAGCATCCTTTCTAACCCAAAGAAACTTCCATTGCTCCTTGCAAGGTCAGCCCCCAGGAGGAAAAAAACAGTGGGAATAGGTTATAGTGTCCTAACCACATTTGAAACAACTTGTGTTCATCTCATTGGAGAAATAGGAACCCAAGATTTCTTCAGCACTTCCTGGCCAAGCCTATACCCCTGTCCTCCCGGGAGGGCAACTATTCCCACGAAGACTGGGCTGAGGAACGGGGAGAAAATGCAACTGCAATGAAGAATGAGCTGAGGGTGCCACTGTCTCCCTCCAGCAGCAACCCACAGGGTTTATGTGTGCAAGCTGCTTTGTACCTTGTGGTGTGACTGAGATCCATGCTAAGGTGGCCTCAGGAGCATTTCAAACATGCTTGACTGAAGCACCTACATTAAAAGCTGGCTCCCTAGGGTCCTTATACAATCAAAGAAAAGGTAGAGCATCACTCCTGGAGCTTCTTCAGGGATCTGTAAGACAACAAGCATGAATCCCAGCCCCCCCATTGTTTTGTTGTTTTGTGTGTTTTTTTCTCTACCGTTTTGGGGCAAGTTGCTCACAGTTACAACAGGGAGGAATCAGAGCTTGCATTTCTGCCACTGCTCAGCTGAGACATGCTTCAGACTCCTCAGCTCTCCTAAAGTGAGACAAAATTCATCCCAAATCCCGTTCCTCAATGCCAGAAAATGGAAGCGGTCCAACAAAAACAACAGGACAAATAAGACGGCCAACGCCAGCCCTCTGTCAGTCAGCCTTCCCTCTGAAACAAAAAGCAAAGCAACTCCCAGAGGTCTCTCCTGCTCCAAGCATGGCTTTGCAATTATAAATTATCCCAAGATCATCTCTGTCCCCAGCACTGCTGTATTCACCTCCTCTGTGTTTGCCGGGGGATTAATTGCTGATGCATTGGCTGCACTGCAGAATAAAAGCTGGGGATGCAGCAAACTTCGAATTACCACCATCATTCAGTGGCAGCAAGGGGTGATAAATTTAAAGCCAAATACATAAGGAAACACTTTTTGTTTTAACGTAGTCTGCAATTAACCGGCACAGACTGCTGCTGGGAAGAGAAGCAAGATAAATGGGACCAAGCATCTAGAGGACCTGAGCAAGAACAGAGATTAGGGTTGCATTGGGTGAGACAGCAATGCCCAGAGCTGACCATCATGGCATCACCAGGCACCATCCAAGGACTGGCAGATGATTCTTGCTCTTACCATGTCCTAGCATGGTGTTTGACAGTGCCTGGGTGCAGCATCCATCTTATCCCCTGGCACCCTCTGCTGTGACACAGTTGGGAGTCCTCATCTGTGATGCCCATCTGATGGAGCATCAGAAAGACAGGAGAGGCTACAGTTGTCCGAACTTCTAGGACACTTCATTCAAAAGAGCTGCACCAAGACAGTCCCCCTCATCCAACCGCATTCCCTGATGGGCCACACGTCTCACATTGAGAAATGTGGAGTTATCTGAGGAGAGATACCTAGAAGTCTGGTGCCAATGCCTGCTCCAGTGCAGAGCACTAGACTTTAAGTTTGCTTTCCCATTCAAAGTCTCTGGTTATCTCCTGAATACCCTGCCTAAGCGTGAAGGCAGTGCTGCCAGAAAGGAGGAGCTCCATCTCCCTTTACAGCTGCCAGGAACATCTCTGGCTTGCAGAAGTCACCTGCAGCCTCACCACCCTCCTCATCCGTGGTGGGAACAAGCAGCAAATCCACTGCTCCTCACTGTATCGGGGCTGGGGCAGAGTGAAGCTCTGGGATGGCAGGAAGGTCCTGGACATCAGTATCACTGTCACTCCGGTGTTGTGGGACTTCCCAGCACATGGAAATGTGGTGAGAGCCATGGACCCAGAGGCTCAGACGAGACACCAGAAGCTCCATGGCCCTGAGTGGGACTGGGCTGGAAATCTGTCAAGCTTTCTCATGAGATTTCCTCTCTCTCTCCTGGTTCTGTTCAGGCTGGAAACACCATGAGAATAACTTTCCTCCTTGCATTTCAGCAGTTTTGCTTCCGGGCCTGGGCTAAACAAGGAAGTGCAGAGGCGTGGGAACTGAGGGGAGACACAAACACACGAGAGCACGGTTTGAACCGCTCCAAATCTCTACGTGCGACTCACTGCCTCCGTCAAGGCGGTTCTCCTGCCACCTTAAGTCCTCTGCCTAGGCTGACACCTTCAGGTGGAGACACTTTTCTCAGCCTTCCCTGTGGTCCAGATCCTGCTCTCCCTTAGACAGCAAACCAAACCCAGCAATAGCCACTCGAATTGTACTGGTGTGAGACAAGAACATTTGGACCATGATTTTGATGCCTTTTAAAGACACATCACCTAGCCCAGAGCCTGTAGACTACAGAGCACTTGGACACAGAGCCCAAAGCATCCAGAGAGCTTTGGTCCTTTTGCTACCTACCACAAGACATGGTAAAAGGGCTTGATTTCTCAATGCACTCATCATCTCAGCACCCCAAGAACAGAGTGCATTTCAGGTGACTGAAGTTTAACTGACAGTACCACAAACCATCAGCACTTCAGGCAAGGTTGACCCACTCCTCCAGGATCCAAATTTCCTCACTGCTACATGCCTTCAGCACCCATTGACCAAACAAGGTGTGCCCACATGAGCAGGTATGGCATGTATGGATGAATAATGCTCCTCTCACCCCATATGTATTTCAGGATAAAGTTCAGGTATCACCACAAGCCAACGCACCACCTAACATATGTTTAGACCAAACATTCAGTATCTCAAAGCTACAAAGAATGCGGAAATGGAAAGGAGTTTTTCCCATCCCAACCAGCTTGCAATTTAAGGCACTGCTCTTTCCCATAAGTCTCTACTAGATTGTCATGGAAATCTCTTTGGGATTATAAGGATCTGTTTGGTAGTTCAAAAGTTAATTGGAGCAACATCAGGGTTATGAGCAGAAAGGAGGGGACAATTTCTAGCAGCAAGGTTGCAGAGCTACTGAGCACATCCCTCTGGAGCATTCATCATTATTTAATTATCACTGTACTAATAACTAGTATGATTTAAAGTATTCAGGGTCTCTTAGGCTTTGCAAAAGAAGCAAGTCTTTTGTGGTTTTTAAGGACCTCCTAATAGGAGATGGGTGTAGCAGCTCCCTAGCCCAGCAGGCCCTGTCTCTCAGCACTGAGCACTTAAGGCAAAAGACTGCACTCACTTGGCTATATGACTCCTAGGCAGGAGCTGGCTCAAACCATAGGCAAAGGAGTTCAGGTGCATCTCTAAGGAACACCCTTACTGTTTGCAGAGATTTGCAGACAGGGCTGGCATTAACCAGGAGAGGACTCAGGTGTCTCGAGAGGCCGCTTCCAATCCCGTCTGAAAACTTGGCTGCCTCTCAGCATCAAGGGATCACCATCGTATCAGAGGCTTCTCACTGAGAGTGTTATATCTGAATTTGAGCCTGTCAGTTAGGGTTAGTACTGGCTGCAAAGCAATTTTCCCTTCCTGGACAGTGCTACCTGCCACTACCATCACCTATCCAGGTTCTGTTGTCCTCTCCTTTACAGCAAGCACCATTGTGTGCCTGCTCTGTACACTGATCTTAGCTGCACAGCTGGAACTGCATCCCCAGAGGCATGTGCACTGCTTCTTCATGTCCTTAGCTCAGAGGGAGTGCACAGCCATGAGCCGTGTCCTCCTCTCCCTGTCAGAAAAAGCAAGAGAGGTAGAGATGCACCCAAAAGCCATCCTGTGACTCTGGTCCCTGCCAGCTCTCTCCAATCTGCCCTGCCCCAGGCACTTTTCCCTGTCACAGTCTGGCACATCTATTTCAGATCTCAAATGCAGAGGATTGCCACATATCACAGGGAACAAGAAACAGATTCCCACTAGGGAAGCAGGGTCCTAGAGCAGTGTGGCATCAATGACATGCCCTTGAGGTTCAGAGGAGGAGGACCCGACTGCTTCTTAATCCTGCTTCCCAGCTGGTGATTTCTAGGGATAACCTAGCCAGGGAATTCTGGGGAAAACTTTAAAAGAACTTCTAGTAATGCACTGTGAGAATAAAATCCCCAGCATTGCAGCTCACAGGGAGGCAACACTGCTCATTGCACAATAAACCATGTGAACCACTGGACACAGATCCAAGGCATCAGGAAACAAGCAGGAGAGTCTCTACACCCTTCTAGTAAAATCACTTCTATATTTCATTAATTGGCATTGGAAACCTGGGCATGACCTCCTGTGCTGGGGTAGATTACATGATGCCTCCAAGTCTACCTTTCAGCCCCGTTTTCCACGATTCTAGGGTTTTCTCATGTTACCTTGTGCTAGGTGCTTTCCATCTTTGAAATGACTCATGTTAACAGGCTCATGACCACTGAGTTCCTCTCCTTGCCCTTCTCCCAGGCCCTCTCCCCCGGCTTCCACAGCCAGAATGAGCCCTCAGCCTGTTTTTGACCTCTCAGCATCGCAGCCTTGAGCTCTTTAGCCTTTGCTGCTGCTTTACCCATTAGCACTTTTATTAATTCAAAGATGCCTTATCTTGGAGGAGAGAAAATACGGCAACCTGGAAGCACAAGGTAAGACCACATGATTGCTCCCCCAGAAGACAAACACGTGCTCAGTGGCCAGCTAGATGCTACCTTGCATAGTCCTGCCTCTGAGGGCTAAGAAATGAATCAACAGGACAGTGCTGTACTTTTATATAGGCAGGAAAAAGAGGCAGGGGTGAAGGTAAGTCATGAAATCAGAGCCATATTACTCAGCATGGTCAGTGTGTCATTGCATTGTGCGATCGACCACCTGAGTCACAGGAGTGGAATTCATCTCACTTAAATTTAGACTTCTAAAACATAGAATTTTATGTCTGGCCACGCAGCTTCAGCTTCTTTTACAGTCTATGATTCATTTGACCTCTCTCAGATACTATTGTAGATTGAATCATACTCTGATTCTTCCTATTTCTCTGCATCATCAATAAAGGGAGCCGATGGTGACTAGTTCATCTGAAGTCAGACATCTCAATTTTACATGCCAAAATATGAGCAAAGGAATCCCACTCTGGGTATTGTCATTTCTCCCTAATTGAAGGGCTTAAAACTTTCAAAGCAGAAGGACAATGACAGCTGAATTTGTGGTGAGGATTTTCATGCCAACATTCAGAGGCCGTTTCTCCCCTGCCAGCTTGCTCAGCTTAATTTATGGGAATGTCTAGAAACGAGAACCCCTGGAGCACAGCAAAAATGAACCCGGCTCTGGCATTTGTGTGAGCAACCAGTTCTTAATTATTTGACTAATACTAGCATTGCGGAGCAACCATATGCACCAAGGGGTCTGCAGAGGTTTCTTTGACACAAAGACCCATGTACAAACCTCCACGTGGCAGGTGGGTCTAGTGTTTCTGCAGTGTTTCAGGTGCAAGAGCACAATGCCAAACTGCCAAAGTCTTTTCAGAGTGTTTGAGGAGTTTATAAGGTATAATGTATCTCCCTGAAGCATAATTTGGGTCAGGAAGGATCGGAGAGCCAGGAAAGGTGGGCTAGTGCTGGTCAACTAGGAGATGTATCACAAGCATGGTGCAAACTCTCCCATGTTCTGAAGAGGACAGGAGCATGCTGGCAGCAGGAATGATGGGGAGAACCACAGGAGTGGGGTTTTCTGCACCGAAAGGACACAGTTACCCTGGGAGGAGGCTATAGGGCCAAGCTGCAGAGAGGCTCTCTGAGCCATGAGAATAGAGGCAAAATCATTAATCAGCCCCTGGAGGCTGGATACCTGGGGAAGATATGTTTCCTCCCTTCATTAGGAGATGAGCCAAATAAGACTAGAAGTTATGACTTTAGCATTTCAGCTCCCCACCCCCAGAATTATTGCTAGCAGAGGACTCTGAGGCAGAGCAGAGCCAGGCGGGAAGGAAACGTCTTGGGCTGTGCCCACGGGCTGCACTCAGACCCCATGGGGCTATGGCAGGGCCAGGAGGAGAGCACTGGGGAAGGAAGTCTTACGGTAAGGTCGGACAGCAGCTGTCTTCAGGAATGAATCCAGGAGTAGTGTCCTCCTGGGATGGGCCAGGAGGATCTTGTGTTGACTGACTGCCCTTCCTGAGTTTGGGAGGAAATTAATCTCCCACCGTGGGCTTCAGTTTATTTTTATATTGCAAGTTAGCCCGAAGGGAAAAAAAAATCATAAAAAAATTCTATTCCCTAAAAGGAATCGCAAATTTCACAGCGACCTAAGGAGATTAGTCAAATCCCTGTGACCGTCAGCAGTTTCACTTAGGTCAAAGCCTGGCATAACTCAATCTCTGTGAGAAGAGAGGAGAGGAGCGGCACAGACTGCCCAACTCTGCAGGCGGGCCAGCCTTTCAGAAAGGACCTTTCTGCAATATCTGGAGGGAAATATCCCTTTTGCAGTCCTGCAGCAGAGAGGCAAACAGTCAGACTGGCCCAGAGTGTAGACAGCGAAAGGGAGCGTTATCTCTTGCAGATACCACAGTGAGACCTTCTGAGCTGGGAAGCAGGAGGGGGACCAATTTCCCAGGCTAGGACACATCAAAGGCTGTGTGAAACCTTCTGAAAATGCTCACCCTGAATTTCTCATGCATGGGTGGGCATATGGGATAACTCTCCATAGGGTCAGGGAAACGTAGAAAGTGGAACAGTTGGGTTCTGATTTGTCTCTTGCTCTGGGGGAGAAAATGAAGAGAATTTAGCTCATAACCTAAAAATAAATATGCCACCCGTAGGTTTGGTTTTGCACAAAAGTTGGCCTGAGTTAGGTAACCTAGGGCCCTTTTTGGATGAAATCATTTCCATCTCCTAGCAAATATGTCTGTGTTAATGGGCTCACAGAGTCATCAGCCTTTCAAGCTGTGTATCAAATTTCATCCAGGGGATCGGTAATATGGAGGAGCTTTGGTACTGCTGCTGCAATGCACTCATTGAGCAGAGAAGTGTTGGAGAAGGAAATAGAGGACAATCTTTTGGATTACTCTAAAAAGAAATAGGGCTTTCAGCTCATACTCCAGAGTTTTAAATAGCTCTGCCTCCCTCTCAGTGAGAGGAAGAAGCCTCTCGATAGAAACCCAACAGAAAGTCTCCTGCTCTGTTGTGTGAATATACGGTATTGCCTTACATTGTACCACGAAGCCAAACAGGATGGGAAAGTCCACGGTGTCTGTCCTCCACTGCAGAGAGGCAGGAGACTTTTGCAATTGTTTCCCTTTCCCTGATAAGGTTGCTGGTGCAGTTTTTAGAAGAAACTAACATTTTTTGCAATTCTTAGCTCTTCTCATAGAGAAACTTGTTCTCTCTTTGTGGCTTCTCTGCCGTTTGAACTCTTCCAGAAGTACCAGCCCTGAGGTTTTCAAAATTATGAGTCAGGAACTGGGAAAACCTTACACTGATTTAGAAACGAAAAGATGAAAAAACAAAACAGCAAAAGACACCCCAACCTCAGGGAGTTTCGAGTTGCTTCTGGTCTTTGAGCTTTTAAGGTCGAGAGTGGAACAGTCCCATTGCGGTGTTTCTAGGTACCATTACACCTGCTTTTCTATCTGCTGTTTCTTTTCTCATGTTAAGAGCTCTTTGGGACAGAATGCATCTCTGCGTGTGTGTGAATGTGCAGCATTTAGTAATGGCAGTCTTCAGGCAGGATGCAGCCTCCTGGGCAGAGGGAGAAGGAATGTAAATTGTTATGATCAGCCATTTTACCTATGAAATACAGAATCTGAGCAAAAACATCTGAGGAGATAGCAATATAGCAGATGGGATAAGGGAAGGCAGACAGCACTGTCGTCCACCACAGCTGCCAGCATTTTCAGTCTTTGGTATTTGCTCCTGACCCAGTGAGAGCTTTCCTGTGGGGAGAAAAGGAACAATAAAGATGATTCCTATGTTCCTGATGCACACAGAAAAGGACATTCAGGTCCAATTTTTAGTAGCTGACACCGTGGGAGATACTGAAAGCCCTCTCTTGATCAGGTTCCCACTTGGATTAGCGTTGTACCAGCAAGCAGGAAGATATTCCCACTCCCAGACAGTTTACAGACTACACACCTCTGAGGCAGGGCGCAAAACCAGAAACACAGTCCTTGCCTCTACAGGCGGGAAAAGCAGATCCAGTGGAGAGAAGTGACCCGAGGTTCCACAGCACTGTGCTATGGAAAGGTCAGAAACAGAGACGGAGCTTCCCAGCTGTGTGGCTGGGACACAGACACGGGCAAGCTCTGCCCAGATCGGGAGCAGCTCTTACTCCCAGGGGCCAGAGCATTGCAGTCATTCTTGCGCAGCACCGCGTCTGGCCACTAAAGCCAGTCAGACCTGCTCCAGCCAACCCTCAGATGTCTCTGCAAGGTCAGGTCGCTCTGAGTTGGGAGTTTGCAGCCCTGCTCCTTGCCCTGCACTTACAACACACACAAAGAGGACACGAGCCCTGATCTGTTTGACCAATTGATCTCTTAGTCATTTCCAAGAACCCTGCAGAATTGCCTTGCAAACTGCATGGCTTTGCCACTTATTTCTGCTGCAGATGATCTCTTCCAGCCCAAAATATCCCTGATCCTATGATTAAAGCTTACTTTGATCTTTCTTTAAGGAGTGGGAGCTTCCAGGAAGACATGAGGAAGCCTCAACGCTTCTGCCTGCTGTAACAACCTGACTTTGTAGACAGAAATGCAAGAAGCAAAGTCTTCAAAATACTTGATCCAGGTGGAGGAGGCAGATCAAAATCACAGCAGCGCCTTCTTCTCAGATTTACCTGTGTCAAGGCTGAATTTGGTTCTGGGCCTACAGAAATAATATTAAAAAAATATTCCTCCACTGTCAACACAAGAGAATGTCCTCTGCTATTCCTCTAACATCAAAACGACCAGAAGCATGAGTTGTGCTTCGTATTAAGTGGGTTCAGGTTGGGCAGAGGTAACGTGGCCTTTTACTCCTGACAATTTAACCAATCTGACATTTGTTCTCATGTATTTCTCCACTCTCCACCCCCCAAGAACTGGAAACACAGTTTCCCTAATTGGAAACGCACATTTCATAGTAACATTTTTCAGGCCACTTTGCGGGATGAATTTTTTCAGCACAGCTTTAGTAGAAGCTCACTGCTCTTACCTGGCCTCTCAGTGTCCGTATCCTGACAGATTTCTTCTGCAATCTTCAACTGCTCTTGACTTCGCCTTTTTGTGGTGTTTGTTTCTTCGCCCTTCTTAAATAAACCATTGGCAGTTACTATGGTAACACGTCTCATTCTATCTCTCTCCTCCCTAAAAGTCTATTTCTATTTAACAGGCTTTTAAACTGACTCTATTTATACTTTCTTTTGTTATCCTGCCCCTGCTCCCTTGCAGTCAGACAAGGGCAGGCACGGAGTAGTGCATGCACTAGCCTGTGTTACTAATAATGGCCATCCATAAACACAAGAGCAAGCCGTGGGGATCAAAGCTGTGACCTTCATCAGGAGATGCTCTGCTTCTTAGACAAACAAAAAGGAAACCTGAGACACGGCACACCGCGTGCTCCAGCAGGAAGCACTGCTAGCAGGGGCCATCCCCACCTCCCCGCTCTCCAGCTGTGTGCTGAGGGGCTGCAAGCCCCCAGAAACAGCCATCACGTGAAAAACAGCCTTGGTCTCACTGCAGGCAGCTTCCACCTTTCCTCTTTTCTCAGTGTCAGACATTCGTCTACATTACTGCTAATTGGATAAAGAGAAAAATATGAGCCGTGCTCCTTTTTGCTTCCTATTCTGTAAAAAGAAAAGCTCCCTGCCTCTCCTTGCTTTTTCATTTTAAATCTCAGGGCTATTAGCAAGCATCAAGGTTTATTTCCTTAAGGTTCATTATATAATTTAAACATGCAGATTACAATTTATCTTAACCCTTAGCTGAAGCAGTTGGTGTCTGAATTTTTGCAATGGCAGCTTTTCTCCTATTGTTTTTCAGGCATTTCTGCTAATAAAAAACAATGGGTCTGAAACAGTCCAAGTACAATTTGGTTCCTTTCTCCATTGAGAGGTTTCACTTGTACAGTCAGGCTGGTGCCAGAAACCACACATTTTTTGGTCATCTTTAGGGTGTTCCAGGAAACATATTGTCGACAGATCTCAATTTTTCAGTAGGAAACGCAAGTAGAAGACTCCCCAGCCCTCCCCTTCTTTCCTCCACAGAAAGACAGCTTTCAGGACTTCTTTATTGATGAAGAATGAGCCCAACAGCTGTAAATTCATTTTCTTCTCGCTTGTGATCTCTAGAGCCTGGCCAGCACAAGAGGCTGTGATGCCCTCAAAGTGACACTCCAGAAAGGGTTAAGGTATCTAAAACTACAGCCTCAATAAGCAGCTCGCAACAGTGTCCTGTCCCCAGGGTAAGATCAGTGTATGAGAATTTGCTCAGATCATGTAATGTTTGTAACTCGATTTCCTGCCGGAAAGCTTCAGTGGGTGGAGTTTCTGCTGAACCAGACAGAACTAGAACTATTTCCTTCTCCAGATTGCTTGTGCATGTCCAGTCAAGCTCAACTGAATTAATAGCAACCAGTTTGTTTCCCCCACACACCCCTTCCCATTCACCTCTTGCAGTGGAGATACAGGAAGTATGTGATAATCTTGTTGCCAGGACAAGTGCCTCAGGAGGTGGGATGATCCCACAATCTTGGGCAAGTACCGTACTTTCTCTGCATTCTGGCCCATCTCTTTGTTATATTCTGGAGAAAGAATGTCCTAATGACCAGCCTCCTGCCATACTGATTTCCTACGTGGCCTTGGGAAAGTCACTTGACCTTTGCCTGCCTCCTCTTTCTGTGAAATGGAAAGGAAACTAGCAGGAGGCTTCCTCACCCTGCTGCCACCATCATTATTAAACCAGGGCCCAGGAGGATCGAAAGTAGGAACCTCTCCAGTTTAAGCTTAAAGACCAGTTGCTATTGTCTCCTGAAGCAGTGCAGACCTGTGGTGGATTGCCAGAAGCACTTCTGCAGGGGAAAAAAAAGCCCTGTTAATTCCCACACTCCCAACTGCAAACTGATTCATTCATCCCCTGCCTCCGCCATCCCAGGAACCATGAGTTTCCTTTACGTCCATCACTGAACTCAACCAAACCTCCTTGGAAAGTCCAGATCCCACCCAGGTGCTTGGTTTCTTACCAAAATACTAGGTTTCACCAGACTGGTCTAAGCTAAACCCCAGCAAGATACTTTTGTCTATACTAACAGCATGCACACAGGGATGAATGTACGCCTAGCCAAGTGAGATCCTACGGATCTCATAGGAGAACAAATTAGAGCTGGGACCAGAGATCTACCACACCACATACAGCTTCAGGACTCTGCTGGCTTTGAATGGTGACAGATCAAGTTATTTGAGGTTCAGCTGGTAATCCAGACACCTCATTTTCAAGGTTAAGATGAAGGTGGGCAAGCTCCCTTTGCTCAGTCAATTTTCAGCAGCACCTTTCAAAAATTCTCCCCAGGGTAAACAGCAAAGTCACCCTGAACAAAAGAAATGAAGCACTTTTTTTTTTTTTTTTCTCACAGGACCAAGGAGGAAACTCATCTGAGGCACAGAGATATTTCTGAGTTCCATGTTTCTCACCCTTTTCCAATTGCTGTCTCCACACCAGCCTGTCAGCTGCAGTGCTTGTCTTTGTTGGATGCCTGGGGCACACCCTCTTCCCCCCCCCCCCCCCCCCCCCCGCCATCGATAGTATCATGTCCTTAGGATGTGTCTACACTCCCAGGTAGAGCTGGTTGCGCAGAATAGTCCTTTCCTTAGGCCTGGCTAAGTCTGGAGGCTTGGGTGTGAGATAGAAAGTAGGCACTGCTCCTTATCATGCAAGGAAGGTTATGCAAGTATGTCCTTTAATGAGGAAAACGAAGGCTCTTTGAATAGGTATGTGGGGTTGGCTGCAGGTAACTTCTGGCAGTGAGCAGGGTTCTTGCAGCATGTACCAGCCCAGGTTTCCAGTGCCAGATTAAGTGGGGGAACCCGCCACCCCCCACTGACCTCCTTAAACGGAATGAACAATTCACCTTCTTCCATAAAAAAGGACAAAATTTAAGGACCATAGCATCACTGAAAGAACTGCCACCAGGACCTAAAACTCAAAATGTTTATCTAGAGACTGTTACTTCATCTCCTTTCTGATTGCTGGCTTGCAGGCGTGGGAATGCAATCTGTATGGTTTTGTTTTTTTTTTTTTAATTGCAATCATTTTGCAGACCACCTTCAGGCAGGCTAGGGACCGCCAGTAGTGCAGGGACCGCATGTGAAGAAGCCCTGCCCTAGGAGACCCATCCTGCCTTCCCTGATGTGGTTAAAATGCCATTCCACGTTGTGGTGCCTGCAAGGATTTAACCACGTTCTCAGCCCAGACGAAAGCCCTGGAGTCTGCCATGTGCCTAAGAAAGCAGGACTGAGCTTCAGCTGTGTAGGAGGGCAGCTGCAAGAAGCCAGGCTATCTGCAGCACTCCTTAGTGATGCCTTTATAGCCTCCCCCATCTCTCTTACACACAAATGTAACCTCTTAGTCTCTGGGCCCAGATCTTTCTGTTCCGAAGTCTTCGTTGGCTATTAATACCTGGGGAATCTGTGAAGTAGGCAAACAAGGTTTTGATGAGTGTGGGAAAAGGAAAGGCGTTACCATGTATGAGTGAACTTCAGTTTCGTTCATGTGCTGAATTAGTCAGTGCCTTCAAGTGAATTCCAAGTGCTGGTCCAGCTATTAAGTGACTCGTCTTGAAGAGGTAAGTGCTCCATTTTGAGCCTCTCCTGGAGGAAAAGCTAACTTAAAAAAATAAAATAAAATCTGAATCAGAACCATTGCATGGGTTTTCTTTTTTTTTTTTTTTTTTCTCACTTCTTACATCTCCCAGAAAGAAAAAGTATCCACTCCTCAATGCACAGCAGCTTCTGGGACCTCTGCAAGCTGGAGAAACTCAAGTTGCTTGTAGTGCAGGTGAAGGTGATGTCTGTACCAGGACTAGTGACTGGAAATCTCATCCAGATATTGAAGTTCCAGAGGAACATGATGTGATAACTGGTTCACCAAAGAAGTGGGAGTACCTCGTGTAGAGAGTCAAGACACACACTCCAGTGGCTGAGAAACTCGGTGGAGGACTTGTTCAATTAGTGGATGGGAGAGACATCAGTGCTGAAACGCTAACACTGACATATCAAGAATCCATGTTTCACTTCCTACCCTGGAGGAGCAGTTCCTCCTGCAACCTTTCCAAACCACTTTTCTGCTGCTTCCCTCTCTTAACACAGCAGCCGTGAGAAATGTTGTCTGCAGGTGGCAAAAAGGAGAGTAATTTTTTCCATCAGTTCAGTGTTAATGGTGTCCTGGCTTGAAGAAAGCTGCATTCGGTTGAAATGGAAATGACAGAAGGGGGTAGGGAAGGACCATGGAAATAAAGATTACAGAAACTCAAGCAAAGCAGGTGTATGGAATGTATTTCTATCCTTTAGGCAAACATGGAGGCTGCGTGGGCTTGATCCAGGAAAGTGTCCTAGCTGTAATACAAGCGCTTTGACAAGCACACATTACAACATGGCCAGGCTTTCCACTAACACTAAGGCAAATACAACCCTCTGGGATTAGTAACTGCACAGAGGTTACAATCCTTCCACGTTGCTTTTCAGTGCATGCTCAAGGATGCTAACACGCATAGGAGATTGTCGATATTTGAAAATCCATTCAAATTCAGGAAATTACAGCTAACATGAAGCCTATTTGATCCTCTTAAGGCAGTGACCTGATTGTGGAAACATTTCTCTCTGCCTGTTTCTCTAAAATACAGAGAAGTGAGGCAGATCTTGACTGAAGATGGATTCAGGCTTGCCAGCAGACCTGAAGGTGTTCCTCAGTTGCGTTGCGTATCAATTTTTAATACCTCCATTTTCCCTCCAGTTTACAATGGACAAATGTTCCCCTACCAAAGAGCAGCAGCAAAACTGGTATGAATTTACACCACTGGCCAAGAAGCTACACTCTGAGGCACAGCAAGCCTTCAGCCTCACCCATGTAAGACGGATCAAGCTGGGTTTGACAGCAATTCTGAGATGATGCGGTGGAGGCTCACACTGTTGCCCCTTTTTCTTTTGCCAGAGCTGTCAAGCTGAGATTGTGCTCAAGTGCTACAATTTGCCATGTGACATTTCAAATGGCAAGCAAAGAACAGCTTGCTAGCCACCACTCTCAGGCTCTCAACTAAATAAAACCAGATTACTGGCATTTGCTGCATCTGAAAGAAAGGCGGTTCTACCATATTCACAAACAGTAAAGGATACAGAAAAACAAACATATTCCCTCAGAGCCAAATGCAGTTCCCCATCATGCCTGGGAATCCCCATGGAAGGAAAAGGGGTCATGCTGTTTTAACAAGAAAGGATTTGACCAAAAATACCCAACCAACTAGAGCAGCTGCAAAGTTGTTTTTCTTTGTGCTGGATTTTTTGTTTGTTTGTTTCAGTTGTCAATTTTTTGCTTTTAAAGAAAGCATTCGCAGGCGGGTTTCTCAGTTGGTCCTACCATCACCACGAATAGCATGAGGACTTCTGCCCTCCAGAGCTTTCCCTAAGTTCACCAGACTGATTCTAACACCACCAGAAGCCACACTCTGAGTAATTCATTTAAAAACATTGATGTGAATAACAGATAATTTTCTCACCTAGAAAATGTAGCAGGTAGTCAAACAGCAAAAACCTAAATGTCAATAGCAAGGGAAGTAACAGTTTTCTTTCTGTTTTCAGCAGACGTCTATTGCAAGGTGTGAATTTTCTGATGTCTGATCAAGGTTAAGCTTATGCTATGCCTCCCCTTGAGAAGGGAAGGGGAAGGGCAGAGCTAGACATGCCAATGGATACCCCTTTTATCTAGCTGCCTGTTTTCAAACTTGCAGAAACTGAATGTCTCTAATACCCTTTGAAATTGGTCAACAGACTCAAAAGTTTTAGCAAAGGATCCATTTTATACACCTACGAACATATGCTGCAGTTGCTTAAGATTCACTGCATTAAGAAACCTTGGTAAAACTGACTTGTTTCCTTTATTAATTCTTTTTGTATGATGCATTAAGAAAGTCTGAACCTTTTTTCTACTCTTTTTTCTGTTGGAAACACTCAATATGCCAAATCATCCTTTCTCAAGTTCTGCTGGAGGACTTCTTGTAGATCTTGACAGGTCAGCCCTTAACCAAAGAGGAAGCCTCCTGGCCCTTTTAACAAATAATGCTCTTGGAAACCTAAAACACTGTCAGGTGGTTCTGGTTTAGATGGCACCCTTTTAGTGCCTTTCAGGGTAGAGGAAAAAACATCCTTGAAATGAAAGCATATCTGAGTATCTCCTGACATTCAGCTGCTGTCCCTTCACCTCCATGTATTTCTGTACAACTCCTGAGGAATCACCTCATCCCTCTGTGCCTGTTTGTCACCCCAAAAAGCCCTCCCCTATTCCTTTAACAACTGCGAAGCCACTGGCTGCCTCTGCAGTTAATTCTGCTAAAAGAATCCTTGATAAATAAGAAATAAATGAAAAGAGGTGACTTGTGCTGAACTCAGGTGCTCTGTTCCCATTCTTTTGAATTTATGGTAGCTCTTTACACTATGCCGCAGATCTAGATGGGGATTTATAGCCACAAAGGTCGACAACCCGAGGTGAGGCCTTTGGCCAGAAAGGCTGAGCAATGGCAGCTCCTGAATCACACCAGTCCCCAGGGGCCCACGGGGCCCACTGGGTGACACCGCCGTGCCTCACACGTACCCATCACCGCTAAGGGCGAGATGTTAAATAAATCCTTTACAGAGCTTCAGAAATGAGTGGCCTCCTCCTCGCACCTGGCCTGGCCGGTGAGGGCCTTCATGGGCCTCTGCCCGGCCTGTGCTCCCTGAGGGAAGGGGGGCGCAGCACCACACTGAACCTGGGCCTGAACTGCCTGCCCCTGCCTCCAGGCCTCCCTCCTTGCCTTTCTCTTTGTCTCCCTCAGCTTACTCCCTGTCCTCGTCCCTGTCCCTCTTCTACTTCTTCTCCTCTCCACTCACCTCAACCCCTCTGCACTCACCTCACACCCCACCCCTCACTGCGTCCCCTCACCTGGCCCCGCCCACTCCCGTGGACACGCCCCTTCCCTAGCCCCGCCCGTCACGTAGCTCCTCCCCTATACCGCTCCCTAGTCCCGCCCATCACCTATCTCCTCCTCATACCCTTTCCTAGCTCCGCCCATCACGTAGCTCCTCCCCTGCATCTCCTTTCCCTAGCCCCGCCCCGCCTCCTCTTCTCTCACCGCCCCATTGGGCGGATTCCTTCCCCATTGGCTTCCCCCCGGGCGCCACGTGACGCCGCGGCCGCGCGCTGCCGGAGCGCGGGGGCGGGGCCCGGCGGGGGCGGTGCGGGGGGCCGGCGGCGGTGGCGGCGGCGGCTGCATGTGCGGGCGCGGGGCGGCGAACGGGGCTGGGGCGGGCGGCGCGGAGCGGAGCGGAACGGAGCGGGGCGGCACAGCCGGAGCCGGCGAGCAGGTCAGTGCGCGGGGAGGCGGCGGCGGCGGCGGCACGTGGGGCCGCCCGCGCAACAATGCGGCCCGGAGGCGGCGGGGGGGGGGGATGCCCCCCCTTCCTCCCCGCCGAGAGGCCGGGAGCGGGGTGATCGCGGCGGGGAAGGGTTGCGATGGAGGCGGGGGGGAACCGTGCGCGGGGCGGCGGCGTGCGGGGGAGGCCGCGCAGGGCGCTGCACGCTGCGGGCCCGGCGGGGGTGGGCGCCATGCGGGGCCCCCGGAAGCGGTGGGAGGGGAGGGGGGGTGGGGGAGCCGTGCCGGGGGTGCACGGTGCAATACACCCGGTAGCTCCGGGAGGAGCCGGGGGGGGGCGTGCACGGTGCAAGACCCCGGGTAGGAGCATGGGGGGGGGGGTGTCACTCATGGTGCAGTAATCCCGGTAGCAGTGGGGGGAGCACCCGTGCACGGTGCAGTAATCCCGGTAGCAGTGGGGGGAGCACCCGTGCACGGTGCAATAACCCCGGTAGGAGCATGGGGGGGGTCATGCATCGTGCAATAACCCCGGTAGGACCATGGGGGGGGGGGTCACACTCGGTGAAGTAACCCCGGTAGGGGCATGGGGGGGTCATGCATCGTGCAATAACCCCGGTAGGAGCAGGGGGCTGGGGGGGGGGTCACACACGGTGCAAGAACCCCGGTGGGGAGGCCGTGGGCGATGCTGCACGCCACCGTCACCCACCCCAGCAGAGCGCCCTGATGGGGATGGGGACCACCGCGCTGCCCGGGTGCGACGCAGGGTGGAAATCGGCAATCGTGAGCCTTTTCGGGGTCCGGGGGGGCTCTTGGCCACCCTTAGGAGGGCGGACGGAGGGCTGCGTCTTGCGAAGGGGCCTGGGAGGAAGCGCGTCCTCCGTGCTGTCCGGTGGTGCCATCCCAATGGACGTTTCCCACCTCTTTGCAAGAAGACAGCCTCAAATGTGTGGGGCTGCGCTCGCTGCGTCGGCGGTTCATGGAATGGTTTGGGTTGAAAGGGACCGTAAAGATCATCAAGTTCCAACCCCCCTGCCATGGATAGGGACGCCTCCCACCAGACCAGGTTGCTCAAAGGCCCATCCAAGCTGGCCTTGAACACCTCCGGGGATGGGGCAGCCACAGCCTCTCTGAGCAACCTGGGCCAGTGCCTCACCCACCCTCACAGTGAAAAATTGCAGCCATGACGGCCTCTCCCGCACCATACTCTGCTCTGGTGAGACCCCACCTTGAGTACTGTGTTCAGTTTTGGGCCCCTCACTACAAGAAAGACATTGAGGTGCTGGAGCGTGTCCAGAGAACAACAAAGCTGGTGAGGGGTCTGGAGCACAAGTGTTATGAGGAGTTGCTGAGGGAACTGGAGTTGTTCAGCCTGGAGAAAAGGAGGCTGAGGGGAGACTTTATTGCTCTCTACGACTACCTGAAAGGAAGTTGTAGCGAGGGGGAGGTCAGTCTCTTCTCCCAAGTAACAAGGGATAGGACAAGAGGAAACGGCCTCAAGTTGCACCAGGGGAGGTTTAGGATGGAGCCTAGAAAAAATTTCTTCACCGAAAGGGTTGTCAAGCACTGGAACAGGCTGCCCAGGTAAGTGGTGGAATCGCCATCCCTGGAGTTATTTAAAAGATATGTAGACATGGTGCTGAGGGACATGGTTTAGTGGTGGACTTGGAAGTGTTGGGTTAGCGGTTGGACTTGATCTTAAAGGTCTCTTCCAACCAAAATGATTCTATGATTCTATATTTGAGCATGTTTCCGTTAAACTAACAAGCTTTTTGCTGGCCTGACCATGGCGTGGGGGCTTTGGGAGCCTGGTGGGCCCCGGTGCACGAGCGGGAGGGCACCGCATGCCGTAGGTGAGGTGGATTTTGCATGCGACTGGAATTACTAATCCAAGCAATTAGCTGGAATCTGGCAAGTTTGCGCTGCTGCCAATTTCCAGGTAATTTGGTTATGGCTTCGTCTTTCTCCTCAAAGGAGCTGAAACGTAAACAGGGCGACTGAGTGTCTGGAGTACTGGGTTGGTTTTACGTGTGTCCTTCGTGCTAAAGGAGGATCAGCGAGAAAACAGAGCTTTAATGAAGTTATGTATTTATTGAGAGCAGTGGAAAAAGAGTGGTGTGGATAAACGGGGCTGGCAACTTGTTTGAATGCTAAATATCCTGAATCTCCCTACCCTGTTGTGAGCTGGATTTAAATTCCGCTGTTACAATGTTTGCTGAGTTTTTGGTTGTATCATTGCTAATAGCATATGTTGAAAATGTTGCAGGTGGATTTAAAGCTGAGGGCTTTGCACACCTACCAATATTAATATACAGCCAGGAACTTAGTAGTGTGTTGTCACTAGGCTTCAGAGTTAACAGTCCATGTGCCGGCTACCGGGGGCTGTTGCAGTACCGTCCCCGACACAGCCACTTTAAGGAGACGTCAGGCGCTAGTAGCGGCCACCAAATTTGACTCGTGGGCAAGCGGAGGAAGAGACTTTTAACCTTTTGGTCAACGCTCCAACCTGAAATTTGTTCCTTTGGGAAAGCGATACTTCTGTTAACTTTGACGAGGCTGAAAATAGTTGCGTTACCGGAGCCCTGAGAGCCTTCGCCACGTTGGCTCCGCTTACGGAGAGCGCTGCTTGCAGAAGCAAAAAGCTTTCGTTACAGCTATTTTAGTTTTATTTTTATGTGCGTCTCGATAGCTCAAAAATCGCTCGCCGGCTTTCAGTCAAGGCGGTCCCCGATGAGAAGCATCCGCTGGGATCGGCCTCTTAAATGCATTTCTTTGATTTGACGGCAGAAGTGCCCATAGAAACGTAAAAAAAAAAAAAAAAAAAAAAAAAAAAGGCATTTAGGCACGTTTCCAGCTTAATCATCCCCTGCAAGCGATGGAAATCAGTGGCTTGAAATCCAACAGCACTTGATATTAAAATAGCAAACAGTAAACATTGGCTCCTATCAATAACTTTAATTATGGTTTGGGTTTTGTCTTAAATAGGCACACGTTGCCATAGGGAAATAAAAGTTTAGCATCCAGACGTGCTCAGCGGGGTGGTAGCGTCTTTGGACGTGGCGTAACGTGCTTTTACAGCATAAATTACAATAAAATAGGGTTTTAGCAGCATAGCGTGCCGTTGTGTAAGAAAATTGCAGACTTTTGGGCTGAGACCGCGTGGTTTCTGGGCATCGTGCGCCGTGGCGTGTTGGCGTTCCCGGGCAGCTTCGGATGGGGAAAGCGAGTTTTACCGCTCCGGCGCTGAACCCCGCTGGGGTTTTCCAACCATAAAACAAAGTGGAGAGGAGACTTTGTGTGTGCCACTGATAGCCAAACTGAAAGCAAAAATAAACACCCACGAAAGCTTTTCTCTTTTTTTTTTTTTTTTTTTTTTTTTTTTTTTTTATGGTCATTGACAGAAGGGGAAAGTGCCGGTCGGGTGTGAAATCCCGTGTTCGCTACACTCCGAACCTGGAAAACACAGATCACGGCACGTGGCAGGGGTGTGCGTGGCTCCCCCTTGGATTTTGCATCTTTTCTTACCCTCCCCCACGCTTGATTTTTATCCAAAATTAAGGGAGGGAAGCGGCACCGCTCGGTCCGTTAAATGTTCATTTTTGCCAAGTTACGCCACTTTGTGCCCGCGAGACGCGACCGGATTCCTGTGGCAAGGAGCCCTTAAAATTTCAACAGCTCTACCTATAAATATAGTCGCCGTGAAAAGCAATCTGGCTTTTTTTTTTAAAAAAAAAAAAAAAGCTCTTTTTTTAGTCCCGCTGTATCTGCCTGACTTTAGTGAAATGCAATGCATCTCCAGCCGGGCGGTGAAGGCGAAGCAGCGTGGAGCATTGAGTTTCTTAATTCCCCTTGCTAATTTAGGTGAAGAATGGGTGGAAGCGGAGGAAAAAAAAAATCATTTTTGTTGTCCTGAAGATTTTTTAAGTGGTGGGAGGGTGAGGCTGGCTCTGTGCAGCCCCGCGGCTTTTTGCAGAGGGACCTTCGCTGATCGTTTGGTCCCAATGGGTCCCGGAGAGCTGCCGCACGGTGGGGAGATGCGGGATGGGGGGAGGAAGGAGCCTGGAGCATCTTTTGGGTGCGAACCAACGTTCTGGGTGAAAATTAACCCCCCAAAAATATTAAAATTAAATAAATTAAGTAAAAAGAGCTGGCTGCCACCTCACCCTGGAGGTGTCTGCGCTCACCCGACTTTCGGATGAAACCATGGCCGAGCCGGGAAGCTCGGGGGCTGATTTTGGGCATGCCCACAGTGCTCCTTACATACACATATATGTTTATGCATGTATATATGCCCAGGGGTGTTCCCATGTGTATACCCTGCTTTGACAGGGGGGTTGGACTAGATGATCTCCAAAGGTCCCTTCCAACCCTCACCATTCTGTGGCCCCTCCTGGGCGCTCCTCCGCGCCTATGGGGACCCTCCCACCAGCCCCACACGATGCAGTGAGGCGATGGCCACCACGTGCATCCCGGTGGAGAAGACCCCGCTGCCTGCAGGGCTGGGATTTAGCTGGAAAACCTAAAAGGAAGGGGGTGGTTTTGCAGCTTAGCGATGCATTTCTGCACGCCCTGCAGAAAAAATAAAAAAAAAAATCCACTTTTGCGGCTGGAGCAGCTTCGGTGTGAAGGCATGGGTCACCTTGCAGTGCCAAAAAAAAACCAACCCTGCTGGGGGGGGGATATTGGGACGGGGCACGGGTCGGAAAACGGGTGAGAGCGGGGCGGGAGATGTGGGCAGGGGGGGGAATTGCTGCGTGTGCAGTTCGGGGAAGCGCTGAGCCGGGGCTGCGCGGGAGCTGCAGACAGCCGCCTCACGTGACCGTCTGAATTTCAGACCATTGCTGGACCACTTTGCCAACAGCCTCTCCGCGGCTCATCAGCTGCAATATCGCAATATCGCTGCTTCTTTTTTTTTTTTTTTTTCTTTTTTTTTTTCCCCTCTTCCTCCCCACCCTGCCTGATCTCCAAGCCGAAGCAGGAGGGATGAATACGACACGGAGGGGCGGCTGCAGCTGCTCAGGGTCTGTATCCAAATGGTTTCCTGAAAGGCAAGTTTGTGGGTTTTGTCTTGTTCTTTTTTTTTTTTTTTTTAATCTTAAAAATATTTTTACTGCGAGTCTCTCCTATCTGGGCTGTTTGGATGTCAGGTTTAGTTTCCCATGACATCGAGCGATTAGAGGGGGGGGGGGGGGGGGGGGGGGGAGGAAGAGTGGCTGAATGCTTATTATTTATTTACTTATTACTACGTGCTGATCTGCAGCGGTATTGATGGTAAATGTGTTCCCTCTCATCTTTGCGATAGTTCTCGGCGATTTCCTCTTTTACGTCACCGCAGTTAATAAGATGTTTAACTGGAGAGCTGGGGGCGATGTGGCGTGTTATCGTGTTGCAAGGAAGAGGAGGAGAGTTGGGGGGGGGGGGGGGGAGGAATGACGAGTTCCCGCACAGACTTGTGCTGGGGGAGATCGTATCGATGCAACCTGTCAGGCTGGGGAGAACAGCTGGGTTTGGAGGCAAACCGTTGCCTTTCACCCTTGATGAACCTGACCTGGCTGCATCGCTATTTTATTTTATTTTATTTTATTGTAACAATGATTATTTTTCCTTCTAATACTGAGAGAAGCAACTCAATCCTCTATATCTGCTGCATTGCCGGAGTCAAGGGCACGCCTCTTGATTTATTTATTTATTTATTTATTTATAAGCAGGCTTTGACTTCCCCCCCCCCTTTTTTTTTTTTTTTTTTTTCATCCCCTGAAGCATTGATTGGCTTTTTTTGTGGTGATGTTGGGGTGACAACACAGGTGCAGAACCACAGCCCTCTCCGGGAGGGTCGTTGACTTTGTGCTTCGAATCCCGTGCGTGTCTCCAGTTGATTATAGAGTTAATAAAGCATCGCCGTTGAACGCGCCTTGACCAGAAATAGCGTCCCGATGTGCCATGGTTTGCAAGGCCAGCTTGCCCAGAGCGGGCAAGTTGGTCAATAAATGCTCCGAGAGGCACCCTTGGGAGTTTTGCACTGAAATGGAAATGCCTGTGTCCTTCAGACCTTCCCTCCTTGCCAAGTTGTTTTCTTCCCTCCTCCTTCTCCAACTTGCCACTCAAACCCTCTCCTTTCTGCTGTGTTTTTCCACAAGTGTCTTTCAAGCGTGACAGCAGGGAGAAGAAAGCCAGTATGGGGCCACGGGTGCCGCGACGTGGGGGGCTGATGGCTATCAGCCCAACCTTTGCCTGTGGTTTTAGGGGGGGGACCCTTCGCTCCAGGTGACTTGGTGGCTGCCAGCTGGCTGTGCGGCGCAGGTGGGTTCGCATCCAGCAGCGGTTGGGCATGGGGCTGCCTCTAACTGCCACCAGACCCATCCCACCTGCCCGCACCTCTTCCAGGGTTACCACCTTGTCTCAAGGGTTCGAGTCGTATAGCCCGACCAAGGTGTCCCCATGTAGGTCTGGAGCAGAGAAGGGTTCCATAAGTCTCTCAGAGCAATGAGATGGGCAGAGGGGCACAGAGGTTTTTCAGGAGGAACAACCACAGCTCTGGTGGTGACATCTTCCAATCTTCAAGCGGGACCTGTTGCTCACAGTCCTGCCGGTGCTTAGCTGCGGACTTGCTGTCGGTGATTTTGCTCAATAACTACCTTTTTTTTTTGTTTTCTTTTCTTTTTTAAGAACAAAATTCTTCTTAAAAAGCAACATGCCATCAGTACATTGGGATGTTGGCTTGGTTTTTTTGGAGGGTCACAGCCTCCCAGCTCCACTCTTGCTCCAGGGAAGGAGCAAGGGTGCAATTTTCAGCCCTTATGGGAACTGGGTCTTAAATAACCCCACCACATCCCGGTTGCTGGAGGCGGGAGTTAGTTTTTCTTGCTTCTGCCATACACAACAGCCCTCTCCATGCTGCTCCTCCAACCTGGGACGAGGGGAAGTTTGGGTGCAACTCCAGGCGGTGCTGGCTCGGCACATGTTCCCAAGCTGGGCGACCGCCCGGGGCCCACTTCATGCGAACGGGGTCAGCAGCTGGGAAATTGCAGAGCAAAGTGCCTCCCTGGTAATTCCCAGCTGCCGTTAAAGCCGCTTTAAAATAAATTCCCCTCAAAGAGCAATTCCAAGTATTTGAGGGTTTGAACTTTTCCGGAGAAGGGTTTGGGAGCTGCCAGCTACCGCGCTGCGCCCTGGCACGGTGGGGGAAAAGCGCCGGGGGAATTGCCCTGATTATCCTAACCTCTAGAAAACACTTCTTTTTTTTTTTTTTTTTTTTTTTTTAATGTATATATTATGTTTATTTACCAGCTGCGTGTGCAACACAACCATCAGAAACAGAGCGCTGCTGGAAGCAAAGCCGGCGTTGAACTGGGAAGGTGGGTCGCTGAGCAGCGTCCTGGGCTGAAGGCGGTGCCCGGGGCTCGGGTGACCGTCACCGTGCCTTCATACCTGGCCGCCAGCGCTTAGCGCAGCCCGGCTGGGCGCCCCTCGCCGTGCATTCCTCCACCGGCTCTGCTTGGTAACGTGGGCACAACAGAAAACAAACTTTGCAGCGAGCCTTGCTCTCCCAGAGCCCCTGAAGCTTGCTTTAAAAAAAAAAAAAAACAAAACAAAACAAAAAAATTTGGAGCAATGTGGTCTTTTTTTTTTTTTTCTTCTTCTTCTTTTTTTTTTTTTTTTTTTTCTCATGCTCATGAAAATTCTCATACCAAACCAGTAACCTCCGCTGCCCCCCGGTTCATTATTTTTTAAGGTGGTGTTAGGGGGTATTTAAGGGGAGGCTTTTCCAGCCTCTGCCTCCTCTCCTCATCCGCACCCCGCTCCGTGCCAAATTACAGCTTCGTGCTTATGTGGCGGGCAGAAAAACAGAGATTTTGGTCAACAAACAGGAAAATTTGTCTTATCCCCATTTCCCCACCCCGAAAGGCTTTGGCTGTCCCTGCAGTGATGCATCACCCCATCACCCTGGAGAGCATCACTGGGGTGGGGTGGTGGGATGCAACCTGCTGGTCACAGGGATGTCCCCATGAGGCTGGGTACCCCGAGGTGGGGACAGCCAAGCCTTTCCCTGCGAGGACAGTGCTGGGCTCCTGCCAAAGTCCCCTCTCCGGGGCACTGTCAGCAGCGCGAGCGCAGCTGGGCTGAAGGCTGGTGATGAAACCCACGATCCAGGTCACCTCCTGCCCCTCTCAGTGCCTCGAATGATGGGGATGCTGATAGCAGGGCCACATCCAGGCAGGGAGTTTGCACCTCTACGGGCACGTTCAAAGGGGTTGGGGATGAACTGAGCCAGTTTGGGGTAAAACTACCCTAGAAGCCCCATTGCAGCAGGGGGTTCCTCCCTGCTGTGCACCCCTCATTGCTGTGGCTGAGCCTCTCCCAGTTCAGTTTTGTTCATGGACTGTCTTTTGCTCTGGCAGTTTCTTAATTAACTTTCTGTCACGTATGTAAATTTAGAATTTTTTTCTTTTTTCTGCGTGGATGTGGCAGAGCCATCTCTTGAGGTGGGAGAAAACACATCTGGCTTCTTAAGGAATCACGGAATCATTCAGGGAACCATTGAAAAGAGCCTGGCTCCATCCTCCTTCAACCCACCCTTTAGATACTTGTACGCCATAATAGGACAGGTAGGGAATCCTGCAAATCGCAGAGGGAGGTTTGCCGTGCCATGGGACAGCAGTGGGTGCAATCCCAGCCCAAAGTCACATCCACCAGACCACACACTTAGTTCTCTCTCTCCTCTTTTTTTTTTTTTTTTGTCCTCCAAAACTAATCCCTCCAGCCCCTTAGGCTTTTGTTGTTGTTGTTGTTGCTCCTCTCTGAATTCCTTCTAATTTGCAGGCTCGCTGCCAGCATACAACGCGCTATAAAAAGGGGACTTGTTCTTCAAGCTTCCCTCCAGTACACAGCGTTTGCACAAATAGCAACGCGCTTGACAAGTAGGTCCGATTCCCCCTGCTGTTACCGAAATGCTCGTAGGGTGCTTGGGGAGTAGAGCCACCGTCCTAAGACAAGCCAAGTAGAATTACGCCAAGGGGCCTGAGCCGAAATCCCAGCTGGTTTTTAAGCTCCCGTCGGCTGGAAAAACGGAGCCGTGGCTTTTTATTTTTCTCCCCGTGCAGCTTCCCTCTCTCCAGGAGCGAGCGGATGCGGTGTGCATCCCTCCGTATCCCACCAGCGCAGGTAGGGCTGCCGGGGGTGGGATGCGGGCTGTGGCAGAAGACCCACATCCCGCTGAAGCCAGCCCCGGGGCCACCACCGATTGTTGGGTTTTCTTTTTTTTTTTGGCTGATCTGGAGGCCGATCCTCCCTGCCATTACAGGCAGCCGCGATGCAAACCCCCTGCCAGCTTCCTTCTTAAAACTAATGAGCCGTTTGACCCTGGCAAGTCCTCCGGGAAAGCCGCTGCTGGAGCCTTGCTGCTCGCATGGATACAAACTGCTCTCGTTTCCAGCTTAAATTTATTTGTGGATGACTTGTACCCATTTGGCCTTGTTCCTCTTGTACCCGCGCTGGCTTTTAGCTCAGATGGCTCTTTTCCCTGCTCTGGTATTTATCCTCTGGCAGGCTGTACCAAGGACCGTGGCTCTGCCAACCTAAATAAGTCCATTTCTCCTGGTTGAGAATGGATGGAGGGGGCGTAAGGTCATCGAGGCTTCCCCACCATAGAATCACAGAATGGTTTAGGTTGGAAGGGACCTTAAAGATCATCTAGTTCCAACCCCCCCTGCCATGGGCAGGGACACCTCCCACCAGACCAGGTTGCTCCAAGCCCCGTCCAGCCTGGCCTTGATCTGTTCCTGCGGTGGAGACAGCCCCGGTGACTTGTGTTGGCATCTCATCTTTCTGTTAACAGAGGAAAATCCACCATGCTGCCTCTTGACATCATAGAATCATAGGGTTGGAAGGGACCTCTGGAGATCATCCAGTCCAACCCTCCTGCCAGAGCAGGGCCACCTTAGAGCAGGTTGCACAGGAACGCGTCCAGGTGGGTTTTGAATGTCTCCAGAGATGGAGACTCCCCCACCTCTCTGGGCAGCCTGTTCCAGTGCTCTGCCACCCTCAAGGTAAAGAAGTTCCTCCTCATGTTTAGGTGGAACTTCCTATACTCAAGTTTGTGCCCGTTACCTCTTGTCCTATCACTGGGCACCACTGAAAAGAGCCTGGCCCCATCCTCCTTGCACCCACCCTTTAAGTATTTATAAACATGGATCACGTCCCCCCTCAACCGTCTTTTTTCCAGACTAAAGAGACCCAATTCCCTCAGTCTTCATCCTCACTAGGGGTGGTCCCAACCTGCAGAAGGCTGAGGCTGGCCATTAGCTGCTGGGGAATGGAGGTGAGGAGCAGCATGGTGGCTCAGACACCAAAGCCAAAGATGCTCCAAAGCCCAAAAAGGACAAAAATCTGTCTGGGTCATTCAAGAGGGTTTGAGGACCACTTAAGATCATCCCTGACCATCCTCTCCGATTTGAAGCCCTCATCTAATCATTAGCATGCTCTTCTTTTGCAATGCAAAAGCCATTTTGGTGGAGGATGAAGAGCTTTTTTTCTCCTAATGCAGCCTTCAGTAACACCCTTTCCTCTCCTTTCGGTTGGCAACCGCAGGTAGTGGCACAACCGCTCGTGCTCCCAGCCGTGCTAATCTTGTGCTAATCTCAGCCCCGGTCTTCTGAAGCAGAAGTTTCCCGTGCGTGGCTTTGCCGGGCGCTTTGCTCAAAGGCTGAAGGGGATTTATGACACTTGAGTTCAACGGAGCAAAATATGCACGTGGCTCCTTACCACTGGTCCCCTTCTGGGTCTGTCGGACCATCTGGGATGCGATGCTTTTTGATTTAAAACCTTACCGAGGGGGGGTTGAGGCTTCGTGCAGAAGATCTTGCAAAACTCTGGGCTCAGGGCGATGGCTGGGAGCCAGCTTGGGTATAGGAAGAACTTTGAGGTGTTTGCTGTCCATCCCCCCCCGGGGGTGGTAATTCCTCCTCTTGGGATCTCATTTCCTCCACCGGTTCTTTTCCCTGCCACGTTGAACATCTTTGCTGCGGGTTTTCTTTGCACGTGGATGCCTTTTTGCACGTTCTGGGGAAGTTCTGTGCTTATTCCTGGTGATGCTGGGACGCTGGTTTGCCCATCCCAATTTGGACCCCTGCCTTCCCCTTGGCAGGCAGAGCTTGGCTGGTACCTTTGATGGAAAGAAAGATGCTACAGGAGCCGTCACTCACCAGCTCCTTACTTCCTCCAAGTTTTTCCTTTAGTTAGGAACCTATTTTTGTTTGTTTGGGTTTTTTTCTCTGCCTAATCTAAACCGCATCAGCATGCGTCCATTTGCGGCGGGATTTTATATCCCCCTGCAGAGTCCTTCCAATATGCCCTGCCCTCATTAAACCACACACAAATTGGCATCATCGAGGAGGAGCTGGGCTCTGCGGTTATTAGCGGGATTATTCTCATCTCTCATGGTTTCCAGCGACACTTCTCAGCTGGTGTAACGCAATTCCCCCTAACACTCATCTCCGCTGGCGGGGAGAGCGATGCTAATCCAGCACTGAGCATCAGCAGCCGATCCTGGGGAGAAACCAGCAGATCTCATCGCATCTTTCCACATAAAGTGATTTTTTTTTTGACCCTGAGCTCCTCTTCTACAGGCTGTGATTGTTATGTACGTCACATCGGGTGTTGACATTCCGCCCCGAGGCTTTTCTGAGCAGCCCGTGGGCTCCTTCGCAGCCGCAGCTCCAGCGCCGGAGCACATCGCACCGTGCGGTCCTCGGTTGTATCGCTGGTTTTGCTTTTTGCATCGTGTTTTCTCACCACCTAAATCAGCATCCTTTGAAAGGCTTGGGAGTTCGGGTTGTTCAACCTGGAGAAGAGGAGGCTCCGGGGAAACTTTATTGCGGCCTTCCAGTACCTGAAGGGCACCTGCAGGAGAGCTGAGAGGGACTTTTTACAAGGGCATGTAGTGATAGGACAAGGGGGAATGGCTTTAAACTGGAAGAGGGCAGGTTTAGATTAAATATTAGGAAGAAATTTTTCACTCTGAGGGTGGTGAGGCACTGGCCCAGGTTGCCCAGAGAAGCTGTGGCTGCCCCATCCCTGGAGGTGTTCAAGGCCAGGTTGGACGGGGCTTTGAGCAACCTGGGCTGGTGGGAGGTGTCCCTGTTCCATGGCAGGGGGGACGGAAGTAGATGATCTTTAAGGTCCCGCTCAACCCAAACCATTGTATGGTTCTATGATTCTATGACCCACGGCTTCCAGCACTCATGGTGGATGCAGCTGGGTATTTTCTCCCTGCAGTCAATCTTCCTTCTTCCTCTCTCCCCGTTTATTTGATTTCTCGCTGTATTTAAAGCCAGGGGCGGCCAGTGCGTGTTTTGCAACCTTCTGCTGCTGTTATTCATTTCTTAGAAACCAAGGGGAAGGAACCACAAGTAATAAAGAGCCTGAGGTTTGAGGACTGGCTGTTTATTTGTCAAAGCTAGAAATGCAGCGGCTGAAGAGGACGAGAGGAAATCCTCAGTGCAAATGTACCTCAATTAAGTTCAGGCTTGCGTAAGTTGAAACTGGGGATGGCATAGCCATAGCGGCTGGACGGGGAGGATTTCCCCCTGCTGGAATTTTATGCGGAGGTGTCAATCACTACCATTATTGCAAATAACATCTCAGTTTTGCCTTTTGCACCTCATTTTTGCACGCCCCAAGCTGGTTTTCCTGCACCATGCCCGGCTGGCGCTGGGAGAGCAGTGGTGCCCATCTCGGAGGTGTCGTGGCACCTCTTGCAGTGGGATTGCGTGTGGCTGGTGGCTATAAACCAGCCCCAGGGGTGCACATGCTGGCGAGGAGACAACTGAGGCTGGCCATTAGCTGCTGTGGAATGGGGATGAGGAGCAGCACGGTGGTTCAGACACCAAAGCCAAAGATGCTCCAAAGCCTAAAAAGGACAAAAATCGGTGTCTGGATCATTCAAGAGGGTTTGAGGACCACTTAAGATCTTCTCCCTTGGAAGCAGCAGTTACCAAAGGAAAGGGAACGTCTTCAATTAGGCATTTTGGAGCATCTGTTTTGAATTTTGCGCGTGCGTTTGGGGGAAGCGGGGAAGGCTGCTCTCTGGGTCGATGGCTGGCAAGGCGGAGGATGTCCTTTCAGGGATACACCTGGCTGCTTACAAAATTCATTTGGACACCAGGAGCGATTTCCACATCTCTCCTCCTTTTTGGACTGCCTTGTCAATAACTTCCCAAAGCACTAACACTGGGCACGAGATGGATTTCTGCTTGTGGGAGGACAAGGTACTGTCCCCACATGAAGCGGCGAGAAGGGAGGGATGCACATGTGGTTTTCTTTTTCCGTTTTGCCCCTCCTCGCTACAGAGGAGGCATTGGCATGTAATTACCGCCAGCTTTAATCCAGCCAGACCAACTGTCTTTCTGGCAAACGCAAATACAATAGGAGCCAAAGGTTATTGCACGCCCTAAATAAAACCATCACAGCCCCAGGGCCTCACCCAAGTCCAGTCTGCAAAGCATCCAGGACCGGCTCGGTTCAGTTTTGCTGAGCCAGGAAGACTTGGTTTGATGGCAACGACCCATAACTTTATTTTTTTTTCTTAGTTTCGCCCGGCGAAGCCACCTGCACACTTGCGGCCACTGCAGCACCTGCCAGGAGCAGCACATCTGGCCAGCGTTAGCAAGCCCACCGCGGGATGAGCTCGGTTCGGGGTTTTCTTGCTAAAATTATTAGCGGCTTTAATTGAAACCAGAGGCAGGCGAAAGCACGTCACGGGGACACGCGCCGCTGGCAGGCGTGCACGTCTCAGCCCGCCGCGTGGCTGTGATCTGCGTCCTGGCGAACTGCTACCGGGTGCAACCTGGTGTCCTGCCCATCAGTGGGATGGACGGGGATCTCATGCACCATGCAAGGTCTTGCTTGACCTGGAGGAGCTGCCCAGGAGCCAGTGCATCCCACCAGGCTTTTCTTCCAGCTACTCCTCTGAGCTGGGGGTGACTCTGAAACCTGGAGGATTTAACTTTCTATCCCTGAGCAAATACAGCCCGAAGTGATGCAAATGCATGACCTCACCCGAATTTCCAGAAGAGGTGAATATTGCGTCACGCTGCACGTGCTGTATCCTTTGCCCCAGTCTGAGGAGCTCTGCCCAAGTCCACCCTGCTGCAGGGACAAGCCAGGCCAGGGAGGAGGTATGTGGTGGGAAAGGATTTCTCCTCGCCACCCGGTTTAATTATCGGTGTCTCAGCGTTTGCAATGTGATGGACGCTTGTCCATCCCCCATGGTGACTGCTCTGGCCACTGGCATCCCCGCAGAGCTGCCAGCGCAGGGAGGAATTGGGTTTCACAACCCATCTTTCCACGCTCCCACAAGATTACTGGAGGGAGAGGAATGTGCTGGAGAAAATATCCCAACTGCTGTTAAAAGGCACAGCTTTCTCTGCCCCTTTCCAGGACAGCCGTTCCTCCATCGCACCGGATACCCTCCTCCTGCTGGCATCACCCGCTGGAGCCAGCCCCGTGTCACCTCCCCATGTCACCCTGGGGTGCCTTTGCCCTCCTGGCCTCCCCTTCATGTGCAAATAATTGTGATTGTGATAAGCAGGCTCTTTTATGAAGAAACTCTTTGCTTTTCCCCCGTGGTGCTCCTGGGACAGAGCTCAGTCACTTCATATCTGGACAATAAATCTCCAGGACACACCCTCCACGCAAAGCAGTAATGCCTCTGAAATCACGGGCCTGCCAGATGCTTGTTCTGTCTGGGTGAAGAGCACGCCAGCCGGTTGCAGCATCTGTAAATCATTTTCCAGGAGAGCCCAGGCAGCGCAGGAGTCCCAGTTAAATCCCTTTTTTTCCAACCCTTTTGAATCCTGGTGAAGGTTTCTGGGCTGCCTGGAGCAGGAACATCTGTGAGCTGGTGGCAGCCCGCAGTGAAAGATGCATCCCGCACATCTCAGGAGGAAGATGATGAAATCTTCCTCCATGGTCTTTCTGCTTCTGTAAGGAACGAAATCCTTGCCAGCAAAGGTTAAGATGGTCCATTTTCTTGACCCCACTCTTTGCGTCCGCTGTTGCTTCAAAACGATGGGAGCATCAGATGGTGGGATGTGGTCCTGGGCAGTGGTGGGCACTGGGGAAGCTTGAACTGGTTGGTTTTGGGTCACCTCCTGGGTGATGGGACATAGAAAAGACTCAAAGTAGGGATGGCTTTCTCTCCTCTAGTTCTTCGCAGAAGATCTCGTTGCATCTGGGGTTGGTGGCTGGACCGTTGCACTCATCCTGGTTTCTCTCCCAGGCCAATTACAAGCCTCTTGGACCTTCTCAGGCATGTTCTACTTTTCTGATTCCAGTGCTCTGGAGCCCCGGCCACAACCATAAAGTCTTTCCCCACCTATTAGAAAGCCGTTACGCTCCTTGTGTGTCTTTTCATTGCTGGAAGCTGGTAAGTGGACGGGTCCTACACAAATAAACTTCTCAAGGGCAGGGAGTCAAAATATCCATGGTCTTGTTTGGTGGAAAAAGGTTAACCAGCGTGAAGTCTATGAATTGCTGCTGACCCAACTTTGTTGACAAAATTGGAGTTGCAGGCAAACTGCCTGGGGATATTTAGAAGGAGTTTGTCTATCGCAAGGGCCAGCATCTCTTTGGAGATGCACCTAGGGTCTTGGCCGTGGCTCTGGTTTGGAGTTTTGTTGTTGAGGATGTGGTGTGTAGTGGTCGTGATCTCCCGCAGAGGCCACGGAGTGTGGGGATTCACCAACAGTAGAGCTGTGGCAGTCGGAGAAGGACGGGAGGAGCCCACCGAGAAGCCAGGCACCAGGTGACTCCTTTAGGGCAAGCTGAAGCAGTCTCTGTTGATGTAGTTGAAGATGTCCCTACTTGTTGTGGGTCCCTTCCAACCCAAACCATTCTATGGGTCCCTAAATTCAGGTTTCTGCTCTCAAGCTGAATCCCACCCATAGCACCATTGCCTGGGCAGGAGCAACAACTTCATGGTGAAGGTGAAGTGCAGGAGTGTGACCTGTGCTGCTCCCAGCATGGTCCTAAATCTCAGCAGACGCTGACCGTTGCATTGGCATGGGAAACGCTCGCTGTCGCCCTGCCCTCCCCCCAGCCCGGCAGCTTATTTTAGACCATGGCAGGGCAGTGGTCGGTACGTGGCCTGGTGGTACATCACAGCATTTCTACCAAAGAAGAGCCACCGTCGTGGCAGCCGAGCCCCGGCAAACTCCAGCGCCGGCTGCTCCTATCACGGCTGCAAGTTTGTTCACAGCCGCTCACGGCAGCGCGTGATGAACAGCTTGCTTCCCTCGGCCTGGAAGCGAGCAGAAAACCCGTGCTGGCACCGGCCCAAGACAGAAGCTATGGGAATCCTCCTCGACAGCGTGACAGCAAACGCTTGTCTCAAGCAGGGCCGGTGGCTGGGAGGCTCTCGCCCAACAAGCCCGCGGCAAAGCCCGTCCTGTTGCAGGAAGAGCTGGCCTTGGGCTGCCAGGATTCCTGCATCTGCGTGACTAAGCGCGTTGGAAAGCACCTTTGGTGCGTGCCAGGGTGGTGGAAATTGGGCTGCCAGCGAACAAACATGCCGGTGCGTGTCCCACCGTGCTTTGAGGAGGTGGGTAGCACCTAGTGGAGGCGGGCAAAGGGGCTGTGCTCTCTCCTTAGTTTACCTAAAAGGCTGACAAACACCTCCAAGGTAAGGTCAGCCACTTTTTGGTGATGCCTTGTATGGGTGACAGGTGCTCCTCAAGGGCTGCCAGGTCCCTGTAGCCCCACAGTTGAAGCCCCCTCTCCCGGGGTGCTCAGCCTTGATAAATTCATAGAATCATCATAGAATGGTTAGAGTTGGAAGGGATCTTGAAGACCATGTAGTTCCAACCCCCCTGCCATGGGCAGGGACACCTTCCACCACACCAGGTTGCTCAAAGCCCTGTCCAGCCTGGCCTTGAACACCTCCAGGGATGGGGCAGCCACAGCTTCTCTGGGCAACCTGTTCCAGGGTCTCACCACCCTCACAGTAAAGAATTTCTTCTTCATATCTAATCTAAATCTCCCCTCTTTCAGTTTAAAACCATTACCCCTCGTCCTATTGCTACACTTCCTGATAATGAGTCCCTCCCCAGCTCTCCTGTAGCCCCTTTAGGTACCGGAAGGCTGCTATAAGGTCTCCCTGGAGCCTTCTCTTTTCCAGGCTGAACAGCCCTAACTCTCTCAGCCTGTCCTCACAGCAGAGGTGCTCCAGCCCTCTGATCATCTTCATGGCCTCCTCTGGACTCGCTCCAACAGGTCCATGTCCTTATTATGTTGAGGGCCATGCGAACACAACGTGGGAGAGCCAACAAGAGCAAGATCCATATGCCTGTTCCTCTTGCACAGCTTCTCGGCACAGTCTTGCCAGGGGTGAAGTGGATGCAGGGGTGGAGCAGTCCATTGGGCAGGGTTCCGGAGCAGCTTGACCGTTCTCTGCAGAGCAACCATGGCAAGCGGCCCACGTTTCACAAGTGGGGTTTTCCCATCAGGCTCTCCAGCTGCTATAAATAACAGGAAATGTTTTGTCATTTTCTGCTCTGGAGAAGGTCAGGAGCTGGATTCTACGGTCTTCAGAGCTTTAATGAGGTTGGAGATTTATGCAGTATGCCCGGAAGTCCTGTGGGGCTGCCTGCCTGGGGCTGTTTGGTTCCTTGGATGGAGAAGTCTTGAGCCCCAGCCTTTGACAGCATTACCTTAGCCACTCTTTATGAGATGTCAGGTCCTGCTCTCCAAGGTGGAATGTTAACTCTTGGATCACTGCTCACAAGATGTTTGAACCATCCTCTGTCTGCAGTAGGAAAAGCTTCTACCGTGGATCCCATGACAGACACAGCAACACCAGCCACTGGTCTTGTGAGCTTGCTGGGAGCTTATCTTGCAGCCTGCCTGACTCGTCAGCACTTGGTATTCTACTCATGGTGGGCAAATTCCTAAAATTTTCCCTTTGCCTCCTCCATCAAGGAAGCTGGTCCTTCCTGAATCTCCACTGGAACTGATGGGCCAGCTGTTTGACTCCTGGGTGGTTGGTCCTTGATGGCCAGACCGTTGCGTTTACCAGTGTGTTCCTGCCACAGGGGAACAAAGAGTCCCTAACAAATGGCAGAAGACTTTAAGCAGTCCTCAGTGCAAACTGATTTTCTAGATTTTATTCAAATTAGAGTAGTCACCTTGCAATATGCCCCCAAACCAATACTTAGTCAAGCTTGAGGTGAAACTACTCATGCAGTGCTCCACCATCTCCTCTGTTGCAGTGTGTTCTTTGTGTCTGGCTCCTTCAGCTGGTAGGTTCCTTCCAAAGTTCTGGTTCTTCAAGGTTGCTGCCCTCCATCCTCATGGCTAGGACTTTGGTTAACACCGTGGTGCCAAGAGGTGGTTGGAAAGGTCCTAAGGCATAAGAATGGTCTCAGAAAAACAGATCAAAATAACCTATTTCCAGTGCAATTGATGTATGCACACCAGTGCTGGGAATTATCCTACCATACCTCTTAAATTTAGGGAGGTGACTGCCCCATGCTCCAGCCATAGTTAGTATAAGGGATGCAGAGAGACCTCCAGAAGCTGGTTTGCTCCGCATACATGGCAACTACCCTTTCACTCTCCATTAATCAGAGAAGGAATGAGGTGCAAAGCCTGAAGGATCCTTGCCTGAGTCTAGCTGGCATGGAAGAGTCACTCAAACCTTCTTTGACTGGTGGCAGTGATGGGTCTCCATTGGGGTCATATTATATCCCATTGGGGATCCCCAGCTCCTCTCATCATGGTTTACCTGGCTTGTGCTTGCGGTAGGATGGAATCCCAACAAATCAAGCTGGAAGATCCAGCCCCCAGGAGTTTGTCCAGACATCTTGAAAGCTTTCCTGGGTCATGGAGAGCTGCAGGCATCAGTTCTGTGCTGCCTGTCGCCCCAGCAGCCTCACAGGGAGGAGGCAGAGCCGCCGTCTGCCGCCTTTCACATTTCCCCAGCAGATGCAGGAATGCTTTGATGTCCGATCCCCCCGTCCCCCGAGTACCCAGCACCAGGATTAACCACCAGTCAGACCTCTTCCACCACCTCCAAATAAATCTAAGATCAGGCAGGGTCCCAGCATTCCCCTCTTGCAAAATAAGAGTTAAAAATAGTTGCTCCCCTTGCACCTGCCCCTTCGAAGCCAAGACTGTGTTTTATTTTTACAGCCCAGATTTCCTAATGGTTGGCTCCTCTCCTGGAGCGTAGAGGACAGGGACAAACAGAAAAATTGCCCATCTCAGCGGTGCAAAGAAAGTAGGCAGCATGGAAAGTAGCCATGTACGCACGGGTTGGAAGGAACACTTCCCACCCTAACCTCTCCTTCCTATAACCTCATGCCTTGAAACCAAGGCAGAAATGCAGCTCCAGGTCCTTTGGAAAAATACCGTATTTTGGTCCTTTCTGCATTTTTTTAGACACCCCTTCAAGGGACAGGAGGGCAGCAAAAATGGAAAATGGAATTGAGTGTTTGTGAGAGTGTTATACCTGTCTCTTAAGTGGTTTTGGGGGTCTAAGTTAGCATCCCCTGTGCAGATCTCTGAAGTGGCAAAGGAAGCCTGGCTCAGCCCTGATGAAATGGTTTCAGTGAGGCTGAATTATTTTTTGTAAAAGCCTGTGTGTTTACATTTCATAAGCTTATTTTAAAACACATGCGTATACAAGAGCAGGCTTATTTATAATGCAGAATAGCCCGCTGTGTCCTTACCTGACTTAAGTGTCAAGGAAGCAGCCTTTTTTTACTTTTTACAAGCGCAATTTAGAATAAAATACTGGTTTGCTGCGCGCCAGTGAATCTGCCCAGGAGGAGGTCAGAGCAAGGTCTTGTTTTCTGACTGTAAAAAGCTATTTTGCTTGTTTACGGAGCTTCCACTCGCCAGCCGTCATTTTAGGTTAATCTGTTAATGACAGCTATAGGTAAAAAAATCTCATTTCTGTTCCCCAGAGCCCTGGCAAGCTTGCGTTGCCAAAATCCCAAACTAGCCAGGCTTCCCAGCGTTTGGGAACTTTCCATCGGTAAAGCGGGATTTGTTGAGTGACCCTTTCAGCCCAGGTCTTGGCAAGGTTTCTGGCTTCAAATCCCACAGGGAAATACATGAGAAAGCTTTTTTTTTTTTTGGGGGGGGGGGGGGAATATCTTGGCATTTTCTGCTTCTCCAGGGGGAAGGGTTTTATTCTTTATTCTTGGTTTTAACCATATGAACTGGCAGTGCACCGGCCCGGTGGCAGGAAGGTGAGGAGCACTTTAGAGTGGTGAAAGACTGCAGGTGGATGTTGAAGTATGGTGAGTTGTTCAATATGGACCTTAACGGCAGCACAGGGAGGGCAAGGAGAGCCCCAAGGAGGTGCTAATTTACACAAAAGCAAAGTGAAACTTTGACTGTAGGACATAAAACTCATCTTGTGTAAGGGAGGAAAAGCCCATATGTGTTTGGAGATAATTTTCTGCTTCTAGAAAGCTTGCATGAAGCACGTGGGGCCTGGTGGGGATGAAGATGAAGATCTAGGAGGTGGGGAGGTGAGCAGATGCCGTTTATAGCCAGGAAAGAGCTGAAGCAGACGTGGTGTGAGGGATGGTTTTCCACCCAGCAGAGCTGTAAACCAAAGCCCTGACCACTGGTGGTTATTTAAAGACTCCCGCAGCGCTTCCTGCGATGGGAAGGTGCTTGGCCTACGTTCAGGCTGGGCGACTGCTCTCTGCAAAGCCAAATAAACAGCAACCACTTGAACTTTCCACCTTGCGGGCTCGACCGGATGCCTCGTCCCCAGGCCATGACCGGGCGTCACGCCTCGGACAGGCTTTGCGGACAAGGCTCCATGGAGGATTCGGGGTGATGACTGCGTTTTGGGGTTGAGGGGTGCTTTTCCCATCAAGTGGAGGACCCCTCGGGAAGAGTTTGGTGCTGCTTGGAGCTGAGAGGGTGCAACTGGGAAAGGAGGTCTATGTCTCCAGGATGGGCTGGGATGCCCTATATGTGGGTCCATGTCCTTTGGTGACCTCGGGCGGGGCAAAGAGAGAGGAAATTATATCCTTTAATGCTAGACATGTACTTTAAATGCTAAATTTCCTGAGAGGAGCACAATCCAAGTAACCGGGACCAGGAATCTCATCCGTCCATCAAGGCATGTTGGGGACACATGAGTGTGGTGACTGTCTCATCTACAAGGTGTCCATGAAGGTGCCAAGGCATCGATGGTGAGATGCCCATGGTGATGCTTCATCGGCTGGGGAGGTTGGAGCTGGTCCCCTCCAATGTCAACTTTTCTGTGACAGGCGATGTGAAATGTCAGGCGCTCGCCTGTATGTATTTTGGTGGTTTTACTGAGTTGTATTTAAGTGGTGCACGTCTCTCCCCACTTCTGACCCTTCCCCGATGACCTGAGATGTTTCAGCAACTCACATGAACCCTGCGATGGATGCTCCTTCCTCACATCCAGCGGCAGCCCCTCAGCCTGGGAACTTTTGCAAGACTTGGCAGCGGGGCTGTTGCAGGAGTATTTCACACAGGACCCAAAAATATTGCTGTCGGTGCAGCGTCGGTCAGCCTGAACGCAGGGTCAGGTCCCTAAGAAATCAGACTGTTGACGAGCAAGCTTGAGCGTATTCAAATGTTTCGTCTGATTTTCTTGGACTGCAAAGTTTCCGAGGGAGCCAAAAAGCTGGCTTTGCTTCTTGTTGACTTTGCAGAGCAGAAATACAGCCAGGTTCAGTGAAGTAAGGAAGCTCGAATTCGTGTATTGGTGTAGCAGAGGAGAAGCAGCTCAATTTGGAAAAGCTCAAATGTCCACTTTAGAGATGAAGATAAAAGTCCCAGGTGGCGTGCCCTGGCTCTGCTGCCTGCGCTCAGCATCAAGGATGATCGCTCGGGCACAGAGCAGCCCACAATATCTAGCCCCAGGACCAAAATCCTTGCTTGCTTGGCATCCCTTTGAATTTCTAGCAAAGAAGCAAATCCAGGGTCATTTCTCTCAGTCAAGGTGAACAAGGTGGGTCCACGAAGGCGTTGGGGAGTGCAGATACAAGCCGGGCCGGTACACACCGGCGCTGAGCTGGGACGAGAGCACAGGAGACATCAGTCAGGAGCAGAGCATCGCTTTAAACTGCAAATGAACTCTGAAATGACAGCGAGCTTGAAGCGAGCCCGTGTTTCGGGCCAGGCTGGCCATGAATCAGCTCTGGAAAATGAAAGATGAAACTTTCTGACTTCGGTTCAAGTTATGAACTTATAAACTCCCAATTATCCGATTCGATGGATGCAAGCCAGAGAGACAAACGTTTTTTGAGGCAAGTGTATAGGACAGCTTCCTGAAAATGAACACGTTGAAAAAGGCGTGATTTGGAGACTAAAAGTTTGACTAAAAATCTGGTAATTTAAAGCTGGTTTAATCTCACATGAAGGTATCTTGCTGTGGATCCCTGAGCGGCTCTCGAGCATCCTTCATCCCGTTGCTCTTCGCTAAAATGTAGGGGCACAATAAATCACTTCCAAAAATTAAAGTTGAAAAAAATACCACATTTTAAGCTCGTCTGTGTGATGGCAAGTGTGCAGGAAGATTTGCGCAGGACAGCCACCTAAGCTGACTCCTTACCCCGAGATAACAAGCCGCCAGCTGGAGTGTCCTGCATGTGCGTGCCGTTTTTACCAGCAAATCCTGTTACTACAGGTTTTTGGGGGGATGCTGTTTCAGAATAAGGCTTTTTTCCCCTGCATCCCTTCAAAATACTGTTTTCTTTCCTCTGTTACTTTAAAAATCGCTGTATATTCCCCAAAGCTGTCTTCAGGCATTTAAAAAAAAAAAATCAGAATATATGCCTGAGGCTCTGCTAGGGATAAAATGCAGAAGAGGCGTCGTGCACGCAGCTGGGCAGCAGTTCCTCCCGCAAGCTGCTAAAATTGGCATCTGCTAAAGTTAGCGGAGATTTCACTGAGCTCTTGTTTGTTTTATTGAAGAGCGCGGGTCAAGGACCGGGGTTTTATCGGCGCCCTGGCATCAAAGGGATGCACCTGTGGTCCCAGTGGCTGGGAATCATCCTCGTCCTGTGGGGCTGTGGCCTCAAGGCAGGAGGATGGCCGAGACGTGCTGCTGGTGAGGGCTTGGTGACTGTCACCAGCTTTGGAGGCAGCAGCACTCACGACGATGCTCCTGCCTGTGGTTGTGCCGGTGAAGTGGGTGAGCTCAGAGTTAATCCTGGGCATTAACTAAAAGCTCCTATTCTTACCCCAGTGCAACACTCATGCACTGTACTGGTCTTCTGGGGGCAGATTTGGGGCAGGTTATGAACTCTGCAGTTGAGTTGGGTGAAGGCTTCACGGGTGCACCCATCCAGACACAGCTCACCACGGTCCTGCAGGCTCAGGGAGGTTCAGCCAGGGAGGCTACGGGTCCAGCTTCACAGGAGACGTCACTCGGTGTTTCCAGATCCTGCGGGGAAGGCTCTTGGTGAGGTCCCCAAAGTCCTTCGGGTGCCACCATGCGGTGGAGCAAATGCAGCACACAGGTAGAGCTCAGGGGAAATCCTGCTGTGTTTCTAGTAAATGCCTGCCCAGGGCGTGCTAATGACGGCAGAGAGGATGCACTCCATCTGTTTGACGAACGACACTTATGGTAGATGTGGAAACAGGGTGGGAAGTGTCTTATCGACCAGCTGATAAAAGAAAACGCCGGGGAAATTCCCGCCTGGGAACGTGCAGTGGAGTTTCACGCTGTGCCTCGACGGTTAATTACAGCGCTCATTTAGCAGCCCTCGGCTGCCCGTCCCTGTCCCCGTGCTGCCCACGGAGCCGTGTCGGTACAGCTGCCTGTCTGCTGGGAGTGGGAACGGATCAAGCTGAAAATAAACTTCTTCTTTTTTTCTTTTTTTCTTCTTTTTTTTTTTTAATAATTACCCCAAGACGAGATCGACTCCCGGGTGCCCTCACCAAGGCGGCTGTCAAGATCTCGATGGTCTCGTGCTGGTTAAGGCTTAGCCAAGCCAGGGGGGGCGGCCGACGTGGCACTGGAGGGGACATCTTCGGTGGCCCTCGTCTCTCTGCTCCCTCGGGCTGAACCGTGGTGGGACAGCCCATCCCTGGGCTGGTTTTGCTGTCGGTTGTCATGTGCAGTGCCAAAATTTAAATTATTTTTTAAACAGCAAGACGTCCTTTGAGCTGCCTGCTGCGAGTGCTGTATGCACAGCTCCTGTAGGGCGCCATAGTGTGTGTTTTTTTGCTAAGACAGTTAAAATAGTACAAATTTCAGCGTGGAGCCAGGTATATTAATAGGAATGCCCTCATTTAGCTGCTTCTCCATACCACAGGAGCTTATAGTGGGGGAATTGATCCAGCATGAAGTCAGCGCTGGGTGTTTCTGCACTTCTGCAAGGTCTCCGTGGATTTTCCCCCCATGTTGCATTTTCTGTTTGCTGCAGCCTGGCTCTTTAGGAAGCGGCATGAAAAAGAGATGGAGAAAAACCCTCCCCGGGGTGCACCCGTGACAGGCAGGATTGGGAATAGCTGTCTGTTTCCCTCCCCAGGCTGAAACCATTCTTGTGTGCCCCTCCCTGGGAGCGGAGAGGCTGGGACCACCCTGGCTTCCTCTGGCCACAGCTCAAAGCAAGGACTTAACCCACTTGACCGAGTCACTCCTGACAATCTCGTTTCTGGCAGACCAGGAACACCCAGGGTAGTCCCATGGCTCTTCTGTAGAGCCCATACTCAGCAAGGAGTCCAAGGAAGGGATTGGTGCTGCCTGGTGAGCATAGCTGGGCCAGAGAGGAGAAATGATGGTGGTGGGGCAGCCGGGATTTTAGGCATGGACCCGTTTGTGCTCATGGCCCATGCAGCTGATGGCATTGGGGGAACGCTGCCCTGTGCTCTCGCTGCCGGCTGCAATGTCCCGTGGCAACGCAGGGCAGGTCCCACTGGCTTTTTCAGAGCCCAGCACAGTGACTGGGTCTTCAGGAGCCTCCAGTGGGATGGTTGGAGCATCACTGGGTTGGTTGGGATGAGGCTCCATGGGTTTGCCTCTCCCTTGGGTCTTGTAGGAAGAGCCTTTCTCCTGCACAACAGCTTTGGCTTCTTTGTTGGGGTTGCTTTTTCATTCACCTCCTTTGTCTTCCCTCCCCGCAGAGAGGCAGAGCAGATGCATGTGTGTCCCTCAAAAACCCTTACTATCATCAGTAGTTGGCTACTGGCTTCATCATAAATGATGAATTTAGGGTTGTGGCTTAATTTATCCAAGGAAGCTGATTTGCTTTCAGCACAGCAAGGGTGGCTGGGAAATGCCACCCACGCCGGGGTGTCAAAACACTTCTGAAACCATCCTGGAGCCGAGCAGAACCGGAGCAGCTTGCGTGCCTCCAGGCCATTAAAGCGTACCCCTGGGGCTGGGGAGGATGTGCAGAGCGCGGATGAAAGGCCGCGTCCTGCCTGTCCCATCCCTGCTGGATCCGGCTCTAGGAGCTAAGGAAGCTTTCCTGCTGAGCAGGGTGGGGAGGCTTCACATCTCAGTCTTTATTTAATTTTCAGGTGATAAAAGCATTGCTTCCCTGCCCGGCGCGTCTGAGCAGCCAGCACGTTCAAACGCTTCCCATTCTACGGGGAATTTGCATTTCCCTAAAGGCAGCGCCGGTCTTATGCAAATATCCTGATGAAAGAAAGTCAAAGCCAAAGTGCGCTCATGAGTAAGCGTTTCTGGGCATTTCTTGAGCAGTCAGACGCTCTCTTGCAAACCTTTCAGCATTTCGGGGAGAAGCACCATGGCGTTGACATCTGCAGGCTCTTCCAGCCAAAAAAGCGCTGTGTGATGGCTACTTCACCTCTACGTTGTCCGGAAAGGTCCTTTGGGGTTGCAACGTCACGTTGTTGGATTTGCTTTTCCTGGGTGCACTGTTCCCATGGGACATGGCATCCCTGCTTGTTGCAGGATTCACATGATGCTCGGCAGCGGCACTGTAAGCGATGGTATTCTTGCATGTAAACCTTTAAATCTTGAGAATGAGTGCACCCTTGGAGGTGTTGACACACTGGAGGGAAGGGATGCCATCCAGAGGGACCTGGACAGGCTTGAGAGGTGGGCTCGTGCAAACCTCATGAAGTTCAACAAGGCCAAGTGCAAGGTCCTACGTGTGGATCAGGGCAATCCCAAGCTGGGTGGAGAACGGATTGAGGACAGCCCTGACAAGAAGGACTTGGAGGTGGTGGTGTATGAGAAGCTCAACATGAGCCGCCAATGTGTGCTCGCAGCCGAGAAAGCCAACTGCATCACCAGCAGCATGGCCAGCAGGTCGAGGAAGTTGATTCTGCCCCTCTACTCTGCGCTGGTGAGACCCCATCTGGAGTCCTGTGTCTAGCTCTTGGGCCCCAAACATAAGAAGGACATGGACCTGTTGGAGCAGGTCCAGAAGAGGCTACAAAATTGATCCAAGGGCTGGAGCCCCTGTGCTATGAGGACAGACTGAGAGAGTTGGGGTTGTTCAGCCTGGGGAAGAGAACGGTCCGGGGAGACCTTACAGCCCTTTCCAGTACATAAAGGGGCTACAGGAAAGATGGGGATTTTTTACAAGGGCATGTAGTGATAGGACGAGGAGGAATGACTTTAAAATGAAAGAGGCGATATTTAGATTTGATATTAGGAAGAAATTTTTCACTCTGAGGGTGGTGAGACACTGGAACTGGTTGCCCAGAGAAGCTGTGGCTGCCCCATCCCTGGAGGTGTTCAAGGCCAAGTTGGACGTGGCTTTGAGCAACCTGGTGTGGTGGAAGGTGTCTCTGCCCATGGCAGGGGGGTTGGAAGTAGATGATCTTTAAGATACCTTTCAACCCAAACCATTCTATGAGTCTGTAAATCTCAACTTTCCTTCTCTTTCTGCTGTTTCCTTGAGGACATGGTCCTTCTACTTCAATGCTCTCCAAAATCGTGCATGGGCACGGTGCATCGGAGCCAGCTGGGCTGTGCTGCACGACCTTCTCCTTGCTTTTCCTGCTGGGATGGGGAGAGGAGCAAGTAGCAGCATCCTGTGGCAGCTGTGACATCTCCTATTTGGATCAGGCTTTTTGCTCATGCGAATCATTGCAATTTCTCTTTCTGAGATGCCAGAGTATTTGCTGTCTTTTACAGAACCGCTGCTGGAAATCCTCTCTGTGAGTGACAAGAATATGATTAGATGACTCTGTTCATCTTTTGTATTGAAAGACAGTTCATTTAAGTGACAAGAAGCTCCGGGATCTCTATAGTTTGACATCAATTCCATTTTTAGCCAGTTTTGCCTCAAACAGCATCCAGGAGCAGCCTTGGCATGCCAGAGCACCACTGCGTTGCAACTGAGGATGTGATTTAAAACGTGCTCATCTGGAGCGCCAGTAGACCACTTTCTGCTTCTGGTTCACAGCCTGGAGGGAGACTGGCTTGATTGTAATGGGGGTGGGGGAGGCCATTTTTGCAGCCCAAGATCATGTTCCGAGCTGCAGTGTTGTAGGACTCTGGTCCCCTTGCAAAAGGGGTTTTCAGGACATTTTTCTAAAGCTCAAAGAGTCCTCTTCCAGCACGGATTTTTAATCCCTTGGCAAATCTTGAATCCATTTTGGAACCCGTTTGATGATGATGGATGATGGATGAGCTGGGAGGATGCTGGCATGGAGACCCTCAGAGAAGGGCCACAGTTCCACCTGGCCACTGGGACGTCATAGAATTAGAGAATGGTTTGGGATGGAAGGTATCATGGGCAGGGACACCTCCCACTAGACCAGGTTGGTCAAAGCCTCATCCAACCTGACCTTGAACAATTCCAGGGATGGGGCAGCCACAGCTTCTCTGGGCAACCTGCGCCAGTGTCTCATCACCTTCATCGTGAAGAATTTCTTCCTTATATCCAATGTAAATTTACCCTCCTAGTTTAAAACCGTTGCCCCTTGTCCTGTCACTACAGGCCATGGCAATAAGTCTTTGCACTGGCTCAACCTTCTTCCTCCAAAGTGATGCTCAATCCTTCCTTCTCCTCCTCCTTCCAGTTTGTTCCTCCATCTCCCATGCTGACGGGGTGTAAATTGGGCCGAGGACGAGGGGCAACGCTTTATGTACATGGGCTCGGCAATGGGCAGGCTCTGCACAGAAGCAGACACACACCGATGTCCCGCCAGCCAGACCAGCTGTGACTTTTGGCGTTTCGTCCCCTTTGATCTTTTATTTGAAAGAAAACCACCTTTATTTGCTCTGTAAGCTCTCGTGGGTGGGGGACGTCTCTTGGCGCCTGCCGGCACAGCGTCCCTTGGCACTGAGGTTTTGCGCAAGAGCGGCAGCGGCTCAGACCAAAGGGTTTTGTCCCTGTTGCTGGCGGTGTCTGGGTGCAGGTAGGAGAGTGTACGGGACCAGGCCGTACCCATAATTGTGCATCCAAAACCAACAGCTCGGAGGTACCTGCTTTTGTCCCCAGAGCTTTGCCGACGCGTTGCCTTTGCAGAGCAGTGGTCCCGTGGCAAGCAGGGAGCTGTGCCATGGCTGTTTGCAGGAGCTAAAGAGGTTTCTGGAAGGGGTTTGCATGGAAAACCTTCTCTGCAGGACCTGGGCTTGGTGGGATGAGCCAGGAGCTTGGCATGCCGGGGGTCTGAAGCATGCCTGGGCACTGTTGGACCTTGCAGCATCCCATGCAGGAGGAGGGCATTTTCCCATCTCCCTTCGCTTGCTCTCCGGCTTTTTAATTATCCTGGCTGACACCCATCATTTTTCCCCAGGTGTTTCTCCGTATTATTAGTAGCCCTGGAGGGACACCTGTTACCTGCATGCAGCATCTCTGTCCCATCCTGCTGGAAAAGGGACAGCCCTGGAAGGGCTGTGATTTCTACTGGGAGGTGGCAGCAGTCAGGACTGGTGAGGACGAGGAGGAGCCATCCCAGGGTTTTCCATGCAGCACTGTCCCCGTGGGATGGTGGCTGCCTTCAAAAGTGCTTCAGTGCGCACTGCAAGGGAGAGGGCTGGTAGTGTTGCCATCCCCCAGCAGAGCTGTCACAATATGTGTGACCGTGTCTCCATGGGGTGAAATGTGTAGACTCAATACTGGGGAGCAAGGGTGAGGTGGTTTGGGGGGACAACCTCTGAGAGCACAGGGGCTGGATGGTGGAGGAAGATCAAGGACCCACAAACCCCATCTCAACCTGGTGCCATTGACTTGGAAGAGCTGCCTTTCTCCAGAGCTTGGCTTCTCTGGTTAATGCCGGCTATAGTCTGATGTCACCAGAGAAGACTTTTCCATGGGGCTTATCACAGATAGAGCATGTTTTCTTCTGTCCCATGTTCCCACTGCCAGCATGTCATGGAGCAGGGTGTACTTTCAACACTATCCGCAGGCCAAAATCCACCCATTGGGTAGACTGAGTGCCCTGGAACCCCTTTCTTCGTCAACATATGTCCATCAAAGCCACCGCGGACAGTTGGCACCGGGGGTTGTGCAAGATACGTCAATGACGCAGAAAGGGCTGCTGGTGCCCTTTGGTCAGGGCTGACGTTGGCTTGACAAGGAGGTAGGACCAGGCAGCGTAGGGACATCTTCACATAGGGATGCCACCACCGAGCGGGGACACGCCAGATAGCAAAGTTCAGGTCCGGTGGAAAACGAGGTGGTTGAAGACCAGGAGCCGAAACACCGGTGCTGGGAAAAGCAGTGGAAAAATTAAACGCAGGCTGCGCCTCTCCCAAAAACAGCCTCCTTGGCACGGGCTCAAGCTGTACTTCGAAGGGGAGGTCACAACAGACTCCCCCGTGCCTTTCCCGGGGGACTGCTTCTGCCCATGCTCCTGGTGCTTCCCCCATAAGAGGCATTGGTGTGTGTCCACCCCCGCATTTTGCCGTTCAGACACCTGCCACGAGTATTAAATTCACTCGAAACGCTGCGAGAAACCACAAGAAAAGATGAGCAGATGTTCAGCCGCGCCAGAGATTCGGGGTGGGAGAGGCATGCGGCGGTGGCAGTTGTCGGGGGGGTGAGGGGGACACACTGCTGGGGTCAGCTTGCCCTCCTATGTGTGTTTTGGGGTGAGGATGCTGGTTTGGGATATTTTTCTTTCCAAGGATACTCTTGGGCAAGGCAGGAAGCCTGGAAATACCCCATCAGAGGAAGAATTGCTTTTTTTTTTTTTTTTCCCCCTCAAAAAGAAATCCCTGAAGACTGGGAGGGAGCTGGCCCCCAGTATTTGGGGTGCCTGACTTCCCCTGTGGACCGCCCATCCCCAAACGACTGAGCCTTTCACCACCCCCCACAAAAAAAACCCTCCGGGACGTGCCCTCCGCAGATTTGGGAGGCAGCCAGCCCAAAGCCTGCTATTACTTTTCCCCGTGGAGTTGGCCTCTCTTCCTCCCCCCTCTTTTTTTTTTCTTTTTTTTTTTTCTTTCCTCTTTTCCCTTCAAATCCAAGCCAGGAAAAGCCTCTGACGTCGGCGCCGCGGCTGCGAGCTCCTCGCGGCTGCTGGGGGAAGGCGGCAGAGGGGATATCCCGGATCATAAAACCAGGATCTCGCTGCGAGCGGCCGCCCGTGAGTCGTGCGCTGCCGGGGACGGGGTGGGAGGGACGGGCAGGGGGCTGCATTCGGCTGGAGGGGGGTCCTTTCCTCCCCCTCCCCCCCCCGAACATTTGGTGCCTTTTTGTCCTTTTTTATGAGGTTCTCCCGGCAGCTAAATCTCTTACGGTGCAAGAAGGAATTTGGTTTAAAAAAAAAAAAAGCCATATATGCAGAATCTAAATTCAGGCTGCTTTGCCGGGGGGAGGGGGGGAGGGGGATTGCATGTGGTGGGAAGACCCGAAATCGCAGCTAAAGTATTCTTCAAGTGATGGCCGGAGCATCTTGTGTTCCCTCTGGAGCGTTGCCCCACGCGTGACGGATGGGAGAGGCAGCCCCAGCACCGGTGGCCATCGCGGGCACCCTCGCGTCCCGTCAGGGTTGTGGACCGGCACCAAAGCAGGCGAGAGGGAAAAAAACCTCCAAAAGGGCCATTTTAGGCACTTCCCACGCCGTGCCTCAGCCTCTCTTCAAAGAAAAAAGGTGCACATAAAAGATAAAAAGGGATCGATCGTGTTACCGGGGCCTCCGGTGCGTTCTCGGTTTGCACAGCACTGGGAAGACTGTGCTCTTCTTTTTATCTGGCTGGCTGGCTCGCTGTCTCATCTTCCCTATTCCTCCCTCTTTCCTGGTCTCCCGAGTGCCTCCTGCTTGCAAATCTCCATGCCGACATCATGCCGGCATCTTTCCCCGCTGCCTAAATGCCACCAAACTCCTTAAATCTGACCAGGGCTATAGAATCAGGGGCTGTACGGCTCTTTACTGCCAGTTTACCTGGGGGCCAGCGGTTACCATGCACTAAAAGGGATGTGGAGGGAGACACATGAACTGGTTTGTCTTGCAGGTGGGTTTTGGTGGGCTGCCGAGATATCCCCATCAGTCTCCCTCTGCACCCGTGCAATTTTAATCCTCCTTCTTGCTGTTCGGAAAACGTCCCCTGCGGCAAAAGAAACAAGTCAAAAAAATAACCCTTGGAGGAAAAAAAAACATGATGTTCTCCCAGCAGACAGTGCTGGGTGCTGCTCCGTTCCCGGCGGCAGATATGCCATAGCTGCCGCTGCCTCCCTGTGGTGTCCGGCATGGCTTTTCCAGGACATCCCCATCCGCTCTTTCCAGCCCTGCACCTGGAGCAGGACATGCTGGTGGCCGCTTACGCCTCTGCCCCCAGACGCCAGCTCCTGCGGGGTGTTTTGTTTCCTTCGCTCGCCTCCCGGACCTTTCCTGTTTCCTTCGGCGCACATGCGGCCAGAGGAAATCTCGGCATGTTGGCTTTCCTCTGGCCAGGTCCCGGCTGTAGTCATGGGCTGGGGATGGCACCGTGGATCTCTGCATCCTGGGACCTCTCCTCCCTGGTGGTACTGCTGGTGGTGCTGGCGGTGGTTGAGGTTCTGGTATTGGTGGTGCTGCTGGTGCTGGTGCTTGTGGTGGCAGTGGTGGTGCTGCTGTTCGTGGTTGCGGTGGTGGCAGTTGTGCTGGTGCTGGTGGTCGCAGAGATGGTGCTGGTGGTGGCAGTGATGGTGCTCATGATGGCAGTGGTGGTGCTGGTGCTCGTGGTGGCAGTGGTGGTGCTGCTGGTTGTGGTTGCGGTGGTGGCAGTGATGGTGCTCATGGTGGCAGTGGTGGTGCTGCTGGTCGTGGTTGTGGTGGTGGCAGTGGTTCTGGTGCTGGTTGTGGCAGTGATGGTGCTCGTGATGGCAGTGGTGGTGCTGGTGCTCATGGTTGCAGTGGTGGCACTGGTGGTGGCAGTGGTGGTGCTGCTGGTTGTGGTTGAGGTGGTGGCAGTTATGGTGCTGGTGGTGGCAGTGGTGGTGCTGCTGGTGCTGGTGGCAGCGGTGGTGCTGCTGGTCATGGTTGCAGTGGTGGCAGTGGTGGTGCTGCTGGTCATGGTTGAGATGGTGGCAGTGCTGGTGCTGCTGGTGCTGGTGGTGGTAGGTCTCCTCCTGCGTGTGACCAAGCTCCATAGATCTGCCTCCTGTGGCCACACGTGGCAGTGGTAGATGTGTCAAAAACTCCTACATGGGAATAACCGGGACTGCTGAGAAACTGGCATGCAATTTTCAGGGTGATGGAAATGCCCATTGCGAAGTTGGGATTGGGAACAGGGAGAGAAGGACTTGGTCAGCCGTACGGGGAAAGGGCCAGTCGGTGTCTCGCTACGTGGGCTGAAACCAGGAGAGAGGTCGAGCAAATGTAGCACAGGTGGGTGTTTTGTTAGATTTTTCTGAAGGTGAACTTTGAACGAGAGATGTGCTCACTCGGGAGATAGCTATATTTATATACGGGTAAGATACATATTGTTTGGGTGAGTAAGACCCTTTGTTCCAAGTCCCGCTGATAAAGCCCACGTGGAACGACAATTTGGCTCTGCAAAGCTTCCTTTTCCGTTGCTCAGGGAGTTGCTGTGTTTAGGAAAACCTGACTTCACCAGCTGCATCCCGCTTAGCCCGAGTACCAGCAGCGCAGCCCGGGGGTCTGGCATCTGCTCACCGGTCCAGCCAAGCGCTTTCATTAACTGCAACGAGGAAACCCCGGTCTTAATTTTGCCTTGGGGTGCTGGGAGGAAGAGGAGCCCCGTCTCTGCTGTTGCAGGGTCCGTCCCTGGATGGTTGGGAGGCCAAAGTATGTGTGATGGAGCCACCAGAAATAATTAGGAGAGCCGTGTGATCCCCTCTGCTTTGGGGAGGTGATGGCTCAGTGGTCCCCACCCCCCAGAGCAGCATCCTCCATTGCTCTCTTACCACACCAGAGTCCGTTCACCCTGGATCCTCACCGGGCTCTTGGCTGCAAGACTTCTTGTGGAAGAACCAGAAACTTCCACAATCGTGGTGGAAAACATCCTTGTGGCTCACATGGTACGCGTGTCTTTTGGGTGCTTTGCAAGGAAGAACCCTGCTGTGTCACTTAAGTGCTCGTGGAAATTAAAAGGCAAATGTTGCCGGCGAAGATTTGAGATGAGCTTGCAGATGTTGGGGTGGCAGCGATGGGCACATTGCTGGGAGGTCATCCCCATCCCTCCCTGGCCTTGGGCACAGCAGGGGGATGATAGCAGCAGGGTACCCGGCTCCTCCAGTCGTCCACATGGGATTTCCTTAATTGGGCTTCACCCCGATGGGTTTGAGCCTGAAAGGCCAGCGCTGCACCACTGAGTATCCTCATCCAGGGCTTCCGTACTGTGTCCTCATGTGCTTCATCCAGATCCCCCATAACGCTCAAGCCAGAAGGATATTTATCCACTTGGCAGGATATTAATATGAGCCGAAATACCCTTTTCCACATTGTTCTGCCATGCTTAACATGGTGATCAGCATCGCAGCCTGTAGAGCTGGGGATGATTTGCGACTGAATATCCATTAGGGATTTATGGGCTTCAGGGCTGAATTGCCAGGATGTGCGATTGCCAAAATACTTGAAACGCTTCCACTGGAGAGGAGACCTTGTGGGAAAGGAGCACTCGCTGTTCTCGTACGCAGGCGGTTCCCACTGAACCTCCGTTCCTGGCAGCCGGCGCACCCAAGCCAATAAAAAATTATATGGTATCCAGAGCGCCGATGGAGCATGAACCGTGTGTTGGATGATGATGAGGAACAAGCTACTGCCGCGGGCACGCGATGGTGTCGGTGCTCGCAGCAGCTCCTGGTCCCACGGGGTTGCTCGGTGGGTGGGTTTGATCCCGTACTCGGTTAAACGCGGACACGGTTTGTATTAACACAACCCTGCAGCCGGTTAAAACGGGGTGTGAGGTTGTTTGGAAGGGGGGAAAGTGATTTTTTTGGCTGCTTTTCCTTGTGCGTTGCAAGCACCTCTCACGCCGGTGCATCGAGACCGAAGGGGCAGGAGACAAGTTGTGATTAAATGCGGGGGAAGCTGAAAGATCCAAGAGCAGAAGGCTTCTTAAAAGGAAAAGCAGAAGATCCTCAGGTCCTTTGCGTCAGAGAAATTGGGTTTGCAAGGGGGTGGTTTGGGGCAATACCTGCTTTTCAGCCCCTCTACCCTTTGAGCAGGCATCTGTGGCTGCCCATCCCTCCCGCCTCCCGCCCCTTGGGAGGGTTTTAACCCTTTTTTTTTTTTTTTGCCGTGAAGCAAACGGAGAAGGAAGGAAGAAGCTTGCTGAAGGGGTTGCCAGCAGGTTTTTCTTGGGAAACATTCACTCGCCGGGTTGCTGGCTCTTTTCATGCTCGTGCTGGCCTGCAGCTGGACCTGTAGGAGCCAAATCAGCAAAACCAGCCCAAAATTACCCTCCAGAAACACCATTTCTTACTCAGCCATGGTGAGCTCATGTCGGAGGGGAGCAGACCCCACAAGTGAAGTGATGAGTGGGAACATCACTGGAAAAGCACATTAAGCCCAGGGAGAGAGCAGGTTCCCGGTCCCATCTTGTGGGAACGTTGCGGGATTTGAGCAGACATCCCTTTGGGTCCAGCTGGGGAGGGTGGACCTGCCCCGGGGGAGGGTCAGCATCACCTTGGGGCTGAGGTGCTCTGAATCAGACCCAAAATGATGTTAGAAGACAGCTCTCACCTCGCTCCCATCCCTCCACTGAGCTTCCAGCCTCCATCAGCAGCCAAAATCTGATTTTCTCAGTGGGGACTGGAAAATTCCCCCTGGGTTGTCCCGCTCGTCCCTACAGCCCAGCCTGGATTTCAACTTTGCAGACCATCCTTGCAGGGCGGATTATTAGTTTTTCTTCAGCGTCCTCAAGAAAAAGAGAAAACCCAAGGCACCGTACCCGAAGGAGCCCATGGGTCGACACTGCTCAGCCGTGGGTCACCGTGACAAACCGCAGAGCTGGCTCCATCCGATCTCTTCCTGGCTTTAGGGTAGCGGTACCCAATTATTTTTGTGCGAGGAAAAAAAAAAAAAAAAAAGAAAAATGAGTCAGGAGTGATGTGATGTGGCTGACAAAAGGGTTCAGGGCAACTTGGAGAAGGGAAAGGGGACACATCAGGGTCTGTGGAGGAGCTGGGGAAGGCTCAGTGCCGAAATCCCTGTGAGTTTTGGCCCTTTCCCAGCTCTCAGCCCCCTCTAAGCTCCTTCCCAAAATCCTGGCTGTAAAACCACGGGTGTGGGGATGCGCTATGCACCGGGGCAGCGCCAGGGCTGCCAATAATAAATAATTAGTGCCCTTCCAGTAGGAAGGTCCAGGATTTCAGCAGCCAAGCCGGGCACGTTCAGGAGAGCGGCCCCGCTCCCCCCTGCCGCCTCACCTGGCTTTCCCCCCCCGTCCTCTTTGCTGTTTGATTTTTTCATATTTGATTTTTTTCGTTCCCGGGGGACCGCTGGCGAAGCAGGAGCCAGCGGGCGGGTTTGTAAACGATGCTCAGGCGTGGAGGAGCCCCGGCGACAGCGCTGTGATGAGCTGGTCGGTGCTCAGCCCACCTCCTTGCTCCCACCTTGTCTCGTTGCGTCGGGGTAAAACAACCCGGAGGGGAATTTTTTTTGGGTGCTGGGGCACGGGGAAGGGAGGCGAGGGGGTTCATGCTAGCCCAGCTCGAGTTACTTATGTGCTTATGGTCTATTTTGAGGCTCTGGCTACGCAGTTCTAAGCAGCTGCTGACCCAGGGAAGGGACCGGCTTCAAAACAAGAGTCCGGCGGGTAACGACCCAGGGAAGCGCCGGGTTTCCCTCGGCTCCGAGCAGGGCTGGCAGCACCCTCGCCTGCCCCTCCTGAGCCCAACCTCTCTTGGGCTTTGGCGTTTCCACAGTGGGAATTGATTTTCTTTCATAATTCTTCCCGTCGCCATCCTTAAAGGTAAAGATGCCCCAGGTTGCGGGGCCGGGGTACTTCATGGGGAGGGGATGCGCTGGCGGTGATGGGGATGCGGGTGAGCGAGCAAGGGGGGCACATCCATCACCAGCGTTGGCAAAACTGCTTGCCCACCACCCCCTCCTCTGCTCTCCCTCCCCTCTCCCCCCCCAAAAAAAGCTCATTTGCGGGCGGCTTAGTTGGCCTAAGAGCATTAGAGGTGCATTTGGTGGCCATTAGCCGTTCGAGCAGCGCCGGGAGCATGTGGCCGATTAGGGGCAGCAGCGGTTGGTTTCGGGCAGAGCGCCGCGTTCGGGGTGGAAATATTCGCTGTGCCGCCCCGTGCGTTTCGGGGACGCAAAGGTGAGGTCTGGGGGGGACGGGATGGGGGTCACTTCGTGTGGCTCAGGTGCTTAAATGTACCGGCTGGGCGCTGGTGTTGGGTGGTGTGAGAATAAGCTCTTTCCCTGTCATGTGCTTTTTTTCGGAGGAAAACTGAGTTGCTCCCCTGACTTTCCAGTACCATTTCGGCTTTTCATTTGATATTTCAGCTTTTTCTTTAGATACCGCCTCGCTTTCTAATCTATGGGTAAGATGAGCGTGGTCAGGGATGCTTTTATGGGATGCGGCGGGTGCTGGTACCTTTGGGGGTACCATGTGTCCCCCACGGCACCGGCCAGGGGCTTCCTTGGAGCCAGTCTGGGAAGGAGGACACCCTCACCGTCATGTTTCCTTTTCTTTCCCCTGCAGCCTCGCTCTCCGCTGGGATTTATGGAGGTGCTGAGGAGCAGCTCTGAGCCCCGCAGCCCCCAGAAGCCCGCCCCGTGAAGCAGCGCCCGGCCGCCTCGCCTCGTCTCATCCGGCATCCCGACCCTCCGACTCAACCATTCAAGGCTCCCGTGCATGGATCGCCCCAGCGAGGGACCGCTGCCGGACGCCGCCGACGCCGCCCCGTAGGCTCCCGGCCCCCCGTGCCGCCCCCAAGTACTCCACATACCCCGATGGGGTAACGTGACGGGGGTCACCCTCCCGCCACCGCCACAACCCCCCCATATGCAGAGGCCTTTCTAGAGCGCGGCACCGGAGGCGGCAGCCGCTCACCCGTCGCACACACGCCGAGGACGCCAACACTACAGCAAAGGGATTTTTTTTTTTAATTATTATTATTATTATTATTATTATCATTAATATTATTTTTTCCCGTCTGGCTTTTTCCCCCGGGGGGGCTTGCGGTGTGTCGAGGAAGCCGGCGCGCTCCCAGGAGCTGGGATTATTTGCACAACGTCTGTATATTGAGTTCTCGATCCTGTTCTATTTTTATTTTTTAAGCGCAGAGGGGTTGGTTTGTTTTGTTTTTTTCTTTGTTTTCCCCTCCACGCCACGCTTTTTTTGGGTTTTTCCCCCCTCCACCGCCGCCAACACCACCTCACCCTCCTCCCGTCCCACCATGGCTCGGATGAACCGCCCCGCGCCGGTGGAGGTCTGCTACAAAAACATGAGGTTCCTGATCACCCACAACCCCACCAACGCCACACTCAACACCTTCTTGGAGGTAAGGAGGGGAGGCTGGAAGTGGGAGACCGGCACCCAGTTGTGTGTTTTGGGGCTAAAAGCCAATGTTGAGGTGCAAAGGGGATCGATCAGTCCTGTGTAGGATGATGCAGCGGCACATCCCCTTTGGTACCATGGCCACTGGTGGTGTCACTGGGTGGTGGGTTCAATCATCATTGGCTTTTTGGGGTAGGATGTTTTGGAGAACCCCAAGCGTGGTGTTTGGGCATGGGAGATGGAGTAATTTCCCAATTCCTGTTGCATCCCTCGCCAGTTCCACCAGCACATCACGTCAAGGAGCTTTGCGTTGATGTATACGGGTGCACGCGATCTCCCAGCACCTCAATAAGGACTTTTCGTCCCAAATATCCCAGCATCTTTCCATTGCCTGGAATGCGTTGGGTGGTGCACAAGGAGCTGGAGGGCTTGGTGTTGCGTGAGCCGGTGACTGTGCCCATCCTGGGAGCGCTGCCTCCGGCGCTGGCAGCAGCCAGGAATTGGGTGGGAATTACTGGACGTGTGTCCACAGTCCGGGGCGAAAGGCTTTGACTTGCTCTTTTTATCAATGCCTGGGGGAAACACTGTGTCCTGCAGGTTCAGTTGAGCCGGCACAAGTGGCTTCTGCTTACGAGAAGTCATTTGGGGATGTTACCGCGTTCAGGGGAGGACCTGGGGCTGCACATAAGCCTGGCAGAGGGTTTTTGCCTTAGTCCTAAACCACCTTGAGGTCTGATGTGCAGGCACCAGAGGCATCCTCAGAGCTCAATGAAACCGTCCCAATGCACACCTGAAAAAACAAGTGTGAGTGCCACCGGCTCGGCGAGCTGCAGGAAGGTGGTTGAGGTTTGGGGACGGCCACCCCATACCCTGCATGCTGCACACAAGACGATGGGGACAGCAGCGGTGGGAAGGAAGGAAATTCCCCTTTCCTAACCGGCTGCTTAGATTTTTGGCTGAGCCGTCACCTGTGCATTTGCTGTGGTCTGGCGAGGGAAGGAAGGAGATGGATCATTCAAGGGGACGATCTCATGTGGGGGCCGGTACGCCGGCGCATAATCCGGGGGCAATCCTTGCGGCGGGCGATAAGCCCCGCTGGAAACAGCCCAAGTGAGGCACCCAAGCCTGCAGTGTGTTGGAACGATGATGGCATACGGCAACGAGGTCAAGAAGGAGCCCCTGCGCAATCTGGGAGATGCTTAGGGCGGTCGGCGGGGTGCGCTACCACCCCCCCCAGCAGCCTCCGTGCGTTCCTGCGGCGGGAGTTGCAACCTCGCTGGGCATGAATAATTTCTCCTTTGGGGGATTTGCGCCTGTGTCGGGGATGTTTCTTTGCCTGGGGTGTAAAGTCCCTGCTGGAGTGGCCGTTGGGGCTTAAAAATAAACGGCCTCGTTGGCACTTGGGACTCCAAAGAGCCGTGAAGGCTCTGTGTAAAAATCCTACCGTGGCCACGTGGCTTTGATCATAGAATCATAGAATCGTCTGGGTTGGAAGGGACCTTTAAGATCGTCGAGTCCAAACATCAACCTAACACTGCCAAAACCACCACTAAACCAATGTCCCTCAGCACCATGTCTACGTATCATTTAAATACCTCCAGGGATGGTCATTGATGCCCTGGGATTTCATGTTTCCCTGTGCTTCCCGGGCTGAATGGACCATGGAGAGGTTTTCTCAAGGGTCCAGAGATGGGGTGCGGCACTGTTTTTGGGTCTGTGTAGTTGTAGCAGGGCTCGGATGTGTTGGGATTAACCGGGGTGCAATTAGCAGGGTTTTTTCAGACCCCTCCTTCTCCTTCCCTCCCCAGGACCTGAAGAAGTACGGTGCCACCACGGTGGTGCGAGTGTGCGAAGTGACCTACGACAAGACCCCCCTGGAGAAGGACGGCATCACTGTCATGGTAGGTGAGCGGCAGGATGGGTGCCGGGGGAGGCTGCCCACCCCTCCCCTGCGCTTAAATACCCCCATCCCTCGCATCCGCTAAACACCCTGCGTTTTGCGTGGACCAAAGAGGCATCGCAACGTGCCCGAGAGCGGAGTTTGAAGCCCAACTTCATCCTCGGGGCCAGGCGGGCGAGCTCCCCGCTCCCCGGGCTGAGATGGGGCTGGTGCTTTAAAAAAAGAAAGCGCTGCCCACGCACCCGAAACTGTGACTCATACGGTTGAGCCGGCAGCTGCCTTCCCTGCCTGTCGCTCGGGCTTTAAAGCATCCAGGGGATGAGAGCGCCTGATCCCACGTGGAAGATGCGCATGGTTCCCGTTACCCCCAGAGTTATCTTCTCCGGGGAAAGCAGCGGGGGAAAGGGAGGGTGAGATTTTTGCTCTTCCAGCAGCTCTGGGGGATGAAAGGGAGCAGGCAGCAAGCAGGAGAAGGCAAGGAGGCAGAGCAGGCAGCTGCCTGGGCCGCGTCTTGGCTGATGTCAGGCGTGATCGCCCTGGCGGGGAGCTCAGCTCCAGCTGGAATGTGGGGGAAGTTCAGCTCGTTGTTTAGGAAAGGGTTTGGAAAGTGCCTGGTGTCTCCTGGGGTGGTCCTCTGTGTGTCGATCCTCTCGGCGTAGCTCTGTGTATAACGTATATCCCATAGAGAGAGAGACCTATATCCTAGATCCTCTGCGATATAAGTAGATATACATATAGATCCTATGTCTCTCGCTGGATACAGATCCTCCAGATGGAGATCTCTCTCGGTATAGATGCTATGTCTCTATAGGATATATCTTATAGAGGAAGATAGCTGTATCCTACACACGGAATCTGTATGTAGGGTATCATATGTGCTCACTTACATGCCAAATTCTGCCTTTCACCCTGTTTCTGGCTGGAGTCCTCCAGTCTGAGTTTCTCTATCTAGGATATACATACCTCTTTATGTGTCTTATATAGAGAGATATCTGTATCTGGGATGCATATGATATAGTGAGATATCAATGTCCTAGTTACAGAAACTACGTAAGATACTGTGTAGAAACTATATAGCTTCAATATAAAAGTTTCTATAACTATACAGAAACTATATAAGTTATACTTTATCTAGAGAGATGCCTATATCCTATGTATCTATGGATAGATATCTCTATATATACCCAGAGATATCTCTATATATACCCAGAGATATCTCTCTATATACCCATATCAAATATATCTGTGTATATAGACTATATCTATATATCCTATCCCTTTCTTTGGGGAATAGGCACAAGCTGGCCGAGGCCTGACTGGCGCCGTGTGCCGGGGTGCCGGCATCCCCAGCCGCCATGCCCACACGTACGGTGGTCCCACCCTGGAGGCTTTCCCTGGGTGTTTTGGACGCCTCCTCCGCTTTCGTCTCCTCTGTGTGCCGCGGGGGATCCCGAGCAATCTCTAAAGCTGATGGCAGTGAACGAGTTGTGCCGGACGTGGGTGTCCCATGCCGTGGACATCTGCTTGGCAGCTCTTCCAGCAGGTCGGAGGTGGGGCGGAAATCCTGCCGGAGAAGCGGCGCTTTAGGAAGGTTTATGGTGCAGGATGGATATACTGTATTGGATGCACCAATAGTGTTTAACATCTTCATCAGTGATGTAGATGGTGGGATTGAGTGCACCCTCAGCAGGTTTACAGACCACACCAAGCTGAGTCATGCAGTTGATACCCTAGAGGGACAGGCTGGAGAGGTGGGCCCATGCAAACCTCATGAAGTTCAAGCAGGCCAAATGCAAGGTCCTGCCTTGGGTCGGGGCAACCCCCGTATCAATGCAGGCTGGAGGATGAAGGGATTGAGAGCAGCCCTGAGGAGAAAGACTTGGGGGTACTGGTGGGTGAGAAATGGGACATGAGCCCCAGAAAGAGCTCGCAGCCCAAAAAGCCAGTTGTATCCTGGTTGCGTCCAAAGCAGTGTGGCCAGCAGGGCGAGGGAGGGGATTCTGCCCCTCTACTCCACTCTTGTGAGACCCCACCTGGAGTACTGCATCCAGCTCTGGGGCCCTCAACATAAGAAGGACATGGACCTGTTGGAGTGGGTCCAGAGGAGGACCACGAAGATGATCAGAGGGCTGGAGCACCTCTGCTGTGAGGACAGGCTGAGAGAGTTGGGGTTGTTCAGCCTGGAGAAGAGAAGGCTCCGGGGAGACCTTATAGCAGCCTTTCAATATAGAAAGGGGGCTGATGGGAAAGATGGAGAAAGACTTTTTACCAGGGCCTGTAGAGACAGGACAAGGGGCAACAGTTTCAAACTAAAAGAGGGTAGATTTAGATTGGACATAAGGAAGAAAATTTTTATGAGGAGGGTGGCAAGACACTGGCACAGGTTGCCCAGAGAAGTTGTGGATGCCCCGTCATTGGAAGTGTTCCAGGTCAGGTTGGGTGGGACTTTAAGCAACCTGGTGTAGTGCAAGATGTCCCTGCCCATGGCAGGGTGTTTGGACTAGGTGATATTTGAAGGTTCTGAGTCAGGGGTATATGATAGAGACAATAACCCATTGTGTACTGATTGACTAGTAGTGATTTATAACCTAAAAGACAGGCCTGATAAAAAACTAGACGAAGCAAGAAGTCTTGAGACGTTGCCAAGGACAGCTCCTGATAACGAATAAGAGTATGTCTTGAAAAGCGGTTGAAACCAACCCTGAAAGACACTTTATATACACATAATCTCCAGGTTGTATGTTATGTACAGGCCCATCCAAACCACTACTTCGAGTTCCAACCACATGCAACCCAATTTTACTGAGTTGTTTGCCTGTGTCATCCCCAGTGCGAGCCTGGTGACCTTCACTCATGGCTGAAGTAGTGCTTTCCGGGCACCATGGGGAGGAGATAGATGATCTTGCAGGACAGGCAGCAAGTTGTGCAGGGTGGGCTGGCTCAAGCGTTAGGATACCCTGAAGCCCAGCGTGCTCCTTTCCTAGCAAAGCCCAACTGAAATCACATTAGCTGTTCAAACACTGGAGTGAGGCTTAGCAGCTTCTTTCGCCATCTTACACCAAAGATGACTCCAGCACAGCAGCTTAGTGACTCACTGCTCTAAGATGAGGATTACGGCCCACCTGCCAGGGCTCACCATAGAATTGTTTTGGTTGGAAGAGACCTTTAAGATCATCAAGTCCAACTGTTAACCTAACACTGCCAAGTTACCACTAAATCATGGCCCTCAGTGCTACATCTACATGGTCTACACCATCCGCATCCCCTCCAAGTGATGCTCCCCTGCCCGTACCTCTCTCCCAGTACTGCGTAGCCAGTGGCTACACTTCTCCTGCCAAATCCATTTGGGGAGAGAAATACCCGTTTTGGGAGAGATGTGCGGCCTTGACTGGCTGCCAGTGCCCACGGGAGAGAACAGCCCTTCCCCAAAATGCTGCAGCAGTCACAAGCAAGGGTGGGGGGGACGCACTTTTCCCCCACACCAGAGCCCAGGACCAGGAGGTGCTTAATGCAGCACCTGTTTTATCCACTTTGTCACTGAGCTCCGATGTTGAGTTCCTGCAGCTTAAGGATGAAGCTCAGAAGAAGATGGGCTTTTGGTTTTTTTTTTGTCCTGTAAGAGCCTTTTCTAAAGGATTTTGTTTAAATGGTCCCTCCCTTCATCTTAGGGGATTCCCAGAGCATCCTTTCGGGACTCAGTGCGTTGCAGCAAGCTGAATTTTGACACTGCGTCAGGCCCTCAGGTTTCAGCCATCTCCAAGCCACCTTTGGTCAAACCTACAAAGTGGCTTTGCGCTCCCAAGCGCTGGGTTTAGACAGGAGCTGCTCAGGGAAAGGATGGGAACTGCAGCTCCCCGAAGCTCGGTACGGTCATCCAAATGGGGAGGAGGCAGGCGATGGCCACCCTGTTCCAGGCAGGAGAACATGGGGACCATGTTGCATGTCCCTGTAGGTGTTCCTGAAGGCTGAACCTGTCCATAGGAAATGGGAGGACCCCAGACTCGAATGGCTGCAAACCCTGAGCCGAAGTGGGTGGGGGAATTCCTGCATGCCGGACAGTGCCGCAAAACCTGCTTCATCCCTGCGGAGCTGCTCTGCGAGCCTGGTTCCTGGCACACACATCCACCTCCCCGCTGCTGAGGTCCCAAACATCATCGCCCCGAGCAGAAAGCAATCCCGCAAGTTTTTCCCCGGGGTCTGACCATGTTTCTCTCTCCCCCTGCCCCTTCCCCCCCCCATCCCACCTTGCAGGATTGGCCATTTGATGATGGAGCGCCTCCTCCCAGCAAGATAGTGGAAGATTGGCTCAACTTGTTGAAGACCAAGTTCTGTGAAGACCCCGGCTGCTGCGTGGCCGTGCACTGCGTGGCCGGTCTGGGGCGGTGAGTCAGAGCCCGGCACACCGGCTGCTCCACGCCTGCGCTCCTCCTTCCTCGCTCCCCCTTTTAGTTGGGTTTTGGCGTGCAATGAGACCTTAGCGGGAATAGGTGTTGATGTGGGGGGAGCTGCTGCCTGAGCTCCTCCTTGCAATATCCGTGGGCAAATCCTGGACGCTGTGGGGGGAACCTGGGATGATGGGTGCTCTCCTGCTACAAGCAGGAGCCGATGCTTTTTGAGAGCTGCTGTATTTTACTGCTCTCCCCGGCACGGGTCAGGTTTTGCATGTGTATTTACATCCAGTTTTCCAATAGATTTGCCTCCAAAGTCCTCGTGCTCGTTAGAAGAGCGGCAAAACAGCTGCCAGCCCCATCCTGGGGGTTTTACCCTCCAAATCAGCCGCTCCCTCGGGCAGCGCTTGCAGCCAAATGGCAAGAAATTACAAGCTAAAAGCCAGCACTGGCGACTGCCCGCAGTGACACCATTACAGCCCCGTGGTGTGTCCCCCCTGGCCCCAGGTCGGGATGTTCAGCCTCTGGGCTGCGTGGCTGGGGAGTGACCGCCACTGCCGTTGCCTTTCAGCGCTCCCGTCCTCGTCGCACTGGCCTTGATCGAGAGCGGGATGAAGTACGAAGACGCCATCCAGTTCATCCGACAGTAAGTCGAGCGGCGTTTCGGCATCGGGGGAGAAAACAGCTCTTCAAAACCATGGGGCTTTGAGCAACCTGGTCTGGTGGGAGGTGTCCCTGCCCGGGGCAGGGGGATTGGAACTAGATGGTCCTTTCCAACCTAAAGCGTTCTATGATTCTCCAAGGGGATGGAGACATCTGGCATGTCCCAGGGTTATTTTCAGGGCACCGGGGTTGCTTTTCTCTCCTTTTGGGGAGTTGGGGAAGAAAATGTGGGGGCTTCTGGCAGGCGCCCCGCTTTGGGCAGCCGCCCCACGTGTTTCTTCCCTGGCTCTCCGTGTCCAAGGACTCACAAGGAGGTTGCGTGAGAAAAGCTGTTGGGGTTGGTCTCCATCTCCATCCCCGAAGGATGCACGAGGCTGCAGCCTCCTAAATCCCTTCCTGCTCCAGGCAGGGGAGCACCCTGAGAGGAGTGGGTTTGGGGTGGGGTGGGGGGGTCTCTTCCTGCCATGCTACTGACTGTGCCGACCCTTTTCTGTCCCCGCAGGAAGCGCAGAGGAGCCATCAACAGCAAGCAGCTGACGTACTTGGAAAAATACCGACCAAAGCAAAGACTCCGATTTAAGGACCCTCATAACCACAAGAACAAATGCTGCATCATGTAACCTCAATGACCTCTTGCCAAAATCTGTGCACACAGACACCCGGGCACTCGCACGCATCCCACCCCCTCACCCCCCTGCCCAGCCCCGTGCACCCCATGCGCCGCCCCACTGCCAGGGCTGGGGTGGGGGGGGACACGGAGCACCGCCAACATGGTCCAGCACCCACAGCACCGTCGTCTTGCCAGACACCCGAAAAAGGCTGCTCTCTCCAGCTACGGCCCCGAGGAGGGATGGCAACGCTGCCCTTTGGCTCTTGGCGTTAGCAGGCAATGAGCTCACACGACGGTTCTTCATTGCCGTCCTCCTCCTCCTCCTCTTCCCTTTCCCCTCCCATTGCACTTAGAGGGATGGGTGGAGGGTGCTTGGTTTGGGGTGATGCAGGCAGGGCTGTGCCAGCTGAGAAGGGATGGGGAGCAGGAGGGCCGGAGCACCCCCAGATAAACCCTTTCCCACCTCTTCCCTATAAATAAGGGCTGCAGCAACGGGGATGGAGGTGGGGACAGTGCAGTGGCCTCGAGGCGGGGGAAGATGGTGATAGCAGGGAGAGGTGAAGGGGGCTTGTAGCTTGCTGCTGGCCCTGTGGCCACGGGAAGGGCTGAGCTAATTCTCCCCGGCACCATTCCCTTTCTCCTGGCTCCTCTCCCACTTCACCATCTCCCCGTTGCCTTGATGCCGGCTGGGATGCTGCCGATGGGGGCTCGTTGGGGGGCTCACTGCAGCGAAGGTGGGCACTGTGGTGGGGCTTTGCAGAGGGTGCAGGGGCAGCACTGGGTCCCCCAAAGTGTGGGGTACTCCTACTTATAGCTTCCAAATTCAATGCACAGGGTGGTGGGTTCTCTCCCATCGTGTCCCCATCACCAAGCTGTGGCGCAAACCCCAAATGTGGTTGTGATGCCCTGGGGACGCAACACGCATCTAGGGGCACATTCATGTCCTCCACTGCTGCGTTTGCTGGCCAAGGGGCTGGGCTGCAGCTTTCCGAGGGGATTTTGGGTGCTCCTGGAAAGAGCACGTCACCAAATTTTGCACCTGCCTTTCCCATATCTGTAACGCAGCACCTGGCACCCCAAAACCCTCAGCGTGTGCCCTGGTGGGGTGGACTCAGAGCTGCCCCTGAGTCGGGACATTAAACATCTCTCAACTTTCTGCCTTTGAATGCTTGCAGCAGCTGGAGCGGTGGTCATGTAGGGGATATGGGGGTGTTTTTTCTTTTGACGAGGATAAGAAATTTGCTAATTAAAGGAAAAAAAAACTTTAAAAAAAAAAAACAACTCTTTGTCTTCCGCATGTCCTCTGGCCTTTCTTTCTCCCATCGCTGCCCAGTGGAGCCCGAGAGGTGTCCCATGGTCCCCCCCAGACCGATCACTGGCACCGGGTCACAGCTGGCTGCCATCCACTGTCACCAGGGAACACATATGGTCCAAGGGATGCTCCAGGTATCCTTTGGGCTCGCTGCTGCTCACCCCCTCAGCTGCAGAGGATCGCAGTGGTTGGGGCAAGGAGGGCTGGTCATCCAGCATTTTGTGGTTGTAGGCTACCCAACTTGAGATGCCTTCATGCCCTGTGTTGGGTATCTCCAAAGGTTTGTGTGCCTTCCAAAACAGACTGTCCAGAGACATTTGCTTCAGAGGGTTGATCTCTTGGGATAAGCGGTGAGGAAGGCTGATAAGACACTTTTGGTGCCTGCAGAAGGGTAGAGGACAGCTTTGTGCCACCACACAGGCAGAGGAGGAGCTTGGAGTTGTTTCCAGCACACTCCTCTCGATGGGAGCCCGCCCCGCTGCATGGCAGGGATGGCCATCCCGTGGGACGGGCTGTGGTGCCGAGTGAGGTGAGGACCCTCCATGCATGGCCCCAGAGTTGTCATGCCGCACACCTCAGGCCTGTCCAAGCCTCCACATTGTGGGAGAGCGCTCGGTCCCTTGAGTTTCTCCTGCCCCATTCCGGGCTGTTGATTCCCTTGTCTCATGGGGAAGGTGGCAATGATCAAAGGGTCTGCATTGGTTGGGAAGGGTGAAAAATTGGGCTGATAAAAAGACATGATCCTGTATTACAGCAGTCCCGCTGGGTGGGTCACCATCCCCTTCCTGCCCATGTATGTTCCCTTGCTGCTAAAATAGGTGCTGCTTCATCCCCGGGGCAGTAGGAAATGGCTCAGCACTGCAACCGTGACAGCCTCAATCCTTTTTAACCGGAGACCTCGTGGTCCCATGTGCTCCCCAGTCACGACAGACTCTTGGGAAGAATTTAGTGGAAAGAAGCATTGGAAACCATTGCTTTGCAGGCTTGGAGATGTTTGTGCCCTGGCAAGAGGAGGAGAAATGTTTTCCTCAGCCATGCTCGTGGGAGCATCGCATGGCAGATTGCCCAGGGCAAGTGGTCCAGGGCTTTATCCATGATGCTTTTGAGCTGGGGTCGAGATGGGGACAGAGGTGCTTGAATTCATCTTCCTTTGGCCACGGGAACTCTTCGTCTCGTCCGTGCAGGGTTTGATGGTGGAAGTGCTCAGTGCTGAGCTCTGAGTACACTCAAATCTCAGCTTGGTGGGCTTGTCTGAGGGGAACACGGGGGCGGACAGGCTTTGCAGTGCTCCTTCACTTTATGTAGCGTCAACCTGACCACCTTACAAATAGAGAGCTTCTAGTGGAAGAGCAGTCCTTGACCTGGTACAATCCATGTGGCCAAATCCTGAGCGCCTCTGGCTGGCAGAGCAGTACCTTGATACTCTTCAGTTTTGTGACTCACTGCAAAAACACCCCAAAACTATGCCGCTTTAATTGTCCTCATGTTTTTTTCTTTTTTTAATGGATGTAACCCCCCCCTGTCCAGGAGCTTGCTGTCACCTCCCACTTGCTGCCCCATGGACAGGACACCTCAGCAGCCCAGGAGATGCTGTCCTTGCACAGAGGGCTTCAACGTGCTCCAAGGTTTCTCTGGGTTGGACTGCCAAACATTTGGGATTTTTTTGATATGGACTTGGGCTCCTACCTGTGAGGTACCAACTGCTAGATATTTCAGCCTAGAGAGGGTTACAGAAACATAACAGGCTGAGGAAGTTGAGGGGTCTTCCAACCAGGTTTTAGGTTAGAAATCACAAAGAGCCCAGTTCCCTCACAAAGATATTGGGACAGTTGGGGAAGAGGGAAAGTTGGAACTCAGTAGACACATAGCATCAGAGCAAGGCCTAAGCAGCCAAGGGCTCATCGTTTGGGCTGGTTTTGGGGTCTCTCCTTGTATGCTAATTCTCGTTTCACCTCAGATACCAAGATGTTGAAAGGAGAGCCTTAAAAATCTGATGTATTTGCTGATTCTGTTATTGCTGCACTTGTCTCCATCGGGTCTTGGCAGATGTCATAAGGAACAGGCACCCTCACTGCTTTGGTTACGAAGCAACCATCTTATCCTGCTCTTATCTGCAGCAGCAAAGGCACAAACTGGGTTTTATACCTCCTCATCCCATCTACCACCCTCACCCCTCCATGGAAACCTCTCATCTTTCCATAGTTTGCAGGGACAGGGCTCCAAACTGGGAGCAAGAGCTGTGGAGACCCAAGGAATGGCAAAGCAGAGATGCCCTAACCATCAAACCAAGAGCTTGTAGGCTTTGCCCAGGTATCTCATGGCTGAACATTGCATGGGGGAATAAATCTGAGCAGGAATTTGTAGTCATGTCCTCTCACTGATGGCACACGTGTGCCCTATTCCGCATTTTGGTTAAGAGGCTGGTGTGTCCTTTCTGTTCTCCATGTTTGCCCATCGGATGGAGCACATGGTGGGGGCAGTGGTGGGAAGGAAGGCAACACAGCTGTCCCAAATGGCCAGGTCTTTATTTCAGAAAGGTCCAATGTCACGTATTTAAAGACTTCACGTTTGTAAATTCGTATTACGAGTCTTGCAATAAGGCTGACACGATGGTGCTTGGGCTGAGAGCTTCGGATTAGGAAGTTTATGAGTAACAGATTTCCCGAGGAAGCAGAGAGTCTTGCTCTATCTACAATAGAACGACTCGTTTTCTTTTTTTCTTTTTTTTTTTCATTGGTTTTGTTTGTTTTTTATTAGTCCCAGTGGGAAAGCGCACAGGGAGATTCGTGACTTCCATGCAGTTTCCAGGGTCTTATATCTCATTTGCTTCCAGCGGGCTGGGTAGGTGCAGTTCGGCGGGTGGATTTGGATGGGATACTGTCTGGTGGGAGAAGAATGTGGCTGGTTTCTTTGTGCAGCAGGGGGTCCCGGGCCGGCTGCGGTCCCTCTCGCAGGCTCTAACAGACATTCCCGGGGAGGGGGTGGTTTCGCCGCGCTCGGCTTCCCTTTAGACCACGATCTCCCAATGAACTCTCGACTTCCCTGCTGTTTCTCTCTGTGCAACAAAGAACTGCATATTTTCCTTTTTAACTCCGTGGGCAATCGTAGTAGTATGTAGATTAAGCCCAGATGACTTTTTGACTTTTTTTTTTTTGTTTGTTTGGGTTGGTTTTTTATTTGGTCTGAGCCATAGCTAAATTATTATACCCAATGCTTTTTGTATCAGTCGGCATCACTTTGAATATGCAGATGAGGTATAGGATCTTGACACTTTATAACCTTTTTAAAAAGAAACTTGTCTGTTTACTTACGTCTTGTGTAAAAAGGAAAAAAAAAATGTATGCCTTTTAATAATCACTTTTTTTTTTTTTTGAGTTTTATGAAATTACAGTGGTTTCACTCCAACAGCGAAATAAAAAGCGTTCACTGTTTTGTACATCCCTGTGTGCTACTGTGCTGCTAATGGGGGGGGGGGGGGTATCAAGACCGGGGAGGCAAAGGCAGAGCTAAACTCTGGCCAAGGGACAGTGGAGAAGTGCATGGGGGGGGGGGGGGTCGAGGTCCTGCTGCCTCCCCTCGGCTGGAGACCTCATCCCACTCCTGTCCCATCCCAAATATGTCCCAGCTACATCCTCCACCCATTCCCTGGGTTATTTTTCACCTCTCATCCCATTCCCCTTTCCTGGAAGCTCCCGGGAGAGACAACAGAGGTGGCCGGGAAGGGGTTGGACCTACTGCAGTGAGGTGCTGGGCTGGAGCCAAGTTAGGCACAGTAGAGCCCAGAGCAGAGAGAATTACAAAATCACAGAATTATAGGGGTTGGAAGGGACATCTGGAGATCACCTAGTCCAACCCCCCTGCCAAAGCAGGGGCACCTACAGCAGCTGCACAGGACGGTGTCCAGGTGGGTTTGGAATGTCTCTAGAGTGGGAGACTCCCCCACCTCCCTGGGCAGCCTGTGCCAGTGCTCTGCCACCCTCAAAGGAAAGAAGTTCCTCCTCCTGTTTAGATGGAACTTCCTATGCTTAAGTTCGTGCCCGTTACCTCTTGTCCTGTCACTGGGCACCACTGAAAAAAGACTGTTCCCAACCCCCTGGCACCCTCCCTTTAAGGATTTAGAAGCATTAATAAGATCCCCCCTCAGTCTTCTCCAGGCTAAAAAGACCCAAGTCCCTCAGCCTTTCCTCAGTTGATCTGCCCAGTGCCAAGGCAGGTGCCAGGGGTCCACCCAGGGCTCCAGCCCTTTTCCCCACGGGCTGCTCTCTCCCATCCAGCACAGTCACTGCATGGTCCATCTCCCGCCCTCAGCAAAACATCACACGTCTTCAGTGGTGATTGCCAGGCCAGGCAGCCCCACTTCCAGCATAGTCACCATCATCACAGCAGGGTCAGGAGCCCTTGCCAGAGAAAGTCCAACCACCAGAGCATTTACTTCCAGTCCAAGCGAGGTCTTCTCCAGAGAAGGGTCTGGCAGCAGGGAGACCCCAGAGCTGGTCTGCAGCAGTGGCCTTGTCTTGGCTGAGCGAGCTAATTGTGCTGCTCACTTACCAAAGTGTGTCATAGTTTTTAAGTACCCACTTCATTATCAAATAATTGGCGTAAGCAGAGCCCACACACCCCCTGATCCTGTGTCCAGCATGTCTCAACTGATGCAGTTGGATAAAAGATGTTGTAAGGCTCTGAGATGCTTTTTACCCTGCATGGAAAGAGCTGACCACATAGCAAGGCCGTAGGGTGCTGTTAGACAAGCTACCCAACTGAAGGCCCCTGTTGAGCCCCTAAGAGGCCATGGCTAATAAATCATAGCATGCAAGAGCTATGCTTGAGGTCACCTGTACAGTGAGCAGCCCTTGTACCAGAAACACACCAAACACCTGGGCCGACTGTGACCAGCCTCCATGGACTCTGGCATGAAGCAGCAATGGGACGAACCAGCTCCTAAATACGCATCGTCCGCTGTCACAAACACAACTGCCAGGGACCCCTGCGTTAGGAAGATCTTGCACCTGGAGATCTGGTGGCTGCTTCTCCCTCCCTTGCTGCTTCTCCTATTACAAACCAGTTTAACAGCTAAATCCACCAGGTGGAGAGCTGGTGCTCAGTGACTGAGGTCTTGGGGCAGCGTCTCCCAGTTGAGCAACTTAAGACACATTGACCTCAGTCCACCCAGGAAGGCAGACTGGGTGAACAGATCAGCAAACCAGCAAGGAGGAGCTGAGTTGAATATTAGGGTAGACTTTCTGTTGGCAAAGAGGACTTTTGGGGGGAGGACATGGTGTTCAAGCCCTTGGAGGACTACTAAGAACTGGACAGATGTCCAAGGTCAGGATGGTAGGACGACCTCTGTAATGTGATTTTTATCCCAAATCCCACTAATGTTTTGTGGTCAGCTATGGTCGAGCCTATCTCTTCTTCAGGCTCAGGACCAACTGAGCAAGTTAAAACTGTGGAGACAACTGAGCTAGGTAGGACACAGGACACTCAGAAACATGGTAGATACCTCAGCATTTCTGCAGGAACTGGCACATGTTTTCTATGGGAAAATATCTTCCCTTGCCTGGGAGAAGGGGAAGGCTGAAATGATCTGGACTCAATGTTTTCTGCAGGAAGGGCCTAGTAGGAAAATAGGCCTGATTTGGAAGAGGTGAGATGGGTTTCACCTACCCACTGTCAGCATCCAGTCCCAACTCCAGATCCCTCAGCCCTACCCAAAGCTGGGGCTCCCGGAGGAACTACACTATACCAGCCAGGCTGCCGGAGAGGCGAGCTCCTGGGAACCACCACAGATCAACAGAACCAGCAGTTCTTGGGGAGCTTTTGACCCTCTCCAGTGTGTTGTCCATAGCTAAGGTCTTCCAGGGGAAAACATTCAACCAGCCTAGTCCTGGGTTAGGGCAGGGGGCCACGGACCAGCCGGCTGCTGCATGGGAAGATGCTGCAAGGCTGCTGCAAGGCTGCTACAAGGTGGGCACTGACGTGACATCTTCAAATTCAGGGGTGTGATCAGGTTTCCTTACGCTTCCACTGCCAGACTGATGGTTCAGTATTAGTCTTGATGATTAAACTATTTGCAACAGGGTTTGTATGGACTGTTTGTCCATCTCTCTACCCCAAGAATTTGAATCCAATGACTGATTTAACCTCGCAGAGCATGAGAGTTCCCAAAGACACCACATTTCTACAAAACCAATGAAAAGAGCAGATAAAGAAAAGACCTGAGTGGTATGTCTGGTAAAGCATGGCTCAACCTTGGTTAGACACCCAAGAGACCAACCAGAGGAGACATTATACAAACTCCACCCATCAGAGATCTGCTCAGTGCTTCACCACTGGCAGAGACCACCATGGGGCATGACAACAGGCTTCACTCATGAAACCAGGTGGGTTTTTCACTCTGTCCTCCATGACTGAGGCAGGAAGGCAAAGACCAGAGGCTCCATGGAGGCTGAGGAGCAGGAGCTTGCATGAACCAGCTGGAAAGCAAGGAAAGCTGACGCTAATTGTGTGAGCTCCTAAGTCATTACAAGGGGTTGGGTGGGGTAAGTGGGGAAGAGGGGAGGAAACTCCCCTCCTGCTCCTGTAGGCTCAGTAAGGCTTTTCAGGGAGATGCCAGCTTGGAAAAGGGGAGGGATGCATCTGCATCGGGGTGGCATGGCCAGATCTGTCCTTGGATTGCCCCAGGGCTCCCCAAGCGCTCTGCAAGGCAGATCCGTATCTCCTAAAACTCTTTGAACCATGCAGCTGCAAGGGGCACTGCCTCTGGGGTTGTGCAATAAGCAACTGGGCCTTCAATCAGCCTAATTGCTGCCTCGCCTCCCAGCCCAAGACAGCCAGGGGGACTTCTGAACACAGGGCGCGTGTGCTGGAGAAACAACCTGCCTGCAGTCCTGCCTGTACATGCTGTCTCCTACCTGCCTGCATTCCTCCTCACCCTCCGTCACCGAAAAGCATGCACCTCTTTGCAGGCCAGACCCTGACTCTCTGTGATAGGTGGTTGCCACTCCACGCACATGTTCCTGCCCTCCCCAAGAGGAGCACTACGAAAGCCCATCAGGTTGAGGTTGTCTAGAAAGGTCTGAATTGGCCACTCATAGGTCCTGGGATCTCTTCCCAACTTGTGCCATGGTCTGCAGTGCCTTAGCCACTTCTCAGCAGAGTAGGTGGGTACCTACGAGCCCCATCACAGCCATGTATTTCAGTACCTTCAGTCTTGCCAACACCAAAATTAGTGAGGTCCACCCAGCTCAAGGTGGGTGTCCACAATGTGGTCTCATCCCTGGCTCCCTTTCCAGTCAATAGAGATCAAGTCAAAAGTCAATACTGGAGATGTGGAGGGATTGATTTCATACTGGCATGGACAATTCTTTCAGAGCTCCACCACTGCAGAAGGTCCTCAGACACCCAGCTCGCATAGAAACACCCACACTGGAGACACCCAAAGCCTTGGAAGATGACCCACGGCTCAAGGCTCACCCTGTCAATGTTACTAACCCACCTCAGAAGGCCAGGTCTCTGCAGAACCATGGAGGCAAAGGTTGCAGGGTCTTCAGTAAAATCCAGACCAGCCGTGGTCCAGGCTCACAAGACTGGATCAAAAATGCTCTATGAGGGCTGCCTTGCTCCTTGTTTGCTACATGCTGAGCCATAATGAAACCTTTCCTTGCTTATTTTGGACCGCTGCTGACTGTCACAGCCAACACTGTCTCTTCTTTGGCACAGCACAACTCTCATCGCTGCTCCCATCAACCTGCTTGTGCTCGGCCCTTTTGCAACACCTCCACTGGAGGACAATGTCTGAAAGAGGTCTTCCAGCATCTCCTTGTGCCCAGGGAGACATGCACCGTCAGGGAGAGGCTGTGCAATGATGGAGGCTGCGGAGGTGAAGGTCTCACCTCCCTCCAGCATCTAGGGGACCCTGTGGGTCTGGGCACGGGGCACAGGAGGTGCTCCCCTGCTTGCGCTGCGGTATCTGGAAACTCCCATGCTCATAGCTATGAAAATGTAGGGCAGAGTTTGGGTTGGGAAGAAAATTAAAATGTTCACAACAAATGCAGCTGAAAAGTCAAGTGGGGAATTAGGCACTTCTTGGCAAAAGTACAGGAACACACATCGCCAGGGGTGGGTTTTGTCCTGGGAGCTTTCCCTGCAAGCAGAGCAAGGAGGGGAAGGAGAAACTCTTTGCCCAAACATACGTGAACACCCCTCCAATTTGGAAAGGGGGTTCTGCAAATCACGGCTCCACGCTGTGACCATAGCAAGGAGCTGTACTGCCCTGCCCTGAGCCGCTCACTGGTTAGAATTTGTTCTAACCGTCGGAGATAGCAAACATTTGAGCGGCAGGAGGGAACGCGGCTTGCACAGAGCCTGGAAAGGGCTGAGTCACTCGCTGTCGGCGTCAGCAGCTGAGGAGAAAGCGCGGCTGCCAAGCAGCCACCTGGAGCTTTGTCAGCGCATCCTTAAAATAAAAAAAAAAAAGAAAAAAGAAAAAAAAAAAAAACACAACTCAACTCAATGGCCTCTCCCACATCCCACCGGAGAGCTGCGTGTGTTGCACACAGCCAGGGAGTTCCCTGCAAAGGCAGTGGCTGTGGAAAATGTCCTTCCCTGGCTGCAGGTGCCAGTTTCTGTTGCAACATCTCCCTTGGGGCTTGCAGAGCAGAGGAGGTTGCGCGGCTCTCTGACAGCAACCGGGCAGCCTCCAGGGACATGTCACGGCCAAGCCGGGGCTCGGTCCAAGGACTGGGGGCGGGAGATGATTAGAGACCTGTTGGCTCGGTGCTGGGAGAAGCACAACGCAAGAGCTGCCTCTGCCTCACAGAGATAACCGTGAGGCTGGCAGCACTGCTGACTTCAGCTGGCGGCTGACTCACCTACACTGGGGCATCTCGTCTGGATATCAGGTGGAGACAGGAAGAAGCAACGCATTTCAATGAGCTTCGATCCTCAAGGCAAACAATACCACCTTGTTTTGTAGCGCTCAGGCAGCCATGGATGACGGAGAAGGACAGACAGACAGGTTTCGGTGTGCCTGGTTCACGGCACATGTTTTCGGTGGACGGATGCACCTGGGACTGGTGCTGTTTAACATCTTTGTTGGCAACATGGATGTTGGGATGGAGTGCGCCCTCAGCAAGTTTGCCAACAACACGAAGCTGTGTGGAGCAGTCGACACACTGGAGGGAAGGGATGCCATCCAGAGGGACCTGGACATGCTTCAGAGGTGGGCCCATGCCAACTTCATGAAGTCCAACAAGACCAAGTTCAAGGTCCTACATCTGGGTCGGGGCAATCCCAGCACAAGTACAGGCTGGGTGGAGAATGGATTGAGAGCAGCCCTGAGGAGAAGGACTTGGGGATGTTGGTGGATGAGAAGCACAATATGAGCCGGCAGTGTGCCCTCACAGCCCAGAAGGCCAACTGCATCCTGGGCTGCATCCCCAGCAGCATGGCCAGCAGGGCAACAGAGGGGATTCTGCCCCTCTGCTCTCTTCTGGTGAGACCCCACCTGAACTACTGCGTCCAGCTCTGGGGACCTCAACATAAGAAGGACATGGACCTGGTAGAGTGGGTCCAGAGGAGGGCCACAAAGATGATCAGAGGGCTGGAGCACTTGTCCTGTGAAGACGGGATGAGAGAGTTGGGCCTGGAGAAGAGAAGGCTCTGGGGAGACCTTATAGCCGCTTCCAGTACCTAAAGGGGCTACAGGAAAGATGGGGAGAGGCTCTAGGGAGTGTAGCGATAGGATGAGGAGTAATAGTTTTATACTGAAAGAAAGGAGATTTAGATTAGATATCAGGAAAAAATTCTTTACTGTGAGGGTGTTGAGACACTGTCACAGGTTTCCCAGGGAAGTTGTGTCTGCCCCATCCCTGGAGGTGTTCAAGGCCAGGCTGGATGGGGCTATAAGGTCTGAGCAACCTGGTCTGGTGGGAGGTGTCCCTGCCCATGGCAGAGGGGTTGGAACTAGATGATCTTTAAGGTCCCTTCCAACTCTATCCATTCTATGATTCTATGCTCAGCACTCAAAACCAGAGCTGTGATAAAGGGGTAACATGAAAATTTACTAGGTGCTGCCAAACACCAGGGCCAAAGGTCTTGGGGCTCTTTCTGGGTTGCAAATCTGCTAGGTTAAGGGACACAACACAGCTTGGGAGTGCAGAGTGACACACGTCTGTAACTACCCCAGCTGCAGGAAAGTGACCGAGCTGGGAAGAGGAGTCCTTGTGGTTGCAGCTCCTCAGCCTGTTACATCTGCAGTCTCCATCCTGGGAGGGTTTCAGGATAAAGCCATGAGCAACTGGGCTGACCGCCATAGCTGACCCTGCTTTGAGCAGGAGACCTCCTGAGGTCCCTTCCAACCTGAATCATCCTGTGGTCCTATGATGATCCCAGCAGAGAAAATAATATCAAAGGGTACAAAACTGGGTCACTGAAAGACATTCCAGAGAGATACTTCCCTTGGGACTATCCTTGACCACCACCTTCTCCTGACACTGCTACTGTCTCCTTCAACTCCTTCTAGGTGTCCATGGCTGTAGAAGGAATTATGTCCAAACTGCTCCCCACACAGACAACTCAGTATCCTCTCTAAAGTGTGGACACCAGAACTGTATGTTGTACCCAGTGTCAGACTCCACCTAAAGCAGTTGAATCACTGCACCCCTTACTCCACCTGTCATCCATTTTCTGTTGAGAGTGTTTCTATCATGGGATGCTGATTCAGCAAAAGCAAAGCCCTGCAAGAGATATCTCTGGCTCCAACAGCCATTGCCACGCAATCCATCATGCCTTGAAGAAGTTCAGCTGCAGCCCATCACACTTTGATCCCTCAGCCCACCACTGGGTCCTTTTCCCCAGGGATATAACTTTTCCAGCTGACTGGGCTAAACTCTGCATGGAAACGTCTTCTTACCAAGAGGGACTGACCTGTCCATGTGACTGCCTGTCTTCATCCACCTCATTTTTCTCCCCTCCCAGCTTCTTCAGGAGCAATTTTGCCTTTATTTCCAGGTCACTGGTGGAGAAGATTGCATAGCTTTGGGCGTAGGATTTTCTTCCAAAGACACAGATTCAGTCACTCGTGATTCCCCATTGATCACCACTTTTTGAGATCTGTCAGTTAGCCAATTCTTAGCTCATTTAATATGTGCTCTACTGATGTGTGGTGCTTTTTTCCCCCACTGGAATGCCACCCTGTACAAATTCAATATTTTACAAGCATCTTGGACATACAGTTATGTTTATGAACCAACCTTACAATGTAAAAGAACGAAACCAAGCTGGTACAACAAGACCCATTTTCCATAAAACCGCAATGACTGGCATTTATTACATTTTTGTTCTTTCTGTTTTCGTGAATCAGATTGTAGATCAGCATGTTATTATTAACCTGACATCACTCCTAGACATGTCTGACCCATAAAGGCAGTTGAGCTGCTCAGCAGGCTCCTGAGGCTTCGTACCACGTCAGTACGGGTACTGGAGACCAGGAGAAGACATTGGCCAGTGCATCAAAGCCTTTGTATCTTCCAAGGAGCCAAGCTCTATTCTTGCTTGGGTTGAGCCTGAAACAGCCGCTCTTCATCCAAGAACTTGTTTCCTTATTGCATCCTGAAGTTTTCAGGAAAGCTCAGATAGAAGATAGATATAACGTCAGCATCTAAGATCCCAGGGGCTCACAGCATCTCCTGTGGCCTTGCACAGTGGGCCAAGAAGAGGAGGTGGATGTAAGGAGCCTGGCAGGATACCCTGGGGGAGAGCTTAACTCACCTCTACGAGCTGTTGGAGATGCACAGCCCATGGCGACCCTGCAAACCCCTTTCTGTGTGAGAGCAGTGTGTTGGGAGCTCTGCCCCTGGGGCTGTGGGACAGCAGGGATCCCCAGAGAGGTTGTGGAGTCTCTCACTCTGGAGACATTCAAAACCCACCTGGACACCATCCTGTGCAACCTGCTGTAGGTGACCCTGCTCTGGCAGGGGGTTGGACTGGGTAAGCTCCAGAGGTCCCTTCCAACCCTGACCATTCTGTGATTCTGTGATCAGGCTGGGTGTGATGCACAGCTGTAGGAAGCTGTCCCTGCCCTGAGAAGTTTAGGAAGCAACAGCACCATTTCTAAAGCCTCAAATCTTACCCAAAATCAAGGGGTGAAGCAGCTGACCCACTGAGACCACTGGATCACACAGGCAAACCCCACTTGGCCATTTCCATAAGGACCTTCCTGTTGACTCATCGCAGGCTCTATTTGGGGCAAGAGACTGCCCTCATTTTATTGCATGTGTGTGGCTTCCTCCGCAATATGTGTCTTCTTCCACAAATTCCTGATTCACCTGGTCCCCTGGTAGCCCCTAAGACCTTAGTGCAAAAGAGAAGATGCCTCACGTTTTGGAACTGGAGTCAAGCCAGATCCTGGTGCCCTGTTCCACCACTGTCTTGCCCACCCCAGCTTTCTCCTCTTGCAGCTTGTGCTCGAGAGAAGTCCTTTACGTGCTAAAAAACCCACCAGCACAAGCAGCCAGCCGCCCACCCATGCTCTCAGCCTGCCACCGGCATAGAGAATCCCCATCCTTAAGGATGCAGCCTTGAACAAAAGCCAGGGAAATAAAAATAAAATAAAAAAAAAATAAAAAAATAAAAAAAAAACACAAAATGAGCTCCTCTGCAGCCTGACCTTTTATTGTCCATAAGGGGCTGCCAAACCAAACTGTGCCGCGGGTCCTTCCCGCTCCTTGCATCTCGTCCGAGATTCCTCCCCGCCCTGCTGTGGCTCACGCGGGCAGGCGCAGCCCCAGCTGTGTCATCGGGTCTCCCCGGGAGTGAGGAAGACAATGGGGGAGTCCTCGGGGCGGCATGAACAGCTTCCTCTGCCTCCATCCAGGGAGGGTGTTCCTGGGGCAGTGGAAGGCTTGGAGGAGGGTGGGATCTGCAGTTCCTGGCAGATGGGACAGTGAGCAAAGGTGGAAGAGCATCTGCAGCCTTTCGAGGCTAACTACATTGGAAGGACCAAAGGGGACACAGCAGGTTTAAATAATATGCTTCCCCTCCAGGGCCCATTCAGGCCACTTCAGGAGAAACAAAAAAGAAAAACAAAAAGGAACCGTGAATGTCTGGTGCCAGCTGCCAGAAGAAAAGCTTAGCTCTGGGCTGTGCTTGCCCCAGCAGAGCCCACCTCGCTTTTGCTGCCCTTCACATTTCCCCACCCTCCCTCCCCTGGCTCAGCTTGCGAGCTCCTGAGGACATGAGCTGAGCTCGAGCATCTGAGAGCCCTTCGCCTGGACGTGGCAAGCCGTGTCCTCCCTGCCTGCAGGCACACAGCCGGGGCTTGTCCACATTAGACAGAGCCGGCTGCCTCTAATTAGCAGCGGGTGATAAATCCAGGGGGAAGATGACAACCCGGCGGGATGAATCCAACCATCCTGCCCTTTCAGTTCTCTTCCTCCCATCACACACGGAGGGGCTTGCCCAGTCCTATCATCTTCTGTGACAATAAGCCATACCCCCCACGATGGGGAATGAACTTGGTGGCTGTGTGTGCAGCCACCGGTGATGGACTAACCGAATGGGGCATTTGCTCTGTGCCCTCCCATTGAGATATGGAGGCCATCCCAACCTCCCTGTCCTGCTGGTGGTGGAAGGAGATGCCATGAGGTCTCCCCTGTTAGACCACGGAGGGGCTCAGACACCTTGTTCACCAGGGACACACAGTGCCAAGCTGGCTTGGGACCCGACACTGAACATCTCCTTGGTTTGCTAGACAGCTTGGGTGAAGAACCACCTGGTCTCATGATCACCTTCATAGTCTGTGTCTCCTCCTGCAAAACAAGCTGTTGCAACTACAACGAGGACTTGCAGAAATTGGCATTCTGTTGTGGACAACTACGTGAGGTGGTTCGCAACTTGCACCCCTCCATAAACCTTGGACAGGGGGGCTTTAAAAGCCAGTGTGACATGCATGAGGCTGAGCGGAAACCCCAGCACCAGGAGTCGCTGCAAGCCCTGGCACCAGCATGACACACCTGAGCCTAGAAAGAGACCAAATACACTGAGATGTGAGGGACATAGCCAACCAGGTTGGGAGCAGGATGATAATACGGGGTTGTACAAGGTTTCTGCCAGCCCCCTCCTCCATGGCAGGAGGGGACAGCCCATGCCTGCAGACCGATGCATCAGCTAGGCGGCAAAGCAATGGTCCCACCTTACCACCTGTCCCTAGTCCCAACCCACCCCAATATCTCCTGCTCACTGTACATCCATGCCCCCACCACGTTCCCAGCCAGGGCAGGGCTCTGCTGACCCCAAACGCTGCCTCTGCATGTTTCCAGCTGGGAAAGCTGCCGGTGCAGGACAGGCTTCACATAAAAACCTTTGCACCTCAGAGCTGCCAGGGTGGCTGGGCAGAGGTGGGCACAGAGGGTGGAAGGGCTCCTGTGGATGGAGGGACAGAGCTCAGCCCATTTTTTCCCACATGGTTTCCGAGAGGCTCTGCCCTGGATCCTGCCAAGCGCAGGGAGGGCCCCCTCGGTGCCATGGTCCTCAGGGGCAGTGTCTGCTTTTCCCCTGCAAATCTAGAGGGAACATAATCTCCTTGAGGGCTCTTCTGCTCGACATCATTTGGGTTGAAACTGCCCGGGATGATTCATATAAATCTTGTTTCTTTAGGAAAACAAGGGAAAAAAGCTGGGGTGTGGTGTAAAAGCAGCTTGCTGTGCCAAGAGCATCCCTGCCAGGCTTGGAAAGCTTTCCCTGGTGGCTTGCAACCCTGCTCTGTGATCGGCGCTTTTGGGAGACCATAAACCATCACTGGGACTGGCGTGGTTTTGGGGACCACCAGCCCTGAGGGTGATGGAGACCAGTGTCTGTTCTGCAGACCTACACGAACTACTCTGAGCCCAGCCCTGCTGCTGGCTGGGGTGGACAAGCTGTGAATTTATCCCCCTCCAAGAAACAAATGGACTTACAACGGTTTCTCAGCTCTGTCCCCCGTAACAAAAGTGGGCATCTCACCGGGGAGTTTCTTCACAGTGTTGCACAGTCATGCTTTGGTTTATGGTGCATTTCTCATTGTACCAGACTTCCTTGTGGGGGATATAAAAAGTGAAAGCAGATGTAGGAAGATGCAAGCCTTGGGTTTGGGCTCAGGCTGGGGTGGGATGCATGCTGGAGGGGGGAGGAAAGGAGGAGCCGTGGGACATGGTTTCACAGTGATGCCCAGTTACATATGGCAACACCTCGTTCAGGGCTGGAGGTTTGTGGAGGTATTTTGGATCCTGTTAGCAACATGGGGAGGCAAAAATCCTTGTTAGCTGGAGGAGGAGTCAGCAGGTGAGGGTATGGATGCAGAGCTGGTGAAGTCTGGAGGTTTGGGGGGTAGCCTCAACTCAGCTACTGATCTGCTGGAAAATCCATTCTCCTCTGGAGCAGCCTGACTCCTTTTTTTCGGGCACAATTTTCCCTTAGCTTTGATGGGGGAGCACCTGGCACAGTGGGGATGGCTGGGACATAGGGCTGGGACAGGAAAACTGCAGGTCCAGCCGTAGTTCATTCAACCCAGCGCCGGCCCAGCCGTGCACGGTGCATCAATGCCCTCTTCAGGAACTGCGCAGGCACCGTCACACCCTGCACAGAAGGGACCGTGGACCACAGGGCTTCCGCACGCAGGACAACCAGGCCACGGTCCTAAGGTAAAGCTCCCCAGACTGAAGGAGACTGAGTCAAGAGGAGGCAAAAGGGATGTGATTCATGACAAGGCAAACTCATTTCTCTTTCTTTCCTCCCCACTGACCTCCCTGCCAGAAAACGGTTGGAAAAAAAAAAAAAAAAGGCTGAACAGAATAAAAAAGACCGAGAGCACCTGGGAGCAGGTCTTGCAGGTCTTTGCAGCTCCAGTTGGAGTGGACTGTCCCTGAGCAGACCCTACAACACTTGGACAAGGCCAACCTGAACATCCTGCAGGTGGGCCAAGTGAGTGGCAAGTCATGAGTAAAGTTGGCAGCTCTCTTTCATGACTTGCTTTAAAAAGAAAAGTAATAAAATTAGTTGTTTGCCAGTTAAACACACCAAAGAATCACTGTTGAGAACCTCCATCGTCCCGTGCTGGCATTAAATGTGAGAGCAGTAAACAAAGTCTGTCCCTCAGAGTGGGAGTGAAAACAACACAGCCTGACCTGCTGCAGGACCACAGACCTTCTGCAAGAACAAAACAGATGTTGTAAAATTTTTTTTCTATTGGTATGAGAGGGACCCAGGGACGCAGGAAGCCCTTCTGCAGACTACTCTTCTGCAGGTGTGTTGCATGCCAACTGCAGCCGATATGGTGTCCTCTAGGATCAGTAATGTCCTGTTGGCTACAGACCTCCAGCTGCAGCCCATTAACAGAAACAAGCCTGTGGTAGCTTTAGGCAGAAGCAGGGCTGGCTGGAGTACTCACGTGGAGACTCATTTTTTGGCCAGGAGCTGGAGTGTCACCTCCTGGGGGTAGGTAAGTGGCGTTTGCTCTGGCATGCAGTTATGCAGAGCCTGCTCCACTGAGCTTCAGGCTGTGGCAGTTTGGGGATGGCTGATAGTTGCCTCGGGCAGTTCACCCCAGGCTTTTCAGACACCAGGGCCTGGTTCCCATAGGATCTTAGACTCCCTGGCTTTTGGTTGTTAAGTCCAAGGTACATCCAAGACTCTCATGGTTTGAAGATGTCAGGGATGGGTCATGGCTGGTCATCACAGAGCCACGGACGCTGGAATGTCATGAGGCTGTCTGAGCATGGTGTCCTCCACATCTCTTGCCTTCCTGGCTCATGTGGATGCTGCCAATGTGTTTAACTAAACCTTCTAACACCATGGTTTTGGGATGCATGGGTGTGAAGACACACATTAGCATGAAGCTAAGAGCCCTCCGCTTGCCCACAACTGGATGGCCAAGATCTTTCCTGGTCTCTGACACCCCAGGGCTCTCAACTTCCTCCTGTAGACTGAGAGGAAGTCCAGCACCCACAGGGGATTTGCAATGAATATTTTTGAGTGTTTCTCACATGATACTCCAGGCCCTGGGTGAATTGCAGACACTTACAGCAAAATGGTGCTGGAAAACCTACTGGTTTAAGAAAAACAGCCTCAGGGTGTCATCATCCTATATAGCGCCATGCATGAGGGTAGGAAGCTGCTGCAGGCATAGACCTACTGCTCCCTCATATCTGTGCTCTGATCTGCAGAAGGGTCTCTTTCAACCTGGAGGAGACGGATTCGCGAGGGATGGAGGAAGGACCCTGTGCAGAGCAAGCAATATTGCTGTTGCCAGGTCTCAGCTATGAGAGAACCAAGGCAGCACATAGCAGGACTCCATAAGGTCTCTGTGCTATTGGAGGACTTGTTCTGCCACCTCAGAGGTAAAGAAGGCAAAGCAACATGTGCAGCGAGCTGAGAGACCTCCCATCTCATCTGAGAGTGGCCCAGGACCAGAAGAAATGTTGCCCAGGGCTGACAAAGACTCACTACATCTCTGTCCCTCAGCCCCATGCAAGTAGTCACAGGAGCTTGTTCTTGAAATAACTTCAGTGCTGCTGCCTTTGGAGCAGCTGGACCAAATCCTTGTTGAATGAATTCTGAAGTAATGTTAGTCCAAGCATTACTCCTGGCTGCTGGCCTTTAAGAAGTCTAGCGGTCTCCAGATCCTAGGAGGGTGCACAAGAGAGATTGCTCCTCCAGAGATTTTCCAGGAGGAGCCCCACATCATCTTGAGAATACATTACTTTTACTGAAGCCGTATATCTCACCTTGGATCTTCCGTGCCTCTCAAATAAAGTATTCCTCAGGCAGTTCAAAAGCTGGGGAGTTAGGAACTGTCTCCTGATGGACATTTATTAGTAGTAATGTACTGCAGGTGCCTTTCCCAGCATTGTATCAAACACAGCATAGACAGGGTGCACCCCAAATGAAGAGCAATCAAGCAAAATGGCTAACTATCCTTCTAGCTTGCAGGTGGGGCTGGATGTTCATGGGTGCCTACATCAAGCTGGGTGATGGGAGCTGAAACCCATGAGCTATCTTGTGAGATTTGACTCAGGTCTTTTTTCTCCGGTAAGTCATTTGGACTCATTACTGTGGTGTCATTGTTTGGGGAGCTGACATCAAAAAAATGGTCCCACCGCATGGTGAGGCAGATAGATGTGAGTAAAGACTTTTGATTTTTTTTTTTTTTTTTGCTTCTATCTTAATTATACAATTTTAATGCTCTTGGGCATTGCTTTTTTCCATTGCAAATGGAATGGGTAATTATGCCTTGTGTTAATAGGTAGCCCTATGATGTGCTTGCTTATTGGGCTAATAATTACTGGGAAAATATTAACAAAGAGCAGATATTTGAATAGTTGTTTGAAGTCCTTTGTTTTTTGGTTAAACAACAGAAAGGGTCGAGAGCCTCGACTGGCGCACCAGCCACCCATTGGATCCATAAGATTTACGTTCCCTATGTTCTTGGACTAAGTTAACAAATATTTACAGGCTGAGGCTCTGATTCAGCAAAGCTCTCAGCTGTGTGTTTAAATCTCCTTGGCCTCAGTGCCATTTAAATGCAACCTTGTGCAACTTGCTAAATTTCAGGACCTTGGATTTTTTTGGATAACAAAGACAACATGTGTCATTGCCAAACTAAGGGTCACCGAGTCACGTTGCTGGCTAGCCCAAAGCTCTTCTTCCCTTTTGTTCTCTCTTAAATGGTGAAGTAATAGCTTACTAGGTGATTTTCACATGTTTTTAGGGTTTTTTTGTGGCAATGTTGTTGATTTCTCAATGACCTGTATGAAAATCTTTTAACCTGGATTCTGAGTTTGGAGGGTTCACGCTTTTTTGATCTGCTCTTTTTTTTGTGGTGCTGGTACTCCTGCAAGGCAACCAGGAGATTTTCTCACATCCACCAGGTGAGGAAAGATTGCTGAGAAAGTCTGATGTCCCTTTTGTGAGTGAAAATGCAGAAGGACTCACTCAGCAGGTGGCTGGGAGGGTCACTTTTCCACAGGGCTAGTTTACTTCTGAGTGAGGCTCATAGAGCACCTCAGGAGATCAAACCCCCTTAATATTCAGTGTGTGCTTTTCTTTTTTCCTTGCTCTTGCACTCCCTCTGCTGATCCAAATGATCTATTAGGATAGAGAAATGCTGGTGCCAGAGCTAAGCAAAGCACAGGGTAAAAACAGCTGTATAGCAAACAATGAACCAGATCATCCCAGATGGAGATTACCTGAAGTTCACAGGGCAGAAAGGAAAAAAACATAGTGAGAAACGGAGACATGGCAAATACAGTCCCAAAGCAGGGGGCTTCCAGCAGTCCCAGCCTGAGGATGGACTTCTTCAAAACCTCAAATTCCTCCCTATTGAAGCCCCCATCTCCAGACAAGCTCAGAAGTGGTGGCAGCTTCTTCAGTGGGCCAAGAGCTCGTCTACAGAGTTGTCTGAGGTGGAGCTGAGCTCCCTCTTCTCTCCAGCAGCGGCCATAGCAAAGGTCATAGGATTCATCAGATAATTAAGGCTGGAAGCATCTCGGAAGGTTTCTTGTCCAACCTCCTGGTCAAAACAGAGTCAGCTTCAGCAATCAGCCCAGATTACTCAAGGCTTTCTTCAGTTTGGTCCTGAAAAACGTCCAAGGACACAGACCACAAAACCTGTCCCAGTGTTTGACATCACAATCCAGCTAGATCTGCTTCAGCAGCTCTCTAAGATAGCACCGAGGTCTTGAGCTGACACAGCCAAAGCTGTATCAGGCTGCAGACGCTCCTGCACATCTGCCTGTGTCATGACTAAAACTAAGTCCTTCTGGGTGCAGAAGAGAAGCTCAGCTGAACCTTTGGAAACATGCAAGTGGCTGGGTTTAGAAAATAAAGCTGCCAACCTCCTTTCCTTGGTGCACTCACACACCAAATCAGCAGTCTCCAGAGCTGGAGGACCAGACCTCCAGCAGTTAAAGACGAGACCCTTTGTCCATGGCTGGTACAGTCTCACCTTAGCACGTCAGGCCCATAGGACCCATTTCCCACTGCTGATGGATGCACCATTCAGCTTGCACCATGAGGGTCTTCAGCATCTGGGAACCCTTTGCATGGCATCATTCCCCAGACTCCCCTGCTGCGGCGATCCAAGACTGAGGTGGGGTTGCTCCCAGTGGCAAGATAGGGTGAGACATGTTGACCAGGGTTGGAAGGGCAGAAGGCAGTTTTTCACTCCTCCATCTCTCATTTCACACACCAAAGCTGCTGTCCCCTGCTCCCTATTCCTCCCCCAGCCTTGTAGTGACAGCTCAGGTCATGGTGGCTCTCTGCTGCCCAAAATAACTGGGAAGAGATAAGGTAGCAAGCGGGCAGGTGGGATTCACCTTCCTACACCTGCTCCAAATCATGACCAAGGACATGTGTCTGTCTGTCACCCATCCTTCTCTGTGGATGCCTCTTGGTCCTTTGGGGTGTACTTTGGCTCTACCACCTCGTTGGGTGCCTACCCCTTAAAAAAACAAGCCCAGAATAAGAAGCCTCATTGTTCAGCTTTGGAGGCAAGCTCTGTAGGCCAGAAGAAACACAACACACAGGGGCCCAGTTAACCTTTCCCCAACCCACTTCGCCTTTCATAAGTCAAAAAAGATGCAAACTAATGGGGCTGCTGGGAAGTGGGGGAGAAGCAGAGAATTGCTATGTGTGTCCCTTTGAAGGTCCCAAGAGGAAAAGGTCTCTGACAAGGAGTTTATTTTCATTAAAAATGACAGGCCCAGCTCAACCAGTCAAATAAACAAAGCAAGTCTGTAGAACAGCAAGTGCAAAAGGTCCTGGGTTATTTATAAAGGGCTTTTAAGTATATTAGGCCTAACACCAAGATAAATCAACCCTGCTAGGATTCCAGAAGCATATCACATGTAGCTCTAGCTGTTGTCAGCTTTCTGCTGGAATATATTTAGCAGCCCGTTATCTTCCAAGCCTTTTCCCTAGGGACTCCCCTTTGAAAATTAATACATTGAGACCAGACGCGGGTTCCTGTCTTCAATCACATATTGGCCAGATCAAACCCTTCAGAAGCATTCTAATCCTTGCCATTGCATTCAACAGATATTTTGCTGCCCAGCCAATTGCAGAATGGCGAAAGACCCTGTTCAAGACCAGGTTTGCTCAAGCCAACAGGTTGTTGTTTTTTTTTTTTTCCAAGCCAGGCTATTCAGTGCAGAGGGTTGCCAACTTCTACCACTGTGAACTTCAGTTCAAATAAATCTGAGGGATTACTTCTCAGCTGGTCAGAAGGAAGATGAGGATGTTTGGGATCTTATGGGGCTTGTTCACACGACCGGTTGAAGACCCTGCAATCCAACTAAATAAAATGTGAGTGATTTGTGAAAAGGACAGCAGGAGTTGGCTCTGCTGCCTCTGGTCTCTGGGATGTAGGACTCTGGGAACCAAGGCAAGCCACAGGAGCAATGGAGGTGAGAGGAAGGCTCACTCTAAAAGCCAGTTCCTTCACTTTGAGAGCTGGGCCCAGAGCTTGTAGAGCAGCTAGAAGAAAATTAAGGGTCTGGTCCACCTAAGACACAGAAATACCTCATTTGCTGGAAACAACTTTTTCACATTCAGACCCTGGACAAAGCCAGCGCTGGGAAATAGCCACTTGTTGGTCTGCTGCTGCCAGCTCAACCTCTCTGTATTTCAGATCACTCCTTACAGTTGCATAGGTACAGAAGAACTTCCTCTTGAGTGCTTTCTTCTACAGTCCCACCAGCACAAGCCTGCACCTTCCCAGAGCCAGGGTCCAGCCCAAGTCCAGTATGACGTGGAATGTCCAGAACTGCACAGAGCGGAAGAGGATGTCAGTTGGAGATTGGCTATAGAGGTGTCTACACGTAGCTGTTTACTGCATGCTAGGGGTGCAACCCAGTGTTCCAACATAGGTGTTTCATACCATATCGGTTATTCCCACTGATCTCCAGCTGCCACAACAGCAGGATATGGGTGTCCTATGGGTCTATCTGGCCTTCCCTATATATCTCCAGAGTATCCTGAGGCATCTCAAACAGTACCATATGTTTAGGCAACTGCATCATTCTTTGTACGTCCCCAGAAATTTAGGGAAGCTCTTCCCATTTAGTGCCTTGCACTGTAAAGCTAGGGATAGTCCCATTTCTAAGCCTCATTTCTGGTTTTTATTGCTCCAGCTCTTGTTTAGAAAGGATGCCACGTCAGGGGAGGGGACTCTGGGATAAAGGAAACATGTTCTTAATGCAATGTTCAGGCGGGTGTTCATCCTCGGGATTCCAGTTCACCCACCAAATAACTTGGCTGTTTGTGCATCCCTGCTGGAGCAATCTGGACAGCTGGATTCTTTCTTCCAGAGAGGATTCAGGACAGGTTTTTCATCTTTGTTTTATGATGAGGTCAGATGCTTCTGTGTGCCACTGCCTGGGAAGGTGATGATGTTCTTTCATCATCACAAGGCCAAAGCCAAGATCATAGGTAGAGTTTCTGAAAAGGAGTGCAAAAGGGAAGTGCCTGATATGGGGAATCCTTTGGATTTGCTCTTTGATGCCAAATGCCTCAGCTGTTTTCAATTTATTGAAACTAACTCTGGTTTAGTAACACCCAATAATTGCCTAATTGGTTTGAAATAATTGATTACATACAGCCCAGAAGATGCCAGCTGGTGACCCCCTGCCTTTCTGAAACGGCTGTGGGAATTGTCTACAGGAACAATTGCTCAGCAGGAAAGGCAAGTTTTGCAAAATCAAGCTTCACTGTGAGAAAAAGCTGTGGTTTTGCTCAAGTAATTCCATTTTTTTCTTTGCTTGTTTATTTTTCTTCCCAGAAAATTCAAATCAGATCTCTTCATTTGGATTAGTTTAGTGCCAGACATTTGCTTTTAACTTTGTGCCATGACACAGAGAGCCCCAGCAAACTCCTTGCTTCAGCTGAGCTGTGCCGGTGGTGCCTGTGAACATGGCTCCACCTTCCCCTTAGCCAGGAAAGAACCAGATGAAAGTATTGAGTTTGAGGAAAACAAAAATTTGGCTGTTGGGTCTTATATAGGGACTTCTGTAGTCTTTTGCCCCCATGAATAGGAAGCAAAACTGTTTTTTCCAGGGTGACACTCAGGTCTCCATCTTAAATACAAAAATTAAAAGATTATCTATCTTAAATACAAGAGTTAGCCAAATTTTAGCAACCCCATAGACTCAGATGCTCCCTGTGAAAAACAGGGGTCTGGACCCCACTGCTGATTGCTTTCTTTTTTTTTCCTCCATCCCTGCACTCAGCCACTTGCTGTTTGATGCCCCAAATATTTCTGAGGGGGGAACCAGGCTGGAAAATGCTGAGGAGCAAGATGATCTACAGGGGACCTATAGGAGAGATGGGGAAGGACTTTTTACAAGGGCATGTAGTGGTAGGACAAGGAGTAATGGCTTCGAACTGGGAGAAGGTATATTTAGATTAGATATTAGGAAGAAATTTTTCACTTTGAGGGTGGTAAGGCATTGGAACAGGTTGCCCAGGGAAGTTGTGAATGCCCCATCCCTGGAGGTGTTCAAGGCCAGGCTGGATGGGGCTTTGAGCAACATGGTTTGGTGGGAGGTGTCCCTGCCTATGGCAGGGGGGTTGGAACTCAATGATCTTCAAAGTCCCTTCCAACCTAAACCATTCTGTGAGTCTATGATCTGTCCTTGAGCCCTTCAGTCCAGCAGTGCTGGGCTGGGACGGGCAATACCAGCATGGCTCTGGCCAGCTACAAAATTGCAGGCGAGTATTTTCATGCTGGAGCTGATCACAGCCGGTTAATTCCTGGAAACTTGCACCAGATGGCGGTGCCGGCACATCTCTAGCTTCATCTCCTAAATAACTGCAACGGCAAGCTCCGAAGCATGCCTGAATTGTTTGGGTTTTTTTTTTTGTGCTAGTGGCTGATGCCTGCTGGAGAACCTGAGCCATGCTGGTGTCCCAATGTTCCTTGCTACGGTGTGCCTCCTTAGGCACCCTCTGCTCTATCTTGCTGATATCCTGGGAGGAATATGGATAGATAGAAAAGAAAAAGCCATCATTATGTTCAGGACAAGGAACCATTTACAGAGGTGAAAGCATGGCTGGATATAAGGGGTCAGAACAGAGGGGGGGTGGAAGATGCCGGGATCAAGATTGGGGCTGAGCAGCACAAGCCATCAAGAAACTGTCCTGTTCATTGGCCTGGTAGATATTCCCCACCTGAGTGGGTTAAAAGCAGCTTGTATGGAGTCCTGATAAATGCACGTGTCTCTGGTCACTGATCTCTGCCCTGACATGTTGTGGCACCGACCTCACAGTGATGCTAAACAAGTTTTGTTGTGTCTGAGTCTTTTGGTGCTCCCTCCCAGCAGCTCCCAGGGGCCCAGCTCTGGGAGACAGGTCTGCAGCAACCACTGCCTCCCTGGCCATGAGCATTGTCATCACCCTGATATATGTTCCCAGTGCTCCCAGAACCTGTCAGGAAGCTGCTCAGTAAACAGCAATTGGATTTACAAAGCTCATTCCTGAACGGAAAGTGCTGGTGGGTTGACAGGCCAGATCCTGCACATACCAGCTTACCTCTGGCCATGTGGAATCACAGCCGTGCAACCCACAGGGCTTGTCCTGATGCAGTGGGTGGGAGGTAGAGATCACACCATGAGCTCCATAACTCACGTCCTTGCCCATGCGTTGGTTTGGATTGCATTGCAGCATGAGCAGGGCTGCGGGCTGCCTATGGAAACACCTCCTGCATGGACACATGGGGTAAGGATACATTACAATGGACACATTGGGTAAGGGGGCTTAAGAGAGTTGGCTGCTATTTAAGCATCACTTCCTCCAAGCTCAGGATCGGTGCATCCCGAAGAGCAAGAAATCAGGCAAGGGAAGAAGGAGACCTGCATGGCTGAGCAGGGACCTTCTGAAAAAGCCAAGGTGGAAGAAGGAAATTTACAATAGGTGGAAGAAGGGGCTGACCACTTGGGAAGAGTGTAAGAATGCTGTCAGGGTACGCAGGGAGGAAAGAAGGAAAGCCAAGGCAGCCTTGGAATTGAACCTGGCAAGGGATGTCAAGGCCAATAGGAAGGGTTTATTTAAGTATATAGGAGACAAAAGGAAATCTAGGGAAAATGTGGGCCCACTGTTGAATGAGACAGGTGCCATGGTGACAGATGATGCAGAGAAGGCGGAGTTGCTGAATGCCTTCTTTGCTTCTATCTTCACTGCTTGGGCCAGTCCTCAGGAGACCCAGAGTTTGCGGGTAACAGAGAGTCTGGAGGAAGCAAGACTTTCCCTTGGTTGATGAGGAACAATTTAGAGATCAGTTAGATAAACTGGATATCCACAAGTCCATGTGGCCTGATGGGATGTACCCGCAAGTGCTGAGGGAGCTGGGGGAAGTCATTGCTGGGCTGCTCTCCATAATCTTTGAAAGGTCCTGGAGAACAGGTGAGGTGCCTGAGGACTGGAGGAAAGCCAATGTCACTGCAGCCTTCAAAAAGGGCAAGAAGGATGACCCGGGAAACTACAGGCCAGTCAGCCTCACCTCCATCCCTGGAAAGATGATGGAACAGCTTGTTCTGGGTGTCATCTCAAAGCACCTGGAAGAAAAGAAGGTTATCAGAAGTAGTCAACATGGATTCACCAAGGGGAAGTCATGTCTGACTAATCTGATAGCCTTCTGTGATGGGGTGACTGCATAGGTGGATGAGGGGAGGGCAGTGGATGTTGTCTACCTTGACTTTGGCAAGGCTTTCAACACTATCTCCCACATCATCCTCACATGCAAGCTTAGGATGTGGGGGTTAGATGAATGGACAGTGGGGTGGATTGAGAACTGGCTGACAGATAGAGCTCAGAGGGTTGTGGTTAGTGGTGCAGAGTCTGGTTGGAGGTCAGTAACGAGTGGTGTCCCTCAGGGGTCAGTACTGGGTCCAGTCCTGTTCAATACATTTATCAATGACCTGGATGAAGGGATAGAGTGTACCATCAGCAAGTTTGCTGATGACATGAAACTGGGAGGAATGGCTGACACATCAGAAGGCTGTGAGTTGGGCAGAGAGAAACCTTATGAAATTCAACAAGGGCAAGTGTAGGCTACTGCACCTGGGGAGGAATAACCCCATGCATCAGTACAGGTTGGGGGCTGACCTCCTGGAGAGCAGCTCTGTGGAAAGGGATCTGGGAGTCCTGGTGGACAACAGGATGGCCATGAGCCAGCAATGTGCCCTGGTGGCCAAGAAGGCCAATGGCATCCTGGGGTGCATCAAGAAGAGTGTGCCAACAGGTCACGGGAGGTTATCCTCCCCCTCTACTCTGCCCTGGTGAGGCCACATCTGGAGTACTGTGTCCAGTTCTGGGGTCCCTGGTTCAAGAAGGACAGGGAACTGCTGGAGAGGGTCCAGCAAAGGGCTACGAAGATGATTAGGGGATTAGAACATCTCTCTTACGAGGAAAGACTGAGGGACCTGGGTCTTTTTAGTCTAAAGAAAAGAAGATTGAGGGGGGATCTTATTAATGCTCACAAATACTTAAAGGGAGAGTGCCAGGGGGATGGGAACAGTCTTTTTTTCAGTGTTACCCAGTGATAGAACAAGAGGTAACAGGCACACACCTGAACATAGGAAGTTCCATCTAAACATGAGGAGGAACTTCTTTCCTTTGAGGGTAGCAGAGCATTGGCAAAGGCTGCCCAGAGAGGTTGTGGAGTCTCCCACTCTGGAGCCATTCCAAACCCGCCTGGACACCATCCTGTGCAACCTGCTGTAGGTGACCCTGCTCTGGCAGGGGGGTTGGACTGGATGATCTCCAGAGGTCCCTTCCAACCTGGACCATTCTGTGGTTCTGTGACAGGAGCGGCATGATGAGCGGAGCTGGATACAAAATAGGCCTGTCAAGACATTAGCTGGGAAAACTAAACTTTCTCCCTACAAGCCTCCAACATGCTGGCCTGATAAGCAGCAGCGAGCGTGCTGGGGCTGGCCCCATTACCACATGGGGGATACACAGACTGAACTGTGTTGGTTGAAATACACAACTTTCCAACCTGATCGTTCTCTGTCCAGCATTTTAGGTTTTTTATTTCTACCTGAACAAGGCTGGGAACATGATTTACCAGGTCAGATAGGAGCCTGGCCTCCCTGCTACCCAGAGGTGAAGGGTGGCTCCAGGAGGAGGCAGGGAGAAGGTGGCTGAGTTCAGGAAACCAGTCTGGCCTCACTGGGACGTGGCATTTGCCACTGCCTGCTGCAATAATAAGCCCCTGCTCTACGCTATGGTGGTTTGAAAGCTCTGGTTACAGACGGCAGAATTTTCCATCCCCCATTTGCCCCCGCAAGCAAACAACCTGATCCCAGGGGAATTCTGCATCAGAACAAAAATATGTCTTAACATTAACATGTGCAAAGGTTTAGACCAGGCTGTCAAACAAACCCTGATCACTTACTGTTTAGCAGTTATGGATCCAAGCTACATAAATCGGTGACAGAATACACTGGGAATTTGTCCACCTTTCTCTTCTGGAAACCCTCAAGAAATTTAGGCATGAAGTGCCTAATGGCCCTCCTGGTCTCTCCAGCCAGTCAGGCAGATGTGTTTGCAGGTGGTGCCAATCCCCTGCATGACAAGAGGAGCACCATCTGACCAGGGAAGGACCACGGAGGGCAGGAAGCAGGCAGCTTGGAGGTAGGTACTTATCATAGAATCATAGAATGGTTTGGGTTGGAAGGGACCTTAAAGATCATCTAGTCTCAACCCCCCCGCCATGGGCAGGGACACCTCCGACCAGACCAGGTTGCTCAAAGCCCCGTCCAACCTGGCCTTGAACACCTCCAGGGATGGGGCAGCCACAGCTTCTCTGAGCAACCTGTTCCAGTGCCTCACCACCCTCACAGTAAAGAATTTCTTCCTAATATCTAATCTGTATCTCCCTTTTTTCAGTTTAAAACCATTACCTCTTTTTCGTATCGCTCCACTCCCTGATCAAGAGTCCCTCCCCAGCTTTCCTGTAGTTCCTTTAGGTACTGGAAGGGGCTACAAGGTTTCCCCCGAGCCTTCTCTTCTCCACGCTGAACAACCCCAACTCTCTCAGCCTGTCCTCATAGCAGAGGGGTTCCACCCCTCTGATCATCTCCGTGGCCTCCTCTGGACCCGCTCCGACAGGTCCATGTCCTTCTTATATTGGGGGCTCCAGAGCCGTCCAGGGTCATCTCTCCCCCCCCTGTTCAATGGGTTGGGCGGTAAAATGGTTTCTGTATTCTCAGAACTCCCATAGAACTTCTAACTGAGAAAAAAAAAAAAAAAATTAAGTCATCAAGTTTTCCACAGAAAAACAGAGAGAATAGGGGAGATGCAGTTACTGTTTCTTGGCCAGTGCATAGGCAGGTCACTTGGCCTACCATAGTTCACTTCTCTATTTCACCTTCATCCAACTCAGCTACTCAACTTCCAACCACCACCACAAGGGAGCCCGTATTTACCCTTGTTACTGCAGAATCACAGCGCTGGAAGGCTGCCAATGCTGCCCAAAGCTGGGCTGAGCCACAGCGGGTTGCTCAGAGCCTTGCCCAGCAAACTAATAGAGCCCAGTAGTCTTCATCACTGCAAAGACAGGTTGCTGTCTCATCTCTGTTGAGTTGCTCCACTTTATAAAAGCCAGTATTCACAGCAGCAGTGATTTGAACCTCTGTGATCTCTGTGCAATGGGATTTCCATGTCTGCCAGGCTCAGATAAAACAGCACACAAACTCCCTTTTCTTGGGTTTTGAACACCAGTTCAATCTGGGACTTGAGAAACTTTTCTCAACTAATGTTTCACGGAAAGTTTCAGTTTCAATTAAATCAGCATTTTTTGATAGAAAAAAACATAATCAGAAAGCATTCCAGTCAGTTCTAGGCAAATTTACTAATATCCACCCCAAAAGAGACTCTCATGGCAAACTTTTGTTTCACTACTAAGATGTTTGGAAACGGCTCTGGGCTTCCAGGTTATATCCAGCAATCATCTTTCTAATGTAGAAACATGGTATGAAAGTTTTGACTTGATGATATTAATATGTCTGTCTTTACTTCATTAGGAGTGTTACTGTTGGCCTGCCTTAGTTCTGTTGAAAAACCTTTTCTGGATTCAAAAGCTTATTTCTTGCAATCTTTAAATTCTTCAGCTGAACAGGGAAAGGAGGTTGAATCCTTAATAAAGACTTCCTTCCTCCCAGTGTTATTTATTTGTTGGATAAAGATAGACTAAAATAAACATAAATTACTGGTAAAGACTTAAAAACTTCAGAGATTAAAACATCATTCCCTTGTCAATGCTCCACATAAATTCCTTGATTCTTAGGATACTATTTCTCAATTTCTCCAGTTCAGCTTAAATGATCTCAGATGGCAGACAAAGCCAGTCTTTATCATGAATAAAGGCTGCAGATTTTAGGAAATAAAATATTCTGAAATGCATGGATGGTTCCTCTGATTTCCCCAACTTGTAGATCTGCAGTTCATCAGAGTCTTGGTCTGATAAGGTTTCTTTTGCCTGACCTTCTGTCGCATTGCAATAGTTGCATACGTTGTCCAGCCCTGTTCCGATGTCAAACATTTGTGTCAACTCTGTGCCCGCTTGAAAAGTTATCACTCACTGCTTTCCCTGACAACTCCCAGGCAGAAGAAACATCCCCCTTAGGCTTGATGATTAGGAGTGGACCAAAGCTGACATCCCATGTTGCCCGCAGGGTCGTCCCAATCCTTTCCTGAGGAGGACACAAGGTAGGGCTCATTCTTTAAACACACGTGAAGCACTTTTGAACACGGGTTTATGGCAAAACATTGGTTAGTTTGTTATATGGCAGAGGCACCTGCTATTCAGTCCAAAGGGGTAGGAAAGCTAAAAGGGAAGAGTTCAACTTGAGGCCGCTTGAGCAGTTACTGGCAAAAACACCGCTTTGCTCGTTGAAGCTGCTTATGTGTGTAGTCCCTGGAAAAACAGATCACCTGAGAAAAACACAAAAAGCGTGTCATCATCATTTGGCTTTTGAATGAGAATAAATGAGGAAAGACTATGCATTTCCTCTGGTGCATCTCTACATTCAGACCCCCAGGCACTGTGTGCTTTGTGCTTTCTGAGGTGGAGCTCCTTAAATTAGGGACCAGTTAGGACAAAGCATGCCATACGTGGCAAAGAAAGGAATGCTTTCTGATTGCTGATCATGTTAGAACCCAACCAATATCCAAAAAGACAGTCAGGCAAAGGGTTTGATACCAACAGAAGGAAAGGGCTTTCCTTCTACACGACGCATGTAATTAATTAGTGGGTGTCATTGCACAGGAGGTCATGGAGGCCAACATTATGTATGAGATCACAAAGGATTTATTCAAATTTGTGGAGGATTTCACTGGGACAACTTAGCACAGCAATCTGGCTGCAATTTCTGCGGCAGGAAATCCCTAAAATACTGATTAACAAAGGCAGAGAGTCTGCCAAGTGTCTTGCTCTAGGCATCTGTTTTTCTTGCAGTCGTTCTTCGAACATCTGCTCCACTCTCAGAAGCAACATACTGAGATGCACTGGGAGAGTTTAGCAGTTATTTAATGACCAGGGTGGCAAGGAAAGATTGGGGATTAAGGTCATAATTCTTTATTTTATAGGATGTGGAGGGCAGATTTTCAGCTGCTGTAAATCAGTTTAGATTCCTAGTTTTCCATGAGGCTCTGGAGATTTATCCCTCCCAAGGATTTGCCCGCTTTGTCTTTTCCAGACTGACAAGACATCCATTTCCAGCATGCCCTCAAGAGTTCCCCTTGCATTGCAAAGTGTCCTAGCAAATCCCTTGAGACTTGCTGGAGGTGCACAGTTTCCTCATGACCCTTTGCCCTATGGATATTCACAAGACCCTCACTGCAGTACTGTGCCCACACAGGCCATGAGATGTCATGATGGAGATGTTCAGATACTTCAGCAATATGCAAATGCTGGGGTCAATCAAGGAGCAAGCCAAGGAGCCTTTCTCCAGTGCCAAGCCATGCCTCTTCTTCTCTTCTCCCCTGTTCTTGAGCCTTTTTCTCTGCCTTCAGAACTGCCTTCATCAGGGAGGGGAGGATTTCTTGGGAGAAGTGCCCCAAAACCACCCAGTAGCTAGTTTGGGAGGTTTTCAGTACAGCATGGACTTAACTTAGCAAAGAACAACACATGCCCCTTGGGATCCACCAGCCACTTGGACTTTGAGTGGCTGAGGAAAGGTATAAAACATGCCTGCTAAACAAAGCATGATAAGGCAAGCCAGTCCTCAAAAACAAAGGCAGAAACACTCTCTTGCCAGCAGAAAAATATCATACATACTAAGCACAGAGTGGACAGCTGCTTGTCATCCCCCACCCATTCCTATGGGACCACTCTATCTTGTCCTACTGTATTTGCCACCATCTCATAATATTGTAAGGTTTCTTTCCCTGTAAGTCCCTAAATAAATTTTTCTAATATCCCTAATGTGAACTAATCCCAGCTGCTCCAAAGACGGATGGCTGTATTACAGATCAGTATCAGATACTGACATAACGCTCAAGAGCTTTGCCTTCCCGGCTTCCCACCCCTTGTGATACCATATTTCACAAGAGTAGTCATTAGCAACACTCAGCCAGCAGCTCAGAGGCTGGAAATGATATGTAGAGAGATTTCCTGCTCTGAAGGATTTGTGCCAGCTGACTGAGTTTCTGTAGGCAAATGTTGCCTCCAAATGGTAATAACGTGGCTGCCGAGTTTTGGGGTTCCTGCTGGTTGACACAGATTCAGCCTGGGATGGTAGCAGCCCATGAAGAAGAGGTGATCTCAGCCCTTTCTCTGCTGGTTTGATTATGACAGACCTGCTGCAGAACTGACATCAGCGACCAAGCTATTTGGGATGAGAGGCTTGGGATTTATTGTCCTGTGAGACCAAAATACATGTTGCTGCTAAAGGCTGTGACTTCTACCAAGCATTGGCAGGGCAGTATGAAGATGCTATAAAGAAGATATTATGTGCAGCTGTAGCTGTCAGGGCTGTATTTTTGCCTGCAATAATAAAATATACCAAGCCAAGGTAATGTACCAGCCAAGGTAAAACTGATCACCTGGTTCTTGTCATGTGCTAAAAGCAGAGACAGTCAAGCGTTACATCCCAACAAGCTTCATGTGAGACTTCCTTCTTCAGTTCATTAGCTGCAGCCTATCAATTAGTTGCACAGGGGTCTTCTTAGGGGTCTGTCCTACAGAGTACAGCCAAAGGTCTGGCTCCATCGGTCTTCTGTTTTACACCAGGGTGAGAACTTGCCTAGAAAAGAGCATGCAAACAAGGCTGGACTGCAGTAAAACTTCCCCAAAATATAGAATCGTAGAATCATAGAATCGCTGAGGTTGGAAGGGACCTTTAAGGTCATCAAGTCCAACCATTAACCTACCCTGACAAAACCACTTCTAAACCATGTCCCTAAGTACCACATCTACCTTTTTTAAACACCTCCAGGGATGGTGAATCCACCACCTCCCTGGGCAGCCTATTCCAATGTTTAATAACCTTTTCAGTGAAAAATTTTTTCCTAATATCCATTCTAAACCTTGTCTGACATAACCTGAACCCATTTCTTCTCATCCTGTCACTTGTCACCAGGGAGAAGAGGTCAGCCCCCACCTCTCTACAATCTCCTTTCAGGTAGTTGTAGAGGGTGATAAGATCTCCCCTCAGCCTCCTCTTCTCCAGACTAAACAACCCCAGTTCCCTCAGTCATTCCTCCTAAGACTTGTCCTCCAGACCCCTCACCAGCTTTGTAGCCCTTCTCTGGACACGCTCCAACACCTCAATGTCCTTCTTGTAGTGAGGGGCCCAAAATTGAACGCAGTACTCGAGGTGGGGCCTCACCAGTGGCGAGTACAGGGGGATGATCACTTCCCTAGTCCGGCTCACCACGCTATTCTTGATACAGGCCAGGATGCTGTTGGCCTTCTTGGCCACCTGGGCACACTGCTGGCTCATATTCAGCCAGCTTTCCACCAACACCCCCACGTCCTTTACTGCCAGGCAGCTTTCCAGCCACTCTGCCCCAATCATGTAGCGCTGCATGGGCTTGTTGTGACCCAAGTGCAGGACCCGGCACTTGGCCTTGTTGAACCTCGCACCATTGGCCTTGGCCCATCTATCCAGTCTGTCCAGATCCCTCTGCAGAGACATCCTACCTCAAGCAGATCAACACGCCCGCCTAGCTTAGTGTCATCTGCAAACTTACTGAGGGTGCATTCGATCCCTTCATCCAGATCATTGATGAAGATATTAAACAGAACAGACCCCAGCACCAAGCTCTGGGGAATATCACTTGTGACCAGACACCAACCAGATTTAACTCCATTCACCACCACTGTCTTCCCCACTTCAGTGAGAATAATTGTATTTCTCCCTAATAAACTTTATTGTATTTTTGTTTCCATGAATTTGTCCAGGCATAGGAACCCTTTTCTGCATTCACAAGACTCTGTGGTCAGGAGGTCCACGCTGAGCTACACACATGGTGAGAAAGCGGCTACAACCAGGACCAGTTTAAATATGAACCAGTTCCAACTGGTTCCAGAACCAGAGACCTCCCAGACTTTGATTTTGAAATGGTGTTAGTTTTATGTGCTTTGCTGCCAAAAGCCAGCAAGCAAATCCCTTGTTCACACATGACCATGCACGCATGCAGAGAGTGGCTCATCCATGCTCCATCTTTCATTGTACAGAGCCCCAGAAAGATCCTCAAACAGCAGATAACAATCCCTGGTTCTGGACAATATCTTCTCTCCCTATCTGAAGTCCTTTGGGTTACCACAATTTTTTGCCAGCATCTATTGTGGATGGAGTGACCTGGTTAAGCCTGAGGATGTTCTGGCAAAGCTGAGGAGAGAGCATATTAAGAGACCTGTGATGAGCAGTGCACTGGAAGATGGGAAGCAGTGAATTTGAAACATCACATTCCAACTTGTTTGACTAAATGAGGGTCCTACAATGGCAATGTCCACCCCTGAGCCAGTGGCTTTCTCAGAGTGAGTCGGTGGGGTTCGGGGTATGGACCACCTCACCCTAAAGCAGATGCAGGGAGCAGAGCTCTCTCTCTGATGCACCACGGTGGCCAGGCTCAGAGGTGGACCAAGGCCTGGTGCACACCCAGCACTCATCACACTCATTTTTCCCTGGAGGCTGACATACAGGAAGGTCTTCTGGGTGTCTTATCTTCCTGGAAATCATGCCGGGCATCACTCCAGATACATGGGGACAGCTGAGCTAGACATGGCCCATCGGCACTACAGGCTAATACCTGCTAGACGATGCCCTAAAGAGACAAAACTACATGAGACGTAGTAGCAAACATCAACCTCAAGAGCATGGTCCATGCTGTCCTGCATTTCAGCTTTCCTTCTGCCTCCAGACTAGTGAATCCCACCCCATCTGGCCACATGCACCAGCCTGCAGACATGGCAATACCATAGACACCATAAACAGCCCTGTCCCCCACACACTCTCATCACCCAGCAGCCAGCCAAGGCTACTCCATGAGCTCCAGTGTAACAGAGAGATATTTCAGAGTTAAACATCCTGCAGTTCAGAACGGGCTGCCAAATGAAAAAAAAAAAAAAAAATTAGTTTCCTTCCTTGCTTTAAATTCTTCAGACTTTTTACAGCTGGAGACATCCCAGGGTCTTGCTGTTGATCATTACTCTTCTCTCCCTTGTCCCACTGGATGGATGCCTCTCTGATGTAGCACAGGCCACAGGTACAAGTATTTGGGCCCCTGAAAACCCAGTGCCTGACACCAGGAATTACCCTCCTTTGTCCCCAGTGCCACCTCTGATGTCCATTACTGTGTGATTATGGAAATTTTCACTCCCATTTTGATACCTCAAGACGGCACCACTATGCCCTCCTTTCCTAGTCATGCTTTGGAGCTCTCATCCATCTCTGAGACAGAAGAGGAAGGCACTAGGTCAAGCCTAGGGAGAGACCTCAGGTGTCCCTGCACTCAGTTTTGTTTTCAGCATCAATTTTCTCCCTTAATCCAAAAGAAACCTCACCAGGAGGTTGCCCACTGTTCTCTAATGCCATCTGGTTTGTCCTTGGATGTATATAAAAAAGCTCTTCACCTCCCTCTGGGCTGGTATCTCCTCCGTCTACTTCTGCTCCCAGGTCTTGATCCTTTCCCTGTCCCTGAACCGAACTGGAGAAACACCTCGCTTCTCCTGAGCCTTGTGCCCAGCAAAGGGTTGAGAGTAGCCCCAAAAAAGCTGGAGACGGTTTAACAGCACACTTGTTTTGTGCATTTAAGTAACTTAATTTTTTCTTCCCAATCTGCTTTCACCAACCCTGCGATGCAATTTGCTACCCTGCCCTGGTAGCCTGTGGGTCACCCTGCAGCCCAGACCATCTTCCCAAACTCAAATCCCTGGAGGAACCCCTGTTCTTCCTTGTCAAAGAGGAAAGTCCCTTCCTAGCAGTCGCAGCCAGCAGCAGAGGGTTTTGTCAGCTCTGCCCATGACCTTGGGAGGCTCCAAGCACATCTCTTCACCCTACAGCACCTTATCATCCCTCTGGGTCCAACCACTGTCCCACGTTAGCCACCGGTGTTGGCGTGAGGGAAATGAGACCAAGGTGCCAAAAGTTATCATTGCACTGACAGTTGGATTTACACTTTCTTTGTCGGGTCCAGACATCACTTTTCACAGCTCATTGCTCTGCTTTCTGTCCAGCCCTCCTTTTCCCTCCCTCCTTTATGTATAGATATTTTATTGCAAACACTCTGGCTTTTACGACCGGATTTTTCACGCTCTGGCCCACTTCCCCCATCAATTCTTTTGTCACTTTTACTGTCAGCTGTTCCTGGATAAAAATAACAAGACAGGACAGGTTTCATGAGCTGGACTCCAGGCTTAGGAAATCCTGCAGAGAACAAGGGGAAAATTACATCAAATAACCAGGGTACCTGTCAGGAGAAGCAGATGGCTAATAATAATATTCTGGGTGAAGAGCATGGTGCATTGTAACTCCCTATTTAATTGAAATGCTCTTCTGTTCTTCTTCAAAGTCCTCTTCTTCTGACCAAAGAGTGACTGGGTGTTCATTAGAGTGCCTCTCATGGTCCACCCCAGCCTCAGCTGAGAGCAAACAGATGCTGCTGTGATTCCCCAGTGAGACCTTTTGCCCATCAGAGCTGTGCTTGTCCTGCTCCCACCCAACCATGGGGCCCACCAGCCCCTCTCACAGGTAATCCGTAGTGACAGATGTAAAAGGCACCATACCATGAAATTAAATCCAGAGGAAAACTCATCCTTTCCCTGAAGAAGTTCACAAATGCAGGGCAGCAGGGTCTTGCCTCACAGCCCCATACTAGCAGGGTTTCATTAGGAACGGGAAAACCTCCAGAGATGAGAAAGGCAGCTGGTTCTCCTTGGCTCAGTCCTTGCCTCACCTTGTAAGGTTTGCAGCAAAGAAATCAGAATAATCCCTAATTGCACACTCTGAGCAACTAACGCTATTTTTTCTACCACCATTGGATAACTAGAAAGGGAGTCCTTTTGCAGATGTTCATAATACCTACAAAAGCTCAGCCAAGTAGAGTTGATCCTGCTTATGCTCTTATCCCAAGCCCAACAGTCACTACTTCTATGCCAGCAACCTTAGCTGTGCAGGGAAACACTTCTGGGATCACACTAGAACCTCATCTGATAACCATCTGATAATCTGATAACCACCATACTGATAAACCGTTGGCAGAGCACTCAGCATGACTTTGGCCAGGGACAGCTAGCACTCTCCTAAATGATTCCCCAGCACAAAAATCAGGAGTTAGCACCGGCCTTTTCCCACCAGGCAACTCGCAGGCAGCCACCTCGCTTTGGATTTGAGTAGCGTTTAGCAGTATGGATGTGCCAAGCTCATTCCCATTGAGCTCAAGGTAGTGGAAGATGCCCTGACACAGGCAAATGTACTATTGTAGGCATAAGGTGGTGAGTGCAGAAGAGCTGTCATCACAGCTGTTGCCCTTCTGCTCTGAGCGTTACTCAAACCGTACAGCTTTGTAGGACTATTCCTTATGGGACCAGAAGTCAGCTTTACAGCCAGGGACTTTGCTAGTGTTCATGTTTACTTACAAAAAAAATCTACCGTAACTCATCCTTCACAGCAGTTTCCACCTGCTGCGAACCAGTAGATCTGCTCTCTCTGCTGGCCTCCAAGAAAGCCCCATCTCCCTGCTTTTCCTCCTTGCTCAAAGCTGTTCTCCTGGATTTCTACTCACAGCCCAGGCCAATACCCTGGCCCCGGTGTCAAGAGCTGCAAGACACCACTTCCCAGCCTGTGCCTTTCTGTGCTTCCACCTTCTGCTGGTCTTGCTGTTATACTCCCCAAAAGATCTTCCTTTTAACCTTTCCACAACAGACCTTCCTTTGACTGGTTCTCAGCCAGCAAAGAGAGGGCACAGTCAGGCCCTTTTCTTTTCCACAAAACAAATCTGTGGGCTGCTGGTTAACCCTTTCTCTTTCCTGTCCAAGGCAAGGTTGACTGGCAGCTCATGAGGGTCTGTGGGGCTTCCACCTCAGATACTGTGTTCAGTTTTGAGCCCGTCACTACAGGAAAGACATTGCGGTGCTGGAGTGTGTCCAGAGAAGGGCAACAAAGCTGGTGTTGTGTCTGGAGAACAAGTTTTGTGAGGAGCGGCTGAGGGAACTGGGGTTGTTCAGCCTGGAGAAGAGGAGGCTGAGAGGAGATCTTATCGCTCTCTACAGCTACCTGAAAGGAGGTTGTAGCGAGGTGGGGGTTGGTCTCTTCTCCCAAGTAACAGGCCATAGGACAAGAAAAAATGGCCTCAAGTTGCACCAGGGGAGGTTTAGATTGGATATTAGGAAAAATTTCTTCACAGAAAGGGTTATTGAGCATTGGAACAGCTGCCCAGGGAAGTGGTTGAGTCACCATCCCTGGAGGTATTTAAAAGACAGGTAGACGTGGTGCTGAGGGACATGGTTTAGTGGTGGACTTGGCAGTGTTCAGCTGATGGTTGGACTCAATGACCTTAAAGGTCCCTTCCAGCCTAGATGACTGATTCTATGATTCTACCTGAGCAGTGCTCCCCAAGGTTGCAGCCGCATTGCACCATGCATGCCCGGCACACTGCTCTGGAGCAGAGTGGCTCAGGAGGGAACATCCCACCAGACCACCACTGTGCATGGGGCACCAGTCCCAACGTCAGCCTGCCCTCCCCAAAGTGGCAGACGAGACACCAGCATCCCATGAGCCATGCTGAGATCTCAGTGCCCACCTCAGCCATGGAGGTATAGATTTCTACCAAACCCTTCTCTTTCGGTAGATTGCCATTTTCTGATAAAATGAAAGACAACTCTAAAAAAACAACTCAGGCACCACTGCTCCAAGGGGAGAGAGATCAAAATTAATTTCATTTTACTGCAGGGATCTAACAGTTAGGCGTTAAATCTGAGTCCATCATTTAAGCTCTTTCTCTGGTTAGTATCTGAATGGACCATCCCATGTGTATTTTAGCTGAGTCTTTTCAGATGTTAACTATTTCTGATAAAAATACCTTCCTACGAAGATGGAAGATTCTCCTTTAAGTCTATGCATATCTGCCATATAACATGGGCTGCAGTAAGCAAGGGCTGGATTTGTCATGTAACTCAGTTCCTTGTAGAGAAAGAGAGACTTGGTTTAGAGGCTAAAACCTTTCTTCTGAAAACGATGTTGAAAAATAATTTCTCAGTGCTTTTTCACAAGCAGGGAAGGGAATGTGGTACAGCAGCTCATAAACACCTGGATAATGCAGCAGTTCATCTCCAGGGATACGACTTTAATTTATATTATGAACTAAACAAAAATACTAAAGTTGCACAGGGTTTCTCATTTGCATTAATTTGACTGCGTATCACAGACAAAATGTCACAGTTGTGACTCTAATTGGCAGGAAAGTGCAGTTTCCAAGTTGACAGGAAAAAAATTTCCTGTCCAAATTGGATTCAAATCAGTATATGTATAATTTTTAGTTTCCTAGAAACTGGAAGCTTTCCAAACATGGTGCACACCCAACAGAATCAGCTTTTTACCAGTTCCACAGCCAGTAGCAGCAAAACAGAAATTGATACCAATTGCGCTGCATAGCCGCAGGCAGCACCCACGTTGCCCCGCTCCTGGGGTTAATTACTATGTGAACTCACCCAGAGCTCAAAAACCAGCAGGTTCAAGAGTTCCTGGCCCATAATCCTGGCCAGGTTCCGCTGAAACCTAACCTTGGACTCAGTAAAATCTCTTTAAACCCAAGTTTTTTCAAAAAAAAAAGGAATTTCATGTTTGCTGAATTAGTATTTTCCATGACCCTTTTACTTTAGAAAAAAAAAAAAAAAAAAAGAAAGAAAATTAATAATTCTAATTGATACAGCAGGTCTTTCATATGCCTATCCTTGATTTTTCACAGACATCTGTGCAACCTCTCCTACCCAAGCAAGGGCAAAGCATGCATAATGTGACCACATAGCTAATAAAAGTAGTTCATGTCAAAGATAGCCTGGAAACAGGAGATAAAACCACAGATTAAAAATAACTTAAACCCAGACGAAGTCAAGGTTGAAAGCACAGCAGCAATATTAAGGTAAGCAAGTTACAGGGTATAGGTGCCAAAATAAAGCATCACAAACACTGGAAATTCACTTTATGTTTAAAATTAAAGAAGTCCAAGCATGTTAATGTAAAGAAACGCAGTTAGGATAACCAAAAATATTAATTCTGCCCTGTAGCAAGTCCACACAAAACCCATTTCATTATGATATGTGCTCTAATTCTATTTTTAAGTCATCAGGTAGATTGAGCTGCCCATGGTCACATTTGCTACTTTCACTTTTCTGTGATGCAATTTAGGCAAACTTAACAAGCAGACGTCAAGAGCATTAAAAAAGAGTTTTTGCAAAAGTACATGTAGGCAGTGGAATTTTCTTGCAATAACAGTCTTGTTGCTGGAGTTGTTTAAATCTAGACGAGGCACTTGAGAACGAAGCAAAGAGACAATCCCGTTCTGCTCCTGCCGGGGCATGTGGACAGGATGACCTAACAAGTCTTTCCCATCTGCCATCCCTGTGGTTCTCTGAGAAATTAAATCCCAAGAGACCCAGGGCCTGATCCTGAGAGGTGAACCCAGCGGACTAGACTTCACCCTACTTAGGCTTACTATAAATAAGTTTGTGTCGGGGCCAATTACTGGCATTTGCCTCTTTCTCAGTCCTTTCAGTCAGACCCTCTTGGCATTTAACGATGTGATTTTTCCAGCAATATATAGGTTGCTTTCACTTCCATGGTTTTCCCAGCTCTCTGACTCACAAATGTGGGCTGAGTTGGTTAAATCCGGGGTGCCAATGTTAGAGAGATGGGCAAAGAATTAAAAAAAAAAAATAAAAATCCCACACCCTAATTTTGCAAATATTTGTGCAAAGGAAAAAATGAATCTGCCTCTCATGTGTCTACCCTCTTGCTGAGTTTATAGTAAGTATGCCAATGGATGAGTTTTCTGGCAGGAAAACTGGTATAAAGAGCACACATTAAGTGAACACTCAAAAATATTTCAGGAGGGTTAATTTTCATTGCACAGCCCTCATCCTAAACGTCATTAATCTCATCAAAGATCACAAACATTACTGTGTGATCTGTGTACCCTGCAAAAAGTTAACCAGACATGAAACTGTCACTAACTGAGAAATATTTACTACAACTAGATGAAAAATAATATCCAATAATGTGTACAATCAAGAAAACCTTCATTCCCTAGGGGACAAATTAAAAACAGAAAAGAAAGCTAAATTCCTGGCATGTGTTATTTAACTGAACTACGTTCTCAGCCTTCACTTCAGTTTTTTCATATGTACCTCCCAATCTGGGGAAAGTGTTCGACAGCGTTTTAGAGTGTTCAAAATTGTCGGTGGGAAACTACTTTTTTGTATAAAATCAGCCATTTTCTGCCAAACTGGAAGTTTACACAAGAAGTTTCCATTTTTCATGTAATAATTTTAGCCAGCAAAGATGCCCCGGGACACACGTTTCAGTCAATCTAATGGAAGTTTGCAATTTAGTCCAGAGCGAGTTGCTGAGAATTTGAAAATTATTTAAACTCAGCTTTCAAACATCAAAACACTGGAACTTCAAATATGCTAAAAATTGCACGCTGTTTACATAAAATGCCTTTTTCCACATGCACATCTGGGGTCAGAAGATGGCCTTCTAGGACATCAAAATATCTTCCCAATGTGTTTGCACTGTGAACAGGATCAGGAGCAGTGTTGATGCCAACCCGCTGTGTCCCATGACTAGCAGCTAACAAGAATACACCATCACCAGGGTTACTCCTCAATGCCCCGTATTCCTTCTCCTTTATGCCCCACCAGCTCAGATGCCATCAAGGTATCAAGTGTAGAAAAAGTCATGCTGAACAAAAAAGATGGCATCTGACAAAGCCAAGAGCTTCCAAGTTACGTTCACCAGCACACACGCATATTATAATTCCTGCAGCAAAAGTGGCTAGAGAATTTTTCCAGGCCTTTTCCCACACACAGAGGTTTGAACCCTGGCCAGGACTCCCTACATCTGTTCCATAAGAGTGGGTTCTGGTACAGAAGTGTTGCCTGATGTCACTTTTACAGTCCTCCACAAGTCAGTAATGAATACCTCAATCCAGCCCAATTTCAGTCCAGAAAACTCAGCATTAGATATAAAGGATCCTCTTGGCGTACAGATGGGTGATTTTCTCCGTCTGCTCCATCCACTGGTTTCCATTTGCCACATCCTGTCCACTTTCCACAGGGCCACCATCCATGGCGGTGATGGATTGACCCAGTGTGTGGCTGCCTGGAAATGCCACTGAGCAACAAGAGGATCAGAGGTGAAGATGTCCAAGTTGAACAAATGAAATGTAGACCCGGTGCCCTGACAGATGGCAAAGACCCAGGGACATCCCTGGCTCTCTGTGCTCTTTTCAATATGGAATGATTTGTGTCCATCTTGGACAGAATCACATCATGCATCTGAAGACAAGGCAACAAAGAGAATGTCCTCTGTGCCCTGGTGTGGGTGTATTTGTCGTCCCCACTCCTCCACCCAAGGCCCGTGTTTGGAAGGTGTTGAATTCTTCCTGGTAGAAAAGCAAGACTTTTTCTTCCCACATCCACATGGTCTCAGCACTTCTCAGCTGGACCATGTCCTGGGCTTCCACCCAGCCTGAGTGGACTTTGGGAGCTGGCAGCCTTCCTGTTACAGAGATAATCTGTAACAATCAGATTAATAATCAGCAGTAATGAGAAACACATTTGTGAGAAAGGCTGGGGCCATGCTTTGGAATAACTCCATGTAAGGAAGAGACAACTGCCTACTCCTTCTTATGGGATTTTCCCCCCACTGAGCTGGAAGTCAGGCAGACCAGCAGGTCACCATGCAGGCCCTGAGCTCAGGCATGACTGGACCTATGGCAGTGATGGAGATGACAGTGCTGTGGTCTCTGCACCTCTCCGAAGGAGCTGGCTATAGAAAGCTCCTACCAGCATAGACTTCTCAACACAGTTCTAGGAAAGCTGTCACAGGAAGCGTGCAGTGCTACCCAGCCCTCCCGAGCCAAGATATATACCTGCTGTCCACAATGGCAATGATGTGAGTCATGTCTTCAGTCCATGACTTGCCAACCAAAGTGACTGGTTCCAAGGGGGAGAAACTGATATCCGTTTGTCTGAGCCCTGAGAAGAGGAGAGGAGAGGGAAGATGCAGCAAGGGTAGAAGGAAATAAGGTTACTCTGTGCCTGGTAGATTCATGCTTCTGAATCTCTAGCCATGGACGGAGACTACTCCCCTTCAAAGTAAGATCATGCTCCTACATCAGTCAATGGCAAAATGCCCCATGACTTCAGTGGCAGCAGAAAAAATGCCTTCTGGAAAAAAGGGCAAAGAACAAGGGCAGCGAATTCATAGTTTGTGTGCTTGCACATCATCTTTTTATCTGCAAAGACTTTCTGTGAGCTAACCTCATCCCTGTCACTACAAGCCATCAGCCTGCATGTGGATGGCCAGGGCAGTGTTCACGGCAGGGCAGACATATATCAACAAGCTGCTGAGCACCAGAACTCTGGTCTGCTCAGAGGGGAGGTCACACGTGTGGAGATCGCCCATGTTAGGTAGTTCTCAGGACACACATGGATTGTGCCAATCCATTATGGCAGACCAAGGAGACAGATGAGGGAAGTCAGGGATCACAGAATCGTAGAATGGTTAGAGTTGAAAGGGACCTTAAAGATCATCTAGTTCCAACCCCCCTGCCATGGGCAGGGACACCTCCCACCAGACCAGGTTGCTCAAAGTCCCATCCAGCCTAGCCTTGAACACCTCCAGGGATGGGGCATTCACAACTTTCCTGGGCAACTTGTGCATGTCTCACCACCCTCAAATAAAGAATGTCTTCCTAATATCTAATCTGTATCTCCCCTTTTTCAGTTTAAAGCTTCCAGCCCCCCTGTCCTATCAACGGGGCTGGAAGCTTCACAGCATTGCCACATGGCATCGTCATTCAAAGTTTGGTCATTCTCTATCATTGTACCATGCTGCTGGCACTTTGCAGAGGAAAGCGATAGTACTGGGAGGGTGGCATCTGGGTATTGTTTCAAAACACAGCTTTGCTCTGAATCCCTTATTGCCCAGAAAAAGGAACAGAGTCCAGGCTCCAAAGCAGTTTGCCAGGCAAGGATCCTGGAATCTCCAGCTCTGGGTAGTTCACCTGACGAAACATTCTGAAAGTCCACAGAAAGCCCAGTCTTCTCAGCAGCTTCCACACCAAGCAGCAGAAAAACACAGCAGAAACCAGGAAAAAACATGCACTACAGTCCATTTTCCTATGAGCTTTACCAACCCAACTGGGTCTGCTGGCATGTCAGTGTCATGCAATACTCCAAGGTATGGGAGAGTCTGGACTATACTCCCACCGTAATGGTAATTATTCTTCATTTGCCTGGCTCATCACATCAGCAGCTAGTCTGATGGGGCAGAAATGGCTTCTCACTTTGTCTAACTGCACGACTTCTCTTCTGAAAATCCCACAGAGTAAATTAGCACATGATAGACTTGGAGATACAACTATTTTCTTGGAGATATGTCTGTTTGGGTGGGTGGGGGGTGGTGTTTTTTTTTTTCTTTTTCAGGGTGTAATTCTTGACAACCTTTTGGGGGAAAGAGGAGGAAGAAATATTTTTTTTAAGACGAAAGGCAGGTGCAATGTTAGCTCTTGTCTTACTGAGCTGTGGCCGTCAGGAGAAGTATTAAGGCACTGGATTCTCAGCCATTCATCTCCAGCTCTTGTATAAACAGAATTCTAAGCCATCAAGCAAAGTCTTTATCTCCCAGGGAATTTAACATTTTTCTTGAGTGCTGTTCAAAGGAAAAGAATGTAGCTCCAGAGCTGGACAACTTGCTTTAAGCCATCCTCATGGTTGATGTCAAAAGCAATTCTGGGGCCAACCATGACAAAATGGCAAATTCTTCCTTGAGCAGTTACACCAAGAGCTACCTTGTCTGCTCTGAGGGCAAAGCAAGTTCCTGTCCAGCTAGCCAGAAGACTCTTTGGAAAGTGGAGCAGACCCTGAAAAGGCCACAGAGACCTAATTGCTGACCCACATTGTCACAGAGTGCTACCATTTATCCTCAATGGGACAGAAAAGCCCCAAGACAATTGTACTTGAGGCCAGCTCTCCCTTATCATCCCTGATTTTGCAAAGTGCAGGGTACCAAAGAAATCTATATGTTGTGGCTGTGGGGTCACAAGTGGAGGATAGGGCATTATTGTGAATAACAAACAAATGTTATGTGGTCTCCTCCTGAATTTGTCTGAGAGGAATGAAAATAGGATGAAATAGAATCACAGAATCATAGAATCATAGAACGGTTGCATAGAAATAGTTTGCATTCATGTGATGTTCTCACAGCCATCCTCCTGATTCAGCTGTCTAGGAGGCGGTGAAGATTGAGACTCCCTCCAGATCAGGACACACGAGTTTAGTTGCTCCTATGTAAATTCGGTGTCTGTTACCACCACAGACACTGGAGATAAGTCAATGGAGCTCAGATCTTAATCCAGCCCACCTTACAGTAGATACCCAGCTTGGAGTGGATTCATTTGCCTAAAAAGAGACACCTAGAAATATCTGAGATGCCCAAGGGTGTCTCAGACATCCACATGATGCTGGTAGGTAAGACACAGGATCCATTTCAAAGGAGGAGTGTTTCGACAATTGAATGCCGTCTACAGCTACCCCATGGATGTCAATGACATTGACAAATCAGGTACCTAGATACGTCCTCAGGAAACTTGAATGCTCTGTTTACTTAAATCATTCAACAAACTTGGGAGATGGTGTCAGGCAGCTGTGGAGCCTTTCCTGCAGTGTCCAACAGAAACCCGTGCCTTTGGCTCACAAGGGTGCCAGACCAACATTTCTCCTGAATGGTCTCCTCAGTGTCTGGTCCTCAGGAATGATCTAAATTTCTTGCTGAAGCTAAAGAAAAGTGTTGATAATGAAAATGACACTTCGTCTGTGCCAGTTGAGAGTCACTGCCTGTTCAGACTCTGGATACCCCTTCCCCTAATAACGTCTTCTGCTCTGATCTCTGTTCTTGCCAGTCTGCAAGCCACCTGCCTACCAGAAAGGCAATAACCCAGAGACGTCATTAAAACACAGTGGGAAAACCTCCACAAACCTCGTTTAACATTGCAGATTAGAAAAGATTCATCATTTAGCCAGCAAGTGGTCCCTGTATAGTCTTCTCTTCCTATGGTTTTCTGTTTGAAGCAGCCCAGCTGCCCTGTTGACATCTCAAAAGAAAGACCATTCTCCAGCCCAGTGCCATGCTATATAAATACAACCTCTTCATTTACAGAGTTCAGAAATGTTCATTTTATATTGGTCTTCCTGGTATTTAGGAGCCATTTCCCACCTAATTCTTCCCGTGGCTTCACTCGTGTCGGTGAAACCTCAGTTCAAATCATGATTATGGTGTTTGATACGGGTTTCTTGGTCCTAGAAGGCTATATTGGAATATCAGCCATGTCAGCCTATGTCCATGCTAGCTCAAAAAGAAGGATTCAAGAACAAAAGTGAGTCATCGGGCTGCCTAACTATGTCTGAACCCAAGGTCAGTATATCCTTAGTGCTATTGCAACATCTCCATTTGATGTAAATGTCTCCACACTGTCAGTTCCTTCAGCATGAAGGCTGAGACAATAACAAAATCTAACCACTTCAGTTTTCCCACTGAAATAAGGATTTCTTTGACTCCATCCAAAATGTTTTCGTTCCCAGCTCCAGTGCACCAAGCTACGTGTACACCACCTCTTCTGGACACTTCAGCCATCCCCTGGGACTAACAGGAGAATAAGCTGAGTGAGTCAGCATCCTGCCTCCAACAGTGGACGCCCAAGAAAGAACATAGGCTTAAGACAAATATATAATAATATTTCCTTAAAACAGTTCCCAGCATTCAGCAGCTTATGGGTTGGGAATTTCCCAGGTAAGAATTTAGTAGGCAGGCATTTAATCGTCTTCAGTGAACTTTTCTCCCAGAGTTTTCCAGTCTCTTTCTGAGCGTACACAAACTTTCCAGATCCACAACCTCCAGCAGCAAGGCACTCCACAGTTTTATGACACATTATGTGAACAACCACCTCTTTTTCTTGAACATGTCCCTCAGTAGCTTCTTTTGGGGCCTTCTAGTTCTTGCATTGGCAGAGGTTGCAAAGAGTCATCCCCTTGTCTCCACCTCTGTGCTGCTCAGGAGTAATATTGTCATATGCCCCTTCAGCCCTCACTTTTCCAGCCTGAGGAGTCCTAAAATTTGGCAGCACTGCTTCTCTCCAGAGCAGGTCGGCAGAGGGAGCTGATGGTCTGAGCCCTTCCAGCAGATTATGTCTCTTTGCGTGTTTCAGCTTTTAACGCTCTGTCTAAATATAAAACAATACCCATTGTTTCTCCCAGCTGCATGTCTGAAAGCTTCAGGGGAACACAATCAAATAGCCAATTAAGGCAATGCACTCAAAAGGAAGAATACTGGGACTTAAGATAATGTTTTATTCTGAACAAAGGCAGATTTAAGGGCTTGTCCTAAGACACCAGCCAAGAGAACGAGACAAGCAAGAGAAAAAAAATCCTGATTCAGAATGACGCCTCGACCTTGGCATGTTTTTAGACAGTTGCTTTCACCTGTGTAATCAGAGCATGAAAGATGCTGCCTTGAATATCACGTACCGTCGGCGTCTGCAGGAGCACAGCCTGCCTTTTGCTAGAAACCTCCTTTAAGCCTTGGAGACGTCATCTGAGCACTCTCTGCCTCAGTTTCTCTGCTCCTCTATGCTTTGCTCTTCTTTATGATAGTTACATCAGGACAGGGAGCGTGTCTTGCTGTGGTGGTCAGATATGGAGGTGGTCAGCTGATGTAACCCAGACTGGCCCAGACTTTACTGCTATACATGAGCCTCACCACAGGTTCAGCTTAGAGGAATTAATCATCTGCAACTGCCTGAAAAAGCTCAGTTTCCAAAGTCTTTCCCCAAATTCTTGGGCTTGTTTCCCCTGAACGTTTTCTGCACAGTAATAGAACTTGACCCCAGCGTGGAGGAAGCCAGGAGCTGGGGGGATGTTGCCTCAGAGGAGGTGATGTTGGTGAGGTCTGCGATGAGATCCAGGGCATGGAAAGCTCTGGCTGCGAGCCCTGAGCTCCCCACATGTCCCTAACCACGGCTCTGGAGCCACCAGATGAAATTGGAAGCCAACTGCATCAAGAGACCCAGGAGCCTGACACCTTCCAGTCCTCCGGAAACTTCAGGGAAAAAAAAAAAGTCTGGTTTTGGTCCGATTTGGATCCAAACCAGCTCATTAACAAAAAAAAAAAAAAAAAAAAAAAATACAACCCACACTTGATGACATTTCCCTCTAAGCGGAAAGCCAGCAAGCTCTCACTCCCCCCCATCACCCCTGGGTTTGGCATCCTCCAGAGCCCACGTGCTTTGGCCGAGTTTCGTTTGATCTGCAGCGCAAAGGAGCCTCGCGTCTCGTCCCTGGCAGCTGCATTGCACCACCAGCTAATTCTGTGGCTAAACTGTTTAAATAATGTTAATGGCTTTACAAATTCACTTTCAAAACAGCCCGAAGTGTAAAGCCAGCGCAGCTGAAGCAGCATGCTGGGGCTTAGGCATGTTTAGATAAGAGTGGGTGCAGAGTAAGCTTTCAGAGTGCTCCACACGAGCTACTCAAAAGCTGGAAACTGGGGACTTCTGCCTCTTAACTACATCTCCTGCACGGTGGTGGGGTAGATCTTTGCTACAGCAGGACAAGGATGGAAAGCCAGCACAGCTAGAGGCTTTAAGGGATTAGTATTTTTATTTTTCTTGGCGGCCGGCTCCCTCTGTGGCAGGTGCTGTTGGAGAAAACAACAGCATATCTATGGGTATTCTCAGGTTTTCAAAACATCAATAAATAAAATAAAATAAAAAAAAAAAAAAAAAGGCTTAATTGAGGGTCCTGAATGTATGGTAAAAGGTCAGGCTTTAACAGGGGGCGAATCTGGCTCACACCCACCTATTTGAAGCAAAAATTGCAGTTGCCTGGCGCGGTGTCGTGCTCTTAATTTTGAGTTGGGACGTGCCCTGGCTCCTCAGCTGGTAAGGAGGAGGTTGAGAAATGCAATGGACCTGGGGAGAGTGCAAGCCACAGCGATGCAAGTCCAAAAGGCAGAGGCAGAAACATGGCAACGTGGGCAGCAACCACATTTCAACATCCAGACCTTTTCTGGATTCAGCATAGAAAGCTATTCAGGGAAGACCAGAGCTCTCTGTCCTCAAGCTTATTTGCACATTTACCCCTCTTCAATGCTTGCACGGGCTTCATGCCCACCACACAGGTCATGCTGTGATCGTGATAGTCACAACAGCATCCCGCAGGATTATCTGTGCCTCTTAGCAGCCCAGATTTCACAAGGGTCACCCACTGCATTCACGTAATCGCAGCTGTACACAATAATCTCTCCTGGCCAAACAAAAATAGTTTTGGGATATGTTTGTGCTTTGATTTACATCAGGATAAATCAGCTGTTCTGCCCCAGTGGTCAGCTGTCTACCGGCAAAGGAAAAGTGAGATAAGGTCAGGACAGACCTTTGGAGTGTCTGGAGGAGAGATTTAATGTGTGACAGCATGGCTCAAACTCGTACTTAGGAAACCAAATAAATTCAAAAGAAAAATTAAGTGCATTTTTTAACAATGGACATGATAAACCACTAAAACAAGCCAGTACGGGAAGGGGTGGATTCGCCAGTTCTTGATGCCTTCAAATCAAAACCAAAGGCTTTTCTAGCCAAACACTATTTATGGTGAGTGAGACGTGGTCTTTGAACCACCCTCCGCTATAAGGCACGAACTTACTGGAAGATTTGGGTTTCCTACCAAACAATAAATAACGGTTTGCAGCCAGTGTGCAGTCATCCTCACGCTGACCCTGATGCCACCTAAGAGAAAACCCAGCCATGACCAGAAAAGGCCCAAAGCCCTAGCACAGCCCACGCTCCTGAAACAGCATTCATCGTGTCCCTTAAAGCTGTGTCCCAACGTGAACCAGCAACTGCTGATTCCTTTTGAATCCAACTCTGGTCATGCAGTGCCTCTGCCCAGAGGATCCACAGTGCTGCCAACTGCAAACTGTTGGGCTCAAAACTTGCTCTGCACAGACCTGATAGTGGCACGGACCTTGAATGGTCCTGGGGCTGGGTCTGGTGAGAGAGCCCAACACTCAGAGCTGGACCCCGAGCTGGGTTTAGGCAGCGTGTAGGGCATGGTCCACCTTGCCATGCCATTTCCATATTGCATAGTTCTGGCACACCTCTTGCATGCGATGAGGACTGCCGAGAGTCACTGCTCTCTCATAAGCTCTTTCCCTCCAGGTGGTGAGTGTGGTTTTTCCAGTCAGCCGTACCCAGGAACAGAAAAAAATGCTAATATATACTATCCCATCAAGCTATTCCACATCCCCGCGCCTCCAGTTGTAATCCCATACCTTCTGTGAAAGAGGAGCTGTGTCCAGAAAGATGGGAACAAGTAATCCAAAAAGCGAAACCTGGAGGAAATTACTTTGCCAGGCCAGTAGGTGCTTCTCAAACATATTGTTCAATCTGTGCATATCTGGAGTTAACATAGAGGGTGAATAAGAGCATCCAGACAGTTACATGTTATGGCTGACCACTTGTCATCTATGGGATCCTTTTTCCTGGTTCCTCCAAAAATTGTTTTGAGGAATTTACTGAGCAATGATGCAAAAAGCCTGAGGCTGCTGAAGGCAGAAGAAGGTTGGCCAATGACTCTGAAGGTTCACGGTCTGGTTTTAGCTTTGATGGGAGGAGAGGAATCAAAGACGAAAGAGGACTTGGGAAGAAAGACAATCTCTGGCCAGCACAGAAGAAAAAATGGCCATTTGTCCAGTGGTGGTTGTGCGGACCCTACAGTAAACATGGGCCACTGAAGGATTCAGTGCCCTGAGGTCAGGGCTGGCCAAGCCAGGATCTCAAAAACAATGCATGTGTAAAGGACAGGATGGAAATAAAAGGCGCGATGACAGGCTGTGTCCCTCACTAATGCTGTCTCACGTGGCAGCTTCCTCCTGGCCCAGCCTTTACCTGGTACATGTCCACCCCATGGTGGTGGACCTACCACAACATGCTGCCTGGGATGGTCCTGGCCCATAACCCCCAGGTGTCATGGGAAATCGTCTTGGTGACATGAAACACTCATTTTGCCCAACTTCTCCCAATTAAACAGTCCCTGCAAACCAATCAAAAGACAGTCCTGCCTTCCTAAAGCCTAGACAAGTGCCACCACTTCCCATTTGTACACAGGGCACAGGTTTGCTAAAGCGACGCTAGAGTGCTAGCTGGTATCCCCAACACCAAGTGCTGTATTATCCATTACCACGGACTACTTGGATCATAATTATCACCTTCAGTGTTGGCAAATACCTTCCTCCAGGCCAGACACTAGGACTGTGCCCAACAGTTTACCCCAGGAGAGGGATGGGGGATCCCCTGGCCACAAAGCACAGACCCCCACATACCATGGCATCAAAGGATCATGGGGGGCAATTCAGACTGGAAGGGACCTCAGGAGGTCTCTAAACCAACCACAAAGCAGGGTCAGCTACGGGGATCACCCCAGGTTGCTCAGGGCTGAATGTAGTCTCATCTCCCAGGATGGAGGCTGGACAACCTGTCTCCTTGGCATCACAACCTGTTCATCATTCGCCTTGGCCAGGCTGGGGTCAGGTTCCCCACACAGGTTCAAGCATGTCAGAGTCACCCCCAGAGGAGGCAGCCCAGGGAGGATTCATGAAGGAGCAGGGCCATGCTCGTGGAAGCTGGACACAGCCTGCCTTCATCTCTCCCCAGGAGCAGGCAGGCCTGTGATCCCCACCAAGGGGCTTTGCCCTTCCCACACCCTGAGTCCCCATCTCCTTGTGGCCTCTCCGAGGCTGCAGGAAGACAAAGGCACCTCGCGCTGCTCCAGGATGGTGGCAGCTCCTCTCAGTTCAACCTCTCCAGCAAGGGTGCCCTGTGCTCCTTCTCCAGCTTCTCCCTGCCCTGCCGTGATTCATGTCTCCTCTCCTGCCCTTCCTTATATGGGAACTTTGCATTTCCTCATATTTCCTGCACTGAGAAAGCCAAAGGGCGCCTTTTTATATGCTCTGCCACCAGCTCTGTTTGCTCCCCTGGTCCCCTGCCCAGGGGCAGGTCACAGACCCACCATGCTCCACAGTGCTTCCCCACACAACACCAGCTCCTCTGTGCTCTCATCCAATGCCATCCCCCCACCACCTGAGTCATCACAGATGCCATCCACATCCAAAAGCACATGTCTCTTCCCCATGCAGCAACCTGGTCATTCCCACGTCCCCAAATGATGGTGCAGCAGAGCAGATTGGCCATGCAAGGCATCCTTGCTGACCACAGCGTGGTCAAGGGCCTATGGTGTAGCAGCCTGTCTCAACATGGGCATTCACCTTTGGGTGCTGAGAAACTTGTCAGATTGTGTTCCCTTTGAGGGCTCCAACCCGTTGTCACGTTTAGTTCCAGGTGGCTGAAAGACTGAAAAGTTAGAGCAGGGAGGAACATAGGGAAAGATGGACAGACGCCCATTTCCTTATGAAACCAGACTAAAAATAGGGTGAGATCGGCCCTTGAGAAGGCACCCAGACCATCCCTTTGTGCCGAGGTGGGACCACTTCTACGAAAGCATTTGCGACAGAAACTATTTTTAGCCCCCTCCAGCTCCTTCCCAAGCAAGTCACTCGTGTTCGTCCCCATCACCCTGCTCCCTCGTGTCAGGGATATGCCACAGGGTTGGCCATCTCTTCCCACCAGCGATCCTTCCCTTTGCAGCAGCCATTTATGGATGCAGAGGCTGTCACCATACGCCTGCATCCACAAGGTCCATGGAGATGGCGTGTCCTCACTCTCCTCTTTCTGCTCCCATTTCCAAGTGTGTGCCAGACACACAGGCACTAACACCCAGGGATTCAAGCTCTTGTACCCAGACAACATAAGGCACAGAAGCAATGAGCTCCTCCTCAATTTTTACAAAATAAAATGGAGTAAAATTTATATCTATTCCACCTATTTCCTTATGGTTATTTCCTGCCTCTAGACTTCATGGGTGATTTTTTCTTTTCCATCTATTTCCCTGGGAGATGCTTTCCTACAGTGAATGCCATCTGCTTCCATTCTCCTGTCCCTCCTCAGCATCAGATACACCCAGATCTCCTCAGCCTCCTTGTTCTGCTAAATATGAAATGGATCCAGCAGTCATATACAGGGTAAGATGGACTAAACCTGATTCAGCCACCTCAAACCCACATCCTCAAAGGGGGCCACATCCTTGGAAATGCCACCCTTCTCTTTTCAAACTCCTTCTCTCAGCTCACCCCCCTGTTTTGAGTCAGAAAGTTTGCCTTTCCCCATTTTCCTTCCTTTCTCCCATTCTGCCCCTATGGACCAGCCATTCCCTGTGGCTCTTTAATCCTGACTAAGATGTTCATTATTGCCTAATTGCAGCAAAATCAGAATTTTTGGTTTTATGTTGGGAGGTGAGGGTCTCCCTACTAAAAAAAAAAAAAAAAAAAAAAAAGCTGAGGATTTATTTAGGGAGCCAAATATAATAAGATAAAATAAAATAAAGTAAAATAAAATAAAATGAAGTAAAATAAAATAAAAGCACAGAAGGAGCGCAGTAGCTAACCTCAGAGCCAGTAAACCATGTGCTTTTTACGGCTTATATCCTTGATGGAAAGATTTTTATCTGTAATGACAATCTGCCTTCTCAGCAGCCCTTTCTTGTCCAGCAATTTCCAGACAAGAGTACGTCTGTCCTGGCTATGGCAGCCAGCTTAAAAATGCTCCTTTTGCAGCCAGAGAAACTGCAGCACAGCAGATGTGGCAAAAAGGGAATGGCAGTATCAGGAAGGCAATTCCCAGAAAAAAATCTTCTGGATGGTGAGAAAAGGATGGAAAGGAAAACTCTCCAGGGACAGAAAAGCCTGTGGAGGAGAGACGAGACGATGCAGGGCTTCAGACACTCCAGCTCTCTCCAAACAACTGATTCTCCTGAATATAAAAATAAATCAAGGGAACACGAAGGGACAAACAAGTGTGGTGTAGGAATGAGCTGGTCAGAAATTCTGGAAAAGGAAAAAGGAAAACAGCCTTTTCCAAACAGATTGGACAGGAGAAGAGCATCCAGCAAGTGGGCACACAAGCCCAGTGGGACAGGGAATCATAGAATCGTCTAGGTTGGAAGGGACCTTTAAGATCATCAAGTCCAACCATCAACCTAACACTGCCAAAACCACCACTAAACCATGTCCCTCAGCACCACGTCTACACGTCTTTTAAATACCTCCAGGGATGGCAACTCCACCACTTCCCTGAGCAGCCTGTTCCAATGCTTGACAATCCTTTTGGTGAAGAAATTTTTCCTAAGATCCATCCTAAAGTGCCCCTGGCACAACTTGAGGCCACTTCTTCTTGTCCTGTCACTTGTTACTTGGGAGAAGAGACCGACCCCCACCTCTCTACATCATCATCATTGCACAGTTGCCCTCCATCCCTTCCCTCCCAGCTGATGTCAGGCACAACAACCACGGTCACAGCCTCACCGGGACAGTTGATCATTGCAAACATTGCAAAGAGGAAGGACTCTGAGCAAGAGGAGAAAAAGGCACCTTGCTGGGTCCTGATCCGGATGGGCTGGGTTTTTTTACAATTTCTTGTTCGTCCCTTTCTGTTTTGCTTCCTCCAATGTTTTCCACTGCTGCGTCTCACGGTAGCTTTGAGCTGCGTTCATCCCAGCCAGTTCCCGGTAGGAGAAGCCTTCCTTGCTCTCCGTGCAAAGCCAGCTTGTCCAAATCTCCAGGAGAACACAAAGGGATGGTAGATACTGCAGAAGTCCCCAGGGCCTTGATTGCATGGTCGTGTTCCTGGAAGGAAGGGGGACGTTTAACCAGGGTGACTCCTGTTTGCAGATCTCACATGCCCAGCTGGAGTTTGCAGTTTCAGAGATTTGGCTCCGAAGCCCCGGGTGTAATTTCACATCTGACAGTCCGTGCTGCCTCCCTGCATTGCTGCTCGTTTTCCACGTCCCTGGCAGGTGAACAAGGAGGAGATGACACGTACTTTCATGGGGCTTAGGTGATTATTGCTTTTGCTGCTCACATTTAACAGCCACATGTTCCCATTGACATTTATCTCAAATGACTTCCGTTTCTTCATAAAATGATTGCATCTCTCTGTATGGAAAATTTAGCTGCTCTAAGTATCAAGCTGTGCTGCTTGTTCCATATGGGAAGGACCGGAAACAGTTTAAGTGGGGTTTCAAAATGCAGATTAAAATGATGGGCTGGAACAAGATCTTGGTCTGGAAGCACCAGGAAAACATCATCTCAGGTTTCGGCAAGCTGAAAGTTAGAAATTAATTAATTGCATGCCAGGATTTTTCAGGCTGGAAAAAATGATGAGCAGTAGGAGGGATGACAGAGATTTATAAAACTACAAAAGACACAGAAAGGGTACAGAGACTGATTTTTCATGGTCTCTTTTAATGCAAAATCTAGGCCTTTGATCAAACCAGCACAAGGAAGATTCAAAGCAAATCATAGAATCATAGAATGGTTTAGGTTGGAAGGGACCTTGAAGATCATCGAGTTCCAACCCCCCTGCCGTAGGCAGGGACACCTCCCACTAGACCAGGTTGCCCAAGGCCACATCCAGCCTGGCCTTGAACACCAAATGCAAGACTGTTCTTCATGTAACGTGTAGTCAAACTGTGGAAATCCTTACCACAATATCTTGTGGGTGCTAAAAATTGCACGAGTCGACAGGACAGTAGGTCATAAAGAAAAATACACTGAGGATTGATAAATTTGTAAAACCCGCATGCCACTCAGAAGGCCTTTAATGCACAAGTACTGGAGGCAGGGGGAGTACTTGGAGGAAAAATTTCATGCGTGTTTACTCTGTTGTTATACAGTGTATGTACATACAGACCATAAAGCTTTGGTTCCCCTGTAAACACACCACCCAGCCACCCCGAGTTGGGTAGCACACAGCAACTTGAAAATGCCCCTGCTCCTATGGTCTTAATCAGATGAACACAAAAGCCGTGCAAAACAGCCTGGTAACTGGTCAGAGACAGTTCGTTCCTTCTGTCAATTCCCAGTTCTGACAGGCCCTTGTCCAGTAATGAATGGATGAGTGAAGAGAGAATCCCCATCCACCGGTATCACCACTTCCCTGGGGGTGCTGTCAGGAAGCAGCAGTTTGACCACAGGTGACTGTGTGTGTCCCAGGGCACGAGGCACAACCTTGCTTTGCCACGGACTAAGTTCCCCAAGGTGTGCAAGCAGTAAGGTACCTTCTTGGTGTTTCCAAAACCAACACTCAGCACCCCTGGATGTCCCTGATGCTGCTTTGAGCCAAGAGAATGGACTAGAAACTGCAGAGGTCCCTTCCGACCTGAATTATCACCCTGTGATCTGGTGTTTATTTGCAGCCGTGGTTGGATTCCTCCATTGCTTCCTTGGCAGTGGATGGGTCCATCCCTGCAGGGTTAAATCCACAGCAATGCGACACAGCGTTTTGGTGTGACCAAACCACAACCACACCCTGTAAGCCTGTGTTTAAATTGAGTCTGTAAATTGTATTCAGGTCCCTGGGATGCTCCTGTATCATTTACTGGTGTAGACATAGCCTGTGCATCCTCTCAGCTGCAGCCATGGTGGGACAGCTGAGGCCAAAACAGCCCCAAGGCTGAGCTCCAATGACATCAGGGTGCTGGACAAGGTGAGCTCAACTGTAACTTAAGTCCCCGGTATTCCTCATTGCCTATAGCTGTCTGGACATGGAGGGAGAAGGTATCATTTTCCACCTGATCCAACCCTGTTGATCCTGAGCTTCGACAATCACTCAGCATCAATTAAATGCTCAGTCTCCCCCCAAGCGTGTCCCTCTCCTGCTCTGTGCCCTCAAGTTCAGTCTCGCCTCAGGGGAATTGCAGCACAACTCGACTTTAACCAAAATAAACTGTCCTGGCACGAGTTCCTGTTTTTCAAGATATAGCTTTAAAATAATAAGGAGCAATTTTCCTTTTCCCTTGCTCTTACAGGCAGCATGGGCTCCATTGTGAAAGCTTTCAAAGATTGTCACCTACAACACCACAGTAACCCCAGAGTACCCCATCTACTTATTTTCTCAGGAGAGGCAATTCTGTAGCCAATGGAGATTTATAAGTTGAAAACAGACAAGATTTTCCATGGCTTGTAAACTTGTGGAAAAATCAGAGGGACAAAGACAGCTTGGGGCTTCGAGGCTGTAAAACAACACTCAGCCCATCTGATTTTAAGTGCTTTAGACCTTGTATCAATATTGTTCTTCCATCGGGGGGGTAGGAAGAGGGACCCAGCTACCCCAACAGCAGGAGAAATCTTTTGGAAACAACAACAAAACCACAGGCCTGGGTAATCCCTGTTAATAAAAACAAAACTGAAGCTCAGAGTGTATGTACAAGCTGGAAGCAGGCGAATTTATTCCCGTGGTGCTGTGAGGCTGAAGAGATATCAAAGTGGTCACAGAAGTATTTTGGAAGCTCCCCAAATGCATCCTTTTGTCATCTTCTCTTTTCTCATTTAATTTGGAGGCATTGAACCCCAAGTGGTACAATCCAGCTTGGATCTCCCACTCTGTTCCTCCTGTTATTTTAACTTTAGGCACAGCAGTCCTTTGAAAAAGTGCCCCGTTCCCACTGCCTGGGAACTATGGGAAAAAGCTATCTTGGTCCTATCAGGAATGTGCCTCGCCTCTGCCCTGTGCTTGTGCTGCCTTCGGAGAAACTGGTGTCACGAAGCACCGCAGAAGGACGGGCCACGGCATTCCCTTGGAAGAGCCAGGGAAAGGGGGGGGACAAGTGGATCAGGCTGTGCTGTCCCTTTGCTTTTTAGAGTTGGAAGAAAGTTTGGGGTTTGTTTTTTTTTCCTGCTTCTTGGGGATGGGAATATTTTAGAGAGATGGAAAGTTTAGGACAACATGTGGCAGGGCTTTGGAAAACCCATGGTCTGTGAGCAGCTGAAGGCCAAGTGAGATGCTGGAGATCATCTCCCACACTGCTAGGAGCCTGCACATCTGCAACTGAGTCAAGACCTTTCTGGCTGGTCTCTGTTAACCAGTTCTCCACAGGGATAATGGGAGCTCAGACACCTAGTACACATGGATACAGGGATGTGAAGATTCCTACACGTCTGGGTCTCCATCCAGAGCTGAATCCCACCCTGGAGTTAGTGAGATGAATTCACACCCACATGGCCAAAGGGTTTCATGGGTATGGGGACCATGGAAATTACACAGCGAGGGTTAAGTGGGGAAAAGCAGGTTTTGTAGCTTGGGTTTGCTGCAGGACCTACCTGATAGTTCCTGGAAAGTTCATCTATAAACCCAAAGGTTCAATCCCTTTGAAGATGGAAGAGCTTAAGTGAGAAAAGAGTCCAATGAGCAAGTATTGACCCCATGATGTGAACATCTAGTACCTGCCTTCCAACCAGGAGGATATTACGTACTGAAAAAATACATCTAGCATTCCCCAAACAGACCCCCTACCCATGCAAAACAAGAGTATCCTGCCCCAGATTCCCTGACAGCTACAAGGAGTGACCAGGAAGGAACCACTGAGACATCAGGACACCCAGTCTCAGACGCTCAGTTTGTGCGTTAGCTTGGTCTTTGCAAACAGGCCCAAAATCTACTTTCCATGTCAAAACCACTGTCTGCCTCTACTCGTGCCACTGCCCTCCATCCCACAGCCTCTGCAAGCTCCAACCATTGCCCATACAAAATTGTCTCATGCCAGGGTGTCTGAGAGCTCCACCTGGGGATAAAAGATTTGGCCACCCAGGAGGTACAGGAGGTCCATCACCTTCTGAACCAAGGGATTGGGCAATATTCCCACGGACATCTCCAATACCACTAAATGCCCGTGTTTAGGCAACTGGTGCCTGACCATGCCTGACTAGCTTCTCATACACCCAAACCCAGCATTTCCATCTCATTTGCAGCTTCATCTTGCAACATTTGGTGGTTCAGAGTCCAGAAATGGGCATGTCTTCCCTTGGCATCCATAGCAAAATTCTCATTGGCCTCAGAGGCGAGGGCCAGAAATAACAGCCCTCGGTGGTGGAGAAAGCACAGACAAGTGATGAGGAGGGAAATCACAGAAAACAGCCTACACAAAGCTCCCCCAAGACACTGTCATGGCCCCCTTCACCTCAGCCTCCTCCTCAAGCACATGGACCCCCATCCACAAGTGAAACTGCCAGGGACATTGCACTTGGCACCTGATGTGCCTCCCCCAAATACCTTCAGCTGTGCAAAACATGGTTGGCTCCAGTTTGGAAACACGAGCCCCTCTGAGAAGAACTTCTCCCACTAGCTGTGATCGGATAGAGCTGGTTAATCCTTTCACAAGGGTGCTAGGCCAGCTGCCAAGCCTGCCTGTGGGGAAACCATCCAAACCTGACTCATCCTCAAGTGATCCAGATTGTTCCCTTTAGTATTTTGGAAAAGGTTATCAGTCTTCTTGCTTCAGGCCAGAGCAGGATTGATGGATGGGGGGAGAAGGCAACACACACTACACTTGGCCTCCTTCAGAGAAGAGGACTTTATCTGTGGAAGGCAGATAGAGATGTGTGATTTGGGAGTGTCTAGTCACTTGCCCTCCACAGAAATCCATTTTCCACATGTGAAATGAAGGGGTTTGCACTTCTCTGCAGTATCTGACTGCCTCGGGAGACGACCTCAAGCTAGCCAAGCACCCTGACTCTATTGGATGGGGGGACCCCCTAAAAAAGCAAAGCAAGTGGTGAATCAAGCCCTTGGTATGCTGCCCTTGCCGCAGCACTCTGCAGTAAGCATTGGCCAGAGCACAAAACCCAGTCAAAGAAACAGCGTCCAGTGCAAGCACAGCCTAGAACTGGGAACGTCACACTCTCCTTTCCACAGACACCCCCAAGATCATGTTTTCTAGGCTCTGGAGAAATCTGGGTGAGAACATCTCATCTTTGCTGAGCCACTGAAGCCAGGAGAGGAGATGATAAGCGTCAAGCCACAGGTAGTCACTGCTTCCTTCCATCCTCCCTTGGAGCAAGCAAGTTCCTCCTCTGCACACTCTCAGGTGGGCAGAATCTCCCTCAGCAGCCATGCAGCCATGTCAAGTGTGTCTTCTGCTGGAGAATAACTATGGGGACTCTGTAGGAGGGAGAGGGGAAGAGCAGCAGGGGTAGCTGGAAAGGACTAGGGTGAGCTGGTTCTGCAGCAAACAGACCCAGCACCACGAGGCTCCACAGCTGGTTATCCCTCTAGACTGTCTCCTCTTCAACTGAGCCCACAACTGCCCTTGCAGACACCGTGGGAAAGGTTGTACCTCAGTCCCTCCTGTCTTTTGTCCCTGTTCAAAAGGCAATCCAGCAGTTGCTCAGATTCTGTGCATCCAGCATTTGGTGTTTCCAGACTGGTTTCAGGTGAAGATGTCCAGAGATTTTCCTTTCTCTGAAAAGCTTCTGACTTGATCTGCCACGTGCACATCCTCCTGCCCAGGGCTGGCTGAAGATGCCTCACAATTCCCATGTATTTTGTCCACTGCAGGCTGGATGACTCTTTGGAAGAACAACAGAAATCACATAACAAAAAGAAATTGCCCGTGGGTCCCTGCCCTTCAGGAGAGATGGTGAGTTTAGACAGAGCCCACATGGATATGGTGGTACCTAGCAAGCTATGACATGCCAGTCCGTCCACATCCTGACACACACGCCCACCTCTCGGATGGAAGATGCATCTCTTCAGGTGGTTATGTCTCAAGGAGCTGCCGCGAAGGCAGCTGCTTGAAGGTGACCTGCTTGTTTGCTTGCCAGATGCATTTACTAAACTATCATAGGGGGGGATCTCCGGTGTAGTTGTAGCACTTTTAAGCCCAAGAATATCTTGGAAGGAGATTTAGGAGTCCTTTCAACTGATTAATTAACTGAAACTAAGAACAAAGCAGATCAGAACATCGCTTGGAGATAATGGGGTGTCAGAATAGACCTAATTAGATCAAAGAAATGAAAAGCAGGTCATTGCAAATGTAATCTAAATGGGAGGGCATGCTTATATCACTGTGTCCCACCCAAAGTGGTCAGAAGTAACCTTGGAAGACCTCAGAACTGGAGGCCATTTCCGATAACAGCACCGAGCAACCGCACAACGCGCATTTGTTCATCGGCACTTGATATGGCTTTGCCTCAGAGCTGTGCTGGCAGCCAAAGATAATTAACATCACTTTCCCGTTAATCTGTGGCCCGCACAGCTATTGGGTGCATGGAAGCAAAACAATATGTTGCTGAGATCTACCTCTTTCGCCCGTTTTCACATCCACTGTCCTTTGCCAAAAGCTCCCAACACCATCAATAGGAACAAATCAATAACAGGCCTGTAATCACTTTCAGGAATGAAATGTGTGTCTGTTTCTAGTAAGCTCCTAAAGGAAAGACCTTGGCCTCATTGCTCAAGCACACAGAAAGGCTTCATAGAGTGCAAATTAACAAATTATTAGCAATAAATATAGCAATGAACCAGCTATACCTTAAACATTTTACTGCTTCCTTTTGTTTTAATACACCTTCTTGATGGGCTTGAGGCTTGTGGCCAGTTCTGGGCTCCCCGGTTCAAGAAGGACAGGGAACTGCCGGAGAGGGTCCAGCAAAGGGCTACAAAGACGATTAGGGGATTGGAGCATCTTTCTTACGAGGAAAGGCTGAGGGACTTGGGGCTTTTTAGCCTGGAGAAAAGAAGACTGAGGGAGGATCTTATCAATACTTATAAATCCTTAAAGGGAGGGTGCCAGGGGGATGGGAACAGTCTTTTTTCAGTGGTGCCCAGGGATAGGACAAGAGGAATGGGCACAAACTTCAGCATAGGAAGTTCAATCTAAACTTGAGGAGGAATTTCCTTCCTTTGAGGGTGGCAGAGCACTGGCACAGGCTGCCCAGAGAGGTGGGGGAGTCTCCCACTCGAGACATTCCAAACCCTCCTGGACGCCGTCCTGTGCAACCTGCTGTAGGTGACCCTGATCGGACAGGGGGTTTTGACGATGATCTCCAGAGGTCCCTTCCAACCCTGACCATTCTGTGATTCTGGGATACCACCAGTTATGTAAGTAGATGGAGGGAGCTCGGCATTTTTTCTTTAGTGTACATCAGCCAAGCTTACGTGACACATCCCCTCCAACAGGCTTGTACAACAGCACAGATGGTGATGTTAGAGGCCAAGTGCACATGAGAAAAGAAGCATTTTTTGAGCTCAGAACAGTAATGACTCGTGGGACTGTGTCCTTACCAACAGCTGACCATTGCAGTCAACTCTAACTAACGCTAAATCCATGCTGTTGCAGCAAGGACCGGTCCTGCTTCACCCACCATGACCTTCCTAGCACACATGAGCTCCTACGCTCCTTTTGCAGGGAAAGGCTGGTTGGGGAACTGGTCCAGCATGGGATCAAGCAATGTTTCATTTTTCCAAGACCCTTTCATGTCTCTTCTCTGAGTCAGTTCCCAGGAAGCAACTCCAGCATTTGCTCAGGGCAGATAGGGCAGGAGAAATGTGCGTCTGGGTGGGAGGGGAGGGTGCAATGACTGCAAACCTCCGGCCAAAGCAGAAGAAGCACCACATCCTCAGGCATGATTCCTGCTCACCCATAGACAACAGAGGCCATTTCAGAGAGGGTGGATGTTTGCCACCATCCTCTGCAAGGTGTTCTCACACGGCAGCCTCTCATGGCAACCTGCCACATCCGTTTCAGTGCAAGGTCCTGCAGCTCAGCTCAAAAGCCAGCAAAAGTGGGTTCTGCCAGGCTTTCTCCAGAGGATGTGGCCCCCAGCCTGGGGAACAGTCACCTGAGAGTGGTAACTTTGGCACTACTACAAGATCCTCTTGGCCTTCTCTGTTCATAGCTTTATTTGCTCCATGCCAGAGCAGACATGAAAAAAAACTACATTTGCATCCTTTTTTAGGCTCTATTGCGGAAACTTTGCCCGATTCAGAATCAGACTCAAAAGTCAGTTTGTCTCTCGGAACCTATCACTCGCACACAGCAGGTGGCATGTTAATGGTTTGGCATATTCATACAAAGGCTTGACAGACCCTTTTAAATTGTAGTTCAGGGACAGCCCAGAAAGCTTCCTTTGCAAGGCAGATTGCTGCCGTCCTCTGACCTGGGTGTAGACAAGGCGGCTCTATAGATACACATACCCCTGCTCATGAGAGGAGGAGCATTCAGCCATGTGCCACCTGATGCTATGCAGAAGATCAGTTAAAATCATTTGTGCTCCAGCTCAGGTACAGGTTGGTTGGTTTGGTTTGGCTTTTTTTTCACAAATATTTTCGGGAAACTCTTTTACACAAAATTACTATTCTGGAGAAGCCACGGAAAAGCTATTACATCTCACATAAAGTCACATGAAGTCCTGTGACAACTCCTGTATTCATGTCACAGTACATGATACGTTGCCTGCCATAATTCATGTAGGGAAGGCAGAACTTCCATCAATTTCAACAGGAGTAGAATTAGCCACAAAAGATTAACTCCTTTGATTGCATCATTAATGTTCAAATTGTTTACATTGCTACTCATCAACAAGATGAGATTGCCTGGATTGCCTGGGAGGCTACCTAACATCTGCAGGCTGACTTTGGCCAAATAAAGTCTTGGCTATTCCTCCATTGGCTGAACTACTTCACATAAAACAAGCGTGTTATTTTCTTTCCAAACATCTCAGCTCATTCCAGCCACAAATCCTTGAGTTCCGTACACCCTTAGAGCAAACTGGACAAGGGACAGCAAGGACACACTTAATGAGAGCAGAGCAAGGCAGGGCTTGAGTCAGTGAAGCTGGAAATTAAAGGGAATAGCTATTTTGCCCACCATTTTCTGCTCTCGGTTAGGTAAGTCCCTCTAATGTCAAAATTCATATATTACCAAAGATCATAGAATCATAGAATGGTTTAGGTTGGAAGGGACCGTGAAGATGATCTAGTTCCAAACCCCTGCCATAGGCAGGGACACCTCCCACCAGACCAGGTTGCTCAAAGGCCCATCCAGCCTGGCCTTGAACACCTCCAGGGATGGGGCCTCCACAACTTTCCTGGGCAACCTGGGCCAGGGACTCACCACCCTCAGAGTAAAGAATTTCTTCCTGATATCTAATCTAAATCTCCCCTCTTCCAGTTTGAAGCCATAACCCCTCATCCTATCACTACATGCCCTTGTAAAAAGTCCCTCCCCAGTTTTCTTGTTGGCCCCGTTTAGATACTGGAAAGGTGCCATAAGGTTCCCCCGGAGCCTTCTCTTCTCCAGGCTGAACAACACCAAGTCTCTCAGCCTGTCCTCATAGCAGAGGTGCTCCAGCCCTCTGATCAACTTTGTGGCCTCCTCTGGACCTGCTCCAACAGGTCCGCATCCTTCTTGTGAAAGATGGTCAGCACTGGTTACATACCCACAAAGGAAATGCATTTTACCTGTCAAACTCACATTCAGTAGCCAAGGTGCAAGTCCACAAACCTCCAGCTTTGCATCAAACTGGCATTCCCATGGTGCACAGCTTATGGTAACTCTTGTCAAGGTTGGGAACAGCTCTGCACACCAGCCCAGCTGGTGTTGGCATTGCTGCTATGCTGTGAGGTGCCTGTCCCGTTGCAGTGCAAGGACGGGAGCAGGTGGTTCCCTCAAGAACCTGACCTCCTCCATCAAAAGTTAAGCCATGGAAAATTCCTAAGTACCAGATGATCTGCCATTTGCAAATCAAGCAGTTAGTTATGTGTGTCCTTCTCTGACCAATTGAACTAAGACCTATATGAGTTGTCCCGTTGACTAATGGAAAGTTAAGCCTTAAGGGCTCTGAAGATTGGGCCACTGAGCCTTAAAATTGCTGTGCTTTGCTAGTTTGTCTGAGACACTTTGGGCAGTACAGGACATTGGTTTGGGGTTTTTATTTATATTTTATTCTTAATTTTAACCAGAATGGAAGAGCAAGACGATGGAAGAAATGTAGTAAGAGTATTTGAAATGGGCATGACATTTTACACAGGACAGAGCTCCCAGAAATAGCTACAAAACAGGCTGCTTTAAAAAAATTTAAAATAACAGATTTTATTGGTGTTAGAAGGATGATTTCTCAGGGCTCTGTTTACTGTGGCAAGCGTAGAAGGGAGGGAACACATATTCCTGCACAACAGAAAGTGGGAACTGTGCCATCACACGGCCAGGCAGCGCATGAGACCAGGCTGCTCCACCATATATGCTGCTTAGATAGTGGCATTGCAGTGCTGCATGTTCATATAGCAAAATGCTTTCGTACATGCAGATTAAAGACTCCTGGTGATTTGCTTACATCACAGGCTTATGGCTTTGAGGAGAGGACAGGTGAAGATGCAAATCGGTTGCAATCTACTTCTTCGCTTGGCCACTGAGAAAGGGAAAAATATCCAGGTATGTCCTGCCACATGTTTATTTTGTAAGTGAAATCCTTGGATGTGGTTTCACGTTTCCCTGGGTCTGGTCTGATACCTAAATTTCTGCAAAATGGGAAAGGAGGGAAAGGCAAAGCTCTTAGGAAAGTGAGCTCAGCTCGAGTTCCCACCATCCTCACCCTGAAGCCCCTTTCAGAGAGGTCTGTGAGCAGCAAAGAAAGGACAACGCAGTCTCTGAATGCAACCTTCAGCTCAGGCAAAAGTGCACCGGGAGATATAATAACCCCTGGCAGGGCACCAAATGAACCATGATATCTTTATGAGCCATTGTTTCCCTTATTGATGGACCACGTTTCATTCACAAAAAAAAAAAAAAAAAAAGCTGCTTTTGTAAGGCAAGAGGAATAAACACATTTGAAAAGACAGAGGCCCGGCCCTGCGTGGTTATGGCACCATGGGAGCGTTGTGAGAACCCAGCTGTTGTTTACCCTGCACAGCTGCATGGACAGCGTCGAAACATCTTCATGGACAAATCTGCTCGCTGCCGGCTTCGGTCCCTTATGCCTGTAAACTTTGCCATGGAGTTTTCCCTACAGGATTAATGTTTGGGGCAACATTGCAGCTAAGGGGCCTCTAGCAGCTTCTCTTGCCTTCCCTCCCGCCAACACTCACCGCACTGATCACACAGATAAGGCATTGCTCAAAGGCTTAAGTGAAGGCAAAAGAGGCTGAAACCTGACCTTTTTCATCCCTCAATTGATCAGCTGGCCAAGTGACAAGACCACTGGCCGCCCAGCTTGGGAGAGGATGCTGGGGCTCAATTTGGTTGTGCACTTGGCGGCACCTTGAGCCATTGGAGTTGTCCTTCAGCAACCAGTTAAGGCACACGGGAGCCCATGTGATTAAAGAATAGCAAGCAAAGGCCAAGTTAGCACCTCTAAAATGGCATCTGCATGTGGGCAACTGACTTGAGACCCTCCTGGCTTGTGACTGAGCCTCTGTCTAGATCACCCAGCTGTACTGACTACATGTCCAGTGACCGGGGCAGAAACCTTGACACCCAGAGGACAGGAAAACACCAACACTTTGGAGTCTTCACATCAGACTGAATCGAGCTCTCTGTGCTATGGCACAGTCAGATGATGTCTGAGATGCTTTAGCAAAACCTACACCCCTCACAGGACTGGGAGACAAGACACAGGTCCTGCTGGAGACCTGTGAGCTCAGTGCTTCATGCTTCAGCATCTCAAGCGGGACCAGACACCTTCATACACACAGCTTGGCTCCAGCCCCAAGCTTTTCTTCTCTGCTGCTTTCTCTAAGCACTGCAGATCTGTGCCATCAAATGATCTTATGTGCAGAGCTCATGGTGCCAGGCAGAGGTAGCTGCAGGACCAGCCGTGGGGACATGACCACAGGTTCCTCTGTACCACAGCTGGCTCTGATGTTATTGCCTCTCACAGCTCAGCGTGGCTCTGCGGAAGAAGACAGCAGGCTGGCTGGGAAGGAGGTGCTTTTGCATCTTGAAAAGAGATGTCTTTTGCAAATGGTACTGTAGCAAAGAGCTCTCACTGTTTTCAAAAGGAGTCTGAGAGTGGTGTGTCCTCCTATGCTGGGTGAGAGGGTTTTTTTTTGGCACCATGAAGGGCTGAAACCTTCTTGGACTTCACCTCTGCATGTTCACTTTTGGAGAGTTCCCTGCTGTCTCTGGAGTGACGCTGACTTGCCTGCCTGCAGAGGTGGTTTGGAAGCAGCTGTTGGAGCACAGAGATCCCACTCTGCCTTCACTCTTCCCAGGACGCCTTGGATGTTCATGTCTTCAAAGCACAGAGCCATGCTCCTGCAGTCTCCAAACACCACCTTCACTCCCAGCACTGGGAACTGCAGCGAATATTTTCTTCTGCCCTAGAAAGCTCCTCAGATATGTGTCAAGCTAGCATCTACACTGTCCCAGCTGCTCTGTGGTCCTCTACACTTTGTGCAGCTGAATATGCACCAGGATATCCTAAAGGCAAGGAGCAGCCAAATTCACCCTGCAGGGCCTGGAGAGCTGCTCTTCAGCTTTGAAGAAGAAATGCCACAGGCTTCAGCCAGCCAGCAGAGGACCTGTGGAACTCCGTCCTCATGGAGGGTTTGAGAGCCTACAGCTTCCCTAGCTCCCATCTCAAGCACAGATGTCTAAAACACTGGAGCCGGAAGTCCCCAGTGTATCTAGGGTATTTTTTGCCAATCCTTTCTGCATCCAGGGAGGTTCAAATCCACATCACCTGACCCTCAGTTGCCAAGTCCAGGGATGAGGTCCATGTATCCACCTCTGTAGAAGATTTTCCAGTTTCCATTAGGTCTCCCTGTCCAGACATGTCATGTTATTGTGCAGCTACACGGCCAGGTTCATGGAAGAGATGTCATGGCAGTTCCCACTCTAATGAACATTAAGATATTTCAAAAAAACAGACTCTAAATATACCCCTCCAGAGTTAACAGAGCAAGGACCGCAATGCAGGTCTCCAGCAAGAGCTTCCTGATTATGAGGCATGACAGAGAAGAGACCTCAAGTGTCTGCCATCCATAGGTATTATCACCACCCATCCATCAAGGACTACCTAGAATTTTAATTCAAACTGAGAGCTCTGAATACATGGCTCTTAAATCCCTTCATCCAGGTGTACTTTGTGTAGTTGCTGGTGAACCTCATTCCCCAGACATCTCTGAGAGCCCTGGCCAGGATATGCCACAATTCCCTTTCAATCCAACACCTCCATGACCATAAGATCTCCCTGAACAACCCTTTAACCCCTCCAAAAGCTGTGAAAGACTGTAAAAATCCCTGCCAGGTAATGAAGAGTTAATATTCCTGCTACCTGGGAGGTTATCATTAAAATGGGACTCCTGCCCAGGAATGATGGCTTATGGGCACAGCTCCACTGTGATGGTTTCTTCAGAACTAGTTGGTCTGCCTTCTGTCCTGGAGGTCCATTTGTAGTAAAAATCTATAAATAGCCTGATAGGTTGGGAGAAGAAATGAAAAAGGGCCACTGCTGGGTCATTTAATGTATAGACAAATACATGTTCACTTCATCTGCCATGTAAACCTCAACTGTTCGAGTTTATCATTCACTGCCAAAAATGCTATTACAGCAGCTTGAGATTTCAAAGACAGTTTTATTCCTGTTTCTGACTGACCTTTGGATGGATTTTTCAACTTGGAAAAAGAAAAAAAATTTATGTGCTCTGAAATGGAGCTTAGAAGGTTTAACACATTTCTAAGTATAGACATGGTGATTTACAAGGACCTCTTTTTCTGGTTTTTATAAGACTCTGTCTTTCTTCAGCCATGAACAATGTATTGGTTCTGACAAGGACACCGGGAATCTTTGAGACTTTAGCATTATTTATGTAAGAGAGTGTGTGATCCAATGGCCAAGAAACTGGACTTATTACTTGGCTCTGCCATGGATGTGCTGAACAACCTAAGAGCTTTCCCCTCCTGTGTCTCTTCTCTGTAGTGATGGTACACTGGGGTCAAAAACTATTTTCTCACTACTGGTTTTCAAATAAACCAGTACAACCTAGTCATTCTGGTGGTACCAGATGATGTTTCACAGTATCACAGTATCACAGTATGCTAGGGATTGGAAGGGACCTCAAAAGATCATCTAGTCCAATCCCCCTGTCGGAGCAAGAACACCTAGATGAGGTTGCACAGGAAGGCGTCCAGGCGAGTTTTGAATGTCTCCAGAGAAGGAGACTCCACAACCTCCCTGGGCAGCCTGTTCCAGTGCTCTGTCACCCTCACTGAGAAGTTTCTTCTCAAATTTAAGTGGAACCTCTTGTGTTCCAGCTTGAATCCATTACCCCTTGTCCTATCATTGGTTGCTACTGAGAAGAGCCTGGCTCCATCCTCATGACATTCCCCCTTTATATATTTATAAACGCTAATAAGATCACCCCTCAGTCTCCTCTTCTCCAAACTAAAGAGACCCAGCTCCCTCAGTCTTTCCTCATAAGGGAGATGCTCCACTCCCTTAATCATCTTAGTTGCCCTACGCTGGACTCTCTCCAGCAGCTCTCTGTCCTTCTTGAACTGAGGGGCCCAGAACTGGACACAATATTCCAGATGCGGTCTCACCAGGGCAGAGTAGAGAGGAAGGAGGACCTCTCTCGATCTGCTAACCACCCCCCTTCTAATACAGCCCAGGATGCCATTGGCCTTCTTGGCCACAAGGGCACAGTGCTGGCTCATGGTCATCCTGCTGTCCACCAGGACCCCCAGGTCCCTTTCCTCTACACTGCTCTCTAACAGGTAGCTCCCCATCCTATACTGGAACCTGGGGTTGTTTCTGCCCAGATGTAGGACCCTACACTTTCCCTTGTTGTATTTCATGAAGTTATTCCCTGCCCAAATCTCCAGCCTGTCCAAGTCTCTCTGGATGGCAGCACAGCCCTCTGGCGTGTCAGCCACTCCTCCTAGCTTAGTGTCATCAGCAAACTTGCTGATAATCCTTGTTCCCCGCAAGGTTTTATTACTACAGTTTCCAAGGGTCGACCAACACAATTACATCAATATCACCAGGTGGTTGGGGCTGTTTATGAGTGCTGGTGCCTGGATTCATACAGACTCATCTCAATGCTTGCTCCTAAGAGCTTACAATGAATGGTTTGCATCAAGGTGTCCTACAGATGGTCTAATAACGGATGACAGACCAGTGTGCTAAGAGCAGGACAAATGCATCATAGACAGGTGATCCATGACCCAGAGAGAGCACAGGTTTAATTGCTGTTGTGCAACAGCACTGGGGCAATCTCCATATTCGCCCTTGTGTGAGGTTCTAACATCTGACTGCTCAAGTGTTAACGTCACGCTAACCAAGTGACTGAGTACGCAGGAACCTAACAGAAAACTATCATCAGCATTTAGGGCATGAAAGCCTTACGTTGGAGTTCCTGGAAGTTGTTTGGCCACGCAAAGAAATCTGTCTGCTCCCAGCCAGAAAGAAACCCTAAACACAGGTGTGATTAATCTGCTGTGAATAATTCAGTGTTAACCATCACACTAGCGGGTTCCACCGTCTGCCGGCGTTCTCCAAATCCCTCACAAGCACCGACCCTGCACATGCCCCAAAAACACATCCATGCACATGTTCGCTGTGCAGTGGGTGCACAGGGCGGGGAGATGGATGTGCACACCATGCAGCAAAAAGCCCAGGATAAGATCTGAGCCTTAACCTGACAGAGCAAGATCTCCACAGGAGACAAGTGCTCTCCAGCCTTAATAGGGGTCTAGGGAGAGGTGAGTTATTCAGGTCCTCGAATCTGAATCCCAGATGCTGTGACCTGTAAGCCTGTAAAAGGCTGATCTGGACGCACAGACAGGCACGTTCAGGTGAACGCTTATCTACAACTGCATGGCCCATGGGGCCCATATCTTTAAGGCCATCCTTTGAGATAGTAAAAGCAACTCAAATTGGCACCTCCCTGTTCCCTTGGAGGCAGACACTGGCCCTGGCCTGGGCACACAGGCAGCGCAACAGGGCAGCTGTGTTTGTGTGGCATTGTGTAGGGGAAATAGACCTCCCTTGGTCCCTCAACTTTCCCTCTTCCCTTGAAGCAGCACCCAGGTACAAACAACCCCTAAATGTGGGGGGAAGGCAGGGCTCGTGCCCCCAGTTGGGGTGCTGGTGTGGGTGGGAAAGCAGCTCTCTGTGAAGATGCGAGGGTCAGGCCTCCAACGTACCCACGTCCAGGTGATGATCGACACCCAGGGGCAATGTGGGCTCCATAAGCGCCCCGTCTTTCAGCCTTAGCCCCTAAAATCTCCCACCACAGGCTGCCCACATCACAAAAACTCATTTCCAGCTCATCCTCACTCCTCTCCCTTTCCGACCCCTCCCCTCCACCCTGAAGACATCCTTTTACCAAAACGAGCTGCAGAGGCTAGAAAAGACACTGACGTCAATGTAAAAGTAAACCGAAGAGGTCTGGTTCCTGTATCATCACTGCGCCGGGCTGAGCGCTGGGGAGCAAACGCACGGTCCCTCGGTCGAGGAATCCAGGAGTGGGCTCAGGGATCGGCAGCTGAGGTTTCTCATTCGGGCTGCGTAAGTACCGGCTGCGGCGTGCGTGGGGCCGGGAAAAAGCAGGCAGGCAGCAAGGGGGGAGAGGGAGGGAGCTCCACCAGCTGCAGCCAGGGAAGGCAGCGTGCTCCGGTCCCAGCTCGGCTGGGAGATTGGAGGCACGCAGACAGGGATGGGAGTCCTCGCAAGCCGGGTGGAGAGCCAAGCCACGTGGGTTTGGATGCGGTTTGGCTCCACACAGGTGGGAATGGGGCTGGGGAGGAGGGTCTCCTCTGCCCGGTGCTGCAGGGGCAGAGGAGGGTGAGGGAGTTTAGGGCTGGTGCAAAGGAGGAGAACGTCTCATTGAAAGAAACGTGGGTGTTTCTAGATACTGAACTGGTCCATTTGGATGCCAAAATGCATTTGGGCTGGTCCGTTATCTCAGTTGGCGATGGGTGTACGAGGACACATAAATGTCTATACATAAAAAGCAGGCTGTGGGCAGAGCTGTCCAAGGGATTCTGCATGAAAAATTGAGTATTTCTGGTATACCTCCATATACTGACTACCTCTGTTAAGTCCAGCTACACATACACATACACATCCTGCAAGTGTCCCTTATAGAGATGCAGAGCTAGACACAAAGCTTTTAGACTCAGGTCATGAAAAAGTGGTCTGAGAAGGCTCAAAATGAACTTTACAATATATGGTTAGGAAGCAGATAACTTCCCCCAGGGAAACAGTACAGAAATATCCTTACTTTGGGTGCTGTGTGGATGGGGGGAGCGTCCAGGCCAGAGCTGGGGTGGGAGAGAGGGATGAATGGCCCCACTAGTTCCATCGGCAAGTTGTTGTCAGCTGAGATGTGTCCAGCTGCAGTACATCATATAGAGAGCATCTCCCATCATTTACACAAACTATACTCAGTGGCAGAGTGTGATGAATTGGCAACTCAGCCCTTCAGACTCATTTCAGCTGTGTTTTGGTAACATGAGGCGCCTTTTCTAACATTTCTCACATTCCAGGGCCAATTTCTCTTCTTCAGCAAAAAAGCCAGCCCTTTTTCTGAAATGGCAGCTCCTTCAGCAAAGCTAAAACTCCCCCCATTCAGAAAGAAAAGAGAGCGGGCGTACAAGTTTAATCCCTATTACGTGCGCGTGACGGTCCCAATTGAAAACCACAGGGGCAAATGCCTCTGTCGCCCACGATTAGATACATCTCAGCTCACTCTGTAAATCCATCCCTGAGCAGAGACAGAGGAAAGCTGGGCAGCTGCGGAGAAAAGGAAGAAGAAATGCCCACCACATCCGTGCCGCATCTACCAACACAAGTGAGGGCAGAAGCCTGCCTTGGGTGGAAACCTCTTTAGTAAGGAACTTTTCTATCTATCTCCTTTCTGCCCAGAAATCTCTGCCAACCCACAATTAGAAAGAAAATCCCCTTCTTCCCCCCTCCTTTCTTACAAGGACACATGGCAACTTAGCAGTGCAATAGAGCAGCTACTTTATTAATCAATCGATTCCAGCGCATTTTGCTTCGCTCTGCTCGAGCCGCCTTCCCCATCTCCCCAGTGCACTGAGATAAAATACAGACAGGGAGCCATTTCTTCCCTCCCCGCAGAGTGTAAAGGTGCCAAAAGCACCCTACAAGTCTTCCTTCCCCCGTTTTGAAGAAGGAGGCAAAGGCCAAGGAAGGAATTGTACATGAAACATCTCTCACAGCACGTTCTCCTGGAGGCAGAGCAAGCAGAACGGGGGAGGCTGCTGAACAGAGCAATAAATCCCACCACGCGCACGTACAACTCCGCCGCAGCTCTGCTCCCCCTTACATGCATTGTGCCCTGGGGATGACGTGGTTCCCACAGGGATGTGGGCTGTCCTGTCCCCTTTCATGGGGAAAGACTGAGTCCCACACTCTACCTTGTCAGAAGGGCTATGGGATTTTGGCTGTCTGCATTTTAACAGGTGGAGACACGTAAACAGGGATGTTTAGCCGGCAGGTGCTCAGCACATTCAGGGAAAACTCACCCTCTAAGGAGACGTGAGTCCTGACATCTGAAAATGGACACATCCAAATTCCGGAGCCCTTTTTAAAGCAGGAGCCAAAGATCCCCCATGGGAGTAATGCCCCAACAAACACGCAAAGCGCACATTGTTTGGACTTTCCTTTACACCGTGGACTGTTATGGCATGTTTCGATAAATGACCAGTCACTAGGTTTAGGGGGAGGTGAGACAATATATTCCCTAAATGTGCACATTAGCAAACCTCCTGTGACACCTAAGGTGAAGTCTTCAGCCCCTTATGAGGAACATCTGCTGCTTCTTAGCAAGCCCATCCATAAATGTTGTCAGGACCTTGCCATCCCTTCTTTTTCTCTCTTTTACCTCTCCTCCAGTTTTCATACTTGCATTTTAATTTGTAGCTTTTAGCTGCAGATTTTGCTGCCACTCAAAATGACTGATTAAGGATACCTGAGCAAATCCTATTGACGGCTTAGCAGAGAAACACTTGCCATCCAGTAAGTCCTAGAGAGGCACGGCCACGTCCAGCTAAGCGTGACAAAATCCAGACACAGACGTAGTTGTGCTGAGGTGAAGGGTGAATTGGGGGAATAGAAAAGTTAAGCCCACAGCCAGAGCAGAGTGGATCAGTAAAGCTGTGTCGGTCAGATGGGACAAGGCTGAGCTTGGCTGTAACACCCAAAGAAACAATGTCACCCGTCAGGATGACACTAACCAGGGATGTTGTTGTTCAGTCTCAGTGTGTTATTTGCTGGGATCAATACGCCATTAGTGTATAGACACAGAGGAACTGAATTCTTTATTATGTCGCATGCATAATTCATAAAAGATGTGCATCTCATCTATCACAGCCTGAAAAGCACCACTACAGCCATTATCACACAACAGAAAGGATGACTTCTTCCACATTGGTGCAAAAAGGTTTGCTGTCAAATGTCCCCTCCTCTTCATGACTACAGCCACCTTCTCTACAAATACTCGCCAAAAAGATGGGGCTCTGGGAAATGCCCCTAAGGCTAACAAACATGGGGTATGGCTCCTGGTGTGATGGTCCAGTAGACAGCATGCACTGAGGTTGCCAACCCTCTCTATGGGACACCTGGAGAGATGGATTTGGGTGTCTTTGGGGAACTGCCCCATAGTGAAGCTATCACAAGTAGGCTCTAGCCTCACGGATGAGGTTGGGGATGCTGCAGAGGTTTGCCCAAATTCTGTTTTATTCAGAGCTACAACCAGCTGCAAAGACCTACATTAGAGTAGCTCGTTAGCCGCAGGTGGGCATTAGCAAGGTGAGATGGCACTGAGCTCAGAGCACGCCGACCCACACAGAGACCACGGCAAGCGTTTGTAACCCACCAGGGTCCCCTCAGAGTGACAAACCCAGAAGGATGTAGTAAAGTGGGTACCCATAAGGATGTAGTAAAGCGGGTACCTGGGCACAGCAGGAGAGGACACTGAGGCAAGCTCAGCAGAGTGACCAACTTCTTGTATGACACGAAAAAGGCGTTTCTAGTATTCAGGTGCAGAGGGCAGGAGATTGCCGGTGGATGGCTTACACAGCAGAGCGGTGGGCACAGATCTCTGCCGTGCAGAGCCAGTACTGTGCAATCAAACCCTGTACTGTACAACCAGACCCTCAGCTCCATGGTGTACATGGGCACCGTCCTGCTGGGCTGCCCGGTCTCCAGGAGCCATCTGACCGGCTGTGCAAACTGAACACACAGAGCATGGCCTGACTTGTCATTCCCCATCTCAGCAGGGAGACCAATGCATTAGCAGGTTTTATTAATGGGACATTTAGCCAAGTGCAATTTCATCCTCACCCACGGTCCTCTTCTGGCAGGATGGAGAGAGAAAGGCGGGTTGTCATGCCGGGTTTCACCTGCTTGGCACTCACAGATTCACCGTCCCCCAGCAGCCGGGCTGGCTCCTTTTGTCCTGGTTGAATATGCCAAGCAATACATCTCTGAGAAAAATCCAGGCTGCCAAGCCGTGTTATGCTGTCTCCAGCTACCAATTATGTGGATAAATTGATTGTCATTAGAGTGATGAAGTAGCTCAACACATAAACTTTCAGGAACAAGCTAGCCCATTTTTCACGCGCCAGCCTCAAGGCTTCCTGCCGCTTTGATCAAACACACAGAAAATTGTTTCCGGGAGACACAGACTCATGAAGGCTGGAGCAAGTCAGTGAGGGACAGAGATTTATAATACACCAATAACTCCACATTTGTGGACTGTTGTGCAAGGGAGGTTGAGCAGATACTTTCCGAAGGGGTCCAGGGCTGAGTTGTGGAGCAGGCTTGGATAAGGTACAGCCCAGGGAAACACACTGCCCTCAAGCTACCCCTTCTCCCAGCACCCACAAAGGGGTTTGGCAACACTGGGAGAAGTGCCTGTGTGTTTCCAACCTGTGTCTCACCAATGCAGCTTCAGCAGCACAAAGAGAGACGGGTTGTCACATCTCGCCGTTGCGGGAAGCCACCATAACATTCACTCCGACCAGCAGCCGCCTCGGAGGATACCCAGGACTGAAATAGCAAGGGGCAGATGTCAGGAATCAGAGTCAGTGGTGGGAGAGGGAAAGGAAAGGGAGTCGTGTTGCCTCTGGCCCCTGCCTAGATTAGGTCTATCTCATACCGGGTCTGTTCATCTCCCACTCATGACAGTATTAAGTTCACCCAGACAATCAGAGCTAAGACAACAGCAGTAATAAATCCCAACGGCATGATTCCTCGTGAGCAGCTTACCTAGGAAAGTGCACGATTATTTTAAATGCACTGATTTATTAATACACTCAGGATGTCTCAAGCCACTAGTTCTTGCCCAAGGGAATTCAGCAGTGGAGCTCAGCATCTTGACTCACAGTATTGGGACTGATATATGACTAGCTGTGATCAGATGGCATATCTAAAAATACAGAGCCTGTGGTTTATTTTTCTTGGAAAATGGAAAGACACCCAAAGAAGCAGAGCCCAGTTTAGCAACCGCAGCAGGCCGGATTTTTGCTTTAAAGAAGCCAGCAGAATTTGACCAAAAGAAGGTGCCACTTAGGTTATGTTACACCCATGGGATTAACCTGCGGCTCCAGCACCGTGAGGCTCTCCTCCAGCTGCCCCGGCGGCTGCTGTGGCTCTAACTCTGGGCAGGGATGCTGATCACACATCCCTGCCGTAGAAGAAGACAAAAGCAATAAGATTCCTCTTACCCAAAGGAGGTCTCTACACCGGAACCACCGCGAACTGGGCTGGTGATTTAGTACGGACTTGTATTAACGAACTAAGCCCTGCGAGATGAACCCGCCTTGTACCATTCCCAGGGAAGCTGACACAGATATCTCTGCACCTGTTATCAGGTCTGCCTTCAGTCATCTCTTCCCTAGATTAAACAAGCCCTGTTCTGCTGGTCTGTCCTGGTAGGTCATGTTTGCTGGACCTCAGGTCATTCCCACTGCTTTGCTTTGGACTTCTTCCAAGGCAAAGACACAGTCCCCTTTCATTAGCCCATTTAACACTACTTATTATACCTAATAGTGCTTTTGTAGAAAAAAAATCCCTCCAGATGATACAAAGGCCGTGTCAAATAGCACCTTGCAGCACCTCCTGCTATAACAAAGACTGAAGCTATCGGTAACAAGATGAAGTTATGGAAAAGAATGATTCAGCAGTGGCAGGTTCAGCTTTTGCTCCTGGTAAAAAAATTTGCTTTGAGGCCATAAACACAAACTGGAATAGGGCCTTGGTCTTCCCTCCATCATGCCGTCCATTGCCCACACCTCAATGACTTCAAGGCCTCCTTGATAACCAGTGGTGACAATCTGTTCCTGCCTATAACCTCATCCCAGTACAGAGAAAATATTCCTCAGGATTTTCGAATTGGCATATTTCCACCTGACTCAGGTCCGCAGCAGGTCCCCTTTGCCCCATGTGAGAGAAGAAAGGACTCGTGATCCTATAGCAACACCCACCAACACTGCAAACAGCGCCTGCTGGATTCTTCTGCCCACCCATTTGTCTTCAGGAGAAAACCAATGATTCCGGCACTGCAATTTCCAGTAAGAAACCCCTTTAAAACACATGCATGATTCCATCCTTCCCTTCTTGAAAACTTCCCAGGGCATGTCTGCACCTTGTGCTCAGAGGGGCCATTTCAACAATAGGGAAACTGAGGCACCTTCCCAGAAAGTGGCTTTTTGTCCCTGAGGAGGCCTCCGGGGAGCAGGGACCACCCACAGGGACAGGAGCTGTAATTCCAAACAGCTGAAAACACAAAGGAAAACACCCCCTCCAAAATAACAGGAAAAAAACTCAGCAAATGTACCAGCCTCTTCCAGAGGCAGCGATTTTAGGAATCACTTGTAACCAGGCAGCAGCAGCAGGGTGATTGTGGGGTTTTTTTTCTCCCCAAACGGGGCCCTTTCTTTTCTTCCTGTTCCTATAGGGTTTTTCATCACTGTGGCATTTCCTACCATAATCCATCAGATTTATGCCGCCCCTGTTCCAGACCAGAGCATCGCTGAGCTCTGTGCGTGTCTAACAAAAGACAGCCCTGCCCTGAGCCACTCAAAATCTCTACAAACCAGGCGAACAAAGGGGACGGGAGAGGAGGATTAGCATGTTTGCAGAGAGGGAGCGGGTAGAGGATGCCTTTCTCTAAAGCCGTTTGAGGACTGTGGGTCCAAAGACCAGATTTTCTGAGTTGCAGGTGTCCTTCCTCCTGGGCTAGGTTGCTCATGTAAGCAAACAACCCCGGCCGTTGAACAGACGGCCCTGAGAGCACCCCACTGCTCCTTGCCAGGTTTACATTCGCTGCTAAATCAGAGCAGGTGGAGGTACCAGACTGGTCCCCTAAGGTCCCCACCACTTCCTTGCCACGTCTGCGTGAATGCCCCTTCTGTCCTCTGCAGCCTGGCAGGGCACAAGCGCACCTTGAATTCCAAGTTTTCCCGGCTCAGCCCTCCCACGTTGTGCTTCCCACCGCCCCCGAACACAAGAGCAGAGTGCTTAGAGCTGCTCAGAGCCTCTCTCGACCACCCTTGAACCACATCCCAGGGCACCCATGCCAAGCGTCCTGCCAATTCCTGCTTTGCAAGAGCCACTCTGCCCAGCTCTGACCTCCCCGGGGCACATGTGCCCAAGCGACGCCAAAGCCCTGGCTGCCTGCGTAGCTTTCCCCTCCAAGCACCAGTGTCCCTATGTGCCCAGCGACAAACAAATCCAGCAGGAAATTCTTTGCTGGGAATGGGGAGAGCTCGGCAGTGAGGTTGTGACACTGGACGTTGTGTTCTTGGCAATTAGCTCCTGAAACTTTGAAAAAATAGCAAGAAAAGAACAAGAGGTGGCTGCTGGCCAGAGGCGGGTTGGGGGGGACATAAAAGTCAGAGCAGGACCCCACAAGGGATCCCAATGTGGGTTGGATCGCAAGGGGCGGTTGAGAAACGTTATGCCTTGTTGGGTGGCCGAAGGGTCTCTTGCAGCTCATTTTGTTGGTGCCTTGAGTGAGAATCCTTGTCACTGATGTGGGAGCAGTGGTGAACTGGGTAGACTGGGATGGAGAGAGGGATCCTGACTCACCCCGACAGGGTACATTCATCCCAGGACAGGGCACAGCCTTTGTCATGCAAGAACTGGAGACAGGCGGGACCAATGTGCTCCAAACCAGTCACCCGGGAGAGACCTCAGGGTCACCCAGAGGCGCAGCTTGCTCTTCATGCCCAGCAGACATCTTAGGGTTTTTTTGCAGCTCAGCGGGTCCGTCAGCAAAAACACCGTGGCCTGAGGAGAGAAACAGAGGGGGAGGCAATGGTCAGGAAAGTCAATGCCCAAACACGCAGCAGGCAGGCAAGCAGGCAGGCAGGAAACCAGCTCTTGCACACTTTCTCCCCCATGCCTGACTCACCCAACAGGAGCCATGACCGTCATTTGGGAACCACTTGTCTTTCCCTGTTCCTCATCAAACAGACAAATTGCGGCTGGATCCCATCAGCAGAGGCCCCCATACGGCGACTGTCTGATCTCCCTCCTTGTATAAACAGGCAGATGGGGAGCCTGTTCAGAGGCAGGGTCACACGCTAATGGTGGCCTCTGCCCTTTGCAGTCCTCTGAGGACAGTGAGTGACAGCCCAGCAGGCGCTGGGAAGTGCCTGTGATGTCGAGCAGTTGGCAGAAGACACTCTCTGCTGAGCTGCTTATCTCAGGTAGGTGCAGCTGACTGGGTCCTGCTGAGATGCTCTTTCAGAGGCAGTGGGACCATCTTTTATGGCTCACCACAGCCTCTGTTGCCCATGCTGAGAGTCAGGCAATCAGCCCTGGGGGTGTCGAGCATGACCAGGGGGAGCAGTCCAAGCCCTCCTTCTCCAAGCAGAAGCAGCTCACCTTTCTTCGCCTCTTTGGTGTTTCTGCCCCAGCACTGCAGGAGGGGGACAAAGGTGGTCTCTTCCCCGCAGAGTCTATCTAGGGATCAGTACAGAGGGCTCTCATTTTTCCCCACAGACACTCCAGCTACCACCTTAGGCATAGCCACCATAAACGTTTCAGGGTTCAGACCCCAAAGGGGTCTCTGATCTCCCAGACATCCTGGATCACCATGAGATCAGCTGAGAGACCACCTCTCAACAGCCCAGCAGCTGGAGCCCCTTCCTGCACTGTTGATGGAGCAGGACTGAGTGAGGGACAAGGAGCAACCCTCACCCCTGATCCCCTGTGAACTCCCTTTTCCCTGCAGATCCTGCGGTGGCCACCCAAGCATCTCTTCTATTACAGGGTTGCTGCACCCACCTGAGCTCCAGCACCCCTGCGGGGGCCAATTTTGACTAAACTTGAGTAAATGGAGATCTGAAGGGTCAAATCCAGCCCTTGAGCCCTTCCGATGCCTGTCCACAAGGCCTCCCAACCTTGTGCCTCACTGGCAAGGAGATTGCCACCCACAGCATGAGCAGAACTGAATGTATGACAGGGAGACGGGGGTTTTCCCTGGCCCTTCTCAGCCCCACCAAATCAGAATAGCTACAAGTTGTTCCCACCAAATATCACCTCTTTGCTCTCCTCACTGTTGGCAGGGGGCTGTAAAAGTCAGGGCAGGTGCCTTCACCGATCAGGCAGCACCTGCCAGATTCCTGCTCTGCTCCATTATAGCCTGCAGCAGGGCTGGGACAGAAGCCAGTGTTTTGTTCCTCGTCCTTTGACAGCGTTCCCACACCGCTGTCCAAGGCTCTCCTTCCAGGGGAAGGCAACGTATGTCCCACTTGTTAACAATAAGGAAGTGTGATGGGATTGAAGCACAAGCCTCTTTGCAAGGATGGAAATTCCCACACATCTGGGGAGAGTTTCAGTGTCCACAGATTTCCCCCAAAACCAAATGCCACGTGGTGCTTTCCCAGCAGTTATCCTCTGTAAAAGGTGACTCCTGGAAGGGGGTCCAGCACAGCAACTTCTCCACCCTCGGTCCATCTGTGAGACCCAACCCAATACCCTGGGTCTATTCTGCATCTGATTCACAGCATCCCACGATAGCCCTGGAGACTGTAGAGAATCAAGAATTTAGGGTTCATGGGCAGTGCATATCATAGGGACATGAGTGTTTTCCAGCACTTATTAAGGCCTTTTGGGGCAGATTTTTCTAGAAGGGGGGGGGGGGGGGGGGGTAAAATGGATGTAGACTCTTCTCCATGCCATTAACTTGATCTGCCATGGCAAAGGGTTTACTCAGGTGGCAGAGACCAGAGCCCATCTACTCCTCTCCATCAACCCTGCAGCTATATCAGCTGGGCAACCTCCCCTGCAAGCAGTCTTCTGGGGACAGGCTCATGTTTGTGTGTGTTGACTGTGGGCATCACTTGCTCCCATTTCTCCTTCTGGTTCTCCTGCTCCCTGGTACAGGAGCAAGACAGTGGAACAATGTCTCAGGAACACGTCTTGGAGGAAAGATGGGAGAATGTTCAATGGAGGTGTTCTATGGGCGTGTGAGTTCACTTTCTCTGAAGTTGTTGACAATAAGAGGTTTCCCTGACTGCTCAGTGAAGATCCCACCTTTCAGTGTCCTCCACGCAGTCATGGTAAAGGCTTCTCAATTCTCTGAGCTCTGATTCCATTGGCTCTGGGTCCCAGACCTTCTCGGGTATAAGTTCTCCTTCACCAATGAAGAAGACAATTCATAATTCATTTGTGAAGAGCTGTTCAGTATAACAGAGCCTAAATTGATTAAAAAAAAAAAAAAAAAAAAAAAAGCAGGCATGTCCAGACAGGGGATTCTGGTTTAGATCCTTACAGAGTTGGTCAACAGAGACATCTTGAAAGCTGATCCAGCCATGTGCCTTGAGCCCATCTCAGCAGTGCAATAGTTAGTTATGCTGTGCCCAATCTCAATCACTTGCCCTGCAGCAGGGGATGAAAGGACCCTGAATTCCCCTTTTTAGGGCCACAAAAATGATCAGAGGGCTGAAGCACCTCTCCTATGAGGACAGGCTGAGAGAGTTGGGGTTGTTCCGCCTGGAGAAGAGAAGGCTCCGGGGAGACCTTATTGCGGCCTTTCAGTACTTAAAGGGGGTTTATAAGAAAGATGGGTACAAACTTTTCAGCAGGACCTGTTGCGATAGGACAAGGGGTAACGGGTTTAAACTAAAGGAGGGTAGATTCAGACTAGGTACATGGAAGAAATTGTTTACTCTAAGGGTGGTGAAACACCAGCCCAGGTTGCCCAGAGAGGTGGTAGATGCCCCATCCCTGGAGGTGTTCAAGGTCAGGTTGGACGGGCCTCTGAGAAACCTGATCTAGTTGAAGATGTCCCTGCTTATTGCAGGGGAGTTGGTCTAGATGGCCTTTGGAGGTCCCTTCCAACCCAAACTATTCAATGATTTTTGAATAGGACTGAAAAAGTATACCCTTTTCCTGACAAAAACTGAGAAGACATCTCCCCAGGGTGGTGTGTGGTATCAGGCTTCTGACCACCTCCTTCAGAGCCACCTGGCCTCCTGCTTTGTTGCTCTGTGTCACAGAAGACTTTTAAATGGAGCCCTGTCCCATCCTATTTTACATGGCGCAGTAAGTTAATTGCTAAGAATTATTATGTGCCAGTAGCACCTTTCCCTGCCTTAACTACCATTCTTTCTCCTATGTAAAAATTTTGGCTGAGTCAATACCTTCTTCTACCCACAATCTCAAGACATTCACTACAATATTTAATGCTGTTGCATATTCAGCAAACAAGCTTGAAATTTTTCCACTTACTAAAGCTTCACTTTTTTTTTCTTCCTTTCCCCCTCCCTCTGGGAGGGTGATAAATGACTGAAAATCAAGATATGATAGAAGCTCTTCATTCATCAGCTACGGTTGCAACTCCTCCTGAAGTCGAGTGTGGGAACCACGTCTGGGACAAAGCATGGCCCTGGGCCCGGATGTGCCTTCTCCACCTTAACAGCAGCATCTGCTTCCCAATATGGCATGCGCTGCTCTATCTCAGGCACAACTTGAAACTTTGCAGCTGTTACCACTGCGAGTTTGCTAAATCCAGCAAGGAGGGAGAGGTCGGGATAGTGGGGGAGTGCAGGGCACTCATTATCCCATGCACATGGGTGGGAACAAAGCTCGCATGCATCATGCAGAAGCACAAAACCAAGTCAGTCCTCGCATGGGAAGGGCCAGGCACTCCCAGAGCAGGTGAAGAGAGCGTAGGTACGAATATCTCATCCTGGAGAAAAGTCTCCTCTTTCTATCAGTCTTGTATTTATAAGTCCCGACAGCTATTCCCTAAGTACACAAGTTTTGTTGACAGGCTGGAGGAAACTTAAGCATTTGCCACCGAAGGCAATAAGAATGGTAGGGTCCAAGTTCATCTACCCTGCCCAACGCTGGACTATAAGTTGGTTTCTTCTCTTTTGTTCTTCCCCCTGTTCAACTCCCAAGATGGAAGGAAGTGAAGGCAAGTTTATTACCCAGACAGGACTCGTGGAGGCCTTCCAGTCACACTTGCTTTCCAAGTCATAAGGAAGTTAAAAGCAGATGAGAGCCCAGGCACGTGCCAGAGCTGGAGGTCAGTTGTGAAAGGCTGGATGCCTGGATCAGGGGGCACATAAAAGTCAAGGAGGATGTTCCTGAAATTGGGAGAAGAATCTGTCCCTCGTTGTGAGGAAACTCAAAATAGAAAATCAATAAAATAACCAGACAAAAAAGATCAGCTCAGTCTTTCTGGGAAAGATCCAAGGGTGAAAAACTAATTCCAGAAAATGAGGTCAACCTTCTCTAATAACCATAGCTACTGTTTGTGCTCCAGTAAGACACGCATGTGTGGAGTTTACCTCTCCTCTATTTATGGATTTGGCCTCTTGACCTGGAATTCAATGCTGCTCAGTTGATCCTGTCGTGTTGTGACGGGCCATATCCTGCATGTTTACTGCATTGGCACCAGTGTTGTCTTTATCTAAAGCGTGAGGGAAAAGACCAGTCCAGGGCTTACACTGGAATCCAGCATCCATCCTCCCTGTCCTTCTAAACAACTAAATTTGATGCAACTTCTCACTTCACTTTTTTCTGCCTTTTTTCCCAGTTGGGAACTCTGAAGCTACTGTAGATCCTCCTGGAGAGAACATCTGTGCAAGCCCCACAAAAGAGGGCTTTTTTGGTACCCAATTTAGAGCAGAAAGTAACCCATCGTAAGGTGCGACTTTGGGGGATTTTGGAGATTTGGGTCCTTACAGCACTGGTTGATAGAGACATCTTGAAACCTGATCTGGCCATGTGCTTTGAACCCATCTCAACAATTGAATAGGTCGTTATGCTTTGCCCAATCTCAATCTCCAAGATAGACCTGATACCCACAATGACTCTACCACCAGTAGGTAAAGGCTGTGTGAGGATGGATGGACATGTTGGGGGGCTCCTTGGCGGAACCTCAGACTATTTCCACCCTTAACTAATCTATACTCAGCCACTTCAGCCCAGTTCTTGGATAGATCTTAATAACCCCTCTCCCAAATGACTACAGCCAGAACATCACCAAAGTGTGCAGGGTCACCCTTTGTTTCTCAGTGCCAGGTTTCTTCTCAGGGTCTGGACAGCTGGGTTGCTTCAAAGCATGTCAACAGGCTTTGTGGCATTTGGTCCAGCTCCTTCCTGCAACTGCCAGGGATGCTTCTGTCTAATCCCAGTTCATAACAGAAAGATGAAAAGAGAGGTATTTTCCTCTTGTCTCACACAGTGGCATTGCGGTGGCCTTGAGCTGGCAAGTTCTCAGCAAGGAGATTTTGTTCCCACAGAGACACAGGAAAATTGACCCGGGGAGGGGACAAGAGGGAGGCAGCAACATCAGTTTTAGTTTACTAGAGATGTTCAGGCATTAGCACCGTAAGGAAGGCTGGAGCCCTCTTTAGCATTTCCAGCACTTCATAAATTTCAGAGAGATTTAGGGCAAGGAGCCAGATGTTTGGGGAGAAATTCTGAACACTAAAGACAAGTGGAAATATTTTTTTTTTTTGGTAGTGTGTATTTTTTCCCATTAGTTGCAAGGCTATATTTAGAAGAGAGGGGGGAGAGAGAGAGACCGCGAGAGAGAGATTAGGCATTTCTTCATATTCTGTAGTCACTCCAGTTGTTCTGCTTGTAGGAACAGATGTCTTTTTCCTGGGGCGATATCATTCAGATCCACGAGGAAGTTTTCTTACCGGCAGTTCCTCTAAGATAGAAGAGAGATCGGGCCAGAGGTAAGTCAGTCCATCGCGGAGGAATACACTGCAGGGACCGTTGCAGTGAATGCTTTGGGATATTGGTCAGAGAGAAAGTGGGATCAGAGAAGTGACAGTGGGGGCCAGGAGGGAATCACTGGAGACCGGACCCCAAGACCGGAGTGGAAAGTATGGCTACTCCATGGCAGGGGTGGTGGTGGAGAGGGTCCTGCACTGAACAGGGGGATGAGCAGCTCGCTAAGCCCCTGGCTGTGCCCTTGCGGCAAGTGTGGAAGTTCATCAGGAGGTGCCCAACCTGGAGAACCAGGTTGCACTGGCGGCTGCAAGGGGCTTCCCCCCCTGGGAGATACTCTGCTTTTGGTTTTAGGGGCAGTGCTGTGGTATTTGGTTGTTTCCCAAGGAGATGGGGGGCGGGGGGGGGGTGTGTGTGTGATGAAAAGCGTGCAAAGGTACTGGCTTTCCCTCATTGAAAAGTATTACGGCAGCTCTTGTGAGGAGTGGGGTGATGTCTTGTTTGTATCTGTGTATTCCCAGGCATAATGAAATTTTGGGGAAACGCATTCAGGCAGGGTTTGGGAGCCAAGAGAGGATACAGTGCACTACGTGGCACGGGGTCAGCTGTGACTGGGGACGTTTTACCTGTTTGGCCATGCAGCTCTAGGAAAGATGCTGTTTGCTTTCTGTGAATCTGCTTGCTGGGTCAGTCTAAGGAGAAACAGATCCCTTCCAAGGTCCTTAACCAGGGTCCTTCAGAAATGCCCCATGCTTTCATAGCAACACACCCACTAACAGCTCAAAGTTTTTCCAGGTTAACCTGGAAAATCCAAAACTTGCAAAATCCCTGAAAGCACTGGGAGCACAGTGCAAAGGAAACGACAGAAACAAGTCTCCCAAAGGGTTAAGATCTGGTTATCCATCCTGGGATGCCTCAAAAAATGTCTGTTCCGTGACCAGGTCTCCCATCTAACTGCATTCCCTGGGCACAGCTCCAAACCCAGGCATGGCTCCATGCCTCAGTTTCTCCCTGCAGCCATGAGAGCAGCACAACCTGAAGCGAGCGCTGGGCTGCAGAGCTGCTGGTGGTGGGCTGGGCTGCTGCTCATGGCACACCTGACCTCTCTCCCCGCTGCATTGCCCCTTCATCCCTTCCTCCATATGCGTCACTTCCCTGGAACATTGCTTCTTCTGTCCTGCATCTTTGGGCCACACAGGACCCCAGGTGTTGCTCAACAGCAAACCTCTGTTGCTCTGTCCTTCTCAGGCTTTTTGCCCATGGACAGACACAGCAGGCTGCTGAAGGAAGAAAGAGGGAAGAGTGCTCAAAGATTGCTAAATTTGCAAATTAAAAATTTCCATTTCAAAAGCAAGCCACAGGCCAGATATTGCTCAATTTAATCTCCAGCAATGTTTTTTGCATTTGTCCGTAAAGTTCCTATATGTGCCTATATGGTAATTTTCACCACAGGGTTCTTGTTGCACACAGGCGTGATAGCTGTTATTCCAAACTGACATTTCTAGCGCTTTGTCCCAGACACCCTTGAAAGGCTAAATGGATTACTGTAATCCTAATAAAATCAAATGCATTTCTCTTGTACTGTTACAACCTCCCAAGAAGACAGGCACAAATCCATCTCTACTGGCTGCACCTATAAAACTGCAAATCCACATGTTTCTTTCCAGATCTAGATTAAAAAAAAAAAAAAATTATATATATATATATATATAAACCCTTTTGGAAAAAAAAAAATTCCCCAAAATAAGTGCTTTTCCCTCACATTCTACTGGTCCACAAAGAACAGAGAGGGATACAGGCAGGAAGTCATGCTCTGATTTCTCTTAAAGTATCAGAGCTAGAAATACACAGCATCTACTGTAGAGATGTCACTCCATGCTCCCTTGTGACAGATGGCACTTGGTACTAGACCTGACAGGCTATGAGATATTGGTCTTTTAAATGCTAACAGCATGATTTATAGAGCATTCACCAAGACACTCAATATTTCTGTCACTCCAAGGCCAAGATCTGGTAATGCAGAAAAGAGGGACATGAAAAATGTAATGGTATCGCTAAGGCATTGTAGATGTCTAAACGTTTCAGGAGGAAGTTTTCTACACAGTGCGGTATAAACAAGCAAGTGGAGGCGTAAACCCTTTATTAGCACTTCAGGTGACCAGTACCAGCAAGCCACATTAGATATGTGCTGAAGTACCTCTGGGTGCCCACCGTTGCTGGGTGCACATTTGCAGGTCTGGGGAAGCGATGTATGTACAATCCCACTTCTTTGTTTGCTTGTACATGTACATCTGGGCTCTTTCTTTCAAAGACTGAGGCATTACCATTGCAAATGGGCACAGAGGAGGTATAAGCTCATAAGAAATCTTCCAGCACGTGAATTTCCTGCTCCGTGTTTCTTTGGGAGCTTCATTCCATATTTTCCAAGCATGGTCAGGACAGGGCTGGGGGAGGACTATGCAGATCTCTCTGGACCAGTTATCCTTCACCTTGTTTTAAGCAGCAGGTTCAAGACTAGATGCAGAGAGTGGGCACCTGGGCCAAGCCAAGTGACTTCCCTCCCATCTGGGTCACTTTGCTCCGTGAAGAAGAGGAATGCAGTTTGGAGAGTTGTGCTCTCCCTCTTCTAACTGGCAGTGATCCCTCATGGGCTAGGATGACCTGTTGGGCTAAAGCATTGCTTGGGCACCCATAGACTGCTTGTTCCAAACTGAACCAGGCATCTGGGTCCCTCACTCTCAGAAGACCTGATTTTGGTCTTAGGCTTGTCGGGGAGCATGAGGTCCACCCAATGAACACAGCATGGTGGGTGAAGCTCAGATCACCACTCACGGCATTATCCATCCACAGCAGGACCTCGGAGATAAAGGATCACATGTAAGCCAACATCACATTAGCTTCCACACATCCTTAGTCTGCGATTGCTTACACGACTTGAAGGACAACCCCTGGCTGTGCCTGGGATTGGACATCCAAGTTTTTCCTCTGGCCAGATGGGAAATCTGATTCTCGTGGGCAACTTTAGAGATGCAGAAGTCAGTAGTGGGGGTGAATCCCTCTTGCTGTTGTGTAAAGTAAGTTCACACCTTTCTCCTTCCAGACAAAGGCTGCAATTCAGCATATGACCATTCAAACCACTGGACAAATTAGGACATGCTGGCCATCATGATCTTCATTACACATGGGCAAGCATGCCATCGCTGACCAGTGCAGACACCGGGCAATCAGCTATCATCTGTCCCCAGTCAGGCTGGTTCTGCCATGAGGAAGATATGATTTGGTGTAAATCTGAAATTATTTCACTTCAGGAAAACAATGAGAGGCATGCAACGCTCTCCCTTTGCAGAGAAGCCATCCAGCCCTGTTGGCAGTGTTTCAGTGCCAAAGCAATTGTGAATTTGCAGAGAATAAGACCTAAATGAAAGGATGTGAGGTGAAAAGTGCTAGCAAACTCCTTGCAGGTTCATATTAGAGGAGACAGGGACCACTTTCAGTGCCTATTTCTGTGTTTGTGAGCTCTTCTTAACGCATTTCAACCTGTTGGCTAATTTCAACCAAAATTTGGCAGAAGGGAAAGATCACCTCAATTTTCAGGAAATTAGGCAGCAAAGAGAGGAGAAAGTCAAACAAGTGTCAGAGCCAAGGGAAGAGCTGGAACGTGAGTGCTCATTAAGGCAGCCAAGTGACCACATGGGAAAAAGTTATAATAAGCATCTCAACCAGGGCAAAGCATTCATCCAAGCCTACGAGCCACTGCAAGACATGAAACCGTAAGAAAGCAAGTGTCATTTAATCTGACACTCACAAAACTATGTGTTTTGTGTCTCCAAAGCACCTTTTATTTCCACGGCATTGGAGGGGCAGGAATAATCCAACTCTGGAATGGGTTTGACTATTTCCAACTGCAATTCTCCAGCAGTTGGTTGTATCACACATTCTGTCTGGCCACCCTCAGACCTGGAGGCTTCTAGGAAACATCAATGCTCAGGAATCAAGTGAGAGCAGAGATCTGATGCCTGCAAATATGGGATCTTCCCCGTCCTGGGAATAGTCCCATTTCTGTTTCAGGGTGGGATCTTTCTCCCCTGGACATTAGCCCCCCCTTCTCACAGCCTGCAGGCTAGATGGGCGCCAGCTTTTCCCTTTCAGCAGCTGGATTCATTCCCTTTCTCTCCCTTTCTCCCTCAGTTCCCACTGTCAGCAAACCCACCCTCCCCAGGCTGAGCATGAGGCGCACAGAACAAGCTCTACCACGTATAGGACAAAATCCTCGACATGCACAAAAACACCATATTTGGCCAGTTTGAGCCAGAGTTGAGTGAGGGCTTGCCAGAAGGAGAATCATACAATTTAAACTGAAAGAGAGTAAGTTTAACCCTTCATTTATAAATATAGTGATAAATCACCCAGGGAACTTTAAACACGGAAAGGCTGCAAAATTAAACACACGCTGCTGCCATCCCCGGCACCAGAGTAACACTAGCAGGCAGAACAGGGCGAGGGGGACGGGGGGATGATAGAAGAGGCAGGTTGCCATATTAGATGTTCTGATTCAGGTCAGGGAGATGAGAAAAGCTGAAGCCATTTATACTAAAAAACACTTGCTCGCTCTTGTTAATGTCCTTTTCATCTTTCCGATCCCAGTGTGTGGGTCTCTTTGTCTCTGTCTCTGTGTCTGCACACAGAGATCCCACCTGCACACACCAGTAAATAAGCATTTTGGAGAGCAGCTAGGACAAAGCTCGGTTGCCTGACCTGCCTTTTCTTTTGTATCCCATTACCTGAATTGCTGAGCCAGATCCAAAAGTCCCCTGGGTCAAAGATGTGAACCCCGTTAACCTCAGCAAGTGGAGGATGAGGCTTAAGGCTGACACTAAGCAAAAAGTTGGGTGGAACGAAATACAGGATGGTCAAGGATCCTTGGGGCAGACGTAGTGCTGAGCTGCCCGTGCTAAATGAACACGCATGATGCCAAGCAGTGAGCGAGAGAAGAGGCTGCAGGACCCGGTTTCAGCACAGCAACCATCTGTTTCCTATTTGGCCCAAGAACGATGGAATTGGTTGTGTCACGCAACAATGAGAAAGTATTTCACAGTAAGTCCCCCTCTCCCAGTGCTGAGCAGGGACCTTTATCAGAACGAGGGAAACCAGGTCAACTTCCAGTCTCCGTCCCTCCCCTTATCCCGTTTCTACCCAGATGCCTGCTGTACTTTTAAGGAAATGCTACCCACATTCTCACAGCCAGACAGACAAAATCCAGCCTGAGAGGTATAATATAACAGCACAGGCCAACTGGCGCGGTCAGACAGTGCTCAAAAGGATGCGTGTTTACCCATCTTGAGCTTTGCAGACTGGCAGCTCTAAGAAAAAGGGATTGCATGGAAATCTAGAGGGGGCTGAGAGCTAAATTAGGCATGAAAAAGTTTGAGCTCCAAACCCTTTGAAGATTTTAGGAAGGGGGTAGCACAAGGGCTCTTTACTCTGTAAGCAAAGGTGATTGTTGTTCTTATAGCTCTGCATGAGGTCATGCCAGAGCTGCAAGCAATAAATAGCACAAAAAAAAACCCCAGCAAAATAAAGGTTTGCAGAGGCTGCAAAGCTTCCCATGTATTTAGCCAGGACCCCCACTGGCTGCTATATGCCACCACTCCATGGTGATGAGTAGCAGAACTGACTCACTTTAACAGCTGCATGAGTATTTCTGATGGCAGAGAGAGAGACCTAGTTGGCATACATTTTTTGATGGGGGGCCAGGGTGAGGAAGCGGGCAGAATTGGAAATCTTTGGAAATGTTTGCTTTTCCTCAGACGCGAGGTCACGCTGCCATTCTGTGCCTTGTTCAAAGGCAAAATGGGGCAATGTACCTTCGTCAAGTACTTGGAGACCCACAATGGAAAAATACTTAGTAGCTGTTAACCAGGGGTTTGGTCCAGCTCCTTCTCATTAAAAGCATGCAGAGGAATGCTGTTGCTTTGCCAGTACAGCTCTTCACTCCTTATGCTTGTGAGCCATGAGATGAGGGCAGTCCCACAACAAAAGGAAAAGGCCATTCACCCAAACATCCATCGTAACAATTTTATTAGAGGAAGACTTTTCCCATCGCAGCGCAAGAAGCAGCTTTTCCACAGCCTGTCAGTGAGGAAATCTTCAGAATTAATTAAATCTGTTGGGACTTCTCTCATGTAGTTGCTTGGATTTTGAGTTCAGACAGGGCAGCGATGAACTGGGAAAAGACACAAACTCTAATTCAGCTCCTCCCTCGCATATTCAATTCGGCAAGCAAAATGTTACCTGTTTTTTAGCTGTTCACTATATCTGGAATTTAATTCCATGCACATGGGGCTCAGTGGAAGAGGTGACTACATAAGCCATCACACTGTACGTGCTGATGATTTTAATTTCTGTGTATGGACAGTACTCATAGGCGATCTTTTTCTATTAGTCTGTAAAGTGCCCTACATACCTCAATAGCATTTGTGAGGATTAGGAACGTTTGAATGCACATTGAGTTACCAACTCCACCGAGGCAGGAAAGGAAAAATGTAAGATGAGTATCAGGTGCTCATGGTAAATGATCTGAGCCTGAAGAAAAACTTCCTAGCGGAGGCAAGCTACTGACAAGTCATAAAATCAGAGCAAACAGCTAGTACCTCAGAATTACAATAAGAAGACAAGTGCATAGGCAACTCAATACACCCTACGGCACGCTAAGGATGGGATCGGTGATTTTGTCTTCTCCCCTTGCTCAACTGTCTGTATGAACACAGATATACAAGCATACACTGCACTCAAGGGGTAACAAAGTCTTTGTTTCTTAGTTTGCACCAGTGCAGTGGCTTCCACAGTGCTCCTCTTGACAGTATCTTACAAAGACAAATCTGGGAGCCGATCCAGGAATCTGGTCCTTTCAGTTTGTTTTTGTAATTAAAGAGCAAAACAAACAAATAGAGAAGATCAGATGGTGAGAATATTAGAAAACCATTCGAAAATGGGCCAGCATTCTGCATCCTCCCCATGCATCTTTCTCAGGTGCCAGACTTTGCAACTCCACTACCTTCAGCCAGTCTTGGGTCCAGTTTCCCCTGTTTATTCACTCAGAGAGTGATTAACGCAAAATGTAGAGACAAGACTCTCCCCCAGGAGCCTGCAGGCTCAATCAGACCCAGACAAAATAATATGAACATGTGTGCTGCTTTGGCTGCCACCAGGGTTCAGTACAGGGTGAGGTAATCTGGTCATTCCAGAAACACAAGATGTTCCAATGTCCGGTCGCTTCTGGAGACAGACTAAGTGCAAAAGTGTACAGAAGTTAGGATTGCTCCTTTTTGCCCAGCAGTTCTTTGGGACGTTACAGGTGGTCTGACCCCAGGCTTCATGGTTTCAGTCCTGCATCATGATCTGAAACTGAGTTTGATCTAAGGAGGGCTTTATGGTTGAGCACCAGCCATTCCAATGGACAATTCAACTACTTGGGTTTGAGTGGCTACCTAAATCGAAAAAAAAAAAATGCCATTTGAATATAAATATCCTTCCAAGTTCAAGGATATTAAAATCCAGCTTTTTCTTTCACACCACTTCCATAGATTAGATGAGAGGCAAGAAGAAACTAGAGCAATCACCAGACTCCAGGCCAACAGACCTAAGCTCAATCATGATGGCAGTCACTTCTCCAAGAATTTCCAGAACTTCACACCTGGCCTTCTAAATTCTCAGTCCTAATCTCTGCTTTTGCTCAACAAATGTTCTGCTTCATGCTCACCTGGCTTGAATGAGCCATACAGAATAACCATGACTAGACCGTAGCATCCCATGACGACTCTTGATCTTGAATGTTGGCCATTTACCAAATATATTTCATTCCCAGCCCTCTTCAAAGCGAGAAGGGACAGGAAAGCACCCACTCTTTGGTCACTCGGTACTCCGCAGAAGCCTGCCTGGCCATATCCTATGACCCCATTCACCAGTACAGGCTGGGAGCTGCTCCACTGAAAAGGACATGGGTGTTATGGTGGATCTTAGGCTGAAAAAGAACCAGCAAGTAGTGTGCATTGCAGACAAGACGAAGTACATACTGTGCTACATTAGGAGGTTCATGGTCAACAGATGGAGGGGAGTTATTACCTCCATTGATTTATCACTGGTGAGGCGTGCAGTTTGGGACCACGCTGTTCAGAGGAAGGTTAAAAGACAAGAGAGGGTCCAGCAGAGGCCTTTACAGGATGGGAGGAATGCACTAAAGAGATGGAAGTGGCTTTGCAGAGGACTTGAAGGTCCTGGTGGATGCCAAGTTGCACATGAGCCAGCAAGCACCCTGGTAAAAAAAGAAGGCCGACAGCCTCCAGGGTTGCCTTAAGAGAAACATTGCCAGCAAGTTGAGGGAGGTGATCCTTCCCCTCTGCTCAGCACTGGTGACACGTATCAGAAGTGCTGTGTCCAGCAAATGCACAGAGACTTGAGAATCTCTTCTCCCAAATCTCAGTTCTCCAGCTTTTTATTCCAGAGAGCTGGAAGTCGTCTGCTTTTGTCAGGAGGTGTGGAGGAGTTCAAGAGCTTGAGAGTTATGGCCAGCAGGGAGTTGTAGTTCATTAGCCCAACAAGCAAGCTTTTGGTGGCTGGGCAGGAAAAGGCTTTGGCACTTTTCAGGCAGGCTCAGAGCTGCTGTGATGCTCTCTGGATGCAGTTAGGACTGTCCCAGCAAAAGATTTGCTTTTGGCCAGCAGGAACTTTCCTGAGGATCTACTTTTCTCTGGAAGGCTCCTGACATAGGTAGCTTCCTCCTCCGCTTTGCACATGGTCACCAAGAGCTTGAAGCATCTCACAGGGAATGGGACACCTTCAGTCCATCCTCCTGATCCTCATAAGCAGCAAAAACGACTAGTGCAGGCAGAAAGCCAGCTGCCAGAGGACGGGGCATGCTTGGGGGAGCTGGATATCCAGACTCCCGTAGCAATTCAAGCCTTCCTCTTTGAGACACGCAGCCTAGGCACACTGCGGTTCCTGGGAGCGCTGGGAAGATGTTTGCAGCCCCTTGTTTCCTCGCCCTTCCACACTTGACTCCTTGGTAGCAGGGATTTCAAACCCTCATAACTCAAGTCTTTCAGCATCATCCTCTGCTGATTCAAGCTGATTTTTTTAACCTCAAAGTCCTGCTCAGCCTCTTTGAGATATTCCAGACATTTTTCAACCATTTATTTTTATTGAAACCAGCCAAGTCTCTGTATATATTGGGCTCTTTTTTTTATCTTTTTAATATACAAATCAGTTTTAAATAGTGTGTAAGTCAGGAATGATTTGCGAATTAAACTGTCAAACCCTGGCAGATGTAGCGGCTGACGCCCTTGGTTTGAAATCTCCCGGCTGCTGTTGCTGCATGTGCAGATCTCTAGAAGATGCCACACAACCTGCTTGTGCTTTCCTGGAAAATTCAGCCATCCTTTGATTTCAGGAAAGTCTTGCAGTTCCTGAAAATGCTGCTGCGTGTAACTATCTAATGGGATCACCTGACCAAGGGAAGGGATGTGCTATTTTAGGAGTCAGATGTTGGAGCTATGGTTGTACCAATAGGTTGGGCAAATGTCTTCTGGCTGCCAGCACTATCCTGCTCCTATGGCAGGGCAGGAAGAGCCTCCAGTCAGGAGGAAGCTGCTCCAATGGAGGAAGGACTCAAAAGAATAAGTGCCATGTTCAGGAAACAAGACTTGGTAGGAGCCTCACATTGGCCTGACCCTCCCTGTCACAGCAGAAAATGGCCTGTGCCCTCCATGAGCATCAACGCACCCTTGGACTCAGCAACCCTGTCTGTTTCTCTGGGCTATTGGCCACGTGGCTGGCTCAAACATGACCATGTGTAGGTTCCCCCAACTTTCCCTTCTCCTTTGCTCCCCTTTGCATAGTTCATTTCTCTGTTCTTGCTCAGGCCTTCAAACAACTTTTGCACAGGGCATAGGAAGAGAAACTTGAAGTGGAGATTGTGTGTCTTCTCCAAAACATGCATCTAGAACCACTGGAAGCAGTAATTATAAACCCAGGTATTTTCCTAGCGATTATTGGTAATCCCAGATGAGACATTCAGAGAGTACTCCAGGATATATAACTACTGAAGATGTAAAAATATGTTGGTTAAAATATTCTTAGGTGACAACATTTTAAGCCCTAAGGAATGCTGACATAACCACCAATAAACTTCTGTTTCTTTTATTCCAGATCACTGGGAAGTCAATGACCATGACAACTTCTTCCACCCAACTGCCAGCCCTTGACTCTATGAACTCCACCCAGCAACCCAACTCCAGCATCTACTTGTTCTCCAAGTTCATCCACTCCGACAAAGAACTGTACACAGGATTTTACAGCCTGTGGATTGCCCTGATGGTAGTCAATGCCATAATTTTCCTGGTGGGTGTTGTGCTGAACAGCTTGGCGCTGTATGTCTTCTGCTTCCGTACCAAGACAAAAACCACCTCTGTTATTTACACAATCAACTTGATCGTTACTGATCTCTTGGTGGGCTTTTCCTTGCCTGTCCGGATCATCATGTTCTATAGTGCAGGGGACTGCCTGAATTGTTCCTTGGTTCATATCTTTGGCTACTTTGTCAACATGTACTGCAGCATCCTCTTCTTGACATGCATCTGCATTGACCGCTATCTGGCAATCGTACAGGTGGAGGCCTCACGTAAATGGAGGAACCCCACCTGTTCCAAGGGGATCTGCGTCTTCATTTGGATGTTTGCCTCTGTGGTGACTTTCTCCATCCTGACCATGGCAATACAGTTTGCTGAGTGCTGCCTTTCCAAGATTCTGGTCCTGATGGTCTGCGAGTACTTCTTCCCCCTCATCATAATCATCTTCTTCACCACCAGGATTATGTGTGCTCTGTCTAAGCCCAGCCTTATGCACCAGAGTCGGGAGAGGAGAATGAGGGCTGTGCAACTCCTTATCACTGTCCTCATCATCTTCATGATCTGCTTCACTCCTTTTCATGTGCGACAGGTAGCAATCTCCATCAACCCAGGCATGCCCCATGATGTCAGCCTGATCGTCTACCATGTGACAGTGACTCTGAGTAGCCTCAACAGCTGCATGGACCCCATTGTCTACTGCTTTGTGACCAACAACTTTCAGTCAACCATGAAAAACATCTTCAGGAAAACCGAGCCAGAGCAAAGCAGTGTGGACATCCTGGGTATGAACAAGAACTCCAAAGGCTCCAATGCAATCATTGCCTTCTCAAACACAATAGGAAGCCCTGTGAGCTTGCCGTCACCAAGCAGTGTCCAGATATAACCCACATCTGATGGGACACGCCGCAGTAAACCAGTGTAATGATGCTGGAGTATTGCTAGGATGCATGGTACTATTGTCTTTGACGTCTATGGTTTTTAGGCTGAGGTTCAGAATTACACTGGTGGAATTTATTCCTCAAGAACATTGTGGTCTGTTTGGAAAATGGAAGTTGCAGTGCTGTTAGTACCAATACAAAAGAGAGTATTAATTACTGTTCCCAAAAGGAAAGTCTTCTTTGTATTTTAATACAGACATTTTGCTAGCAACAAATTCTTTACTGTGGTTTTCTTTTTGTGTTTGCCATCGTAATGCGACACTCCTAGGGTGACTTAGAAAGCAGGAAATCTCTGTTTTTTATGAAAGTCTTTGGGTCTTGGGCATGTGCTTAAGAGTAAATGATGAGAGAGATATTTCCAGAGCTATCCACTACAAAGATGCCAATGAAGTGGGAGAGAAAGTATTCCAACCCACCTGTCACTAGTAACTACTCATTTGTTTAAGAAAAAGTTTGAACCTTCTCAGGGAAAAGAAGATTAAGTCAAGCAGCAAAGTGTACTCTCACTATTTCTGCTACAAGAAAAAAATACATGTGGGTGTATATGTTTTCATACACATTGTCTGGGCTTGGGAAGAGGTTAAGGATATTTTCCACCTTCATTTGGATCACTAAATCCCCTAAACTGCAGATAAGCATACAAAAAAGCTGTGAAAACGAACATACTTTCCCGCAAACTCTGCTGTTCTGCTCTCTTTACCTGAAGAATAGCCAAGATGAAAAGCAGAACCAGACTATGATGCTATACTACTCTTGTTCGATTTTTCTTCCTGGCACGTTGTGAAATCAGGGCTTGCTCTCCTAATTCCCACTATTAGTCCATCCACTCAGTCACTTAAATGCTGGTGTTTCCAAGGGCAAAAAAAGAATTCACCTCAGGCATGCAGGTTGAAATTCACTCCAATGTAAAGTCCCTAGGATGATTTAAGAGCCATGTTTAAAAGGTACATGAGGCCACAGATGCTGGAAAATTCTGTCTGCAATAGTGGGTAAATGCTTTAGATTACACTGTACCAATTAAGCAATGCAAATACAAAAAGTTATCGTAGGAAAACTGCACAACCTGCAGTGTGAACAGCAATAACTGGTGTTACTGCTCCATGTCTCCTCACTCACATATGTATTGCCCCTCTGGAAGGCTACTATGGGTTCATCAAGTCCAGTGAGCAGCTTTTTGTGGTACTCACTGGTGTTACCATTCAGAACAGCAGGCTTTATGTTTGGTCCAAGCTAGGGCATCCTAGAGTACTCTGCCTCCCCGGGGTCTGGCAATGGGACAGTCCTTTCCATTTCACAGGAACACAACATAACCAATGCTTCAAAATGCCTCTTGTAACTGAATTTGCAGGAGTTTGCCTCTTGCAACACATATATGCTTCCCCTAACCAATCCAATGGTAATAAAAATTGAACTGCGATACAGGGATCTATCCAGAGATGAGTATATCTGTCCCTAGGAGCACTGAGTGTCCCAGTTCCTGTTCCAGGCAGTGTAGTTCATGGGAAGAGATTCAGCTCACGGAAGCAGAGATGTCCCAGCCGAATGACCCTGGCCTCCACACTGCCTAGATCTCTAGGGATACAACAGAACACCAGACACCACCTGCAGATGGAGATACTTTAATGCATGCGCCTTAATCCACCACCAAAGTCCCCCAAGGGAAGGACTCAGTTGCCAATAGGCCAGTGCCTAATGCTATGGTAGGCATGATGGAGTGTCATCACCCCTCCAAGTCCTGCTGCACAAGACTGTGGTTCTCCTGCAAGCCCTTCACTGTCCTGATGGCCCTACCTTCAGGTACCTTATAGCGTTCACTTCTGCTTTGGCAGCCAAGTCCTGTGCCTGAAATAAAATTATGTATCTGGAAGCTACAAATGGGCAGTATTCAGTCAGCTACTGCAGGGGTCTTACCCAGAACATCAGCATGACACTGTCAGCTGCAGTTGGTCCATTAACTCAGGCTCTTGATTGTCCTGCGGCACAGCAATTGCCATTGCTGGGTATGTGACCTCTTTGAGGCTTTCCCAAGCAATACAGCTGACTCGGTGTCCTTCTGCTGGGAGCTCTATTCCTTTGAAGAGGATTCTCCTTCCAAGAGCCTGTGATGAAGGCCACCAAAACTGTGGCACTACCCCACGGGATGTAAGACTGTTGTCCTGGTCATCATTTCCCATTCTAGCCATGGCCATGAATGTGGTGAGCCTTCCCAGGGCCCAATTGTACTCTGTTTTCCTTCTGCATCATCAATTTCCTTACTCGTCTGTAAATTACTGACAGGCATCTAGCAGCCAATGCCACCTTCTTGGCAGGTCTCTGTTAAATGATGCAGCAGCACTCATGGATTAGGCTCTGACTTCTCAACCAGGCTGGCTGCTTCACATTTCTGCCACTGTTTTCCACCAGTCCCTCATTTGGAGAAAATATCTTATGTCTCAAAGGTCTGTGCTTCCCTGCAAATCCCCAAAACTCATGCCCACCAACCCACAACACAGTCTCAGACCTTTCCGTGCCATCTAAGCTGTTTGTAATGACAATGTGTGTTACGTACACAGAGCTGTTAACAGTACTGTCTTTTGCCAAGACTACTTCAGAGAAACAGGAGGAAAAGTGCAGGCTCTGTCCATAGCTTATTTTAGTTTCGTTGTTCCAACAAGCTACAGCTTCACACCTCCATTTCTTTGGCTATCAACAGTATTTTTGCCATATACAAAAATGTCTTAACATCTTTCTCAGTGCAGTTGCTCATTTGAGGTCAGTATAAAATCTCTAAGATTATTTGCTTAGATTTTTAAGTTTCTAAACAAAGACTCAGTTGAAGCTCTGTCTTTCTGCTGTAAACTTAACTTCTAGTAGTCTGAATTCCCTTTACCATCAGTGTATTATTCAGTCCCCATAAAGTCGACCTGAGACTGGATAATTCTCTTTATTTGATGATGCCTATTGCCACGTCCAGAGCTTTCAGTTGTCCTTCTTCATTTTATACCAGCACCAAAGCAGGGTCTGGTCCCTTATCACACAGTCTCCAAAAATTGGAAAGAGGCTAAATCATTCCCAAACTAGCCTATTTTTCCAGTGACTTTTTCTAGTCTCTGTTCAATCCATATTGTTTACACATCTTGCTTTTCCTCAGGGTGCAGCAGTTGCTAAACTTCTGTCCCATTTAAAGTCAGACATTTCTGCTCAGAACTCAATGTTGAATTATCAAACACAGCTATCGTCAGAAATACTCTTCCAATGGCACCTTCCACCTGCCAGTTCTCATTACTGCTGAAGCCTCCCTCAGTTCTTTGTGTTTCTGGAGATGGGGGCCCTTGCCCCTTGACCTGCACCATCCCTCTACTCAGGGTATCTTCTTGGGTTGCCGCTTAGTGACCACCAACACAGGGATTGCAATAGTCCTGCTCCTATCCCAACCTGCCCTTTCTCTGGCGAGAACAGCACAACCAAAGCCATACACGACACAATAGGAAAGCCTCCACGGGAAATGTGAGTAACCCCATGCATCATTAAATACATGCAGAGACTGTTAAGGTAAAGCACATGCAAGTCAGCTTTTGCAGGGCAGGTTTTTTTTGTGGAGTATTTAAAGATTTAGATGCCAAATTCCCAATGGTTTCAAACTAAATCAGGCATTTAACAGCCTTTGAGGATCTGGATCATTACCCAGAGGCTGAAATAGTAATAGGGATGGATGGGCATTGAGTATCATACTACCACCACCAAGTCTGCAACAGACAGAATACAGCATTCCCTAAAGAGCTTAACAGCAATAAAGAGCTCTGTAAAAAGCCCCGACCTTTCAAGGGAATTACAGCATTCATTCCTCTTTGATGTGCTGCAGTTCTCTTGTGCATCTAAAATCCTATAAAGAGAATTAGAAATATCCTTTTCTACCAGCCGCCCAGAGGCTAGCAAAAAAAGACCATGAGAAATCTCACATATATTTCCTCGGATCTCAGCCATTCCTGGGACAAGTGATCTCTGCTAACCATGAGCTCACCTGCCTGAATCACAACACACAGATGTCTGTAGTCTTTTGGCATGCCAGGGGATGGGTATCCAGGAATAAAGTTCAACCTCTTTCTCTCCCTGCTGTCTCACTTGTGTTGGGTCCAGCACAACCCGTGTTTCAAAGCATTTCTGTCTTTGCAAGGCATTTCCTATTACAACCTGCAGCGAGGCAGAGGTGCAAAATAGCCAACCCTCAGTCATAGGGTTGCAAACATAGCTGGGGTCAGCAAAGCTGAAAATCTCCAATTCTGCACCAGAAAAGGAGCCCCTGGCTCCCCACAGGGGGTTATCTGCCAGACTAGCTTCCTCCTGGGCTCCGAGCAAGCTCTGTCCTCCCTCCATAACCGTCTTGATAACTGCAAAGAGGAAACAGCCCAGCTCTGTGCAAAGGCAATTTCTTCCTTCCTTGTCCCTCTGGGGTTTGCTGCCCCTTAGATGTGTGCACAAGAGTCACATTAGTCAGCCTAATCAGCATTAACGAGTACTGTTAGCAAGCGTAGGTTTGACTTGCGGAAAGGCTGAGGAAAGTGGAATTGCCCGTGTTAGGGCTACCAGCACAGGCCACCTGCATCAGCACTGAAGAAACACGGGTCTGCCGCCCTGCCTATTCTGTACCTCCAGGTGTAAAGGCAGGAGTGGCTCTGGGCAAGGATTTGGGAGGAAAAGGTTGGTCAGACCCCCACAGCTGCTGCGGGACAGAGGAAGATGAGGAAGACATTGCAGAGGAACCAGAGCCTCAGACAAAGTAATAGCGGAGGAAGGAAAGGAGAGGAAGCCAAGGGGTTAAACAACAAGTAGAGCTCCACCGAGGGGAGGGCTGGTGAGAACAAGGATGAGGAAGCTTACACAGGGGAAAGTGGCCAGGGAACACAGGGACTTGATATCCAGCAAAGGATGACAAAGGAAATCAAGTGAGGGTTTGGCTTGCTTTTCCCCTTCTGGGCATCATTAGTCCCAAAACAGGAGCTCTGGGTAGGATTCCAGTGCTTGGATCAGAGCTGGAAGACTCCCATTTTAGGAAGAAAAAGCCTAAAAGCAGAGCACTTTACCCTCTTCCCATGGTGAGGCCCAAGAAAGGGACAAGAGTGATCTCCCCTCATCCAGTCGAGCTTTTGTGGTCTTGCAGTAGAAGACTGGAATTTCTCCTGTGTGCTGGGAAGAGGGCTTCGTCCCTCCACCCTTGGGAAGAGGGTGCAGGGGGTGCAGGAGGGGATCTGATCTAGTGCGGTGTGTGTCCTCATGGGCTGGTAGCAGCATCTGTTGTGCATGCTGGCTACATGATGAGCAGGATTGTCATGGGACTTTCTGGGTGATGCTTATGCTAGATGGTGCCACTTGAAATGTCACATTGCAGCATGCATCCCATGCTCTGCAGGGCATCCCAGGCAGAGGCAGACTGGGAGATTCCAGCATGTCCCCAAGCACAAGAAATGATTGATTACTTCATTGCAGCATTTCAGTGCTTTGTGGTGGGTACTGTTCAGCTACTGGGACCTGATAGGGATGCAAGAGGGAATATCCACTGCAATACTCATCCACTTCCCATCTCTCTGATCCCTTCTTTCCCACATGCAATTCCTTTTCCTCATATCCCCAGTCTGCTCCATCCCTGCTCCTTTTGCTGCAAGACCCTGTCCATTTACATTCCCAGGTCTCTAGGCCTTAATTGCAGAGAAGTCCTAAGTGCTGCCATCCTGGGTTTTTTGCCATCGCAGGGTGTGTAGCCACAAGTCAGCTGCTCTCTGAGATGTGCAGCCCAATGTTTTCCTCTGCTGACTGCTGGCTGTCCATATAATCATCTATACAATGGTTGCATACCAAGCTGAGAAGAGGACTTTGGACCATCAGAGTCCTTTACCCTGGGCAAAGAACTGGCTTTTCTTAGACCTGGCTCCATCCCTCCTGTATACCCAGCAGATGCTGCAAAAAGCACAAAAACTTCCCTGGCAGAGATGTGAGATTAGAATCATAAAATCACAGAATCATAGAATCATTTAGGTTGGAAAAGACCTTTAAGATCAATAAGTCCAATTGTTAAACCAACACTGCCTAGTGCACCACTAAACCAAGTCCCTCAGCACCACGTCTACCTGTCTTTTAAATACCTCCAGGGATGGTGACTCAACCACTTCCCTGGGCAGCTGTTCCAATGCTCAATAACCCTTTCTGTGAAGAAATTTTTCCTAATATCCAATCTAAACCTCCCCTGGTGCAACTTGAGGCCATTTTTTCTTGTCCTATGGCCTGTTACTTGGGAGAAGAGACCAACCCCCACCTCGCTACAATCTCCTTTCAGGTAGCTGTAGAGAGCGATAAGGTCTCCTCTCAGCCTCCTCTCCTCCAGACTGAACACCCCCAGTTCCCTCAGCCGCTCCTTATCGGACTTGTGCTCTAGACCCTTCACCAGCTTCATTGTCCTTCTTCGGACTCGCTTCAGCATCTCAGTGTCTTCTGAGATTCTCTAAGTGTTTTTATAATCTCCCAATGCTGGCAGTATATCAGGGTCTTAGTTCATGAAACTGTCCTTCAGGATGCTTGACTATAGCATCAGAGATCAGATTAATTTAGGTACGGGTCTGAGTTCTAACACAAGTGATTTTGCTTTTCCTTCATGACTCTAGGTAGAGCTAAAAGCCCAACTCAGGACTGAGGTTCTCCTTTCCAGCTGCCCATGAAACAAGAAAGAGCCTGTCAGATGAAATAAAGCTGAGTTTACATGTAGAAGAAAGTCCTTGTTCGCCTCATGGCAATCTCAGTAGAAGCTCACAGAGAGGAGCTTCTGCCATCCCAATGAGAAGGCAAGTAGCTCTCTCACAGCTCCATTCCCCTTCCTCTATTTGCCTTAATAAACCCAAGCCTTCATATTGGGAAGGGCAGACTGCTGTCCATCACCTGTCAACACCAGGCCACAGAAGAGCAAAGGGAAATATTTACCATAGATGTTTAGTTTAAGCCCCATTCATAGCAGGAAGTTAAACAACTAGCAGCCCTTGCTGGTCTGCTTTCTTCATTGACTTGACAATATAAGGCCATCTTGGCAACTGACCACCAAAAAAAATGAAACATGCTTAGGACCACAAAGAGAGATTAAACAAAGGGATAACATGGACAAATATGTCCACCATCACTTGATGATATGTCCTTTTGACTCAGTTTGAGCTGGACAAAGAAATCTCTTTACCTGCCTCCTTCCAGCCCTATAACTCACTCTGTCCAGTTTTCTGAGGTAACACATCTGACTTGCAGCTGCTGTAAAAGGCCTGAATGGGACATGAAATGCCAACAATGCTCCATAAATGTGTAGATCTGCCAGAATAGGGTTTTATTTTGTCAAAATATCAATCAAGAGCTCTGATACAAATATCTTTCCTTCTCCAACCATGTCACCTTCGCTCTGCTCAGTAGGAACAGCCAAAGAGCAAGCACTAGTGTGAGCTTCAGCCCAAGAAGAAGTATTCTTGGGGATGCCCTGAAGGACTTGCCTCTCTCCCTTGCAGAAGATCCCTTGGCTTCTCTTTCATCTCTCAGTGGACCCTAACAGGACTTTCCTGACATGTCCTTAAAGCAACCAAACAAAATTCCCTCTACGTGGTTCAAGCACCCAGGATCAAAATAACAGCCAAGATTTTACTCAGAGCAGCTTTACTTCCATCTCCCCCAAAAGAGGCCTCTAAAACAGGCCTAGAAGTGCTTGTTTGTCTCTACAGACGGAGAAAAGAGGATGTTGCGGCAGGTCAGTTAAACAGATTTCCCCAAGAGACTTGCCATGGGGAAGTCCGTATCAGAGTAGGGCACAGCATAAAAGCCTTGGGCCAGAGCCCAGCCATTGGCTCATCCTCCCTTTGATCTCAAAGGCAGCATCTCTCCAGCCAGAGAAGGACCCAATAAATTCATTCGTGAAGCTCATAAGACAGGAGCCTAGACCAAAGCCCAATATGCAACCCCTTGACGTTTTGGATAGCTGAGACTGCCCAAATCCTGGCTTCCCAGGGCAGGCATATCTTGATTGATACTATTTAGAGTTGGAAATGCCGTCCTGCCAGCATCACTTGGAAAACACAGCGGTGTTCAAGACGCCGGTTCAGACGGACTTCTCTGCACAGCTGCCCATTCGCAGTGCATGCAGTGGGAATCTGTTGATAGGTTCTTGACAGAAGTTATGGCTTGTTTATCTGGTAGCTTTACTTTGTGCCTCCTACCCAACCCGGAAACCCTTCCTCTCCTAACCTTTTGGCCTGCTATTATATACAGACAAGACTACACGATAATTTTGGTAACTATGCTTCATCTTATGACAAACACTGCACAAAGCAAACAGATTGGTATTGTCATAATTAAAGCAAACTATTGGATGGTTTATCTATACAATCCTAACAGTTCTGCAACTGCTAATGCTTTACCTGCCCCGCAGAGGCTTCAGCAAGCTGCTGTAGGGTATATTAACCCCTACAATATCAAACCAGGCACCATGACCCTGCCACCTGCCAAGGCTGGAAGGACTTGGAAGGCAGCAGGACTTCTTTCTAAGGTTACTGCATGCCTACCGGAGATGAGAAAGCTTCACCCAGTCATCCCAGCATCAACCCATTTAAACTGGAGCCCCTTTTTCATAAAAAGCCTGCAGTTTTGCTCTAATGTGTCTGTGAGGTTTAGAGAAGATAAAGCACCACCTTTGTCTTTACAGTGTTACGTTCCAAGCCACAGATATTTTCTCTGTCTTTGTCTAACAGATTACTACACCCCAGAGTGCCAGATTTTTTTTCTCCCAGCGAAGGTATTTGTAAACAACACTCCATTCCTGCACTCTGAAAAAATTAAATTACTCTGTCTCTTCCTATGAGGCATGTTTCCAGGGTCAGACTTTCTGGTGGTTATTTGCTGAGCTTCTTCAGATGTTTCAGCTGCCTTTTTCAAATAGGGGCATCTGAGAAAGATGGGGATGGGAGACAGTGGGGTGTGAGTCCATCAATTGGTTTAATGTACATTAAACCCCTTCTTTACCCTAGGGCAGATGGGAGGTGACACAGATGGACTGAGAGACACAGCCGACGCTCAAGGAGCACGGCAGTGTGGTGCTTCTCTACCCACCACCCAGAGCTCCAGGTCTGCCAGCACCAATGTGTGTCCTTAACATTTTTAGCCTCCTTTCAGCCCCTACGCTATCTGGCCAGACCTGTTTAGCAAAGCCCACGTACTCTGCATTTGGCAGCCATGTGTGTAGCTCTTCCAAGCCCACGAGGACCGGAGGAGGAAGAGGGGGTGTTCTCTGCACGTTGTCTTTCCAGCTGCCACATTTCATACCACCAGCAGCTGCCAGGACTGAGGATGCGGATGTGCTATTTGCAACTTAACATTCACCACCAATAGAGCAGCTGCTTGTCCTGCAAGCTCCTGGGGGGCGAGAAAAATCAATTGGTTCTGCCAAGAGGATCCTGGAGGGTCATTTGTCAGCAACACTGAACAAGGGAGCAGGAGAGTCCAAAGGAATAGATGCACAGAACAGGGTAGGACACCTGCACAGGAGCATAAGTGTGCAGAGCCACACAGAGCAACTATGGGTGGCAATGCAGAGTGTGCATTTGCAGTTATAGCTCTGATGGAAAAACAGGGGCAGGAACCTGGCAGAGACAGCTGCAGGCAGGGAATTCCTCTCATCTGTGACAGGCACAGGAGCCTGTGGGCCGTTAAATACACCAGCAAATTCCTGCTGTGTGATGCAAATCAGAGATCATCCAAATCCTAATCCAACACCCACTAGCAGCCAGGGAGGATTTCAGTGGAGGGTTTGGTCTGTTCGGGGCTATTCCTGGAAGTCCTTCTCACCTGCAGCTCCAGCGGTGTGGTGCAGTTGGTGACTTTGCAAGAAAAAGCACTCTTGACCCCCTGCCCTGGGGGATGAGCGAGCTGAACGCCCAAGGACACAAACACCCTGAGAAGCAGTGAAAAAAAATGCACCATGAATCCAAAAGGGACAAGTCTGTGCAACGATGTGTTCATGCGTGTGTGCACGTGAAGAGGGAAAGAAACGCTTCAATATGGCTGGGGAGAGGACTTGCAGACCCCTACCACGAGGGTGCAAGCCCTGAAGAGACAGGGGGATGAAAGGAGGTGTGGTGGGAAAGCAAAAGGGAAACTGAGGCACAACCTCTGCACACAATCTCTAGTGAAAGATATCAGGACTTTATCCACACCACATCCAAGGGTCACCCCAAGGGGTCTGTGGAGTTTCCCCTTCCCATGAGCTGTGTCTGTAGTGGGAGAGCAGCCAGCACCATGGGTACCACCAGAGGACACAAGCAGATCAAAAACACAAGACAGCTTTTGGGGAGAGTTAGCTTTTTAATACAAACTCAAAGGGGAAGAGGATCCCTTCTTTCTTTCTCCAGTCCCCTCAAGGACAAAATTTCTTTCCCATACATGGCAAGGTGTAATTTTTTTCCCCCATCATCAGCAAAAATCTTTCACAGATTAAATATGTTTTAATGGCTCTCCAGGGGGGCCTCTTTGCCCAGCTAGCAGTGCGTAAAATCACAGGAAACAGCCTGCCTGAGGTCTTTCCAGCAACTGGAGAAAAGATAAAGCTGCTGGAACGCAGGCATAAATATCCTACTGGCTCTTTTTAGACTTGGGCCTCATCCTAGGAAGTGGCTTATCCCTTTTGTCTGCAGCAGGAACACAGTATGCTCAGCACCAGGCAGGACTGACGTTACACCTGTTCTGGACAATACACCAGAATAGGCCTCCCATTTGCCCCGGGCTCCTCCAGTTTTCCAGGCTTTCACAGATCTTCCCAGCTGGAACATATATGATATATAACATATATACACATATATATATAACATACATATATATAACAGGCTTGAGAGGTGGGCCTGTGCAAACCTCATGAAGTTTAACCAGGCCAAGAACGAGGTCCTGCACGTGGGTCAGGGCAATCCCATGCACAAATCCAGGCTGGGCGGAGAATGGATGGAAAGTAGCCCTGAGGAGAAGGACCTGGGTGTGTTGGTGGATGAGAAGCTCAACATGAGCCAGCAATGTGTGCTCGCAGCCCAGAAGGCCAACCACATCCTGTGCCACATCCCCAGCAGCATGGCCAGCAGGTCAAGGGAGGGGATTCTGCCCCTCTACTCTGCTCTTGTGAGACCCCACCTGGAGTACTGCGTCCAGCTCTGGAGACCTCAACATAAGAAGGACATGGACCTGTTGGAGCAGGTCCACACGAGGGCCACAAAGATGATCAGAGGGCTGGAGCACCTCTGCTATGAGGACAGGCTAAGAGACCTGGTGTTGTTCAGCCTGGAGAAGGCTCCGGGGACACCTTTATAGCCCCTTCCAGTACCTGAAGGGGGCCTACAATAAGGCTGGAGAGGGACTTTTTACAAGGGCATGTAGTGATAGGACGAAGGGTAATGGCTTTAAACTGGAAGAGGGGAGATTTAGAATAGATACCAGGAAAAAAAATTTCACTCTGACGCTGGTGAGGCACTGGCACATATTGCCCAGGGCATCTGTGGAGGCCCCATCCCTGGAGGAGTTCAAGACCAGGTTAGATAGGTCTTTGAACAACCTGGTCTAGTGAAAGGTGTCCCTGCCCGTGGCAGGGGGGTTGGAACTAGATGATCTTTAAGGTCCCTTCCAACCTAAACCATTCTATGATATTTATTACAATTAACATATACAGTTAATTTTTCCTAAGCCATTCGTCAGCCCTGATCCCTCTCTCTAAAGATCAATCCTGCCAGCAGAAGTGTAGGAGTCAGGAATTGCTCAAATAGTTGTTATTTTCTGTCTCATTCCTGTAAGCCAAAGTGAGACTGTCACTTGTGCCATCAGGACATATCCCCTCTGTATCCTAACAGTACCCACGTTGGGCTGTGCCTGGTCCTACAGCAGCCAGTCCTGAACGTTGAGTAGGACTTTGACCTATGTTTCACATTTTTAAAAACATATATCTGTGCGGGGAAGGGTGCGGGGCCATGGCAGCCCTACAGTGAGTTGAAGGGCCCATGCTGGGCTGGCAGGTCATGGCTAAGTGCTTGATCTTATTTTTGAACTTCACTTCCAGTCCTCCCAGTTCCTCACAAGCTTTGCTCTGCCTTTATACTTGTGTTCCAGTCATTCTCCCCTCTCCTCTCATCCACCCTTACTCACACCAGTGCACCCACTGTCAGTGAACTGGAATCCAACTCTTGCTGCACAGAGGTGGGATCCTAAAGCTGGGCTACTCCAGCAACCCCAAGGCTGCTCTGCACTGACCAGTCTGATGTCATGTCGGCTGTCATCAGCCCCGGTTGGAGCAACTGGCCGGGAATCCCCAGCCTTGGCCTCCTTCCCACAGCAGCATCTGGCGTGCCAGCAGCCACAGCAGGACCGTCACAGGAGTTGTCCCCCAGTGTTCCCTTCCCAGGCTTTCTGGAGCAGCTCAGAGCAGCTCCACGCCAATTTTGCTGTGTTTAAGTAACTTTCCCAAGGCCACCTAGGACACGTAGTTTGGTCCAGGTGGCTAGTATCCTTGTGTGGAAGGAATTTTTCCATTTTCCCACATCTCTTCCCTTCCCACGGGAACAGGATGCCCAGATGATGAGATGCTGCGTGGTATTCTTCACTCACACGAGCAGTGCTGGTCATGTATACTTTTAGGGAAATTTTATAAACACATACAGTAGATTTAAGGGTTGTTTTTGTTTATTTCAATTAAACACTTGCAGATAACAAAATGCCAAATGCCTTGAAAAACAGCAGTAAATCAGCAGATTTAATCCAGGTCAAGGAATCATATTTTTTTTTCCTTGGAAATTCTTTTTTCGTTCTGTAAACTGGCACAGGGTGAGAAGATGAGAGATGACCCACCATTACGTCTGCATAGCACTGGTGCTGCAGGGAGGATCTGCTTGCACCATCCTTTTCGACAGCTTTTTTCGGATACTCTGCAGCAGAAGGATTTCAGCAAACAGCTAAATCCGTGGCAGGGGTTTACAAGGTCTGACGCTGCCAGCCAAGTAGTGACCAAACCAACCACTGCCCTCTGCTGAGCACAGCCCGAAATCCCCACGAAGCTCCCAAGGGTACAGAAAATTATGGCTGAAATCCTGTTTTGCTGGGAGGATGGGGGAAACTCAAACTCCTCCTTATCTTAGCTCGTGAATCTCTCCTTCAGGTGAGCTGCCAAAGTCCTATATTTTGTGGTTTCCATGTTGCATCCCTGCTACACCGTTGCATCTCTACAGTAGGTCTAAGTATACGTTGCTACATAAGGCTGCTATTTTGTGCTAAGCATCAAGCTTGCTTTGTATTTACATCTGGTTGGTCCACCAGCCACCTTGGTTAAGGATTTTGGCAAATGTATAAGAACGAGAGAACAGTTTCTCATGAGAATTATCACAGGAGCACATCCAAATAGGCAAAAACATTGGGAATGTATTACATTTAAAGGGAATCACCCACAGAAAATGATTGCTAAGGGAAATTGTGGAGTCTCTATCACAAGAAAACAAACCTGGTGCCCTCCCCAAAGGTACAACAACATCCAACCATGGGCAGGAGGTGAAGTGTCTAGCCCCTGTTTGGGTGAAGGCCAGGCTAGGTAATTACACACCTCCTTCAACTTCAGAATATTAATCAGTCTCTTGACTAACGCAGTTCAGACTCAGTTTCCCTCATTGGGAGGCCTGAAGGAGCATTGAGGGTTACCTCATGCACATCTTGGTGTGCTGGACCCCAGAGAAATCACTGGTGGGGTCTTCTGGCCCTAGGCTCCAGACCACTGCTGGCAACAGACAGCTTAGCTTGTGCATGGCCCAGGACAGGAAAGATTTCTTTTCTCCTCCAGAGCTTGTTGTACATCTGTCCCCAAATCTCTGAGGGTCAGTCACCAGTGCCCCGAGGGCAGCCTCTGCTTTAGGACTTCTGGCCCCGCAGCTTCACCTATTCCCTGTAGGATGGCTGCAGATCACAGAATCACAGAATGGATGATGTCGGAAGGGACCACTACATGCCCTTGTAAAAAGTCCCTCTCCAGCAAAAGCTACAATAAGGTCTCCCCAGAGACTTTTCTTCTCCAGGCTGAACAACGCCCACTCTCTCAGCCTGTCCTCATAGGAGATGTGTTTCAGCCCTCTGATTATCTTCGTGGCTTCCTCTGGACCTGCTCCAACAGGTCCGCGTCCTTCTTGTGTTGGGGGCTCCAGAGCTGGACACAGTACTCCAGGTGAGGTCTCACCAGGGCAGAGTAGAGGGGCAGAATCCCCTCCCGCGCCCTGCTGGCCACGCCGCTGGGGATGCAGCCCAGGATGCCATTGGTTTTCTGGGCTGTGAGTACACATTGCTGGTTCATGTTGAGCTTATCATTCACCAACACCCCCAAGTCCTTCTCCTCAGGGCTGCTCTCCATCCATTCTCCGCCCAGCCTGGATTTGTGCATGGGATTGCCCTGACCCATATGCAGGACCTTGCGCTTGGCCTTGTTGAACTTCACGAGGTTTTTATGACCAGGTGGTCCCTGGTGCTGCTTTTAGCTGCGGACCAGCAAGAAATTGTGCCAGCGCTCAACAGCAAAACGTCTCTAGGGCAGCACCTGGGGAGGGAATTGATGTTAGCCCTTGTCTGTGGGGCGGGTGGTGGCAGAGAGCTGCATGTCCTCCCCTGGGGCTCCTCAGCACCCCTTAGTCAGGGCCCCAAACACGGGCTGGCCCCTTCTTCCTCCTCATTCAATGATTCTATTATTCCCCTCAGCCCGAGCTCAGATCTTATTTTATGGCTCCGCCACCGGGCCTCACTGGGCCCAAGGGTTAGCGCTGGCGGCTGCCCGGGGCAGGCTGAGGGGAGACGGGCGGGGGTCCACCGCCCGCCATGGCTGCCCCGCTCATCGCGGGCCGCCGCTAGATGGCGCTGGGGGAAAGGCCGAGGGCCGCCATGGCGGCGGGGCCGGGGGAGGCGGGGGGGGAGCTCGGCGTCCCCTGAGGAACAGGACCCCCGGTCTGTCGGTGGCGGGGCTCAGACCTCGTCCCATCAGAGGCCGGATCCCCGCTCCGTGCCCTCCGTGACAGGGCCCGGGGTGTTCGAGCTTGTCGGGCACTGCTCCAGCCACCTGCGGCAGGGAGCAGAGCTCAGGTAAGGTATTGATTGCCATGGGCACGGGACCATGGCCACAGTAAAGAATCATAGAATGGTTTCGGTTCGAAGGGACCTTAAAGATCATCTAGTTCCAATCCCCCCGCCATGGGCAGGGACACCTCCCACCAGACCAGGTTGCTCAAAGCCCCATCCAACCTGGCCTTGAACACCTCCAGGGATGGGGCAGCCGCAGCTTCTCTTGATAACCTGGGCAAGTGCCTCACCAGCCTCACTGTAAAGAATTTCTTCCTAATATCTAATCTAAATCTACCCTCTGTCAGTTTAAAACCGTCACCCCTCATCCTATTGCTACCTTCCCTGATCAAGAGTCCCTCCCCAGCTTTCTTGTACCCTTTAGGTACTGGAAGGGGGTATAAGGTCTTCCTAGAGCCTTCTCTTCTCCACACTGAACAACCCCAACTCTCTCAGCCTGTCCTCATAGCAGAGGTGCTCCAGACCTCTGATCATCTTCATGGCCTCCTCTGGACTTGCTCCAACAGGTCCATGTCCTTCTTATGTTGGGGGACCTAGGCTCAGCAATGGAGGGAGCCCCAAGATTGCTCCAGGCACCCCCTGCTTCCCTCAGTCTGTGAGATGAGGAAAGGGGACATATTCCTCTCCTTCACCCACCCCAACACGTAGCGTAGCTGAGGTTTCGCCCCATTCACTCAGCCACTCTTGGCATTAAATTGTCAAAGTGCTCCCAAAGCCAGCAGCAGCCAGGCATGGGACAAGGTTGGGGATGGAAATCATCTTTGGATGATTTCCAGCAGGGTCAGCTCCTCCAGCTAATCACATGGAAGGGATGTCGGCCTGCTACAGACCCTGCTTGTCTTTGGGTGGTGCTTGCATCTTTACAAGAAGGGTTCCCCTGTTCCCCCCTTGGCATACTGTTGCATAGATGACCCTGAGATAGCCCTGAGATAACCTTTCCCTCTACATGTCCTTCCTCTCTACGCTGTAGCCCTGATTTGGTCTAAATGACCACTTTCATCCTTTAGACACATGGAGGGCAGGTCACTCTCTCCCTGTTGTGTCTTGACTTGTTTGCCAAGCTGTATTCAGTGCCCTTGATACACCTGGCTAGAGCAGCTGGAATGGTCTGCAGCTCATCCACTCCAGGGACAACAGGTCTGAGCCCAGGTCTCCAAATGAACTGCAGTTAGTATCTGGCCTGGGTGCAGTGCTGGATCCAGGACTTGGGAACACTCTGCGTCAGTCATATCACAGACAGCATGTAAGGGAACACTTTAGCTCCAGTACAGACCTGCACACTTACACACTGCATTAGACTCTAACAGTTTCCTGTCTGAAACTGTGTTTTATTTGTCATCTTCTCAATTGCTGGTAAATCAGAGGGGAAAAAAAACCTATGACTTATCCCTTCCATTCTCAAACACAAAGTGTTCCTGGTTAGGCAATGCCTGCATGAGGAATTTCCTTTGGGTTACCAAGTCACTATGGAAGGAAAAGGTCCTGGTGGAAATAAGTCACCGCACATCAGTCCTGTGAACCACTTACTTTGGAGTGCAGAGCTCCAGACCAGGCCACCATGGTCACCTTATGCATTTTCCCCAGGCGTTAGCTGCATGCCTGAAAGAGCCCCCAGAAAGCCCCATTCAGAGCCTTGCTCAACCACTCTCCTCCATGTGCATCCCAAGCAGTTCGCAGTCAAGAAGAGACTTGAAATACAAAGGATTTAAAAGCCTCCAAGGACAATGTGCTATTGCAAAAAGGCAGGAGACAGCAGGTGTGCTGCCAAGGTCATGAGTCCATGTCAAATGATGTCACCAACCCTCTGCATTACAGAGGAGGAAGGACCCAGCCCAGTTCCTCTCTGACGTTAGGTCTGGCTCTGGGATAAATTTTGGGTGTGTGGATGAGATGGGCACTTGAAATATTTCTTTCTCCTTCTAAAAGCACAAGTGGAGTGCTTGCTCCACCCCCCCTTCCCAAGCTGATTTTTACTTGGGCCAGTCCAGTGCTAACAGCGAAGGGAGAGAAAAAAGCCCCCAGAACAAATCAAACCTAAAGCCAAGTTCCACATCAAGGAGGAAAGGTTCCCTTCCTCCTCGCAGAAACTCTGAGACATGGGAATAATTCAACACAGCCAGAGCAGCACGTAACAAACTGAGAACAGCTATGATGATCCCCTTCCAATGCCCTCTTAAGGATACCAACAAATCCCACTGCCTCATCCAGGCACTTTCCACCTCTGCCTACAGGATGGCACTTCTCCTGCACGTTCCTTTCCTCAACTTTACCTGTTGCACACTGAAACAGGTTTGATGCTGGTTTTGGGAAGGTTTCCTAAAATGTCTCTGAGGCTTAGAAATATTATTCTCCTTCCCAAATCCAATTTATTCCCATTTGATCCTCCATTAGTACTATCTTTTAATATAAATACCTCTTTTGCCCCAACATATTTAACATAAATACTTCTTTTGCCCCCAAACTTGTTTTGCTTTGCTTAAAAAACACATCATCTCTCAGCCTTGGTTGACTATGTGATCCATATGCTCTTCTCACAAAATACATTCCCCCTTTCCCTGATCATCCAAAGGACAGTCTGAACTCCCTGAGGTTGTGTACAGCACTCTGGGGGCTGGCTTGTAACCCACAATGCTTAATTCTTCCTTGGTTTTCCTTAGGCACAGAAACTTTAATGGCTCAAAACGCAGCAAGGGAGCCAATATTTCTATTATCTCCCTTCTATCCCTGATTGCGCATACCTCTCTCCATGACACATAGCCTGCTGCAAGGCCACGAGGCATCCATATGCTGGGAACATTTTCTGACGTTCCTTTCCTAATCCATTTGAACCCTAACAATTTGACAGGTCAGGCAGACCTAACAGGTTTTGCTACCAGCTGGTGAAGCAGAACAGAATAGCTCATCCCCCTTTAAGCAGGACCCAAAGGACTAGGAGGCCATCGCAGCCTCCAGCCCCGTGAAATGCACAATTCAGTGGGCCGCTCCAGGGAGACAATCACCAGTAATCCTGGAGCCTTCCCCCTAATTCACACTCACGTGGACAGGGCATGTAACCTGCCTGTGACTCATCTCGTTCTCAGGCAAACTGCCACAAAGGAAGAACATTCAAAATGGCCCACGATGACTCTCCGCTGCTTCACTCCAAATAAAACAGGAGAAGGAGCGGCAGCTGCAGAGCCTGTTTCAAAACACCCAGCCACGATGGAACGGTGACACAGCAATTCGCACAGGCCCAAAACAGAGCAAGGCTCTGACATAAGCAGCCTCTTTTACAACCCAACCTACAGAGGCGGGGAGCTCGCGTGGCTGGTGATTTGATCTGTTTCTCAGTGACAAGTCAATGCAGAAAAAGGTAGTGATACATCAGTCAGAAACAGTTGTGCGCGGCAGCCGGAGACTCCAGAAACTGCTCTCTTTCCCCTTTTCTCTTTTAGCAAAGCAGTGTTGTATCCCAGGGGCTGTTGCTGTTTCATAAGCAGGGGAGTCCCCAGTCTTGCAGATGAGATGTAGATTCCATGGAAGAAGCACAGTGAGTGGCTACATCTGGCTAAATATCCATATGGACAAATGATACCACCTTGGCACCGTTGTCCATCAGGGCCCTGGGGCCCCTTATAGCCTCTACCCTAAAACATTACCCTGCCCTTACAGATCTTACGGTTTTCTCAGTCTACTGACACATTCTTGCTTAGATTGCATTAAACCTCTGTGTTTACACTGCAAGAATTAAAGCAACTTTATTTCTATGTAGTTTCATTCACTTTGACCTGGTTCAATGAGCACACTTTAAATTCACCCCTTTAGGTAGTCCAGTTTAACTTGCAAAGATGTCTCTGCAGAGATGTGCTCTCCCATAACCACTCCATGCTACTTCTTTGTTACACATCACAGGCTTCTCCGCACTTTACTCTGGTTTTGGAAGTGGAAGCTCTGAAAACCCCAGCAGGAAAGATTAACCTGGCTAGTATTTGTAGGGTGCTATCTCATCCTAGCTGGAGACGATTTCAACATAAGATGTTGACTATCTACTGTCCCCTGCATTTGCTAACACAGGATCTACCTAATCCCCTCTCTTCCAAGTCACACCCATCTGGTGAGCTGAGCCTAACCCTTTAGATCTGAGTTGGTACCAAAGCTATAGCATGGGAGAGCAGAGAGACATGTGGAGCAGGGCAAATACAGATGCACCCATCTGAGAGGAGCTGGCACAAGCTGGTAGGAGCAGAATGAACGGGGCAGGAGTGTTAGGTAGACAAGGTGTCTGTCTGAGGCTACAGGTTTGTTGGCAAGTCTCAGGCCATGGCAGTTGAAGACAAGAGTGCTAACAGCTCAGACAGCAATAACATAAGACATCCTAGCTCAAACTCCATTTGAAACTCTTAGCCCATCATTTGTATACACAGAAATGGGATGGGAGGGGGTCCTCCTTCACTCCCAGAGGAGGCAACACCCAAGTTAACCTCATCAGCAGAGAATGACCCCAGCCAAAGACAAGGAAGAGGAAAAGACACTAGTGGCTTTTGTGAAGAGACCCAGCTGCATCCCAAATAGTCTTGCTTGCTGACAGTACAGGAGCCAGTAAAGTGTGGCTGTGTCGCGTGTAGATCACTACCAAAACAGAGAACATGATGGATTCTTCAGGAGGACTATCAAGCATGTGAAGGGAAGCTCCAGTAAGATGAAAGGAGCTACTGTATTTTTTTAAGTGTCAATTATGCCTCTGCTGGTAGCTGTAGATCAGATTTCCCATGCATTGGAAACATTGCTTTCTCAGAAACGTCCAAGATGATCTGTATCTCCATAAAAGCCTAGTCTTCATTAAACCAAGCAAGTGCTTCATCATTTGAAGGAAGCCTTTGTGCACTCAAGGCACTAACTTCTCCGAAATGCCCCCCAGCTGGGGTAATTTGCTTGGAGAGTTCACCCTTCTGCTGCAGTACAGGCAGCCACTGTGTTTCAGCTGACCTTCTGGTCCTGGGAGAAGGTTCAAGTCTGCCCAAGGTTATAAGCAATAAGTAAAATTAGCAGTGGCTTCATCTCAGTTAACCTCAAATTGCCTATGTCTACACAGACGCGCCTTGAAGCAATTGAACTCGAGCTTTCCTTTGGCACTGGATCAAGCACTATGAATTTGCGTTTGAGTTTTAGCTCGTACTGCACATAAAATTTATCCAAACAACAGGCATATATGAGCATTTACAATCAACTTCCCTTCCTTCTTCCTATTTCCACAGCAACTTGCTGAGGAGTGTTTCTGACAGTCTTTTAACGCACAAAATGGTCAAAACATATAGGTGTTTTATTTATAGAGTACTATGACTATAGGAATAAAAATAAGAGTCTGCTACTTTGCTGCAAAGCTCAGGTTCAGTCTACATTAAATCAGCTGTTTGCATGCCTCTCCACGCACAGCACAAGATCTTATCTGTGCACAGAGATTGTATTTACATGTGACGTGGTCATCATAGGTGAAGACTTACAATACTTGCAAATTATTCCCCTTCACCCTCACCAGTCCCAGCATTTGAGGCACAGAGGTCACTGGGGCTGCATTCCTGGATCCAGCTTCAGCCATGGAGTCCTATTGTCCTCCCCACTGGCAGAACTGGCAGATGGAAAAATCAGTAGTGCTCTGGACAACATGGCAGTTTGGCCCATTGCAAGTGGGTGCAGGGCAGGAGCTGGCAGTGCAATGTGTTTATACAAACTTTGCTCCTGGGATTGTCCCATGTTGCACCATGATATTGAGGACAGTCTGATGACCTATGTGGACTGCTGTATCAGATCTCAAACACTGAAGTTTTCCAAGACCTTGAGTTTTATGCAGATCAACACAAGCCATTTTAAGGTATTTTTTGGTGCTTGAGGGTGAGTTAGGCTCTTTGGGATGCAAACCCCACTCTAAGTTGCACAGCTTGACCCAGCAGCAGGTCCATAGAGACAGCTAAGGCTAGCCAAAGCACAGAATAATTCTTGCTCTATGCTGCACATGATTGAGGTCTGCTGAAGGTCACCACATCACTGGAGTTTGCTCTGTGGGCTCTGCCCTCATTAAAGCAAAAGGAGGTCTCTAAGTGACTGTTTCCAGTGCTAAAGACCATGAATTAAATTTTTGCCATTGTTGCCACAGTAGCTGTTACCAGTGTGCATGCATTAGGAGCATCCGTTCTCAGGGGAAATGGGGAATGGAGTGAGAACCCCTCCAGCAGGTCATCCATCCTTGTACTCATTAGTTGACTATGATGAGGCCTTCTATGTTCCACCATCCTGTTATCATGAGCCTTAAAGCAGCTTGATCCAGCAACACAAGCACTGGCCTGATGGTGTTTCTGGCATTGCATGTATTGGGGAGGGCAGATCACGCAAAGAAAAGAATTAATGGTTAACGTTCAGGGGTTTTTTTGTGCAAATAGCAATGTCTCTTTATTCTTGCAAAATATAGCTATGGGTGTTTCATGGCTAAATCTCTTTCCATAGTGCCCTAAAACTGGCAACAATACTTTGCTGAGATGTGCAGACGTGCACATGTGAAAAAACACACAGAGAAAATCACGGAGCCATAATGCAGCCAGAGACAGGCACGTGCCATGTGCCTTCCCATATCTCCAGGACTTTGGTTTGTTGTTCTTTGCAACACACCGTGCTTCACCCCACGAAGCTCTGCAGAAGGACAGCCTTGCTATCACTAGTGATGTGTTACAAAACTTCAAAAAGTGGCAAGGCTCCTTGGGATTTGGCTAGAGGAACACAGACACAGGCCAAAAGTGGAAGGTTGTTTACATGGAGAACAAGTTCTGCTGAGAGATACTAGCTTTCATTCTCCTCTTTTGGGGATAACACCCACTGTGCAAATTTGAGTAGTCCATAAAAGTAATACAAACTGAACCATGGCTGGAGGAGGTGGCAGAAATCTGGCTCGGCATAGAGCACAGTCTGAGCTGTAGCAGATGCCTGCTCAGACACCATCCAGACAATATCTTCTTTTGTATCTCCCTTTAGAAAACAGCAGTCAGATCCACCTCAAGATCTTGTGATGTTTGCAAAATACTGTGGGGTCTTGGCAAAAGACACAGTGAGATGCCTGGGATTTGCTTACCTGGTCCAGGCATCTGGTAGCTGAACTGCATTTCTCAGGTCAAAAGGAGAGGCTAGGGTTGGTTTTTTTCCAGGCCTGAAATCCCCAGTTCTCTTCATCATTTCTGTTTCTTTAGCAGTTTGGAAAAATCCTCCTCTGTGCTGATTCTCGTTTCCATCTGAAAGTCTTCGCTCTGGAATCCAGGTGCTGTGCTGTGAATCAGGAATAACAATATGTCCCTTTAAAATGACAATGGGTCTCTTGCTTTTAAAATAAGAATCATTGGTGTTGATACATTTGACAATAACAACATTACTGCCTGCTGGTCCCATCCCTCTTCAATCTGTCCCCTTGCCCACTGTCCTTCTGGACACACAAACACTTGCAGGTTGTAATGTAATGATGCTTTCCCATCTTCTGATAAATCCTTCTGCAGACAGTTAGTTACCCACTTATATCATTGCAAGGTGTGTTTTCTGCCTCTTTTTTCCTTTCCAACCATTATGACCTGGAACAATTTCTACATCCATCACTGCTGCTAAATTTCAGACCATCTTCCTCAGCTCTCTCTAGAGACCGAAGACTGCCTCCAGCCCAGGCCTGTTCCCTTAGCCTGCTGTATGGCCCCAAGCCAGTGGCAGTCCCTGTTTTTTCAAAGACGATTTCACAGCAGAGACAAAACAGGAGGATGGAAGAAAAGCCATAGAAACTTCCAGAGACTCCTTTCTCTAACCTTCCTGGACCGCAGCACTTATGACCAGCATAAGAGTCAGGTAGAGGCTTCTGGAAGACATCTGTGCCTCCAAGCCCTTCAGAAGTCCTCTGCAATATCTCCTCCTGGCCGAGCTCTCCCATCACACCTTGGGCCACGAGGGGCTGCATTGGCATACTGGTTCTCTAACAGACATAATGCACATGTTGCTGAGCGCCAGATCTTTTTCCCTTGGCATGTTTATAAGAAAGGATGTCAGTGTCATGCAGTCCTCACTTACTTGGCCAGGCTACTCAGCACAGGGAAAACACAGGTTTTGTGATGTTACACATGTAGGCTGCTTGTTCTACCCCTGCAAAATGAGTGTGATCATATCAGCTGAAATAATATCTGTAGGGTTTAAACCCCTGGTGCTACACCTCATGGAAACTCCAGGCCAGATTCTGAGCTGGTATAGATGGGTATAGCACCACCAAAGTTGTTTAAGCCACTGTAAATCAGGAAGGATCTGGTTCCTTTGCCTCTGGTGCATCCCTGCATGTGTTGTGACTTAATAAGCAATAGCTAAGAATAACATTTAATGTCCCAGCCTGAGTGCTGTGCAGAATATCAAAGTGTTTCACCAGGAGTGCAGTAAAATGACTTTCTCTGTCCTTCACTATCATAAAAATGTTCTCATATCCCACATCCAGGGAAACAGTGAAGTCACTTATCCCCTAAATTATACTGAAGTTAACAGAAGTGGCAGAGTCCTTGTTTTACCTGATGTTCCGCTTGAGAAGGAGCAACGCAAGAGCCTCTGTCATGGCAACTGCTCGTCCCTAGCAGACGAGCTGTCTCCAGGCCTCTCCGATTACATCTTTGCCGTTATAATTCACATCCTGCACTTATTAGCGATAAGGTCAATAGCAGCAAATACAATGGGAGCTGCTGAAAACTCTGTTGTTGCACAGGCTCCCGATGACACTCACTGTGTTACAGAAACCAAAAATAACTTCCTGGTCTCCCAGAGCGGCATGGAAAATATTTCCATGTATTTTCTGGGTTATGGATAACTTCCCTTCTTTTGGTTTATGGTGGCTATTTCTCCAGGAGAGCTGAACACAAATATCCCTTGGGGGCATGCACCGTTTTCCCTCTGCACTCTGCAGAAGTGCTCTCATCCTGGAGCATTCTATGCCCTCCTTACAAGGGCAGAAAATCCCTCCCCCTCACTTTCTCTAATTCCTACTTATGCGCACACAGCTTTAACTCAATACTTCTCCCTTCCTTTCTTCTTTACAACATCTTCAGCCTTATCTTCTTACTATAGGGCTCCTAATACTTGTATGAATGTTTGAGCTCTCAGTGCATTCCCATAGCAAAGCGCAGTAAGTAGCATTGCTTGTATCTTCTGTTGTTCCTCTAAACAAAATACACACAGCCCCTGCAAGTCCCAGAGGCTCTTTCCTACTTGTTTTCAGGGCAAGAGGAGAAAGTGCTCCAGGAGCTCCTTTTCTTTCCTGAGAGCAACCACATCTGCAACTGCTAGGCAGCACAACAGCAATGGAGCAAGATAATTACTCAAGCAATCCAGATTTTTTTGCTTCTTTCTACCACTTTTCCCATTTCTTCCCATGCTGTCTGTCACTGCCTTCACCTGGCTCTGGCTCTGAGTGGCGAATGCAGAGACTGTCTGCACTGGCAGGGTCTGCTCTGCTTAAAAGGTCATGAATTATCTTTGATGGTCTGCAAACACTGTTTTTGACATACAGTTGTAAAGTCCAGAACGGCAGTGAATGTCAGAGAAGGTAGGAATGGGATATGAGAATCCAGCTGGGTTGAAAGTGAGCAAGAAGTGTATCCAGGAACATTTGTGAAGGTCAAGTCCTGCAGATAACCCAGCGTATCATAAAAGCCATTAGCACAATTTGTTTTCCTGTTGAGAATCCCAGTCCTTTTCCCCGAGCATGATGTAAATGGTATGGAATAAGCGGAGGGCGAATGTCATGGTTTCAGTTGGGATAGAGTTAACCTTCTTACTAGCAGCTGGTGTGGTGCTGTGTTTTGGATTTGGGATGGGAAATAGTGTCCATAGCGCACTGATGGTTTTGTTTGTTGCTAAGATCTCAAAGCCTTTTCTGCTCCTCACACCACCCCACCAGTGGGCTGGGGATGCACAAGAAGTTGGGAGGGGACACAGCCAGGACAGTTGACCCAGACTGACAAAAAGGATATTCCATGCCACATGACATGCTCAGCGTATAAAGCCGGGGGAACAAGGAGGAAGGGGGGACATTCAGAGTAATGGCATTTGTCTTCCCAAGTAACCATTAAGTATGATGGAGCCCTGCTTTCTTGGAGGTGGCTGAACACCTGCCTGCGATAGGAAGCAGTGAATGAATTCCTTGTTTTGTTTTGCTTGTGTGCACGGCTTTTGCTCTACCTACTGAACTGTCTTTATCTCAACCCATGAATTGTTTCTCACTTTTACTCTTCTGATTGTCTTCCCCATCCCAACTGGGGGAATGAGTGAGTGGCTCTGTGGTCCTAGCTGCTGGCTGGGGTTAAACCATGTCACCCCCATGTATTTGAAAATACAACTCACACACACCAGGGGTGAACCTCGAACCGCTATAGCAGTGACACCTGGAGACCTCAGAAGCCAGCAAGGCCCCATTGTGCTGTCATATGGAGACACATGGTAAGTCCCTGACCCCAAGTAGGATAAACAGGCAGGGCAGAGAGGGCACAGCAGGGACAGACAAAGTGTTCCCCTATTGGACATGGGAAGAAGGGATTCAAAGACTCTTCACTGTAAATTTATTATTGCACTGGCCTCAGAGAGGGATTCCTTTGCTGGGACTGATCGGTCTGGCTGACCCCAGACTCGCAAAAAAGCATGTGAATTGCTGTGTTTTAAGTATGCTAAAGGTTTTGACTTTCCCTGATCCAGCTGCAAAAACCACCGGCTTTCTTGACAGCTACAACTGTGGTAATGACTCATTGTCAGAGCAAACATCTGTGTCTCATCTAACATATGGTGCAGCACAAAAAAGGGACAGAGTTATTCTGTAAAGAAACCAACAATGACCTGCCGATCAGGCCAAGAAGAGGAAGACTTCAAGCTGGTTTGCACTGCTCTGCAGTCTCTAGAGTGCTATTAAAACGTGCAAGGATATGTAAGACCTGGAACGGGGATCACATGCCCTTTTCTGACCTCATATGCTGCATCCAAGTTAGAGATACTGAGCCCCACAACTTGTGAGCAGCCAGCTGCTTGGGAAGCAAGCCTGGATTCAGTAGGAAGGATTGAATCCTGCAGTGGCATCTCCTCTGAAAGGTAAAATTCCCAACAATCACTGTACCAAGGCTGCAAGGAATCCAGAAAGCTCTGGACACTTAATTCTCCCAACAAGAATGTCTTCTATTTTTAACCAACCAGTAGAAATAGCAGCAACACTTGTTGGATGTGTGCAGAGTGGTGTGTTTGCTCTCTCAGATGGAGGAAGCAGGATGAGCAGGTGGAGTTACCATAACCCACTGAGATCCTGCTCCATGTCCTTAGAGCTAAGTGACACTGTGGATCACGCTGGGAAGGGCTATACTCAAGAAGCCGCTGGTGTTAGCGGGGACTCAATCTACCCTGGGACATGGTTTGAACAATTGCACTGTGGGGTGCAATTCAGAAGGACCCTGTACACAATCCAGGTGGCCCATGCTACCCATGAACCTCCAGCCTCCAACATGGCTCCAGTCACACCAGCTTTGGGGGTGAGCCTGGAAACTGGACTGAGTAATGGCAGAGCTAACTGCAAAATGCCATGCTGGGGGACAGTTGAGCCACTTTGGAGTCTGGGAGCCTGGATATCATGCTAAACATGGTTATTTAGCCTTTGGGTACCTCTGGTCAGGGCCCTGGCTTTGCAGCAAGCAAGGAGGCCAGCTGGCTTCAGGTCACCAATATCACCAGTCAATGACTGGCATCTGTTGGGAAAACTGAGCCCAGAATTATCCTGCTGCATCATCACCAGCATGTTACCTGCAAGGTCATGTCTAGCCCAACCTCCTACTCAAAGCAAGGTCTGCTATGAGAGTTAGACCAGGTTCTTCAGGGCTCTACTCAGCCTGGTCTTGAAAACCTCAAAGGACAGAGACCACACAACCTTACCCCGTCCTGTCCATCCAGGCAAAGAGCTGATCTAGGGGTCCCACTAAGCAAACCCCCATCTCCTTCCCTCCATCAGCCCAGGTAATGAAGCCATGGGTAGCCCTACTCTGTTGAACATGGGGCCTACACATCCACTGGATCTGAGCTTGTAACACCTCTAGGACCAAGGAAGGCTGACACATCTCTGTGTACATGGGGAAGACCTCTAGAGACATCAAACCATGCACAATGCTAAAAGTTCATCGTTGAACTTGCTGAAATAGTCCAGCACTTGCAGCCTCTGCTCATTGCGAGCCTGTCCCCTGCCTTTCCAAGAGCTCTAATGCCCTGCTTAGATCCCTGTTTTTACTAGCAGAGGACCTACCTGCTCTTTGAGTCAGCCAGACAGAGCCACAACGTTGCAGATGAAATGAGAATTGCCGTCCCAAGGGATGTCATTTCTTGGTGGCTTGGCCTCAAGATCCAGGCCTTGAGGGAAGAATAATGCAGAAACAGAGATTCCTGCTTCAAAAGGTGCCTCCACACTGCCAGCAGAAGGATCTTGCTGGCAGTGAATCGCCATAGCCTTCAGAGTGACCTGGGAAGCTATCTCAGCTACTGCTGCTAGGAAAAAACAGCCTGGACTAAAGGGGAAACCACCCCCTGGTTGCAGCATTGGAGTCTGTGTGGGGCTGGATATTTCTGCTTTCAAACATGGGTGTCACGTGGTGGCTTGTGTCCTTCACTTACAGGTCAACATGGATACACACAGGCAAAACATAGCCAAGGGTCTCCCTCAGACAGTTGGATGGACACTGAGTAGGAAAGGAACATATTTCCAGCGAACTGCGTGATGATCATTTGTCCAGAACTATCAAGGCCAAATTCATGTGGGGTGATCCAAGTGAGAAAAGCAGAAAGCTCCCTAGACTGTGAGAGGTTGGGTTGTGTTTGGTATGGAGGCTCATGGCCCCAGGGAACCTAAGGAGTTCCAAAACCCAGCAGAGCATTTCAGCCTCAACTCCCAGCTGCTGCTGAAAAACTTGCTTTGGAGTCTTCAGCCTACGATGTCCAAATACCTGGCCACATGTACTGAAAATATATTCTTGAAGTGGGAAAGTGACCCAAGCATCTCAGATATCACTGCGAACTCTCTAGTTCCATTTCATATCCATTGAGGAGGGGAACAATTCAGAAGAGTTATTCTTTAATCTAAATCAAGTTTTGAGGGTTCGAATGCTCCCCCAACATCAAAACCAAGGTAAAAGAGCTTGAACAAAAATCGAGGGTCAGAGAAATATCCTTCCCTCTCTCCCTGTCAGACAACTGCTGCCCAAAGTCTCACACAGCCTTCTTGGACCTTGCACCACTCTTTCCCAATGCACTCATTCTCACCTGCACCACTACAGATGCATACCCTTCCCCTCCTTAACTCCAACCCCCTGTCTGCTGTCTGAACCAGACCCATAACAGGGCACATGGTCTCTGGCCATTCCTTGCCCCCATGTGTTGCCCACCAATACTGAAATGCAGCTGGCTTCACACCAGTCTCCTCCTGTGGTCTTGTCTTCTATCCCAAGCCAGATCCTCTACAAGCCTATGGCCTCCTACCTTCTCCTTCCTGCTCACCTCAAACCAAGACTTCAACCCTTAGCCTTTGCTCTTCGCCTTCTTGACCCTGTTCTCCCTGATTCCCTGTCCTCCTCAAGACGAGCCTTCCTACATCCACCCCATAAACCTCATCAGTTCCTTTTTCTCTTCCATGCCTTCTACATTGTCCGTGGACCAAACTATGGGTGTTTTAGAGCCAGTCCATCACAGTGCAGGGAACCATTTGGTTGACTCCTGCTCTCTTATGGGATCAGATGTGACAGCAATGAACACAGCAGAAAAGCTCTCACTAGAGGCAATATACAGAGCCTGGACTTCAGATCTAATGACTGGGAACCATTTCAAGTGTTAATCATTCTTCTTTGTTGTTCTTTATCCAAGTTGAAGCTAAATCTTAATCTCCTTAATCCCACTATTTCCATGTGAAAGGTCTGCGGGCAATGTGGGAGATAAACTCATTTATTTCTCTTAGAAGTTATGTCAAGGAGCACGACGGGAAGATCACATAGGCAGGAATTTTTAGCTACAGTCCCCCAGGGTGCGAGAGCCGTGTTCTTTTTTCAAACCTGATTAATTCTGCATCAGTTGGGCACATTACAGACACCATTTTCCTGAAGTCTACAGTGTATTCCCTGGGCCACAGCTGCTGCTTCTGCCACTACTGGCTATTTGTGGAGTGATTGCGTCTGACAAATAGCAATGAGAGAGATTTCAGGAATGACTCAGAGGCAAAGGCAATTTCACATCCAATTTTACATCCAAGGACAGCTTTTCACTGGTTACAGAAATATGAATGAATGAGGCTTATTCCTGTCCCAGCACCCTCTTGGGATCTTGTTGAATGTCACATCTTGAGCCATGGGTAGTCCGTCGCCCTTCAGCTTCTCTCTGCTCCAGGCACAAGGGACAATGACTATCGAGTCTTGGTCATATTTCTTGGGTTTCTTCCAGGTTGGTGAGAGTCTGCTGGTTTGGATGTACGCTTTTTTCCCCTGGAGGAGCTGCCAGTGATGGGTCTTGCCATCCTGTCCTACCTTTTTGAGTCACCAGGGTTTACTCATGGCCTTCCGTTTCCCAGCCTGCAAAATCCCTTCTCCCATTGACAGCATAACAACATCTTCACAATGAGGAAAGATGTTGCTACACAGAAATCTGCACACACAGACCACAGCTGAACCAACCCAGTCTGAACCTTGTTCCTTGTCCTTTCAGGCCCACAAAGAGCAAATCTGGGACCAACACGCACTCTTGTGCCTCCCACCAACCAACTAAAATGTGGGAAAACACAGGAGAATGGCATTGCCCGGGAGCAGGGCTATTCAGCTATCCGGACAGGTGAAGATTTGCTCACTGCTTCATGGTAGCTTAGAAAGGCATGTCCATATATGCTCAGCAGCAAAGCACACCCGAGACATTTCAAACACAGTCCCAAGCTCTCGTGGAAAATATTGCAGGATCAGCAAATTCAGGCTATCGCTCTTCAAATCCCTTCACTAGGAACAACTGGAAAGTTTTAGCCACTGCGGTGAAATCAGCCAAACAACATACCCTGAGCCAGAGTTATATGTTCACACCAAGCTGTCCCTAGGGGATCGTTTCTCTTTGCTGGTAGTGCATCTGTGTGAATATATCCCAGGGCAAGCTAACAGCAACCCGCCCTCCCTCCCCTCCAGCACCATTCAGTGGGGCACAAGCTCTCTCTACCCCATCCTGGGGAGGTCTGTAACACGCTGTCTCCTGTCAGCCCTGCAGTCACATGCAGCCCTGGTATAGCACTCTCTTCCACTCCTCAAAAGCCCAGCTAGCCTGCATTCCCTTTGGAAAAAAGTTTCTCTGTTTCATCACCAGAGATAGATGTTGGCCTCCTGCGTGCCACCTCAGAGGAGAGAGCACGTCCACCAGTTTCACAGCACTGCTGGTGCAACCTGCCACGGACAGCATGCAGAGCAGGGCATGGTAAGAGCATCCTTAGGCTGGGGAGATGAATTAGCCGCAACGAGCAACCAACCTGGCAATAGCGAGTGCTCAAGCACCATCAGGGTAATCAGAATTGAGACTGTTCCCCTTCACGTCTAGCCCTTCCCGCAGCGCTAGCCAAAGCCCATTCAGGAGACAAAGCAGCAAGCGGCAGATGTCGGTCGGGTAGCTTGCAAGCTGCAACGTTGCCGAGTTTCAGATACAATCCCAGAGCTGGCATAATCCCCAGACAATTAAAAATGGATCTTAAGTGCTCAGTTTCCGAAGCACCCAGGATATTAATTACTGGTGCCAGAACATCAAGCAGGGCGGTATACAGCTGCAGTAGTGACACCCCTGCACCTGCAGGACCCACCTGTTAATAAAGACCTAGAAAGCCCTTGTCCTCCACTGCGGGTAAAGTTGCCGCTGTTACTGCATCCCTGCTAGCTCTCCATCTCTGTCTCTGCTTCTGCAAAACAAGCAACATCATCCATACTGCATACCATGGGAACACAGAGACCTGGGCCAGACTGCACCTGCCATCTCAGAAAACCACGTGGACAGGAGCTGCTGTTGCTCTCAGGTTTTAGTTTTCAGAATTTGGCTTTGTTCCACATCACAACAATATTCCAAAAGTTTTGGGGTTTGGGATTTTTTCCACAGAAGGAATTTATATGACAGGTGATACAGAGGAGGATGGAAGGGGAATTTATCTTTTTTGACTTGGGGCTTAGTTTAGATGTGCTAACTTTGTGTTAAAACACCATTATTTCGCAAGTTGGAAACAGTCTTCTCAAAACACAGATTCAAAAAATATCTTTCAGAAATACTAAAACTCAACTTTTCTCTATCATTGGAAAGTGGGTGAAATCCTCCCAGCTCCAGGGACCCCCAATTTTGCAGTAGAGGCACATTGACCTCCCAGAGGAACATCCTCCTGCCTGCACATCTATCGCTGCTTGATCAGGATGATCTGTGGCTACAGGCAGTGATGGACACAAAGCTGTCATCCAAACACAGGGTTGGAAATTCAGGTGGGAATTCTTCAGGGTGAACATCACAAGTCCCACCCTTGCAGTTCTGAAAAGTGTCTGATGTACTGCCAGAAGCCAGCCCTTGACCACCACCAGCTCCTCTGCACTCCAGATATTCCTTATATTCCTGCTGTAATTCGCAACCCTGGAAATTACACATTTGTGCAGCTCTTCCACTTCTAGAATTTGCCCGTTCTGTGCTTTTTTTCTCCTCTTGGGGACAGCTGCGAACACCTTCACAGACAGATGTGTAGAAGGTCACACTTACTTCTTTTTCAATAGTCTGACCCAGGCTGAGCCTTTTCTTTGTGGCCTTTTGAAAGTAACGTATCTCACAATGCCAAATCGCTGCCCTCCAATTTCAGGAGGACTAATAGCAGAGATAATAATTAATATGATGGAGGAGTAACAGTAATTACCAGTAGATATTAACACCTATTTTTACTACCATTGTTATTAATATTAATAGTAGTAATTGTTGTTATTCCTCTCACAATTAGAAGAGCAATAGTGCTATTGCTGCTATTATATGCTGTTGTTATTGACCTGTAACCCTGAAGCACCTCAGAGTACCTGTCACGGGTGAGGACACCCCTGTTCTAAGCTTTCTACGAGCCAAGCCAGCCATGGTGGCCTGAGCCTCAAAGCACAAGCCAAGAAGCAGCTTGGGGAGATGCTGAAATGGAGGCACAGGAGATGGGGACACGAGACATCAGTGTCAGCCTCTGGCACAAGTGAATGGGTGCCGGCGGGTGGGGGAGTCAGGAGATCCAGAGGCATTTCCCGTCTCCACCACAACCTTCCCACGTGACCTCCAAGCAGGTATTTGGAAAGCCATTGGGGACAGGAGGCAGCTGCAGGTTACAGCACTCAATTGTAGGTGTCTCCATGGGCGTTAGGTGCTCACATTACAGCCACCAAGGAGCTAATCAGCACTGTCAGTGGAGACTAATAAGCAATTTAACTGACTGAATGTACAGCTAACCCACTAAACATAAGCCTAAGCATAAGGACTACAAGTTATTTGAGATGCTTAGACATATACCTCTGACTGAAACCCACTGAATCTCTTCATGGTGCAGCTCCCCATCAGTTATATGGAGATGTTATGGCTCACTCCTACAACTGCGTGTTGCAACATGCCATCCTCCATGATGAGAGGAGTCCAGAGCTCTGCACTTGACTGATAGACATTGATTATATCACTAACAACAAAAGAGATTTGTTTTGTGGTGAAGCCACGATGCTTAGCTCCTGATTTAACTCACAGTGCTGGGCTTCTGTATGAATCTCATGTCTGGATGTAAGATCTCAAGATGAGCCAAACACTACATATATATTTTGCATATATTTGCACATTTCAAGCCATCCTGGAAGCCTATGACACCTGGGGATGAGAAGACAGTCCAGCTGCATGTGCTGACCACATCTCTAACAGTAATTCACCATCTACCAGTCAGGAACTTTGCAGAAACCAGTGTTGGTCCTGCAGGCACCCTCTGCTCTCCAGGAGTGACACGTGAGAACAGGGACTCCTTGTCCTCCCCCCAGGTATGCAGCAGGTTGTACTAGAGACCTTTCAGGATCCACTCCAACGTGAGTTATCCTGCAATTGCAACAAAGCATGGATGCCCCCCTGTGAACATTGTGCCCACTGGTGTGGCCTCATGTCAGGAAGGACACTTCGAGGTGCAGGTTTTTGTTAATTCCAGAATAACTGCATTTATGCCATTTGTACTTTGCTCACATCTCCTCTGTGCCAGGAGGCCTTGTGAGGCTCTGCCCTGACAGCAAAGCCCAGGTTGGCCTGGGCAGACCTAGCTGTGGAAAGCCAGCCAAGACAGGGTGGCTTGGGTACACTACCGCCTCAGTCCAACTCTGGGCAACAGCACAGTTCTCTCTGTCCCCTCTCCAGCCAGGTGACTGATCTTCCCACTTCTGAACAGGGCTTTTGCCAGCAAAACACATGATCGGTATTTATTTGCGAGCAGGCAGATAACAGCAGTTAACCCACGGCTCTTAGAGCCGCCTTTCCTTATGTGCTCGGTGAGGATGACAACTTTGAGCCTTGGACTATGGCTACACAACCAGTCTGGCTCCCCATCCCAGGATGCTTTGACTTCTTCTGCATCCAGGTTCTCCATTCACCGTATCTCATAAGACAACCTCCCTCTGCCCGGCTGGTCTGCCCACCCCATGGACTGACACATCTTTTCACAGGACCATGAGTGCTGCAGGAGAGGTATGAAAAACAAAGCTCCTCCCTGTTAACATTGGTGATGCTTGTGCGATGGAGTCCGTGATTTCCTCCTCTTGGCCCAGGGCCATGGGATGGACTCTGTGTTACTCAGCACCCTGTTTAATCATTTACACCAGGGCAAAGTCAAGGTGGGACAGACACCATGTTCCCAAGGACCTCTGTGCTTGGGGAGGTGTCACACTGCTGGGACTCCCAGTCTGCTCATCCTGCCTCTGCAGCCCTGTGCCGGGCTGACCCAGGGACTCACCTCCCCAGTGCAGCAGAGACCTCCTGAAAGGCTGGGATATTTGGAGGAGGTTTCAAACCGCTGTGAAAGTCTACTTCCAGCCACAGATCTCCCAGGTAATGCCATTCCCGTGCTTCACGCTATGTGCCTATTTGACCCACAACCAGTTCCTTGCCCTCCCAACCCAAGGAGCAATTAACTCCTGCCCATCCACAGCGAGACTCCCTGTCACACCCAGGGAGCCTTGGCCATTACTTGGTGACCTGGTAACAAACACGATCTCCGTGCCACGATGCTGACACTCTCTCCAAGCCCCAAAGGTTGCCAGTGGGCATCCCAGTCCCTCCCCTGGGGTCAGGAGCCCCTCTGCACTCCCCATCCCCAGTCCCATCCACTTGGGGTATTCATATTCATGGTGGGTGATCCCTTGTGCTTGTGGGAGAGCTTTGCAGGAGAAGAGATACTACCAGGTGTAACAAAGCATTAGCACGGTGTGCAGAGCAAACACTTGATGTGGCAGAGAGCTGATACAACACTAACCCATCAGTATTGCGTGCAGAAGCAAGAACTAGCAGCAGGGCTTGATCTAGGGATCTCTTTGCAACGTGTACTGCGGTGCTCTTGACGCAGTTCAAGGAGCTCTGTGCATGTCATTTGCTGAATCCTCCGCTTACAGCCTCAGAGCCCCGAGCACTGTAAACACTGTGGGAACAAAAGCATTGGTAAGACATAAACTGGAAGACTAAGAAAAATCTGTGTGTCACCCATGGGATGGCCTTGTTTCCAAAGTAACTGGGTGGATCTTCAAACCACTGAGAGCAGGATTGGGAAGGACATGAAGAGGTGACCTTGTCCTTCCCTTTGCCCCAAGGCAAGACTGAGCATGCCTGAACCAGTCATGAGAGCTCTCAGTTAAAGCTGCCCTTGGAACATCCAGGTCCACATTTGCTGCCCCCAGCTCTGCCAAGTCCCTGCCTTGGTTTCCCTACCTGTAAAAGGAGGAACGATGAAAACAAGAACATTGCTGGGTTACTGGAGAGGAAGGAAGAGGGGAGGGGAACCTTTGGCTGATGGTTGATGATTTGAAAACATCTGGTGAAAGGCAAGAAATAAGCATGGAGTATTGCGTACGTATGGGTGCTTACACCTGCTGATACGAGTTTGACATAGATATAAAGTGCTGTCAGTGTCTTACGCAGGATGGTCCAGGCATGCACACATGAGCATGTTTGGTTCTTCTTGTGCTCCTCCAAGCCTAAGATGGACATTTGCCTTGTGGAGGAGTTACCAGTGCCGAGACTGTGACCAGATTTCGAAGGGATACCAGGTATCTGCTTTTAACTGTAGGTTGTAGCAAGCTTTGCTTTTTTATTCTATTGGGCCTGGAAAAGTATGGCAATCACAGGGCTGGACTTCCTAAAAAAGTTAATGTTTCATAGATTGGGCCACCATCCTACTTCAGTAAGGAGAGTGGCAAGAAGATTACTATTTGTGTCCAATACTGCATATATCTGACACTCGCGTGAGCACATGATTGCAAGTACACTCAAAAGGGTGTTTTAAAAAAGGCAGCATTTTTATGGCAGTAATTGTGATACCCTCAAGCTTTGAACTCTACTGCTTTGGAAGACTTCCTGAGCCACCAAATCTGGTTAATGTGGGTCCAGACCAAATCAACACTTTGCCTGAATCAATAATTCTCAATCCTGTGCAAAATCATGCCACCAGTTTGGGTTTGAGTATTAATATTACATCACAGACAGGGTCTGTGTGCCGCAGATATCTCAGAAAGCCTCACAGATGTCTACAAGCCCCTCCTGACCACTGCAGAAAGACATTGCAGGATCTGTCCAAGTTCTCAATGTGATCCTCCAGTGCCCCATTTAAACATTACGGCTTATCCCTGTGCAAGCAAGCATTTACCTTGCTTCCCACAGATGCCGTTTCCTACCCAACCATGTGAGAGACAGGGAAATGGACACCATCTCTCCAGTAGAACCTGTCAGCTTGAGCCAGTGCTTCGATGACTACATTAGATGTCACTAAAAGCAAGAAGAGAACCTGCTTGGAAAGAGGAGGCAGTGAAAGCTACAACACAGGCTGTGGTTCATAGAGTCCTTCGGGTGCTGAAACTCATTCAGAGACACAAGCCTATTTCAGCTGGCTGAAATCACTATCCAACAGGCTGCACCTCTGCTGGAAAACACAGAGAGCCATAAACAAAGCAAGGCTGAAAACCAGGCTTTTAAACCCAGATGCTGTCCTGCACTGTAAGCATTCAAACATGCATCCCAGAAACCTCCAGTGACTCCAGTTTGCCAAAGGAGTGGGGGAAAAAGCAAAGATAAGTAGGACTTTTTTCTCAAATTTGGACAATAGTTTTGCCACCTGTCAGAAGACCAGAGCAAACTTAGCTGAAGTTGGTTCGGTGTCCCATACCTTATTATTTTCCTAGTTTAGCTCTTAAGTCAGTGCTCCGGTCACTACTTAGAACACTAAACCTGTGTCATTAAATCATTTCACAGCCCTCCAGGGAATAGTTAAGACTCAGGATGGCCCCTCAGCATTACTGTGCAATTTAGTTGTTTAATTCCTGTTAGCTGAGAAACATGATGAAAATGTATCTAGTAGACCAGTGATCAGCAACGCAGCTTCTATTCCTGACAGACGTACAAGCCCAACTTTCCATTGATAGTAATTGCTGAAAATTAAGACCTCGTGATTTATCTAAGGCTCTTAAGAGCTTGATATCTACTGTTCTTCCGGCATGGAAATGCAAAGTTTAAATATAAAACCTGCCTTGAGAAGTTCTGTGCAATCCAATCAGCCAGTAAATTTCTTACAGATGATAGCACGCTGATCCTGGCATAATCCACTGTTTCATAAATGTCTTAAAAGATTAAGGCATCATTTTCTGCCCAAATGACAGAGGAGATTCACATCTCTGCAGAGTAAACACTGGCAACAGTCTTGCATAAGAGCCAGCAATATCGCTAAAATTCTCCTCTGTGCTTCCTTACAAGGGCAATTACATAATCAGAAGCCTTCATCCATCCAAAGCAATCATTCCCATTAAACAAAATGCTCTGGTGTAAGTGCGCAAGCATATATCAAATGGGAAGGAAGGGAATGTAGCTGGATCGCATCTCCTGACAGACCGGGAAAGGGGATTTTTAACTGTCTAAAGACCCATCCTTGCTTGCGATTGTTTTTTGTTCATTTCTAGCTCCAGTATGTTTGAAGGAGTGCACCAAGACTCTGACTCATGAATCATGGTCCCCAACATGCGAGGCACTGTACTTACACAGTTGCACATAGAATCATAGGATGGTTTGGTTGGAAGGGACCTTGAAGATCATCTAGTTTCAACCCACCTACCACTAGACCAGGTTGCTCAAAGCCCCATACTACCTGGTCTTGAACACCTCCAGGGATGGGGCAGCCACAGGTTCCCTGGGCAACCTGAGCCAGTGTCTCACCAACCTCAGAATGAAAAATTTCTTCCTAATATCTAATCTAAATCTACCTTCTTCCAGTTTGAAGCCATTACCCCTTGTCCTATCGCGACACACCCTGATAAAGAGTGCCTCCCCATCTTTCTGGTAGCCTGTTTAGGTACTGGAAGTGGCTATAAGGTCTCCCTGGAGCCTTCTCTTCTCCAGGCTGAACAACCCCAGCTCTCTCAGCCTGTCCTCATAGCAGAGGTGCTCCAGCCCTCAGATCATCCTCATGGCCCTCCTCTGGACTCTCTCTAACAGGTCCGTGTCCTTCCTATGTTGGGGGCTCCAGAGCTGGACGCTCTGCAGGTGGGGTGTCCCCAGAGCAGAGCAGAGGGGCAGAATCCCCTCCCTCGCCATGTTGCCCACGCTGATGGGGATGCAGCCCAGGATGCAGTTTGCTTTCTGGGCTGCGAGCGCACGTTGCTGGCTCATATCCAGCTTTTCATCCGCCAGTATCCCCAAGTATCTCCTTCAGGGCTGCTCTCAATCCATTCTCCACAGAGACTGTATTTGTGCTTGGGATTGCCTTTGTAAAAGACAAGGATTATACCTGCAAAGGAGAAGGAGTCAGACTCATGGCTGAAAGAGCTGTAGGTGCAGAACTGCCAAAGAAACCTCACCTGATGATTGCTAAAACCTTGAAGAACTAAAACCACCGTCCTGTCATCCTGCTCATCCAAGCTCCCTTAGGGACTAGTAGTTCTGCTGCTCCCTCTGCCAGCAAATGCCTTAGGTCCTAGTTTATCCTGAACCCCAATGAGATCTGCAAACTAGGGCAATTACTGCCTGAATCCTGCAGACAGGAGCAGTTGTCTGCACGTGAGCTTGTCATCCAGATTCTGTAACATTCATGGGAAGGATGTCATGGCATAGCATGAGATGTCCTAGTCACGCCTGGTTCTCTCAACTGACTATGAAGGGTGAATCTGCCACAATCTGCAACACCTCAGCTACTTCTCTGCATCAGTTGCGCGAACAGATGCAGCCATGGGCACCATTGGCACCACCTCCTGATCAGTAGAGAGGTACAGAAAGCAGCTGTCTCAGGAAAAATGACATCAAAAGCCATAGACGTGTCCCGAAGGACCATGTCCAGTTACAAAACCATCAAATATGCTAACTAACCTGTTACAAGAGATCTCTGCTGTGTTGCTAACATCAGCCCCTGGGAGATCCTGGGTTCTGACACAGTTTGCTGCCTCCCAGGAAAGCCACAGGACCTTTTGCCCTCAGTGGGGCTTTCTCTTGAGTTGGCAGCTCAGATTAGGACACGTATCTTGTCCTCAAGGAAGATAAGGCCAAATTGCGCAGGGGCCCCGAGGATACCCAGCTGGGTTTGGGATGGGCCTCACATCTCTGCTCTTTTTACTGCCTCTCATGGGTGCATCTGCGAGGGGAAAATAAGGGACAGAAAGGACTGGATTTAACACACGCAATCTCCTCTAAGGCAGCTGAGTGAGGGATGTAATTCACTGAAGTGCCTTCCCTCAGCAGGAGAGACCTTCCTGACTGCTGCTAATGAAATAGCAGGAAACAGTATTTTCCTGCTCAGACCTGGCAAGCCAACAAGCAGAGAGGGGGGATTTTTTGGCAGAGTTCCTCTAAGAGAGCAGAAGGTAACACGATAATTGGATGAAGGCAAATGGGAAGCAAAGAGGAGGAGGCCACAACAGAAATGTCACTAGGGAGGAGGTCAGAGCCTGCGAGACAGCTTGGGACAGTTGTGAGCTGGAAAGGGAAGGGAAGAGAGCGCAAGGAAGAAGAGATGGAGCGAGGAAGAAATGGGACAGGGAAGAAGAGGCAGGAGGTGGGTATCCCCAGAGAGTTCCCACCAGGGGCAGAACTGGAAGACTCCTGACATACAACACAGCTGTGACCTGGCCTCCTAAAGGGACCATCAACCCTACAGAGCAAAAATGTGAAACCAGATGGATTTTGTTCAAATCTTTATTTCTGAAAAGATCTCACCTTATATTCAGGCTGATCCACTTGTGATCTAAAAGTCCCATGTTACCTTTCACTGCTGTTTCTCTGGCTTTCATTCAGCCCCCTTAGGTTTCAAGGCTAAAACAATGCAATGTCCCGCCACCACGACCCGTCCAACTTCAGTACTTTTCTCCAGCAAATAAATTCCTGCCTCTGAAGCTGCAGATAGTTCTCATGAGTGGCAAAAGAAGTTGATAGAACCAGCACAAAGACATGTACAAAGGCTGAAGGATACTGCTGTGGTCCTCCCTCCTATCACCAGTATGACCCAGGCCACAAAGCCATCCTCCTGGAATGGCACAGTTTCGGTGCTACATCAGCTCCTCCAATCCAGGACTTATGGAGTGGGGAACTACAAGCCCAAGAAGATATGGGAGAGGACCTAGCAAACCCGAGGACCTAGCAAACCATTGCAAGTCATTCACTGCAACGGACAAGCTGTCCTTGGAGAAGTGGAACAATGAAACCTGTTTTTTTCAGAAATCAGAGGGGGTTTTAGAGAGATATTTTGGAGATTTTGAGAGACTTCTGCTCTGGGGTAATATGTAGTATACTCATAGGGACTTATGGAGTGGGGAACTACAAGCCCAAGAAGATATGGGAGAGGACCTAGCAAACCCGAGGACCTAGCAAACCATTGCAAGTCATTCACTGCAACGGACAAGCTGTCCTTGGAGAAGTGGAACAATGAAACCTGTTTTTTTCAGAAATCAGAGGGGGTTTTAGAGAGATATTTTGGAGATTTTGAGAGACTTCTGCTCTGGGGTAATATGTAGTATACTCATAGCATTGTATTTCCATTAGTGGAGGCACTGAAAGAGCCTTTTCCTCTCTCCAGTGACCAATATTTGCAAAAGTGGTAGGAATTTTGATATCTACGATCTTCACCAGACTTGGCTAAAATGCGTGAAGGATTCAAAGGTATAGAAGAGTGAAGGGGAAAAAGCACATCAAAAGAAAGCAAGGCAGTGTTAGCTTTTTATCTCTAGTATATCAGAAACCAACATCCTTAGCTATTGACTGCAATATTCATTAGCTATTGCAGGAGCTGGCCTTGAAAAGTTCTGGAAAGATGGCTCGGTCATTTCAGAGGTTCAAGATGCTTTTGCCACTTTCAGTTAATATTTTCAGGAAAAGCTGGGCACACACTGAGGAGGAGAGTAAACACAAGGCGATTGTCTGACTAATGTTTGACATGCGTTCACGCGGGCGGTTGTGCATTGAATAGACTCATTGACAGTGTGTTTCAAAGCCAGGCACGAGATTGGTTGCAGAAAACAAAGTTTTCCTTGGAAAGCATTAGCACTGGAACTAAGTACCTGTTGTATTCTTCCCATGGGAAGTCTGCAGCTTATCTCCCCAGCAGGGAGAAAGCAACCCAAGCCCGCCAGCAAAACAGAAAACAGCAGCGGGATTAATCAATAGCCCTCAAAGAAGAGAAAGTGGAGGAACAAGCTGTTAATACTGTACTTAGAGGACAGACTTGCTCTAGGAAAGCACTTTCAAATATTCTAGGCTGAGACAAAAAAAGACTTTTAAGATCAATTAGTCTTTGCAAACTATCCCCTGCGATGGAGTTTCCACGGGTCCGGGGATGGTAACACACAGGTTGTGGTGGGAACCGGGGACACCTCTCCATCCTTCTCGGTCTCAGTGGGGTAAACATGATGCTGGGACAGTGGAAATGTCAGAGCCTGCACCAAGCAGAAGAAAAAATACAAGGAAAACCACTGATGTTGCAGCCCAGGGGATTGAAAAGCTGAACTGACTTAGAGCAGGTCACTTCCACAGAGACTGCAAACTGCCTTCAAATTATCCGGTCAAATGAGCGTTAGATAAGCAGAGAGTCTTTTGGGGCCTTGGGGGGGAATTCAGACAAGAGCGTTATTCAGCAGCTGGGTGATGACTAAAACTTTCTGAGGCAGGTGGGGGATAAATCACTGCTGCAAACTGAAGACTCAGCTGGGGCTGCGGGGCAAGATGGGAGGATGTCTGAGAAAACCTGGGTGGCTGAGCTGGGGCAGGGGCAGGGTCCATCCTGCCCAACTACCACACTCCTGAGCTCTTTGAGAAAGCTTGTTTCAAGAAGAGGGGGTTTTGCTTGGGGTTTTTTTTTTTTTGCTTGGGTTTTGTTTTTTTTTTTTTTAGTCAGATTTCTTAAATGGCTACGAAACCCCCTTACATAATCATTGCGTATGTGTGTAACTCTCCCCCTGCCCAACAATTTTTACCCCAACACCTGCCCAGGGCTCTTAGAAGTCCAAAGAGGTTTTTTCTACATGTGCTGTGAAAAAGGGTGGGCAAGGAGAGCAAGATGTTTGGCATCAAAGGGTTTGAGCAAAGCGTCATGGCTTCAAAGTCCATCTGTCCCCTCTGTATCACCAGTGGAGAGGACCAGTCTCTGTAGAAAAGCTGGAGGATGCCCACCCTCAAACACACATCAGGTTGTGGAGGTGGACAGGAGATGGAGAGCATTCCCATCTGGTGGGGACCATCTCTGCCCACCTACAGCCAGGGCTGGACAAGCTCTGAGACCCTGGTGAACACACTGATGCTGTGCGCAGACAAGGGACCTGGAGAGCACCACGTCTGTGGTCTGGCAGAGAACCATCAGAGGAGATAGCATGGCTGGAGACGAAGAGGGCTGGGAGACAGGAGTCTGGCTTCTGCAGAGCTGGGCAAGCTGCCCGTTCTCTTGTGCCTCCAGTTCTGGGAAAAACTAGGATATGGATTTGTCTTCATGCTGGGCTCTGAAATTCTCTGAAGGAGGCAGGGTATGTGCGTTAGCTGTCACCAGCCTTTCCTTGTGATCCTTGAAAAGCAAAAGTGTATGGGTTTATCCTGCAGCCAGCTGTTGGCAGTGCCACATAAATAAGCTGATGATGATTCAAAGTATATCGTAAGGTTAATGAAGGACACTGAAATCATCGCTTCACCCTTCTCTTTCCTCTCCTTGTCAAAACAAGCATCTTCTCCTTCCTGTGCTGAGAAACAAAGATAAGGAATTGGCTGAATGGCTGCACTCAAAGTGTTGCAGTCAATGGCTCGATGTCCAAGTGGCAAGCAGTGACCAGTGATATTCCTCACGGGTGGGTACTGGGACCAGTGCTCTTTAATATCTTTGTTGGTGACATGGACGGTGGGATTGAGTGCACCCTCACCAAGTTTGCCAATGACACCAAGCTGATGCCATCCAGAGGGACCTGGACAAGCTGGAGAGGTGGACCTGTGTGAACCTCATGAAGTTCGACAAGGCCAAGTGCAAGGTTCTGCATCCGGGCCGGGGCAATCCCAAGCACAAATACAGGCTGGGCAGCAGAGAACAGCCCTGAGGAGAAGGACTAGGGGGTGTTGGTTGATAAGAAACTCAACATGAGCTGGCAATGTGTGCTCGCAGCCCAGAAAGACAACTGTATCCTGGGCTACATCAAAAGAAGCGTGGCCAGGAGGTTGAGGGAGGTGATTCTGCCCCTCTACCCCACTCTCGTGAGATGCCACCTGGACTGCTGTGTCTAGCTCTGGGGACCTCAATAAAGGAAAGACATGGACCGCTTGGAGCAGGTCCAGAGGAGGCCACAAAGATGATCAGAGGGCTGGAACACCTCTGCTCTGGGGACAGGCTGAGAGAGTTGGGGTTGTTCAGCCTGGAGAAGAGAAGGCTCAGGGGAGACTTTATAGCCCCTTCCAGTACCTAAACAGGGCTTACAGGAAAGCTGGGGAGGGACTCTTTATCAAGGAGTGTGGCAATAGGATGAAGGGTAAAGGTTTTAAACTGGAAGAGGGGAGATTTAGATTAGATATTAGGAAGAAATTTTTCACTTTGAGGGTGGTGAGACACTGGAACAGGTTGTCCAGAGAAGCTCTGGCTGCCCCATCCCTGGAATTAGTCAAGGGCAGGTTGGATGTGGCTTTGGGCAACCTGGTCTAGTGGGGGGTGTCCCTGCCCATGGCAGGGGAATTGGAACTAGATGATCTTTAGGGTCCCTTCCAACTCTAACCATTCTACCATCCTATGAATAATTTAGGTCAGAAAGGACCTCTGGGCATCTCCAATCTGACCTAAGAAGAGTTATCTTCACAGTTTAATCAGAATCTTACTCCAGTGACTTCTGAGTATCTCCAGGAATGGAGAGAGAGCACAGCCTCCCTGCGTACCTGTCCCAGCACTTTCCCACTCTTGTAGTTAAAAATGTTTCCCTTGATGTACAGGGAAAATGTTCAGACTGGTTTGAATGGGGATGTTCTGTGTGGACGCACCAGAACAGGGGAAGGGGAACAGGCAGGGGAAGGGCTACGCAAACAGCCCATGCTGATGGCACCTAGCAGAACAAGTCAGCATATCTCTGTGAACCATCTCAGGCCATCCAGGCCAGGAGACAAAGGACAGTGAGTAAATCCTGGTGATTCACAGGCATGGGACAACATGGAGAGATTCAACAGATGGCATTGCTTGTCCTCCATGGCATTGCAGGGAATCCTGGACAGACAACCTGGACACAAGTGGTTTGGTGCTGAACTGGTGGGTACATGCTTCTTGGTGCTTGTGGGTATGAAGGTCTGAGTGCAATAAGAGACAACATTTTTTTGTTTCAGTTCTGTTTTAAAATTAAATCACCTTCCCCCCTACAAGGTCTCACATCATGCATTACTACACTGTCACAATGTCATTTCCTACAGCTGCAATTTGTGTTTGTTGCCTCATCCTTTAAGGGTACACCTCGGAGAAGAGACTGTCTTCTCTACAACCTCCTCTTAAGCAGCAGAAGGCAGCAATTGCATTCCCCTGAGCATCTTCTTTCCCGGGTTGGTCAAACACAGCTCGGCTCAGCCATTTCTCGCATCTTGTGCTCTCCACTGGACCTGGTTGGTCTGTCCCTTGTACTGGGGGACCCAAAATTAAACACAGTACTCCAAACAGAGGGGAATCGTCACTTCCCCCAACCTACTGGCTACGCAAGCAATCTGCAAGACACACATATGTGCCCTGCAGGAGAACACCAGATCCCACTAAATTCAGCTACAGGTGAATCAAAGCCATCTCAGAAGAGCCTGATAGTCCTTCTTTCCCTCCCTGCACCACCTCTTCAGAAATCTTATCTGAGGATGAATCGACAGATAACCTCTTGTTATTCGCCAAATATCTGGCTGCATGAGCGGCAAGAAGAAGGTCTTGCACCTTTGGTGGCAAATCTTTACATATTTGCTGCTGTGAACTAACATTCCCCGCTCCACTTTGTGTGTCTACTCCGCTTTGCCCGATAAATTGGCTCCCCTGTCTTCACATCTGCTGAGCAAAAACTGATTAGGAGAAAAATGAATAATAGAAGGCTCCTGCCGTTTTGGAGATGAAAGGGTGCTTTAAAATCATTAAGAAAATATGAGGGTCTTTTTTCTTGTTCCAAAGCAGGAGCCCAGATCAGCTTTTATTTCCTCACCCCTATAGCCTCCATTGGCAAGTTATTCCCCTGGCTGATGGCGCTCGTCATGGTCCAGAAGTGGAGAGCAGGAGGCTGCAAGACAGGATGCCTGGGTTCCCTTCTGAAGTCTGTCCCTGACCCACTGTGGGAAACACAGCTCAGCCTTACTCATCATGGGCAACTTTTGCAGACATGGAGGCCGAGCCTGCCCGAGCGGCGGTTTCATGCATCATGCGTCACTGCCGCTGTGGTTTCCACTGCACTTACCATTATGGCACTGTAATGTTTCCTTGTCTTATGGAAGTGTCAGGAAGATTAGTTGATGTTTGCTCAGTGCTGGACAGATGCGAGGAGAGGGGAAAGGTCTCCTGCCAGCTCTTCCTTCTCACCGAGCAAATGTAATTCTCTCTCACAATGTTTTCAAGCCCTGCCAGGATCCCTCTGCTTGCCTTCGCCTCCTCCCCTCTGGTGGCCCTTACAGACCAAGGTCCCAGAGCACAGCATCTCCACCCAGCAGATCAGGAACCTTCTCATGGGAAAAATCAGAGCTCTTAAAAAGCTCTTCTTTCTCACACCTTGCTTTCAGGCTCCTCAGCTCCACTCTGGACAAGCTGGGAAATGTCCTTGTCTCCGAAGCTGACTTGGCCATCAGCCCTGGGGCATGAAAAGTGTCCCCCCACAGCTCTCACTGCCTTCCTCAGCCTGCACTTGAGCTAAAGCAAGCAATGGTTGGGGGGGTGGGGATTGAAAGTGGTGACATACCACCACAGAGGTGATGCACACCGCAGTGCCACCGCAACAGGGTGCAGACCAGCCTGGCTGCCAGTCGCTCCGTGAACATTCTGCAACGCAGCAGTCTTTCTTTTGCAGGTGGCCAGCCAAGATCTGCACTAGTTCAGAAGCACAAAGCCAAGCCAGGACCTGCCTTTGGCAGGGACATCCCATTCATTTCAGCTAAGGTCCCACGGGGTTTTTCATTCTCCATGCTGAAGATTGCCTGCATTCATGGAGCATCTCCTGATGCCTCGAAGTCCAGTCCGAGCTGCCAGACAATCTGCAGCTGGGCTGCTGTGTCCCACAGGTTCCTTCTGCTGTCTGGGCACAGCCTGTAAGGAGCGCCAGATAGACTAAGTGTGGCCAAGCTGGCCACTCCTGCAGCCACTGGAGGCTGTGTATGTGTCATGGTTCCGGCCAGACTGGCCACTGAGAGAAATGACAGATGCTCTCCCCCACCTCTCTCTCCAAGGAGAGGAGGGAGAGGGGGAAAGAGACTTATGAGTTTAGAAGAAATTAAAATACTTTAATGAAATATTAATAAAATAATCAAAATAAAATAATGAAATATATACAATATATACAAAACTGGAACTAGCTCCCAGAATGATAATCATGTCAACAGCTGGCACTGGGGCAGTCCCAGTCTGGACTCAGTGGTGGACGGGAACTGGATTCCAGATCTGGATTCAGGATCAGGATAAAAGGCAGATGAACAGACAGAATCCTCCTCAGATGTCGGCCATTGAAGAAAGAGGCTGACCCCCTTGATCCCTCAGCTTTTATACTGAGCATGAGGCAGATGGGATGGAATACCCTGTTGGTCAGTTTTGGGTCACCTGTCCTGTTCACTCCTCCCTGCACATGGGACCCCTCTACACTTTTCCGCTTCCAACCCTCCAACGGGGCAAATAACAAAGTTAGCTGGCCTTACGTGTTATAGCAATAACCTCAAATACCTCAGACCAGGACATTATATCTGGAGCTCTGGGTTTGTGGCCATGCCCTGTGCTAGGTGGACCTTTGCTTCTTCCCATCATGTCCTGATCTTCTCCCCAGTTGACACCACTTCACATTTCTCTTCGCTCTAACCCTTTCTCTAGCCATAGCCTAAGTACAGCACATGCTGCTCTGCTCCACACTGCCTCTCAAGAGACCTCTGGCCATTTTTCCAAGTCAAAACTGTCACGATGGCAAACACTGTGGTTTTAATGAGCCCCATGGGCAATTAGCTACCATGAATGCAGAAAAGCAGCAGCCAAGCAACATCACAGGTCTGCACAGCTGAGCTACTCTTTATAGAATCATAGAATGGTTAGAGTTGGAAAGGACTTTAAAGATCACCTAGATCCAACCCCCCCGCCATGGGCAGGGACACGTCCCACTAGACCAGGTTGCTTAAAGTCCCATCCAACCTGGCCTTGAACACCTCCAGGGATGGGACATCCACATTTAAGGAATGAAGAAAGAAATCCCATTTTATGTGACCCTGCTTTTGCCCTGCTCCACTCCTTCTTTGCTGCCTGGAGCGGAGGCATTGCGATGGATTCGTCGCCAGGAAGGAGCGGCAGGTTAGCTCTGAACTAGCTCTGCTCTCACACACAGCCCAGTGCCTGCAAAAACCCACACTGCTACCAGCTGAACCAGCTGATGCTGGGTGCTGAGCCCATCTCTGAGGCTCTTCTGGGTCACAGAATCATAGAATCATAGAATAGTTTAGGTTGGAAAGGACCTTAAAGATCATCTAGTTCCAACCCCCCTGCCATGGGCAGGGACACCTCCCACTAGACCAGGTTGCTCAAAGCCACATCCAACCTGCCCTTGAACACCTCCAGGGATGGGGCAGCCACAACTTCTCTGGGCAACCTGGGCCAGTGCCTTACCACCCTCAGAGTGAAAAATTTCTTCCTAATATCTAATCTAAATCTCCCCTCTTCCAGTTTAAAACCTTTACCCTTCATCCTATTGCCACACTCCTTGATAAAGAGTCCCTCCCCAGCTTTCCTGTAAGCCCTGTTTAGGTACTGGAAGGGGCTATAAAGTCTCCCCTGAGCCTTCTCTTCTCCAGGCTGAACAACCCCAACTCTCTCAGCCTGTCCCCAGAGCAGAGGCGCTCCAGCCCTCTGATCATCTTTGTGGCCTCCTCTGGACCTGCTCCAAGCGGTCCATGTCTTTCCTATATTGGGGTCCCCAGAGCTGGACACAGCAGTCCAGGTGGCATCTCACGAGAGCGGAGTAGAGGGGCAGAATCACCTCCCTTGCCCTGCTGGCCACGCTTCTTTTGATGCAGCCCGGGACACAGTTGGCCTTCTGGGCTGCGATCACGCATTGCCGGCTCACGCTGAGTTTCTCATCAATCAGCACCCCCAAGTCCTTCTCAGAGCTGCTCTTGATCCATTCTCCACCCAGCCTGTATTTGTGCTTGGGATTGCCCCGGCCCGGATGTAGGACCTTGCACTTGGCCTTTTTGAACTTCATGAGGTTGGCATGGGTCACCTTATCCTTTTACATAACCAAAACCAGGGCAGCCAGGAACTAGGAATCTCAGCAGCTGAGAGAACCTTCATCCAGCCACGCTTCCAAACAGTCCTGAAACCTTTCCCATGAGGTACGTGCTAGGCTGACCCAGCAATGAACAGCCTCTCTATCCTGGAGCCTCTGCTGAGGCAAGGCTCCTGTTGTCACCAAGCTTCCCAGCTTCGACAGAAGACGGCAGTATGTGGCATCAAGAACGTATGCAGAATGCATCCACCTCTCATGAACAGAGAGTCTCTTGGCCCAAGCTTGTCCACCAGGCAAAGCACTGCAGCCTGGTCATGACGCCAAGTCAAGCAGTAAACTGGGCTTTTAAGAAGAAAAGAGTTTCTGCCATGCATGGTGGTGCCTGGCCACGTTTGCTGGTTAGCCTGGGAGCAGTTGCCATGGCACTGCAAAGTAGGAAAATTTCTGGGCTGATTAGGATTAAGCATTGGCTTCCTGAAGACCAGGCTCCCCTCACCAAGCACCTCTCAGTCATTTCTGCTGGCCTCTGCTCTGCTCTGCGTGGGCACGTCTGAGTGCCAAGGGAGAAGCCCAGGAAGGGGGTCCAGAAAACACAGGGTGGGCTCAACACAGTTCCCTCGCAAGCTTTTTTTTGTCTGTTGCAGACAGATACATTGCACAACTACAGGTCTCCCTCCTTTCAAGCACTTCTTTTGCTCAGAAGTTTGTGGCCAGCTCAAAGCCAAGGCATAAGGATGCCCTCCTCGTCACAGTATTAAGTTGTCCCCACATTTATTTACATAGAAAGCAGAGATTTTGTAAGCAATGCTGCAGAGCATGTCCCTCACCATGTAATGGACCCACATGGCTTCTCAAGTAACTCCAGCTAAGAGGGACTGGGTGATGAGCTGCCGTTTCACAGAGTCCCAGGGTTTAAGGCAGATGGGGTGTACAGTGCTAAGCAATCTGCCTGCTTGCAAAACCCGGCACTGACTGCCTCTGCCAAGCCCAAAATTTCCCTCTGAGCAATAATTTTGCTGTCTCAATTTAGAGATTTCCAGCAATGGAGAACCTACGGTCCACCAGCTACCCCAGGTGATGTGTCACAGTGGTTCACAGACTCCACAGGTTAAGAACAGGAGGGCATCTGACTGAGTCTGAACCTTGATGATCAGAGGGCTGAAGCACCTCTTCTATGAGGACAGGCAGAGAGAGTTGGGGTTGTTCAGCCTGGAGAAGAGAAGGCTCCAGGGAGACCTATTGTGGCCTTCCTGTATCTGAAGGGGGCCTACAGGACAGCTGGCGAAGGACTTTTTATAAGGGCATGTAGTCATAGGACAAGGGGCAATGGCTTCAAACTGAAACAGAAGAGATTTAGATTTGGTATTAGGAAGAAATTTTTCACTCTGAGGGTGGAGAGGCACTGGAACAGGTTGCCCAGAGAAGTTGTGGCTGCCCCATCCCTGGAAGTGTTCAAGGCCAGGCTGGATGGGGCTTTGAGCAGCCTGGTCTAGTGGGAGGTGTCCCTGCCGATGGCAGGGGGGTTGGAACTAGATGATCTTTAAGGTCCCTTCCAACCTGTCCCCAGTGGACGATTTCGCCTAAACCACGACACAACCTAAACCATTCTATGATTCTATGATCTCTGGAAGTGTTCAAGGCCAGGCTGGACGTGGCCTTGGGCAACCTGGTCTAGTGGGAGGTGTCCCTGCCTATGGCAGGGGGGTTGGAACTCGATGACCTTCAAGGTCCTTTCCAACCTTAACCATTCTCTGATTCTATGATTCTGTGATTCTCTCTGGCCTCTGCTCCAGATCACTGGACATGGTTCAGTTTTCTCAGTGGGGCTGGAGTTTTGCTCACCCCTAAGTGTCTCTTTGCGTCAATGTCGTTCAGGTCGGCTACTTCACTTCTGCACTTCACCACTGCTTTGGGCACAGCTGTGTCTAGTCATCCCCAGTGGCTAAGAAGAGCTGTGCTCTGTTCCCTGCTCTGATCCCCTTGATTTCCCTGAAGGCCATATGTTACACAAGATCTTCTCAGACATTCAAACAACAGAGGAGCCACCCCAGGGCTGGGAAAGGCCAAACCAGCATCCTGCCCCTGATGGGCAGGTTTCTCTAAAAGAAATCATAGTGGGGGTGCAGGATGGACACACAGGTCCTGTGGATGCTAATATCTGGGTGTATTTTTATTAGAACTCAACATCTTGTGCTGTCAGAGTCTCCAGTGACCCCCAGCACATACATTTTCAGTGATCCTGGTAGTGCCAGCAGCCTGGGACTTCAGTTCCAGCCGCCCTCCCTTCTTGCTGCCCCATGGGTAGGGGCAGATAACCTGTCCCCAGAGCATCTCATCCTTCCAGCGAGAGACCGCTTTCAGCCTGGAGACAGACATTTTCATTGCATTCAGGTCCAGCGTGCAGCTTGTTCTCCCCAGGAGCGTTGGATCCCTGGGGACACTCTGGGCATCTGCAGCTCCCCATGCTGGAGGAGTCTGGATCTGCCATGTCCTCAAGTCTAAACCCCGGGCAAGTGGGTCATTAAATCCCTGTGATATACCCACCCCCTGCGAAGCTCCGATAAACCCAAACCACATTAACAGCCTTTCACATGACCTCAGTGACCTACCAGCTGGAGACCTTACTTCCAGTTTCCATCTCAAACATCTCCGTGGCCATTTCATCTCTGCTCTGATTCTCTCACGGAGGCTGTTTTCTGATTCTAATCGAATCTCCTCCCCGGTGTTCAGTGCCGTCAGAGAAGCCACCTCACCTTTCAGCCATCAATCTCATGGAAGTCTACAATATGCCAGCTCCTGCCAGGTGGGACACCGCAGGATCCCTGAGCAATGGAAGAGCCGCAGGGATGATCCACACAATGCCTGAGCTGAAGCCGAATCCTGAGAGGAGCATAAGAGGCAACACTAGAATGTGAGATCTGACAGGCTCATAACAAACCCAGCTGGCTGGCACTCACACACTGAGCCCAAAACACCCCAGGCCACCCCCCTCCCACCATCCTGATACCATCACACCCCTCTGCATTTAATTAAAAAAGGATTAAAGTAGGCTGTAAGGACGTGGGCGACGGCTGAGGTCAGGGGGTGCCTTGCAAACCTACGCCAAGCCCCGCAGCTGGTGCTGGGACAGTGGGCTGTCTGCTGGTCATGCCAGCTTCTCCAAGATGAAGGCAGGTCTAATCTGAGACCCAGGCAACTTGTCCAGGCTGCTTGTCTCTTGTAGTGCTGGTCTGAAAGGAGAGCTGCAGGGCAAGGATGGGATCAGGGTAGAGGAGCCCTCAGGGAGACGCTTATGCTGCTGGTAAACAAGCAAGCAATGGTTGTGGCATTCCTCCGAGGTCTCCATGCTGTCCCACTGGCCCTTCCCAGGGCTTGTGTTTGCCTGCGTCTCCTTCCAGAGCTCACACCTTTATCCCACGCAAGCCATGTGCAATGGTCCCAGCCCTGGCAGTGAGGTTCGGCTCGGGCAAGCAGCTCTGTCGCAACAGCGCAGGCTGTTCCAGCCCACTCCCCGTTTCCCAAAATATGAATGTTTCACCAGGGCAGAGCTCAGAGTTTTTTTCCACCCTGACAGATGACAGGCAGGTAGGTCATTCCTAGATCCAGCCTCACAGAAAGCCCTGGAAACGTGTCTCTGTGGATGAGGCACAGTGCCAAGGAGTCCCCCAACTTACCTGGCTGGAGGAGCCATGTTCATCGATGGCTGGAAGTCACTGGCACACAGGGGTTAACCCTGGGTTTAAAGCCTTAATATCAGTGAGTTTCGCCTTTAGAGGGGTCACTTATTCACAGGAAGGTGGAGAAAGCCTTAGCTGGCTCTGAGAGGGTCATTCCCCCCTGCGCAGATGTCTCTGGGAACAGAGTCAATGGAATTCATGGTGGGAGCAGTCAATGGCATACGCGGGGAGCTCCCACAAGGAGACATGCAGAGGGCAGAGCTCAGCAGGAAGGGTAGAGGCAAACAGAGGGACTGTAAAAGATGGAATTCGCTAGCACAGAAATAAGAACATGGATCCAGGTCTGAAACCCACCCCTGAGTGATGGGACAGGCTGTGTGGTGGCAGGAGAAGAGATGTCTCAGGCTGGTGGAAGGACCATACTGCACCAATGTTCCTTCTGGGAGCCCTTGGCCGCTTGACTTTTATCACTGCATGGAGAATGGACCTGCAGGACACGAGTTGGTCCCTCATCAGCAGCTTGATGGCCACCCAAGTCTATAACATAGGGCCAGTCCCTGCAAGGAGGACAGGTGAGTCCATGGCATGTAAGTGCTCCCCTAGAGGTGTTTAAGGCCAGGTTGGATGGGGCTTTGAGCAACCTGGTCTAGCAGGAGGTGTCCCTGCCCATGGCAGGGGGGTTGCAACTAGATGACCTAAACCATTCTATGATTCTGTGATTTTACCCAAATGAGTCTTGCATCCCCTAAAGCATTTCAGCTCAGCCCCAAACCCAGCTCTTTCCACAGTGGCTTGGCCATAACAAGCCTGAAGAGCTCAAAGAAGTTCCTCGTGGCCTTTTTAGCTCTTTCGGCTATGAATTCATTTCTTTAGCATTCCCCCCCTTATCTCCATAGCCTAAGACAGCCCCACTCCCTTCACAAGCAGGCTGCTCCGCGCAGGATCTGACCTCTCTTGTGGGTATTTCTAAATGCTCCCAGTCCCAGCAGCCTCAGTAATTGCTGCTGTCCCCTAACCAACCCATCGTCCTGTCCCCTAGCCTTGGAAAGTTTTTCTCCCTCCTTATCTTGCACTTGCCAGCGACTGGCTGATTCATCCACTATCTGCCTCAGGCAACCCACGCAGCCAGTGATGATTGAGTTACTTAACAATTAAGCAGAACCTTGAATCTTTGCAGCACTTAACATGTATTGACTAATTAATCCAAGCACCAATCTGAGGTAAGTTAGATCAGTCTTGTGTGTAGCTTCCAAACATGCCCATGGCTGCCTCGCCACGTGTCGAAGGCAGAGGCAGGTCTGCGGAGGTGACAGGAGGTCCACCATCCCCATGGTCCACACCTCCAAGGGACCCATGAAGCACTGCCCTTCTGTGTCCTACAACCCATTGCAACTTCAGAGGTCACTGGACCCAGGGGACGATGTCCCTAGCGAAGGACTCTTATGAAGGTTGCCCTTGAATGGGCTTTTCTCATGCATCTTCTCTGGCCTTGCATGGTTGCTTCATTCCCTGGCTGTCCCACTCTCCAACCACCAGTGGGGCACCTTCCACACCCAACAGCTGAAACCAACTTGCTCAGACAAGCAAGGAGATGTCCGAGGCTCTGCCACATCTCAAGCGCAGATGAGGAAAATCCTCTCCTGGGGTCCTGCTAGCAGCCAGCCACCAGCCCTGCCGACGCAGGGGAACAAACCTGGCCTTCAGGACGGTGACAGGAGAGCACAGCACGCTGTTCCGCCGCACCCTGCCACAAGTGCCACCCAGAGGGGAGCCAGGCTTTCCCCGCACTCCATCGTATCAAGCCTATTCCCACAGGCTGTCTCAGCCACATCAAAACCCACGTCGCCGTCTCGGCTGTCAGGCGTGGGAGGTAGGGAACCCGCTTCCCGCACGGATGAGCCACACAGGAGCTGTGCGCGGATGGGCGGGCTGGGGAGACACAGGGACGCACCCAGGGTTATGCAGAGACCCCATGGCAGAAGTCAATACCCAGGGGACTCCCAGCCCTGGGACTCGGGAGAGAGAAAAGGAGAAGGTATACCATAGCTAAAGATATGGGTAGAGACTTGGAGAGCCGAGCTCGGTTTCCAACCACTCAAGCCTTGGGGCCTGATCCTGAGCAAATCATCAAGTTTTTCCCTTTTTCCTCCAACATAGTCACTTTTCACCTAGGCAAGACCAAAGAAAAATACCATGTCCTTGTGCCACGCGGGTTCTCAATCATTAGCTAAGACTGAGGTAGACATTAATTGCCCAGAGAAGCTGTGGATGCCTGTCCTGGTTTGAGACTGGAGAGGGACTTTTTACAAGGGCGTGTAGTGATAGGATGAGGGGGAATGGCTTGAAACTAGAAGAGAGGGGATTTAGAATAGATATTAGGAAGAATTTTTTCACTCTGAGGGTAGTGAGGCACTGGCCCAGGTTGTCCAGAGAAGCTGTGTCTGTCCCATCCCTGGAGGTGTTGAAGGCCAAGGTTGGATGGGGCTTTGAGCAACCTGGTCTACTGGGGGGTGTCCCTGCCCATGGTAGGGGGTTTGGAACCAGCTGATCTTTAAGGTCTCTTCCAACCTAAACCATTCTGTGATTAAAACTCCTGATCATACCATGGTCCTCTTGTACTAAAGAGTACAGGATCCCCTCAGCACAAGGAAAGAAACCCCAGAGGTACATGACACTGTTTTGACTCCCTGCCACCAAAAGGTTTCAGCCCATCTGAGTCCTCCAAGCAGCTCATGCCCTTTCTCTTGCTTCCCTGTCACCCCAGGGCTTCAGCACAGTGACGCACACCCCCCCCATCCCTGACAGGCAGGTGATGAGGCTTGAGAAGCGGTTGATGCGAAGGACCTGGCAGCAGAAAGGCACTCTGCCCACCTGGGGAGCTGTGAAGCAGCCAGCCAGAAGAGAGCTTCATCTGAACAACCTTGCTCAGAAAAACCTGGACCAGCGGAGTCAGGATCTGCTCCAACCAGGTGGTGTCTATAACGGCAAGGTACTGGCTTGAGTCAAAAAGCATCCACCTGCACATTATAATGCTGCTCATAACGGTGCCCTTCATGTGCCCTCCATCTCACGCTGCTGCGGACGGGGTTCCTGCCTACCCCGTGGATATACCATTTGCTCGCTTTATTACTGCGCATCGAACACCACCAAAGGCAGAAGAGAAACTTCCCCTCCCTGTGAAATTCACCCCAGAAAATCCTGAGTTGTAAAGCAGGGGAACTTGTAGACCAACACTTTACCTCTGGGTCCTAAACCATCACATATATTAGGAGGGATTTTTTTTTTTTTTTCCTCTTGCCTGAATATGTGCTGATCTCATTCATCTTGGGAAAAGCACGGGGTGTTCTCATCCAGGCTATACCTGGCAAGCTGCGTACGCTGTGACAGAGGGAGCGAACTTCTGAGCAAGCTCTGCAGTGGCTGCCGCCGGCTTCCTTGTGGTTTCTTTCTTGAGCGAGAGGCCGGCTTCTTCACCTGGCATTCTTGAGAGAGATGAAGGGTAAGTCAGCAAATCAGCTTCCCGCACTGCAAACATCCTCTGCATTCAGCCATGGCAGAATTAGCTCAGGTCAGATTTGCCAGTCGCTGAGTGAGAAACGTCTGCAGGGCTTTCTACCCCCGCCCCCCTCCCTCCCTGCATCTCCCCTGGAGGGAGAAAGCGAGGAAATGTTTTTAACATGCTGCACGGAGGCAGGTTGCGGGAGCCGTGGTACCCGACCAACACGGCTCAGTAAGCGTCAGCCGGGGAAATCAACATGGGAATGTTACTGCTGCTATTTTAAACATCGGCAGAAAGCGCTAGCTAGCAACGCCGAATTCGACGGGGCTGCGTAAAGCCCAGAGCAGCGACAGCGGCGCGAGCAGCCTGCCCGTACAGCAGGGATCCCCCGCGTCGCAGAGCCAGCCGTTGGCACCGATGCGCCAGCTGCTCGTTCGCTGGCTCGCTGGGTTTGTTGATCTATTTGCTAACTAAGACGTTGCTTTGACATGGCAACTGGGAAGCCGGCACCCAGGTGCCTCCGTGTCACGCAGGCACCCTCTGTTTAGGTCCGCTGGTTAAAACTGAATGGGAGCTAAGCCGTTCAAAGGGATCTGCGCCGCCACCAACGTGAGTGCTCCGGCAGTGAAAGTTGCATGCCTGTCTCCATGGGGGGATGCAGCTCTCACCGGGTGACTGCCGAAAAAACACCCCTGCTCTGCCGGGTCTCTCTTGCCTTGCTTGCCTGGGAGAGGATGGAAAGAGGGCACGGTGTGGGATCGTCGCAGCCGGTGGGTGCTGCTGAAGGCAGCGTGTGAGATTAAAGGTGGTGTCTGGGAATAAAGATACCGCAGCAACTCCCAGCTTGAAAATAAGGAATAGTGCAGGTCTGGCTACTGCAGGAAAAGTCCCCTTTGTAAATCGTGCCGGCTGGAGCGAGATGAGCAATTATGTGGATTCTGCTGCGGCTCATTTTGGTCAGGTTAATTTGGGAAGAGGATGTTTGCTGGCAGCTAAAGGAGGCAGCCTAGGAGATCAATTACGATGCAGAATTACCAGACCAGGCTAACGTTCGGAAATGGTATAATAATCTCACGGCAGGGAAACACGGTTTGGTATGTTTTACCTTCTGAGATAGTCAGGAGGGGAGAGACCTTAGCTTAGAGGGCTCCTCTTGTCTTAATTAAATATATATTATTTTTTTTTCAAAGACAGAGCCTGTTTTGCAAAGCCCAGACACCCCGGTGATGGGCGTTGCTGAAACTAGCTCTCTTGCCCGCTGTCTGAATGCCGGGCCTTCCCAGGAACCCTCTTTGTGCAACCAAAACAGCTCAGTCGCAGGGGAGTTTTTTCACGCTGGTTTTGTGTGTGGGTGCGTATGGGGGGGGGGGGAGGGGGGTGTTTAGGGGAGGACGCATGAACTGCTCCTTGCACCCTGAGTCTGACTCTGTGGCTGTATTACTGTAGCTGTGACGACGGGGATGACAGAGGGCTGTGCTTTTAACAGGAGAGTCCTGGTGGGGTTTAACGTGATGAGCGCTCCCAGTGCTTTCAGTGCTCACACAGTGTCGGGCATCTCGTAGCTAAAACTGATGCCTGTTTCTCAAAAGGTGATGTCAAACACCCAGTGCTAGCAGGGGACCTCCTGCCTGGATGCAGCAAGGATGGGAGGTCAGAGCTGACACGCAGCTCCAGATGGGGTGACGTAGCAAAAACGCCAAGAAGCGTGAGTTGACGGTGTTGATTGAGACTGAGTGGAGATCGGAAAGGAGGACAAATAGCAGTGAATCCTCCCGGAGAGGAGGTGGCTGGGGATCAACAGGGAGAGATGGGATTTGTGAGACGGTTCCTGGGGTGTGGAGGGGGCAAGGGGTATGTAAGTACAACACACACAAGCATGTGACAGCAGGGACTCCTCTCCACATTAATTTGTCGGTGTCTGTGCTCACCAGCAAGTGCACAAAGCCACAAATAAGAGATCATAAATCATAGAATCACAGAATGGATAGAGTTGAAAGGGACCTTAAAAGATCATCTAGTTCCAACCCCCCTGCCATGGGCAGGGACACCTCCCACCAGACCAGGTTGCTCCAAGCCCCATCCAAACTGGCCTTGAACCCCTCCAGGGATGGGGCAGCCACAACTTCTCTGGACAACCTGGGCCAGTGCCTCACTACCCTCAGAGTGAAAAACTTCCTAATATCTAATCTAATTCTCCCCTCTTCCAGTTTGAAGCTATTCCCCCTCATCCTATTACTAAACACCCTTGTAAAAAGTCCCTCTCCAGCCTTATTGTAGGCCCCTTTAGATACTGGAAAGATGCTATAAGGTCTCCCCAGAGCCTTCTCTTCTCCAGGCTGAACAACCCCAACTCTCTCAGCCTGTCCTCATAGCAGAGGTGCTCCAGCCCTCTGATTATCCTCGTGGCCTCCTCTGGACCCGCTCCTCTTTCTTATGTTGGGGTCCTCAGAGCTGGATGCAGTACTCCCGGTGGGGTCTCCCCAGAGCAGAGTAGAGGGTCAGAATCGCCTCCCTTGACCTGCTGGCCACGCTGCTGGAGATGCAGCCCAGGATGTGGTTGGCTTTCTGAGCTGAAAGCGCACATTGCCGGCTCATGTTAAGCTTCTCATCAACCAACACCCCCAGGTCCTTCTCCTCAGGGCTGTTCTCAGTCCATTCTCCACCCAGCCTGTACTTGTGCTGGGATTGCCCCGACCCATGTGCAGGACCTTGCACTTGGCCTTGTTGAACTTCATGAGGTTCACACAGGCCCACCTCTGAAGCCTGTCCAGGTCCCTCTGGGTAGCATCCCTTCCCTCCAGCATGTTGACCGCACCACTCAGTTTGGTGTCATCAAGAGATCTAGCATGCTTGCAAGAAAGGGGACTTTTGCTCATTCCCTACTTCTCTATTAAACTTTACATTGCAAACTCTGCTTTAGCTCTTCATCCAGAGGGAAAAGAGCAGTTGCTTGTGAAGGCTGATTTTTTAAAAGCAGTAGCACAAGGGACCTAAAGCACAGCCTTCATCCTGCATAACGTTATTCTGTTCCAACTCCCAGCGCCTGCTGCAAAACTGGTCGTAATCAGACTATTCAGCAGCATAAAGGCAATTCCTCTGCAGCAGTAGCAGTCTGCTACAGATTGCTACTTCATTTTCTTTTGCTATGGTTTTCGCACTAAGTTTATGGTCTGTATCATTTTGTTTAATGCTCTGGAGGACAAAGGGCCCTCTGTACCGAGCAACCATACTAAAACATGCCTATTAAACCTCACCCCATGAAAGCAGAGGGGCTGACTACTGCAGGCTTTGGTGGCAGTCGTGCTGATGTTTCTAGTCTTGAAGATTACAGGAACCAAGCGTAGAACAAGGTCGCTATTGTCGGGAAGGCTGGAGGTCCAGTGGTAGGAGAGCAAGAATGGAGCATGAGGAAAGGCTTGCAGATCTCTGGCTTGCAAGAGACTAACCAGTTGCCTTCACCCAAGGTGGAAAAGGAGACAGATCGAAGGTTGTCCCTCCATGGCTTATTGACAGTTTGTCAAGCAGGGGTTGGGAGGAGGCTCCAGCTAACGACTGAGCATTCATGTCATTTCTTTCCTCCAGCACCTAACGCTCATTCATAATCTGGATCCAGGAATCCCTTCACCCACCTCTGAAGCATGGTCACTGCTTTGCCTTGCAGTGATCGCAAACCTAGTTATAATCTGTTATTGAAGTGGGTGTAGCCCTCCCACCTTCCCACCATGGAGGGACTAAGCAAACTGATCTTGGCTGAGCTTCTCTCCTGGACTGACATCCACAGGGTGCCCCTCTCTCTGCCATGAAGTCGTGTGTCAGTGTAAGCAGTTCTGAGAAGATGGATCCAGACCCAGAACCAGGTGAAGGCAAAGATCTCCAACATCCCAGAGCAAGGGAGGATTAGATCACATGCAAAGCAAACACCTTGCTAGCGACTGCATGCATACGCAGGTGTAACCACATAGCCCACAGCTCCAATACAAACACACTGACCTGAACGGCAGCCAGATCATTTTTTATGAGAATGCACCATTCTTGAGCAATTTTTCCAGCACATCCCACGCAAACAGGTTTTCCTTGAACACTGCACAGCAGCATTTACCATCTCATGCCAGCTCTTTTTTTTTTCCTACTTTTGTAAGGGGTGGGAGGGCTCTCACGTATCACTTCGTGCCTCTATGCTGGCGAGCACAGAGTCTGAGAGGCATATCCTCACAGACACAAAATACAGCACTAAACCATTTCATGTGACCAGTTCTGCCGAAGTCAGGCGAGATCCCACCTTTCCGCAGAAATCTGAGGCCTTCAACTTGGCGCATATATACCAGTTCAATAACACATCCTTCCCTCTTCCCATTAACACAATGGCCTTCCCAGGAAGGGCAAACCGATTCTTCCCAGTGTGCATGTAGTGAGTAGCACTGCAGAAGGGGCATTGATCCTTCAACACTGGCACAAGCTATTGGTGTCCATGATATTTTACTAAATTAGCTAAATTCTTGGTGGTAAAACAGGGACGTGAAAGGAAAATGGATAGTGTGCGTAAAGTCACGGGCACAGCTGACATTTCTGGCCCAACGCAGGGCCAATTTATCAACTTCTACCAAACAACAGTACCTCAGGGCAGCCAAGACGTATCACCAGATACATTAATTGTACTTCTTGGTTAGTGGTGAGTGACAGAAAGGTGTTATTTCTTCCTAATTAAGAGAATAAATGGCTGGAGTCTCTCCCTTCCCTTCCCGTATGGGAGAGCTGGAGGGATGTTTCTAGGGGAGCAGCTCTGCTCCTTGGCAGACGTTCTTCTTTGATCCAAGCTCGCAATCTCATCAGGTCCTTCATTTTGGCATGCAGAAGGGAGGGGGAAGCGAAAGCGGTGCTGCCCCTTGGTACCCTTGTACATTGGCCTGATTTGAAGAGCAGTGGGAAAATTGTATTTATTCCAGACAATCTAACAAAAATTTCCCATGTTGTCTCATTCAGTAGAAAACTGATATTCTCGTTCTTCCTTGATCAAATTGGATCACCCTGAAAAGTCTATTAATTCTAACCCATCAAAAAAAAGTACCAGGGGATATAAAACTTCAGCCCCAAACAAACAAACAAAAAATTAGTAGAAATTGAGTATTTTCCTTTATTTGCCATATGACACACTAAATAATGGTCAGAATTGGCAAACGCCTAGGGAAAACTGTTTCGTCACACAAGGGAGAGAAGCAGCAAATCCTATAGTCATGCAGAGGTGGATTGAGCCCTGTCTCTGTGTGCTGCTGGAGGCAGACTGAGTAACCTGCTAGGTCTCTTAGGGCCACAAAGATGATCAGAGGTCTGGAGCACCTCTCCTATGAGGACAGGCTGAGAGAGATGGGGTCGTTCAGCATGGAGAAGAGAAGGCTCCAGGGAGACCTTATTGTGGCCTTCCAGTACATAAAGGGGGCTTACAAGAAAGTTGGAGGGGGACTTTATACAAGGGCATGTAGTGATAGGACGAGGGGGAATGGCTTCAAACTGGAAGAAGGGAGATTTAGATTAGATATTAGGAAGAAGTTTTTCACTCTGAGGGTAGTGAGGCACTGGCCCAGGTTGTCCAGAGAAGTTGTGTCTGCCCCATCCCTGGAGGTGTTGAAGGCCAGGTTGGATGGGGCTTTGAGCAACCTGGTCTGGTGGGAGGTGTCCCTGCCCATGGCAGAGGATTTGGAACTAGATGATCTTTAAGGTCCCTTCCAACCCAAACCATTCTGTGATCCTATGATTCTACTTGCCCTGTCAGACCTGTTCCAGGGTATTTGACATAATTCTTAGCGAATTGTCAGGCACAGGACCAGCTTCTAACTGGGATCCCAACTGTGTCACTAGCAGGGACTCCTGTGTTTGACTGCTGTATTCATGAACATCGAAGAAATACCTGTTAGGAGAGAGAAAGGATGAGCCAGATTCTCCTCAGCTTGTAGTCCACAGGCCGCTCACCACTGCCAGAGGATTCACTGTGCTTTGGCAGGGAGGAGAGGGAGTTTCGGATAATAACTCTCACATGCACAAGCCAAAAGAGAAGACAATGATAAACACACAAAGAAAAACACGGCTTAACTTTGCCTTAGCGACTTATGAAACCCACAGGAGTGGCGCTCCACAAGGGGGGGATTTGCACACTTAAGTGCAAAGACTAAATGGCCACAGGAGTGAAAAAAAACATTGACAACCGCTAATATATTATGCAGTTCTTGTCTGACCATCCTGAGCATCTGAATTTCCCCCGCAGTGAGCTGCATTAGGCTGCAGAGCAGCCTGCTGTCAGGAAGCTTTGGCAGTGACGGTGGAGAGGCTGGATGCTCTTGGCATCCATTTTGACAAGTCTATTGTGCAGACGGGTTTGCAGAGCCGCACTGGGTACCAAGGAGAACAGTGTCCTCTTCTGCGACTGGGCAAGAGCTGTGGCTCTCCACACGTTGTGCGGTATCCGCTTCAGCCTCCGGCACAAAGCCTTGTGAGCAACAGAGCCGGGACCACGTTGCCTCTTTGTATGAAGTCTGGGCAGACACATCCAGGTCACTCACTCCAGACAGCATTCACGACCTGCATTTTTGCTGTCTTCCAGTAGCCCAGAGGGGAGCTCGGTGCCTTGGCAGCAGCCCTGCCTCTGTCCCCAGGGTCCCTGGGCTGCACTGCCCGCTGGAGCATGGCTGGAGCGTGTGGCAGCTCAGGAACTTGGGAAGAGGCCACCACGTCCTGCTTGGATGTGATGTGCCTCACACCATGGTGCCTTTTGGGTTCATTTAGGCACACAGCTCATTCTTCACTGGCTGAAGGGAGATCCAAGAACAGGATTTAGCTGTAGCTCACCCTCCCCTTCCTTCTCTTCCTTCATCCTCTAGCAGGAATAAATGCAAAAGGGAATGAAGGTCATCCAAGGCCAAGGCAAGTCCATGCTAATCTGTCTCTGGAGCCTTGGTGGAGTCCAGCATTCAAGCACTGGGTAGTATTGGGAAATGGATAATTGAGCAGGAAAGGCCAGAATTTGGCAGCTGTGAAAAGGAGAGGCACACTTTACTTGTGCCATACAGAGAAAGGTGAGGGTTTCCCTCTGCTCCTGGGCTGTGGACACGAAGGTACATGGGTTGGCAGACTGAAGGTGAAAGACTGTGCCACACTTCTTGTTAGGCCAACAGGAAGGAACTGCACTGGAGAAAACACAATGGCTTGAGGATGACTTTCGCACTCACGGGAGAGATCACATCTGTGCATATCCCTCCTGCACTTGCTCCCATGGCATTTTTAGCAGATGCCCTTGTATGCATTTGAGAGAGAAAGAAAATCGGTCTGATAGTCCATTCTTCTAGCAGATCTTCCCTTTTGTTTCTGAGGCCAACTGTCCATCTCAAAAAAGACTTTTCTCTGCCATCCCGGAGAGAGAACTGAAAGTGCAGGATCAGCTGAAAAAGGTGAACTTGCTGAGAGCAAACCCGACACCCTCTGCAACATCCAAGAGACCGGAAACTTTGTTTGCTTTGTTTCTACACAACTGATCAATTAAAACCAATCAATGAAACACTGCGGGTTAGCATGTTCCTGCCTCCACCCCGCAGGCTCGTGGTGCCACCTGATTTGAACAGCAGATCGGAGTTAGCACATGCACTAACACACACGCAAGCGCACTCTCCTCCATCAAGATCCCAAGTCCTCCTGCAGGCTTGTTTTGGCTCTCAGTGAGGAAAGGCCAGTTGAAAGCAATCATCCCGGGTGATGGGATGTATCGTGGATGTCTAATCATTATCTAAAGCTCAGCCTGGATAAAACAGAGTTTTTGACATCCTTTTCCTCCAAAGCCTTCTCTCTAAATCTTCCTACAATGCAGCAAGTAACACAATGTGTTATCTGCCATGCAGACATGGCTCCTGAATGACACCTCACACCTCTCTTTCAAGGTCCATGAATTTAGGCTGTAGTTAAACCTTGTGGATTTTTTCAAACCCAGCTTCTCCGGCCCTGCAGGTCTTGCGTACCTATTCTTTCCTCTGTTACTAAAGTACCTTCCGTGGGCCCTGATCATGCTTCACTCTTACCCATTCAGGTCACTACCATGGAAGGTTTTCTCCTAACCTCTCCTTTTGTCTTGCTTCCCAGCCTGTATCCCTCCATTGCCTCCTCCCTTCCCATAACACCAAACTCAGATCTTCACTCTCAAAGCCCTGTGACTTCTCTGACCATGGTGATTCTCACCACCAACAAGGCCACGATGGCCACCTCTCTGGCCAACCTCCTCGTACTCTCTACCACATATATTTGGAAGGGCTCTTCAGAATCATCTAAAAATCAACACCATGACACCGCCCCCCCGCCAGTCCCTGACAGAAACCCATCTTTGCCCCCAGTACAATGCTGAGGTTGCCACACAACATACCAACAAACATCGCTTTCCTTCTCCCGGTTCCCCTGTTTGGCTGAGCCCACCCATTTTCCTATGTCTCAATCTTGGAATAGCAAACATAAGGGTTTGTTGCGCAGCGCAGCTTAGCCCAGCTGCAGCTTCTCGGCCTATGGCAACAGAAACCAGGAATAATAATAGCAAGGTGGTGACTCATTAAAACCAATAACCTCAATAATTAGGCTTACTTAACTTTTCCAATTGTATAAACAACTTGGGGGGAGGGGGGGGGAAGATCTTAATCCTTTCCAATATTTTTTACTTTTCCAATTTCTCACACAGAAATTGTCAGTATTGGGCATTTGTCTTAGTCAAATTCCCTCTCTACACAACAGTAAATTCATAGAGTGAGGTGAAACGTTTGCTTCACCCGTATTCTGTTAGTGCTAAAGACTCTCCAGCACCTTTTTGCTTCTGAGCAAGGAGGAGCCCAACTGCAGCTCTGCCTTGGTGCTGACACTGTCCCAGCTGCCATTGCTATAGGAAAAAAAAAAAAAACCAAAAAAAAAAAAAAAAAAAAACAAAATGAAGGCAAAACTGTCCAAGTTTTGAGCTCCTGAAAAATCTGTTTAAATCAGCAGGGGTAGAGACTGGATGCAATTTTCTCTCCAGGTCGGTGGGTGCATCTCTGCCATCCACCACTGCATTCAGCTGCTGCTGGTTGAAGTTGTACCTTGGGTACCTGCTCCTCTCTAAATCATAGAATCATAGACTCATCTAGGTTGGAGGGGACATCGAGTCCAACCATCAACCTAACACTGCCAAAACCACCACTACACCATGTCCCTAAGCACCACGTCTACACGTCTTTTAAATAACCCTCATCTGCCCATCGCCTCTTGCCAGAGGTGGAGAAGGAGGCATGGACCAAGACAAGAGCTGCCTGTGGGATTAGGAGAGGGTGTTTGTGGGACAAGGAGCCATCAGAAGGAGGAGAGCACTTGGGAGAAGGTACCTGAGGGACAGATGGGCAGGTAGCCTGGGGGCAAATGGGGCAAAGAGATTGGGACAAGGCGGCTGGTGGCATAAGGAGTCCTGATGGAAGAGGGTGGAACAGAGGAGATGAGGAGCCAGATATGAGAGGACTGGGCTGAAAAGAGATGAAGGGATCACACTGGGAAAAGAGGGAAGAGAGATGGGCATTGGATCCCTCACGCTCCACTCCCATTTCTCTGGCCTTCTCCTTGCATTTCAGGCGCACCAGGGTCTTGTGTTTAAATTTTTCTTTTTTTTAATTGCAAAAGATCTCGATACCCTGCAGCTCCCAAGGAGACTGGCATCAGGAGTGGCAACTGAACCAGTGCTGCCCTGGAAATGGCTGCTGAGACCCCAGCAGGGCAACTGCCCTGGTGGCAGCATTGGGGAAGCCTTAGTGTAGACAAGACCTCAAGAACTTGACCTCCAGGCTGTCAAACCTGCCCCCATAGCCCTCACCCTGCCCCGAAAAAGACCCGATGGGTACAATAATACGGTGTTAAAAATGGAAAATGCTTATGGAGAGAAATCAGCTTGCTTTGTTACGCAGTTTTTTGTCCTGGAGTTCCTTTTGATGTAAATGTGTGAAATTACACATTTATTGCAAGATTCAAATGTAGCCATGGCAACGTGATTATCAAACAGTTGCATATGGAAACGTAAATCCATACAGGTTTCTGGCTGGCGAGATTAAACTGCCCAGGGAGAGGACTGAATGTATGCCAAGCCTGGGCCCTCCGTGTCCAAAAAGAATCATCTCTGGCTTCTGTGCCTAGGAAAATTTCATTTTTTTGCATCTAAATTGTGTCCATTCAGCTGGGCTGTCCACCAAGCAGATGCAGAAGGGCAGCTAAAGAAACCGGTACCCTCAGCAGAGCCATGGCATCACGTACCACCCACCTACACAGGGCAACGCTGCCTTCAAGGCTGCCTTAAACAAAAACTTTTGTGAGGGACAAGGAGAGTTCAGCCAGGAGCTGTGTCTCCAAAAAGGAGCCCTGAGTAGGTTTAGGTTACACCTCGAGCTGTATTTGTAGATTTACTATGCAAGAGAACAGGCTGGGCAGCCAATGGTAGCATGCTCAGAGCAGCCGGGGCATTCCCCCACCCACGGTGCACTCATGTGACAGCGATCCGGTGACATCCAAAGAGGGGACGAGCAAAGCTGGCATGCGTACCGACCACAAGTAGGAAAAGGCTGTGCCCTTACAGCCTCAAAACCGTGACCTTGCCGGCCATTCCTTGGAAACAGGGCCCCAACAATTAATTTTCTGGAGCCACCAGTTACAAGCTGAGCCACAGTATCGCAGCCAAGGAAAGTTTGTCGAAGTCTTCTGCCTTCTCCCCTGGACACAAGGCAGGCTCCAAAACATCACATAGCAGTATTTGCACGGAGGCTGTGCTCAGCTCAGAGTCCTCTTGTGTGCAGAGTGATGAGTATATCATCAGGTGGACTGTGAAATAACCACAAAACTGTTATTAAAAGAAAAAGGAAAAAAAAAGGAATAAGGAACGTGCACCCCAGCACGGAAACAGGCCAGTGGGGAGGAAACAAAAGTTTTAAATAGACACTCAAAGTTTGGCAGAATTTGGCTGTACGTGAAAACAGAGTAGTGGAAGTGCACAAATTCGTCCTTGTTTTGCTTTTTTCCAGAGATTTGAGGTGGCTCTTTCACTGAGAAACACAAAAGTAGGGCACAGTCCTGCAGCAGGTGCCCGCTCGGGAGGTATTCACAGCCCCCAGGTTTGGGTACCTGAGGCAGAAGCACCGGCATCCCTTTTTAATCAGCAGAAAAGCAGGTTATCTCCACAACAATGTGGTGAGCGGCTTAGTCGGACACCGAAAACATCTGACGGCAACGTCCCCGAGCTGTCATATAGGAATTCACATGATGGCTTCCTCGGTAGGATATTCCCATAGTTAATTAACCTCTGATCCTTATTTCCAGCAGGAACATCTCTTGTTTCTGTCTCCAGCAAATAGCTCTTGTAGCGCCTTGCCTAATAGATTAGGCAGCCTGCTCAAACTTGGCATCTTCTCCTGCTGCAGGTATTTCTGGGGACTGAGCAAATCCCTTTTAACATTCCCTCCTGCAAAGCAAATGTACCAGAGCTCCCCCTCGCTCTTGTTTCCAAACCTTCCAAGTATGTAAAGTCCCAGATCAACCATCCTGCTCAGTTTCTGTCTCCGCATCACGATGTTTTATAGCAGAACCTCTTTAGTTTTTCTCAGCGACTATTTTAAATACTATTTCACAGGAAATTTTTGGCTTGAATAAAATAGAGGCTTTTATTATAAAGACAGCCCTTTCTGAGTAAACATGAGGCTTTGGATTTTAGAAGTGACAAATACTGTTTCTTAATTAAAAAAAAAAAAAAAAGATTAATTTCCCCAAGCCATTTTAGAAAATTAATAAAAACTATTGCTGTGCTAATTGCTGTTACCCAAACAATTTTCACAACAGCCCCTGCCTGTGGCCATGCAGATACGGGTCATTCTGCACACGGACTTGCCATTCCGGGCTGTAGCTGATTAAATATCTGATTTTCGGTTAGCCATGAATTATCGCTAAAATAAAGGCACCACAGCCCTTCTGTTAAACACTGCCTGATGCAATGCCCGGATTCCTGCGATGTGGGAGTGCTGCTGTGCTGATGAACCATCCAAGCCATGCTACCGCAGCATCTGCACCCCAAACTTGGTCTCTGCTGCTTGAGAAAATGGACCAAACCCCTCTAAGAGGGGAGGCAAAGCCGTTGCCTGCATCTCCTCGTTCCCCTCTCTGCACAGCCCTTTGCAGTCCGTTGATCTGCGTAATGGGAGAATACTAATGGGAGCAGTAGAGCCTGAAGTGGCTTAAAGCCATTTTATTGCAGGATTAGTGCCGGGAGGGTTTGAAACATGCCGGTGCTCAGCTCAGAGCAAGTCAAGAGCTTTCTGCTTCTCGCAGACGTTGAGTACGCTCAGCGTACCGGCCTGCCTCACTGCAGCACGGCTAACTGCTTTTATGAATGGAGTTAAAAACAACAAATGCTGTGAAGCTGTTGCTAAGAAGCTTTTTTTTTTTTTTCCTGGTGTCCTGACTGCTCCAGCCAATGTAAGCCACAGCGTTCCCAAGCACTGTGCAGCCCTGAAATCAAGGAAGTAGGCAGGAAAAGAAAAGCACAAGGTTCCCTATCTGTTCTCTGCCTGAGTTTAGTTGAGCAATTATACAATTCCAGATCCGTGATTATTCCTGGCAAGGTTTATTCATCTCATGGGAGACTTTTTGGAATAACACAGTGCTTTTGTAGGGAGTGTCAACCACCAGGTGAACGTGCCTTCCAGATGTGAATTTTTTTTTTTAAATATGTAAGTAATTGTTTCTTTACAGTTTGGTCTTTGCCTTTTAATGACTCACATTTCTACTTTGTCAGCTTTCAACACAGGCCCTGCCCTCCCTCCCAGTACTACAATCCTCCCAGATCTCACCCACTGTGCCAGGTCACCCAGGGTGAAATCATGAAAGACAAGAATCCATTTACTCGGCGCCCTGTCCAGATGTTCCGCTTACAGGGGCTGCTTTTAGGGGGCTGCAAAAACTCTGGGCACAACAGTCAGAAGGCATAAAAAACGAGGTGCGAGACTGTCTCTACTACATTCAAAGAGAGGTTTGTCTGCCGTTTATTATTCGGACAAATCCAGATGCATTTTCACGGAGACGGGGACAGCCTCTGACCCCCAGCACCGTTTCTGTGCCAAGTGTCTCATTCCTCTTCCAGCCTCCTGCAGTGCAAAAGTGCTCTTTGCAATAAAGAGGAAGAAAGCTTAAACATTCATAAAACTAATTCTTTAGTTTTAATCTCAGTGAAATATGACTGCACCTTTTATTAGCGGGGTTTTTTGTGTAACTTTTCCCTCCTTCATTCCTCTCCAAAAAATGTATTCAACTTGAGGCAGGGAGCAATTATGGAAAATTTCAGGCTGAATGGTTAAAGCACGGCCAACTTGTAAAGTAATTGGAAACATAGAAAGGAAAGTGTTTGGCAACATGGGATAAAAGGTGCTATGCAAGTGGGGGATTCTTTTTTATTGCAAGCTCTCCTCTCTCTGATATGTTAATTGTGTTTTGCCTGATCCCTTGACAGTTCATTAATTTTTTGTCCCATTGCAGGCTGTTGAGTGCAGATAAATTTCAGGCAATTACGGCAACACCCTAGAAGTTTGTATAGAAAGGAAACTCTCTGTTTCCTGTATCATCCTTCTGGGGATCTTGAAAGAGTTCACAAAAGCCACTTAAGCAAACTTTCTTTGCTGGATAACGGAAGGAAAGGAAACTGTGAACAAGCAAACAACACTTAATTCCATGAGACAAGAGATACTCATAGGTCATGAGAGAGAAAGTAAAGTCAATGAATGCAACACACACACACGCGCGCGCGCGGGCGCACGCACAGAAACTACCTTGTACTCTAAAAATAATGGGAATTTCTGCACCTGCGTGCTATTTCTGATGTCTGAAAAGGTAAATCAGGCAAACTACCAGTGAGATGTGCGGTGGAATATCCGTACCTGCAACACGTGAAATCATTTTGAAGTTTTTTTGTGGTTCAAATAATATCTTGTGGGCTGAGTTGGAAACAGTTATGGATCAGCTGAACAGCTTCACTTTCTTCCTGTTCTTAACAGCACAGTTGCCAGAGGTCTGCTACCACCAGCTCTGTATTTTTTGTCACGTACAGATGGAAAGCAAAGGTCTGAACAGCTGTGAGTTTTCTGGGGGCTGGCTTCAAGCGCAGAATTCCGATGGAGCTCAGAGAGCTGCAGCAAAACACAGCTTCAGGTGTCCAAATGCAGCCTCTGCCTCCAAGCCCTGGAAATATTGGGGACACCAATTTATAGGCTTGTCCCCATCTCTGAATTTTATACCAGTTTTCTAAGGAGGTAAGGTTGGTCCAACAGCGTGCCTGCCCCCCTTTCCTGACAACTTTTAAACCCCTTGGCTTCAGCTGCATATCAGAGGGAGATCACAATCACAGAGTAGATGAAATGCTGTAAGTTCGTTAAAATAAGTGCATAGAGGAGGAGATTTGAAAGTGGCTCATCTGCACTATGGATTTTGTGGTATTTGATATGAGTAAATCCAGGCAGTAGAGAGACCTCGTATCTGCTTAAACCACAGGAATACAGGTTGAAGTTTGCAGTCCACAGCAAGGCACAGACCTGTCAGAAGAAATGGTTTGGGGGGTACTTGGTTAGCAGTAAGCTGGGCAGGGAGGGAAGAAGGGAGAGAAAGGGAGGCAGTACAGCAGCATCTCATTTCTGGAAAGTGAAGTTCCAAACAAGCCAGAAGGGATGATACAAAGCTGATATCCCCTACAAAACCCACTCGTCCCTCTCAGAAGAGGAAGAGTTTGCGCAGCAAGGTGATTGAAGATCCATACGAAAGGACCGGGCCATCTTACTGGTCATTTTCAGGACTATCCATCAGGAGAAAACAATCTACATTTCAGCTCAGCTCAGGGCCCCATAGTCCCCGAATACTACTCTGACCTTCTCCAGCCATGTGCCAACCACGGCCTCACCAGGCCACACTGAGAGGTTGTGGGGAACAGTGTTACCCATCAGGTGTTGAAAAATAAACCTCTGAAGGCAACATCATGGGCTTGTTGAGCGTCTCAGAAGGGAGGAGAAAGACAGAGTGAATTATGGTGCCAGTGCCAGCAGGTCTCCAAGCCGACAGATGATCAGGAAAAACAAGAGGTGGCTGGTGTATGTTCTATACCTGTTGTATTGTCGAAGAGAGGATTTCTGTCTCCAAGGGCACTGACTGGCAAGTTTTGAAAGGCAATTTAAGAAAATATCAATTGTGAAAACATTTTTTCTGGCAGATTCTGCAACATATGCTTCTGGTCTGACCAAAACCACTAACAGGGGAAAAAAAACAGAGCAAGGAAAATACATGAAACTTCTGCCAGCTGGAAAAAAAATATTTTGTTCAAATTTGGAGCAATCCATTCGGGCCAGCTCTTGTTTAATTGGGACTGGAGAGGGCCTTTTTTTGGCAGAAATGCAACTGATTAGTTGACAGGAAAAATCCAAACTCCTCAAAAACACTTCTCATGGTCTTTTCTCAAAGATCTCCGCAGCAACAGTGTTTCCCTGGAGAGCTTGTTAAACCTCCCAAATAACCTCATTGCTCCTCTCAGTTTTATTAACTTCTTTATCTTGAGTCATAACCTCTCAAGTCTGCTCTCGAGGTTGCAAATAATCTCCATTCAAATAGTCACCTTCTGAGCTTCTGTTGTCTTTCTGTACTCTGGCCCAGGTGAGTGGTAAGAAAACCTCGTGGAGAGCATCTGTCCACATCCAACATAAATGCATCACCAGTCCAGAAAAGTGGGCTGAAACCCATTCAAAGAGAAAGGATCTTTTCTCCTATTCTGATATATTCAGAAAATATTTCCTGCTGCGTTTTATTCACTAATAATAGGAGAAAAAAAAAATCAGGAATACAAAACTTTTGGTTCTACCGAAGCAGCAATGGGTCTTTGAGGTACTTAAGTTAGGAGCTTAGTCAGCAGGATCCCTTTAAAAATAAGAAAAGAAGCTGCTGAACTGATAGGATTGCTCAAGTAAGAAGAGCAGCAGGAGAGCACATCTCTGTCACCTTCCTCATCTCTTTGCTGTTGGCAGAGTATTCACACACACACATCAAGAAAAGAGCAATGCCACCTCTGGGTCCCCCTCCAGCAGATTGTGTTGTAGCCCTGGGAAGATCTGGGAAGCATTTGAAGAAGATGATGAAATTGTTTGAGAAGGAACTGGAAAGTGCAGATGTTTTTATAGGGATGAGAAGGGAGAACGGGAAGGTGACTTATCCCAGGAAAGACAATATTACGCGAAAGGGCCTGACCATTATCCACCAACCTCCACAAGCTGAGACAAGGTTTAGGACTGTCGCATGAGTCAACGTGCATGACTTATTCAACAGAAAACTACTAATTTTTCATGTAGGGTTTCCCACCAAATCAGCTAGATGAACTGATTCATCCTGAGCATATACAATCAACAAACAAAAAGGAAAGGAAAAGTTGTTCCTTTTGGGAGCAACGAGCTTTTAAATCATTTTAGCTGTAAAGTGAAACTAGATGCCAAGAGCAGCGTGCAGTATCCACACTGTGCTTCAGGTAGAGGGACTTCCCCAAATCAACGCAGCATGAAAATGGATGCCAGCATGAAAATTGTGACACTCAGTTCTAGGAAAAGGGAAAAATTGTTGGAGACAACTGTTTTGAGTTAATTCCAAAAACTGTGAATTTGTCAGTTTTCACCCAACTTTTGGGGGGGGATGATTAAAAAAATCTCTGTATTTTGCTGGGGATTTGAATTTCCGCTGCAATCAACTTTGGACTTTGGAAATGCATTTTATTTTTTTCCTCAAAATTCAAAATTACTTTCATATGAAACACTTTGGGGTCTGCAGTTGTTTGGTTGTGTTTGGAAATTCAAGCAATTAAGAGTAAAAAGTATTCACCCAATTAATTTCAGTTTCTTAGTCACAACTACAACAACAGTTTGCTCGGGGTTATTCTTGAAACTTAGGTTGCTTAAGTCATTTAAATAGATTTCTATTTCAGAAACAAAACGAGAGCCAACAATTTCACAATTAAAAGCTTGAGGGCTATAAAACTTGGCTTCACCTAAGATTCTTAACATTGTTTTTATTATCTTAATCACTAGGTTCTTTACATACTAATTTTCCATCCCATTGCCAACCAGCACCAATCCAACCCGCTTTTCCATCACCCAGGTGAGTGTTACTCATGTTTTCAGGGGAATGTAAAAAAACCCTGAATATAGTCAGCACAACAGCGTCTATTTTTGCGATTGCTCGTGGACCTCTGCTAGCACTGAGTCATAGCTGCACAAATCACTAGCTTAGGTGTAGCACCTCGTGTTGTTTCCTAGGATTTTCCAAAAATACAGACAACACCACTGTTTTTTACAGATGGTAGTTTTCATGACACAGGGCTAAACAATTTGAAATCCTGTCTATGCTGGGACCCAGAATATTGTAAACACCAATTAGGTACGTGACCGATTAGGCAAGGGGAGAGATGAGATAAATCACAACACGTGGTTGTAACAGGCCTTAGCAGAGCAAAGAGAAAAGCGAGTCCTCCAGGAAGGCTGTAGAGGCTTCAGGTCCCACCTGGGTGATCAAAACAGACGTGCCCAATAACACCTGCACAGTTGAAATCCAGCTGTAGCTAAAAGGCTGCAAAACAAGGCGGCAGCGTGAATGCGTAGTTAACTAGAGGTCATGTTTTAGTGTCTAGAGCTATAGATTAAGCATTTGTGTTGTGACCCTAAAAAATACGGTATTTTATTCTGCACTGGACTAGCCCAGCTGGCTGTCATCTATAAATTAATCCATGAAACGTTGTGTTGTTATGAAGCATTAAGGACCCAATATCTCTCAGGTGAAACTTCAGTAAAGTTGGCTTTCCAGCAGGCTGCAGGAGCCTGTGCAGCCAGAACACTAACGGGTCTTTTTTCTGTGTTCACCAGTGTAAACTGGCAACGATACTGGCCAGCTTTCACCAGGGTAAGGCTACCGTGAATGAAGTCACTTGAAAATCCTCTCAGACTTAAACACCCTCCTGCACTTCAGGCTTTGGTTCAGGGTTTTGGTTCTCTGCAAATCAAATACGATGAAAATGTATCCGTTTTTCAATTTGGCTTTGAGTAAAAATAGAGAGACTGAAGTACAAATATCCCTGTGCAGCAATGGAAACCTCATAAACATCATAGTCATGGTTTAATATGAGGCAGCTCGTAAGGAAAACTGACTAATCTCAGCTCATTGCCCAAGCGGAGAGAAATAGAAAGAGTAAATAGCATAAAAAAAAAAGGTTCTGGTCTCTCCATTGCAAGGAGAGTCGCAATTCTTGAAGGCCTGTCAAGTCATCCCTTGTCAACTATAAACTGCACTGGAGCTTAATTCCTCGCAGTTTTATTGTGAAGGTAATTATAGGCCACATAAATTCAAGAGGCAGGATAATTTTTGCAGCCATTATTACCAGTTTTTAGCTGTGCAAACCAGGAAAATAATGATAGGGAACTCTCACTGTTCAAGGCACGAACTCATGATGAGACCTCACAAGTGGCGGTAGCAGTAACCACATCTCACAGCCCGTATTAGCACCTTGCCAACAAAACTGCCACCAGCTCGAGCCTCCACCATGAGCCGTTTATGTTCCATAGGGGGATGGCGTGGGAAGGTGTAGCTGCTGCTTTCACTCCAGGTTTCAGCCCAGAAGAAAGGCAGAGACCCTACACCTGCACTGCCCTGTTTGCTTAGGACCATTGACATTGCTGTAGAGTGACATGAGCCAGCTGGCTCCAGATGGGCAATATTGGGCACGAGACAGGGCAAAGAGCCGGGTCACACTCTATACTTGCAGGTCCTGTCTGAAGCCATTTGGCTTTCAGAATTCCAAGTCAATTTTGGCTACAACAGGCAACCTAAACTGGCCGACCTGTGTGGGTCACAGTCACAAACACGCACACAGTATCCTGCTGTCCATGACTTGTCAGCGTCCAGACAAAACCTTCTTGGTTGGCTTGCAGCAAATCTACAGCCCTCATCCAACAGGCAGAAACCAGAAGCATCCCAATGCTTTTAGGGGATTAAAAAAAAAAAAATTGAGAGAAAGAAAAAGCATCAAGGGACATGGGCCATTTTACACAGCCATTAAAGTTCCAGCTTAATGACAGCATATGTTGGGGGAGGGTGGGAAGAAGGATAAACAGCAGTTTCAAGCCCAGAGCACGGGTTTCCCATCAGATATCTCACCCTTTGTGAGAGACACCCTGGGGATAAGTTACAGGCCAAATGTGCAAAAGCTGAGAGTCATTTTTCACGTCCTGTTTACAAGTGTCCTGGCAGGGAGACCTCACCTGGGCTTCTGGGTGCTCAGATTTGCTTGAAGTCTAGCCTCAGGCTTCCCAAACCCACGGCCACTCCCAATTAGGAGACACCTCTAGGAGTTGGCTGTGTCAAACATCATTAAGTCTGAAAGCAAGTCAAAACAATCCCGTGGGCTTTTGTCCATCCAGATGAAGAATTACCTTTTCTTAAAGTCACAGCTTTCAAAGGATTTAGGAGCAGCAGCGGGTCTTGGGAGGCTTGGATAATCTAGGAATCCCTGCGTTTCACATAAAGCAATTCACACTAGATCTGAACACTGGCAAACAGTCAGCTAAATCCATTATCGCATGATAATGCTCAAACATTTCATTAATTCCTAACCAGCTGTCCTCTGCTCCCTTACCCCTTTCATCATACAAACATTTCTTTAACTGTCTGAGGGAGGGGAGAGGGAGGATCAGACGCAGCCTCGTAAAATTCTTTCACCCGCTTTGCCTGCGGCAAGTTATTTCTTTTGACACGCATGTAAAATAATATTGGGGGTGTTGTTTGTTTGGCTTGGCTGGATGGCATATTTTCATAACAATTTTGTAAGCCAAGTACCTGTGAAATGGAGTAGAGAGAACTCACGGCAGCTTGTTGATGATCCTGCCGTCCGGTTAACTAACATCTCTCATTAATTAGGGAAGACCCCTTGCTCCAATTTCTATGCCAAGACAGAGGGCAAGGTGCTTAGGGCAGGATATTGCTCTCCAGTGTTCAGAGGTCCTGTAGATTTTTTATTTTTTTTTTTTTTTAGAAGTCCTTGGGTACTGCATGCCAAATAAACCAGTGGAAGCAAGGACAAGTGAGGGATCAGTACCTTGGGGATTTCTCCAACTACATGACTCACAAAATGGAAACAAGCAGAATTAAGAGTCACAGAGAGCTTTTAAGGTGACTTCTGGATGCTTTCATTAGGGAAAGCTCTCGCTGAAGTGCCTCAATTCACAACACATTGCTGAGGGACACAGCAAGGAACAGGACTCACAACCACCACCCTGCCGAGCAGGGACACGCTAAAGGTTGACCCTCACAAACCCCAGGGAGGAGAGAGTGTCTCCGACCTCGCTTGCAACCTTCCATTGAGGAGCTTTTCTCCCAGTCCCACAAACATCAGCCCCTCTCCTGGGCAAACACAGCACACATCTGGACAGCACATCACGCTCTCCACTGACACTCATTTCTCCCCTGCCAAGACTTGAGGATGCATTTATTTATTATGGGTTAAATATTTGGAGTTCAGTAAGAACCTCAGAGGGAAAAGGTGGGTCTGCTTCCTTGGATTTTTTTGTTTCCCCCCCTCCCCCCGTTATAGAAAATTGGATTTTTAAAATGATAATGTTTGGTTTATGGAAAATTACCCTTTCTGACTCTCGGCTCAGCTAAAGACTGACGGTTAAGAACTCTCAAACAAAAATCACATGAGGCAATACAATGGAGAAATATCTGGACACGTCTGGACATGTCTGGACATTGCCAGAACAGCTCTAAAATGTCAGGGCGAGGTAAGGACCATGTTTCACCACAACGGCAGGCAACAAAAGGACCAAAAAAAGTGTTTTTCTCAGTTATTTTAAAGTGAGGTGTCAAAACATAAGGTAGCCTAGGCTGCCACAAATCTTTGGGTGACGAAGCACATTTTAGAAGTTCTAACTACACTCACATCTTGAGATCCCTTCTCAGTGTTTTCAGTTGTATTAGGGTCTCACATAATCTCCAGTAAAGTCTTTTCTTTTACCACAAGTCATTAGACTTTTCTACTACTATAAATATAGGGGTTTTTTGTTTCTTCTGTGAAATAAACTTTGATGTTTTGTTAAGCTATACTACATACATTCAGTTGTGATACAATGGCTGTTCTTTTACTGTCAAGAGTAGGTGTTAACACTGGGCTGCCGTCAGTACGGTAGCTTTATCATTACCATTTGGCTAATTAAGAGAATTATTTTGCCATATTTTTTCATAAATATTGTCATTATAATATTTATAAACAGTAGTATGTCAAAAACCCCATCATTCTTTCAGTCAACATTAGGAATCCTCACCAGAGGATGGTTAATTTAGTGAGTTGTACATGAATGTGGTCATGCATGCTTTTCAGTCGTTGGTCAGAATTAGCCTAAAAATAAATACATATCGATAAGAGCATTCTGGAATAAGAGATTCATGTCGGTTTTTTTGTTTCTTTAGGGCTTGCAATTGCAGTATTTTTGTTAAGATTCAAGATTCATATTGCTTTTTAATAGTGCATAGATGTGTACCGTTCTTCCATTTTGCCTTCTGTGGTTTTCCTTAAGTCTGGTATGCTTCGTGGTTTATTTATTCGTGAGCTGCAGAGAAAGAAGTGCACAGTAAAAAAAAAAAAAAAATTGTTTTGGAATATATAGTTAACAGCATGTCAAGAAACAGAAAACAATCCCACTTATGCAACATAACGTGCATTTTTACATGCCACTCACGCTACTTTATGCATCCCTAGTTTATGTAAGTCATGAAAGTTAAATGTTATGCTACCCTGCCCAATACAGTCAGCCCAATTAAGGCTAGGAGACATAAAGTAATTGGGAATAAAAAAAACATGTGCCTGTGCTAAAAAAAAAGTGTTCTTTTATGGCAAGTTTGCAGGGGGTGCTTACAGCACGGCAGGACTGCAATCAGCGCGAAAGCGTTTCCATTTCCTTGGGGGTCGCGTTGTATATTGAGCGCTGTATATCGTAGAGGTGACATAATGAGATGTAGAATGCTAATTGCGCCCCTGCACAGAGCAGGGGATGGACCAGGCGTGTGGAGAGGAGGCTCATGGCCTTCAGTGGAGCGTTGAGCAGCCCAGGCGGGGATGGCTCCTCGTGTGTGGCTGAACCTGAGGAAAAGGTATTACTTTTTCCTCATGATGAAGGGAAATTTTGACAATTTAGGACTGGCGTGTTTGCGGTATCTCAGGTAGGGAAGGGTGCCCGCTCCTGTGCTTTCCAAGTCTGTTAGTTTGCAGGTGTAGTTGGCACAACTTTTTTTCTGAGAGGGGAGCGGGGCTCCCTGCCATGTCGCCGCCGAGTTTCTGTGGAAAACACCCGGTGGCTCGGCGGGGGCAGACCAGGTGGCAGCCTCCAACCGCCCTCAGGCTCCCTTTCCGGACAGGAAGCCCCTCTCTTCGGCCCCGGGGATGGGTTCCGGCGGCCTCGTCCTTCTCCCTCAACCCCCGGGTCAGCGGGAACGGCCGCTACACCTGACCGCCCGCTGCAGCCACCCGCTGCCCTCCCTCCTCCCCTCAGATAGCACCGCCGCCCGCGCCCCCCGCGCCCCCCGCCCCTGCAGCGACGTCTCGTCGCCCCCGTAGCCCGCCCGCCCGTCGCCCTAGCAACAGCCCCCCCACCCCCGGCCAGCCGCAGGGCCACGCCCCCTCGCTGCATATTCATGACCCCAGGCGCGGGGAGGGGGCGGGGGCGGGGAGGGGGCGGAAGCGGAAGCGGGAGACGGTTTCCGAGGAGCCCGGTATAAAGCGGCCGCTGGTGCCCGGTGTCGCCCGCCGCGCTCGTGCCGCCGTGAGTGACCTTACCCCTCCCTCCTTTTCCCCCCCCCTACCCACCCTCCCCGCCGGCCGCTGCGGCCACCTCCCGGCGCCGCCGCCTCCCCCGCCGCACGGAGCAGGTCCCGGGTGCAGGGGGAGACCCGGGGGCAGGTAAGGGGATGGGCGAGCGGGGGGGGAGGGGGAGGAGCGGAGCTGTGAGGGGTACCTGGAGTGAGGAGGGGGGTTGTGGGGCGAAGGTTTGGGCTGAGGGAGATGGGGCTGGTGAAGGTGAGGAAGGGTTTGGGGTGAGGGAGATGGGGCTGGTGAAGGTGAGGAAGGGTTTGGGGTGAGGGAGATGGGGCTGGTGAAGGTGAGGAAGGGTTTGGGGTGAGGGAGATGGGGCTGGTGAAGGTGAGGAAGGGTTTGGGGTGAGGGAGATGAGGGGCTAAAGTTAAGGAAGGGTTTGAGGTGAGGGAGATGGGGCTGGTGAAGGTGAGGAAGGGTTTGAGGTGAGGGAGATGAGGGGCTAAAGTTAAGGAAGGGTTTGAGGTGAGGGAGATGGGGCTGGTGAAGGTGAGGAAGGGTTTGAGGTGAGGGAGATGAGGGGCTAAAGTTAAGGAAGGGTTTGGGGTGAGGGAGATGGGGCTGGTGAAGGTGAGGAAGGGTTTGGGGTGAGGGAGATGGGGCTGGTGAAGGTGAGGAAGGGTTTGGGGTGAGGGAGATGGGGCTGGTGAAGGTGAGGAAGGGTTTGGGGTGAGGGAGATGGGGCTGGTGAAGGTGAGGAAGGGTTTGGGGTGAGGGAGATGGGGCTGGTGAAGGTGAGGAAGGGTTTGGGGTGAGGGAGATGGGGCTGGTGAAGGTGAGGAAGGGTTTGGGGTGAGGGAGATGGGGCTGGTGAAGGTGAGGAAGGGTTTGGGGCGAGGGAGATGGGGCTGGTGAAGGTGAGGAAGGGTTTGGGGCGGAGGGAGGCGAGGGGCTAAAGTTAAGGAAGGGTTTGGGGCGGAGGGAGGCGAGGGGCTAAAGTTAAGGAAGGGTTTGGGGCGGAGGGAGGCGAGGGGCTAAAGTTAAGGAAGGGTTTGGGGCGGAGGGAGGCGAGGGGCTAAAGTTAAGGAAGGGTTTGGGGCGGAGGGAGGCGAGGGGCTAAAGTTAAGGAAGGGTTTGGGGCGGAGGGAGGCGAGGGGCTAAAGTTAAGGAAGGGTTTGGGGCGGAGGGAGGCGAGGGGCTGGTGAAGGTGGGGAAGGGCTGGGGCGGAGGGAGGCGAGGGGCTGGTGAAGGTGGGGAAGGGTTTGGGGCGGAGGGAGGCGAGGGGCTGGTGAAGGTGGGGAAGGGCTGGGGCGGAGGGAGGCGAGGGGCTGGTGAAGGTGGGGAAGGGCTGGGGCGGAGGGAGGCGAGGGGCTGGTGAAGGTGGGGAAGGGCTGGGGCGGAGGGAGGCGAGGGGCTGGTGAAGGTGGGGAAGGGCTGGGGCGGAGGGAGGCGAGGGGCTGGTGAAGGTGGGGAAGGGCTGGGGCGGAGGGAGGCGAGGGGCTGGTGAAGGTGGGGAAGGGCTGGGGCGGAGGGAGGCGAGGGGCTGGTGAAGGTGGGGAAGGGCTGGGGCGGAGGGAGGCGAGGGGCTGGTGAAGGTGGGGAAGGGCTGGGGCGGAGGGAGGCGAGGGGCTGGTGAAGGTGGGGAAGGGCTGGGGCGGAGGGAGGCGAGGGGCTGGTGAAGGTGGGGAAGGGCTGGGGCGGAGGGAGGCGAGGGGCTGGTGAAGGTGGGGAAGGGCTGGGGCGGAGGGAGGCGAGGGGCTGGTGAAGGTGGGGAAGGGCTGGGGCGGAGGGAGGCGAGGGGCTGGTGAAGGTGGGGAAGGGCTGGGGCGGAGGGAGGCGAGGGGCTGGTGAAGGTGGGGAAGGGCTGGGGCGGAGGGAGGCGAGGGGCTGGTGAAGGTGGGGAAGGGCTGGGGCGGAGGGAGGCGAGGGGCTGGTGAAGGTGGGGAAGGGCTGGGGCGGAGGGAGGCGAGGGGCTGGTGAAGGTGGGGAAGGGCTGGGGCGGAGGGAGGCGAGGGGCTGGTGAAGGTGGGGAAGGGCTGGGGCGGAGGGAGGCGAGGGGCTGGTGAAGGTGGGGAAGGGCTGGGGCGGAGGGAGGCGAGGGGCTGGTGAAGGTGGGGAAGGGCTGGGAAGCTTTAGGGTGTGCGAGTCATGAGGCTGTGAAGGGGGGGAAGGGCTGGGAAGCTTTAGGGTGTGCGAGTCATGAGGCTGTGAAGGGGGGGAAAGGGATGAGAAATGAGGAGAGGGAGTGAGGTGAGGAAGATATGGGGCTGCAGAGGTGGGAATTGGAAATGATTGACCTTTATGGTGAGGGATTAGGCCAAAGGAACTGTGGGACTGCTGAGGTTGGGAAGGGATGAGGAATGAATGGTAGGATGAGTAAAGTGGGGTTGGAGGAGCTTGAATGAGGTGTCTGGGATATTGAGTCCTAATGAGGTGAAGATGGGATAGGAAAGAGGTGCCTGAATGCCCTTTGAGATTATATTGGGTGGTGAGTATGCTGGAAGAGGACTAAACAAAGGGACCAGAGATGGAAATTAGTGTAGTTTTTCAGACTATTAAACTTCACTGGTCTGCTGTTTGAATAATTCCACATTTAATCTGTAACCTGATCTCAGTGCTTTACCATAAAACTTGAGTCTCACCTAGTCTGATATGGCAATGGGAGAGTACTGGGGGAAGAAATTACTTAGCACTTAACTCTTAAATCTCCCATCAAAGCTGCATTTTTCCTTAAGATCATGTTACCAGTGATGTGCAGCTCTTAAGATGCCCTAATTTAGTACCTTTAGCAGGTGCAGAAACTGTGGTTGACCTTGAAAAAACTTTCTCTGTGGGGCAGTTTTCTATTGTAGTGCTTGGCCTCCACTATTCTCTGTATAGAGGGGGAAAAAAAGGAGGGGAGGAAGAGATCTAGCCAAGGCTCTGACTTGGCACTGGGTGAAGTGGGTGAATCAATGTTGCTAGAGCTTGGCTAATACAGTGAATTACAAACGGGAAAGGATAGGAAAGATATTGCAGTATGTTAAATGTTGGACAGAGGAGGCGATTTCTCCTTTAGGAAAGGAGAGGTGTTACAAAAAGTGGACCTACAGGGATAGGCAGCACTGTAAGTGCAGAGCACAGACAGATAACTGCAACATTATGAGGATTCATGAGAAGAAATTGCATTGTTACAGCATGTATCCTTACTGCTCTGTAAAAACTGCTCTGGTATGACCTGCATCATGTTCCACTGCCTTGATCAGACAGTGCTACTAAAATATTTAATGAAATACAGCTTGAGCAGGCAGTTGAGCTCAAAGAAAGAGCTGGTGAATTCTTTGTTTCCCTCTAGAAGTCAGGCTTTTTTGTAAATATCTGGCAGAAGTGGTTGCTTGATGTGATTGCACTGACACAGCTTGTGTATGCCGCCTTCTTCCACACCCATATTGCAAAAGATAAGGTCTCCCTCGCTTCATTTGTTTAATGATTATACTGGACTGATGAAATGTTCAACAGGCCTAATTTTTCCCTTCCTAAATAAGGAAAAGGGCTTCAGGTAAGATTAAGGTATTTAGTTGACAATCTGGCTATAGATGCTTCCGGAAGTACTTTTTACTGTAAGTTTGAAAAACTGATACTACCTTAAGCTTCTAAAGCTGCATCCAGTAGTCCCTGGGGAACCCAAAAACATCTATGAGTTCCCGTGTCTGTCAAAGGTAGTGGCAGCTGCTGTCTTGGAAGTGAGAGCTTCATTCCTGTATTAATGAGATTAAAATGAGTATTTATGGGAGTTTTCATGACAAAATAACAATTTCCATTATCTAATGGATGGGATCAGTGGAACAACTTCTATTTCAGTTAGCTATTTGTAAACTAGCCTCTGATATTACATGGGTTGGCTCATGCCTCTCTGAGCAAGGAAATGATAGCAGTTCTTGCACTCAGTTATGTGCAATGGAGGCATATTCAGTAAAATTGAAAACATATGGTTCTATAGATAACATGCATTATGCAAGAGGGTTAACTCCTGCGGGAACCTGCTGCTCTGTGGGAGTTTGTCATTGAGAAAGGAATGAGCAATATCTGATGTGATCTTGTTTGGGTGTTATGAGGACTGCTTGTAATTGAAAGCAAGCCTCTCCCTCAAGCTGAAATGTCTTAGCAGTTCAGTCTGCTTTAAATACACTTGTGTTGTACTGCCTTAAGCTGAGGATGGCTTCTGCTGGAGGTGTCCTTCATGAGTGGCGAGAAGGTGGTTAGAAGACTGACTTGGCTGGTGAACCTCCTGCTCCTTCTGTGTCATGCTACAACAAAATTCATGAAGTGAAACTTTGTCCATGTCCCTTTTCAGTTGGGCAACATGAGTGGAATATTTACATGGCTTTCAACAAAGCATGGTGTAACTCTGACTGGAAGAATACACATCCTTCTATGTCGAAGTACCTGTGACCTAAATTTTTCAAACCGAAGCAAACGTGTAGCCTATTTGAGGAGCTTTCTGAAGCATCTGCCTTTATTCTGCCATGTGGAAATATAGGCTCTGAGGAGCTTAGAGAAAGCAGGCTGAATTTGGACCAGTCTCACAAGGCTGTGACCTCAGAGGTTAATTACCTTTAAACTCACTCCAGTCCTGGATTCACTGACAGCTAGGAAGTTAGGTCTTGGTAATTTAATATTGCTCTGCTTGTGTGCTGAGGCTGGAATGTGTGGACTCTGCCTCCGTCCCTGTGTAAACTTGTCTTAGATGGGTCATTCCTAAAAGCTATGAGAACACTAACATTGGAGTATTTCACTAGTGAAACTGCATCTAATGTTTGAAAAACCTTCTTAAGTCAAAATGTGGTGCCAACTGAGTAGCTTAGAAAAGATGCTTAAGCTTTGAGAGGCATCTTATAAATGCCTAGGTGGGAAGCTCATGGCTGAAATGACCTACTAGCTGCTAGATAATGCCTGCAGTTGTGAATACAGCTGCATGTAACACTTCTGTACTTTCAGCAGACACTGATTTAAGCAATAAACAGTTCCTTTACACTGTAGCATTTGATCTTGTCTAGCTTAACCGGTAAATGCTGCCTGTGGTGTACTGTTGTCATTCTTAGCTGAATGACTCACGACTTCAAGCTTCAATTCCTAGAGTAGGTAGCCAGTTCTGCCCACAGTATGTGGGCATCTGCCTGTGTGTGAGGCAAAAGCAGTGAAATCCTTTCACACTGCCCATCACAAGAAGCTGCAACTGGCAGTTCTTTCTGAGTTTAACTAGCAGCCTGTACCTCTGATGTTGCTCCTACCAGTAGAAGCCAACCTAAAATACTTGCATCAAATGATCAAGTAGCGTGTGAGCAACTGCACAAGCGCAGCAGTGTCATGCTTGAGATAAAAACAGGCTTTGCTTGCGCATCAAACTGAGTATAACGTGGTGGTTAGTGTGAAAGCACGCTGAACAGAGGCAAAGCTACTTGAGTTGAAATGGGGCTTCCCAAGTGATCAGCTAGGAGAGCTGCTGTGGAAGCAATGAGGCTGTCAAGTGATGGAGGGGAAGCTTTGGCAGCTTGCACAGTAATTGGTAACATGAAGAACTGTGCTGCATTTTAGTTTTGCGAGGGTCAGTCTCGTGACCTTTGCCTGTAATACTTGCAAGATCCTGGGCTGTGACCTATTCCATCTATAGGCATAAGATTCGCCAAAACTAGGTTGACAATGCCTTGTGTGCTGTTGTTTCTGTTAGAGAAGGCTTAACTGACTTGATAACTATTCTGTCCTTCAACTTGCAGCCCCTTGTCAGCCTTACTTAACAGCTTCCATTTGACTGTGTGGTTAACTTGGGGAATACAGAGTGCAATGATTGTCACTTGGCTTAATATACCAGTGCTAAATTGATATGAGTGTTTGAAACAATACTTATCCTAAGCAGAGCATTCCTCCTGCCTAGTAACTGCTTTAATGAGTCTGATAAACCCTCTAGCAGAGCTGTGTATTTCAGTTGCCATACAGAAGCAGAAAATACAAATTACTCTGGCAAATCCAGTTGCCAGAAAGCTGAAGCAGAATGCCTGCTGTCAGGATGAGTGATGCCATATGTGTAGCTTGACAGATAGCTGGTGTTTGTTTGAGAGTCACCTTCCAGGCAGCCCAGAAACCAAGCCTAGAAGCAGACAGTGTTAAGCTGTGGAGCTCTGTGTTGTGAAGTGAAGACTTTACGTGCTTTTGGTAAGCTGCTGCTGGTCAGGTGACTGTTTTGTGGTCAGCAGCTTATCAGTTACCCGCACATCTTGCATTTGGGTCACAGCCCTACTCAGAGTAACCACCCAAAACTTCCACTGGTAAAGGATATGATGTACTCCACTGGAACTATGAGAGTTTCTTGAATCCTAGCACAGAATAGTCACTGTCTTGAATAAACTGGTTATTCTGCTGTGCTTCTGTATCACAGTTCACGCCTCTGAGTGGAATAAGATACTCTGCATGAAAAAGAGCTGAGTTCATGCTATTAAATCTAGACCTCTGATAGAGTTGCTGGAGACTGAATTTGCCTCAAGTTAAAAGCTGAACTTCAGGCATCTCAGCAATGGATTCGGAGCACTGCAGTGTCTGAGTCACGGAGTGGTTTGTGTGCTGTGAACTGCCATCTTAGGGAAACTGGCACACAGTAGCTTAACTAAAGCCCCTTAGCACGGGTATTTCCAATGAGTGCTGTAAAGTCATTTAGACTGCAAGTGGCATACTGCATTATAACAACTTGGGAGAAGCAGCCAGGTTTTTCTCATCAAACTTGCTCTTGGCAAGCGACTCTGGCAAGCATCAGGACACAAGGCTTGGTTTAGCTTAGGAGCTGCTTCTAACCTTGGCTTGGCTCTTACTGGCACGTAGTCTGCTCGAACATGAATCTCAATGTATAGGTGATGGGAAGTTAGTCTCCACAACACAGACAACTAAGACTACTCTTAAAACCAAATTAAAGCTGAGGAAGACTTCCTTTCTAGGACTCCCATCTATGAAGGATATAGACTGTTAAACTATAGTCTCTAGCTTTAGGACATTTTAGGCTTCGCTACCTGTCTCTTGCAGTGTTATATGAAGACTGACTAATCTGGGGGCCTGAGGTGTTCTGGAAGTGGACTGACACATACTTTCCATGCAAGCCTGAAATTGTCAATCAATAGCTGCTACTCATGTAGCAAGGCATAAAAGGGTAGGAGGTAAACAAAACTTAGCTCTCAGGAATAGACTGAAGATACTTTTAAAAATCTTAGCAGTGTGTAAACAGCAGCCGGAAAACACAACCCCTGAATTGTTTTGCTAAATTGAGGTGGATTTTATCCATGTTCTGGGGAGATCAAGACTGGCGCTGTAAGCAGAGTGGAGAGAGAACCTAGTTTCCTCATCTTGTTTTAAATGAGAGCTCTAATGTTTTTGTAGCTGAAATTTAAACCAGTGTTATGCTGACCCTGCATATTTTCTATCCTCTGCTGGCTGGCCTGGACTACTTCTGCATGCAGTATAGTTCATTTATTTTGGAGACTTGAAAACAAGCCATTATCACCCTTTGGTGCCAGATAAATAAATGATCTAAACTGGGGGCTGAACCCAAAGCACTCTTTTTGCAAAAGCACAACTGCATGTCACGCTTATCTTGTTCATTCTGTCCTTGAATATATGATCAGTCTTCCTGGACCACATCCAGAAACCAGTGGCTTAACCCAACAAGCGATGACTACAGAACAGTCAGATTTCTATGCCACTTAATTTCCTATCATCACTTATATGCATCAAGTAGTCTTCCAGAATACACTTAATCTGAGTGCTGTTTAACCTACAAGTTGCTTATCAATCTTATGGGAGTACAAATAGGAGGAACAGGAATCAACTATTTAAATTAGTCTTGATGCTGGATCTCTTGCTTCCAGGTAACAACAGCTTCAGGCTTTTGTTTTTGTGGTTTTTTGTTTTGTTTGGTTTGGGGTGTTTTTTTTTTTTTTTTGTGGGGAAGGGAGAAGGTATGCTTGCAGGGTAAAAAAATACTCCTCCCCTTTTACGAGGGGAATATCTGAGCAAGTATACTGGCCTGTGCAGTCTGGCTCTGGGTATTCCCAGAGGAGTGATTTGACAGTCTGAACTATTGCTCCTTAGAGTAGTGTGGCTGGCCAGCTAACTCCCAAGAGTTCAAAAAATAACCCAAAACAAATGAACAACTTGCTTTAACACTAACACATCTAGTGCACATGTCCTGTTTGCTGTCTGAAATGTATCTGGGGGAATCAGCTCATGGTGTAGGTTTGTTCTTGTTCTTTTTCTTGGCTCTTGTTCTGCTCCAGACTTTGGTGTAGAGAGGGAAAAGGCTTACACTTCTCAGAGCAGGAGTTATCCTGGTTGTTTCCAACGTAGCACTTCTGTGGCTCCTGCTGCCATTTGTATTGGTTGTCACAGCCTTAAAGTCAAAACACTTAGCTCTTTCAATGGACTGAAAATGGGAGAGATATGACAGTTATCTGTACCCTTCATGCTCCTACAATTATTGCTGGCCTTGGAGCTTTTTTTTTTTTTTGCTGCTTTGCTTTCAAATCACCTTTCCAATTTAGGAAGCATTTTTTTCACTGAAAGGGTTATTAAACATTGGAATAAGCTGCCCAGAGAGGTGGTGGATTCACCATCCCTGGAGGTGTTTAAAAAAAGGGTAGATGAGGTGCTTAGGGACATGGTTTAGGAGTGGTGGTGTTTTTATCAGGGTAGGTTAATGGTTGGACTTGATGATCTTAAAGGTCCCTTCCAACCTCACTGATTCTATGATTCTATGTATCCAGTCTGAGATTGTCTGTGTGACAATTCAGGATGCCATTTGAAAATAAGCCTTTTGACCCTATAGTAGTAGTGGGATCTCTAATCTTTGTATGTATATGAGCTCGACTGGAGTGCTAGATAAAAGTCTGTCTATGATGGCCTCTCAACTGTGTACTAGTCCCCAGTTAAGCAGTATATAAAAGGTTGAGTTCCCATCCAGTGAATCTTATACTCGCATCTTCCATAGATGCCTATTCATCTAGTGGGATTGATATTAAATTGTTAGTAATTCTTTAACTGGTTAGGAACAGCTTATGGTCCAGAAGGCCAACCACATCCTGGGCTGCATCACCCACAGTGTGGCCAGCAGAGTGAGGAAGGTGATTCTGCCCCTCCACTCCACTGTGGTGAGACCCCACCTGGAGTACTGTGTCCAGCTATGGAGCCCCAAACATAAGGACATGGACTTGTTGGAGCAGGTCCAGAGGAGGGCCATGAAAATGATTCGAGGGCTGGAGCACCTCTCCTATGAAGACAGGCGGAGAGAGTTGGGGTTGTTCAGCATGGAGAAGACTCTGGGGAAACCTTATAGCATCTTGCCAGTATCTCAAAGGGGCCTACAAGAAAGCTGGAGAGGGACTATTTTACAAGGGCATGTAGTGATAGGAGGAGGGGGAATGGCTTCACACTGGAGGAGGGGAGATTTAGAATGATACTAGCAAGAAATTTTTCACTCTGAGGGTGGTGAGGCACTGGAACAGGTTGCCCAGAGATGCTGTGGCTGCCTCATCCCTGGAGGTGTTCAAGGCCAGGCTGGATGGGGCTTTGAGCAACCTGGTCTACTGGGGGGTGTATCTGCCCATGGCAGGGGGGTTGGAACTAGATGATCTTCAAGGTCCCTTCCAACCTAAACCGTTCTATTAATATACTTGTGGGCAAGTAATAGTTTTGGTGTAATGACTTAAGGTAAATACTACTGTCTCAGGGTATTCTTGGCCTGTTCATGGCTAGATCTAATTAATATCACTTTGTCTACATAAAGCCTAATGTGTTTCAGGGATGTTCAGTATAAACTTGACTCTGTATTCCTTGAACAGATTCTCTGCATCTTCATACCTCTGCACAAACCACTTCATGGAAAGCTACACTTACACACACACACACACACACACACACACAAAACCAACAAAACAAACAAAAAACAACCCAGTGCTCAATAACTGCAAACTACTAAACATACATGTTCACCAGACTACAAACTTTCAGCTCATTCTTGCAGCCCAACACTGTACAGTATTTCACTTAAATGCACTTACCAGCTTTCTCTTGCTCATTAACTATGCTCCCAAATTAACACTTTTTCCAAGAGATCAGTTCTAGTTCTGTGTTAAGACTGGTTACTGAATAACTGGTTTTAATGAATGCTTAAATTTATCATTGGTACAATAATAGCTTTCAGAAGCTTTTGGTCAACAGTCTCACTGGGTGGCTTTGTAAGGAGCCTGTGTAGGTATTTCTAAATATCTCATTTTCAGGATCCTGCAGTGAACTTTACAACAAGTTGCCGTAGTTGTGGATCACAACCTCATTCTGCCCACTGGGAGTTTAGTAATTGATGTGTCCCTGATGGCTTTTGCCAATCTTTGAAGTTTTAGGGGATTTCTCACTGAAAAAGCCATCGGCTGGTAAGTGGGCCATGGTCAAACATCCCTACTAGAGAAAGCGTTAATTCCCTACATAGTAATTGCTGTGTTAACACTGAATATATATTCCATAGCTTACAAAAGACAAATTCAAGGAAGCAGGGAATAAGACTTCAGTGTTACATGCAGAAATTGCTACAGTCCAAATGATTTGGAGATCTTGCCTCTAGGAAATGGGATAAGAAAGCTGCTGCAGTTCTGTGGTTCAAGCATTCTTCATAAAACTGCTCTGTAGCTGAAAAAAAGTCTGAACTAGAGGTGTTTTCAGAGAGGTGTTGGTAATAGTTCCTTGAGCTTTAATGCTAATGGTATACTCTTTAAGGGCAGAGTCTAATGTTGATGTATTTAAATACTTCGACTTGTATTGATAATACTTCCACCATGCAATATACTGTCCATCTTGCATCTAAATTAGTGTGGTCAAGGTGGAAGTACTGTGCAAATGAAAGCAACATGTTGTTTATCTTCAGTAGCAGCATCCAGTTCATTAATTTTGCATCTACCTGTAACTTGGAAAATGAGTGGAAGCTGCCAGTGACAAATAAAAATGGGTCCCTTATTTTTCCTTCAGTGACTGTCCAGCATTCTTTAGAATTCTTACATTGTGTGGTTATGTTAGTGTTATTATAATGCTTTTTCTTACTTATGGTTGATGAGGGATTAAATAACTTCCTTTTTAATTTTCTAGGTAATAGTGATATCTTCTCAAATAAAAATAAGAATACTGGCCAATACTTGCATTCACTGAAGAAATTTTTAAAATCTTGGACTAGACTGAGAGCAAACCAGGAAGCCAAGGCTGGAAGCTTCTCGGCTCCATCGTATCTGACAAAGCAAGCAGAAGTCCAGAACTTTCCTTCATTAATTTATTAGCCTCTCAGGACACACTGTAGCTCTAAGTTGTTTGATGGGAGCAGCTAGGACTAAAGCCACATAAGTCTGTCTTTTTGTATCTGAAAGGGTTTAGGCTTGTAATAATGTTGTCACCCTTCCAACCTTGCAGGAAAGAATGAAAATATAGAAGTTTTATGTGTCCAATGAATACATTGCAAATTGTTTATATTTGGGCTCGTAGTATAATGTTAGATCTGCATTCCCCAGACTTATAAGTGGAATTCAAACTGTAGATTGTGCAGGGAAAGCCTGAAAGGCTGGGTAGCTTTTCTTATTAGTGAAGTGCAGTTTCACTCACAGCGTGATGGGGGTGGCGGGGTGTGTATCCAAAGTGACAGCCAAGTGTCCCTGTTTGTGATCTAGTGGGATATGGAGTATGGATTTAATGTATAACTGCCAACACTTCTGAAACCAGCTTAATCACAGCAAATGGTAGTAATATGTGCTCCTCATGGAAGGGAGTCTTTAATGGAAAGCATGTGAGAAGGCACATATGTATATGTGTTAAGTTTATTTGCTGTCCCACAAAGAAATCTGGGATCAGGCCACTCATGATCCTACCCAGATGGCTGGGTATGTTACCCCAGAGTAAACTGGAGTCTGTTTTGATTGCCCTATTTTCTTCAGGAGGAATTAACATTTCATACTGAAAGTGGGAAACTTGTGTCTATGCTAATTTCAGTTCCATGTTTTGAAGGCTGATAACACTTTATTTGTGGAGTTTTGCGCCCTGTGTCAGTGAAGGTTTAAGCCTGGTTGAAGCTTATTGTTACAGAAGAAGTGTTCTTTCACTGGGGAAAATATAGGATATAGTTGCACATTTTGTATTCAACCTGTTTCTCTAGACTTCATGTATGATGAGTGGTGAGGAAAGGCATGCTAAATACCAAAGGAAGGTGAGCTGAGAAAGTTTTTGTAGTCAAAACTTTTTTGGGTTATCTGTAGTCAATGCAAACGGCAGTGTGTTTAAGTTGGAAGAACTTTACAGACACCCCATGAATTCTTTTCCTGCAGTGTGGTTTGTTTTTTTTTTTTTTTTCCCCTAGTAGAGCAATAACTTGTTATTCCCTAACTGTCTACACCAATTAAGTTGACTTAAACTCACTGCACCTTGATTGAAAACCAGAATGCAAGCTAAGGATAGTAATCATGCCTGTTTTAATGTGGAATTGCAACTTAGAAATTTAAGTACCTTTTGGCTTAAATAAAGGTTTAAAACAAAATGGAAGTGACCATTTGAACTATGGCTGGTTTACTATATGGTGATCAGTCCTCCAGAGATGTTCATGGGTCAAAAGTCTGCCCATTTATTTTGCAGAAATACTATAGAGGAAATATGTCAAACTTAGAAATTTGCTGCTGGAAGAACAAAAACCTAAAGCTCTTGCAGGATAATAAATGCATTTCACTTAGATAACAGGGATGTGGTACCCTGTTTTGTTAAATCTCGACTGCTACACAAAGCAAGATTAAGATATTTCAAGTCTATTTAGGCTCTTTAAAGCTAAAACATTTAAGTCTGTTATGCTTAACTGCTCATTGCTTTAATCAAATCTTATGCCTCCCAAAAATCTGGATCTGGCAGGTGATTGTTCAAACAGTAAACACATTAGTTTATTGCATAAGCTGGTACTGTAATTGGAAAAGTAAAATGACTAAGCACAGCATTCTCAGTAAAGCTGCCAAAATAAAATACAGCCCAGAAGGACAAGTTACGCTTTTCATTAAAATAGGCTTCAACAACCATGAAATTTTTCACCCTGAGGGCTTCCTCCCTCTGACAAGTGACTAAAATATAAAATGTCAAATATCTCCACGTGTTGACCAGTAACTTGCCTCAACTTTAAGATCTTTGTTAGTCAAATACTAAATGTACTTTCTTGTTCACATGGTACAAGAACCGAATAGTTTTCTTCCTCAGCTTCCTGTGATATTGCGAAGACGCAAAACCAGACATGTAAATGTCTGTGCCCTTGTGTGACTTGGCAGCAAGGCAACTGAACTGCATGTGTGCTCACAATTGAAGATGCAAGAATTGAGCAACCTCAGCTTGTAGAGCCATGAGAAAGTCAAGAGCCAAGGAAGGAGTGAACCTGCTTTTTGTCTGTCTTATGATGGATACTAACACTTCTGTTACTGATAATGTGTAGAGAATATGCTATAATCCTGGTTATAATCTTCCTGGGCCAATCATTACTCCTCTGACGAAGGAGAAATCGCATTTGAAACCTACTGTCAAGCCTTACTTTGTTTAAATAAGTAGAATAATTACATGCCCTTCAGACTTGTAGTCGTGTTTTCTGGCTCTTGTCCTTTCTCTTATTTCCTCAATCTGTTTATGGGTAGCATGCTTTGCTCACTGAAGTGTTCAAGTTGAATGTTGCTGTGCCCTATAAGGAATCATTAGTCATATGAGGTGAGGATCACCTCTATTGGAACACTAGGACAAAAAAAAATTAAGAATATCTACTTTCAACAGGATACTGACTTGTATTTTGCTTCTCTGCTATAATCCACAGGTCTTTCTGAAAAATGTATAATCCCTTCTCCAGTTAGCAGGAACAGTGTTTGAGTAAATATTTCCAGTTTATTATATTTTTTTATTTGACTTTGCAAACCTCTGTTCAGTAAGCCTGAGCTGATGACACTTCTGGACCAACACTAGAATACTCCTGAAACCCTACTTAGAACTACTTGTTTGGAGTTGGCTACTCTTCATAGCAAAAGATGTGGAAGTTGGTGTGGTGTTCTCTAAGTCCATCTGAGTGTCCTACCCACTTCTATGGGGGTTTCATCTAAGGTTGACACAGCCTTAATACAGGGGTGCATGGCACCTACTACTGCCCATTAATAAGACCTGTGAAATCCTACATAACTGCTAAGTTATTAAAACCATCCTCTGTTTGAGTAGGATTTTTCCTGGAAGACTTCTTGAGTGACCAAATTTGGGCAATTCCAGTTGTCTAGAATTGATTCTAAGTCTCTAACTGAAACCAGAGGAGGCCTATAACAAGCCATCCACTATGCCAAAGTGCTTGCAAGAGGCTCTTTAGAAATTCTAGACAAAATTAATGTCACCATAGTCTGACCTGGATTATTACTCTGCCAGTGGCTCAAAGCCTCGTTCACTTGATATTTTGGTTTGCCTGCTCTTAACCGCTGTATACATTAAACAGGTGTAACACTTCAAATACTTAGGACTAATATGTATATCACTATATCAAGGTAACAACTTTTTGTCTGCTCTTCAAGGACTTAGCCGAGTATATGTCATTCAGGTTAAGGAATAACTTTACCAAGTTTGATAATTCCAACAAACTGTTGCCTATAAACACCTGCAAACAGTGAGGGAACCAGCCCAAAGCAGCAAAATAATTCAGGGGCAAATGTGCTATCTCTTATCAACTCTATGTGTGATAAGTGGATTTAGCTAGTTCTGATGTTAGAGAAAGGAATCCTTATAAGTGTTAACTGTCTTCATGGGAACTGGGTTGGAAGCCAAGCTGCTATCTTGTACCAGAATAAACTGATAAGAGAAAGTATTCAGTTATAAGTAGAGCAGTTCTTTAAAGAAATAGTCTGAGGACCTAAAACTCTTTTGAAAAGATGAGATTAGGTAATATTATGCAGTATTCATTCAAGTACTTGACTTTGGTTTTGCAACTTCAACTCATCCCTTTCTTTTAGGAATTATGACTGTCCTTCTGTTTTCCTCCACAATGTAAGCCCATGATTTCTTCCGTACTACAAAAATAAAACATCCCTTTCTGAAAGTTATCCACTCAAAAACACCTAGTAGCTTCAACTAGGTGCATATGTGCTCACATCATACTTTATCTGACCTCTGGGTGTGATTAGCAGTGTTTCTTGCTTGGGTTGCTGCTGTGGGCAGTTGTCATCTCCTAGAAGATGAACATCAAGTCAGTTTTGAAAGTGGAGAAATTAGTATATTATAGCAAGTAGAAGCCACCAACAGTTGATCAGAAGTGACAGATCAGGGAGCTGGAAATGTAACATCTAGAATACTGTAAGGTCAGGCTCAGCTTTCCTGAGGAGCAGCAAGAAGACTGCATCCATTATTCTTTGAGGATCAGAGAACAGAAAGCAATGCAAGCTTAAAGCAAAGAGCTGAATCCACTAGCTTGCAGCACGCATGTTCTCAACAGATTCTGCTGAACCACAAAGATTAAACTAGATCGAAGAGCAGAGGCTAAAAAATCTTGTACCAGTATGTTTTCTACCATGCAAGCAGAGCAGCAGAGGTGAAGCAAGACTGAATGTGAGTGGAGCAAGAGGAGGAAAAGTCAGTGGTGCAACTGCAGTCTTTACAAAGCGTAATAAAGGTGTGTGGATTACAGAAGATGAATGGAGAGCTATTTAACTGTCATCATGAAGCCCACACTATTGCTGTGTGTTATTACTCAAGAATGGTCTAATAGTTTAGAGAAGGCTCCTGTCAAACTGTTCAAACATTCATTGATCAGTTCTCAATTTGGTCATATCTTCCTCTGATACATTCTGTGAATGGTGCCACAACCTCTGAGATAGGAGGTCCCTTAATAATGTTAGGTGCATGTTAGACTAATTATAAAGATATCCCCAAGCAAGACATTGGTGTTCCTCTTTATCCTTGAAATCAACACTCAACAAATTTCACTTGCTACTCTTCAAGCTGTAGTTGGTATACATTTTAAAAAATGAAAAGGTGATGTTCAAAGTCTTCATCTATATTCACTTCATCAGTTTTGGGGTCCTGAATTTAAGTTGTAGCTGTTATTTACATTGAAACTATACTCATATAGACTATAGACTCCCTTTTATTTTCCTTCCTCTGAAGATGGTTTGCACGAACTGCATGTGTCTTTTGGTGTCTTTTTAAACAATAAAGGCACAAACCCAAACCTGTTTTGTCAGGTGTTGAGGTTGCTACTTTTGTCCCTATCTCCCAACTGAATTCCCACTTGGCTTGAGACTTCAGGGTCTATCTAGGTTAATAGGATGAGAAAAATTATTGCTTATTCACGACTCTAGTGAATGTGCTTCTGAGTAGAGGATCCGATGCGTTTCTGAGGACATTCAGTGCCTTAGTAGGATAACCTTCCAACTCAGCTGTTGCACTTCAGCATCACGCCATTCTGTGTACTGAAATTCTGGCGTTTCCCTCATTGTCCTGCTCTTCTCGTATCTGCTTTCAGTGCCTGTAAGTATTACATGCAGCTCTACCTACCTACAGAAATACCTGTGATATTATCTGACCACAAATTCATTCTGCCTCTGAGAATGATCTCGAAAGGTACTCTAGCTGGTATGCAATTAGCTGTGCATAAAGAAACAACCACTAGATTAGCTTTGTTTTCTAAACAATCAATCTTGCTTGTATAGGCTGACCTTCTCATTACCGTGTTCTTTGTGCCAGCAACCCTGCATCTAGAAATGACTCAAGTGCAATCATTTTGAATCTTTCAACTAAATTAATGTTGGTGTCAAATACCCTTTTTAAGCTAAGAAACTCTCTGCATACCACAAAAAGCCTGCCTAGTTCAGTAGAAACTACATATAACAGTATTTTTTCCTTATGAACATTCAAGAAAAGATGCTTTAGCGTGTGTAAGATTGATTCGCTGAGAATGTTTTAGGTAATTTAAAGCTGTATATCTCATAGTAACCTCCATCAGAAAATGCTTGCGAGAGGCTTGATGCTCTTCAAACAGCATTTGCTGTTTTTTGCAAGGGTGGGATAACAGATAAGGCCAACCAGTATTCAGGCTACTTACATGTAGGTTAGCATTTCTACTGCCTGTATGGCCTGCTCGTGGCAGCCCCGGCTGGCTTGTACCAAAAGTTATAGTGCAGCTGATGAAACCATTATACTGATTCCTCTTAACCACTCTGCCCCTGGAAAATGTCTCTGTGGGGATTTAAAGGGGCATAGATCTATGCTCTAAAGCATATGATAATGCTTAGTTGCGTGCATGAGATCTGCCCCCCACCATATTACAGTGCAGCTTTGTCCCTAAAGGATTCCTGAGGTCATATGTAAAACTTCTCTTGAAAGATGGCAGCGGTATATTTTGTAGCAAGCATATAGGAAGAGTTGAGGAACTGGCAGAGCATGATCAAATTGACTGAATGTGGCAGGACGCAACCTAGACTGAGAGATGTCTTTACTTTGATTTTCACCTGCTGAAGGTGACTGTCGGTTGTAAAAACTGCTGTAGTGATTGCACTGATATGACAGCAGACTGTAAGAGCGCTTCAGCTTTGGTACAGAACTGCTGCAAGACTCATCCAGTGGTCCAGAGGTATGCTGTTAAAGTGGCATGGATGCTGGAGCTTGTGCATCCTATCAGAGGAGAGTGGCTGACAGTCATTCCCAAATTAGGTAAAAATGCCATATTCTGACAAGACTTTGCCAAGTGTTTCATAGTTCTACAAAGTCACAAATGGAAGAGGTCTGTGTCCTCTAAATATTTCCCTGCTAGCAGGTCTCTATGTATCGAGTCCAACTGCCTCTTATTATTTTAGTGTGTGTGTCAGTAAATATCTTATCCTGCCAGTTCTAACAGGGTTACAGCTTGGCAAAACACATTACTAAAATAGCATTCGTTCATAGTCCAAAATCAAAATATGTCCTGATCAAACTGCTTTTAAACATGGCCACCAGCTTTCTACAGGGCTGCTTATAAACCAGCTGTCTAAATCATATTACTTGCACTAAAATTTTCTAAAACGGTTGGTTTGTAAACACACCATATTCGCCAAAGTGCTGTCTGTTCCTTACCTGTATTTCTTGCTCCCAGAAGGTGTAACTCTTAAATGTTATGTTTCACCTACTTTGCTTAAAGTACTGTTTGTGGAAGTTCTTGCTGTATTGTGTTGCTAAATGTTGTAGATACGGTCTGAAATCAGTGTGGTAATGCAACACTTCTAAGCGTTGATGCATCCATATTGTTCGCTGAACAGTATTCCTCTGGTATTCTTAAGATATATTAATTTTATTAATTATTTGTGTTCAAAGGGGATTCTTAATTTTGGTTCTTTATCTTACACCTTCCTTAAAATGTATGGGCTATGCATCACTGCTAGGCCAGTTCAAATGTTTATTTAAATAATTCAGAAACTAAATCAAATAGCTACACTTCATGGCAATGAACATAAACATGTCTGTCACGCTGGTATTTGGGACGGTGTGAAAAACTGGAGCAGGGATCTGCTGGAGTGCTCTAGCTATACTTTTTATGACGTGTGCTTTCACAACACTAATTTGTAATCACTTGTGCTTCAAAAGGGAGGGACTGAAGGTATTTGTTTACCAAAGGTGCTGCACCATAAAGCTGCTGCTCTAACCTATAGCTGTTTCCTCTATCAGCACTACCTAATGTGTCGAAGGCTTGAGGTCACGGGGCTGAGAAGCAGCTCTTTTACCGCACCCTCTGCAGCGGGGTTGCATTAGAAGGAGGCAGTCCTCCTTGGATGCCAGGGAGGAAGTAAGTAAGAAATAAAAAATTATCTCTAAACACCTTTATTCCTTTCTTTCAATACAATAGCAGTCAGCTCCATTTAACACCTCATCAGAGGATGTTAGAATGTTTTACTTGGCTCAGATGGAGGGAAGCTGTGCAAAGCTGGGGTGGGGAAGAGGCTGAAGGGAAGGGATCTCTCTCCTTTACGCTGACAAGAGACCGTTTCCAGCAATTGCGCTGAATCAGTGCAATCAAACTGCAGGTTAGGCTGTAAATGGTTGCTTATTACCAAGCTATCATAGTGCTGATGGACCAGTTGATCTGTGAGTCCACTCAAAGAAGGCAAAATGAGACTATTTAGTGCAAGATGATATAACCAGTTATATATAGTTGTTTACAAACCCTTTGGAGAATCTGAAATGTGAGAAGCCCTCTTCTGCGTTGTTTTGGTCTTTTCTCTGAGGGAGTAATTATTTCCTCAGAGTTTGTAAAATCCGGCCAAAACCTAACTTCTCCATCTTTATTGGAGGGTGAACAAAATTCTATGGATGCTTTCAAAAGCTTACTTTAACAGAGTGTGCTGAGATAGAATGACGGTAATGCGTTTAGGGACTGGTAATTGGAGATAATTCCAATGAATTAGACTTTGCAGATGTTAATGATATGCTAGAGGAAGTCAGTTTATGAAGATCTATGCTGTGCTCTTTTTTGTCTTGATCTATTGAACAGCTTCTGTAATTGTCTAATACATATTCTGGCAGTATTTGGGTTTCTTAAGCATTTACAGCCTGAAGAAACCAGCCTGCAAATTTTCAGAGCAGTGAATATAATTAGTTCAAATGCCTGTCTGTGAAAATAAACTATTGCGCTCTTCGTCGTAGGTACAGTAACATCTGCAAGGAGTATCTAGCTTTGCATATACAGACTAAGTAATCAGTCCTGGCTTGACAGTTTTTTTTTTTTAATGGATGAATATTCATGCAGAACACTTGTCCTGGTTTGAGGTAAAACAGGACCAATTTTGTGCAGTAACTTTACTTCTTAGCTGGGCCTCTTCTAACTACTGAAAATAACAGCATATTGTGCAGAAACTGTTTGCTCTTAGAGTGATAAGACCTGTGTTTATAGTTGATGCCAAGGAATGGTATGCAGAGAGGCTCCTGCTTAAACTTATTGCTATAAAACCCAAGGTCAGACAACTTTGTTGTTGGCCCTGTTGGAGGGTCGGAAGAGGAAATGCGTAGGAGTCCCACCTGCGGGGAGGAGTGGACAAGACAGGTGACCCAAAACTGACCAAATTCCATCCCATCTGCCTCATGCTCAATATAAAAGCTGAGGGATCAAAGGGTCAACCCTCTTTCTTCAATGGCTGGTGTCTGAGGAGGACTCTGTTCATCTGCCTTTGAACCTGATCCTGAATCCAGATCTGGAATCCAGTTCCTGTCCGTCACTGAGTCCAGTCTGGGACTTCCCCCGTGCCAGCCGGTGAGGTGATGGTCATCCTGGGAGCCTGACACTGTTTTGTATACGTTTCATTATTTTTTTTTTATTTTATTATTAAAATTTCATTAAAGTAGTTTAGTTCCTTCTAAACTCCTAAGTGTCTCTTTCCCTCCTCTGCCTCTCTCTTTGAAGAGAGAGAGGGGGAGCATCTGTCGGTCACCCGGTGGGCAGTTCTGCCCAAACTATGACAACACTGATCTCAACCTTTTGTATAAAGTATTGCTCATTCTGGAGAGTAATTTGCAAATGGTTGCAGTGGTATACTTCATTTCCCACACTGCAATCAAGAGGACAGCCTTGGTAAAAGAACTTGCAAAAAAAATGCTAGCGGCAACGATGTACTGATAGTTAGGATTATTCTTGCACCACCACTGCATTAGGCATTGTCCTTCCTTCTGCAGGAAGGTAAGATTGTTCCAGTTAATCCACTTGGTAATGTATTAAGATTTTCCCTGATGATAGCCTTAATTTTGTTTTCCTCTGTTGTCCTACCTCATTGAGACAGAGGGAATGAATCAATTGAACTCTGATGGGAGATAACGCTCATGTTCAACACGGTTTAAAAACTTGAGGATCTTTCAGTGGGACGTGCCTAAGCTGGGCCGTACTTAGCTTGTGCCGGACTGAAGTTTTACTGTGCTTATCTGACCAAATTAGTGCATTTTCTTAGTGAAAGTTGTTATTTGCAGCAGTGTCAGACCATAACAGCATATTTGCACACTGGCCTGAGTGATCTCCATCCCCATGAGTTTTTGAGTTCTTTGTGCTTACGTGGTGACTAGGTTGTTGTTTTTAGCTTTTGAAAGTACTTAGCTGTTAGTGCCTCCTATCTTGTCCTTAACCTTTATCTAATTTTGGGGGTAGAATGTGCTATTTGGAGATCCAGCTGTCGAGTATAAGGCATGTCTCTGTCTTTGCTGTAGTGAGGAACTGCTGCTCAGTGCCTGTTTCACCAGCATGACTGGTCCCAGCTGTTACGTTTTCTGCTAGCTGGGGAGGCTTCTCTATTGATATTTATGCCCATGCCACCTTCGTCGTTTACTTGTTTAATGTATCTGTATTAATAAACATGAGGGTAATGGGAGCACGTATGAAGTTTTTTACCTAGCATTAAAACAAAAAAATAAGTTTAATCAGATAATGCTACCTCCCCAGTTTAAGAAAATGAAGTATTTCCTAGTAAAAACAGCAGCAGCAGTGACTTAACAATGTAATCTGATCTAATATTAGTAACAGCCTGTGCCTTTAGGGAGCAGTATAATATCCAATCCACTGAATAAATCTGTCTCACATTAAATTGTGGATCCCTTTTAAAAAGATGGCTTCCCAGAATTGTTTCTGTAATTTCATAAAGACCCATGGTTTCCTATGTATTTTTCCCAGTAATATAATCAGGCTGGGGAAATTAAATAGACCCCCAAAATATGAATGAGGAAATAGTGCTGTCTTACAAAGATGTTCTCCCTGATGTCATGAGGACCTTCATCTCTCCACTTTACATCTTAAGCTTTTTATTCCTCCCTGCGCCCCTGGCCAGGAAAAAGCCATCAGGGGAGTTTGTCATGCACAGATTGCCATCTGTGACTGCGTCACCGGGTCTTCAAGTGTAAGCTAAAATCTTACTGTTGGTCATTTTGCAAGTAAGCTGGAAGGGGGTGGAAGGAGGGTCACAAGAAAGCAAGGGGGCTTCTAGTCAATGCCGTGCTTTGCAGAAAGAAGTAGGCAGGACACCTTGTGGAAGATTTAATACTGGCAAGGCTGGAGTTGGAAGGCTGTTTATGTCAGGTTTTAATAATTTCTGGAATTTTGTATACATACTGGGGAAAGGGTGCAACAAGTTGTCATTAACCCTTTCAAAATGAAGCAGCACGCACCCTTGCTCTTATATTTTGGGGGAGATTGTTGTTTGGAGATTTTTATGGATTTGTTGGGGGAGTTGTTGAGGCCCCATCCCTGGAGGTGTTCGAGGCCAGGCTGGACGTGGCCTTGGGCAACCTGGTCTAGTGGGAGGTGTCCCTGCCTATGGCAGGGGGGTTGGAACTTGATGATCTTCAAGGTCCATTCCAACCTAAACCATTCTATGATTCTATGAGTTGAGGGTGTCAGACATTTGGCCTTAATAGTAGGAGAGCTGCCCGAATCATTTGCTTCTCTTAGATGAGTATATTTTCCAAACGTTATGTCTCAGCTTAAACAGCAGCAGACAGAGGTTGTAAAAGACATCAACTGGATTACAGTGTGTGAAGAGTCCCAACGGCAGGCAAAAGTTTGCGTTGCAAGAAGTAGAGAAAAATGCTGCTTTTCCGTGTGAGGTGGATCGCTCCGTGTTGTCTTCATTCACAACATGCTGTAGAACGATTTCCCCCCTCCCAGACCTTGCTTCAGTGGCCTAAATTGTGTGGTAGCCACAAAAGTAGGTCATGATGCAAAAGCACTGTGCTGGTTCCAGTGCTTTTTTGTTTTGTTTTGTTTTAAATCTCAGGTTTTGAGATGAACCTGTTAAAAATCTCATCTAAGCCTTCATGCAGTGTCAGTCGTAGGGTTGCTTAGGCATGGTGTCCTTGTAGAACAAGGTGGTTTATGCTGTTGTGTTTCAATGCCTTTGATTACCTGAATGATGAATTAAATGTTAGGACATGTCAAATGTGGTTCTTTATTGCACTCAGTTAGCCTTAACATTTTTCCTTTGGCAGGCTTTTAGTGATTCAAAACAGGTTAGTCCAGTTTAATGTAAGACTATTTTTAAATTAGAGGTTAACTTTCCTCTCAGGATCTGGAGTAATGTTGCTTATGTATGGGACTGTTGTTAAGTAATATGTGGTATAATCACTTTTTTATTTTTAATTATTCTTGAACAAGTATAGCCTTCCCCCTCTGATAGGGTTAATACAGTTCTGTTTTTAGAAAGCAGTAGCTAGAAATCTGTGTTTGCATTTAACTAGGTGAGAAGTCTTAATGGGAATTTAAACAACTACCTGCCAATAATTGCTGCCTTTTTAGAACCAAAGGCCTCGTGACTCACTTCTATGATGGTGCTTTTAGAAAGTCACAGGATTTTTTGAGTCTAAACTTTTATGAAGGAACAACTTACTTAGATCATGGAAGGATACAGCCCCTTTGCTGAACTTCAAGTAAAGTATTTGCACGCATTTGTCCAGCTGGGCCAAAAACTGCAGGTATGTTTTCTAGATGCTTTGCTTCCTCCTGCAGTGGCTGAACACTTGAGTCTTGACATGGGCCAAAGAAACTTCCCCTGTGGCCAGTTCTGTTACTATAAACAGCTGCTAATAATTAGCAACAGAGCCGCAAAACAACCAGGGAGAAAATAGCTGCCCGTTGGCTAAGCAAGTGGTATTCTGCCTTGCATCTGGCAAGTCTGAGGAGGTGGAATACATGATAGCTCTCACAGCATGACCGAAGATCCTTCTTGTGCCTTCTGAAAAGGAGGCGTCTTGAGCTGGGCAGGTGAGTCTGCTTTTTGACCTTGTAGCCGTGGGGATCCACCGACAAGTTCTTTTCTCTATGTGAGCTGCAATTTCCCATTGGCTTTGGGTATCGCTACCCAAAGCAATACTTCTACCTGCCCCTGTTCTTCCCTTCCCCCATTTATGTTGGTACGGGTCCATGCAGCCATGCAATCAGATAAAACCAACCTGTCTTTAGAAAGGATTTTTTTTTGGTGGTTTTTGTCAGCTTAGTTTTCAGCCTAGATCAGTTACACTGTCTGGTTTGCTATTTAGCCGCTTATGTGGCTGTGCAGGAAGGGGTGGGAGTGAGGAACCAGGGGCAAAGAAAAGGAAGAACAGTGCTGCATTTAGAGGAAGTACTTGTTTATGCCAGTTTAAAGGGATTGAGAAACCTATAGTGTAAGCAGTACAATATGGTGGTAACGTATTTTAGGTGATATTCCTATGCAAAACAGGCTGTCCCAGCAAAAGTATAGTTTGCTGTTATAATTTGAAGCTACGATCGGCTTTGTACTGCAAGAAGAATCTATCTGGTTTCAGCTGCTGCTACCTCTGTAGTTTATTGTCCCTATGAGAGAACAAAATTAATCGTGGGGATTCATCTGTACAAAATCAGTTGGATTGGTGTCTTACAGAATAATTTTTAATGTATTTTGAGAACAGATGTTTTGGTGAGGTGGTATGGCCATGCTGGTAGAGGGATGAAGGACAGCCTTGCCTATAAGAGCTGCTCTTTCACAGCAACACTGCTCTATTGGTGTGGTGGAGCATTGGAGGATTTGAACTCCAAACATTACTAATTATGCTTGGACAAATGCCATTTTACTCTTGAAAAAGCACAAGTCCAAACGATGTATCATTTTGCAAGCCAGTCAGATGCTGAAACAGAATCCAGTGTCCATTTTGCATTTAATCGTAGAGGGAATAATAAGTGATGTTTGTCTGCAACATGGGGATGGAAGTGTTCAGCCAAACATTATTTAGTCTGAGGAAAAGACAGATAAACTCAGAATGCCTTTCTTTCCAATGCTAATATTAAAGCTATACTTAAATCAGTCTAGATTACTTTTCAAAAGATCCCCAGATTACTTGGAAACCTTAGCATGAACCAACTTGGCAGAAAAGTTAAGTTTTTGACAATTAAATGGAATGACTGGGCAATTATAGGCTTGCAGCCTAACATGATTCACAGGTGAAATAATATGGTTAGTAGCGTTTATGTCTGTGGGATGTCCTCATTGAAGAATTGAAGGAGGGTAAGGTGTAAGACTCTGGGAGGAAAAAAAATCTTGTCCTATTAGACTGGCAGCTTCTGGACTCTACACTTCTTTTTTCCAATCAAACATTTGAATAGTTCATGAAGCAGAAGTACACCTACCTTGTTTTTTTGTTGTTTATGGTTTTCTTGATGTGTCATGCAGAATGTCACATTAGGATCTGTTAGGCATCCAATGACAGCTGTGATCAGACTCATTAAAGCCTAATTAAATCCTGTAAGAATTTGTTCTTAGCTATTTTCCCATATGAAGTTAGTGGTAAACAATGGAAAGACATTTGCACACCATGATGGATCAAGGTGTCTCTTCATCTTTCCTTTCAGCATCAAGAAGGTAGAATTCTTTTTGTCTGTAGAGTCTTCGTTTGAGCTAGAATATTTCCTACATCGCAAGAAAATAGCTCCTGTAGAGCAAAACTGAATGCAGCTCTTCACTATGATTGGAGGAGGCTTTGATCAATCTGTGTACTTGCATGTAAAAGAAGGCAACGATAATGGAAGAGGCAGATCTTGAAGACAAGAGATGGCTAGATAAGTGATTGGAAGTTAATGCAATACACTTTAAAGACCAAGATGAGAGAAGGGGGTAGCTTGCCTCTGCTCAGTCATCCCCTTGTTCCTTTAAATATTCAATAGTGTTTGGACAGAACTGTTTCCATCCTTTTCAGTTTGTTCATTCCAGTTTTTCTCAGGCCGTGCTTATTTTTCCCTTCAGGACTTAGGATTTTGTAACTAGCGCACACCTACCCTGTTGAAATTGATTGTTTCTTACACCAATGAATGCTTCAAGGATTGCCTAATGGCTTCAGAGGAAGAAAGCCCTCCTAAAGAGTTGAAATTTTCTCAGGGTATCCAGTTGTGCCTATTTAGCTATCTGCTTGCCAGGCTTTATTACTGCTTAATACATGTGTGATTACCTGAAACTTGCTGCATACTCCATAGCTTAATTAAAGTCATACGCTTTGGCACTGGTTCAGAAAATCTAGTTACTTGTCAAACAGTACGTTCCTATTCCTTATTAGCAAGAGATATGTGGAAACATGCATTAAAAATAGTTTGGTCTTAAAAGGTTTGGGCAGGATCACTGTTAACCCCATTTATTTTGGGATTGATGGGTGTACTACCAACCTTCTGACCTCCAGATGATGGTATCACAAATGCAAAAACACTTCTTGCCAACCCCTAAGTCCTAAACTTGCAAAACACTCTGAGAAGTGTGATAGAAGCCATTTGCCCAAGGCATTCTGTTGCATAATTGTCTAGCGTGAGCTTTTTGTGCACCTCTAGCATCTTAGTGCTTGCTAGGGAAAAGAAAACCCCTGAATTTTATGGGCCACAAATATGACCTATGTAACTCTTCCTCTTCTTTGGAAAACCCTAAAGAAAGGCAGTAATTTTCCTATGGTTCTTCGATGATTCATGTGCTTTTTTTTCTCTGAATGCTACCCATTTGAGGCACGTGATTATTGTGATATAGCCTTGTCAAGCCTGTAATGTTGTTTTGTGCTTCGCATAGTCATGTTATGACTTATGCCTAGATAGAAGATAGTAAAAGTATAACAGGTAAGATTACTAGCAATTTGAGCAGCTTTTATAAAATTTTGCTTACAGATTAGTTTCCAGAATATATTCCTTGCCTGTTTTGTTGAAATATTAACTACCACTTTATAGGTTTTGTCATTTTCCCAATATAGCCAGAGGTCAAAGTAAAACATGTGCAATGAGGTTGAAGAAGAGCTGGTGTAATCAGTCCCCTCCTCCCACATACACTTTGCAAGATTAGGAGTATTTTTGTATCTAAACTTCTCTCCATACCCAACCTTTGTACAGTGCTCAACCTGAACACCTTTCTGTGACTGCAATTCTTCATTCTAGTTCCTTATTTTTTGTTAGTCATGAAAATGCCTTTTAAAACTTTATGGAAGGTGTAGTGAGAGTGCATGGCAGAATGGGGGACGTGGTCTTAGCTTCCTGAGATCAGTACTGTCTCAGTTTACATTTTTAAATCATTTTGTTTAGCTGCTACATGGCTGGATGGTCAGAAGGGTACAGATGAAAGGGAAACTGTCTTTCTGAAACCTTTTGCCACTGTCCCTCTTGACATCTGTTTGAGGAAGGGATGCTTGCTCTCTTAGTACCTAGTCTTCTTGAATAACAGGTAAAATGTAAGCCTAATTCAACACTTGTTAAAAAATGATAATAATAATGTCCTGTTTCTCAGTTGGACTCCGCAATAAAAGCTTGAACCGCGTGAGTAAAGGGACTGTATTGAAAATTACCATGGATATTCAAAACTACAATTTTCAAAAATTATTGTCAATTAAGGTTTGGTTTTACTAGCCAACAAACATGATAAAAAATATTTGTGCTAGATGCAGACATGGGAGCATGCCCTCTTTGGTACTTTAATCCAACTCCTCTTTAGATGCCATTTACTTTGGAGTTCTGTGCTGCATAAAAGCTTCTGGAACATTTGCTTCCAGCAGGTAAATGAATTTGTCTCCCTTTTCGATAAGGAAGAATGCCACTATTCAAACTTGCCAAATTCAAAATTAACTTGGAAAAAACAGAAGCAGAATCTGGATGGGTCTAAAATGAGTAGGAACACAGCCTAGCAGGAATTACGAAAGAACTGGAAGACCTTTCGGAGAGGCTCTTCTTGTTCTCTGGCTCTTGTATTAGGCATGCACTTGGAGTCAGATGAAAGTGCTGCAGGAAGACTAGCGTTATGCTTACCACAAAATTGGCATAATGGAACAGTAATTCTCTGTTCCTTTAGATAAAACCTGTCCATTGTGCCTCTTGCTATTGCACTTGAATACTGTAAGTGCTTTTTCTGGCATGTTTAAAATATACTGTTCTTCTTATCTGTGTCAATTACAACTTCAAAGTCTACCTCCATCTATCATCCATTATTCCCATCTCTTAAATTATCTGATCACTCCCCATCATCTTCCACTTCAAGAATAACTTTTTCAGTGATCCCTTAAGAGTCTCGCTCAAATGGGCTAAATCTCAGATATCATCTTTTGTCCTGCCTCTTTATCCTTTCCAGTGACAAATGCTCCCAGCCTGGTGTCATCCTGCTTGCGTATGCCGACTGCCCTGGTGCATCATAAAACGTTCTGGTGTGATGAACTGCCTTTCTCTCTGTGCCTCATTCTGCTACCCTGTAACTGTGTATTAAATGAGGTGTTTAGGGAATTGAGTTAAATCCTTCACAGACAGTGACAGGAAGGGAAATTAAGCATAAGAAAATGCTAGAGACTTTAAAGCCATCTTGTACAGGAGTGTTACCCATGACTCTTAGTCTGTAATACAACACACATGTTCTGAATGGTTTTGAATAATAAGAGCTGATACGTAAACTTTTAATTTCTACTGAATGCAATTTTGCCTAGGTCTGCCAGCGATTAAACATTTTATTACTCGTCTGTAATTAAAATAATTGCTCCCATTCTGGAACCCGTATTTTGTAGGTTTTACTCACCCAGAACTTGTGTTATGAAACATGGATGCATGTTTTTTTAATACACACAGTACTTAACTTCATATTTATGATAAATTAATATCCCTTCAAGGATTGAGTTGAAACCTCGGACACTAAAGCAAGGGAACAAAATCATCCCTTCCCCTCTGGGCGCGAGTTCAACACTGTATTAACTACGGGAAGGAGGAAAATGAACTCTGACGCATGCAGGAGCTTAGCAAATCCAAACCCCAACTAGTGGAAAGAAAAAGCATTACACAAACAAAGTGCTTATGAAGAACTTGAATAAGTACCTGTCTGTGCCATAATTCAGTAACCTTAGGCACTGCATCTCAACTCCTCCTGTTAATTGAGTGGGTGGAGAAATGCTGTCTTGCGTCCTTTTTGTTCTGAGCTATTTAATACTCACAGATTAAAACTTGGAACTTAAAACTCAGCTTATAGCAGTTGTATTCAGTAAGTTATTTTAACTTCTCTGATGTCATTTAAAGGTTTGACTACCTCTAAAGCAAATTATAGTCTTAAATTGTTACTGAGGCAATCAAATCTGAGAACTCCAGGAGTCTTGGGGAGCCTGGGAGGAGAAAAAGCCCAGACTAAAAAAAGTTGCTTTTGACTGGAAGAACAAAATAGATGCAATAAAACCGCTGGGGGTAGAGCTCGAAGGAGGGTGTCAGCAGGAGGGAGCTCTGAAGGTGATGTTCCTGTGCAGCACTTCTAGTAGAACAGCATGTCAGGTCACACTGAAACAGAGTTGCTGTTGTGATGTGCTTTAAAACCCCAAACATGTCATCTTTTTCTTAAGGCTCATTTTTAGGTTCACTGCTTAATGATCTGGTTTATGCTCTAGCCCACAAAGAGTTTTTGTTGCCACAACTGAAGGGGCAGTGAACTGCAGCGTGGGGACTTCTTAGGCCAGCTTTGCTGCCAAAGCAGCATCTCGTGGAACTGTAGCCCCGAGGGGTTTTGTCGTGGTATATGAGTTCAGTCGCACTGTGTGCATAGATGTTCATATGCATCCTTCTAGTACAAACCTTATGTAATCTGACTTTTTATAAAATGCTTTCTTTTTTTCTCTTAAGTGTTTAAACTCATTTTGATTGACGTGATACAGAACGTACATCTGCTTAGACTTTGTGGCATAACTGACGGGGAAATACAGGAGAAGCTTGTCTTACCTGGTTGAAATATATTTTAATAATTTTAATGTATGGTGGAAGATACTGTACCATTCTACTTTCATGGACTTCAGAAGCTTCATAGGATGTGCGAGTAAGATGCTCTGGTCTCATGTGGAGAAAGTGAAGATGGATCCATATGCTGTATATATCTTCTGTAAAAGTTTAAATATTTAAATATAAATCCTCAAAGTTATATTCCTAATGGCTTATTTTTGCTCATGTTTGCTTGAGGAGTATCTTTGTTATAAGATGGTGTGGTGGTTGCTGCAAAATAGCTGGCAACTTCCAAAAGTGTAAACGGAGATGTCTGTGTGGCCAGTGAGTAAATGGCAATCGATGAATCATCTTCCTGGCACAGCACTGGAATATCCTACGCTGTTTCTGAAATGGAACCTGCATTAAATTTCCCAGAATTTGTGCTGATGTTCCGAGGATCTCAGATAAATACACTGATTATTCTTCTGTGGCTTCATGTAGGACCACAAGCTGGAGGAACTTAGGAGTACAGTTAAGCATCCTTTAAATATGAGGAGCAACTGCATTTCAATGGAAAGTCCAGGAGTAGGAGGGAACGTGGAATAAAAGACCCTACACTAGGCAAGGACAATGGGGAAAGCATTAAGCAGGAAATAGGGTATATGGTTAAGGGAGCGGGGGGGGGCACAATATCCTGAAAAACGCTATTGAAATTTTTAAATGCTTGCTTTTTGTTTGCAGATTAATCAGCCACTCGATGGGGATTAACAGTGGAGCACCTCTTTGTGTCGCCTTTCCACCTCTCTGTAGCAAGAATAACAACTTCAGCACTTCTTCAATAATAATTATGAAACTGGTATTAACTGAATGGCAATTATGGATTTTTAACTCTAACTCACAGTAAATCAACAAGCCATATGTTGAAATTCCTACCAAATAGCTTTTCGTTCTTAATGTCTTATATCTATACAAGAAGTTGCAAGATACCTGTTTGTACAAGAGGAATATAAGCATTTCTTGCCAGAGGAACAGAAGTTGAAAGAGAAGACACCCTAACTTGTTCGTGGAGTTATGGTAGTATTATTTATATAGATATAACAAATATATATATATATTTTTATGGTAATGAAAATGGCTCCCCAGAATGCTGACTCGGAATCTATGCAAGTTCAAGATCTACCTGTGGCACAGCTTCAGAAACCAGAAAACAAGGAGAATGAAAGTAGGGAGGAGACCATTAGTGAAGGTTCCATAGACCGGATACCAATACGCCTGTGGGTGATGCATGGTGCAGTAATGTTTGGCAGGGAATTTTGTTATGCCATGGAAACAGCTTTGGTAACACCCGTATTGTTACAAATTGGTAAGTAATTCTCATTCCTGTTAATCGAAACTTTATATATCCTTTTGCATTGATTGAAGTCAGAGGAAGAGGGGAGTGGGGTTTGCCAACTAAAAATACACAAGGTAGAATGGACTTTGTTGTGGTTTTTTTGTTATTGGCTGTGCCACAGATTCAATTGTGTGACCATATTTAAATGGGAAGGATTTCTATATGCATTCATCTCTGTCTAATATTACTTCCCTCTGTAAAAATTTTAACCTGATTTAAGTCTAAAATTCTTTACTAAAAGATAAGTGTCCTAGAAACTAGAAACAATGTTAGACTTTATATATAAAGGATTGCAGTGAAGCTTTTTTTTTTTCCATTTATGGAGAAATGCTTCAGGTTACAGTACTTTAGAATAAACAGATAAATTGGCTTTTCCAACTACTAGTGAAATATGATTATCTAGTTCGTAACACATGAATACATGTGATTAAACCATGATACCAATAGCTTTAGATAATAATGGGGGTGGTGGTTAATGGGGTTTAGAATAGGAGTAGACTGTTAAATTTCATGGTAAGTACTGTAATTAGGTTTCCAATAAACTGCTTACAGTATTAACAGTATCTGGTATTACCTTTATCAAATCCAGAAAATCATGTTCTCTATCAGATTTCAGAAGATATTACATGAAACTGAATGGAAGTACTGGACTGAATGTGCTCCATGAGTGAATAAATCAATTATGTGTGTGCACCATATAAGTGTATATATAATATATGTATATTATATGTTTGCTAATGTTTGCTTTGACTTACACATGCAGTTGTGCCTTACGGCGTGCTCAGTTATGGCCAAACAGAAGCACTCAACTGAGTCTCTAAAATAATGTTCATTGAATACTATTTACAACATTGTTTAAAAATTTCAAGGTTAGCATCTCAAAAGAAACATTTTTATTTTTGATATGACAAAAGGGCATAAGAGATTGAACTTTTGAGCATGCAATGTACAAATTCTTTCATGCAGTCTTCCTGTAGTTAAAAATGAGTTTTCATATGAAATTACCAGTCAGTTTATTTTGAATCAACAGAGGGGTCAGTAATCAGTGCAATTAGTGCCATGAGAGATGCTGATGGGTTATGCCTCCAAGTTTTCCTGAAGATTTTAATTTTCAGAGCTCATCAGATGTCCTTTTTGAATCTATTGGTGGCATAGTTAAAATAGATTATAAGTGTTCGCCAAATAGGAGTTTTCACCTGACTTGCTGATTAAAACGCATGCAACTTCATTTAGCAATCTTTATAATGTCCATAACTTGTTTTGAGGTTTTGTCTTTTGGGTAAGTTGAGATTTAGAGACTTAATTCATTTGTACTAGCAGCATTCCTTCAATTACTGCCTACCGTGAATGCAAAAACTTGCTTCCTGCTTTGCATGGAGAAGACCCCCAGTTTTGTAACTGTCCTGTACTTTTCTGTTTGCTTTCTTGGTTTTGCTAGCACTGGGATGTTTAAAATGTATAGCTGCCTAAGCTGACTTTACCTTACCATAGAGTAAGTAAGGTCAGACAGTATAAATAAACCATCCTCTTAATTACTGACCAGTCTACTAGTTTACATTTCTTTTATGAGCTCTTCTAGCAGATCTGTTTCCTCCAGATAATTGAGAAATATCTCTTCCCTTCCTTCCCTAACCCCAGTCATCAAAATAACATTGGGATTGGGGGGAAGGGAAGAGAAGAGCTCTCACTTGTAGAAAAGCTGGCAAATCGACAAAGCGATGCAAAAGACTGTGGGGATGCAGTGATGATGTTCCATGCCATAGACATGAGAAATGGTGGTAGCTGGTTAAAAATGTTAGCACTTTGGGAACTAATTGAAATCTTTTGTGCTCTGGCTCATGTTCCCTCAGCAGGGGAATAAACAGTGTTGGATTCACTGAAGGGTTAAGTTATTCACGGGTGACTTATCTAGCCTGTTTAGTAATTACCTCTTACATGGTTCTGTTTACCTTTATCAACCTCAACATCTGTCCGCCTCAACATGAACTATATTTATTCCTCACTGGAGGGGGTTGCATATAGCTGTCGAACTGTTTTGGTAAAAGCAACATTTAGTTGTTTTCTGTGAGATTAAATTGGCTTGAGAAACTATTTTTGAGAAGTGGCACATGGGGAAGTCTGGTGACTCAACCAACTAACTTTGCTAATAAAAAATTGAAGAACCAGAAGCCTTTTGGGTATGCAAAAAAGACTCTTCCTTACAGATATATGCTGAGTATTAACAATTAAGCTTTACAGTCTGTGCTTGTGTTCTGTATCTCAGAGAAAACTTTGGTCGCTGAAATAATCTCCGATTCTTATCTGATACCATCATTAAAACCTCAGGCACATTAGTATGATGTTACATACTTTCTGCTCGTAGGTATTTGACTTTCCTAGCTGTTTGTGTGCCCTGGATCAGAGGCGTAGTTACAATTTGGCAGATCAACGACCTGTCCTACTTGTTCCGTAAGCCACAAGATTTCAGCAACTGAAGGAGGTAGTCTTTTGGATAGTCTCTTTCCAATTCAACAGTGGTTGAATTCTCAATGTGTTTAAATTTCCTAAAGTTTTGAATTCTTAACAAAAGAACCGACGGCAGCAGTGAGAGCTGCTTGGATCGAGGATACTGTGAATTGGGAAGGTCTGGAATTGCTGGAGTTGCTGTACCCCTACCAAAATAAGTTCTGATTTGTGACTTTAATCTTTGTCTTTATTGCTGTGCTTAGATTGATGTTGCAGAAATGTAGCTACAAATCTGTAACAGCCGTGTAGTCATAACTGGTCTTTAGTAGCTTAGCAACAAGAACAAGCCAAATATATATTGCCTTTTTTTTTTATTATTATTCTAACTTGCTCTTTGATTTCTTGCTATCTGCAGTAAGAATTCAAAATGAAGCAGCTAACTTGTTTAGAAGAATTCAGAGGGTATAAAAACATGCCAAATATGAAACATGGCAGGGTGACTCCAGATGAAATTATATTAATTGGCACTTTCACAAGTTTTGATCTCTAGAAATCTTCATTAACCTTTTTTAGAGACCCATTCAATCTGCAGTTCCTCCCAGCCACCCTTAAAACTTTACTAGAAAATAAACTGTCAGCGCTCTGGGTTTTCATGTTCATCAGTCCAACGTTTTTGAGAAACTGAGTGATTTCATGTTACCCTTGGGTATGTTCTGTGCATTAACACTACTGTTTGCTTCCCTTCTCACATTTCAGCCACGTATTATAAAGTCCATAGGAGCAGGATGAGGCCTTTGTCTTCTGAAACATCTGGTACTTAATGCTGCTTATCTGTGAGAGGGAATTAAAATCCCTGCTATTGTTTATAAATGACAGTGTATTTTGTTCCGTCATTAAATGTGGCTTCCAAGGATTAAATCTCTAAAACTACTTCCAGTTCATAACAGTTCACGGAAAATTTGGATACATTTAAAACATTATTTTGCAAGGAATTTTAAGTGAATAAAAGTGAGGAGAAACTAGTGACTAGAAACTAGTGTAAACTTAAAGAAACAGCTTTTTGAAGAAATTTGTTGAGTGAAATCACAATACATGGCTTCTGTTAACAACACTTTAAACCATTAATAAATAACAAAATTTGGTAATTTTGGATTATTTCAGTTGTAATTCAAGCACAATTTGAGTGGTAATGCAACCAGTAAATCCATTTAGGGTCTTCTGAAAAGTGAGATCCGTGTGCCTGTTTCATTAGGACTGTGGAAGGCAAAAAATCTGTATTCTGTGACTTGGAGTGGCTGCTGCTTTCAGCATGAAAAACTTGCTGTCTGCTTAATGAGTAGTGGTAGCTGCAAACATGAAGTTTCACGTTTTATATTTAATATGATAAAAGCTTTGCCAAGCCTTTACTGTTGCTTCAAAGGATCTTTCGAATGCTATTGAGTGTTTTATGAATAGTTAATAGGCACAGAAGTGACTGTCAGCACCAGAACTGTTCTTCATTCCCCTGCATAAATTAAATATATTACACTAGTGCTTTTAAAAAGAAACTATGTACATTTACGTAAGGAAAAACGTGAAAAGTTTACATGTGCTGCTTACCTTTATAATGTCACTTAAGTTTAGGGATTTTTCTCTGGTAGGGTGCAGGGATAGCCTTGATTTTTACGCATTTCATATCTGAGTGCCTATCTGTTTTGCCGTGAGAGTTCATAGGCTCTCGTAGTAAACATTAGGTAGTCTAGCATTAAATATTGACGTTGGTTATTTAAGCTTAACCCTGAGCGTGGTGTTATTTTTAGGCAATGACACTAAGGAATAGCATTTCTGGAAACTACATATTTCAGTGCTAATTAATAGATTTTAATAAAGAGAAAGGCTGAGCTAAGCAGAGCAGAATACCATAAGTTATTTTTGTTTGGAAAAGAAATTATTTCTCTCATTATGTGCTTTCGAATCAGCAAAATACTGTAGTTGCTTTTGTCTCATATGAGACATGAGACACGTAGGAAACATGTCTCATACATGCAGAAAAGCTGTTTAAGGGTTTGGGCTCCGTTAAAGCATTTAGACATAATATCTCAGAAAAAAAAAAAATTATCTAGCATTCAAAATTCTTCTAGCCTAAAGCTCAGCAGACCATGCTTAAAGGGTCTTGAAATCTAGTTCATGTGAAATTGCCAGTATGGAAAAAGTGTGTTAAGCAATAACTCAAACTGCTGATTCTGAGAAATCCCGAAGTGGTAGCTGAGAATTCATTATGCTGAAGAGATTTAGTATTACGGAGTGAACTTTTAGTAGGAAGTAGTAAATCTCCCCATTGAAATTTAGCGTTGATACCTGTCTGAGAAGAATGCACGTAGGTAAAGAGGAGATTATGGAGACATATTTAGAAACCAAGCATGAAATGTTACAGATAAGTTAGCTTTTAGGTATGTGTCTTCAAAGGAATTAAGGTATCAATTGCTGACTCAATTCAGTGTGGAAGGGGGATAGTCCTCCTAAGGCTAAGCCCGAGATCAAAGGAAGTCCAAAAACCTTAAAGATCTGGTGGGGGAGAAGGAAACAAAGGGATTGGAAGAGCTTTTAGAAGCTGCCTGTAATTCAAGTGAAAAAAGGCTGACTGGCTGGAAAAACTCTCGCAGACGGAGGAAACTCTTCAACATAAAGCAGCACTGACTATTTCAGCTACGCTCAAGTAGTCGAGTTTATTGCTCATCTCTGCCAGAGGTTACATTTATGCTAAGGTTATATGTATTTATAACCAGTTTTTATATGTCTTTATAACTGTCTTTATGCAAAGCAGCATCTTACTGGTTGAGCGATGACTTACCTGACCTTGTCTTACCAGGAAGAAAATGTTTGAGTTGCTGTAACCTGCTCTTTGACTCTCAAAGTTACATTTTTGTATGATCCAGCTGCATCTGGGCTCCCAGGCATAGCTCCATTTGAGGCTGAGAGTGAATTGCAGGATCTGAATTCCTCCTTGGAAGAATTAATGGCTTGAGACCTGACCTGTCCCAAGAGGGGACTGTAATACGGCTAACCTAAGGACAAGAATTGAATTTACAGTGGATCCAGGAGACCTAGAATAATAAACACTTAATTAAATACATTTTTCAGCCTTGTTAGCTTTGAAGTTAGTCTTTAAGATCATGTAAAGTTTGTATTCAGATCTCAAGGGGTGGAATGTATAAAACTGCAAATATTGTGCCTGAGGCACACGTTAATTGCCCTACAAAACCTCCCCACCCATCATTTTTTACTTATTGACTAATTTTATGCCCACTAAGGGGTTGTGTAAGACTAATTTTACTGTACTTTTTTTTATGACCAACAAGCAAGTCAGGCTTTCATATCATGTATCGCTTACATAAAATATCTTTTGACTTCAAATCACTAGCAGCACAGTTTTTGAACACGTCCTCCTTAGTGGAAGGTTTGGTTAAGGATGCGTTTAAGGCACCTTTAAAAGAAAGGTGCTATGCAACTATTAAGATTTTTAATCCTGGGGGCAGTAGGAGCATGTGCTTTATTTTCATACCCAGGCAAATGCCACGTGGTCTGGTAGTTGTGCAATAACTGTTCCTTACAGAGCTTTTTTTTTATATCAATGTTCTGTTTTTCTTTAAGTAACACTGAATCTGGCCTTCAGAGGCACAACTGATAACGCATGGCAAATTTTCAGCTGGGGTAACACGAGGATTCGTGCTGGCTTTAGCTTTGGATGAATAGCCTTACTAGGAAAGGGACATTGAGTGCAAAGGAACGTAGAGGCTTGTCCCATAGCATGAAACATGTTTCCTATTACTTAGCAGTAGGTAATTTTTTGTTCCCCTTTTTTTTTTCTTTTTTTTTTTGGCTGAATAAGGTCTGCCCGAGAATCTGCTTCTAAAATAATTCTCATACTTGCTCTGGTGCTGTCTTCTGTTCCAAATCTTTAACAAAAATCCTTGATCTTTTAATTGTGTACTATGGGAATGTTAATACTTTTTCCCCCCTAGCATAAAGAGTGTTCAGAGTAAAATTGCATGTGAAAAAACTTTTTTGATTCCTCAGAAGTATTTCTTTCAAGAGCTTGCACGATCTGAGGTTAGTGTGAGTGACCATATATGACACACAAGAAACGCTAATAGGTCTGAGAACTGGACCGATAGAAAAAGCACGCTGCAAGAGGAAGCAAACTGTATAAAAATGCAGACTGTCAGCTCTTATAGAAAGATGGAGGTTTAAAAGCAATTTTTAATTTTGTCATCATCTCTGCTCTTCAAATCCTTTTTTTTTTTTTTGCTGCAGCAATAGATATTTTAGTCTGTGATTTGTGGAAAGAGCTTGAGGCCTCCAAAAATAATTACTCCCTAAGAAGGAAATGGACATCTCTACCCTTATGTAGATGCTTCTTTCTACCAGTAAATCTTTCCTGTCCAGTATGCTGCCTCCTTTTTATCTTGAGTAGCCAAGGTTTAAGAGAGACTAAACTTTTTGGAATGATTCAGGAGTACTTTGACCTCTCTGTTCTCCTTTCCCAAATCTCTTGTTCTCTCCTGCCCCAAGGAAATGCTGCTACAGGCTAATAGTGCTGAACTGATTATGGGACTATATTAAATTATAAGAAGATTTTTTTATGTTGTTTTTAATCTGCATATCAGACAATAGTTTTAAAATTTTCAGTCTATTGTAAATGTGCTTTTACTTCTCTTTTATGTCTTGCAATTCTTCCCTCCCACACATATTGGACCCGGCTTTTTGCTGTAGCCAAGGCAAACCTATAGGTTTTCTTCTGTTTTCAAGGGCAGCTCTGGAGTTGTAAGGGCACATACAGGACTCAAGGAACTGCAGGATCCCTGTATTTTTAGTGCTCCCTTACTAAGATTTCCTGTGGGTAGTGGGGAAAGGATGGGAGAAGTAGGGGCAGACTTTGGCCTCCTGAAAATGTGCTAAAATTGAGTGGTTTTAAACACGCACCTTTACGCAACCTCTTTCCTAGCCTAAACCCTTCCTCTTAATCTGCTTTCCTCCCACGTACACTCTCAGCCAAATTTACAAAGCCCATGTCTTTTTATACTTCTGTCTAAACACCCTTTAGGAGAACAAGATGTCAGGTGAACCTGTGAATGCACGTGCACGCTCAACAGCCATCTGAGTTTCGGTTTTCTGTTCAGAATTTGAGTTTGACCCTCACCTCTGACCGAGAGGTAATTTTGCCATAGTGATAACAGATGAAACATGATAGTGCTTCCGTGCTCTTTGTTATGAAGTCATTGCCACTAGGGCAATTTTCCAGCAGGCAATTGCCTGTTCTTTACGGTAAAAAGAAACCTTTCAGCTCTTTGGATGGGGTTTTAGTGGTGGAGACTTGCAGATGCAGAACCGAGATTTGGGCACCCAGCTTTTGAAACTTGCAACGCCGAGGCTCAAATCAATGCTTTTCTATTGAACGTGGATTGTGAAACAGGTTATGAAAAGGGAATGGCTGAGAACTCCGTAGCGAACAGGAGTCTTACTTTTCAAGGAAATAAAATTAAGGCCACTTTTGAAATTAAAAGAATGTCAACAGGCTGTTGCCAAATCACGTAATGCTTTAATAAAGCTTGCTTCAAGAGGATTGTCAAAGCTGCAGCCCCTTAAGCTCTATTCTCCTCTGAGTCTCCTGTGTGCTTGTTGCAACAGTATTTCTGTTGTGATGTACCCTCTGGGACTCCATTTTAATCATCCTCTTTTAACCAAACAACAGTTGAGAAGGTTTCAGATATGCTTCCTGCAGGCTATTTTGCAAGAAATTATTGGAAAAGTTTTGAGTTGCTGGTTCAGTTCGACAATAAAATTTAATACAAGTCCATTTAACTAAACAGGGAGAAAACAGGTCATAGATTTTCTTTACATTGGTTTGGATAAATCCCCAATCGCTCATGTCACTCCATAAACATATTCCTCTCTCTGAAGTTTTGAGTAACAGTGGGTACAAAGCACCGCAGATGCAGATTTTTCCATACATAGGCAAACCCAGTAATATACTGTATTAATATTTGCTGATCTTCAGTTGGAGCCTCGTGGTGGATTTTTTGCAGTGTAGTAGATGCAGAGCATGTAAACTGGATATGACCTTTCTACAGAAATAAATTGGATTTAAAAGGGTTTCATCAGACACCCACAATCGGAATGACCTGAAACCCTTAAACTCTGCAAAGAACAGGATGAGGAGGTAGCGAAGGGGAGGGAGACTTTTAGCTGGGGGCAGTGATGGGCAGGTAGTGGCTGGCGAGAGCACTAAAGTATTTAGCAAGCGCTGCTAGACCTGGTAGGTGGTTCTGCTTGTGCTTTGAAACTCGGAAGAGATTCAAGTCCTTTATTTATTGTCATTCCTGATTTGGAGAAAAGCATGTAGTCCACGTTCCCACTGCTGGGAAGGATGTCTAGCAAACAAGATTTCCCTCTTCCAGTCGCAGTCTTTGGAGACTGTTCCATGTTGTGTAAAATAGCAAAAAAATACATGAAAGCAGGTCTTCTAAATAGAGTTAGGGCTGTCACTGTAGCATCTGTCTCAGCTGTCCCTGTTTACACTGAATCCCTCTGTAAAGTAGGTGCTTTATGAAGTTGTTTCAACCTTGAAATGCCTCGTGTCCAGGCGGCATTCTGAAAAGTAAAGATTTGGATGCAAATACCTTCTTGGGATTGGGTAAACAGAAGGATTTGAGTCTTAAATTTCTATTATATGTAGGGAATGGTGACTGCTGCGTTACACTGCTCTACAGCAAAGTTAGATAGCATCTTAACCAGGCTTTGACGAGCGCTCCATGTGAGGACAAAGCTGATGTTTTGGGTAGAGACAGGCCCTGGGCAGCTGGAACCACTCCTGCGTGTGACATCACCAACATTTTGCTTAGCGGCTGGAGGGAGACTTCGGAGAAAGTCAGATGAGCTTAAACTTCGGCGGTAGAGCTGGAGACTGGCAGTTGAATGCCGAAATCACCACCTCATCGTCTACCTCCAGATTACTTTGCTAAGTAATATTTTAGTGAAGCAAACTTTCTGCCAATAGAGACTCAATTACACGCAAGCCAGAACTGGGGCCCTGTAACGTCAGAACGCAGATGTTGCTGAAACAGGCAGTCTTCAGAAACGGCTTCCACACTCGGCTCAAGAAGCCGTAACACGCTTCCAGAGCAGCACTGCTTTTACTTGCAGAAGTGCTGATACAGAGAACAGTGAAGAGAAAGGATCCATCCCTACAGTGGCCTGGTTCTGTCCTCAGTATCAGTTTTGTCTTTGGCAAGCGTCCCACTATGAGGTAGTGCAGTCTCTTTTAATATGCCGATAAATTTTGTATAGCTTCTGTTCAGATCAGCTTAACCTTGAATTTCTATCCTCCTGGGTCCCGATTTATGTTCTCTGGCTCAAGTGATAACTGAGCTGGATCGTTTTCTATGTGTTCTCATGTATAGACTGTTTAAAAACATGAATTTCCTCCTTTTATCTGTTGTGCTGCTCTGTAAACAATGGTCTTTCAATAATTCAGTCTATCAGAATTGAGGTCGTCTCCCCCAGGATAATTTGCAAATTCCAAAAATACCCTTCTGGCTGTAAATGAGCTCTTGATCTAGAGATGCTTGATGCCTCTTAAAAATGTTGTATCTGGACACTTCTGGAAATTAAAGCATTTCTTTGGAAGCTGGAGATCAAGTTCACAGACTTCAGAGTTCATGTAAGTGGCAGGAAAATTCATATTAAATTACATATTCTAAAATTAGTATTAAACTTTGACACTCTAGGAGAAATCTTCACAAATCTAAACCCAACAAAATGCCTCGGGTGTTGAGATAAAGGATTGTTTACCGGGGTAGATTAGTTGTAGTGGATACTGTTGCAGCATTCACTGTGTTTTCCTTGCCTGATTTGGAAAGTCAGGCATAGCGCCTTACCAAGCCAGGCATTTTCTGGCAGGGAAGAGTCATTGCAGGCATACCTGCTGTCTGACATGGGCTGCGTCAGGTGACTTAAAAATGACTGTTTATCATACTGTGGTGCAAATTAGACAATTAATGTAGCGATGGGATGCTGCTACAGCCCCGGAAACATCTGATTTGGTGTTTTGTTCCAAACTACAACAGAAACGAAGAATAGATGCGCTGTGCTCTGCTCCTTCTTTTTCCCCTTAAGTTATTATTCCGTAAAACTTTACAAAAAGAGGTTTCTGGTTGCTAGGCTGTGGTCTCAGTTTATTACCTCGGTAATTGTTCTGCACTATATCTGCCTCTTTAGAAAAACTGCTTATTCGGAGGGTTTGGGTTTTTTCACTAAGGGATATATATTCCTGGATATGGCCTGTTTTTCTACAGAAATAAATTGGATTTAAAAGGGTTTCGTTAGACAAGCAAGCATAACTTGCCCACAATCAGAATGACCTGAAACCCTTAAATTCTGCAAAGAACAGGATGAGGAGGTAGCAAAGGGGAGGGAGACACTTAGCTGAGGGCAGTGATGGCCCTTTGCAACATAAATCAAATGATGCTTCATTTATACTGACTTTAAATGAGAGCAGAAGGAAACTTTGTCATCTGTCTGAAATGCAAATTGAGTTTAACATTTATTTTTTTTTTCTCTCCTTTTTGGTTCACCAAATAGAAGTGTGCAAGAAACAGAGTTTACAAACCTGAACTTGCTAGCATCTCGGAGGTCATCACTAGCGACCTGTGGTGAGCAGCAGTGTTGAGACCCCTTCCCTGGTGATCTACTGGGTCCCCCCCAGTTACAGACACACAGTGTAAAGGTGGAGAAGCCAAAGAAGCGCATGGGGGAGCTTTCAGGATATTTGGGGAGAGACTGAGAAAATAAGACAATGTAATCAGTTAAAAAGCTGCAGGTGGCTCTTTCTCTGTAATTAAATTAAGGAGTAGTCTTAACAAGTGCTCCCTCCTTCTCTGAGGTAGTCAAAGTTGTGGGTCATAAATCTTGTGCCAGGGATGCTGTCGGTTTGGATGGCAGTCAGCGTGCGCAAGAGGTTACAGAGAGAAATAACAGGGAAGGTTACTTTGCTGCACTGTAGATTCCTACCCCGTTGACATGGCAAATGTGTTTAAAATAAGTTTTCCAATGATTTTAAGCTGTAACCTTCTGGAGAGGGGTTTTGGTACAGCTTTCTGTCTGTCAGATAGCAAAGGACATCCAAATTCAATCTTGAAAATTATTTAGGTTTCAATCTTAATGAAAATTTTTTAGGTTTCCTTTGTTGGATGACTGAATAATGGTGTGTTGCTGACTACACATATAACTCGTGCTATTCTTTTATAAGTTCAAATGACAAGAAAAAGGTTAGAAGCAGAGTGATGTAAAGTAACACTGTTTTTCACAATATGATAAAAATACTTGTCTGGTTGTTTGGAAAAGAGTTCTGTTCAGCTTTGTCCCGATTAGGGCCTAATTCTCACAGTTTGCACATTTGGAAAGGAAATGTTTGCTGTTTTATTTGCTGGTGTGCTCTACTTGTTTAATTTCAGACTTTATTGGTAAATTTATCCTCCCATGCATAGTCTCACTGATTGTGAAACATACCATGTGCAAGTGGTATACACAGATTGCATATAAAGGAGTCTGTGGTAAGAAGTCTTTTTCATCTTGTGTGATTTCATTTTATTCCACACTATCAATTCCAGTTATTTGGTGCAAAGTGACTCCGTGGATCTCATTATCTTTCATGTAGAATTGCAAGTAGTGTATTTTTTACGGCTCGGTAGGGGGGGGGGGGGGGGGAGTCACTCCTCTGGGAGGCAGTAAGCGTGTTATTTGGAGTGCTGGCTGAGACTTGGGGGTTAAATTCTGCTCTAGTTACCAAAATTTCCTGTGTGCAACTTTGTATTATGATCCTGCAAGCTCAAAATACCAAGGTCATGATTTTTATATAGTTAAGAGTTTAGAGGACTTCAATATGAAAGCAGCTTTGCTTTTAAGTCTCTCCAGTAACGTGTAGAACGTGTTTCGTGTAAGTTAATGTTCAAGCCAAAACATACAAGTTTATAGAAGGCGGCGTGTAGGAAACTTGGAAAGTTTGAGGCAGGTTACATAAACACCAAACACTGTCTTTTTAATCAGCCTCCATAATTTCATCCCAGAGGATGGTTTTCTATAATGCTTTACCCACAAGGCAGGCAGGTGGTGGCATGAATAGGTATATAGAGGAAGACCACTTTTTTTTGGGGTGGGGGGAGAGAGATTAAAATTCTCTGTATGATAGTCCTATTACCAGCACTCGTATGTCTAGAGATTGTTAAAACCGCTGGTGAACTGCAGTATTTTTCCTGGAGCAATGGTCTATGTGGAAAACCATGTCTGCAAACTACAACCTGCAGTTCATTTGTCGAAGCAAATAGGAAAAGCGCTAATAGGATTTATGTTTCGCTTGATATAGCCACATGAGGAATTAACCTCAATAAAGGCAACTGCGTAGAGGAGTGCAGTTTCTCTTTAGGAGCTTAGTATGAGTTATTTTCAAAATTCCTCTGTGTTTTTTTTTAAGTATACAATGAATAATGAGCTAGAAGAATCAGCCCGTTTATTTTTGTATAATTCAGCAACACTTTTAAAATAGCAAATATTTTAAAAGTGAATGCAGCGTTACTGTTCTTTGCTGACTTTTTGCTGGTAGGGCTTCCCAGTAGCGCAGTTGTGACCAAAATGATCACAGAGTGTTTATTCCTATCATAAACAAGCCTGTAGTCCTAAAGAGTTTAGAAAGGCCGGGAGGTTGATTTTGCAGTGTGGTAACAATTAACAAAACACTTTTTGTAAGCCTGTTGTGGGAACGGTGGCTTTTTTTGGGAGGCTTTGCGTATTGAAAAGAAGGGGAGTAAAGCACTTTGAGAGAGCATGACATGAATGGCCTAAGGAGGATCAATTCAGCTTTTTTTTCCCTCCTCTGAATAGTTTGGGCGTTTCTAGCTGGGAAAATGGCTTTTGGAATATGAAGTTTTTATATGAGGTACCTATAATGTTTATTAGCCATTACATTTGTTTTGCTGTAGGTCAGCTAGGGTAAGGAGGGGAAGGAGCTGCCCACACCAGTTACTAACCCTTTAAAGGACTATGCAAATGTGATCCCGGCTGTCAAGATCAACTGTCTGGTCAGTAATCCCCCGGAAGGTGAAGGTTCTCAAATGGTATCTGCAGGGGTACACAGGCCAAAACACACCTTCTTGAGTCACTGTTTTCACATGGCTTCCAAGCATGTAGTCAAGCCTAAAAATTGGGGAAGAGGAGGATGATTTTTATCAACATGCAAAGATGATCTCCTTGCTTTTTACTCTGCTGTACGCTTACTGTATTTGCTAATACACACAACTTGAGGCTGGAAATGAACTGGGTTTTTTGCTGCTTGCAATTCAAGGGCTCAAATGTTGTGCTGACCATACTCTGCCTGGCTGCCTGCTCTCCAAAAAAATACTTTTTTGGCTACCTTTGAGTCTGTTTGCCTTCCTTTTTCAAATTCTCTTCCTGGGTACAGTGACCAGATGCCACGCTGGGCTAAGTTATCTGCCAGTCATTTGCTTGGCAGTGTGAACCAGATCCTTTATGGTTTCCTAGGGCTTGGTGGGGGAGAACAGACACATCAGGAGTAAACTTCTGCTGCAATGAATGGAAGTTTAATATCTAGGTGATGCCTTATAGCCCAGTGTTTGCTAGAATGGTATTTTTAAAGTCTTAACCTTGAGCGACTCTCATGAAATCTGGGATGTGCTAACCATGCTCTTCATCCTGCCCTTGCTTAGTTATGTTAATCATGCTTCTACCTCCCCTTGAGGTCTGAGTAGAGCAGCGCACGTAGTCAAAGCTTCTCTTAGACGCAAAATCCTTGCACCGCAGAGCAGCACAGGACCACTGCAGCCAAGCAAGGGCTCAGGCTGCACCTACTGCTGCCTTGTGATGCTGCTGGGCAGCTCCATATTAAATAGGTCCCCATTAAGCAAGTATGATTTTAATTGAAAACTTATTGTTAAGCAGAACAGAAAAGTTGTTCGTCTACCCGATTTTTTTAGGGGGTGGGAGAGGGTCAGTTCAGTCTGGGTTGAACACTGGTGTCATAGTTAACAGTTCAGGTTTAGCTCTACTTGGAGGAAAAAAATAGGTGTTAACATCAGGTTTTGGTTAGGATTTGCTTCAGCTGTGTAAGTAGATGGTCATATTCCAGGGTATTAATGTGTTAATCACTGCAACAAAAGCTCCACTGTTGATTAACAGAACAGGCTTGCGAGTTGGTGCTGAAAGATTTTCTATTGTATATGTAAGAGTCTCTTGAATTTGGGAATTATAAAGTGCATTTGAGCTGAAGTCCCTTTGTTTATAAATTTGCCAATATTCTAGAAGTGGTGACGAAAAACCCTATTGAGCTTTGGATAAACTGGGATGCTGCGTATCTTCAGGCAACACATGTCAGTGTAATTGATGTCTAATCTCACAGCGAGACAGAGCGGTGAAGTGCTGCAGTGTTGCGTAATGCACAGAGTCAAAGTGGGGCATCATGTACAACTGATGCATTTTAATTACATCCCATAAAGGCAAGGGAAGGATTAGTGTGGCAAAACAATTTATTGATTGCTGCATTCATATATGTGTCTGTGAACATTTAGACACTCGTGAGTGATGGGAAATGGATGCTAGCGTAGTTGCGTGTGACCTTTGAGCCTTTCTGTATCTGCAGCTTGCTTAACTGGCCAGCAACAGGAGACAGTGTTTGCAGCCTGGGAATAAATACACCGACATTGTGAAGTTAGCCTTGGGTGGTTATAGTGATATATAAGTGTAGCTAAATACAACCTACATTTTCTAGGACCGTGAAGAAAGTTCTCAGCTTTTTATTTGATGTAAACACCTTTGTTATGTCCCTAAAACTGCTCTTCAGTGGAGGTTAAAAGGATATTTTTTTTCCATTACTGCTGGTTCAGCACACTGGAAGTTGCATCAGATTTAATCTATATTCAATTCCAGCTCGTTAAGCACTGCAATCCAAATTTATTATTAGTATCAAAGTGATATACTTCTAAATATTGGTTAGTAAGTGAGAAAGGAAAAAAAGTTTAAAACAAGTTTCCCAAGAGCCAAAAAGGCGGCACAGATAATCTAGAAAACTCCAGTGAATCAGTTTCAGCAGTTGACAGGAGCGCTTGGCAATGCTGTGTTTCCTTGCCCTCTCTGGATCTTAATTACCTGCTGCAGCATGGAGAAAGCTTGTTTGGCACTCTCGGTGTTTGTGTATAAAAGGTTCGGCTTCTGGCTTAAGTAAACTTGGCACTTTTCACTGGTCTGAATGTACCCTGGCAAAAATAAATACCATAGTTTTGGTAAGGATATCATTCTGTACAACCTATAGGCATTGCAAAACGTTTTTACTGTAGTAAAAAATCTACAACAGGAATTGATTCTTTGGTCTTTCCTTGAGCAGAGCATGTCATACGCATTGCTTTTGATTCCTCCTCTTCAGCAGCAGCAGGAGTAGCCAATATTGGCATATATGTCTACTAGCAATGGCTTTGATATATTGGGTAAGGAAGTAGAAAGCTGGATTGCTGTAAGGGCAGTAAGCTGGAAATAATCTTCTACCTGAATTACTACAGGTTACTCCTGTGGAAGTAGGTTAGTAGGAGGGTTGGAAACTTTAAATTATTAAAACTTTAAAAGCTTTACTTGGCAGCATTTGTGATCACGCTAAAAGGAAAACCATATTTGCCTGCCTGCAGATCGGTGCATGTGTTCTTTCCTCAATGCCTCAGACCTCAGCTGTTCACAGGTTTTTGCTTCCCCTCTCCCCCTTCCACACATACCTTTGGCTCACTTCTCTTAACATATGCTTCTCTTTCCTGACACAGCACCATAAAACTGGGTTATAAACTAGAAATTGTCAGGGAAGCCACATAAACCTTTCTACAACTTTGGCAGAATGGCAGTATAGCAGCAGAGCTTAATGAAACACTGATGCCTCCCACGGTTGCCAAATATGAGAAGGGGAGGACAGTTGTAGGAGGTTGAGAAGCAATAATTGAGCCGAGACAGAAAATGGGAAAACTGGATGATGAAATCCTTTAAGACGCCTGTCACTTATTTCCTTAATTCTGTTTCTCAGAAGTGTTATTTAACCCAACATGGTTGCTGTTGGCATGCTATTGCATGGATAATTTCAAAAGCTATTGCTGTACTGAAAGGCAGAAAAGCTTTGCCAGAAAGGAATATTACTCTTCTACAGCTTAAAAACACCTCCAGGACTCTGTACATGAAACACTGCGCTAATATTTCTATACTGAAGCTGTTGGAGAGCAAGAGCATTGTTTTATTACCAGTTTAGTTGTTGTTCTTTCAAAATGTGCGGCTCTCATCTAGTTGTAGGCATGGCATGTAATAGTTGTAATAGTTTCCAAATTTTTGGAATTTGTTTCTGCCATAAAAGGGTGACATGTTTGCATCCAGCTACTAAGGAAATTCAAAATTTGAAATACAAGTCTTAAGGAAACGTTGGACAGTTTTTCCAGCATCTCTAACCTAATTTCATCCTTTTAATATTCCTATTAATTATTTGTTCATATAGCTCAAATCTAGGTCCATCTTTCATCTATAATCTTGTCCTTAAGACAGGGAGTGACTAAAGCAGAAATGTGGGTGTGTTTTAAAGGCAGGAATCTGCTGTGAAAGTTTTGGATGTCACAGCGATGCAGGTAGCGGATCCCCATCTCGGAAGAGAAGACAGACAGTGCTCCAGCCCTCTGCCCTGCAACATGGCTCTTTGGTCCCGTGGATTTTTCCCGATGCATTCAGGGTGGGCTGCAGCTGACTTTTCCTGGTAGTTTTGGAAAGAATTTTCTGCATTTTGCCCTTGGGTATCAGTCCTTCCAAGTACTGTGCTTTTTATGTCCTTGTAATATTCCTATTAATTATTTGTTCCCTTGATTCTCACTCCCCTCGTTGCTAAGAACCCCATCCAAATGGGAGAATTGTGCTTTATCCCTCCCCTCTCTTGTTCCACAACTGATTCCTCATTCACGCTGTAGAGGCAGCCCTATCCTCACTTTGCATCGTCCGGAGCAATAGCTGAGTGAGGCTGAGAGCCCAGCGCTCCCAGCCGTCGTGCAGACATCCCTGCTGACAAGAGCTAAACAGGAGGGGGAAGGAGAGGATAGACTTCTTGCATCTGGGTGATAGTTTGTGTTCCAGAAAAGTATGTTCAGATTGCAGAGTGCACGTACTCCTGTCTATAAGATGTATATAATGTGCTGACAGCTTGTGAATATTGCAGGCTAAGCAGAAGAGCTTATTTGACAGGCACAAGAAGAATTTCAGGATGTGAATTTCACCAGTGGGAAGATTTAAGCCACAGTTTTGATATTGCTCCTATTTTATGTGGTGTTTATTGCAATAGGTCATTTCGGAGACACTGAGTGAATAAAGATGCCTGACAACTTGATAGGCTATCATTTTTACGTAGAAAGCTAGCAGCAATTAAAAACCTTATTGTACCGATTTTGTTCTGAGTTCTTCCACCTGTGTGCTTGCAACCAAAATGATCACACGTACTGGTCAGTTCAATTTTCCTCCAGTATTGTTGCGCAATTTGCGGCTTGTTAAGAGTGGCTTCTGAAGAAGCACTTGGCTTGAGCAAGTGTTGTCTTATCATACGGGCTGGGCAGGCGTAATTTAATGAAAAGCAAAATTTTCACATAAAAATGAAGTCCAGTATAGGGCTTCACTTCTTCTCACACCAGCAGCCGTAAGATACTGTAGCATTAGGGGTGCAAATTAGAGGCTCTCTTGTCTCATACAATATTGCATCCTGATGTCAAGTAGTACTTAAAATTATTTCCTTCTTAAAAGCTTGTACTCCCACATTTGGAAGCTACTCAAATCATGGTAATGGGCACCAGGAGAAATTACTGTGCTTTTTCATATCCCTTCCCTGTTAGTCAGAGTTCCTATTTCAATCCATAAGTTCGAAGGTGGTTTCTCATGGGTGCAATAAACTCAACATACAAGTGCTGACTGTACTGCAGTAGTACTCAGATCACCAGTCAAGCCTATCCCAGTGCATCAGTTCAATACATACTGGCTCAGGTTTGGTTCTTTTGGCAGCTTGGAGTCCCACATGAGCTCTAAGTAATTGGAAGCCCTAAAATATGAGGGGAGATACCAAGAAGCAAAAGGATTTGTGGTTGAAGTTTCATGGTGATGCCGTTGTCAAAATAGGGATGAAGCTTGTTTGCAGTTTCTCTGCCCAGTGTGTGGCAACTCTGTATTTTTATCTTAAATATAAGGGAGGGGATATTGGGGTGCATTTATTAAATGATTGCAGCTGCATTCTGAAATCCCTGTTCCTCATATAGACACTCCAAAGCTAAAACGCTGGAGTTTGCGGTGCTTTCTACGATTCTGTTGTAACAAGATGAAGAGCAGATACCGGGGTTCTAACTTTTTCACAGCTTTTTGACAAGCACTGGTTTTGCTTGCTACACTTTTTAAAAATATAGTCTAAACAAAGCAGCTTGTGTAAGCAATGCATTTTAAACAGATCAATGTAAAATATTTTTAGCAGCACGCAGTGTTTTATACAGGGATGAAATTGCAGAACACAAGTATTTGCGAGGCATGACAGATTCTCACGTTAGTTCAGAAATTTGTATGGTGTTTACTTTAAGAGTATAAACAAGTCTCTAGGTGATGATTTCTGACAAATGAAAATAGGAGCTTAGCATCCTATTCCCATATCAGATCTTATTGTTAAGCTTATAAAGAACTATTTTTCCCCCAATAGAACTTATCAAAAAGAGGTTTTGAATAGAAACTGCTGCATGTGGCTTAATCTTTCTTCCATGTAACTCGTGACCTCACGCAGCCCTGAGACTGATGGTGACACAGTGAGCATTTCCTGTGAACCGTGAGCAGTGCTGGTCCCACTATTGTTGGGCACTTTTTTTGTCTGGGAAAAAACAAACCCTTATTTACTAGAAGCCAGTGTCCTGTTTGTTTGTAGCTGGCTGGGAAATGCCATATTACAAGGGTCTCAGTGGCAGTCGTCGCTGCTAACAGAAGCTGTTGTTGTGTTTTGCTCTTTTTCTCACTGATTTGTATGAGACTTCTGAGTCTGCCTTGTGACCTGCTCCAGATTCAGTTCACGGCACAAATACTAACCTTGTTTATCCAATATGTTTTTTTCCCCCTCGGTGTTTCCTCAGATTAGCTGTCAGTAAAAGGCTAAATAATAATCCTCCCATTATTATTCCTCCCCCAAGAGGCCACCAGGTTACTCTTCCAAGTTGGTGGATGGCGGTTCGCAGTTAGAGCTGCTACCTGGCAAGGCAAGCACGGCGGTGGAAAATTACAGACAAAATAAAGGAACAGCATTAAACTGGTAATGGGACGCAGCTGCTTTGGCCTTCGAGTCTGTGTGTGAGTCTGAGCAGCCTCTGGTAAAGCATTTGCTGCGTGATACTTCTCTTGGCCATGTGAAATTGGTCCCAGCCTGGTTATAGCCTGTTCCAGGTGGGTATAGCAGCTCTCAGTGGTTGGGACGTTTTACGTTTGTCTGTAAAAGGTTGTGGCGAGGCAGTCATGTGGATGACAAACTTGCTGTGCTGTACTGCCTTGAAATCTAGTCAAAGCCTGCATCCGTACATCTGTTATGCACATCAGAGACTGGATGCTGCAGGGCTGCTGGCCGGGCACATCACCAGAGCCAAGTTTATTTAAAATACATGCTGCATCTGAGTCCTTGCCACTAGATGGAGGTATCAAAAGGAACTTCTTGGTGTTAAAATATTCCCTTTATCTCTTCCTTTCTGCTTGTTGTCACCTTGTCCTGACTTGGATGCCTTCTTAACTGTCTTCCCATTTTAAAATACGGTCAAGTTGTGTAGGTGTAGCAGCATATATATCATAGAAACATAGAATGGTTTAGGTTGGAAAGGACCTTGAAGACCATTGAGTTCCAACCCCCATGCCATAGGCAGGGACACCTCCCACTAGACCAGGTTGCCCAAGACCACGTCCAGCCTGGCCTTGAACACCTCCAGGGATGGGACCTCAACAACCTCTCTGGGCAACCTGGGCCAGTGCCTCACCACCCTCAAAGTGAAAAACTTCTTCCTAATGTTCAATCTGAACCTGCCCTCTTCCAGTTTAAAGACATTCCTCCTCGTCCTATCGCTACATGCCCCAGTAAAAAGTCCTTCCCCAGCTCTGCTGTAGGCCCCCTTTAGGTACTGGAAGGCCTCAATAAGATCTGCCCGGACCCTTCTCTTCTCCAGGCTGAACAGCCCCAACTCTTTCAGCCTCTCCTCATAGGAGAGGTGCTCCAGCCCTCGGATCATCCTTGTGGCTCTCCTCTGGACACGCTCCAGCAGGTCCATGTCCTTCTTATGTTGGGGAATATATACAGAGAAAGGAACCATTAGGCTATGAAATTAACTTCCTTGACTGCCTGGTGCACTTCACAGACATTAATTTCTGTAAAGTTTTTTTATTGGCTCTCACTCTTGTGAGGCAGCAACCTTTTGGAAGACTTTTATATATATATATATACACACACACAGATACACACTACGTCTTTAGTATTTCAACTTTCAATCTTCTATTTATTTTGCTTCTACTGCCAAATCATGCATGCCAACCTAAATATGCGTATCATGTATGCAGACATGCAAGATATGAAAACCAGATCAGGCTCTTTTAAGGGAAAAAAGTATTTTGGGGTTGTTCTTGTCTGTCTGGAACTTTCTCATTTATATCAAAATGTCTAGCGCTAAAGCAACCCTACTATTGAAATGATGAAGCTGTAGACTCTGCCTGTATGAATTTTATGAAGAACATCTACAAGGTATGTTTTGAAGTCTTGCTTCGTGGGACAGTGGTGGTAGTGCTCAGGGCATCAGAAAATACTTTCCTGGAAGACCCGTGATAGAACGTGGCTGTGAGCTTTACAAAAGCCCGACTTTGCAGCAGCAGTGCTGAATGCAGATGTCAGAGGTGACAAATGAATCTATAGAGAGAAGAAAGGCTATTCTAGGCACCAGAACTGTTGTCTCGCAGAGTTTTGATTCGCTGGGTAGACTACGGCTTATCAATAACACATTTCAACTTTAAGATATAGAAAGCAAATGCAAACAGAAGCTTTGGGTAATTAACTTTACTCCCCATTGCTGAAATGATTGCTCTTTTTGCCTGCCCGTACACTCTTCAGGTGAGGAGTCTGCTGTCCGTCAGACAGATTCAGGAGGGAATTCTCCCACCAGCAAATTAATTTTTCCTGTGCTGTTTTATTTTAGTTTGCACGTGCACCAGCTTCCCACCAGGAATCTTCTCTGACCCCACTCGGTAGTTTTCTACTTGAGGAACCAACCAAATTGTAATGTGACGATATCACTGTTTACATACTTATGATAAAGAAAAGTCATACACTTCACTTAATAAATTATAACTATTTTGAATTCTGCATAACTGTATATGAAACGCATATGATGATTTTATAAACTGCTAGCTTACACTTGGAATGCAATTTGTAAGCACCCTGCCACTTAGGTTACAGAAGTAGTCCTATAACGTGACTTTTCCAGCAAGAGAAAAAGCAGGTTGGGCTCGTGTTGATGGTTCCTACCATTATACAATCTGTGGGAATTGCTCGTGCTTCACTTGAAAGTTATCCTTTTCCTGTTTACTTGGAGGAGCACTGAAAGCTTTTTAGAAATTCGTCCATTTTTCTTGGCATGGGGCTATTAATTCTTGTATAGATTTTTATCGTGGCCTCTTTTTCTAAAGATAGATATTTTGGCCGCTAAAGAGTAGTTTAATAAAAAAAAAATCAAAGTGGTTTGTCTAAAGAAGAGTCTCCAAACATAATGTTCTTGGTTTCTTAAGTGTCCTTTTTACCCTTCCATAAAAGCTATATCCCTAGATCCGTTCTGAAATCATTGAGATTCGTGTCTTTTGCAAAGTAAGCCATTTTCAATGTAAATATTTGGATTTAGGCTTTTATTTATAATACTTCGATGTTAGGAAGATCACCCTTTTCAATCAGTGAAAGTAAAGCCTTCTCAAGAAAGCGTTTCGGTCTCTCTCCTTTGACTCATCCATGGAAAGATAAGACTCCCCAGTTGTAGGCATGTAAGAGAGGTTGGGTAAAAAAAACCTTTTTTTTTTGTTTCTTTTACTGGCCTGTAAAATCAAACCAGAATGCAGGCTTTAATCTGATTGTGAGTTATTATGGCCAAAGTTGACCTTGAAAGTACTGAAGTCAAAGTAATGCTGGCAGTAAAAATCACTGTGTTTTTTAATAATCTTAGGACATTTTTATGACAGCTGTTTAACTGTGGCTATAAAGCATTAAAAAATACCTATCTTTCCAATTTAGAAATGTGCAATTTCTACAGTCGAAGGAAAAATATTTGTAAACAGTTCTTAATTCTCTGCAGAAGTCATCATTTCGAATGGATTAAGTGTTTCCAGAACTTTTTATCTATCTATTTAAGCTTGTTTATTCATATGAGATAGGATGATGCTTGTAACACTGGTAGTGGAGCTCTTGCTAGCCTTCATCCCCTGTGTTTATATAAAGCAACTGTATGATTTACTGCAAAACCTTCCCTATGTCTCTCAAGTGTTTACTGATGGATGAGCTCGATTGAGATGTCCCAGCTTATCATTCACAAGTCACAACATAATTCAGAAAAGGAACTTCTGTTCTCAATGTACAGCCCTCTTGCAGTGATATGACATCAAATTATTTTAGATGTTGGTGATCGCTACGATAAAGATCAGTGACGTTGGTTAAACTACAGCTTCTAGCTTTGTTTAAAACAGACTGCAGTGAGTTGGCATCACACAATCGCAACCTCTGATGCATAACTGCTGCTCAACAGGATGGCTCTGTAGAGGCAAAATGAGATGAGTAGTTACACGTTGCCATTTCTTCTGTGTCCTGCAGAAAAATCATTCGCCCTAAATGAATCATAACCCGCCTACCGTTTAGTCTTGCATGCCTTGAACTGAATGTTTCCTATCATTACATTTTTTTGAAGCAAACCACCCCCACCCCCATCTATATGCCAGCTCAGGCGTTGGTACGTGTTAGCATCCTGGAGCGGGTGAGATGCTAATCAAGCACGCGATGCCTGCTTGCTTGGGAAGGCTGTTGAACTCGGCAAAGTTAAAAAGGGATGCTAAAACTACAGGGAGATGGAGGTTCTCTCTGCACTTTTATTTGGATCGCTGACTTGCACCTATGATTAGGGTAGGGCTCATTGAGAGAAGCTGGGAGGTGCAATTGCAGGTTGGGATCTGGAGGAACGATGGTTTCCTGAAAGAGAGCTTTAAACCTAATGTGCCCCCCCCCAATTCCTAGTGTTGCCTACAAAGTACGTCTCAGCTAAAACTTTTGTGTCAGCCAAGATCACAGAATCACAGAATGGTCAGGGTTGGAAAGGACCTATGGAGATCATCTAGCCCAACCTCCCCACCAGAGCAGGGTCACCTACAGCAGGTTGCACAAGGTGGCATCCAGGCGGGTTTTGAAGATCTCCAGAGTGGGAGACTCCCCCACCTCTCTGGGCAGCCTGTGCCAGTGCTCTGCCACCCTCAAAGTGAAGAAGTTCCTCCTCATGTTTAGATGGAACTTCCTATGGTCAAGTTTGTGCCTGTTACCTCTTGTCCTATCACTGGGCACCACTGAAAAAAGACTGTTCCCATCCCCCTGGCACCCTCCCTTTAAGAATTTAGGAGCATTGATAAGATCCCTCCTCAATCTGCTTTTCTCCAGACTAAAAAGCCCCAAGTTCCCTCAGCCTTTCCTCATAAGAGAGATGCTCCAATCCCCTAATCATCTTTGTAGCCCTTTGCTGGACCCTCTCCAACAGTTCCCTGTCCTTCTTGAACCACGGAGCCCAGAATTGGACACAGCGCTCCAGATGTGGCCTCACCAGGGCAGAGTAGAGGGGGAGGATGACCTCCCTCGACCTGCTGGCCACACTCTTCTTGATGCACGCCAGGATGCCATTGACCTTCTTGGCCACCAGGGCACATTGCTGGCTCATGGGCATCCTGTTGTCCACCAAGACTCCCAGGTCTCTTTCCACAGAGCTGCTCTCCAGTAGGTCAGCCCCTAACATGTACCGCTATGCATGGGGTTATTCCTCCCCAGATGCAGGACGCTACCCTTGCCCTGTCTGCAAACAGTTGGAAAAGCTAAGCAAGAGGTAGCAGTTTGAACCATGATGTGGACAAACATAGCCCTTTCCTAGAGATCTAAAACTTGCTACGAAAGGAGTCAATTGTTGTATGGTAAGTGCCCACATGGAATATTGGCCTCAGGTCTGCAGCAAGGAAAGACGGCCAAACCATGATGCTTTCCCAGCTCCCTGTGGGTAAAAACACAGGTCGTGCTGGTTCAGAAGAGGCAAGTCTCTTCCAATAACTCTGTGCTCTTCAAAGCGGCTGTCTCCATTAACTTGTCCGTTAGCCAAGGTTGAGTCAAATCCCATAGAACTTCACCTCAGACCTGGATTTTGTATCCTTATGGTAAATTTGGTAAATTGTGGGCAAAAAAATGTCATCTTTTCCTATAATAGCTCTGCATCGCTGCAGAGTGCACCAGTCTTGGGAAAATGTGATTTATCTCGTGGCAGAAGCCAGCATCATTGGTCAAGATTTGGTGGCACTTTAAACATCAGGAGATTAGACTTCCAAATTTGCAGCATAGGCTATTTTGGGCAGGGATTGGTATAATCCTGCTTGGTAATGGATGCCTCCGGGGGCTGCACAGGGAGCACAAGGTAGAGGTTGATCTCGCTGGCAGAGGTCGAATACTACTCACACTCACAGTATGTAGTTTTGAATAATAAATGGTTTTCTTTCCTAGGGTAAAGACACTGAGTTCTTCAGTTTTGGCATCAGTTGGACTGCAAGAAAATGACTGTTTTGTTTTTAATGCTTTGCTAAAAAACACGTCAAAGTGGTTACCTGACCTGTGCTGATAAACTGAGAGGGAGACAGATATCAAAGGACCCGAGCGTAGCTGCTCTTCTGGGCCAGTCTGCCATCTGCAGGCCATTGCTCTCCATGCTGGAGAGGTGTAAAGCAGGGCTTTGGGGCTTGCTTTCCTTCTCCAGAAATTATTATTTGTGACAAGGTGTTTTTCCCTAGGTAAATATTACGCAATAAATCCAATTTGTTTCCATTTGATCCTATGAATACTCACCTCAGTTCTGAAAAAAAAAAGCAAGGATGGTAGGGATAAGGAAGCCCCTTTAGTTGCTCTCTAAAGGTTAATGAACAATTACTTTTTCTATTATTGTCTGTTGTTCGATTTTATAAATAAACACTTTTGTGCTTAGAAATGGGACGTTTCATATGACGGTCAAATTCTGTCCATCATTCTCAGTCCATTAAATCTTTCATATCTGTTTGGTGGTGGTCTTAGATGAACAGAACCATTATAATGTTCAACTCCTGTTGAATGGTAAAAGTTTTGCTGAGAAGGGGATGTGTGCATGCGACAACCAGGTAGCTTTCCAAGCATCCCAAAGATCTTTGGTTTTATAGTCCACAAATGGATAGAGGATGCAACAAAGCTATCTGGCTTCTACACGGCAGACCTTGGCTGCTGCTTCTTCACAGAGGCCATCCCCACTAACACCCCTGTCAAAAAAAATTCGGCACACTCAGCAAAATTCAGCAAAAACTTGATTTTTTTGGACAGTAGTAACTAATCTCAACTAGCGGTTCCACTGTTAGATAAATTTTGGTGTTTTGTTGGGGGTTTTGTTGGTGTGGTGTTTTGTTTTTTTTTTTTACTTCTATTTCAATAGCTTAAATATACCTATTGTTACCTTGTTATTGCCCAGGTATTTGAAAGATAAATGATCTGTGCTTTCCGCAGCTGTTTTTTAACCATTGATAAGAAATCTTAACTGGATTGTTCATTTGGGAGGGAATTTGCTGTAGGTAAATTACTGATCAATTTACAGTTTCCGAAGGTATAGCAAAATTTCGTGTATAAATTGAAATGTTTGGTGTGTACCATATAACCTTTAAATCATTTTTGTCTTTGTTTTAGGTCTTCCTGAACAATACTACAGCCTCACTTGGTTCCTTAGCCCTATCCTGGGCTTGATCTTCACTCCGCTTATAGGTTCGGCTAGTGACCGCTGCACACTGAGCTGGGGCCGCCGGCGGCCTTTTATTCTTGCTCTCTGCATTGGTGCCCTCTTTGGAGTTGCACTTTTCCTTAATGGCTCTGTTATAGGTAAATAATCAGGAAATCACCTGCTTTTATCTCCTGCTAACGTATCTGCTTTGAGTCTTTCATGTAGGAAGTAAAGATAATGATATGCAGTTGATTTAACTTATGTTTAGTGTCAAAATCATTGGAAATCTCTGCAACACTGCATTCGAGCTATCCTTCTTGCATCTTTTTATTCAAAAGTTACGGTGCTGTGCTAAGTGTTGTGCAATCATAGCTGTAACTGGTAATACAGAGTTATTAATACAATGGTTGCCAGCATAATGTTTGCAGTCTCTGAGACCAATTTGGTCGATCCTTGACATGGGAAAATTGTAGCAACCTGTTCACAGGGAAATGTTTCCTGTTGTGATCCATTTTCCCTTTAATGCATATCTGGCAACACATCCTGTTTCCAGCATTATTTCAAAAATTATCTTTTCACTTTTTCTTGTGCTTTTCTTAGACCTGGTATTGAAAAAGTCCAGAACACAGTTAATATTTGTTTATCAAAAACTATGTGGGAAAATAATTTTTCCTGAGCCCCCATCAAAGCTGGTAAAAATAGTTTCCCTTGAACATAGTTTACTACCGAACTTAATCTACAATCTACAATCTCTTTGTAAATTTAGTGTAGGAGAGGTGACAGCAAGTACATTTGGGGAAGTGTTTACATCATGGTTGGATTGATGCAAATGAAAGGAACTTAGCACCTAATAATATCCTCTTGGCTCTCTTTTATTTTGGGTTAGATGCAGCTCTATTGTGAAAAAGTTTTACTAATTGAGGGAAATGAGTGGAACATTACCTTGGCTCTCAGCACATTAGCTTTCTAAAGCCAGATTGGGGTACCGTATGATGGTTTTCAATTTTCTTGAAACCGCAGTGGACAAACTGTTCAGATGAATGACGTTTACCTTATGTTTTTTTAATTTACTCAAGCACTAAATATTATTTTTTTTTAATTGTTGTCATATGGTATCAATTGTACTTTGTAGTTGTGTCTCCAAGACTAACTCCTCCTCGTCCAGATGCATGCAAGATGTTAGACTGCAGCCCTCTTACAGGATTTTAATTGATAGGAAGCTCTTACTTCCACAGAGTAGTTTAGGTCCGTAGCCATTGATACTGGCAAGCAAAGCTCAAACACAGTTTATAGGTTATTTTTAAGTGTCTCACCTTCTAATAGATCAGCAGAAAATATTGTCTTTGATTTTTCTCTAATTCTTTGTTACATAGTAACACAGTGTATTGCATAGCTTTCTAGAAAACCTGTGCTTTCCAGATACTCCGGTGCTGCTTTCCAGATACTCCAGTGCAATGAAACGGAATAAATTCAGCTGAAGTGGAAGCCATTCCATGGTCTAGACCCATTCCATATTAGAAGATAGAGATTTGCCACTAGCGTTTAATTTACATCAGCATAAGACAGCACTTGATCTACTATTTAGAGCAAATGCACAATATGACAAAGCAATATTAGTCTCTTTTTAATTGAACTTTTTGAAATGGTGGCTTGTCTCACTTTTCAGAAAGGGCATTGCTTACCAGCCTCTCGCAAGAGGGGGAAGGCATCATTTGTAACCAGATTTTCTTCTAGATGGACCCTGTGTGCTTTCATCATCTGTCGTCTTCCCATTTTATGTTCACACTTTCCTATCCTTAGTCTCCATTTACCTGCAATCCTAATTTCAATCTGGGGCTACAGGAGATGCTGCAAAAAAACTGAGGTGGACATTGTATCACACCCTTTTCCATAACCTGGCCTCTTGCAATAGGAGTCATCAGGACAGGAACAAGGAGCACAAGAGCATAGTAAAAAAGAGGTTTGCTAATCCCAATAGTAATACAGCCATGTCCCGGGAGAACAGCTGTGTCTATCTAAATCTTACTCGGCTCTTGTTCTCTCCACGGCATGCACTGTTCAGGTTTCCAACAAATCTAAAGCACTGATACCGTTGGTGTTTTATACTGTAAGATTCAGCCAAGCGTAGAACGCATATGAAATTTTTTAGCATTAGAGGACTTGGTATAAATGAGGATTGACTATGCAAGAATCATAGCACTTGAGATTTAGGTGATTTTGGTGGCTTAGCTAGTTCATCTCTTTCCACAGTCATTTTCATCAGTTACGCTAATGGCTTTATCGGAGTCTTGCGTGTGTAATGTTTAAATCTCTCTGATTCAAGTAATTCGTGCTTTTGTCAACGGTTCATTTCATGAAAAATTCTCCAGCTATACACTAATGCTGCCTTTCTACTCTGTAGAAAAAAAGCATTTCATGTCATGCTATCAACAGAAGCTGACTGATGTTTTTTGCAATGCAAAATACCTTCGTGTTGCTTCATCCTTAAAAGTTCTGCTTATAAAAGTGATCTAGAAAATATGAACATTTAAGAAAAGCAAAGAGAGAGGCGAGGGGGTTAAATTTCACTTTATCCTGTTTTGCTGCGACCATAACATGTTGGGCACTGTGTCAGGAATGCTGTCAGCAGTGCAGTTACCTGTGTTTATGACTGATAGGTGAGGTATGGCAGTTTGGTTTTAGATGCTCTCCTCTCTCATTTTGGCTGTCTTATAAAAAAAGCCTTCGGCATTTGAAGGAAAATACACGTAAGGAACATGAAATAATATCCAATGCTCTCAAAGGTTTAAGAGATGCTTCAGAAGTAACATTTTGAAAAATAAATGTCAGTCATACAAATGTAAAAACATAATCTTTGTCCCAGACCTCCCATGAAGTTATGCCAAAGAGTTGAAATTGCCATTTTACTCTGTAAAGGAATGTTTCCAGTGAGTGTGTTGCCCACCTTTCTCTTAAGGAGTTAAGCTTGCTCTTAGTAGTTTTCCCTTTTTGAGTAACATGCTCATATTCTTCTTCTGGCTTTCCTCAGGTCTGGCTATTGGCGATGTCCCGGACAAGCAGCCCATTGGTATAGTTCTCACGGTGCTTGGTGTTGTGGTGTTGGACTTTTGCGCTGATGCAACGGAAGGGCCGATTCGGGCCTACTTGTTGGATGTGGTGGACAGTGAAGAACAAGACATGGCCCTAAACATCCATGCGTTTTCAGCTGGTACGGAGTTAGCTGATACGGTTTTGGCATCTGTCAAGTCTTCCTGATGACCGAGTTGTGACTGAATTGATTTTTCCTGAACTCAAGTCTCGTTTTTTCTTTTCCACAGGTCTTGGAGGAGCAATCGGTTATATGTTAGGAGGGCTGGACTGGACACAGACCTTCTTGGGTAGTATTTTTAAATCTCAAGAGCAAGTCCTTTTCTTCTTTGCAGCCATTATTTTCTCTGTCTCCGTTGCTCTCCACCTTTTTAGCATTGAAGAAGAGCAATATAACCCTCAGCAGGACAGGATTGATGACGAAGGAGACACACTTTCCAGTGTCAAATTCAGTGGTAGTCTGCCCCCTCTGAATCGACTGAATGTAATTAGTGAGGAAGAGCCGTACGGAGCCTCTATGTTCCATGACGAGGTTCAGTCAGAGCATGATCTCAGTATGGAGTTCCTTGAGGTGAACATTGTAAGAAGCAAGAGTGACTCGGTTCTGCACATGCCCGATGCTACGTTGGAAATTGAATCAGAGCTGCTTTTTCTGCATGACATCGAACCCTCCATTTTTCAGGATTCTTCATATCCAAACACTCCCCACAACACAAGCCAAGAGATCATGAAGTCCAAACTCAACCACCTGTCTGCTTTCCTCAGGGACAATGAGAAAGAGGAGGAAATGCTGCTTGATAATCGCTTAAATGAAGATAAAGTTCCAAACGTGAATGGCTCCCTACCAAAAGAGTTCCTCAACGGACACGCTAGAATAGGCATGAAGCAATCCAGTACGTCAAACTCCATGCGAAGGCGGAGGCACATGTTCTACCGTCAGCCCTCTTACACCTTCTCGTACTATGGCAAAATAGGCTCTCACCGCTATCGCTTTCGTCGGGCCAATGCCATCGTCTTGATAAAGTCCTCACGCAGCATGAATGATATCTACGACATGCAGAAGCGGCAGCGACAGAGGTGCAGACACAGGAATCAGAGTGGGACGACAAATTCAAGTGGCGACACAGAGAGCGAAGAGGGGGAAACTGAAACCACTGTCAGACTCTTGTGGTTGTCGATGCTAAAGATGCCAAAGGAGCTGCTGAGACTGTGTGTCTGTCACCTCTTAACTTGGTTTTCGATCATTGCTGAAGCTGTGTTCTACACAGATTTCATGGGCCAGGTCATCTTTCAGGGCGATCCGAAGGTAAGAGAACAGTTACCATTGGCAAACCTGCTTATAGTTACTCATTTCTGAGATGTGCTCGTTGCAAGAAAACGGCTTTGTGTTTGTGTTTGTTGCAGGCCCCTTCTAACTCAACCGAGTTACACGCCTATAATGCTGGAGTTCAGATGGGGTGCTGGGGGCTGGTAATTTACGCTGCTACTGCTGCCGTTTGTTCAGGTAAGAGACTCTACACAACCAGACACCCCAGAGATGTATTTGCAAGGTAAAAATAGTTTTGCTTCAGTTAGTATCCGCCTCCTTGTTTGGAGTGAAGGATATTTTTGGAAAAGCATTTCACGCGGTCATAAAGGGAGAGGCTTTTTTTGAGAGTCAATATTAAAAAAATCCTCCAAATGTAGAGGAGGAAATACGAACAGATCGGTTAAGTGGCATAAGGCACAAAGTGCTGTCAAAGGATATTGAATGGCATTTGGCGAGTCATTGGGAAACTAAACTAAGCTTGTTAGAAGATTCAAGCATATGCGAGAGGGTTTTTGCAAAGACTGTTTTTAAAATCAAAATTATAAATATATATTTCTGAAAGTCTCTTGCGTGCTCTCTAATGACAAATAAACCAGCTACAGACAGTTTAGGTTTGGATTCCATACGGACTCTGAAATTAAGAGCTTTTGCCAAACTTGAATTCTGCCCTTTGCAGCAGGTGTGCAGGCACATCTGCACAGATCGCTGTCGTGGGGACTGCCTCTTTGCTGAGACATGTCAAATTGACGTTCAGGTGGGCAGCTTGTTTCTGAACACAAACTGAAATGTGCCTATAAACATCAGGTATCTGATCACTTTGTTTAGCAAATGTGCTTGCATCAGAAACAATCTCCTCTGTGCTCAGAGTGTACCTGCATTGATAAAGTTAATAAATAGGTAAAATTAATGAATGGAATGAGTGGACCTCGCTACGTTTGAGTAACGAGCACTGAGTTCTGCCTCAGGCTTGTCTCATGGATCGAGAAAGTCTCTGAGCTCATCTGTTCCTCAGTTTCTGAAGTAGCAGTACATCTTTTTTTTCCCAAGGAACTATGCTGCTAAGACAACCCAAATATGCAGTGAGCGCCTGAGTCCTAAATAGCGTATCGAGTTGTCATGGCCACGTCCAAAACTTCACCAAGCAAACTGATATTTATGTTTTATTCTTCATCTCTGCAGCCTTGTTGCAGAAATACTTGGACAACTATGACCTTAGTATAAAAGTGATCTACATCCTGGGCACGCTGGGTTTTTCTCTGGGCACTGCAGTGATGGCAATGTTCCCCAACGTGTACGTCACCATGATAATGATCAGCACTATGGGAATCGTCTCTATGAGTATCTCCTACTGCCCCTACGCACTTCTGGGACAATACCATGATATTAAACAGGTACGTGGAATATTTTGAATATTTGCATCAAGGCAGAGCGTTCGCATTTCTCTGAAGATCACAGCGGCAAAATGGATTTATTAAATCCCATTATTTGAGATATGTGCTTCACTGGGATGTGTGCCAAAGCACAGATTTGTCCTTGATAGTAAATAGCAAGAGCTGCCACTTAACTCAGATGGTATTAGCGTCAGGTTGGCTCAGTGGGGTCATGATTGCTTTACCCTGTGCTGAGGTATAAAAGGATTTGGGTGCATATGGTAGATGAAGAGAGATGAAAGAATTATTGGAGTATTTATTATATACCTAGTTGTTACTATTGTTTCTGAGGTGTTATGTTAGCGTTACTCAGGTTCTTCACAGTCTTACATATTGAGGTGAGTCTGGAAATGCAGCTATAAGTTTGGAGAGACGGAAGGCAAAGTAATTCTGCTGGAAACAAGGACAGATTTACTTTCCGCTTTTTAGCACTGTTACATTTGGATTACAAATTACAGGAGGATCGTTTGTTTTAACGTGTTTCTGCATTGGGATTGGGAGGGGGATTCCTTTTTATAATCGTAAAACTAATTTCACAGTATCACAGTATCACAGTATGCTAGGGATTGGAAGGGACCTCAAAAGATCATCTAGTCCAATCCCCCTGTCGGAGCAGGAACACCTAGATGAGGTTGCACAGGAAGGCGTCCAGGCGAGTTTTGAATGTCTCCAGAGAAGGAGACTCCACAACCTCCCTGGGCAGCCTGTTCCAGTGCTCTGTCACCCTCACTGAGAAGAAGTTTCTTCTCAAATTTAAGTGGAACCTCTTGTGTTCCAGCTTGAATCCACCAACTGTTTAATGTAAATTTGTTTTACAAAACCTAATCTTGGAGCCAATTCACGCCAGGAGTGCTCCAGAAAATATCTGCCTCTTGGTGTAAGATGAGGAGGCTGTGGATAAGGGTAAATAGATAAGGAGGGTGTTGCTCTGGATTGTATAGGCTTCATAATGCACAAGGATGGCGTGAAGTTGACCACATAGCTGAGAAATTAGAGGAATATACTAACGCGTTTCTTGTCTTTTTTCCAGTACATTCACCACAGCCCCGGGAACTCAAAGCGAGGATTTGGCATAGACTGCGCCATTCTGTCCTGTCAGGTTTACATCTCCCAGATCCTCGTGGCTTCTGCGCTTGGTGGTGTGGTGGATGTGGTTGGCACAGTCAGAGTCATTCCCATGGTGGCTTCAGTGGGATCCTTCCTGGGTTTTTTGACAGCTACCTTCTTGGTGATTTACCCCGAAGTCAACGAAGAGCCAAAGGAAGAACAGAAAGGACTGGGTCCTCCAGAGACAACCGAGGGCAACGGCACGAGCGCAGAGAAGCCGACTGTGCTGAAGCTCACGCGCAAAGGAGCTGCCGCGGCGGAGCTGGAGAGCGAGTCAGCTGTGTGAAGCCGTCGCTGCGTGTTCACACACATTCCAGGGAGGGCAGGTGCAGGATTAAGGACTTTTATGGTTTGTTTGTTGTTGGTTTTTTTTTTTTTCTTCCCAGGAAAACAAATTAGGATCTTCACTACTTGTAGCTAAAATTGCAGAAGAAAAGGCAGTTTCATGCAAAAGTGTAAATGAAATTCTGTAGTCCTTAATTATAGGCTTGAACAGGTAGCTATGATGCTAATTGCTTTCTCTACAACTTAGAAACGTCATTTCTGAACACTTTTTTATTAAGAATACATTTAGATTTCAAATAAGTTTTATTAATCTGCATGAGACTCACAGTGTATTCAATTAGCAGTTAGAAAAATTAAGTTTTCGGCTGTTTTTAAACTAACTGAAAATGGAAGCTATCTTGACTCATAGTCTCCTGCTATTTTTTTGTCTGAACATTTCAGATTTCACTGGTGTAATCACTGAATCAAATGCTTAGACATCTTGATCGATTTTTTTCATAAGCATGACATTACTGGTCTGACAGCTGCAGTTCTTTGACGTTAATTTTAGACTTCATGTTTTTATTAGTGCAATTACTACAGAATAGTTTTATTTGCAATTACTTTCAAGAAAAACAAAAGCAATTACCGCAGTTTCTGAGAAACTGCCGTGAATCCTTTTAGTCATACTGTTCAACAGCTACTCCCAGGTCTGCTGCGTGTCGGGAGAGGGTGACGTTGGGTTCACGATGTGGACTGTAGATGGAAGGAGCAGCAACTGGGAGAGGTGACCAGCACTGACAGGTGTTTGTTTGTTTTTTTTTTTTTTTATCGCAAGTGCTGAATTTTATGAATGTCGTTGGAATACGCTGTGACAATTTTTAGCTGGGAGTTTTGCGTGCTGGTGAATTTGGGGGGGGGGGGGGGGGGATTCTTGGCATTTAAACCTGATCATCTCTGGATGAAGCTGCCGTGGAGAAAGGGCGTCTCTGGGGTCAGCTTTGTGGGAGGAGGCATGCGGATTCTCTTTTGTAGGGAAAGGAAGTCGTTGATTAATTGCACTTTTAATAATCCGTTAACCTCCTGGCTGGGAACGCGGCAGCCAAGGTAAAGGCACGGTGTCAGTACAACAAGGTAAACTGAAGGCCTACCTCCGTCACTTTATGGCATAGTCTGGGTGTATAAAAATCTGTGTCAGAAACAGTTTTTAGGCCTTAAAATTCAATCCACTGGCATGTCTTGCTGTTCCACTCGCCGTGTTGGAGGAATTGTAGGCTGGAGCTCTTCCGAGCTGCTGCCCCGATGTTATCAGCTCAACCTCCATGCCCCCTTCCTTGATTCAGGACATAGCTGCAGTGCAAAGACATTTTTTCTGTGAAGAGTTTAAAAGAGTTGTGTTAATCTGATTTTAAAATACCGTTCAGATCGCTAGCGGCGTGCCCCGATCCGTGGGCGGCCAAAGCTCAGCGATCCAGCAGCCGTTTAAGGGAACTTTAGAAACCGAACTTCCGTTTGTCGTCTCACAAGAAGTGTTTGTGATGCTATTTACTCATTTTCGCATGGACCTCTGGGCTGCAGTCGATCCGTGTGCTAAACAGACAAATCCCAGCTCGTTGTAAGATTTCTGCTGCCTCAAACTTCTCGTACTACAGTACTTTAAAATGCATGTGTAAATCATGCTGCAATATAGTCATTCAGAAGAAGAATATATATTTCAAAATGAAAAGCAGTTTTTAATAAATTACTTGAATTGTCGGTGTATTTAAGAAATGTATGTTTTGGTATATTTGAAGTTAACGCGCAGTCTTGGCCAGCATCCTAGACGAATTCCTGGTGGCATACGTGGGTTTCTTAGCTGAAGGCTTTCAGTCAGTGCCGATGTCCTATGCTATCAAGGGTGACGATGTTCTTTTTAGGCTGGTGAAATCGCCAAGCACGAAAGTACACGTAATCGCACAGGACTTAGTTGGTTTTTTTTTTTCCCAAGTGTCTCGAGAAAGTCTTTTTCTTTAAGGTGAATATTTTTTTTATTTAGAACACAATACTGTGAACTGTGTTCAGACAGGGGAATAATACTACTGAAGAATACGAGACCTTGTTGAAGAAATCAGTTGTGAGAAATACTTTAACTGAACTTCTGCCGTGAATCTTATCATCTCAATTACATTTAATATATTCTGGTGATGTTCATATATAACAGAGATGAGTGTTGTATTTCACCCTATAACTGGCATTCGTGTAAAATACACGCTGAGTTAGACATTTTCAAATAGCTTTAATATTTTATTTTTAAAGCTCCTTGAAGATTCCGCTTTTGGTTAAATGAACGCTGTCAAGTACTCCTTATTTTAATTTCTATTTCTGGAAAGGTTCTTCTACAGTTTAAAAATCTTCATCTTCTGGCCGGTGCCAGCCTTACTCTTTTCCCCTTGAGCTTCATGGATTAGTGTGGTTTCAAATCGCCGTTACTCCCCCAAAGCACCTTCGCAAGCCAAGATTTTTTTCACGGCACCATCGAGCTGACCAAGGTCCAGCTGCAAAGAGGGAGAAGTTGAAGCTGCCTCTCGCTTCACACCCAGCAGAGGGAACGTGAGACCGTTTTGGGGGTGAGCTCGCACACGTTTATTTAGCTTTCTCAGTCAGGGGAAGGGTGAGGAGGGAGGAAGGACATTTTGAAGCCGGAGGGTTTCAATCAAAGGCAGGGCAGGTCCGATTTTGTCCCAGCCAGCATTTCTAAGAATTGGATGTTAAAAATCCGTATTTGGAGTTGTTTATGGGGCTGTTTAATTACCGTTCGTAAGGCATGAGTATGCACGCTGCCTTGTAGCAGGAAGCTCTATTTCACTCCCCGGTAAAGCCGAAGGAAATAATTATCCATTGTAAACGCGCTGAAGTATTTGTAGTATTGCCAGAAGAATTAACTTGGGGGAGCCCCTGCCAAAGTATCTCCTCCTGTACCTCGGCCAGCCGGCAAAACCACCGCGCTGGCTCCCGCTCTGCTCGCCGGTGAGGGATCCCGACATCTTTCGTAGTAACACTTTTTCTTGAATTTGAGAGAGTTTTCTTTCTAGCCCTGCCACTTCTCAGGGTAGAGTGGGCACTGATTTATTTCTTTGTGTGTCCCTTACCTTATCTTTTGATACAGAAAAGGGTTTTTTTGGGTCACGATTAAAAGGTAAAGTAGTAAGATTTGTTGTGTTTGTTGCAGAAGTTGTAGGAAGAGAGGGTTGAAGGGGCTTTATTTTATTCCTGGTGACAATAAGCATCCTTTTTTTGTTTGTCGGTATTACTGTATGTTCAAATTCATCCAGTGTGCCCCATCTCTTTGGACCTTTACTGCTGCAGGCTTAAGGTTCAGTGGTTTCATTCTATGTTGCTCTATACTGTAAACAATTTTAACATATTCTGCTGCAGTCCTTCTGGTGACGTGTAACACCCCAAACGTGAGACACCGTTAATGCTCAGATTCTCGAGTGCTGCAGTCAGTAAACTGCCCATCTAGAAATATTTCATGTGAGAGCAGAGAAACTCAAACTTTCACCACTTGGAAAGGCGTAGTATGGATTTTGCACCCGTAGGTTCTTGCAAGAGTCCAGTCGGATCTGCGCTGTTTATGAGTGGCAATTTCAGACTCCAGAAGCAATAATTTCTGAGGAATGTTTCTCTTCCTGCTGGTTAGATGACTTTCATAGAGATTTATTATCTAAATAGCCTTTTAATAACACCAATCTGGTCGTTTGCTAGCGCTGGTAGTAAGCAGTTATGGAAAGACGCGGGTTGTTCATCGTCAGAAGGGAGGAAGCCAGTAAATCCAAACGGAGGTTAGTGCTCCTTGAAACACACAATGTCCTTTTCCCCTTTCACTTGGAGCCTTTTTTGGGACTATGAAATATTCCCGGCGCAGCAGCTGCGAATGTCGCCTCCTGCTTTTCTTGCCAGTGCCGATGCTGGCACGCAGATGAAACAGGCTTGCGTGAGGTTTACCACGGAGGCATGGAAGTGAGGGCTGAGCCTTTCTCATTCCTCTCCCGTCTGATCCCAATCCCCCCCAGCACTTGGAATGACAGCGACAACACCGGTGATTATTGCCAGGTTCCTCCTTGAAACCTCAGTTCCATCATTAGAAACGCATCCGCCCGCCCTCCGCTTGTGGTGAGCTTTGGCCTTCCTCCAATGGCCACCAGTAACAGCAGGATTTTCGTGGCTACCGGTGGGGTCTTGCAGCCATGCGGGTTGAGGTCACGTTGATTAATAAAGTCACAATTTGTTCCTGAGAGAGCTCCCTCCGTGTCCGGGCAGGAGGGGAGATCGGGAGGAATCTTCATCCCCAGAAGCGCGTCGCAGGGTCAATGTTCATTTTCAGTGGTCGCCCCCGTCTGCAATAATTCTGCGTAGACGCCGAGCCAAGTTTGGTGACGCGCCGTTGTTCAGTCCCTGCGACAAACTGTAGTTCAGTCACTGAGAGTTGGGGTTTTTTCAGGTGCGTGTGTGCGTGTGTCTATGTGTCTGTGTGTATATACATTTATATACACACTGCTCGGGCCAAAATATCTCCGGTGGTTGTGTGCTCGTCATCACCCTACTCAGCAATGTTTTCAACTGAGTTCTTCCAGGTTTCCCTCATCCTACTCCTATGCGAGACGAGCTCAGCTATAAATATGTATCCTATTTAACTGAATAAGTAAACTCCTGCATGATATTCCAAGCACATGTAGCAGCTTCGGCATCTGAAGTATCTATTGTGAAAGAGAAGTTGGTTTTATTTGCAGCTGTTTTGTCCTTGTTTCCTTTTCGTAGGCCAAATAAATGTAACGAACACCAAATGTTGCACAGAAATGTTTTTAATGACTGTGTAGAAGAAATACCAAATTTTATTTTTCTTTGCAGAAACTTTATGGTTACAGAGAATCCTCTAGCTGTTATTCTTCCTTAAACGACAAAGCTGAACGTTTGTAAAGTGCATCGAAAAATGGTCATTTTTTAAAAAGTGGAGCTACCCAAAGTTTTCTGTTTCTCATGTTGCATCCAGAACAAGCCATTGGCAGAGGCGCGCCGCGGAAGCTCAAATATCAGCGGGGCGTTCTGTTGTCGAGGCTCAGCAGCTCAGGCAGTTAGGAAATCGGGTTAGATAATAACAAAAACGCTCAATTGCCTTTTCATAACTGTCTGCGGGGGCAGCAAGGACTGCTCCTTAAGATGTTGCAGTTTTTCCGATAATTGAAAATTAAGATCACCTCCTGGAAAACCGAATTTATTCGGCTCCTCGACCCAAGCAGCCCTGCAGCTCACCTGGCTTTGAACCTCCCCTTCCCTCGCCCCAGGGAGCCCGGAGGACCTGGGAGTGCCCAGGAGGGACAAATACCTCCCCCCTGCCCCGAGAAGAGATAAAATTAAAAGGCTTTTGATGTCCTTGTGATCTACTGAAGCTTTAGCCAAAACCCAGGACACGGTTCCAATCTGACATGCTCTGACGCATTTTTTTTTCTCAAATTTTGAAGCTGGGGGTGAAGCTCCGGGAGTGTTGAGCCAAACTTGGCACCACCTCGTTTAGCCTGCACCTATTGAGTCCTCAGTGATAGCCAAATTGTAGTAAATAGCCCCAAAAATCCAGAAGGACTTTTCTCTCAACAAATTGGCAGTTCTTAATATATTTATTGTTTTTTTTCTGATGTAACATGAACACTAAGCCCTTTTGGTAGCCAAATGACCAGCTTATTTTAAATGCCTCCTATTAATAGAAAGCTGCATATAGGCATCTCATAGTGAAAAAAAAAAGAAAAAAAAAAAAAAGAAAAGAGAATATTTAGTTCCTTTGTGAACTGGCCATATGACAACTACTTTTTTATCAACTTATTAAGTTGGGGCACTATAATAGCTCTTGCTGAGTTTAGCAATGTTTATAAGCATGTGTTAAACACATAATGTTAAGTTTTATGAGGAAAAAGGGATAAAGAAAAGTAATGTCACAGATGAATGTTTGAGTGCGTAGATGGCATAATGTATGTATGGTTTTTTATTTCTACACTGTTGAGCTTATTTTCTGTTTTAAGGTTAAAAAAAAAGAGATTTGTTGCATGAGAACTGTTTTATTGTGTTCTGCACTTTCTGTTCTTTTTGTATAATCTTGATTTTCATTTACGCATAGAAAAGGAAAATCAATTTAGAAATATCCTACTCCACGAGGCATTGTGTTCCGATCCGTTGTTCTGAAGTTCGATCTTAATAAACATTTCAGTAAGCATTGGTAGCTCGCATTCCTGTGGTGTGTGCGGGGACCGGGAGCGGAGGCACCTGCGGGGCCGGCGGCGGCGCAGCCTCCCTGCTCCCGACCGAACGCCGCCGCTGCCACTTCCCTGCCGCCCTACGCTGTGCGAGACAAAGAATTAGTATTTCTGAAAATGCTACTACCGAATATTAGCCAAAAAAAAACCCAAAAAAACAACCAAGCGTCGCAATTTGCAGCTGCGTGAGAAACTCGCCCGGCGCTTGCAGGCGTGAGGGAGTGGAGGTGGAGGAGCAAAGTAGCGACGCCTGGGAGAGGTGTACGTCCCCGGCTGCAGACCCGGCCCTGGCCCTGGTTGCTCTGGCCCGTTCCCAGGAGGAGACGTGGAGGGGTGGCGGTCACCTGCTAAACCAGCAAAATCCATCGGCTCTCATGCCATCACCGAGGGGCTGAGTGCAGGGTCTTCCCTTCGAGCGGGTGGCAGGGCGCTCCCGCCATCGCAGCAGGGGGGGTCTCGTCCCTCCTTTGCCAGCGCCATCGGCCTTTTCCACTCCTCAACCTCACCCTGGCGTGGGATCCCTCTGCACGGAAGGGCCTGGGAGTGTTTCAGGAGGAAATAGGGTCAGGTTTTGCTTTGAAACCAACCATAAGCAGCTTCCAAAGAAACCAGTTCACATCCAGACTGACTGACCGCTCGGACAAGAGAGGGGAAAGCCGGAGGGAGGGAGGGATGTCTGTGTCAGAATACACGTGCCAGCTGACAGGGTTAAACTCGCAGTGTGAAGAACTCACTTGTCCTGCTTGGATTTCCAACAGTTTACTTGAGAGATTTGATCTGTGACTCCTCCTGAAGGCACTTCTTCGGAATCAGTACCAGCAGCTCAGAGAAGTCGATGCCCACGCAGTGTTTGGTTCATTTTTTGACTGAACACAGCTCAGCTGCGCTCTTTTCTCACTGGACCTGAGGTTAAGAAGTGAAAAGATAACACGCAGTGATTCTGACTTTGAGTCTGGGCTATGAACTTGCTTTTTTCCCAGTGCCAAGGGTGGACCCTGACTCGCCAGGGAAGGAGCTGCTCCGAATGCCTACAGCAGACCCAGAGGACGGCTGTGCTGGTTTTGACTGGGATGATTTTCCTTGTAGCAGCCAATATGGGGCTACTGTGCAGTATGGGGGAACGAGCGAGCAGCCTGATGCTGGGGTTAAACCAGGACAAGGACAAGAGCCTCTGCCAGCCTCGTCCCTTCGCTCAGCAGAGCCCTGTGCGCTCGTCCTCACCATGAGGGGCTCTGACTGCCTCGCAGAGCCCAAAGTGACGAGGGGATTAAGTGGCAGGGACTGTCCTTCAAAAGTGAAGAGGCAAAAGGGCTGCGAAGGCAGCAGAGAAATAAACCTGGACGTCCCTGGGCTGGGTCTTGCAAGGCTGAGCCCCACTCTGTCCATGCATCTCCTCCCAAGTATCCATCCATCCATCCATCCATCCATCCATCCATCCATCCATCCATCAGCCTGAACCCCTGCCAGGAGTGGGGGAGGAGGGGGCAGCCCTCGTCATCCTTCCCAGCATTGCAGCAGGATGTGGCTCAGGGAGAGAGGTGGGAAGCACAACCCCCTGTGGTGCTGTGGTTCCCGCAGGGTGATCCCTAGCGAGGCAGCACTTCGCCAGGCTCAGGAGATGTGACTCATCCCCTGGCCCCAGGAGCAGGACACTGCGGTCCCCAGCCGGGAGCAGCGGGGTGGGAGGAGGGCATCGGGTCTGGGCTGGCCGGAGTGTGCTGAGGAAGGGGTGAGGACAGAGGAGCTGCATCACTGCCTGAGCTATTGTTCCCGTTAAACGTGGCCCTTACAAAATAGCTCGCAGTGGCCTTGGAGTGGCTGGGAATGGCCGGGAAAGGAACCTGCCCCAGCGCTGGCCCCGCTTTCCAGTCTGGACCGAGGATGGAACAGCAAACCAGTATCTGCACCCCCCCATCTGCTTTAGTGGGGTCGGTCCCTGCATCGAGGCTTTGTGGCAGCTAGCGTGGCATCTCTCCCATGCTGGGGTAGCAGGTGGTGGCCCCACACAAGGCAGAGCTGAGACCTTGTGGACTCCTGGACACCCCCCCCAATACCGCTCAGCAGCTCCAGCCGGGCTGCACGACCCACTCATGAGCACAGAGCTCACTGGGGACATGGAATGTGCCTGTGGGGTGCCAGGGGGTGACACCACAGACACACCCTCGAGTTCAGTGCCTGTGCAGCAGGCAGCCCTTCACACACCGAAAAGGGGCAGGGGGCAGCCACCCGGCAGGGAACCAGCCCTGCAGGGCCACTGCGGTCACAGAATGGTCGGTGTTGGAAGGGACCTCTGGAGATCATCTAGTCCAACCCCTCTGCCAGAGCAGGGGCACCTACAGCAGGTTGGACAGGAACGCGTCCAGGTGGGTTTTGAAGAGCTCCAGAGAAGGATACTCCCCCACCTCTCTGGGCAGCCTGTGCCAGTGCTGTCACCCTCAAAGTAAAGCATTTTTTTCTTCATGTTGACATGGAATTTCCCATGTTCCAGTTTGTGCTTGTTGCCCCTTGTCCTGTCGCTAGGCACCACTGGAAAGAGTCTAGCCCCATCCTCTTGACAGCCGCCCTTTAGATATTGATAAGCATTGATGAGATCCCCTCTCAGCCTTCTCTTCTCCAGGCTGAACACACCCAGGTCTCACAGCCTTTCCTCATGAGAGATGCTCCAGTCCCCTGATGATCTTTGTAGCCTTCTGCTGGACCCTCTCCAGCAGTTCCCCGTCCTTCTTGAACCGGGGAGCCCAGAACTGGACACAGTACTCCAGATGTGGCCTCATCAGGGCAGAGCAGAGGGGGGAAGGATGACCTCCCTCGACCTGCTGGCCACACTCTTTAATGCACCCCAGGATGCCACTGACCCTCTCGGCCACAAGGGCAAGAGGAAAGAGGAGACAGCAGAAGAGCGGCCCAAATCCTGGGGCCAAGGGCGGTGGGCAGCTGCCGCTCCATCTCCCAGCCCCGAGCAGGCAGCATTCGCCTCCTTCTCTGGGCCTGGGATGTGCCAAGTGGCACTTGTGCAGCATCCCCTCCCTGTCCTGACACCTGGGGTGGCACAAAGGCCACCGACCCACTGCCAAGAGCAGGGGACCCGTGCCGAGACATGGGGTGAAGCATCATGGATTGGGACACAAGACACCGGGAAGAATCCTGCAGCTTATGTCCTACCTTGGCCCCCAAACAGCAGCTGACCCCATCACGGCTGGGACCCACATCGATGCCACCCCTGAGGTGCGCTGCATCCCCGGGCAGTCGTGGGGAGAGGGCTGGGAATGCGGCAGCAGAAATGGATGGAGGAAGAGGTCAGTAATTCATGGCAGAGGGGGGAGGATGGTGTCTTCGCTTCGTTCACTCCAAAAGGCTGACAGTGAAAGGCAGGATTCAGTGGGTCTGGCCCTACAAACAGACTGGCAGCTGCCCATGAGCGCAGACTGGATGGCAGGGGAAGGGGCTGTGTCCCACCTCACGCCATGGCCCCGTTGGGGAGAGGAGATGGCAACCAGCCCAAGACAGCTGGCCTTTCCAAGCATCTCCCGTCATCGCAGCCGGGTTGTTTCTGGAAGCAAACACTGCCATCCCTTGGTTTGAATCAGAGAATATCTCAAGTTGGAAGGGACCCATAAGGATCATCGGGTCCAACTCCCTGCTCCTCGCAGGACTACTCAAAATAAACCATATGACTAAGAGTGTTCACCAGATGCTCTGTTAAATCTGACAGGTTTGGGGCCGCGACCACTTCCCTGGGGAGCCTCTTCCAGGGACTGACCACTCTCTCAGTGAAGAACCTTTTCCTAATGTCCCATCTGAACTTGCCCTGATGCAGCTTCACTCCATTCCCTCGTGTCCTATCACTGGTCACCAGAGAGAGATCAGCACCTTCCACCCCGTTGCACCCCTTGAGGAAGGTGTAGACTGCCGTGAGGTCATCCCTCAAGCCTTCTCTTCTCCAAGCTGAACAAGCCAAGTGACCTCAGCTGCTCCTCCTAAGTCTTGCCCTCGAGGCCTTTCACCATCTTGGTGTCCTCTGGACACCCGCTGATAATCTGATGTCCTCCTTATATTGAGGTGCCCAACACTGCACACAGTACTCGAGGTGGGGCTGCACCAGTGCAGTGCAGAGCGGGACAGTCGCCTCCCTCGACCAGCCAGCTGTGCTGTGCTTGATGCACCCCAGGACACGGTTGGCCCTTTTGGCTGCCAGGACACACTCTTGACTCGTATTCAACTTGCCACCAACCCAAACCCCGAGCTCTTTCTTTGGGGGTGGCTCTCTGTAGTCCTCCTATGTCACCTGTCCTTGCTTCTGATGGCCATACACTTGCCTTTTTTGCCTAAGTTCCAGAAGAAGGTCCTTGCTAGGTCAAGTAGGCCTTCTGCCTCATTTCCTTGACTTCCAACACTTTGAAATTGCCTGCTCCTATGCTCTTAAGAGATGGCTCCTAAAAAGAGACCAGCATTCCTGGACCCCCAATACCTTCCAAAACAGATTCCCAGGAGACCTTAATAACCAGCTCCCTCACCAGTCCCACGCCTGCTCTCCCCATCCACAAGGTCAAAATTTTGCTGGCAGTTTTTCTCCTATCGCCAACAATTTGAAACTCAACCACTTTGTGGTGACTGTGACCAAGACAGCCAACAATCACCACTTCACCCACGAGTCCCCCTGTGTTGACAAACAACAAATCTAGGATGCCAAGAGCATCCTGGCCTGCATCAGGAACAGTATGGCCAGCAGGACTAGGGAACTGATTGTCTGTCCCCCTGTACTCAGCACTGGTGAGGTCCCACCTCAAGTACTGTGTTCAGTTTTGGGCCCTTCACTACAAGAAAGACATGGAGGTGCTGGAGCACGTCCAGAGAAGGGCAACGGAGCTGGTGGTGAGGGGTCTGCAGCACAAGTCTTATGAGGAGCAGCTGAGGGACCTGGGGTTGTTTAGCCTGGAGAAAAGGAGGCTGAGGGGAGACCTTATTGCTCTCTACAACTACCTGAAAGGAGGTTGTAGCGAGGTGGGGGTTGGTCTCTTCTCCCAAGTAAGAAGTGACAGGACAAGAGGAAATGGCCTCAAGTTGCACCAGGGGATGTTTAGATTGGATATTAGGAAAAGTTTCTTCCTGGAAAGGGTTGTCAAGCATTGGAACAGGCTTCCCAGGGAAGTGGTGGAGTCACCACCCCTGTAGGTACTTAAAAGCCGTGTAGACGTGGTGCTGAGGGACATGGTTTACTGGTGGTTTTGGCAGCATTAGGTTGATGGTCGGACTCGATGATCTTAAACGTCCTTTCCCACCTAAACAATTCTGTGATTCACTGATCAGTCAGCAGGATCTGTGCAGGCTGCGCACTCGCAACTAGACCATGGCAAAGAGGAGCTCTGAGGACCCCCAGGGACCTGAGGATCCCTTCCTGTCTCTCTGCCTTCCCACCACCGAGGGGCCCACAGAAAGTAACTGAAAACTGAACAAAACCCTGCAGTGCTGTTCCCGCAGGATCATTTCCACAGCTGAAATAGTAACTGAACATGTACCTGAGCTTTCTCCTCACACCAACATGGCATTGGGCTCCTCAAGTCAGTGGAATTCATACTGCTGGTCCTGCTGCTCTTGGGGATGGGTTGGCTTTCTTGAAGGATCTTGGTATCTCATAGTTTGATGTGGTTAAACTCTTCTCCTATATACTGGTGTTCAACAGCTAGCATTAAAGAAAGCAGTGTTTTTAAAAAGGAGACATCTCAATAAATTATGTATCCATCCAACAAATTACTTTGGAGTCTTTTATGAATAAAAGAATTTACAAGCACACAAAAAAAAATAAAAAAATCGATATTTGCAAGTTTTGTCACCTGACATTTTCACAAGCTGGGTACGAACCAGCTGAGAAGGCAAAACCAGGTTTAAAAAGTCTGGCAGAAATGAAAATCCACGAAGGCAACGACAGGCAGGTGGCGGGGTGGTGTAGCTGCGTTCCTCTCTGCAGCAAGTGAAATGTCACTACCAGTGCTGGCGGTGTCTCTGTGCAGAGAAATCTTTGAATTCAGTAAACAATTAAACTTACCACTGCCAGGAGCCAGCCAGCTGCCAGGGGAGGAAATAAGGAACCTGAAAGTTACAGGCAAAGGGCTCAAAGAAGGACACGTTACCAGCAGAAGCCGGTTTTAGAAAGGAGAATATTTAGAGAGGGAAACCCCAGCAATTATTCTCCATAGTACACAGACAGGATTCAAATCAGTGCTAAAAATCATCCTGGGGTGCATCAAGAAGAGTGTGGCCAGCAGGTCGAGGGAGGTCATCTTCCCCCTCTACTCTGTCCTGGTGAGGCCACATCTGGAGTACTGTGTCCAGTTCTGGGCTCCCCGGTACAAGAAGGACAGGGAACTGCTGAAGAGAGACCATCAGAGGGCTACAAAGATGATTAGGGGACTGGAGCATCTTTCTTATGAGGAAAGGCTGAGGGACTTGGGGCTTTTTAGTCTGGAGAAGAGAAGGCTTGAGGGGGGATCTTATCAATGCTTCTAAATCCTTAAAGGGAGGGTGCCAGGGGGATGGGAACAGTCTTTTTTCAGTGGTGCCCATTGATAGGACAAGAGGTGACGAGCACAAACTTGACCATAGGAAGTTCAATCTAAACATGAGGAGGAACTTCTTTCCTTTGAGGCTGGCAGAGCACTGGCACAGGCTGCCCAGAGAGGTGGGGGAAGTCTCCCACTCTGGAGACATTCCAAACCCTCCTGGACGCCGTCCTGTGCAACTGCTGTAGGTGCCGCTGCTCTGGCAGGGGGTGGGACTGGATGATCTCCAGAGGTCCCTTCCAACCTGGACCATTCTGTGATTCTTGTATTGGCTAAGAAGTTACACAGGAAAAAAAAGAAAGTACAAAGAGAGGCCAGAGTATCAATATAGTGTTTAATATTCTTAAAATTAAAAAAAACCCCAAGCCTAAAAAGGTAAAATTTCAGTTACCGTCACATGATAAAACCTTTCATCAGCACATCGAAAGAGCTAGAAATATTCCATGGAGTATATTTCCAGTAGTTTACACCTCTACTAGGCCTACACTGGTTTATATATATTAACAAAAGTAGCAGCCCATTTTTTCCTTCTATTTACAATATTTTAAATATAGTATTCCACTTTACTCAGCAGTGATGCAGAGAAAACTATTCTGCACAGATTTATTGTTTTACTTGTAGATAATTGTCATCAATGGAAAAAGCAAAAACATCAAAAAGTGATTAGGGAATGCTTCTCAGGAGAGTCCCCTACACTGCAATCTGATGACGCTCGCTTCAGTAATTAAGGAGTAGTTTGATGACTTTGAGGAACTTAAAAATTAAGCAGGTTCCATGCAAAATAACAGCAGTTCCTCAATTACAGAAACGGCGACTGAAGGGAGGAGTGGCAGAGGTTTGTTTGCACAGTAACTGAAAGGTTGTTTCCAAAAGCCAGTGTAATATATATGGGAATTAAATAAATTAACAGCTTCAGAAGGGGGAAAAAAAAAAAGAATGTGACAAACTGTTATAAATGCCAAGTGCTGTGCATTGTTTTTAAAGGAAAAACAAGTTGGAAAAGTAAAACAGTCATTAAAAGCATCCAAGTATCTTGTTTCACCAGCAGGGAGCTCTCAGCAGGATCCGGGAGAGCCTGTCTCTGTCTCCATTTTAAATAAAACAGCACCATAAATATACATACTGGGTAACGGAGAGCCTCCCCAGCTAAACCTAGCTGCTAGGTCAGAAAGATACTCAGCGTTTACAGTAACTCCACAAATCCAACAAATGCACTTAGTTTTTTTTTCTTTTCGGTGACCATTTTCAGCTCTTACAGGCTGTGAAAACAGTATCGAATCCCATTTTTTAGGCAACCCATGCACTGCCGAGAAAGAGCTCCAGTGGAATTACTGAGGTGGCGCTGGCGCTGTCAGTCGGTGCAAACTGCACCACGCAGCCTGGCCCGTAACCCCGATCCTTCACAACACCACATATCAAGTCTAAAGCCAGCGATCCCTCTATTCACATTTCCTTTTCTATATCAAACGTGCAGGAGCAGTACAAGGTGCAAGGAGAGCTTCACTTCTATTTCGATTTTCTACAACAATGTAGTACTACAATAACTCAATAAATACCAAAAAATAACACTGACAGGTGATCGAAATATATGTGAAATGCTGAAGTAAAAACACAGCCTGAGGTCTTCGCTTTTTTCCAGCACAGGTAGAATAGCTTAACTATTCCGCTTTCCAAATGGCAATCTTCCCTTCTTCCTTTCCAGAGCCGCTAAGGACATATCTGTCCTCTGCCGAGCACAGCGCCTTTACCGTATCAGCATGACCAACCAACTCTTTCTCCACAGTCTTCTTCTCAGCACTGATCACGTAGATCTTCCCTTTGCTTTTGCCTTGCGATCTTGCACTGCTGCCAACCCACACCTGGAGTGAAAACAAAACCAAACCATAGTCATTTTCAATACTTCACGCTTCAGTCTGGGGGATAGTGCCACATTGACACAGCGAAGGTTCTGTCTTGCTGGGCTGGAAAAGGGAAACTCTGAAAATTTCCTATATATACAGTTGAACACCCAGCTGAATCATAGAATGGTTTAGGTTAGAAAGGACCTTGAAGACCATCGAGTTCCAACCCCCCCATAGACAGGGCCACCTCCAGCCTGGCCTTGAACACCTCCAGGGATGGGGCCTCAACAACCTCTCTGGGCAACCTCTTCCAGTGCCTTACCACCCCCAAAGTGAAAAATTTCTTCCTAATGTTTAATCTGAACCTGCCCTCTTCCAGTTTAAAGCCATTCCCCCTTGTCCTATTGCTACACACCCTAGTAAAAAGTCCTTCCCCAGCTCTCCTGTACGCCCCCTTTAGGTACTGGAGGGCTGCAAGATGTCCCTGCTCGTTGCAGGGGGATTGGACTAGATGACCTTTAGAGGTCCCTTTCAAGTGAAACCTTTCTATGATATATATGTATCTGCTGGAGTTCACATCTATCTCCCTCTCAGACTCCCTGATACTCCTCAACCTACGCCCCTCCTCCTGGAGCTCTGTCACCAAGCAGAGGAGCTCCTCCTTAGAGCCCTGTCTGGGAAGCTTCCTCAGTGGTAGCGGGTGCAGAGTTTAGAGAGGACAAGGCCTTCTGCCAGGTGGATACCATTGCTCCACAGTCGAGCCGGCAGAGTTACAGCGCCCTTCCTGCTCGAACTGCCACCCCATGCCCTGTTTGCCTGCCCTGTTCAAAGTTCTCCTGGCTGGTAGCGCTCCCCAGAGGTTTCGTCTGTAGGTGTCGGGGCTTGGCCACCTTTGCTCCTGGCCCTGCCCAGGTGTCCTCAGCTGCTGTGGTGTGAGCTGCGGGCTCCTGCTGGGTCTCTCGGCTCCCCTGAGGTTCCCCAGGTTCAGGAACCCTGCTGTGCACCGTGCTAGAGTGCTCTGCTGCCGATTGTGCTGGCACTGGAGCTGCTCGCTCTGACAACTCGTCTTTAGTTCCACAGACCCAGTGCAGGGAGTAAGGCCGAAGGTGTCACTTTACCGCTGTATAAACTGCAGCATGCCCGTATCTCGAGTGCTGTGTGCAGTTTTGCTCTGCACTGCAAGGACAGAGAAAATTCAGGGAAGAGTAACTAAAACTATCAAGAGAAAGGAACAGTTGTCACATGAGCAAAGATGGAAAAAGCCAGGACTCCTTAGGCTGGGAAGAAGGCTGGGAAGAAGGCAACTAAGGAGGGATCACATTAAGGTTTACAGAATCATAAAAGTGCAGACAAGCAGAATGTAGAACCATTGTTTGATACATGCCGCAATTAGAGAAGTACAAGACACACGTGGAAACCAGTAAGAGTTCAGTTTCACCTAGAAAAAAGTACTTCTCTGTACATGGCCGGCAGTGAACTACAGGAACTGCCGCTATGGGAAACTGTGGCACCAGCGAGTTCAAAATGAAATCAGATCCACAGAGATTGGGTCCAAAAATAGATAACAAAAGACTAAGGCAGAGGTGCACAATTTAGTACCCCTAAACAAGGACCATGGACGGTGAGGGCACTTAAGGGGAACTTACTGCAGATAGCGGCCAGGTTCACAGGCCCTCCCTACATAGCATTGCTATTGCCACCGTTAGAGGCAGAATATGGGGTCAGCTGCACCTGGTCCGGCACAGCAGAAAACAGCTGTGGTCTTCTTGTGCATAGTTTTGTACCGGGTAAGTATCCACCGCTGTGTATTAGTAACGTTTGCCAGCCAGAAAGCATCCTATGTCAGATAAATCGTGCAATTGGTTTTGTCTCAAGTTTCTTAAAGACAAACAATGGCTTGTTTTTAATTAAAGCATTTAAAAGCAAGTCCGTGGCAGACAACCCTACCAGTGTTGTTGCTAGCCTTTACCAGGCTGTGAGTTCATTCTCAATAAGCGCAATGCTGTGTAGAACAGGAATATGGGTGTTCCAGCTACTACAACGGGCTCCAGACACCCCCTTGGACATCCAAGGCTGCCAAGCTGTTGGCAGGCTGAAAGACGGCACATTGAACACTCGAGATGGATCACACAGGAACATTTTCCAGTTGTTCCTTTGGTATCAATGAGTTGGACTACAATGGTAGTTAAGGTGGAACTGAGTGAGGAGTAAGCGGAAAAGAAAAGGAACAAAGTTCTTAAAAAGAACAAAAGAGAGTGAAATGCCTTGGAGTTTCCAAACAAACCTCTAACTCCCTTAAAACGTGGGTTAAATATATCCATCTCTCCTTTGCGGAAGGATATCTCAAAAGGTTTTTCCATTTTGGTTTACAAATCTAACCAAGGGCTGAATACAGAGAAAGCTTCCCTATTTCCTGAGGCGCTTGATGAAGAAAGACATTTTTTTCAGAAGGAAGGAGGGAAAAGCTGAGAAAAAGATTCAGAAAGTTGCTTTCCCAATAGATTTATATTAGCTATTTATTTGCAAATTAACCCTAAACCTGTCCACGTGGTATCACAACTACAATCATCTGCACAGCTACTGATACCATGCAGAAAGAGCAGGTATACAGCCCGAGGCAAATAATGACAGGGACACAAGATGCTATGGTAGGAAGCCATTGGCTCCTTTGGTCCCTGTTGAGTTAGGAATATGGTAACTAAACAAGAAAAAGGTCATCTATAAAAACAGGCCAGCTAATTGGCATTTATTGTTTGTCTATTAACCTTTTCCAAGGCTTATTCTTAGGAGCCCTGAGATTAAATATCAAGGGATCTAAAATTTCAGTTTCTACGGTTCCCTGAAAATGTCAATGGCTAATAAAAGTCACCACATTTAATTACCCATGAGGCTTTTGGCCTGACCGTGCACTGTGGGGTATACCTCTAACGGCCAGTTGTGCTGGGCAGTCATTAGCTTCTCTGATTGCAAAGAGGAATCAGCGTTTCAAACCAGTATGTATGCAAACACCCAGTAAGGAAGCTAACCAAGAGAGCTGCAAACAAACAAAAATTCAGTAAAGAATTCCACAACGGGTAAAAACAGTCCAAATGTCTCTCACCTGATTTTTAACTCGTATCAAACACGTAATCTCAGAGCAATCTTGAAGGTGAATCTTTTGAGGTGTACTTGTAAAGTCTTTGGTGTTCCAAATATACAGGTCACTGCTCCCTGAATAAGAAGCCCACACTTCGTCTCTCTAAAGCAGAGAAAGATACATTTAACATGAGCACTGCTGACAGGAAGTATATTGTGATAAGTAGCTACAGCTTGTAATGCCACATAGTCATGCTTTGTTTAAACTCTATTAACAGTTTAAATGTAATACCTCAGGAAAGAGCTGGAAGCAGAGAAAGTAGGAACACACATCCTTCAGGTGATGCTCAATTTTCATCTGGAGTCGAAATTCATGAGTTGACACTACAAGTATGCAATTTCCAGTACCTTCAATGTTAAAGATAAAGACTTAGTAACAGAAGTGCCCGCTTCCTCCATCTCTATAAACCATGGAGAAAAAAAAGGCAAAATAAAGTGGATGGATCTACCAACTGTCTTGGTACTCAATCAACAGTGAAATCTTTGAGGTAATTCTTCCTGGTTTTCACAGTATCTATTTTTCAGATCTGTTCTTTCTCTAAACACTAGTTGCTATTCTGCAGTGCACATACCTGTTAGTTTAGAGTCCAAAAATGGTAAGAGGAGAGGGAACAAACTCCTTAAAAGTAGGGCATCTCATACCTAGGTTCTCAAGTACACATTTATTTTCATTTACAGAACTGAGAACAAGTGTCCGTGCTACAAAGTTAACAGGAATAATCCTTCACCCACCACAGCAATGGCAGCATTGCTACTGCCCACAGCAGGACCAGGAATTCTCCAAGGTTTTAGCTGCTGTTCTTTTAAGATATGTTTGGATCCAGGCTCTTGCGTATGGCAGTAGTGAGAATCAGCGCAAAATTCTTGAATTGGTCACCATTTATGAAACAACTTCAAGATGATCTTTTACCCTAGCACAAAGCTTTACTTCATGCATCTGAACTCCTACAGAGGGGATGACATTTCTGGAAGTGGTCAAAATGCAAGTCTGGGGATTACCAAGTCAGACCAATACTGTAAATCTAGCTGAAATAACAAATGTGATTTGCAACCGCTATTGCTCCTCTAAACTTTAAAAGGACTTTCTCAAAGTTTCCCATTACAATTTACAGGCATCGCCAGGGTCAGACAAGTACAGTGCAGCCAGAAGTCACGTCCTGCAGCAGGAGCAATACCTCCCAGAGCAATCCAAACTAACCATCTGTATAAGTGTTTTAGAGGCCTTACCTACTGAAGGCTGCTTAAACAGACTAAGTGGAGAATGGGGGAAGAACATCACACACACACGTAAGTCTGAGATTAATGTATTGTTCTGTCCAATAAAACAGTGTATTATGTGAAGATGCAATTTTATTTTTTTTTTAATTATTTGAGGAATGAACTTACAGCACCACAGTTGGTCATTATGAAGCTTGATAGAAGTGAGGTTTTGGCAGGGCAGCTGAAAGACACGGTTAACTTTCAGGGTGCTGATGTTCCAAGCAATCACTGTTCCATCTAAACTGCTTGAGTAGGCTTCACTGTTGGTACAGATTAAAAAAATAATAACAATAGTATAGTGTACATTCATGTTCAGAACAGAATGCATACACAGAAGTGACTTACTTGCAAAATAGCCAATTTTACACTAAGCCGTATTAACATTCTTCATTTCAGAGACTAGAAGAGTAAAGCACAGTAACGATTTCCAAAAGAAAATGGACTGAAGTCCAAAAGGCTTCAAGGCTAGATACTAACATTATTTTAATAGCAAACAATTAGACTGCTTCAATTCTTTTAAACAAGGTGACCAGAGTCTTGAGCGGACAGGAGCATGTCCATCCTGTGCCCACCAAGATGCCTAGGGAAGGAACTAAACTTCTTTTCTCCCCTCGCTATTCTCTAGGTAGCTGCCTCTAGGCAGCTGAATGCATTTAAGCAACCAACACCTCTGGGTTGCAGCCGAGCACCCAACTTTCAAGCTGCTCATGTCTCCTGTTGGAACCAAAGTATTCTACTACAGATATTTTTTTCTTCTTAAGATTATACTTTACAAACTCTGTACCACTGGAAACACTGCAGGCTAATTCAGAGTTCTAAGCGAACTAGAGCACACATTACATCACGCATGAAGAGTTAAGTACAACAAAAAATTTCCCTACAATTCCCCGGAATAACATTGCCTGTTGGATTTTCTCTCTTTCTCTCTCAAGTTAGGACAAAAGTATCTCAAAACTATTTTTCTTTGCTACTGCTGTGGCGATGCACCCACACACACACACTTCACCCATAACCACCAGTGGGGGTCGTGATGGCTGCATCCAGCTCACTCTGGACTTTGGGGGACAGACAGCACACAGCAGGCACGGGCTGTCTGTAACAGTGACCCAGATGGCTCACTGGTATGCAAATACAATCTCAGGGCTTAGTACTGGGGCTAGTTCTCTTTAATATCTTTATCAATGACTTGGATGAGGGGATCGAATGCACCCTCAGTAAGTTTGGAGAGGACACCAAGTTGGGCAGGAGTGTTGATCTCCTTGAGGGTAGGATGGCTCTTCAGAGGGATCTGGACAGGCTGGATGGATGGGCCGAGGCCAATGGCATGAGGTTCAACAAGGCCAAGTGCCGGGTCCTGCACTTGGGTCACAACAACCCCATGCAGCGCTACAGGCTTGAGGAAGGGTGTCTGGAAAGCTGTCCGGCAGAAAAGGACCTGGGGATGCTGGTTGACAGTCGGCTGAATATGAGCCAGCAGTGTGCCCAGGTGGCCAAGAAGGCCAACAGCATCCTGGCCTGTATCAGGAACAGTGTAGCCAGCAGGACTAGGGAAGTGATCATCCCCCTGTACTCGGCACTGGTGAGGTCCCACCAGTACTGTGTTCACTTTTGGGCCCCTCACTACAAGAAAGACATGGAGGTGCTGGAGCGCGTCCAGAGAAGGGCAACGGAGCTGGTGAGGGGTGTGGAGAACAAGTCTGATGAGGAGTGGCTGAAGGAATTGGGGTTGTTTAGCCTGGAGAAAAGGAGGCTGAGGGGAGACCTTAACGCTCTCTACAGCTACCTGAAAGGAGGTTGTAGTGAGGTGGGGGTTGGTCTCTTCTCCCAAGTAAGAAGTGACAGGACAAGAGGAAATGGCCTCAAGTTGCGCCAGGGGATGTTTAGATTGGATATTAGGAAAAGTTTCTTCCCTGAAAAGGTTGTCAAGCACCGGAACAGGCTGCCCAGGGAAGTGGTGGAGTTGCCATCCCTGGAAATATTTAAAAGACAGGCAGATGTGGTGCTGAGGGACATGGTTTACTGGTGGTTCTGGCAGTGTTAGGTTAATGGTTGGACTTGATCTTAAATGTCCCTTTCAACCTAGACAATTCTATTCTATAAATATGACTATAAGTCAATCACATTACTCTAAAATAGCGGACAGCCCAGGGCCCGTTGAGCCGTCCTGCACAGCATCAGTCTGCAAAATCAGGATCTCCCTTCAAGTAGGGACACCTCTCAAGGTTACTCCTTGAGGTTGAGAGATTCTTTGCCGCAACAGATTCTTGGTAAGTGACTAATAGTATGCTAAACTTTGAAATATTAGCTAAGTGATATAAAAGATTGATTGCACATATATAATTCTTTACACATAAACCGTTGACCAAGTCTGGGACTACGATGGGATCCAGCCACACCTGGACTCCTCTCTGAGAAGGCGTTTAGAAATCAAGGGGGTCCTCTCTAAACCTTGTGACTCAACAGAAGGGTCTCCCTGTCAGTTTTCACTGACCCTGTCCTCTATGCAGTAAATTACCAAGTGTACTTTGCCATCGAATCTTGTTAACCTACTGTTGCATTTACCATTGAACTTTGTTAACTCACTGTTTTATATCAATAAAGTATATTGCTGCTTCTCTCCTATGAGTGAAATGCATGACTCTATCCACAACAACTTCACCTGAGAAAACAAATTATACTAACCCTTTTTTTTTTTTTTTTTTTTTTTTAAAACCTTTAACATCTGTTGTTTTCAGATGACAAAAACTTTTTCAGAAGGTTCCAACAACACGTAAGCAAATTCTCCCTGAAACCCAGTTACCCCTGCTACAGCACTGGCAGAGCTGTGGCTGATGTCCAGTCTGGCCTGGGAGTTGTTGCTCCCGTGGGAAGACAACAGGTTAAGGCCTCCAGCCCACACTCTTCCCTGGGCCACCAAAAGACCAAAAAGTATTTTGCCTGAACAAAACCATAAATGTATTATTTCTTTTCCAAACAGAGAGGAAAAATCCAGAACCACACTGTCAACATTTAGTCAATTATGTGCTCAAAGCAAAAATGAAGTGGTCTTTAAACTCCCATCTGTATTGATTCATCATTGGATGTTGCCAATTCCTGGCTGCTCTCGTCCTCATCCAAAAAAGCATTCCTTTATCCTCTTTGTTCCAAAGTACATAATGCTCTTTTTTTAAAAAGGAAATTCTTAGCTTACCATATACAATATGGGAGCTACAAAAATGGGCTAAATGAAGGCTTATTTTAGCAGGACAACCCCCCCCCCCCATTTAAAACAATACATTCTTTCCAACATCTAGGAAAATCAGGCACTTGTTTCCTATATGGGCTCCTTTTCCTTGACCACAAGTTAACTTTGTGCCTTTGTTTCAGTCTAATTAAAGCACCATACTATATCATTTCAATCTTTAACTAGTCCTCTGCTCACTGTGGGCCAAATTCTTTAAGCTGGTGAATACTGTTCTAGCTACAAAAAATGGCTTTCTGTTTAACCACAGGAGGATTCTCTATGTGTCCAGGACCCTTCTGGTAGTACAGACGTCCTCCACGTTTGCTTGTATATGTATTTTTAAGAAAATGTGGTAATTAAATATACCTGGGTATTCCATTCTTCTTCTCCACAATGATGTCTGTAATATCAGAACGATGATCATTTAGTTGCTTATTACAAGACATACTGTGGGTGTTGATTATATAAATGATGGAGTCTTGAGAACCAATCCACACTTGACTCTGTTCTACCATGATCATACAAGTCTGGGGAGAAAAAGCAGGATTAAATAAAATCTAGAAAAAAACCCACTCTTTACTGTAACACAGAAAAAGTCTATATTAAGCTGCTGCTGTTTTCTGGTGTAAGATAAGTAAGATACCAAGACTTGACACTCCAGTATTCTATCCTTTGCTCTGCTCCATAAATAATGTGACAGGACAGATGTCTTTGCTGAGTTTATCCTTCAGTAAATAGGATTAATAATGTATCTTGGTAACTGACTCAAAGCTGTGGTTCCAGGCCCAAATAAAGTAAGAGTTAGAGGGCATTGGGGAAACCACAGAAGTTAGTGTATTTCTCTCTTCTGGATTAGAAGCTGTCCTAACCATCTGATACAAACACACTTCCTACTTCAGTTAGAAGTAGTGTCTAAGTAAATACTGTCTTCTCCTCTACTGTCTCCAAAACATCCTTCCTCCATTCAGAAGCTCTAAATTTCTCTCCCTCCTGAGTCCTGTCAGTTCCGAACCTTTCTCCTCTTTTCTTTCTCTTCTTTAGAACAGGTTGGTATCTGACTCTTTTCCTGGATTTCCATCTTCCCTCCACCCAGCTCTTCACTATCAACTTTACCACTCCCTTTTTGACTCTCTTCCACGCTCACCCACAGTGATGTTTCTCAGCTTTCACACAAGTCACCTATCCAATCCCTTTTCCTGCATATTCTCTCTACTGTGTGTTTTTTATTCAGTCCGCAGCTCTGGTTCAGCTTCCCCTTTCATTGAATTATTCTTTTCAGGTGGTCTTTCACAAGCAACTCTTTAACCTGCTGGTTGAGTCATCTTCTTTTAGAATGCTCTCTCTCTTTCAGTATCATCCAGCTAATTTCCTTACACCTTTCCCCAGTTTCCAGTTCTTCAGAGCACAAGTGACTTTCCATCCACTCTTAGGGCTTGTCTCATCTTCTCTTTATACTGATTCTCTCCATTATTCTTTCTCCTCAACTGTTTCAAACCCACCCTCCTGCCCCAAGAAGCCATACCATTAGGCCAGCAGGCCCTCTTGATATACAATCCATCACTTCCACCAGTTGGGTTGTTTCATTATGAATCCATTTTATCTTCTTTCTGTTTTCCTTAAAAATCTCCATTTCTCCAAGTTAACTGAAGCCCAGACAACTCAAATGCCTTTCTATAACTTCTCAGGAACGACAGTGATTCAGGATAATACAGGCTATAGCAAACACCAAGCTAAAGCAGCAATTGTGATACCTGTGTCAGTCTTACCAGTTTAGAGTGGCCCATTTTGAAACAGTGTTGTTGAATAGACCAGGTAGATGCATCAAAGACGACCACTTTCCCCTCATTTAAAGCACACCATAGTTTCGGATGAGCATTGCCAGGTCTTTCTGAAGGGTCAAGGTGCCCTACAAACGAAGCAGGGAAGATGAGAGAGGTAAAAGAAAATAAACCACTTTTGGGGACACGTGGGAAAAATATTATTAGGCAGAGCAGCTTTCTAACAAAATCCCTCTGTGTTCTACAACTTACATCAACAGCTAATGAATGACACAGCTTTCACAATGGATTTGTGCTTGTTCTCGTCTAATTGTTGACCTCACCTTATGGTTTAATCTTATACTTCAAAGTTATTCAGAGCAGAGATAATCTTTTTCATTGATGACTAATTGCTTAGCTAACCGGTATTGCAGGAAGGCTTTTAAGCCTTATGAAATACAACTAATAAATCTACTCAAATCTGCTCCATTAGAGCTCCACTTAGAAGCCTCTTACTAGAACGAAAGAAAAGCACCACTGAACCCACTACGACCCACCCACCCACATACAGTTGCTCCTGCCCACTTTCTTAACTTTGGAATTCCACTAACTTTACCCTTTTGTCTCAAATTACCCAAATACTAGGAATTACATATGAACTTACTCCAGAAGACTAGTAAGGCTATGAAGTTAAGAGTTAGGAACTTCCAGAACTAACATATCTGCTACCTAAATTCATGCCCATTGCACAGAGTCCTTAACTTTTTTTTTCTCCAATGCTTTTTGAATCAGTCAGATACAAATGTGCCACGTGTCACACAAAAGCTCGCAAGGAAATTGACACTGCTTTCTTCAGGGATCGACTTAAATTACATGCGATGAATAGTACATTAGATCACATACTATACAATAAGAGTCATGGGCATATAGGTGTGGCTGGGATTTCAAGAGGTGGTACACTATTCCTTGCACTGTGGTTCAACCAAACACCCCCACATGACTCTACTGAAAAATAAAAAAATAACAATGAATATTGATCAGTGGTGGAGCATCATTCATCCACGCTGCTCAATAAATGAAGCAGAAGTCTTAATGGGAAATCAGCACATTAACACATAATTGAAGTCTATTATAAGGCATATACACTCAGGAAGACAAATTAAGACTGTAAAAGCTATGCCTTGGAGTACCTTAATATGCAATGTTACTGTTCTTTCTTAATGATTTTCTGGTTTAGTATTCAATGCACAACCAAAGCATGTCAGAATGTGAACAAAATCAGGCAGTCATAATACCAGGTGTTATGAGATAACATGCTTTATAGGCTAATTAAAGCCGGGCTAACATAGAGAAAGCAATACATCACCTTACCTGGGGTATAAAGCAAGACATCTATTGCCTGTGGAAATGTCTCACCAGCTGAGGGGTTGATCTTGTGCTTTAATGTCTCTGAAGTTGTTTTGGGGATCATCATAGGCACTAAAATAGATTTTTAAAAAGGTCACAAAGTGCACACTTACGCCTAAGAGCTAAGAAATAGATCTATAATACTTGTGAATAAATGGTGCTGAATTCTTATTTCATATTTCTCACTTTTCTTTCCCTCTAGCCTTAGCTGACTAGGAGAGCCCAAACGCCATTTGTATGAATTCTGGTAGCAGAAGCACGCATACAACACCCATGCAGTTTAAACAACCAAAACAAAAGCACAGCATCCAACATGGAGACAGACATGCCAACTAAGGTTCTGATGCACAGAGGCAAAAAAAACCAAACAAAACCCAAGCCCATAAGCTTTCTATTAATACTATTTAACAAACTATGTCTGTGAAAGTGATATCAGACTAACATCTTTTTATATTTGTACAGATAATCAGTTTGAAAACTGGAATATAAACAGAAAAAGCTGAGACAGATGATGCAACAACAGCAGGCTTTGCAGCATTGCTATGTGACTGACCTTCATTTTTCATCCTGTCAAAATAAGACAATTTAGAGGCTGCATATATGGTTTTGGAGGACTGCAGGGCACCAACTACAGCATCCATCAAGAGAACATTCGTCAGTGCTTGCTGAATATACTGAGGATCCTAAAGACAAAAGTCTTACTGTAGTTTATCTATTGCTCATTATTCTTACAAGTCTCCACGTTCAACAATCACAACGCATGTGATGTTTAGCACAAGCACCAGCCAGTTGCTGCCCTGCAGCATAATTCATGCTACTTGCAGTCAAACCCCACTCCCACACCACATGTTCCACTCCCAAGGAAGGTCATGGAGCCAGAAGCCAGTGTTAATTCATTATGCTACAAGAAGTATTTCAGTTCTGGCACAATCTTGATACAGGGTGTGCAAACAAAACCACACGAATGTCACTGATGGAAAACATACAGCGGACACAGGATGGATACCCATTTTCAGGATGGATCTTTCCTCACGGGAGGGAAGTACACATTATGCTTCATCTTGACTAAAGTGATTCAAATCCTTCCTGAAGAAGCACCAAGCTCCATTTCCACTATTAAATTCAGCAGTCATGAAGAATTATGTGGTTTAAATGGAAACCCTGCTCATATGATCCTTTTCCTCAAGGTTTCTGTGGCAGAAGAATACACCTTCCTCTATTCACTGAAAGGATCTATAACCACCAGGGTTCCAGCATGACAGAACTCTTTATACACATTGTATTTTGAAGCAAGGTGGGGAAAATTTTCTGTTAGTTAGGATGACTATTCTCATTTGTTGTGAACTTAAACTATTTCACAGAACTAGTGAATAAATTAAAAGTTCCATGCCAACAGGTGAGAAAAAATATCCTATATTTTTAAATGTAATTTATCTTTTTTCTTTTTTGTATTGTTCCAGAAGTATCATATTTAGAAGTAACAACAACAATAAAAGTTTATTACTTAGCTGATGTTTGCTGAATCCTAGAAATTCTAAGATTGATGCATGAATTATTCAGAACAGAGAGAGAAAGCACGTACTTCATACTTATTCGGTTAGAAATTCCCATATTTATACCTTGTGATCGTCCGCCATTTTCTTTCCAGCCCACATTTCTTTCACTATCAGGTACCAGAGATCACACTCAGTTTTAAGGTTAGCTTCAAAGGCTTCTTTTTTAGATAATGTTTTAATCCTCAGAGTAGGTATTCTCAAAAGAAGGAAAGCTACAGTCGTGCTCTTAACATCCTGGGAATGTAGGGAAACAAAGAAAGCAAGGAAGATGCAACATGCAATCACAGATAAGGTGCAGTACTCATCCTACAAGGCAACTTTCTCTATTAATAACTGCAGCTAATGATTTCAATTGTCCATCACACCATTAAGCAGAGATGGTTTTATAAAAATGTAACTTTCAAAAAACATCACACAGACAGTGGGTGCAATCTGGCTGGGTGACAAGCACGCTTCACGTTCTTAAACTTCTCTAGTTCTGTCCCCCATGTGCTGTGCTTTGCACCTTTCTGTACATCTGGAGGTTATGGCCTCTAGACTTTTATTCTATGTCATCCTAGCACCCGGCAAACCATACTACATCAGCCCTGAAATTCTTGGTCCAAAGACCCAGACTTTGATCTAATCGCTCATAAGTTACTGACTTGAGGTACTTCCTACACTTCTTACTGAAACTTTAAGTTGAGAGACAGATCTCTGCAGAACAGAACAGGGCCTATATCCGTAGGCATGCAAGAGAACAAGAAGTTACTGGATCCTCACCTCTATATCCCTGAAAGCAGCAATCTGGACGTAGCCAGGACGTCCTCCTTCTGTCAAAAGGAACAAGCGCTTTTGTGTCAGAGCTATTTTTCCTACACCATAGTTAGTTTTAACTGAGCAGGATAACTTGTAGACACATTCATTTTTATCTAGATGCTCTATTACTGTTGGTGGCAGATTCACCTCTTGAGCTTCTGCTTCAGTTTCTTTCCAGTAGTTGTAGAAATCTCTGAATGTTTCAGGATCGATCTGTTTCTGATGTCCTAAAAAAATTTTTAAAACTTATATATATACAGTTATACAGATTTGCATAGAAAGACAGCCTTTAAAAAATACTAACTTTCTAATTGTGTCTCTAACAGCATAATGGGTAAGCAAGGTGCAAAAACTCCAAAGAATGGGCCCAGAAAAAATTAAGAGTCAAAATTCTTCTCTCAAGGCAGAGAGATTCCTCTGCAGTTAGCCTAAGCCATAGGTCCCATGCATGTGGCATCCTCTCTTCCACCCTGCTGTAAGGAGGGAGGGAGGAAACACTGTGCCAGTCTTGCTTTTTTAAATTCATTCCAAAAATCCAGTCTCCTGATGGGAGACGATTTGTACTTCCCTACTGAACTGAATACTTTTCATTGCTACTTTCCAGTTCCTTATTCTACTGAATGCTACTATATCACATACTTACCAACCTGGAATAAAAGCTAAAGTTGTAACAGTTAAAGACTTCAGCAATACGTATTCTAAATAATCAGTTATTCTAAGAATTCGAGTGTTTGGGCTACAGAATCTCAAACAAACACAAATTCTTGTGAGATGTATGCTACCCCTGGCTTCAGAAAGTCTTACACAGTCTTGCTATTTTGACCAACATTTAATCCTTTGTGGCCACAAAAATTACCAGAGTAACTAGGCACAGAAAGAGAACTGAATAGCATTTAATAAAAGCACCTCGCAAACTAGGTTTTTAGAAACCAAACACGAGATCCAGATCTCATTCAGGAGAGAAAAAAGTTCTCTCAAAAATAAACGTCACCTCTCCTTTTGCTATGAGGACCATCCAAGAGGAATTTAGCTGTAACTACTTGAAATCTGGATTTTGTTAGATTATTTTTAACAGATTGCCACCTTGCCATGTTGTCTAGTGGTTTTACAACCCAGAAGTATCTTCCATTAGCAACTAGGACAGTCTTATATTCACTTTACTCAGTCTAAGCCAAACCAGAACTGCACACCATCAGATCACAAAACTACCTCACCTACACAACCTGAAAAATTGTCAATTGTGTGCCCAAATATAAGTAGATTCCTTGTCTTTATTGTGGATGCAAGTATAGGCATTCTTGTATACATTAAATCTATTCTCCATAATTACCCTAATTAAATAAAATTGTCTATAAAGTTCACATATTATGAGATTTGAGAGGCCCAGAAAATCTTGAATAATAATCGAAAAACAACTGGAGACAAAAATTTTATTTTGGTGCATAAAAAAAGGGTTTGCAATTGTCATTGCACCGATGTAGATCGTCACTAAAAATGTATCTTATACTCACCTACTGTTAGGGCATCAAATAACCGATGTATAGTGTCTATATCTTTGACAATCCCAGATTCCTGGATTCGCTTCACAAAATCATCCAGTTGCATGTGTGTTTTTGGCAATTCAAAGTTTTTTACATGGTCATCTATTTTCATAACTTCTCTTTGTTTTTCCATCACTCGACTCATCAGCTTCTTCAGCTCAGGTTTGCGGTCTGCTTGCAAACGCTCAGAAGGAGGCATGGTTTCCACTATTTTTCTTACAAGGTCAGTAGGGAAAATTCTTAAGTCTGTTTTATCTAGGTTCTGAAAGTCAGAAAGTGCATTTAGTAGTTTCCCTTGCATCAAGCTAATAAGTCCCCGGAGGTAGAAATACCTTGCCAGCAATGCTGAGTTATCAGGCGGTAAGGTATTTATAGCTTTGCTGAGATGGTTGAAGAAGTCTGTATAGTAGGAGTGAACACACTGGAATATCAGAGGAAAGTGAATTTCTGGGATTTTGAACGTACTGACTGATTTGGAGGGCATTTTCACAGCTAAAAACAAACAAACAAAAAAGTACACTGATTAGGATAAGCAGTGAGTAAAAGCATGAGCATCTTCACAACCCGCCATACTACAAACAACAAAAATAATCCCCATCACAGCAACATGCAATTACATTGCATGAAATTCAAGTAAGATTACAGTTGTGCTAGGGACACAAATATATTTCTATGTCCACTGTCCTTATTATCAGAATATTCCCTAATCTGATAATATCAATTTGGGGAAGGGAAAAAGAAAAAAAAAAAGGCACTCAGTTTCTATAGGACTTTCTTTGTTAAACAATTATATGTGTAAATGTTTAAAGGCAGTGGAGAACTGGACATAAGGTCAGTAATGACCGAACACGGCTACTACTCAGGAAGCAATACTACAATATAAATCCTACTGTGAGTGTTTGGTCTTCTATGGCACAGCAAAACTTACAGCAGACTACAAACTGATTTAACATGCAAGAAGAAGTACAGACAGGCCCCAGGTCAAAACAACCCAGCTCACCCTTTCTTTTCAGCATCTGACACTGTTTCTGTGAAAATTATTCAGTGATGTCACCCATAAAGACAACAGAAAAGACACTGTATTTGTGCAACACATTCTTCCCTTACCAATGCCTGTTTCTATTCTTCGAAGTGAAGAATTTCTAGTAGGGCCTTCTGGCAGCTTGATATCTTGCAGATTAGGCATACTGATTACCATACGCCTACTGATCATGTACTGTGGATCAAATCGTTTAGAAGCCATTTTCCCCATAGTCAGTCTTCTTGGTGTATGAAACATCAAGTTTAATCTGAGAAAAATAGTTTTAAAACTATATAACTAGTTTTGAAATTCAGTACACATACATACAAAATTACTAATAGATATTTTATTTTTTTGGTATGATAGTATTAAGTTAAAATTGTAGTATCAATTTACAACTTCAACAGCTGTGGCTGGATGTGTTTGTATCACCCTTTTACAGTAAGCTTAATAAAATGGCCTATCAATCAGTTATATCTTATCCATAGATGACACAGTCAAAAGCAGTTTAATTACTGATTCCAACAGAAGATTCAAAGCCAGACTAAGGAAAGAGAAAACTTTACCTGTCCTCTTCAGACTGGGTACTCAACTCAAGTCGAGCAAAAGCATCCATCTTTCTGTTCAGACGAGCTTTAAGAAAAGAGTGAAACATGTAGGTCTCTAAAACCTGTGAGACACAAACTGGTTAACTGTGGATCATTTACAAAATACATTCTTATTAGCATATTTTGCTCATTTTTATTACCTTTACATATACAAAGTTGAGAATTTCCAATTTAGCGATCACAAAACCAAAAATCATAGAATCATTTAGGTTGGAAAAGACCTTTATGATCATCAAGTCCAACCGTCAACCTAACACAGCCAAGTCCACCACTAAACCATGTCCCTCAGCACCACGTCTACAATACTTCTGGGGATGGTGACTCCACCACTTCCCTGGGCAGCCAGCTCCAGTGTTTGAAAACCCTTGTGGGGAAGAAATTTTTCCTAATATTCAATCTAAACCTCCCCTGGCATAACTTGAGGCCGCTTCCTTTGGTCCTATCACTTGTTACTTCGGAGAAGAGACCAACACTCACCTCTCTACAACCTCCTTTCAGGTAGTTGTAGAGAGCGATAAGGTCCCCCCTCAGCCTCCTTTTCTCCAGGCTAAACAACCCCAGTTGCCTCAGTCGTTCCTCATAACACTTGTTCTCCAGACCCTTCACCAGCTTACTTGAAAGCTTCAACAACAGAATAACTAACTCATTTTCCATTCATTTTCTGTACTTTCATATTTGCTGAGCTGCAAACAGTAATCTCAGAATATATTTTCAAATAAAAATGAGAAATACTGAGCAAAACAGAGTTTTAGCTACTGAAGTTTAACAGTATATTTTCTGCCTGTAACTAAGTGACACTAATATTGTCTATGGTTTGTAATAAGACATTTGTGGCACTCCAACATTATGACATCAAATTGAAAAGACAAGTGAGTCAGCCACCTTTTCAGCTGGCAAACCCCCCAAATTGTTCCCTGTTACGGTAATTTTTGTGGTGCCACCCAGAAATAATACCCAAAAGGTCAAATTGCTACTTTTAGCATAGAGGACACCATAAGAATAGCCAACGGTGAATTAAAGAGAAGTGGAAAGCTCCCATCTCCCGCCATGTCAAATTTAAACAAGAAAAAAGGCTACAGTTCGAGGCAACATAAAATGTATATTATATAAATGTTAGTTCTAGCACAGATCTCTCAGAAAATTAATCCATTCAGAAAATTAAATGCAAACTTCATCAGGAGACAATATTGTTATAACCAGGAATCCTGTCTTTATGTTTATACAACCTTCAGCCTTTACAAACATACTAACAGAAAGACAGTTGTATCTTTGAATGTAACTATGAAAAATTACTTTGATTAATAATATATCCCCGAGGCTTGCCTAAAGTATCCTTGTTATTACTGGAATTTATCACAGGACAAAAAAAATCCCAGAAAACAACAAACCAACCTCAAAACCCCACTGATCAGATATCACTGCATTTTGATGATGCTTTTTAAAAGCAAATGAGTCATAAGTAACCTAAGTACTCTGAAATTAATGGAAATAGTTCACCAACAAATAGGTCATTCTTATTCAAGATACTCCTTATCAATCCATTTGCAACATATCCTGTAAAATGGCATCTACTAAAGCACTAAGATTTCTGCTTTTAAGTATTTCTCCAGTAGATGGCATATTTTGTTGGCAATTTTATGTACAGGAGATGACAAGCTGCAGGAACTGACAGGGTCCTTTCTAATGGTTTTTGGAGTTCTCTTAACATAATTCTAGATACCCCTAGTAACTACTCTGTATTGTGTTCTCTTATAAGATTTAACTGAAAGCAAACCTGCCACTATGTTACTTGGTATTTAAGTGAAACAGCTTCTCAAAGCCCTTCTTAAATATGCACATCTGAATTTTAAATTTCAATTCATAAAACCAACACTGTTTCACATACAGCATTAGAAACTGCTACTGAAAATATTTTAATTCTTTCTATTCATTTGAAATCCTGGTCAGAATGTTTCCTATTAATTTCTCTCCTGATGACATTAATAGCTTCTTTTTGATTTTTTCCTTTTTGATTGTTTTTAAGAATGTTTGCTAGTGTTGCAACCTTCATCCAACAAACATTATTTCCTATTTAGGAGTCATCAGTTTGTTATCTTTGAATTGCCAGATATTCTGCCAGGTTTGGCAACTACCACTTAAGTGAAATGAGATACTTTTCTGATCATTTCCTTCACACACTGATATATCTTTTCAATGGGTGTTCAGAAACTTTTCTTATCATATGCTTGAAGTCGGAAAAAAGCAGGGAACAAAAAATGGTGTTATCAAGCACAGGCTGTTGATGTTAAAGAAGAGATCTTTTTGCCAGGTCTAGAACAGTTACTTGAGAGATCTAACTGCCAAATTCTAATGGCAAAAGAAACCTCCGTAACTTTCATACGCACTCACGGAACATAATTAAAAGCAAATATAAAATAGCAGATGCCCTTTCTTACATTCCTTGTTAAACCTCTGCTATGACCCACAGGTTTTTTAAACAAACTATAGTATCACCAAAATAAGCCAAAACACAACCCAATAATATTTTACTTTTGCGACGCTTAAATAGCACGTGTCTCACAGTTGGTTAGAATACGAAGCTACTCAATAAAGTATCTGTTAAAAAATAAGATGCAAATTGCATCAAAGGCTGCAAGAAGCTGAGAAAGATGTCTTGCATCCCTTCAGAAATTAGGTATTGACCACAGACACTCCCAGTTTAGGGTAACAGTCTTCCAAACAATTATGTTTTCATTTAACTAAAGTAAACTTTTTATGTCGTTAATAATCATGACACTAAAAAATTTTGGCTTGCCATGTCAGGACTGAATTCTCCTAGAACACTATACATGGCTAGACACAAACCCTTAAAACATGTAAATTCTGTTTCTCACACACACACCAGTTTAGTTTAATTCTTTGAAGGCAAATATTAACTTAATCAGGTGCAAACAGTTTAATGTAAAATAATTGCAAGGATGAAATTCTCAAACTTCCCACTTCTGGGCAAATTACCCTAACACTGCAAGATACTCTCGCAGGAACCTGCGTACTCTCCTTCTCCCCCTGCTCCTTTCCTTCTGTTCCCTCTTCCCTTCTCCTTCCTTCTCACCCAAAGGATCTCCAACCTTTGATGGCCAGTGACAGTCCTACAGCAAGGGCATGGAGAACTGCTCTCAATTCTACAGCCTGGTGACCAAGACACTCTCCCTTTAATGAGGAAATTAAACCCACCCCATTTCCTTAGGATATATAAAGCCGTTACATAAAAGGCAGACTGATGCGCCAGTACTGTCTATGCTCCAGAGGAAGAGAGACCTGCATCCTTCATAAAAACCTGGCTTGCTGTATACAATGGGTGAAAATTGAATCATTTTGGAGCTTCAGCAGATCAAGCTTACACTAACGGAACGATCAAGTTGATGTGGGCAGGCGCAAAAGGGACTCAGGGCTTTTACAGAAAAACTCCACAATCCTACAGGGTTTAAAATTCAGGTAAGTATCTAATAAGCTGAGCTAGCAGGGGGGCTAAGAAAAACTAAGTGGGTATTTCAGGTTGTCCTTTAGCCTCCGGCAGTACTGGGCCTGGCCCAGGGCTATGCGCTATTTGAATATTACTTCATGGGCTTCACCAGCACATAAAATTAAGCTACGATTACTCTGCCTAGTAAAGCACGCATAAGCCAAATCAACCAATATGTCGCACATGCCCTGTGACAACGAAGGCCCTAAGGACACCAGTGCCACTCTTGTGCTCAGCCAGCAGCACCCATTCGCTGTGACACATGGTGGGAAACAGGCGCGTGGCCTGGAGCCGAGCAGGCATCCTCAACTCCGTGCCCTGTTGCTCAGGCTGCAGATAAAGCAGGTACTTGGATTTGTGTCATTTGAGCTCCCTTTGGCTGTGCTCACAGGCTTGCTGAAAACTCACGTCTACGTACGGGCTTCGGTCCAACCAGTTTGGGCAGGTGCCCGCGCTTAAAATACAGTTTAGATGTAGCTTTACTGACCATCTGCCACAGGTTAATCTCACCCCTGAGGAATTAGATTTAATTTGCTCTGGAATTACATAATACCTTGCTCTGCAAAATGCTGCCTACTATTTTATGTGTTTATAGTAAATAAAATACATTTGGTAAAGCATTCTGTGAAAGTTGGTGGTTCAACAACACCACACAGACCAAACTGTGACCATTTTATTAATTTTTGTCATTAATGCTAAAATACAGATTAATAACAGAGAATCACAGCATATTTAACATTGCATTTACCTTTCTGTAAAATGGCTGGTCTCCGATTGCCCTTGTTTTCAGAAATTCTTCACTGTTAAACACTCTATGTTCATAATTTAGATGGTCTTTTACCTCCCTGGAAACAAAAATAAGTAAATTAATAAATATCCTTGGCAATTTGTAAGCAACTTGCACTTTTGCCGTAGCAGCAGCCCATTGGTACTACTAGAAATACGCTGCAGCATCAGAAGGCAAAATAGAAATATGGTGCAGTATCAGAAGGCAAACTCAGTTTTAATGAAAAAGTCTGAGTTACTGAATCATGGAAAGAGAAGGCAAACTCTTATAAGACGTAAGACAGGCTACCTGCTGCCACTGTCATTTCAAATCAGCAAATTCACTTAGGGTCTGTGGGATCAATTTTAGTAACCCACAGAGGCCAATCTCTATATTTAAGTCATGACTTACGCTCCAATCCTGGAATTACATTTACATACAGTTCCTGAATCACATACAACCCATCCGTAATGCTAAAAAGACAAGTGTGCCTACCCACATAGGCAATTTGAAAGATGTGATGTGACCTCACACTGTCCCTTTACACTGTAACACGCACATGAAATATTATAGATTACATAGTTTTTTGCTGCATTCTCAAACTCTGCTTATAAAGCCAGCAATAACTGGAAATTGTACTAAACTAAAGAGACAGAACTATTGAAATAAAAGAGAAAGCAAGATAAAGAACTGATGCATATTTCAGGATACGCATGGTCCCAGCAGGCAGCAGAGGCCCTATACTATCCTTCGAAAACCAGACGTCAATAGTAACTTCTGTGCCCCAAATGTGAGCCAGAAAAAATGGTTTCAGGAGCAGAAAGTGGGATTTTTTTCAGAAAAAAAGCTGTTCTCTGAACTGAAATCTGGGAGTAAGAAATGATAAGTTATTTAAGCTAGATATGTGCAAGTGGCTAAAATCAGGGCTCCTTTTATTCTTACATCTTATTTCATCTACTCATGCTGGATATTGAGGAATACGAAATTACCATGAAAACACATGAAAAAAAGTAATTTGGTAAGCTAAAATTTGAATGTAAGTACCAAAGGGGAATCTCGTACCCATGCAGAGATCTGGCAGGTCTACACATCGCTTGTCTTTCACAGACCAGTGATAACAGTTTATCGAGCCATATGGGTTCAGAAAAAAGATGGTTAGTAAAAGTATATAGTTCTATATAATTCTACATAATTTAGCATTGTTTGCTTTAAACACAGAACCTCCACACACACAAAAATACTACAATGCTTCACTGAAGACAGTAGCAGCTGGCAGCACAGCTGCATCAGAGATTTACTTTCCTTCACTCCTGGACGCTGGTAGATACAGCATTAGAGGATAGGAGAAACAAGGCTGAAAAAAAGAACAAAGAAAGCAAGTTTCAAGGAAAGGAGAAAGAAAGCAAGAGAAGAACCAACCCCTCTGCAAAACGTATTATCTCTTAGCATCAGCTCATTTTTTGTAGCCAAGCGTTTAGTGAGTTAAAGAGTTCAAGCTGTTAGCAGCAAAATGCATTTCTCCTCATCTTTACCTGGAACATATTGTTGCCAAACACTGAAATCCACCAAATCCCACAGTGGTAGCACATCAGTTTGTAAACGCATTTCATTTTCCACATCCAGCTGTGCTAGCTGTAAAGTCTGTTCTATTCTCCACACCCAGAAGCTATTGTCCCCCTGGAGGGCCGAGCCACTTGTATGAATGCTCTCTAAGCTGATCCAAAAAAAGCGTGCAGGTTAAGAGAGACCTGGTATTTTGACTACAGAAATTAACCCAGCATCTTCTGACTGAAAGCATTAGGGAGCATTCATGTGAGCAATTCGGTAGCTGATCAAAAGTGAGCACCACTTCCAGCAAAAGGCAGCAGCAAATAGCTGGGAATGGTTATCTGCACAGCTATTTGCAGACCTCTGTCCATATAATCAGATTCTTTAGAAATACCAGGTAGGCAGTTTCATTTTCATGGTCACGCACGTTAGTATTTATATAAAAAGAAATGAAGCATACGCAAACTAGCCACCCATTTGCTGCACTTTTTTGTATAAATCACCTACTACACTTCCATTCCCTCCCCAAATACAAGCAAATCTTAGCAGGATTTACAACCAGTATCCAGACTGATAAGGTAAAGCAACTGTGGGTATTAACACATTACGTTAGATTAAGAACAAGGAAAATTAGCATACCTGGACCTTTTTCTAGAGGGAAAAAAACCCCAAGACTACCCCACATCATTACTAAAATGTCCGTCCCAACCACACTCAATACCCAGCATTTATTGTGCTGGCACTTGGTCCTCGAGCTTAAACAACTCCTCTCCCTTTGTCATTCTCATGTGGTTGCAATCTCCAGATATCTCATCCACTCTCAGCATTTGTTCTGTTAGCCAAAACACACTCAGGTGTTCTGAACTCCCAATCCTGCTTTCAACTCTTCTACCCCGTCCCAGTTTGAATTCGTTCTCCTTTAACAAGAGTGACCAAGACTGCGTCCAGTTACAAATTAATATCCCTACTGGGCCTTAAGCTTTTCCTGACTACGAAATATAAGGACTGCACTTCTCTACCTGGAATCTTCATAGAAAAGACACACAAGTTCAAAGTTAGAAGTTTTATCTAAGATGTCCTACCAATGTATATATACCCGAATACTTTAAGTATCAATATTCCAGCAGGCTAACAGGACCTCCTTCTCATATTCTCGCACAAAACTTAAAAGATTTACAAAATATCTATGAAGTAAGACAAAATGAGAGTATTTTCAGTGACAGTGGAAGTGTCTTAACCAGTACTGTATGCTCTTATAATAAAAAATCCTATATCCACTCACCTAAAGATATTAACAATTAACTGCAAAGTCATTTGCTGAACTTCCGCATTCAGTTTCTGTTGCCAAGCCCTTCTACGCATTTGGAGTTCACCAAGATCTGTGCTGGCTCGGAGATGGCACAGCTCTAGATCATAATGCAGCTGAAGACTCTCCACTCTACACAGAGAAAAAAAAATTATCAAGTTACATCCTACCACCAACGATTTTTTTCGTACCTTTTAAAGAAAAAGTCATTTAGGCCTCACACATCTTTCAGCTAGAGAAAGTGCAAGATTGATTTGCAAGTGTTGACAAGCTAACAAGATTCCTGGAAGTCCTACCAGTACATGTAAATCAGTGCACTCAGTGTTCTGTGTAAAGAACAGCCAAGTTCAGAGAATAATCAGTATCAGTAATAAAAAAGAAACAAGCATTCCAGGTGTAGCAAAAACATATGGTTATGATTATGACTGCTTAAAGCTGCCTGTATATTAGTTAATTGAAATTTTAAATTTGCTCTTACCTAATACAGTGGGGTTTATGTGAATGAAATAATATAATAAATAATACAAAATAAAAACCTTAGAAAGAGGGTCAAGCATGATTTGTGCGCTATGATAAACATAACTTCAACGTCTTTTCACCTTTTTATGAAAGTTTCTGCTGCATGTGCTGGAACATCTGGAATTTCAGTCTCCTCTTCAGTCATTTTTGAATGTGTAATATCTCCATTATCAATATTAATTAGAATTAAATCTTCGGTTTCCTTTTAACAAAAGAAAATAGAATGACTGTAAATATACTTATATTGTAAAAACATTTACTTCTTCTTTATATAGTTCTCAGGCAATTAATTATTTCAGCAAGAAGACAAACCAGGAAATGATTGACTTTTTTCCCTCCCAACTAGAAGATCATATGGCCAACTAAACAATTACTTTCAAGAAAAATAAATGTCATTAAATTAACAGATATTCATCTCTGTACACAAACATTTGGTAACCTAATACGCTCTTTGTACAGTATTAAATTAATACTGGATCTCTAAGCCTATCATTGAAAAGGTATACATATAAAGATACATATAAAACCATATATGTGTACGCAAAGAAGCTCCCCAAAAGCTCATTTACAACATCTACTCCTGTACCTACCCTGCGGTGTGACTGGGAGAGGGAGTGTTTATATATTAAGAGTTTCAAACATGGAAACACATTGCTAATGGACAAAAAGTCACATGGAGGTAAAGCCCATGCTGATCTCTCAGTTTGCAATTTTAATAACCTTAAAGATCAGACTGTAACAAAGTATATATAAGCAAACATACAATCTTTCAAATCATATCTATGTATGTTTTCTAATCTGTACTTACTTCTGCTAGCGACATCATCTTATTGCTAACTAAAAAAAAATTTAAATTATCTATTTTATTTCAACTTAATTCTTCGCTCATTTTGACCTGTTTCATTATCTTATAATCAGATGGATTAGTCAAATGTAAACTTACACAATTTTTCTGTGCTTGGTTTCAAACACTCACAGAAAACCTACACAGCACCCTCAAAACTGTATATTCACATTAGCCCTGCCCTGTGAAGCTGCGTTTTTCTTAAATCTTTTGGGGTAACCAAAACTAATGTTACCCACTGAAGCAGGCTTAGTTAAATAAGATTCTGAAGAAAGAAGACCAAAAAAAACTCATCAAAATTGTGAGATTATGTTCTTTACATTGCTTTTTCTTTCTTATTTTATTAAGTACTTAACACCACCATAGAGTCATAGAATCAGAATGGTTTAGGTTGGAAGAAACCTTTAAAGATCATCCAGTTCAAACCCCACTGCCATAGGCAGGGACAGCTCCCACCAGACCAGGTTGCCCAAAGCCCCATCCTACCTAGCCTTGAACACCTCCAGGGATGGGGCAGACACAGCTTCTCTGGGCAACCTGGGCCAGTGTGTCACCACCCTCTTTCTAATATCTATTCTAAATCTCCTCTCTTTCACTTTGAAGCCATTACCCCTCGTCCTATCGCTACATGCCCTTGTTAGACGTCCCTCTCCAGCCTTCTTGTAGGACCCCTTCAGATTGAAAGGGGCTATAAAGCCTCCCCGGAGCCTTCTCTTCCCCAGCCTGAACAACCACAACTTTCTCAACACCCTTAGATGCATCAGTATCGTTCCATTACTTTTCATGTCTTCATTTCTCACACACCTAAATAACAAAAGCAAGTTTCTAGATGCATCTGAAAGAAGTAAGGGGATAAATGCACTGAAAGTTAACAGCAAGAGTGGTAATAGTCTAAAACATACCGTGCTAACTTCTTCAAAATTATCAACATGACATCCCATAAGAAAAGACGTTGGGGCCATTACAAAATCCAGCATGTGACAAGACAAAATAGGCACAAAAGTGTGTTGCCACTGAAGAGGATGAAGGTACAACATAAAGCATTCAGCAATGAGTGTCAGCAGAGCCCAATCAGAAGAGAAGAAAACTATTCTTTGCTCAGTCAAAATACAGGTCATAATCTGAAAAAAAAAAAAACAAACCCAACCCCAAAGTTACATGTTTAGAAAGAGTTATATCCAGAACATAGAGAGATGCACATATATTTCATCTGCTTGCGAAACTCAGCCTCACAAGTTCTGTTTTCTAATAGCTACCTTATGTATTTATAAATTGAAATAATGTCCACTTAAGGATTCTTACAAAACTAAAAGAAGAAAACAGAAAAAGAGAGACAATTTAAGTGACAGTGGAAGTCAGTGAGAGTTTCACCACCAATGTCAACAAGGCTAGGATTTAGCTGCAATTCCCAAGGAGACCTGTCACCTTTCTTTCACTCTATTAGACTGTAAAATGCCTGTAAAAAGTATCCAGATGAAGAACATAAGCAAATCTGTCTTTGATGATGAACACAAAGACTAGGTTTTACACATCTCAGCCAAACATCCATTCAAGACTCTAGCTAGTCACATTCCTTATAGTGCCACTGGAGAGCAGTGCTTTCCCAGAGCAATTCAGGAAGATATCTGGAGATGTCCACCCTTTTCCACTGACAGAGATGGACCCAATGGCATCTAAGCACCAAACTCAGATGTCTCAGGTTAGGGAGGATGAATTCAAGCCAAGAAGACTAATGCCATAAGTGAGATATCTTGCAGAGGTGCTAGCACGTAAAACTCCATTCTCAAGATGTACCAGTTGCAGAGGACCATTTAGGATGCGAGACAGTTTTATTCATAACATGCACATGTGGGCAGAAGCCCACATGGGTGGAAGAATGTGTATATTCAAAAAAATAAGTCAATATTGACTACTTTCAGGACTGAGGAGGTTTACAAGCATTCCTGGCAAAAAGCCTCCAATCTGCTCTTTTTTAGAGGATGTGCCGCCATCAATACTAAAGACCTTGAGCAACCTAATTTAACTTCGCAAGTGGCCTTTGAGCAGGGAGTTGGATCAGAAAACCTACAAAGGATGCTCCAAACCAAAATTATTGTACAATTCTACGAAGTACTGAAAAAATTCTTTGCAAATAGCTTTTCATATTGTCTTGTCTTTATACACCATTTACACTTTATGTATATGAGAGTGCCAACTGTTACCACAATTCATCCTACAGGCCCCTTTCTTACACATGAAAAAGGTTCTTACAGATCTTGTAGAAATGCATGTAATGAGAATTCAAAATAAAATCTTCGATTAGCTTGGGCATTTATATTTTAAAATATATGCTTACAAAATTTAGCACCTACTGCTAAATCACAGGTGAAATAAATCCAATACGCCTTCATCTAATCTTGTCTATAAATAACAAAACATCTTACTAGAAAGTGTATTTTATTGTGCCGTATCTCTAATATGCAGAACTAACACTATTCTGAATTCCTGGGTTTATAATGTTTTTGGGTAATTAAACATCTTGATTTTTTCTAAACCACAAATTACCAGTACTGTCAATCTCTAATACATTTTAAAGTATCCATTAGTTTTACCTGCAGCACCTGCTCTGGCTTGAAACACAGCAACGGAAGATGAAGATCCAAGTCAATAATTGGACTGTCCGGATCCTCTCGTGAAGGAATTATTATTTGAAGTGGTTTCATGTTAAATACCTGTAATAACAGATGTTTTCCATTTACTTCCTAATGAAAGTGTTCCCACAACACATTTATTTCAGGATTTTAGTTCCAACTACAAAATATTAACATTAATTGAGAGCAAGAAGACAGACATTTGTATATTGCAGAAAACTGAAATATAAAAAGAGAGGGAAATATTAAAAGCCATAATAACTAGTTTGGAAGATTAACATGGACTTTGTCTGCTTTCATTCTTATTGGTTGTTTAGACAATAAAGCTTTAAAAATATATATATATTCTTTTAACAGAATTAAACTTGCTATGTTATAAGCATAATAAAATAATGGAATTTATATTTTTAGGTACAGCTCAGAAATCAAAAGTATTGATAAAATTCATACAGGAAATAGAAAAAAACATAAAAAAAAATAACTGAGCATAGGTGCTCATGTTAAGAAGACAGAACAAGCCAAAAATCAATGAGCTCTTTCAGCATTCAAAATATTCCAGCTCAAATCTCTGAGTGCCAGATCCTGCACATGCTCCATATTTCAGCACTTCGCAGCTGATTCAGCCAATCATTCAGACCAGTTTCCAGCTATGCTATTTCTTCCTCCACTCCTAATCCCTCATTCCAGGGTCAAGGAAAGCAGCTAAGGATTAGTCCATGGCTGAAGCACTGCTTCCCTAGAAGCCATTTCAGTAGACAAAAGAGAGAGTGTGCTGAAATCACTGACCCAGCTAACATCTAGCTTGACTTGGGAAGGGTTATAATGAGGAAAATACAGCCCACACATCTCAGCTTCTACACTGAATACAAATGTTTATCTGAGTTTCTCCTCTCAGCTAGGTCTTATCCAGGCAGCAGCCAAACCAATTTATAGAAAACAACAACTTAGTGCTTTATAAGACATAATGTTAAAGTCATTATGAAATTCAGCATCAGTAATTACCAAGTGGAGTGGTCCTGGTGGCGGGCTGGGTATTAAAAATAATTTTGCTGCAAATTCTTTTATGTGCTCCTCAACATCTAAATCCTTGAAAGGTCGCAGTTGCACTAGTAAGCTGAAATTAAATTACAGAAAATTAGTTGTAAATAGTAACATGCGAACAGAAAAAAAAGCCTTTTTGCTGATAACTTAGAACTGAAAAAAAGTAAATATTAGGAGCAATGAAGCTATTATTCCAGACAATTAATTTCTAATTTAGTAGATACTTTAGGGGTTCCATTTAACTTTAATGATGCTGCTGTGTCAGAAGCAGGGGTTTTTTACTTCCATGCATAACATACTACTGCATCATATATATCAGAGGATGCAGATGGCACATGGGGTTTCATGACGGCAAAGAAAACCTATAGGTGAGATGCAGCTAAAGGACGTGTCTTATACAGATTGCTTGAGGAACAAAACACCCACAGTTGCAACATGGTGCCATGGTGTTTCTCCCACCCCAAGCATCAGACATCAGCTCTGGGATTGAAATCAGAGGAAAAGAGAGGTTGTAGACATGGGCTTAACTGCAGAGAAACGTGGACCAAGAGCCATATTTAGGGTAAAGCCTAGGCCTGCGTGAACACTGCTCTTTGCTATTGTTCCTACCCGTACAAAGAATAAATACAGTTGTGCAAACCTATCAATCAGATGCTTCTATTTTAGACCTGTATAACCCCAGCTGTGTCAAAGCCACAAAGGTTATACAGTTTATATTATATACCAAATCAATTCATGAACATTTAAACATATACACTATCAAAACTGCAAACCATTAAGTCCAACAGTGTTTCTGAAATATAACAAGAAGTTCAATATTTGTAATCAGAAAGGGCATTTTATTCACATGCATGTTTATAGACAAAAAAAAAAAAAAACAAACCCAAATCAAACCCAAACCTTTACAAAATCAGAAATTTAAGCCTGTAAATCTATATATACAGAAACTAGGAACTTAAGATGGTTATATTCTCCTTGAAGTTCTATTTCAGTTTGCAGTTTTACCAGTTTCCTGCAGAAGAATACTTGTTCTTCAGGAAGAAAGTGGTCTAGATACCACTGAACAGTTCAAGAGATCTATTAGAATCCAGGACATCATATTTGTGTATAGCATTTAGATTCCAGAATAAAAACATTCTGTCGTATATTACTGAGCTTTGTTTGGATTAATGAGACATGTAAGTCCACTAAATAAACATAGGAACGGAACATAGGAAGTTCCGTTCAAATACACGGAAAAACTTCTTTACGGTTCGGGTGCCAGAGCACTGGCACAGGCTGCCCAGGGAGGTTGTGGAGTCCCCTTCTCTGGAGATTTTCAAGACCCAGCTGGATGCAGTCCTGAGTAATGTGCTCCAGGCAATCCTGCTTTAGCAGGGGAGTTGGACTAGATGATCTCTAGAGGTCCCATCCAATTCCGAAAACTCCGTGATTCCGTGAATTCACATTTGGAAATTGTCCTGGGCTGAGTACTAGACAGTTATACATATCCCCAAAAAGCCCATCAGCTATTCAGGGTGTGCAGAGGAAGCAGGGGGAGGGAGGAGAAGAATTATCAAAGAAAACCAGGCAGCAGAGTCATCATTTTAAACAAATATACTGTTCACACTTAGTAAAGCCTTAGATGTCGCCTAACAGCATAGGTAGACCTGCTTTATTAGTGGGGTTTTTTGAGACAAAAAACACATATCAACACATCCAGTAAATGTTAGAAGAGAAAAAAAAACCTGACACTGATGCTGAAAAAGCAGCAGATGTACAGAAAGGACAGTAAGAGCTCCCTAATCAGTACACTGTGCCCATTAATGTAATGTAATAGCAGCTGACAGCTCTGCACCACAAACGTCTGCTGAAATAAATGAAGTAATCTCTGAAACATTAAAGCGGAGAGCTAAGAAGTTTATGAACCTTCCGCTACCTCTATTAACTGTCCACGGACAGATGTTTCAGAAAGCAAGAACATCTAAGAATAGGTCCTTTGTACTGCCTCAATGCTGTGAGCTATTTGCACAATTCCACCTTTTCTCAAGGCAGCCGAAAGGACGAACACACAGGTTGGAAGATTTACTGTTTGAATGGAGCCTATTCATCCATCCAAGACGGGAGTTCATCCAGAAGGAGATTACTGCCAGGAATATTTTAATTTTCATGTCATGTAACAGATTGAGGTAAAACCACCTGTGCAAAGTGCCAAAACCTCTCCATTTAAAACTGAACCTTTTCAAATAATGATGTAGAATAATCCAACAGCTGCAGTGTAGTGAAATGGTCTAGATGCACACCTGCTTGCTTTGGAGAGAGGCAGACACCCTCCATTTAAATTGTTCCAGATTTAGAAGCACTGTATGCTAGTAATATGTGAATTAGTTATAAAATTAATTGCATGGAATATGAAGACCTTTGTTACTATGATGAAATTTTGCAAGTTCCACTTGCAGTTCAAAGCGCCTACATGGATTTACAGTTTGACGTTGCCTTTGTATCTCAGCTTGGTCTCAGTTTTCAGTTGTGATTTGTACTATACTCTGCCATTTGGAAAAGTTTAGGAACCTGGGTTCTATCTGGGAATGCTTATGACTATGAAATACCTTTGAGGACTGTTCTGAATGAAAACAAGTACCACCTCACCTACAAGCAATCCTGTGCATGCAGGTCCTAGAGAAAATAAGCTATGCACAGCAGAATTCTGGAGGAAAATGAAATCTTCTGCAAAAAGGTCCTGAATAGAAGCAAAACCCCTTTAGATGCTACTTCAACATCAGGCCTTCATTAGCAACAACAAATAGCATTTTTCCACTCTCACCAGGAAAGGGCTACACACTAGAAACAGGTGTTTTGGGGTCCACCAGCAAGTGTTTTCAAATCCCCAGACTTGCAGAATGATTAATCAGTTAAAGCATCCTGCAAAACCTCGGAAGCATACCAAGGATTCAAGTACACTGTTGAATGTGTTGTTATTTGTCAAGAATAGGAGGCACTACTACTTGAGTACACTTAGTCAATGAAAACATTTAATTAGATTTTTAACTCATAAGTCGCCTGATTACAGGTAATACAACCAAAATGACAATAACTCCCTTTCCTAACAGGAAAACAATGTCAATGTTTTGTAATGTTACAAAAAGCTGAAATATCCCCAGCTGTACAGGACACTATGCTCAGAATATATTATTGAGGTCTTTACTGTAATTGCTTATATTCCATTCAGAACAGTCACACATCCCAGGCAGCTGTATCATGCCATATGGAAAAATTTCAGTAATACAAACAAAATAAGGAAAAACAGTACCTCTCCACCCCTTCCTTTCCTCCAATTCAAGTATACTCTGGCACAGTAAAATACCTTTTCTAAAAAAAAAAAAAAAAAAGCCCCCAAAAACAGAAGGGTAGACATTCTGAAATTATCTACCAAACAGTATAACAGTATCAAGGAAAATATGTGGTGACTATGTGATTAAAAAAAAAAACAAAAAAAAAACAAAAAAAAAAAAACACGAGAAGAAAATATCTTAGAAACCTATTCAGTTAAGTTTCCATTAGAGTGGGAAACGCCAGCACCAAATGCAGCCTTCACAAATCACACAGAATCACAGAATGGTCAGGGTTGGAAGGGATATCTGGAGCTCACCCAGTCCAACCCCCCCGCCAGAGTAGGGTCACCTACAGCAAGTTGCAGAGGACGGCATCCAGGCGGCTTTTGAATGTCTCCAGAGTGGGAGGCTCCACAACCTCTCTGGGCAGCCTGTGCCAGTGCTCTGCCACCCTCAAAGTAAACATGAGGAGGAACTTCTTAAGAGGGAGCTTCCTATGTTCAAGTTTGTGCCCGTTACCTCTTGTCCTGTCACTGGGCACCACTGAAAAAAGACTGCTCCCATCCCCCTGGGGCTCTCCCTTTAAGTATTTGTAAGCATTAATAAGATCCCCCCTCAATCTTCTTTTCTCTAGACTAAAAAGACCCAGGTCCCTCAGCGTTTCCTCATAAGAGAGGTGTTCTAATCCCCTAATCATCTTTGTAGCCCTTTGCTGGACTCTCTCCAGCAGTTCCCTGTCCTTCTTGAACCAGGGAGCCCACAACTGGACACACTACTCCAGATGTGGCCTCACCAGGGCAGAGTAGAGGGGGAGGATGACCTCCTTCCACCTGCTGGCCACACTCTTCTTGATGCACGCCAGGATGCCATTGGACTTCCTGGCCACCAGGGCACAGTGCTGGCTCATGGGCATCCTGTTATCCACCGGGACTCCCAGGTCCCTTTCCACAGAGCTGCTCTCCAGGAGGTCAGCCCCCAACCTGTACTGATGCATGGGGTTATTCCTCCCCAGGTGCAGTAGCCTACACTTGCTCTTGTTAAATTTCATCAGGTTTCTCTCTGCCCAACTCTCCAGCCTGTCCAGATCACACTGTATGGCAGCACAGCCTTCTGGCGTGTCAGCCACTCCTCCCATTTTCGTGTCATCAGCAAACTTGCTGATGGCACACTCTACCCTTTCATCCAGGTCATTGATGAATATATTGAACAGGACTGGACCCAGTACTGATCCCTGAGGGACACCACTCGTTACTGACCTCCAGCCTTGTCACTTGCATCCCCCCTTTCCAGTTGCACACACTTGCATGTTACATTCCGATGCAGCAGCAAAAAGGAGAGAGAAGAGTGTATGACAAATTCTTCTGTTAAATTGACCAGGACAACACACAGTATTAACATGTAAAGCTGCTGCCCTGTTGAACTCCCCATAATTATTCACATATTCACAATTCACTTAAAGATTCAATGGTAGGTCACTGATAAATCTGAACTCCCCTTAGAAACCGGTACATATTCAGCTTAAAGGGAAAAGTCATCCATAGTAGTTAGCTTGGACGTTAATGCTTTAAATAGCTGCAAAAACCTACTATATATGATCAAGGCAGAGATGTTTAATTATAATGTTTAAAATACTCACCCAGAGGCAGAAGCTTGCACCTCTAGAGAGTTAACTCCACCTGGTTCCCCTCCACTCTGAACAAATACAAGACCTAGAAACATTTCTGTAACCTCTGGAATTTTCCACGGTTTTCTTGTACATTTTCCCATTTCTCCCTTAGAGGGCTCTTCAAAAATCTGTTCACAATTTGACTGTTTCTCCCAGCTGAAAGATGCCTCACTTCAGAGAAGAAATTACTCATTTATGAATATAGCATATAAACCACTGATGAACACTATAACTGAAAAGCTGCATCTATACTATTTCCTACCCAGTGGAAAGTTGGCATGTAGCAAGCCCTACGCTGCTTAGTGAGGCTGAGTTCACAGTATAAAAGCAGCATGAATCCTGTTATAAAGACTGGATATAAAATGAAGAGCACCACAGCTCAGGTACATAGCTGTACTATGCAGATTAGTACTTACTTGAGATTTGAGACTATAAAAAGGCAGCAATGAATCAGCTCCTGCAACAGCAACGGCTGATGTAATTGACTTAAACATAAATCACAGAATCACAGAATCACAGAATCATCAGAGTTGGAAGGGACCTCTAGAGATCATCTAGTCCAACTCCCCCGCTAAAGCAGCATTGCCTAGAGCACATTACTCAGGACTGCATCCAGGCGGGTCAAGGAGTGGAAAAAGTGATCTGGGCAGGAAAGGAGAGAGGGAAACAAACGTTTCCTTTTTGTTTCACTGATGGTCTTGATTTCGCACTAACCTGTGAGCGTTTCCATCGTGTTGATGTCCCTTATCCATATTAAACCCCTTGATGAATGTTTTGAAAATGACAGTTCGCTCATACTTAAGGGCTGCCACAGTGACTCACTTCTGATATCACAGCCTCTTTGGAGACAACATCTGAACTGCCCAGGAAGAAGGCACTGTTTTGTTCCTCCAGGGCTCTCTTTATCTGAGCCAGGGAAGCCAACCAACCAGATCCAAGCCCACAGCATTGGGAAGAAGAGGTGAACATGGTGGGGAAATGAGTGCTCAGGTCTCACCCTGCTATGGAGTAAGGTTAGGGGCTGGTGATGCACCTCAGTTCGTGCCCAGGAAGCACATCCTTGCTTGCTCATCTGCTCGGCATACCGACCACCGGCAGAACAAACTGGAAGACTCAAGCTCCGACCTAAAACTCTAACATCTTTCAATTTAGGTATAAGAAGCAAATACCTGCAAAAGGAAAAGACCTGACTGCAAATTTGGCTCTAGAAATTGACTGGAATTTAGTCAATGTACAGAGGCAGGCTCCCTGATACAAGGAGTTTTTAATCCACATCAGAATAGAAGCACATAGATTTGAACAATTTAACAATAAAGCAACACACAACCTCAAAATATGTTAAATTACTAAACAAGACAGACCCATGTTGACTTATCTTTTAACTACGGAGTAGTTGAGTGTTTCTAACCAGTGAAGTGCTCTATAACCTAAGATTCTACAACAGCCAAGTAACAACTGTACTCCCTCAAGTGACTTGGATAATTTAGTTAAATAATAAAGTATCACTAACCGCTTATTAATACATCTATTCATGTTCTTATGACATTTATTTGGTGCATTATAAAGAGGTTTTTGTGCTTGCAAAGTGATTTTCACCAGCGTAGCAAAATTATTGTTAACCCTCTTCCAAAAAAACCAAAATCTTTGATTAATCTGTTCCCTGCAAATTAGTATTTTCTAGACTTACCAAAAACCTCAAAGAAAACAAAGACAACATCACAATTTCCTTGATATTTAGAACTTGCGCTCGCTGTCCAGATAAGATTCACACTACATTTCTTCTCCTCTCTCACACGCCTCACATGACCATAACTTAAAACTAATGCCTGTTTTAGCATTATGCAGCTATCCTCGCCACATCATGCAAATTCACGTATTAAAATCTACACAGTTATTTCCACGAGAACCAAACAGGATAGCAAGTCTTACCAAGAGAGACAATCCTTCAGGGCATTAAAATATGGATATCTGGATATAACACAAATAGCTAGTGGTACAAAACAGACAGGCATCTTCCCAGTCTGCGCAGATTCCCAGTGGGCCTGCCCATTAGAGGAAATACAGCCATCCTGCAAGAAAACTACAGATTAATGTGTTTATGTTAATCATGAATTTATGGCTGATCTTTTCTTGAGAACCCTAGAGATACGATACCCAATTCCCTCTAAATTTCAAGGGGATTTGGATGTCTATCTCCCTTAAGCTCTTCAGAAAAATGTCAGCCAACATGACTAAGACATACATATTAAAAAGAATCTCAGCGCAAAAGATATTTAGAAAGAACACAAGGTGCTATCTTCACCAAAAAAAAAGTCAAAGGGACAAAGTCTGCTCCTAAATAATCAAAACTCCTAACTGAAATCTGTAACAGTTTATCCTAATGTAATGCTGTTCCAATGTACTTAATTTACAATGGCAATATAAAGTATGATTTTTTCTGTATTCCTACGACCATTAAAATACATCTGTAAACTAATTCATAAATTAAACCTGACATTATTCTCAAGGTGTTTGGGTTTATTTTATATCTTTTAATATATTTTAATAAAAGCAAGAGTTAAATAACATACTTGCATAGGCTGGTAGTATTGTGCAACAACACCGTATGTTCTGTTACCGCAGACGTCTGTGAAGACCAGGAAATGAATGTGGTCATCTTTTGATTCAGAGGTTATATGAAGTCCTCCTGTAACAAAGGCAGAAACCTTTTTTCTTTAACTACGTATTTAACTACAGGTGCTTGAAAAGGGATTCATTGCAAATACTGCACATATTCACTTCATTTCAAGAGAAATGTCTCATTTTAAGGGATTAAAATGCACATATACAGTCCGTTTGATCTAACGGTTATTACAAAGACCGTAAGCTGCACATTACTGAAGAAGAAAAAAACTGTATCATTATTCTGCATTTTAAGTGGCAAAATACAATAGATGGGCTTCGTTCACTTTTTTTTCCTTCAAGATATTGTTGAATTGGAGGTCAGTAACGAGTGGTGTCCCTCAGGGGTCAGTACTGGGTCCAGTCCTGTTCAATATATTCATCAATGACCTGGATGAAGGGGTAGACTGTACCATCAGCAAGTTTGCTGATGACACGAAAATGGGAGGAGTGGCTGACACACCAGAAGGCTGTGCTGCCATACAGTGTGATCTGGACAGGCTGGAGAGTTGGGCAGAGAGAAACCTGATGAAATTCAACAAGAGCAAGTGTAGGCTACTGCACCTGGGGAGGAATAACCCCATGCATCAGTACAGGTTGGGGGCTGACCTCCTGGAGAGCAGCTCTGTGGAAAGGGACCTGGGAGTCCTGGTGGACAACAGGATGCCCATGAGCCAGCAATGTGCCCTGGTGGCCAAGAAGGCCAATGGCATCCTGGCATGCATCAAGAAGAGTGTGGCCAGTAGAACACAGGAAGTTCCATTTAAATACACAGAAAAACTTCTTTACGGTGAGGGTGGCAGAGCACTGGCACAGGCTGCCCAGAGAGGTTGTGGAGCCTCCCACTCTGGAGACATTCAAAACCTGCCTGGATGCCACCTTCTGCAACTTGCTGTAGGTGACCCTGCTCTGGCGGGGGAGTTGGACTAGATGATCTCCAGAGATCCCTTCCAACCCTGACCATTCTGTGATATTTATAAGGTCTGCAACAGAGACATGCATATTACAATTTCTGCAGTTAAATCTGGAGGAAACGGTCACTACTTCAGATATATCTTAATACCAAATGAAAAGTGAGTACTCAGTCATTTGGGGGGGGAAGGGGGAAAGGATGAATTTTAAATGTGTGTGCATGTGTGCACTGCACTCAAACCAAGATTTACCAATAAGAGCTAATGCAGCTTTCAGCTTCCCTCTCTTGCAGGTGTTGCAGCTGCTATTGCTAATAGATCTGTTTCACACAACGCAGCCATAAGGGCACCTCAAACAGCTGCTTTCATCACTGACCTGCTCACAAGCAGACACACGTGTTATACTGTGAAATACAATGGAGAAAATGATCATAAAAAAAAAAATAGCTGTACTATGGGTCAACAAATATATATTAAACCAGTTCTCATTAAGGTATTTGAACCCTACCATACCTGGGAAGCACAGCTGTGGCAAACCAATAAGATCAATGTCCTTTGGAACTGTAATATCTTCAGTGTCAGGTGCTTTTTGCTCCCCATTGAGACTCTTGACATTTTCAATCTTTGGCCTCTCTTTTTTCTTGCGGAAAGACCGGCGTTTACTTTTATTCAAGTTATTACCAGCATTAACCACCTGCATATCATCTCTGCTGATAAACGGTGGCACAAATACAGAAAGAACTTCTGGTTCAAGCAGAGGAAGACTTTTGGGTTTTCTTTGAGTACCCTATAAAAAAAAATAGAAGCAATCACTAAGTTGACACTCATCCTGATAGTTTTTTTAAAACCATTTTTAGCCCTGTTTTCTTTTTATCCCTAAAATTGTGGATTTATAATGCATTTTTTCTTCTTCCTAAATAATTAATTTTTCCTTCTAATTTCTTGCTTTACATGTGTGAATGCAAGGGGAATACTCTGGCCATTTTCAGTAGGTAAAGAATCATTCTTCATCATTCAAAATGCACCATATCAATATTATGCCTTTGGCAGAAAAAAACTAACAAATATCAAATACAACGTTTCTTCCTTTCAAGTGTTAGGATATACTTAAGCTACACTTAAAATAAACACTGGTAGTAAGAGAAACCAGGCAACAAATAAATGAAAACAAAGAAAAATAACTGAACTCCCTACATAAGTCTTAGTTCAGCTTAAGCAAAAGCTACATTTTAGCTCAGAATAACCTCTGCAGGGAAAAAAAAAAAAAAACAAACCAAGAAACAAAAAAAACACACAAGCTTTCACAAGACAACTTTTAACTTTAAGGCAATTAAGAAAGTACAACTAAAAACGACAATCACTGTTACAAGAAACACAATTTTAAGATACTGTACAACATGAAGCCATGAAAATTTCTCAATATACTGACGACTAAGTGGAACAGGCATCCCAAGAGCATGTATGAAATTACAACATTTTTTAGTAGGCAACTTTGTAAACTACTACTCTGCTGAAAGCCCTTGCTGCCTTGCTATGAAAAACCTGTGGAGGAAATGATCAGAAGAGGAGATTTCCTTGTACTTGGGAGCACTTTTTGTATTCTTGACCATATAGTAGAGACAAGTAGCTGCATTTTCAATTACTTCACTGCAATTTTAATTGTTCCTGCAAGGTCAAAACAGCAAGTACGAGCTTTGTTTAGTCAAAGGATATTTGGAAACAGGAAAGGCAAATCTCATTGTGGCTAAAAAGCTGTTTCGTTTTCAACTTTTTGCTAACTGATTCAAAGACAGATGAAGCATACATGCGCTTTTACATTCAGACATGATACATCGCTATTACTTGTATTTAAGATACTCCTTGAGAACCAATGCTGTCCTGTCTCATTATTTCCCCACTTTTTATAACAGCTACAACACACAAAGCTCTATTGCTTCACTGAAGCCAATCTTCCACTGTCCAAGTTTGGGAACAGAAAGTCTCAGTTTATTTGTCATAGTAGATGAGTCCACCAGTAGTCTTCTTCACGTTTGACCATGATACGAAAAATGAGGACCACTTAGCCTCATGATGTATTAGTTACTGTATCTTAAGCTCCGCCATATTCTATAACAGGATACTTGAAAGAAAGTACTTCAATAAAAATAAGAAGTGAAAAAACACTCTTTTAATGAACACACAGAGCCTGAACTAGAAAGAAATTAGAGTGGAAAAGATAAAAGGTTAAGTATCCACTGGGATACTCAAAAGAGAGCAATTACTTTAAAAAGCACATTACAAATTGGGGTACTGAATGCCATACCCTGCCATGCTACAAACTTCAAGTGTCATTTTCCTTAGCTGGCAGCTGACATCCATTTCAAGTGAAGAAACTGGAAGTGCAGATAAATCCAACATGATCACTCTCAAAATAACATGCAGCTCAACATTTCAGAAGGAAATTAAGAATTAACACTCAGCCCTGAGGCTGTTATACAAGAAAAACACAGACCTACTCAAACAGTAGCAATCTCAACTTGGCAGATTTGCCCTGCAGAGGTCTTCACACAAAGTCGCTTTGACAGGGCAATCCCTGACTTACATTGAAGGCATCTCTGTGCTACAAAGTGCTGGATGACAGCCAGCGATTTAACAGCCTCACAGTGTAACAGCTTCTAAAATGGCAGGTCCTTGATGTCTTGAACTACAACAGAGGCATTAAACACCATTTTTTTTCCCCACAGAACAGCACTGTCAGCACTGTCACTGACCCAGTGACTCAGTCGTCAGCATTCAAGTCAGCTCATATTAATGTCTACAGACAAAGTCATATTTTCTTATCCTTTCTGTTCAGGGATGGTGAATTGGGAGCAATAGAACAATATTCACTTGTTTCTACTATTCTTTGAACATTTTATATTCTCTGCTTCTACTGTTACTTCTTCATTTTGAAATGCTTCTCTTCTGTCGCTTTTTACTATCAAATGTCCTTGCATCACACATAGCTTCTTATAAACACTAATGACTTTTCTTTCCTGCAATTCTGCAATATTCCAGAAGTCAGGGATTTTATTCCATCCCCATGTACTGATTATGTTCCTGTAACAACAGGGCCATACAGGACATGGATGAGAGAGAGACTTTTTACAATGACGGCACTAGTTTCAACACAAACAAGAAGTAGTGTGTTGAAATCACAGATCTCAGCTATTTAGTGTTTACTCGATTTCATTCTCTTCTTCCCATCACTGAAGAAGTTAATTTCATCTTGAATGTCATGAAAAAAATGGCTTCCTTAAGGAATAATAGGGCAGGGGAAAGTATGAAGCCTTAGAAAAAACTAGGTCAGAAGGGACCGCTGGAGGTTCTAGTGCAACCCTTTGCTCAAAGCAATGATAACTTTGAAGTTAGATCAGGTTGCTCTGGGTCTCGTCCAATCAAGTTTGAGAAATCCCTTAAGAAGGAGGTTCTTCCCCCTTTGTGATCCAGCCCTCATACAGCTTGGCTGTGCAAGGTCCTGCACCTGGGGAGGAAGAATGCTAGGCACCAGTATAGGTTAGGGGCGGACCTGCTGGGAAGTAGCTCGGAGGAGAAGGATCTGGGGCTCCTAGTAGACAGTAAATTATCCATGGCCCAGCAATGTGCCCTTGTCGCCAAAAAGGCCAATGGAATCCTGGGCTGCATAGGGAAGAGTGTGGCCAGTAGGTCGAGGGAGGTCATTCTCCCCCTCTCCTCTACTCTGCACTGGTGAGGCCACAACTGGAATACTGTGTCCAGTTTTGGGCTCCCCAGTTCAAGAGGGACAGAGAACTGCTGGAGCGAGTCCAGCGAAGGGCAACTAAGATGATTAAGGGCTTGGAGCATCTGCCTTATGAGGAAAGGCTGAGAGAGCTGGGACTCTGTAGCCTGGAGAAGAGAAGGCTGAGGGGAGACCTTATTGTGGTGTACGAGTATCTAAAGGATGGGTTAAAGGAGGATGGAGCCAGGTTCTTTTCAATGGTTCCCAGTGACAGGACGAGGGGTAATGGGCACAAGTTAGAACACAGGAAGTTCCGTTTAAATACACGGAAAAACTTCTTTACGGTGAGGGTGACAGAGCACTGGCACAGGCTGCCCAGGGAGGTGGTGGAGTCCCCTTCTCTGGAGATTTTCAAGACCCGCCTGGATGCAGTCCTGAGTAATGTGCTCCGGGCAATTCTGCTTTAGCAGGGGAGTTGGACTAGATGATCTCTAGAGGTCCCTTCCAACTCTGAAAATTCTGTGATTCTGATTCTGTGATTCTTCTGGTCTCTCTCCTATTTGTCAGCAGTTCTCCAGTATCAAGGTACCCAAGTGTGGAACAGTACTCCATTTGTGACCTCAAGAGTGTTGAGTAATAACAATAATAGTAATAATCCCTTCTCCTGCGAGCTGCAGTCCTGATGAAGAAGGCCGTTACACAGTTCCTTTTCACTGCCACAAGTGGCACACTGCTGACTTGATCACACCTCATTTCTTTTGCACGGTGTGACACCCAGGGGAGCATTACAGAAGGAGAAAATTGGTTTGGCAGTTACAAGTGCATTAACAAGGCCAGAAAGCATGATGCAGACACTGAAAGAGACAAGATCTGTACCACTGGTTGTGGTAGGTAGATACAGAACCCAACGATGGAGTCGATAGGAAGATCTGAGACATCTCACAGACATCTTGCACACCATACTTGCCATATCAAAACCCACATTTATAGCTGAAGATAACTTAGGGGAAAGAAGTCTTATCAGATGGCTGTATGATCTTCACTATTGCACATCTCATTCTTATAAAATACACACTTTCAGCACTAAAAAAGTAATCTCTAGCTGAAAATAGCGGCTTCAAATTGAAATCTTAGAGTGAAAATTAAAGATAATTGCCAAGATGCAATAACTGACGGATGACAGCTCAGAAACTTCAGTTTCACAAGCTTCAGTGCAAAACTATCTTTTTTCCTGGAATCCTCATCAACAACAGATCATTCATATCAGACTCTTCTTATTTTCAGAGTAGGTTGTATCATGTTCCCTCTCACTTCATTGACTTTATTACTCTGTATTGCAATAAAGTTAAGAATACACACACTTTCAAGACCAGGATTTGAAATATCAAGATTATTACCCTGCTGTTTCATCTGTAAATATCATCAGAGGTCCACTACTTTCCACTGAAATGTTCTTATTTTCTGTCAGTAAAGTCTCTTCTTTCTACATTCACTGAAATTAGACACAAAACATATTCCACCATTTCCTCATATAGATAGTGCTGCAGAAGGAAAAGGAAGTGGAGTAAATCTATAAACTTGCCCTAAGACAGTGACTGAAATCCCTGTGGTGTAACAGCTTGCAGGGACGTTACTGTTGTTAATATTGACAAGTGTAGGGACTACTTCCCTTTCTGACACTCCATTTTATACCTTGAGCAAAGAAACAATTAAAAACCTGTAGTCCGTGCAGAATATCGGAATGGCTTCTGCTTTTTGTAGCCAATTTCCTATTTGTTGTTCTACAGGTCTTTTGGAAGCAATGACAGTGGAGCAGAATGAAAAAAAAAATCCCCTTCTTTGGGGTTTACTTCTCACGCAGATGCCGAAACAACACATAGACACAGATTTCAAAAGTTTGGTGGCGACATTTACAGCACAACTATTTCCTTAGTTTGAATGTATACATGAATGAGAACCTGGAATTTGAACCTCTGCTTTGCCAGTATCACTTAAGAAGCTGACATCAGCAGAAGCGGTCTGCGTCGCGAGTGAGCAGCAACAAGTTTAACAAAGACTTCTTTATCTAATGCTATTAGAGCGCGCAATCAAATTCAAGTTCAAGCAAGACAACCGAGATCCCTGGGAGCAGCTCGGCTTTTCAGCACGTGCTGGCACCACAGCGACTCCCACACTGGTATCTAACAAAACCATCAGCACGTTTTAACAAAGCAAAATCAGGAAGAGGATTTTGATTGTTAACTCATATGTGAAGTGGCTGTAGTCATAAACAAATTATAAACCACATATTCAATGCAGAAACCCACTGACTTCTGCCGTATCTGAATTGCTCAGATCGTGCCAAATTCAGAGCACTAAGCTTAATCTCAATAGAGGGATTTAGACCTAAGAAAACAGGTTACCAAGTTTTATTCCTGTATCTTTTGCTTTTATCACCACCGGAAGACGGGAACTGGGATATCACCAAGGGAAGGACATGCATTGTTGAAGCATTTTGCTGTTCCTGCTTATGTAAAGCCACGTTGCATTCTTCATCTAAGCTCAGACCTTTGCAAAAGCGTAATTACTTAACGCTACGACCAAATTATCCCCACTTGGTTGATGATCTCCTGTCAAAACAAGTTTCCTGTGAAGCATTTCGGCTCTATCCGATGGTAACAGCAACAAGGCAACCCCACAGTCTCACCCGAGACCGGAGGGCAGAGGCCCGGCCGGGGCCGGTGACAGACCGGCGGTGACAGAACCGGCCCCACACACCGGCCGGGACACCCGTCCGGCGGGCACCGTCGAGCCCCCCGCCCGCCCCGCGCTCCCTCACCTCACCTCAGCCCCTCTCACCTGTAGGAGCGCTCTCACCCGCTCCCTGGGCACGCCGACCAGCAGGCAGATCTCCAGCAGACCCGGGGGCAGCACGTCCTCCATGGCACAGCGGGGTAAGGGCGGCCGGGCCGGCGGGCTGCTGCTAGCAGCGGCGACGGCGGCGGCGGCGGCAGCAGCTCCTTCCCACAGAGCCACTCGGGCCCTCCCCGGGCCGGACCTACCCCCCCACCTCAAGGCAAGGCGAGCTTTGATTGGCTCTCTCTCCCGTCGCTCTGAGGTGCGACGGCAAATCAGAACGGCCTGACGGGCCGGGGGGGGGGGGGCGCGAGGGCTGAGGGCTGAGGTGGTGTCCACTCCGCTGTCGCAGAGCGGCCGCGGGTCGCTGTTAGTTTCTTTCTCTTCTCTACTCACTTCGACTCCCCACACCCCCCCGGGAAGACGCTTTCCGACCCAAAGGGGAGCTCGTTTTTTCCTCCCGGCCAGCCGCGGGCCGGTTTCCCAGAGGGGTTGAGGCGCCTCAGGGCTGCCTATGGCCGGTGCTTCAAGTGAGGTGGGTGAAGTCACGGGCCTGGCGCTTTGGTAAGCGGTGCCATTGCCTACTGTTTGCTCCAGGTGACTCAGGCTGCAGGTGACTCTGCCACTAAATCGGACTCTTCTATTTATCATGGGTCATAGTTTCAATGAAGTGTGAGCACAGAGCTGATTGCAGGCTGTGTGGTGCTTTCGCCTCTGGAGCAGCAGCGTTCTCCGTGGAGCTGCCCGTGCAGCAGAGAAACAACCTTGGGGACTCCGGGATTTCTTTTTGAGCTGTTTAATCTAAATAGACAATGAGTCACTCTGTAAGGGTTGGCTCTGTGTAGATCTTCACTGAGAGATGTGTGTTTCCTCTGGGACTGCTGCATAAAGTACCCGAAACTGTAGAGAGCAGTTTCTCTGAAACTGAAGGTATGAGGCGTAGTTTCATCACAGCCACAAATTTTTTTTGTGGGCTGGTGTTCATGTATTTTAAATGCAAAAAAAAAAAACAATATAAGTGTCTCTAGGCTATCATGAGTTTGTTATCAGTCCAGGGTTCAGAAGAGACTTCTCCAAAAGGTACAAAGAATGTCAGAAACACAAGATGTGGTCTTCATGGGGATTTTATTATCTGAATTTTTGTGGTGTTAAAGCTCAGGATTATATGGCCTCTGGTGTTCTCAAATAACTTATTTAGAGGAAGTCACAAATGCAAAATATAGGAAACTGTTTATATAGCACTGACTGAAAGAAGAAAATTCTTGAAAACCTGGAAGTTCAGGGGTCACTTCTTCAAAGTGATAAAAGAAGGCTTGAAGATTTACGTCAATGAACTTTAAGGTCATAAGAGATTGTTAAAATAATTTTGTTTAGCTTATGTAGCCTAGGCCACAGAATCAGAGTGATTCCTGTATTAAATGTGTAACTTCTGGCTGACACCATGAGTTCCTGCAATAGGGATTACTAACAATCATTGTTAAAAGTTAGGCATCTCATTTTTAGTTTCACTGTTTAGCTTAGCTTTTTGCCACCGGATTGTGTTACAGGTTGCCTGCTGTTAGAACAGATTCTTTACTCCAAAAAGATTTCTCGTTGCAGAGTCCAAGATTATTAATCTCAATTTATTTTTAAAAGATTATACAACTCGTGCTTTTTAAATTTATTTCCTAATCACTTGTGTGCTTCTTTTCTCAACCTTTTCAAAATTTTCCAGTATTCTTTTTGAATTATGAACACCAAAAATAAGCTTTACTATTGCTGAATATACAGTGGTAAGTCACGTTGCTATTTCTAATTTATATCCCCGCCTAATTAAAACAGAGAGTGATATATGAATCATTCAAAAAGGGTGTAATATTTAATTGGTTATCCACTGTAACCCTGTATGGTTTTCTTAGGACTGTCATGTTGGAAATAATAACCCTACATCTTACATTCATTGACCTGTGACTGTGACCTAACATTTGACCATATTAAAAGAAAATTACAAATGAACTGAGGCTGTTAAGCAGTTCAGGTCACCCTGTAGTTAATTAATCTGTATCATGATTAGTTTCTGATTTCTCTTCTATCTGCAGTGATAAATACTGGATGATTCTTGTTCATAATTTATGTAGCCCTCAAAGCCAGGATACAGTGAAGTTACTATCAAAACAGAACTACAAGGTGAAAGTTACTAACATGAATCTGATAAAATCTCAGGAACTCTGGAAGTAGGAAACTTGCTATATGGGGTCACTGGTAAGAGACAAAATAATTCACATAGAGAAGAATGCCTCTGTGCTACGAAAAGATTCATTTAGTTAAATCGTGGGTTTTTTTCTAAGAAAAATTGTCAGCTGAGGAAGAAATACCAGCTTTTATTATGTGTTTTATTTTTGTAATATCACAAATACAGTAAATGTTTGTTTGTTTGTCTGTTAACTAATGTGGTTCTCGGCTGCTTAGAGCTATATGCAGAAAAAACTGCTGATCTTGATATATCCTTAACATGGTTAAGGCTTTATCAGACCTGAGGGCAATATCTGCATAATTAAAAATTCCCTTGACATAGAAATCTAATTCAGCTTCCAAATATGGTGTTTATGTTTTAGCTAGACTGCCTCTGTTAAGAGGAGAAAATAATTTTACAAGTCATGTGTTTCTTTGATGCGGTCTTGCTTATAAAATGTAACCTACCCAATCAGATAAGAAGCCTTGAGCTGGCTCTAGCTTTAACAAGGCCACTCTCAAAATCACATACCCATAGGGGATATAATACAGCCTTCCGTGTTCAGCCTTACATTTGAAATATCTTCCAAAATTATCTCCAAACTTCTACCCTCACCTTTTTCAAATTACTGCTGTAAGTTAGGAACTGCCAATGGGATTTGTCTGGCAATCATGCTGTAGATTGCATGGAAATGGTTGAGTTGCTCTCCATGAACACCGAAGGGAGCTCTGAGTGACTTGTTGAGTTGTAGCGAATTTATGTATTCTGTACTGAGAACACATCAGTCTTGAGGGATATGGGCCAGGTGAAGAGTAGAGTCTGGATCCTGAATTTTAGGAGAGCAAACGTTCAGTTCTTTAAGGAATTAGTGAATGGGACCTCCTGGGAAACTGCTCTCAAAGGGCTGAAAAGAGCTGGCAATTCTTTAAGGACATTATTCTCAGAGCGCAAGAGCTCTTGATTCCCATGTGTAAGAAATCAAGCAAGGAAGGCAGGAGACCAGCATAGCTGAATAAGAACCTCTTGGTGACTGGAAAAAGGCAAGCATCATGCCCATTTTTAAAATGGAGGACCCTGGGAACTACTGACCAATCAGCCTCACCTCTGTGCCCATTAAGATCATGGAGCAGATCCTCCTGGAAGACAGATCAAAATATATGGAAGACAGGGAGATGATTAGAGACAACCACCATGGCTTCACCAAAGGCAAATTGTGCCTAACTAATCTGATGACCTTCTACAATGGAGTGGTTGCATCAATGGATAAGGGAAGAGCTACGGATGTCACCTATTTGGACTTCTGTAAGGCCTTTGATATGGTCCCATACAGTATTCTTGACTCTAAGTTGGAGAGATTGGGGTTTGATGGGACGGGCTGTTAGGCAGTTAAAGAATTGGTTTGATGGTTGCATCCAAAGAGTTGCAGTCAATAGTTCTATGTCCAAATGGAAATCGGTAGCAAGTAGCGTCCCTCAAGGATCCATACCGGGACCAGTACTATTTAATATCTTCATCAGTGACATAGGCAGTGGGATCGAGTACACCCTCAGCAAGTTTGCCAACAGCACTGAGCTGAGTGCTGCAATTGACACGCCTGAGGGATGGTGTTCCATCCAGAGGGAGCTGGACAAGCTCAAGAATTGGGCCCATGTGAACCTCATAAGGTTCACAATAGCAATAAAAAGAGGACTAAGCAATCTCTGTCCTCTAGTAGATGGGGCCAGTAACATAGTGACCAAGGATGAGGAAAAGGCTGAGGTACTTAATGCTGCCTTTGCCTCAGTCTTCAGCAGTAGGACCAGTTGTTCCCTGAGCACTCAGACCCCTGAGCTAGAAGACAAGGATGGGGAGCAGAATAAAGCCCCTGTAATCAAAAGGGAAATGGTGAGGGACCTGCTTCAGCACCTGGAGGTGCACAAATCTATGGGGCCAGATGGGATCCATCCAAGGGTACTGAAGGAGCTAGTGGAAGTGCTCACCAAGCCATTTTGCATCATCTATGAGCAGTCCTGGATAACTGGGGAGGTCCCAGCTGACTGGAGGTTGGCAAATGTGACACCCATCCACAAGAAGGGCCAGAAGGAGGATCCAGAGAACTACAGGCCAGTCAGTCTGACCTCGGTACCTGGGAAGGTCATGGAGCAGATCATCCTCAGTGCCATTACACGGCACATGCAGGATAATAGGGTGATCAGGCCCAGTCAGCATGGGTTTGTGAAAGGCAGGTCATGCCTGACAAACCTCATCTCCTTCTATGATAAGGTGACCTGCTTAGTGGATGAGGGAAAAGCTGTGGATGTTATCTACCTGGATTTTTGCAAAGCTTTTGACACTGTTTCCCACAGCATTCTCCTGGAGAAACTGGCTGCTTGTGGCCTAGACAGGTGTACTCTTCGCTGGGTAAAAAACTGGCTGGCTGGCTGTGCCCAGAGAGTGGTGGTGAATGGAGTTAAATCCAGTTGGTGTCCAGTCACAAGTGTTGTCCCCCGGGGCTTGGTGCTGGGGCCTGTTCTCTTTAATAACTTTATCAATGACCTGGATGAAGGGATCGAATGCACCCTCAGTAAGTTTGCAGATGACTCTAAACTAGGCGGACGTGTTGATCTGCTTGAGGGTAGGTTGGCTCTGCAGAGGTATCTGGACAGACTGGACCGATGTGCCGAGGCCAATGGTATGAGGTTCAACAAGGCCAAGTGCCAGGTCCTGCACTTGGGTCACAAAAACCCCAGGATTGGGGCGGAATGGCTTGAAAGCTGCCCGGCAGAAAAGGACCTGGGGCTGTTGGTGGACGGCTGGCTGAATGTGAGCCAGCAGTGTGTCCAGGTGGCCAAGAAGGCCAACGGCATCCTGGCCTGTATCAGGAACAGTGTGCCAGCAGGACTAGGGAAGTGATCATCCCCCTGTATTTGACACTGGTGAGGCCCCACCTCGAGTACTGTGTTCAGTTTTGGGCCCTTCACCACAAGAAGGACATGGAGGTGCTGAAGCATGTCCAGAGAAGGGCTACAAAGCTGGTGAGGGGTCTGGAGGACAAATCTTATGAGGAACAACTGAGGGAACTGGGGTTGTTTAGTCTGGAGAAGAGGAGGCTGAGGGGAGACCTTATCACCCTCTACAACTACCTGAAAGGAGGTTGTAGAGAGGTGGAGGCTGACCTCTTCCCTGGTGACAAGTGATAGGATGAGAGGTTCAACAAGGCCAAGTGCAAGGTCCTGCACCTGGGTTGGGGCAACCCCTGGTATCAATACAGGCTGGGGGTTGAAGGGATTGGGAGCAGACCTGCAGAGAAGGACTTGGGGATAGTGGAAGATGAAAGACTGGATGTGAGCTGACAATGTGTGCTCACAGCCCAGAAAGCCAACCATATCGTGGGCTGCATCCAAAGCAGCATGGCCAGCAGGTTGAGGGAGGTGATTCTTCCCCTCCAGTCTGCTCTGGTGGGACCCCACCCGGAGTACTGTGTCCACCTTTGGGAATCTCAGCACAAGAAAGACCTGGACCTGTTGGAGCGTGTCCAGAGGAGGCCACCAAAGTGGTCAGAGGGCTGGAATGTCTCTCCTGTGAGGACAGGCCGAGAGAGTTGGGGTTGTTCAGCCTGGAGAAGAGAAGGCTCCGGGGAGACCTTCTTGCACTCTTTCAATACTTAAAGGGGGCTTATGAGAAAGTCGGAGAGAGTCTTTTTACCAAGGCCTGTAGTCACAGGACAAGGGGCAATGGTTTTAAACTGAAAGAGGGTGGGTTTAGATTGGACATAAGAAATAATTTTTTTTTTATGATGAGCGTAGTGAGAGACTGGAACAGGTTGTCCAGAGAAGCTGTGGATGCCCCATCACTGGAAATGTTCAAGGTCAGGCTGGTCAGAGCTTTGAGCAACCTGGTATGGTAAAAGATGTCCCTGCCCAGGAGGCTCTTTGCAATCTAGAAGTCCATGAGAAAGCACCACATTTTAGGATTTTAAACACTTTGTCTCTAAAATCAGTTCTTATTAACAAGATCATTCATAGGAGGAAGGATTTGTTTTGAACAAAACTCAGGGAGCTCAGCTTGACGTATTCTCTTCAACTTCAGCATTTCTCATTTTATATTCCTTCCTCCAGAGTAATGTAACAGGAGAATTCCATGAATCTGCAGAGAAAGATCTTTATTGGCAGATATAACATTTCATTCATTGCAGGACAATACACTTTCTAAATTTACAGTGATATTAGCAACCAAGCAACCACTTGGTAACTGATTATGCAAATTGAATCATCATTTTCAAACTAGAGCCCTGCATGATCTTAAAATTCCTCTCTCAGTGTCTCAGACATTTATTTCAATTCTTAATAATTCTATAAAAACCTACTAGGAGAATTTGTTATTGTCCCAGGTATTGTCCGAGATATTGTCCAGCTGAGTGCAATGACTTTGACCCCAGTATTATTTTGTAAAAGGTCACCAGGTTCAGCATAAATGTTTCGGAGGGAAAGGAGGACATTTCAGGCATCCCTGTGTCTATTAACAGTTCCATTTGCATCTTCTTTCTTTTTTACTTGGCTTGCCTGGTTTGTGTTGCCACCGTTTATGGTATAACAGAATAAAAATTTTCTGCAACGTTAACTGTCATTTAGCATGCATCTCTTTAATAAGAGATAGATATGTTTCACTGACATTACAAAATAATGCCAGCACAAGACCAGCTCTTACAGCATATCACCGGATGGGATTTGTATTCTCCACACCTTGTACCTGCCCGTGTACCGGAGAAGTCATCTACTGTCTGCTATTTCCTCAGTTCTCAAGCTGTGGAAAGTTACCCCCAATTCGAACTTTTGTAGGGCAACGCACCCCTTAAAGCTCAGATCCTTGTGATCTGTCCACATATGCTGAAGGGCTTTGTTGTGTTTCTCCACCACCTCTGAATAAGATAGTGCAAGTACTAAAAACAGGTAGCAGTGAAGTCTGCAGTTTCACGCTGGGAATGCTCTTAAAGTACCTGAGCTAGTACCTCTACCCTGCACATGTACTGCAATAGCAGTCTCTTTAACCTGCAAAAATATCACATTAATTTAATATGCTATGTGCAGAATACTCTTTGGTTTGTATTATGGCTGTAATTAATTACCTTAATGTCTGCCATCTCCTTTTAAACATAAAGATAGATCAAAGCCCACTGTGAGTGAGGGTAGGATATGGAAGGGAGAGAACGGTGCTGTAACCACATATGTGTGGCTATGTTGTGTGACCTGGTGTTTGTGCCCCACTGGGGAGGGAGAGAGTGCTAATGAGGAGAATAAAGTCTCCTTAGCCCCACTGTCATCCCATAATCTAATAAAAGCTTCAGCAGAGGACTGTCTCTATGTTTCTGACAAGGAGGCTGTCAGTAGTTTTATTTTTCTGAGAAAAATGTGTTGAAAGTCCTGGGAGGGAAAAAAAAAAAAGCTGAGCTTTATCACAGCCCCTGCATCTAGAGAAATGTAGCAACACTAAGCTGTCAGGTCTTGGCAGAGAACCAGACTAATGTGAGTGCTCTGAATATTAGAAACACTTTGCATTGTAGATATTGTGAGATATTCCTGAGGCTAAAGAAGAGCTTGTTCCTGAATCTAATCACTCTAGGGTCAATTTTAGCAGTGTTTTATTTATGTGGGATGCATAGTATGTCCCTCAAATCTGACTTGCTTAACATGACGTTTATTATACTTCCAGTTTTTTACCATCTGGCACAATCTCAGACAGCCAAAAAGATTTTGATAGTTTTACGGCTGCTTTTATTGTAGCATTAAGAATTAGTAACATTTGTCCTTTTCCTGCAGTGCTGTAAAAGAAGTGAAGATTCAGAATTACTGAAGTGGTGAAACAAGAGAGAAAGGTCTACTACAGCACAAAGGTAGAAGGACACAGAAAATAAAATTTCGGGTAGAATAGTTTTTATGTAATAGCTTCTCGTGTATGTCAATGTAAGAAACATTAAAATACATAAAGACAGATATCATAATTCATAACTATGAACTGCTTTTTTTAAAAAAATAAACTTGGTTTTGTCCCTGGAATCTGAAGAATCTTTCGGGATGCTCCACTGTGTTCAGAAAAGATCTATCAGCAGTTCATAGCTTGACAAAATCACAGTATAGTAAATTTCACCAGTAATTAATGTTAGCTTAGTGAAACACGTATTAAAAGCCAAACACTTTTCCTCTTGATCTTCCATCTTAGCTGCCCCTATATTACTTTCTTGGTCTTGGAACTGATTTTCAGCCACCTTGTGGTCCACCTACCTAGTCCATTTCTTCTCAGCTTGGCTACAAGGAAGCTATGGGAGGCTGTGTCAAAACCTTGTGAGAAAGTAAATGACATCCATGTCTCTGCTTTCCTTCACAGAGTTGGTCATCAAGGAAAAGCACACAGGTTGGTAAGGCATGATTGCCCTTGGTAAACCCATGCTCACCACTTCTAGACACCCTCTGTTCAATATGGAAGCATACTTGGTGGCTGGACCATCAAGTTTCAAAGGGTTGGGGTGAAAAGTTTGAAATCTAACAGCTGGTTATGAGTGGCATTCCTCAGTGTTTTATACTGGGTCTAATAATACTTAGCATCTTCATCATGAATGTTGACCATGGGGTGGAAGGCATCCTCAGCGAGCTTGTGGATGCCACTATGGGGGAAGGCTGAAGGGCAGAGCTGCTACAAGAGAAGGCTAAGGAGAGATCTAATTGGCATCTACCTGAAGAGGGGTTATGAAGAAGAGCAACACAATTTTCTCAGAGGCGCACAGTGGGAGAACAAGAGGCAACAGTTGAAAGTTGCAGCAAGGGATATTCGGATTGAATACAAGGAAAAAGGTTTTCACCATGAGGGTGATCAAGCACTTGAGCAGGTTCCCCAGAGAGGCAGAGTGATCTTCTTTGGAGATTTTTGAAACTTGGCTGGATGAGGAGCAGGACAACCAGATCTAACTTTGAAGTTATTGCTGCTTTGAGCAAAGAGTTGGACTAGAGACCTCCAAAGGTCCCTTCTAAACAACATTTGACTTTGATTCTATAATTAATTAAGCCCATATTGTTTTATTTGCATCCAAGGGTCCTCAGAGGTTTAAAAGTGCAGCAGACAGAGAACAAAGTTCAACCATTTGCATAGCTAAACATATCGTATACTTTTAGGTGTACTTATTTCTATATCACTATAAAAGGAGTATATTTAAATATTGCCTGACACGTCAAATATAGCAATTAGGCACATGTTGCTGTATCATGTGTGACTGAAACTGGACAGAACATAACTTCTCGTAAATAATTAAATCCCGTTTACTGCTTCAAAATCCCTAATTTGCATGAGGACATCATGGGGCAACTTCTACCGTGAGAGCAGGCATGCTGTGGATTCTGCATAGCTGACTGTATAAAGAAGAATTGCAGTAGTACAAACAATACCCAATAGTCTCTGCTTGTTTTCCATGTTGCATGTCTCCTAATATTAAAAAAAAAGAATTGCCAAATTTGGGGTTGGAAAACTTAATTGACAGTGTGTCCCCACTGTCTTGTTTTCTATGGTTCTTGTTTATTCCTCCATAATAGCTATTTCAGTTTTCTCTAGGGTAGCTGGTTAGTTGAAGAGCAGAGAGAATATCTCATCTACAAAGGTGAATTATTCATCAAAGGTATTTTAAGAAATCATTTTTAGAGCAATTTAGGCTTTCTTTTCTGGTACAGCTGAATCTAATGCTGTCTTTATTTCAATTTATCTTTCTTTGGTGTTTGGAGAATTTTTCAGAGTTGATTTACCTCAAATCTTCTAGTAGGAGAAAACCACCAAAATATAACATCTCAACCGGGCAGAAGTCACATAACCTGACATAAATGGAAATGACTGAAAATTATAAAAGTAGGGTCATACTACACAAAGATTAACCTTATGTCCAATTAACATTAGATAGAGCAAGCCATTTGTTATTACTCTGGCCTTCCATTAGATGATCCTTCTGAAGGGTGGCGATTAATTTTCTGTGTTTGTAGAGCACACACAACTCAGGACCCCAGTTTGGTCAGCTACCAAGTACTATTATAATATGTTACGGGAGTGCTCATGGTGATTGTCAAAAAAGAGAGTTTTTTATTTTATCAAGAGTTGTTGTGAATGCAAAGGCAATTACTGAATACTAGAGTGGAAAAAGAGTTTGTCGTGTGATTTGAGGAAGCTTCCTCTTAAGAGAAGCAGTGACTCAGAAAAGACTGCTCATAGCTTCTGTAATATTGTCACCAAAGCTGTTTACCTACTGAGGGTAAATTACATAATATAAAAATATATAGAATGTTCAGTGCTTGTATTAAATACATTTGTGTGAAAAGCTAAAAATAGGTAGAGCACAAGCTAGGGTTGGAAACAAATTTATTAGTATTTCCACAGAGGACAGTATTTATTTTTAAGTCATGGCTGAAAGAGAAAGATTTCTTTTGAGTTCTCAGGTTACGCAGACCGAAGTCTTAAACAACTACATTTTCTTATTAGTTTTGTTCTCATCCATGTGTTATATATTGGCAAGTTCACTTGCTGCATCTTTTCTAAAATTAAGCCTTCAGCCCTCAGTTTCTTCTTCAGGATCGAGCCCACACAACTCATTATTGCATTGCAACCTTAGACTGTAAATGCCTCAGGGCAGGAGGCGTTTCTCTGAGTGTAGTACAGTTATCCTACAGAGCAAGGCACTCAGCCAAAGCATGCGAATAACAGCACAACAACCACCAATTGCTTTCTGGTATTCCTTTGTTAAAGTTCTGCCATTGTTATAAAAGAAAGCTGGTTTACATCTTCCAGCAGATTGCGTTTTGGCCCCTTCACTAAACATGGCTGAAAGTGACATTAATATAAAATGTGAAATATATCATTCTGCACTGTCCCATATTGCACCAAAAGAGAGGTAATTTTTAAAACATGCTAGGAATGTGTAGTTTGGCACAACCATGTGAGGCATTCCCTTTCAGGCCTTTCTTCAGGCAGTGCAAGTTGCTCATAGGTCAAAAAGTTGATCACACACTGATCGAATCCATGTGTCTTTAATGACCAGAGTACATGCTTCTAGTAAAAGCTGGTTCAACAATGTTTATTCTGTTTTTTCTGTCTTTCCTTGGCTATAGTTACAAGAAAGCAGCATTGTTTAATTAAGAAAGCCCATTAATGGAGTTCATAAATGAATCTACGAACAGATTTTCCTGCCAAATCTATTCTTTAATTCATATTTCCCTGAGTTTTCTCCTGGGTTTAACAAGATTTTTCACAGAAGCTTTCTTACAGCGGTTTGCTGCCAATATATTGCAGCACCAGTAGAGAGCTGACTGACTTGAACAAGATATGATCACTTCTTCATAATGATATGCATGATTACCCCTGCAAATCATGTAATTATGATAAAGATTTCAAAGGAAAGAAGGTAATTTATTTACATGCTGTCCAAAAACATCCAGTCTCTTGATGTGGAGCAAAACCTGAATCTCAATATGGAACTCGAGAGAGTTACTGCAATAAGACCAATTTGAGTTAACCAGGAAGGAATCAAAGAGGCTATTAATAAAGCAGCGCCGAGAAAAGTGCTACAGGGCACTGTGCTGCAGTAAATATTTACAATATGTTATAAAGACTACATTTGTTTCAAAATTGACATCTTTAAAAAGCAGTAAATTTTGTTTGGGGGAAAGCAACCCTCAAACTGACTTTCCGAGTGATCTGGACCTATCTAAAGGTTGTGAAATAACAACAGCCAAGCCTTCTGTTTTTCAGCTCAGCCAAAAAGCAAACCTTAAACATAAACAGCACAAAAGCTTTGGCACTAAGCATAATCTGTAATTCAGCACCAAGACAGCTATTGAATCCCCTATAAAATACTTTTTACTCTTGATTTATTTTTCCTATTTCCTAGATACCCCATGGGGGCTTGAAACACCATTGATTCTTGGTGCGCTATGGACCTATGGCACAATCTTTTCTCCAAAGAGCTTACAGAACAAACAGCCAAGCAACATGGGCTTGTTTTGTCTTTATTCTCTGAGTACAGATGGTGTTCAGTTCTGCTAAGTTAAAATAAATATCAGAACTTAAATATAACAGCTACATCCTCCAGACAAGTGATTGCATAAATATGCAGAATTTGCAGCCTTGCTTTCATATTAATTCTAACCACAGATCACTTATATCATCAGGCAATGTTTTCCCCTTATTATCTTTCACTAGTAGTGTCATTTCAGACAGCAAAGCCAGCTCCAGACACATGCCAACTCTATGATAACAAAACATCCGTGGCTACCTCTATAGCCTATGACAGAGCTCTGAAAAGCTGTGCTTACCCCTCCAGCTGCCAGCAAGGAAAAGGGAGAAGGAGTGCAAGGTGAAGATTCGGAGGTTTCTGGTGAATAAGTAACAGCTACTGATTTCTACTTTCCCATTCTGTTTAGGGCAGAAAGAGCAAGCCCAGCTTTTCATGATTTTCCCATGAGTTTTCTAGCTCAGGTCTTCTCCTTCAGCTATTCATCTTGATTCCCATGTAAGGAGGCGCTTAGTCTCAGCCAGGCATCTGTCCTCACTCCTTAGGATGACAGTATTCAGACTGCCTGCATTTATGGTAACTCTGAACTGTCTGTACCTGAAAAACAGGAGGATTATAGGTATCCTCTGATTTCAGCACTTAACATTCGTTAATGTTGCTTTCAGCCCGTAGCTATAATGCCACTCAAAGGCATCATGGAAATACCCAATGAATCATTTTTTTCCTTTTGTTATGTTACATTTTCTGATTTCCAGCAGGGGAGCATGCGAGGTTTCTATGAAAGAAAAGGGTCGGGAAGGATGCTGAGGTCATCAGTTTTGTTCAGTTACATGTAGTTTTCTCTACAGACTGTGTGACCCTTACCTTTGGCAATGGAGCTCAAAATGGTTCCTACCAAAGTCATTAGTACTTGTACTCCAGTGGTACCTAAAGCCATCAGGATCCAGACTTTGCTAAATGCAGTATAATCTCATAGTCTTTGCCATAGGGAGCATTTCACTCTCTGTCTTTCCTCACCCTCATTGCATATTCTGCCCCAAGGCAGAATGAAGGCAGTTAATGGTAGCTGTAACGGTGACTGCTGTTATGTGAACACTTTCCACTGCAAACTGTGTGGATGCCAATACTGATTTCTCTTCAAACATAGTACTAATTTCATGGCATTCAGCCACCCTCAGTATCAGCTAAGTCTGAATTGCAAACTAAGCTTTAGTCTCCACTCTTGCAATCATCTACCCATTTGGTTTTTCTTCCTTTTAATTGACAAAGAGATGGTGAAATTCCTGAGCAACCTAATCTAATTTCCATGTTAGCCCTGCTTTGAGCGGGGGATTGGACTGGAGACCTCGAGAGGTCCTGTCCAATGTGAAATTTTACTCTGATTCCACACTTTATAAAAGCAGGTGTATTCGGTGTCCACATCCAGGTGTTGGCAACAGGGGGGCTGCAGGGGTGGTCTCTCTGAGAAGAGACCAGCAGCTGCCCCTGCATCAGACAGAACCGTCTCCAAAAGGGACCCACCACAGGATACAGCTGAGCCCATCAGGAATGCTGGTGGCATCTCTGGGAAAACATAGTTAAGAAAGGACAAAAAAGCGTGTAGCAGCTGAGAGGAGTGAGAAAAATGTGAGAGAAACAATGCTGTAGGCACCAAGGTCAGTGAAGGAGGAGGTGAAGGAGGTGATTCAGGTGCCAGAGCAGAGATTACCCTGCAGCCCATGGAGAAGACCATGGTGACACGGGTTGTCCCCTTTCAGTCCATGGAGGACCCCACGCCAGAGCAGGTGGATGTGACCTGAAGGAAGCTGCAGCCCATGGAGAGTCCATGCAGGAGCATGTTTTCTGGCAGAACCTGTAGCCCCTGGGGACCCATGTTGGAGCAGTTTGTTCCTGAAGAACTGTACCCCATGAGAAGGACCCACGCTAGAGAAGTTTATGAAAAGCTGCAGCCTTTGGGAAGGACCCACCCTGGAGAAGTTCATGAAGGACTGTATCCTGTGGGAAGGACCCGACACTGGAGCAGAGGAAGAGCATGAGGAAGAAGGAGCTGCAGAGACAACTTGTTATGGACTGACCACGACCCCTGTTCCCCATCCCCCTGCACTAAAGGGGAAGGGGAAGGTAGAAGAGTTGGGAAGGAAAGAGTGAAGATGAGCCTGAGAAATAAGGGGGAGTGAGGAAAAAATGTTTTCGGTTTTATCTTTGTTTCTCACCACCCTGCTCTATTTTTAATTTGCAATAAATTACATTATTTTTCCCCAAGTTAAATCTGTTTTCCATGTGACAGTAATTGGTAAGTGATCTCCCTGTCTTTATCTTGACCTGTGAGCTTTTTCATCTTAATTTCCCTCCCCCTCCCCCCCCATCCAGTTGAGGAGGGGGAATTAGAAATTAGCTGGGTGAGGGTCCGTCAGCCAGCCAAGGTCAAACCCACTGCAGCAGGTATTGGACTTTACAAGCAATTGCATCCATGTCCTGATCACTTTAAGCACATGAACAGCACTATAGAATTCATAGTGGGATTTATCCAAGTGTGTAAAGGCATCAGGATATGCCCTTTGATGATTTTACTAGATCTCCACCGCTACCAAATCCCTTGAGCCTGTGCACAGCAGAGTTCAAAGAGTGTTGCACTCTGCAACTCACAATATAAAATGCTAATACATAAAAATGCATCTCTCATATGGTACAACTGTGAACCTATACCTCTTTATGAAACCATTGATATTATGTGAACAGATTTTAATGCCAGTATTTTTTGCATACAACGTTGAGAAAAATAGGCGCGAAAGAAAATCTTGCAGCAAGGCTTTTCTATTTACAGTTAGACAGGCTACTTAAATAAGTTAGTATTACTCAAACCATTTAATAATTTCCTGATTTAATTAGGAAACAATAAAACTTCAGTTATCAATTTAAGTTATTTGCTTTCATTGCTGATCTTTCGGGTGAATAAATACAAGCATTATACATAAATGTAACACAGACTATTTCTCAACAGGGTTAACAAAACCAAGAAAACCCAGTAGTAAGGCAATATTAAATGATGGCAAACCAGCGTTTCTTACTCCAAACTGAAGGACTGACTGGTTTCACACACAAAGGTGAGCAGGAGTCATTGTTATATCTCCCTTCCTCCACTGCAGCTATTTTCTTTGTAAGTTTTAATCATTTGCTCTCACTAATGTCCGCTTTTTTCCAGAAGGAGGAAAAAAAAAAATACTGGTGGGCACCAAGGATGGAAGGAATAAGGAAAGGACAAGCTTGGGAAAAGGCTGCACACATTTATTAGTGAGTACTGTGTAGCATGTATCCTGCATGTGTTGATAAAACCTGCTTTGAATGTTTCAAAACTGGGCACTTGCAGATCAAACAGAAACAAAGCTCCAAAAACTGAGGAGCTGCAGAACAGAGTTACAGGCCCAGATGATAGCTAAGGAGTTAGCAATGCCAAATGAAGTATGTCACATTAGACTCACAACATCAAATCTAGCGACCCCTGCTTGCAACATATACAAGCACTAGCTGCACCTAAAGGATGGGAAAAAACAAGAGGTGAGTTGGAAAAAAAAAGCTTGGATGGAAACATGACTTTTCCTGGGGAAGAGAGAGGAAATTCTATATTATTATTGATGTATTTAATATGACAGATACGACAGCTGTGTGTGACACACCATAGACATGTAAGGTTCTACTGGAAGCAACCTGTCTTTGTACGTGTGTGCAAACATCGTGGGTGCAGACTGTGAAACTGTAAACAAAGGTGGAAAGGCCTGCTTTTGACTAGTAATGGTGTGGACAAACATGGTATGAGGAAATAATTGTAGCTCTGTAACCAGAAGTTTCCTGTCTCTCAAGACTACACCCAAGCAACCAACTGTGCAAAAGGACGTTCCGCAAGCATTTGAATTTCTGAGCATTACTGCCACTAATTTTATGGGTTAGCAGGTCAAAGCAAGTCTCTTCCCTCCAGCCTGTTGTGCTTCAGGCTTGTAGATATTGCTTATACACAGCAGTATATAAAGATGATCAGTTGTTTTTGAAAGAGTGCCTTTTGCTCATAACAACTGTGGAGAAACTTATACCAGGATTCAAACTGATGGTGGGATGAAGACACCGCTGAGAACAGAAGGAGCTTGGAGTGGATTTCAGCTTAGGTACTTCAGTTGGTACATAAGGACCCATGTGATAAACCTCAGCTTAACTGTTCTAATAAGAGTACAGAGACACAAGAATAACTAATAAATACATATAGGAAGTTGCAAATTTCTTAAGAAGCATTTGCGCATCTCCTTCTTTCCAGTTACAACTGAGGAGAAAAATATCCCATGCTTGATGTCATGTGCACATTCAGTGCTTAGACTCTCATGGGAATTATAAGAAGATGCTAGATAATATAGGAAGGGTTCACCTGTTTTTGACTGCTAACGACAAGTTACTAAGACTAGCAAATGACTGGCTGAAAGATTAGTCCAAAGTTTGTAGTTCAGAAGAACAAAAAATAACAAGCTGGATTTCCCTTCCCTGCCAGACCATTTGTGTTGAATAGTACCAGCAGCATTTTCTATATGATGCATAGTAATGCTGTTATTTGGTTCCTCTGACTTATAAATAAAATACTTGTATCTGCACCTGTCTTCGCCATGATTCACCTCTATAAGATCACATGGGAAAAACCAGTGCGTTGCTTTCTTCTCTATCAGGCAAACAGTGCTGGCTGCCATCATGCCTTGCCATTCAGGACCTGAGCTGTGCGCTGCTTTGTCTCACCTTCTGTGCAGAAAAAACAGCTACAATAGCTCCACAGGATTTATTTTTAACCAGATTATTTATCTTGCTCCATCTGTTCAAAGCAAACAAATACTGTGACCAGGACAGGTAGGAGGCTGGGCTAGATGTACAGAGGTGGTTACCTCTGTTCTATTTTATGCAACTCTTGATCTTCCAATTTAATAAACAAGGACTTCTTTCAAGCTCTGTGCAAGCATTATCTCATAAACCTACCCGTGAAGGAATAGGTAAGAAGCAACCATTTCACAAATAAGACAACTCAAAATATGTCAGTTCTGAGGGGGAAAAAGTGTATTCTGAACTTGGGCTGGACAGTTTGAGCTAAAACTGCCATGAGTATTGCAACTGAGGTTATTAACTTGGGTTAGTAGTAAATGAATACTTAAATGGGAAACGAGGATAAAACCAATCCCCTTCCCTGTATTAACCCCAGCTGACATCCTTATCTTAGCACAAATGAAGAGCGTATTTACTTCTCTCATTCTTTCTTTGGAATGTAAGCACATCCTAAATGGAGGCAAGGAATGTCAGAAGTAGCTACTGATTTTGACTATGTTTTTATATGTTGAGTTTGAAGTAGCTTAAGAGAAATTTTCAGAAATGCTGTCTCTGACTGCGATCGTATTCAATATAAACCGAAGGTTTATGGCCATCATGGCTTCTTGACAGCCAAAGACATCTCTGAGGAAGCTTCGGGGAAAATTACTTACCCTTTCTCTGAAAAGCAGAAGTCAGATAAAATGCTGGTGAACTGTGGACTTCCCTTCCCTAGTACTGCTGATAACAGAGGAGAAATAGCTATAATTATTTGTTCCTTGCCAGCATGTGTACACCCTGAAATCAAAGTCCTGTCTTCTCTGAAGTGCATACTTGGAGTGAACTTTTTCCTACTGTCCTGGTTTGAGGCCTAAACCACGACACCTACAACTGAGATCGGGGTTTCCCCCACCACAAAGTACTCCTTTTATCTTCATTTTTATGTGCAGTGTCTTCCAGCTGAGAAAACCCCGGCCCCTTTTGTCCACCACCACTTAACTCTTGGTAGGCCTAGTTCCAGATTCTCTGGAAAAAATGTCTATTTGATTTTCACTGAGACTCAACAACCCTGTTTTAGGTTTCACAGAGACTTAAACAATTTGGACTTGATAAAATACCCCAACATGTGTCCACAGCCACGGAGTGACCTCATGTCTGAGCTCGCCTGAAACTAGAACTTATGACTTGTTAAATTAGTTCCCTATGATGTCTACACAGATCGTCTAACCCACCACCTCTCTTCAAGAACAAGGTAATATTTCCCATGTCATGAACTACCTTTTTGGTATAGAGTGATCAGATTTATAATTGTCTGAAAGAGGAAGAATGCTGTTCTGCTATGGGGCTCCAGCTCTGAAGGTCACGAGGAGAAGGCAGGAGATATTTCAATTGATAATGACAGAAAATATTCATTCAAATACATTCAGCATGTCAAGTGGCATTTTAAAAATCCTTTGAGGGCAAGATGGACACAGCTGCAGGGAACTGCTTTTGTCTAGGCAGGAATAGGGCACGGAGGGGTCACATTTGTTCAGGCCTGAATCGTCTTGCACAAGTCACACTAGAAAGATCTTTCTAAAAGCTTCTTGAAAAAGATCAGATTTGACAACCTCAAATTCAACGCTTAAAACTAGGACAGATAAAATCTCATAAGTTTAAAAAATAATAATAAACAAATCTTTGCAGTAATTCAAAAGGATGCAAAACCAGAGTATTTGTGCTTCAGGAAATACGTTTTAGTTGCTGTTGCATGTCACAAATAACTGTAACTTCATAAAAAGTCTTTTCCTCAATGGTCTTCCCAGTTTTCTTCCCTGCAGACAGCAGACAAAGAGTATTCAGGGTCAGTGGGCTGTGTGAGGAAATGACTTGGAGGAGCTTTGTGAGATTAAAAGTTGGAGTCCCTTAAAAGTTATTTTCTGTTCCAAATAATAGTTTCAAAATAAAATTTTATGTGGCACTGAGACATGCTTAAGAGAAATGTTGGGTTTAGATATGACGCTTCCTTCATTATATTTACCTCACTTGTTTTGAGATAGACTAACTGCTTTGACAGTGACGCGCTGGCTGTAAGTTTTACCGTGTATTTTAGTTCTTTTATGCCAACACACAGGTAAGTAGTTCATCCACCCCCAGTGAAATGTCTTGTACTTTCTGAAATCAACACTCACATTAGTACTGAAGTCAGAGCAGCCACAACCAGTATTTTAGCCACAGCAAATGAAATAAACCTCAATCTGATATGGCAGAGACTGCAATTGCTAAAAAATCCCTTTGGCAATTTTCATGCTAATGACCTCCTCTGCTCCTATCAGAAGGTTATGGCTTAGCAGCTTCCAATTTCTTCACTCATCGCCTGTCTAAAATCATGCTGTCTTTCTTTAAAATGATTCTACGACTTTTCCCTGGAATGATTAATTTAACAATATTCTACTCTTCAATGGTATTTAAGCACACTTAGACATGCTCAAGAATTAACCTGTATAACCTCCATTATGAATTCATGAGTATCATACTTACTATACAAATTAGTTACTGTTAGATGTTCAAACAATCAATTTCATGCTTTCAGTTATGCTTTGGGCTTACAAAAATATTTACAGAGCTCTCTCATTAGCTTTTCTCAAATCCATCATTAAATTTTTTTTTGCCACAATACAGGAACCTTGGCAACAGCCATGTGCTGGCTGCCGATCTCACTGATCAGGATTGCTTCACTGCTGCCTTAAATTCCCCTCCCTGACTGTATCCATCTGTTGTTCCTTGTCTTACACCTCAAAAGCAATTTGGGGCAGGATTACCTTTTCATTTCAGATTTTTATTGCTTCGGTCATGATGGAATTGTTTTCTGTGACTGAAATTCCAACATGCAACATGCACAGTAGTGAACAAATGGGGAGACAGATATGAAAAGGCTAAATGACTTGCCTAAAATATCCTGTGATGGCTAGGAGTCAGGGCACTATTCATCTTTCTGTGTTTGCATCCTTTTTCTCACTGTTTTCATCCTTCTCATTACAGAGGAAGTCCAAGCATTCTAGCAAGGATGAAAAATCAAATTTAAAAAAAGGAAGGAAGATTACAATGGGTAATTCTAGGGAAAGGGAAGAGTTACTCATCCAATTTTCCAAGAGCTTCAAAACTCTAGCAAAGCTCGTCTAAAACATGTCATGGGTGCTTTTAACCACTAGGAGCCGTATTCAGACCATCTCCCGCCTATAATGGACCTGGCAAATTTTAGCATTTAGGTCAAGAGAATAGTTGAGATCTTCTGTCATCCGGGGCTGCCAAATGCTGCAATCACCTACACCCCATCCATCCTTGTGTTTGGGATTGCCAGGCTTCCAAGACTCCTGGGAATGCTCGACATGTCCCATGCTGAGCTGAGACACAAGCTCCATTATAACACTAACTCATAAAGAGGTACCTACCTCCAGTCTAGATTTCCTCGCTGGCCCAGTGCGATCTCATCACATCCAGCACAGCCAGCCAGTATTGACAGACCTGAGGGAGGGGAAGTGGTTCCACTGAATCTTACACAAAAACTTTCAGGAAAATTTGCAAAGAGAGGGTTGTAAGCCTTTCTGATTCTGGAAGGGTTTGTAGCTATAACTCCTTCCTTCTGGGGAAGTCACTTCAGCTAAAGGGCCTATTCTCATTAATGACCCATCATGTTTCCACAAAGCTCTGGGCTCCACAAAGGTCTGGAAAGGGGGCAAACATGGCTTGGCTAGGCTTGTTAATTGCTATGGGTTAATACGTTTTTTTGCCTTCAGTTTGCCTGAAAACCTGATGACATTCAGTGTTTGATTGTTTTAAATACTCATTCTTGAACAGCTTGAAATGTCTCTTTTGGGGGATTTTGCACTCCTGTGATATTCACCATTTCAAAGCTCAGATACCACAAATTCCTGTAGAAAAGTATGCTAGGTCAGCTGCAGAAAGACTGGACTCTCTCCATCCACTCCCTGTTTTACCAAACAGGCTTCAAAATATGAGGAGCTTAATGCAAAAAATCCAGATCTTCGCCACTTTTCTCAATCAAATTCTGGCCAGTCTAATCAGTTTGCACACACACAAGTTTGCAGGACAAATTCACAAGCTTCTACAGAATTAAAAAGCTCAGGAAATTATTTAGAAAGCTTTTGTTCACTTTTTAATTATCTAAGGAAGTAAATAATAAACAAATCTGCACTTAAAAAAGCATATGCAATTTTTTAGATAATTTGTCCATGATTTGTTATAGCAACTTCCATGGCCCTACTACATTGTCTACCTCCCTGGAAGCTGAAATGCATCATCTCATATTTCCCAGCCTACTACAGATGTGAGCGAGAAGGATTAACCAGTTGACTCTTTGAGAGGTATTTAACTTCTGTGTGATGCAACAGGATCACAGCACTGTGCGGTTCTCATATAAAGAACAAGCATTTATTAAACACCTAAATAATCTACAGATTAAATTTGGTCCCATAAGGTTTAAAGTTCAACAGGTATAAGCCAAACGCCGCTTGCTACAGTTGCAGATATGAGAAGAAGCAGCACCGAAGCCATTTTTAATGAAGTGTGTGGCATCAGAGTGACCAGTGTGTTACAGTTTGAACATAGATTTGAATCTTGCTTGTCAAAAAAGCTGGAAGTCAGCTGGCTCAGTCGTCAACTGTATCCATTTAGACCTGATCATTTAGGCTAAAGACCCATAGTTTGCTGGATATGCTGCTAGCTACATCTCTCTCTTGTGTGCTAATGGCTACTGAAATTGCTGTGCCTTAACCCTACTGCCTTTGGCATACCACAGACTTCATGTATTTTACTGAAGTGTAACAGCTACATAAAATCAGCTGATTGTACCTGAATTAATAGTTCTGTCCTCTTCATCTGCAAAGACTACAGAGCCAGAGCTTGATAACTGTTGCGCTGGGCAACCAAACCACAAGAACTGAATAGGTGGGACCAGTCCATGGTGTGTGGCAGCAATGTGATGGATGCACACTAGCCAAACAACTCTGTGTCTACTGCACGCTCCCCATGCATTTTCAGGGCTGGACACCCTTTCCCGGTCTGTCATGTAACCCTGAGCAAACCATTCTCCTGCCTGCCACAAATTTCTCCTCTGTAAAATAAGAATGAAAAAGCTTCCCTCATCCATGGGGATCAGTTCCTAACATATGCAAAGTGCTTTGAGAACCTCCGATTAAAAGGGTAAATTTGGATGTTATATTAAGTAGTACATGAATTATTTCAAAGATCCAACTGCGTTTGTAGCGTGTGATGTTGACACACTGACAGCCTTTTCTAGAAGGAAGCAGTGTCATGGTTTTTTTAAACTGGCTACACAGAGAAGTCCATCTAGCGACCTGTAAAAATTTGCACAAGTAATTTTTGAGCACCAGTGAATCCCGGTTTCCTGGAGACTTGTGCCCTGATGGACTGACTTCCATACCTAAAGAAGCAAAATCACCAAGTGAAGCTTTTCCCACAATAGCAGCACCTACATGGTGTCCCTTCCACTTGGATTCTCTAATGACACATGAGTTTCCAGCCTCTGCTTCAGTACGTGTGCTTACAGGTGCTTTATTTTCTACTCATCTGCCTGTTTTCACAAAGGTGGCGTGCACTTCTGTTCAACATTTTGCCTTTCTGTCATATTTGACTGAAAACAGATTTAAACATTATTAGCAAGAAAGAATGGGGGGAAATCCATTAGGTGCTATGGTTCTGCAAGTCTCCATAGGAAACCAACCAGAAATTAAGCAATTAAACTCCAGCCAGCATCAGAGAAAGACGTGAAGACAGCTCTCATCAGACAGCATGCAAATGCTCTGACAGTAAAAAATAACAACTGTTTCACTCTCTGGAGGTCTATTTCCAGGCTGCACAGAACATCCAAATGCAACCTTTTCCTCTGGAGTCCACCACTGACTGGATTTTTTGCTCCCCTTGCATATGTTGTCACTGTACTCAGGAAGCACCTAGGTCTTTATCTCATCTCCATGACAAAAAGCAAGAATAGATAGGTAGATTTGCAAATTCACTTTTATTTTCCCTGCTTAGAGGAAATAAATTATGTAGAGGGGGCACAGAGAGACGGGCTGACAACTTTATGGAGACAGCAAGAAAACCTCCTTTGGCTACGTTCCCAGTAGAAAAACATTCATTGTCGTGATGCTAATTATGTCACACACATCTGTACCTTTTTGTGCTTTTCAAGGAGTTAATAGTTGCTGCCACAGATCCAGCTCTCCTTGAACTAGCCTCTCTACTCTGCAGGGTTAATGTTTGCAAACAAATGCACAATCATTTGTTTGTGCTCAGCTGCGTGGACAATGCAGACACAGTTATGTGCAAACAACACCTCGCCTTGTAGGCAGCAAGTCACATGCCGAACGTTAAGCATAAGTCATGTGCAAACTCATCTCTGGCCCTTGTCCAAATCCCTGCTTACCCTCCCATATACAAATATACAACATTAGATGGCACTGAATACCTAAACCAAAACACTCCCTTAGTTTTATTGAAGTGACAGACTGCAGCTCCTTTCGGTCTTTGCCAGCACGCAGGTGGCAACAGCCATCTTGGTCCCAAATTACATGCAGAAAGAAGCACACTTAAGCATCTAACTACATAACTACAGCATCTTAAATAACTTCTAACACCAGTTCGGAGACCTCCTACCCAGGCTTGGCAGACCCTGGTCCCCATGGCCTAGTAGTTGTGGGTAGCAGGTGGCCTGAATTGCTCTCTTGAACTCAGTATGCCACGTTATTCCATCTGTCATAGGCACCATAAGGTATGTCCACCATATATATGAAGCCTGCCATGCAGGGTGAGCTGTCCAGCTGAGGCCGTGTCTGCTCGTGAGTTCTGCTCGTGAGTTCCTCCAGCCCCCATCACTCTGTCCCCTGGATCATTGAGCAGAGCTAAGCACGGAGATCAGCTGAAACAGAGGAGGCAGCAGCTGAAATTAGGAGCAACTCAGTGCCACCCCAGCCCACCCCACCAAGTTCTGACCCTGGTGTCTCCTAAAGACTTTGACCCTTGGCTAAAGGTCACTGTGGCCCGGGGGTAGAGGTTTTACAGTGTGATCAGCAGGCCCAGGTTTAATCCATGATGTGAACACAACCATAGTGAGCAAGTTGGTGAAGTCTTTAAAGTTGTATATTATAATAAAATTATAATTAAATGTATGTAATTATATATATTTAGACTCATTTTAGTATATAGCCTAAAAAAGAAAGTAGGTGTGATTCAGTGTGTTTTCCAAACTGTACATACAATTACCGGCACTCGGGGATTCAGGGAGGGGGAGGCCACTGCATGCCCCACTGATAAATCTGCCTGCTGAGATCTGGCTTGGAAATGTTTTGTGCTTGTAGTCAAGGGGCTGTTTGTGCACAGCCCAAATAGTGCAAGGGGGCCAGTGCAGCAAGCAGCCTTTCACCCGGGAAGGATTGCCTCCAGGTTCCCATGGGAGCAGAGGTTGCTGGTACTCATCGCTCAGCAGAGCAGGAGAGTGTCTGAGTGCCATCCCCTCCCTGACAGGCTTTGACATGTGGTTTCAGTGGGTACACGCAAATTTAAATATTCTGGCTACAGGTTGTAGCACTTCAGATACGCTTTTTAACTTCAAAAAAGGCACACCTGACAGCGCAAATTAGTCACAGCTAAGGAAAACCTAAGAAAATGCATTAAAATTAGAGCAAAGACTTGGCTCCCAGGAGAGACTAATGTTTTCATTAGCTGCAAACTACAGATAAGATTTTTTGACTGTTTCCTATTTACATATTGCGAGCCAGAGTTGCTGGATATTCCCTTCAACCAGGAGCTCTTGAGCGCTTCACACCCCAGTTGTTTTCTGTGATTTCTGCACTAATCACTTCTTTTCTTGAAAATTCAATCCAAGCCCATGCCTACCTCTAACGTAGGTAAGCTTTAAGGATCTGAGGCATATTCTTTTTGCATCCGTCTATTTTTATATCACTACAAACGTTATCCTGCTGTGTGGGTCTGCAGCAAAGTCCTTGCTATGAAACTCTGGCCTTCTGAGGTACAATAGAGAAGGAAACCCAAGGGGAAACGTCCCTTTGTGGGTCGTGGGGAGGCCTTGTGAGCAAAGGCACAGCCAAGCTGAAATGCAGATGAGGTCGAAAGGATGCACACAAGTGCCAGACGTGTCCACCTCTCAGCGCTGGTGCTGCGCGCTGCAGCCAGAGCAGGATATTTTGCCAGGAAGCCGGTCACCTCCTCACCCCCGGTGGGATTTCCCCTAGTGTGCAGATGGCTCTGGTGTGATGCAAAAGTCCCACTGCTTCCTAAGCAATTCCTCATCCCCCTCCTGTACCATCGGCAGCTGCTACCTCGCTGCTGAGGCTGCTCTCAGGTTTTATAGTCACAGCAAAGGGTGCTGGGCGACTGTATCAGCCCTGCCCAAGTAGCAGCATTCCTGGGATGAGCAGGGATCTGGCTACCATAAGGAGATCACAGGGCCTTTGGTTTACAGTCCAGCTCAGTACACTGCCAAGGAAGGATTTGACTGGGTTATGTTCAGGACCAGTAATTAGACTCTGTTTCCAGATGTTGCCCAGAGAGGGACTCTGAAGGAAGAAAGGATGTGGTGGATTTGTTTTTTGTTGTTTTTTTTTTTTTTTTTTTTTAATAAAAGGTAGAAGTTTGTTTTCATACAGCTGGACTGCATTTGAACAGCCTGGCAAAACCTTACATCAGTTTTAAAGAAGCACTTTAATACAAAGTAACTTCTGCTACTAAAAAAAAAAAACAACACTGGGGAAGTAGACTGTTTTTTATAAAAATATTTCAAATTATCATTCTAGCAGAGGAAGCGAGAGGAAAGTTTCACATTGTCTTCCCCACGGAGAAAATCCATCACCATCTATCACATGCGGTGCAGGTGGATGGGAAAGGAGGATGTGAGCTCCTGCTGGAGCAGGACATGGGAGGTCAGGCTCAGAAGGAAGATGGCACATTCTTTGGTGTTATGGTATGCAGAGGCAATACTTAGCCAGTGGTAATGTCCCAACGGCATGAAATGCCACAAGATTTTCATAATAAAGACAAAGCTGAAAACCATAAAGAAACAATTCATTTAAAGGACAGATAAATGAAATTTGGCCATTTACCTGAAGCCTCATATCAACACATTAATCAGGAGGAGACCGAGGGACGGATCCGACAGTGAAGGAAATGGGCAGTGCCAAAATAAGTTCTATGAAGATAAATCACCACAGAGGAAGACTATGAATATTAATTTAGTAATAACTATTAATTTGTGTGTGTGTGCTCTTTAGGGGCTTGAGATAAATACGGTTTGGGGTGCATCTACCGGAGTCCTGTGCAGTGCTGGGGAATTTTCTCTTGAAATCCAGGGCTGAAATCAGAAACTGTGGTCATGCATAAAAGAACCTACAGCTATATATATATATATAAAGTTTTACACTTTGTGGAGAGGCGACAAGCAATGTCTGGAATAGCTTTAAGTTGCTTAAACTTTATAGTGAAGTAGACTGAAAATATGACGTGAGGGAAATGGGCTGGAAAAGGATGAATGACTTTGGACCAAAGGGTCTGAGTAAAGTGACCGAAAGTAAGGATTTGAGCCAGAGATCCTGAAAAGACACTGGAATAGGACAACACCTGGGAGATTTCCTTTCTTTACATATGGCTGAACATAGCTGTCCTTTCCACTGCAGCTGAGATGGCAGTCTCCTATCTGAGTTCTTGCTGTAAACACGGTGGCTCATTCCTATTTTGCAAATGTGTCTCTTTCCACCCACCATGAAGAATTCCCTGCCGGCAGCACCCTGCATCACCTCTCACACGGCTTTCAGCCAGGCCCTGGAAGATGCAGCACTCGATGCATGTAGTGATAGGGCATGTGATGTTAGGATGAGGGGGAGTGGCTTCAAACTGGAAGAAGGTATATTTAAATTCGATGTTAGGAAGAACTTTTTCACTTTGAGGGTGGTGAGGCACTGGAACAGGTTGCCCAGAGATGCTGTGTAAGCTCTATCCCTGGAGATGTTAAGGCCAGGCTGGATGGGGTTTTGAGCAACCTGGTCTAGTGGGAGGTGTCCCTGCCTATGGCAGGGGGGTTGGAACTCGATGATCTTCAAGGTCCCTTCCAACCTAAACCATTCTATGATTCTATGCTTCTGGTTGTGAACTGATGCACCATGTGCAGAAGCACGCAGTATGGGCTGTACTGAGCTACCCACGAGATCACCTGCGCCCACCTGCCATCCTTCTCCAGGCAGGGTGGTGGCCTCTTGCCTTTTGTGTGGTGGCCCTTTGGCACGCAGCCTCTCCATGCTTCCCACACTGCGAAGGGGGGAGATTTTTTTTCTCTCCTCAGGTCCCTACTCATCCTCCCTCTGCACGGGCGTCACTGCCTGTTCGCTGCAGCAGTACTGGATACCAGCACCGTGAGTAAAAGCTGGGAGACTACCAGCAGAGGAAATGCTTTGAAAATGAGATCTCCTACTTCTGTGCAGAGGAACAGGCTATTTTAAGACCAGATTGTGTTGAAGATATGGGCTGGGACGAGATTACTGCAGCTGCTAAAGGAAATGCCGTTGTATCCAAAGCTTCCCAATAAGAAAGGAGATAGACATCGCGTAAAGAAACCCTCTAGGCTCATCAGTTCCTCTCCTCCTTCTTTGGCATGGCCTCTGGACTCAGAAGCGGTAGGCAGGAGTTTCCCCAACCACAGAGACCACCGCTGGTTTACAGCAATGCAACAGAGCAACCCCGCCATTTGCACCTTCCTAGAAGAAGAATAATTTCCATGCAGGGTCCTAATTACAGCAGAAAGAAAGGGTTGTCCTGCTCTCAGTCTGAGAGCAGCACAAAGGAGCATGGTAACGGACAAAATTCCAACAGTCCTGGGCATGTTTAGCAACATTGCTGAGAAAAATCCAGTCCTGAGCAGCTCCCGAGGAAATCACACCCCCTTGTCTGCCTCAGATTCATTGATTCCCCCTCCAGCTGCAGCTCCCCAGCCATTTAAATGACATCAGATAATTAAACATACTATGAAAGCAACTACAGTGTGTATCAAAGCTCTCTTGGGTTTCACCAGAGATGCTTCAGCTGAAACCTTCAGTTCTTAAATTTTCTCGTAAGCAGCCTGTTGGGACTGGCAGGCCACATACTTTTGTCACCACCTGTATCTTTAGTACATGGGTCCCATCTGCCCAGGCAGCAGCCTCTAGTATGCAATGCCATTATCCTGACTCGGTGTATACTTCTCCAAGCTGCATCTCAGTGCCACAAGCAGGAGAAGCTGCAAGCCACTCTGCAGAGCCCCGTGGACTTTTGTCCATCATTGTGCTGAACGGTCGCTCAGAGAATTACCTACAGATTTATTACCCTTCAATGTAAGTTGAGAAGAACGTTGCCGTCTCTATTCTTACAGAGATTTACAGCTCATTCTTCCTAGAAATGGGGCTTTTTTCTTTTTTAATTGAGTGATCTGTCTTTTGGGGAAATATTTTATTTTGTGCTGTATGTTTCAAGGTCTTTGACTGTGTCACTTCCACTTTATTTAGCTACCCTGTCATACCAGCCTTGGGTACTCCCTGCTCCACTATCCATGGCAACCTTCATGGCTCATACATTTATTTTTCCTTTTACACATATCCATCATTCTTCCCAAAATGACTCTCAAGACCAGAATGTGGCCCTAAATTAGGACTTATCTACATGGGACACTTTTCCAGGGATTTTGGGATAACTCCTCTTTGGGGAAAGACTTGCTGCAGCATACGTGTGCACAGCTGGGAGTTATACCACTAAGCTGTCATAGTTCACTGCACCTTTGTGCCACGATAAATTAGTACAAGCACTAACTCAGAAAAAGTCCTTGGCTATTACTGGAGAAAGGTCAGTTAAGAACTGCATTCGCTGTGTGGCCGCATCCAAAAAGCAAACATATATGAGGCTATATAAGGGGTGGGATGAAGGGTTATATAATTCAGTTACACAATGTATGTGATTGCTGTCATCAGATGACTGTCTTCAGTGCTTGTTACTCTATTTCAAAAATAAATAACAGGACTGAGGAGTTCAGGGACAAGCAGCGTTCTTACAACGATGAACAAAAAAACTAAAACAAGGATTGGAGCCATTTATCTGGGAAGGATAAGATGTGATAAATCAAATAATGAACTGTCTAGGACATATGGATTAAGAAGGCCTGTTTTCCCTTTCTTGTTATAAAAGAGCAAAATGTCATTCAAAGAGATGAGAAATAGCAAATTACAATTTTATAGCAGAAGCATTTGCTTGACATAATTACAAACCAGGGAGCTCTGGAACTTACTTAAAACCCAAAATGAGAGAAATCTTGATGTGGTAACAGGCAGATAGACAGTTGCAACAATGAAAGCTAAAAAAAAAAAACAACAGCAAAAAAAAAACCAACAAAACAAACAAACAAAAAAAAACCAGAAGGAAGATAAATGCTTTGGTATCTATTATATATAGGGGATTGATACTACACCATCAGGGAAAAAGATAGCAGGGCTTGTTTCCACCCTCTACTGATGTAGCAAAAACCTTCTCAGAAACAAGCTATCCCACCAAACGGCCATGCATCCAACAGTACAGTGATGTCTGTGTTCCTAAGAAACAATAACAGCACTGAAGGCAAAGGACCTGCACCTTATTTCCAGAAATGTGTAATGTCTGCCTATTGTGCCCTTGCTGATACTTAGCATGGCTGCGCACACTAGACCCACTGTTCAGAAACAACTTTCAAAGATGACAGTTCAGCCAGTGAAAAATATTATGTCTGAAAGAGCTCAGATTTGGTGAACTTTCATCAGATCTGAATTCCAGCTCTGGTTGCCCTGGAAACACTGGGATGCTGAAGACACCTCATCTCATCTTGGGGCAGCTTTGTCTGAGGGGTTTGCTAAGCACCAGGAGCCTCGGCCACTGCAGCACTTGCCGAGACACCAATGAGAGCATTGATTTCACTCAGCAACTGCAGGGCAGGTCAAATTGCTCCTTCCTGGAATTAATATTGGTTCACATCCAGGCCAGACCTTTTGAGCTGAGTTTTCTTAGTTCAAATACACATCTGTGCCATACAGCAGCTGCTCCTGGCTTTGAGTTACTCCTTCCCCCAGGTGGGTGCAGATACAGTGTCTCTTATTTGCCCTGACAAAGCGGCAGAGGGAGCTCAGGCAGTTCAGACATATCCTAAAAGGAAGTGAACAGTGAATAGACTCCTGGCCACTGTGTCATGGTTTGCTACCAAACACACAGCTGTTGTCCAGTTGTATTGTGAGATGGAGCCAGACCAACTATTCTTCTCATCTCTGTGACCGGTTTTCCACCAACCTTCTTGATTGCCTGGCCTCCATGCTACTTGAAGCTGAGACACTGCAGAGTTTGTAGATTTCATTAGGAGTTATATGTGCTCAGTGCCTCTCGGACCAGGACCCTATTTTATTCTGCTCTAAAGGATGATGTTTTGCGGCCAAGTTTCTCCCTCAATCCCAAGGTTTTACAAAACTTTTTTATTAAAGTTATGCAGCCAGGATCTAAATCCCCAGATTACGGGGCATTCTAGGAGTTAATCATAGAAACATTTAGGTTGGAAAAGACCTTTGAGTCCAACTATAAACCTAACACTGCCAAGTCCACCACTAACCCACGTCCCTCAACACCACATCTAACATCTTTTAAATACCTCCAGGGATGGTGACTCAACCACTTCGCTGGGCAGCTTGTTCCAATGCATGATAACCCTTTTGGTGAAGAAATTTTTATTAATATCCAATCTAAACCTCCCCTGGTGCAACTTAAAGTCATTTCTTTTTGGCCTATCACTTGTTACCTGGGAGAAGAGACCAACCCCCACCTCGCTACAACCTCCTTTCAGGTAGCTATAGAGAGCGATAAGGTCTCCCCTCAGCCTCCTTTTCTCCAGGCTAAAAAACCCAGTTCCCTCAGCTGCTCCTCATGGGACTTGTGCTCCAGACCCTTCACCAGCTTCATTGCCCTTCTCTGGACACGCTCCAGCACCTCCATGTCTTTCTTGTAGTGAGGGGCCCAAAACTGAGCACAATATTTGAGGTGTGGCCTCACCAGTGTGGAGTGTAAAGGGGCTGTTAACCAACACCCCTGGGTCCTCTTCTGCCAGGCAGCTTTCCAGCCACTCTTCCCCAAGGCTGCAGCACTGCATGGGGTTGTTGTGACCCAAGTGCAGGACCCAGCACTTGGCCTTGTTGAACCTCATACCGTTGGCCTTGGCCCATCAATCCATCTTGTCCAGATCCCTCTGTAGAGCCTTCCTACACTCAAGCAGATCAATACTCCGTCCCAACTTGGTGTCATCTTCAGTCTTACTGAGGGTGCGCTTGATCCCCTTGTCCAGATCATTGATAAAGATATTAAAGAACCAGGCCCCAATACTGAGCCCTGGGGTACACCCCTTGTAACTGGACACCAACTGGATGTAACTCCATTCACCACCACTCTTTGGGCCTGGTCTTCCAGCCATTTTTTTACCCAGTGAAGAGTACACCCATCCAAGCCATGAGCAGCCAGTTTCTCCAGGAGGATGCTGTGGGAAACATTCAAAGGCGTTACTGAAGTCCAGGTCAACAACATCCACAACCCTTCCCTCATTCACTAAGCAGGTTCTCTTGTCGTACAAGGAGATCAGGTTAGTCAAGCAGGACCTGCCTTTCATAAACCCATGCTGACTGGTCCTGATTGCCTCGTTGTCCTGTACATGCTGTGTGATGGCACCCAAGATGATCTGCTCCATAACCTTCTCTGGCACCGAGGTCAGGCTGATAGGTCTGTAGTTCCCCGGATCCTCCTTCCAGCCCCTCTTGTAGATGAGCATCACATTTGCTCACCTCCAGTCAACTGGGACCTCCCTGGTTAGCCAGGACTGCTGAGAAATGATGGAAAGTGTCTTGGTGAGCACTTCCACCAGCTCCCTCGGTACCCTCAGGTGGATCCCATCTGGCCCCATAGACTTGTGCGTGTCTAAGCGCTGTAGTAGGTCACTCACCATTTCCCCTTGGATTACAGGGTCTTCATTCTGCTCCCCATCCCTGTTTTCCAGCTCAGGGGGCTGGGAACGTGGAGAATGATTGGTCTTACTATTAAAGACTGAGGCACAGAAGGCTTTAAATACCTCAGCCTTTTCCTCTCCCCTTGTCACTGTGTTTCCCCTCACATCCAATAAAGGATGGAGATTCTCCTTAGCCCTCCTTTTGTTGTGAACATATTTATAGAAACATTTTTATTGCCTTTTACTGCAGTAGCCAAATTAAGTTCTAGTTGGGCTTTGGCCCTTCTAATTTTCCCCCTGCATAAACTCACAATGTCCTTGTAGTCCTCCTGAGTTGCCCACCCCTTCTTCCAAAGGTCATAAACTCTCTTCTTCCCCCTGAGTTCCAGCTGCTTTGGCTGGAACTGTTCAGCCAGGGTGGTTTTCCCCACTGTCTTGTCTTTTGGCACACAGGGAAGGACTACTCCTGCACCTCTAAGATTTCCTTCTTGAAGAATGTCTAGCCTTCCTGGACTCCTTTGCCCTTCAGTAGTGCCTCACAAGGGATTCTGTCAACCAGGCCCCTAAACAGGCCGAAGTCTGTCCTCCAGAAGCTCAAGGTAACAGTTCTACTAACCTGCCTCCTTACTTCTACAAGAATCAAAAACTCCATTATTTTGTGATTGCTGTACACAAGACAGCCTCCAACCATCACATCACCCACAAGTCTTTCTCTGTTGGTGAACAACAGGTCCAGTGAGGTGCCTTCCCTAGTTGGCTCATTCACCAATTGTGTCCAGAAGTTATCTTCCACACACTCCAGGAACCTCCTAGCCAGTTTCCTCTCTTCCGTATTGTATTTCCAGGAGACATCTGGTAAGTCGAAGTCCCACATGAGAACAAGGGCTAGCAATCGTGAGGCTTCTCCCAGCTGCTTATACAAGATTTCATCTGCCTCTTCATCCTGGTTGGGTCATCTATAACAGACTCCCACCATGACATCTGCTTTGTTGGCCTTTGCCCTGATTCTTACCCATAAACACTGTACCCCTTTCATCACCATCATCAAGATCTAGACAGTCAAAACACTCCCTAACGTACAGCGCTACACCACTGCCTCTCCTTCCTTGCCTGTCTATCCCTTCTGAAGAGCTCATAGCCATCCATTGCAGCACTCCAGGTGTGTGAGTCATCCCACCAAGTTTCTGTGATTGCAACTACATCATAGTTTTCCAACTGCACAATGTCTTCTAAGTCTTCCACTGATCATGCTGGCATGGGAGCTCGCCTTGGTGACTGAGTGGGATTGTCTTCACAGCAGAGGACTCAATAGCTCTGCTATAACAGCTAGCTGATGAGCACATGCCAGAACTTCATGACTAAGACCCAACCATAACTGATACGTGCTTGTTTTTAAAAAGAAGCAAGTAGTTAATGGCTACCATAATTAATTATAATTACTGTTCTCTCTGGAATGCCTTCTGCTTAAGAATCTCCACAAGTTTTTTCTGCACTGGTTTATTTGATGGCCCTGTTCTGTGAGGTATGTTATATCTACAACCACGGGCAAGTCACTTAGCAGCCCTTTAACTTTCACATTAATAGAATGAGGTTAGTAAGAACATCCTGTTTTACTGGCAGGAAGATACTATTCAAGACTACGGTTTGTTCAATTTAGAAGAAGCTGGAGACCATATAAGTATTTAAGTAGAGACCCATGGAGGAAACAAAGGTAGAGGAAAGCACCAGAACAAGAACCTTGACTGTCCTCCACACTTGCTGTCAGCCCACGCCAGTGGCATAACAGCTTCAGGCAAACCAGAGTCAAAGTGGATTTGACGATTGGCTGTGGGCAAGGTTTCCACTGGTACATTTCTTAGCATTCAGGTTAAGTAGCCATTAGGGCTGAACACAAGCTTTGGTTTAGATTTTTGTTTTCTCGAGGTGTCCAACCCAAAATGGGCTTCCTAGTTGTTTCCTTAGTAACCAGCCTGTATGTCAGAAACATATTTAAGATTATTATATATGAGATAAACAACTCAAGATTAAAACGGGTTCAAATAGTAGCTCGTATCTACCTGATTTAGGGAAGAAAGCCACAGAATTTCCTCCATTTCTATTAATTCTTTTACGTACATGGGAGGAAGTGTCTCTGGACTAGAAATCATGAAACTATCAGCTCTGCTGTATGTTTGTTGTCTGGGTAAAGAAAGAAGCAATTACAGTTAAGGGAATGGTAGGAAAAATAACTGTTTCTGGATATTTCTTTCCAACTTTAATCGACGTTAGTGCTGTGGAAACTTTAGTGTTTATATTTAATGTCTAAGTTAACAACTCTGCAAATTATAAAGTTCTTCTCAGCTAAAAGCAAGGATAGGGAGCACATTTTACGTTTTACACTCAGAATGAATGGCTAAGAAGAGTTTCATTTGCAGACAAATATTCATGCCTGATCTTTCATGCCCTTGAGTATGCAGGGAATGGAAACAGCATCACATTACTTCTTGGTCTAGATGGAAACAACACAGCCCTAATGTTGAATCCGTTCACAGAATAAATCCCATGAATAGCTGCTGAGGATATCAATATGAGGAAATAGTGAACTGAACATCTATCCCGCAAATAGTCAGAAAAATAAAAAATAGATTGTGGCTGTCCTGGTTTTGGTATCCCTGAAATGTCTGGGCCTAAAAGCCAGTTGGGTGCCCGGTTCCCATCTAGATTAACAAATTCATTGAGAACCAAGTGGAGAGGTTGTGGGGAAAGAAACAAAGGTAAGAAATTGAAATAAAAGAAGGGTGATGGAGGGAAGCTGGGCAGTTGCAGATAAGCAGTAGCATGGATAGGCGAAGGGGAAGAGTATCAAATGAAGGAACTGTTCAAAAGAGGAAGGAGGAGAAAGAGGAAATGGGATGGGGTTAAAGGCAGCAGGTAGAGAATAGTTCAATGTTCTTCTTTCTGATTCAAGATGGGTACTACCAGGGAGTACCCTGTAAGAGAAAAACCACCAGATAAAAGAGACAAGACCTCTAAGAGGGTGGAGGGAGAAAGATACCAGAAATAGAGCCAGATGTGAGTGTTGGATTTGACGTATAGCACAGCCCTTAAATTTCACTCTGCTGCCCTCTCCCTTTTTGACAAATGGCAGATTTCCATAAAGTGACGCAACGCAGTCTTAAAGACTCAAAGAGTTGGAAAATGATCTTGGATAGCTGTGATCTTGTCAGTGATAGAGGAAGGATTCCAGGGACAGCACAATCAAGAGAGAAGGACAGGATGAAGATGGTTGCAAGGAGTGAGAGTACACAGAGGTTATGGGATGGGAGGATCAGAAAAGAGAGAAATGTTAAAGATGAGGAAGAAAAGCAAAGTGTAAATAAAGTTTTATGCTGGTGAGTGGAGGAATGGGGTGGAGAATGAAAGAAGGAAGAGATGACTGTTCTAATGTGGATTAGGATGACATCAGAAAAACTGTCTGTGCATTAATGCTGACACAGCAACCAGTTAGCCCAGGCTAGAAATAGATAATTGATACCATCCTTTGGGAGCTACCATTCATCAAAGCCCTTTAGTATAACCCTAGAAACCACCAAGCTCTCCTTGCCCTTAATTTGTTTCAATGGAACACTTCCTGCCTCTTCCTGTATTTTTTAGCGACTTCTTGCAACCTTTCTTTATCGTCAGCACTTTAAGCAAGTGATAAGGTGCTGGTAACCTCGTTTGCAATTTGCAGTTCATTAGAAGTTCAGTCTGAGGCAAGGGCAGCGCTTGAGTGTGGGGTGAATTGTTGAGCAGATGTGTTTGGTATGATCCTTGTCTCTGCCAGCTGGTTATAGGTACCACCTAATGCTGATCAGTCAGCACTCACTGGGGTTTCTTGCTCTGCAACTCTGGTGTCAGTGGTGATAACCATCCACATGGGGAAAAAACCCCAAGTATGAGGTGCTCAAAAAACACGAAGTTAAACACAAGGTCACTTAGAAAAACAAGGGGCAGGATAAGATGAGACAGGGACAAGACAAGTGAGCGCTGAGGAGGTACTTAGCACACACATCAGTTGCCACTGAGTTACGGGTTGCCAGAAGGAGTCCCAGCTCCTGTGTTTCACGCTCACCAAAATGCCATTCAATGAAAATGATGATTTTCAGTGCTCCTCTTCTCTCTGACCTGCGAACTGTTCAATGCCAGGAAGCCTCCAGACCCGGGACTGTGCCCCTTTTACCGAGAGCATGGACTGCACACCCAATCCTGCAATTGGGCTGAGAAAGGAAAATGGATGTGGATGAGGTTAAGAGATTTATATTTGAAAACACAGGGGAGCCCATCTCCACGGGGTACAGTGCCCTAATCATATATACAGCACAATGCAACTCCAGGCAGAAACCTAACAGCCTTCTCAGTATTTCTGGTTTCCACTGTTGTTCTGCAAGCAGCAACTTTAAGCACCACAAGGAAGGTCAAAAAGGTGCCAGAGGAACAGGGGCAGCTCCCACATGCTCTGAAATATACTCTGAAATACTCTGAAAAACAGGTTGCCCAGAGAAGCTGTGGCTGCCCCATCCCTTGAGGTGTTCAAGGCCAGGTTGGATGGGGCTTTGAGCAACCTGGTCTAGTGGGAGGTGTCCCTGCCCAGGGGAGGGGTGTTGGAACTAGATGGTCTTTAAGGACCCTTCCAACCCAAACCATTCTATGATTCTATGATTCTATGAAATATATGCAGGATTTGAGCCTGTCACATGGGAAATGTCCTTCAACACAGAATTTCCAGAAACGCTGCAGCTCAGCAGTACAGCTCCTTATCTGTAATCTCTGCTCTCACCTAGCAAAGGAGAAAGTTGACTCCCCAGTCCGTATGGTCAGAGCTCTTCTGTGTTTTATTTGCTTGTTGCTTTTTCCCCTTTTACAGTATTTCAAGGATCTCCAAGGTTCTTGCCCAGATCTCAGCCAGGATCTCTTCTGATCAAGTTTCACAATGTAAATTCTGGTTTACAGTCCAAGACTGGTCCCTTAAGATGGTACTTCCAGAGTGTTTGTGCTCTTGTTCATCTTCATGCAGGTGCAGAGCTTTATGCTGACTCAGGGGCTTCCTGTGCTTATACAGAGATCAGTGCTGGGGACTGTATCTTTGCACATTGAAACAATAAGATCTGAAATAAAGTTAATAATCTGGGAAGTGACTCCTTTTTCTCCCACTGCTGCTTGGTATGTTCATGCAACAGATGTACGAAGCAAATCTAAGCATCTCCTATATTGTCAGCTGTTGGCATGATTTAGAGTCTTGTATCACCACAATTTGCTCTTCTTTTTTCTTTAATCTGCTGGACGAAGGTAATAAAGATTTAAATACTACGTGTAAACCCATCTGTCCTGGCAGAGTGGCTGGAGTTGCGCAGAGCCGCAGAGCTGAGGATCGTTGTAATCAGCTTGCTGGGTGGTTCTGCCTGTGGCCAAATGGATTCCATATGTGAGGTTGTCTGTCATGCAGAAGGCTGTCATTAGCTCCCTTTCTAAGAAGTCCCTCTGCTCTTCCAAATTAAATACACTGGCACCTAACCCAGCACGTTGTCTTGCCATGATGGTGTCAGTATGAAGAGAGCTCTTCTTTGGTAACTTCTGAAGGTAAAACGGCCCTGTTAATTTTTTTTTTTTGACTGCAGGCAGATAATGTTGCTATTTTTTTCATTTTATTCTTGACACGTGTTTGAGCTTTTCCATGAAGATGATTCCAGTGCCCAGATAGCTTTGAGGAACATCATCTTGGGTGAGGAGAGTAGTCTGGATTGAAGATACGCCATAGCTCCACTTTAATTTTAGGCTCAGACAATTCACAATTAAGAGAACAAGCTGCCACTCTGCATGTCTATGTTACATGCTGGACAATCAATCAATCATTCATTGCAGCCACCATCTTCATCCTTGTTTCTCGTTTTATCTGGAAGGCAGGTTCTTGTGCCCAGGGTTCCTCGGAGGATCTTTTATGACAGTGGGCAAGGTAGATGCGGAAAGGGAGAAAGTGAACTGCTTTCCATATCCCATGGGAGTCATCAAGTGTAATGAGTTTAAACGGAAACAAAAGAGTTAAATTAGAGATGACAGAAACCTTTTTGATATAGAGGACAGTGGATAGATGCCTAGGAAGACTGTGAAACCTCTAGCACTGGCAGTTTGTCCAATCTGTTTCTCATCTCCCAGGAATTAGTGGGGGGATAGCTCATCTGGATTTTTTACCAGCCAGTTTTTCGGCTCTGCTTTCTGCTGTTATGTAGCAGCAGATGTTTAGATTCTGAGTATTTTCCAAAGCTACCCAATTATTATTAGGTGTAATTAACAGCAGAATCCTTAATCCATAAGCCTGCTCTGGGCTGGACCCAGTCCTATTCTGTATTTATAAAATAAAACCTCAGTGTGAAGATCACCTCTTTGAAAAGCAAAAGGCGATGCTAGCTCCCAGTATCTCCCTGTTAGGTAAAGAAATACTTGTGGAATGTAGAAAGCAAGGGATATTACTAGAACACATAGCTGCTTGCCGTAACTGTAGCACAACTTAACATTTACAAACTCTCCAAATCTATTAGTGCTGACTTAATTACCTAGCCACATATCTAAACTCAAATGTTCAGGAAAGTGATTAATATTACTCAGAGCTACCAGTTTATGGATCATTGTCTGTAATCAGGTTGTGGTAGTTCAACGAGATCCACATTTCCTGTGGTTGACAATGGATTATTCACATAGGATGTGCAGCATAATTGAGTTAAGGTTATGGAAGCAAACATACCTTCTGGAATTTGCCTGGTCTGAGTCACATAGTTTGGTAAAGATAAAGTTGCATAAATCAGGGGTATTTTTATGCACTTGCACTAAACAAACACTATGGTCATGCGTTCTGAAGAATAAGAACAGTGTGATAGGAACAGTCTTGGTCCATACTAGGATCTGGTTAAATAAATTAGAAGTACAGTGCAGTGTTTGGGAGGTTTCAGTTATAAAGCTATTTCAAGAAACCCATGAGGATTTCACTAAACTCTGCAGCTGCAATGTGTGCAGGCAAACAGGATGCTGTTCTATCACCAAAGGAATAACAAACAATTCCAAAAGAGGGGGTAATTTAGTTAAATATAGCACTTGAAATAATATACTAAGAATTCACGTCTTTTGTGGTCATTCTACCTTTTTTATGCAGTGGATAGTAGCAAAATCCTCAAACTGCTAATGGTTGCAAATGGTGTTCTTGTAAGAGAAGAAATGAAAATTTGGAGATAACAGGCTGAAGGACAGCGAGGCAAGCACAGGCTCTAGGAAATAAGATAAAAAGAAAAAAGCAGCCGAATGTCTGAGGTCATTGCTTTTTCTGCTTTCTAGGCCAGATCCTTGAGGTCTTAAATGCACAGCAACGCTGAGAAAAATGTCTGATACTCTAACCACTGCAAGGGTTTTGATGGTCAATGCGTGAGCTTATTCCCTTGATTTAGTGCAGATTGAGGACCGATTTCTGTTGTATCTAAGAATCCATACCTGATATCAGCCAAAGCAGATGCTTCAGGAAGAGGGTAAGAATTGGACAAAGCAGACTCCCAGTTTGCAACCATTTGCAGCTCAGGGACTTCCTGAAAAGGTGGGCTCGGTATATTAATAACCCTCAATCTCTCTCTCTTCCTTGAAAGGATGCTTTTGAAGCCACACCAGCATTTAGTTCCCACCACACACTGTGTCAGGAAGTTCCAAAGTTTAACTACAGGCATGAAGAATCACTTCCTTCCGTTTGCTTTGAGCTGGTCCTGTCCTACTTAAAATTCCTGCTTTCTTATTCTTTTCTTGGAAAATGCAATGAAAAATCAATCTCTCCGCCTTTTTCATGATATTCATGATGTTACAGATTTATCCTGGTCATGTCTCAGATTGAAGAGACGAACCTATTTAGTTCTTCCCTACATTGAGCAGTTCCATACCCATCATCCTTGTTATTCTCCTCTGAATATTTTTAGTGCTATTGTTTCTTTTTTAACTGAGAGCACCAGAGCTGCACACAGGATTCGAGCTAGAAAAGCCATAGATTTATAAAGTTGTGTAACAACGTTCTCTGTTTTGTTCTGTGTCCCTTTCCTGGTGATTCCTAATATTTGATTTGCGTTATTGACTGCTACTAAATGCTTAGCTGACATTTTCATGGAACTATCTATTATAGCCCAAATTTTTCACTCCCAGCTGGTAATGTCCAGCTCAGGGCCTTCGGTTCACATGTGAGCTGAGGGCTGCTTTTCCCCTTGTGCATCATTTCATGGTCCAGTCACTGAGATTCTGCAATTCCTCAGAATCTATCCTCATCTTTAACACGCGGAGTAGTTTTGTATTGTGGCTAAACCTTCTCACTTCACTTTTCACTCCTTTTCTGCTCATGTATGAGTGTGCTGAGCAAACAGCACATATGTCCAGGGGATACCACTGCTGATCAACCTCTACCACAAGACCTGACCATGAGCTCCCACTCTCTGTTTCCTAGGGTTTTTATTCATTCCTTTTTTATTCATCTAGGGACCTTCCCATTTACGCCTTGACTTTCTTTAAAAGCCTTTGGTGAGAGATGCTGTCTGCAGCTCTCAGGAAGTAAAAGCTGGTTATATCAACAGGATATCCTTTATCCAAAGGCTTGTTGACACCTTCAGAGAACTTCAGTAGGACCATGTGGCAGGACTTCCCTTTATAAAAGCCATGCTGTCTCTTCCACAGCACATCACATTTACCCACGTGTCCACTAATTCAATTTTTTTTTGCTAGTTTCTACAAAGCAGCAGTACAACACCAATCTGCACTTAGCTTCTCACACTGCTGGAAGAGCTGAGACCTGGTGTTCACCTGAAAGGCTGAGACAAAGGCACTCCCACTGGGTCTGTATTTCCCAGGCTGCAACTTTCAGGTGCCGGAAGAGCAGGAGTTGGGATATTTTTTCCAGAATTTCCTCTTAGTGTTTATTGTTTTCGGTCAGATGTACAAGCAAGTGCATGACACTCACAGAGCAGCATCATTTCCCCATGTCAGGACTCTTCTACCTACCCCAGAATGTTACAAGCAAAATTTCCTGCTGCGGTCGGTCCTCTCCGCCTTATCAGAACTGCAAGATGAACACTCGCCTCCCTTCAGTTGCATCTCTACGGGGCAGGAAATGCCTCTTTCTCACCGTGTCCCTTAAAAACCTGGGGGTGGGAGCCCTGCCAAAAGAGGGAAGGAAGCACCAGACAATTTAGTTGCTGCCAGCCTCCAGTTGCAGTCAGTCCCCAAGGGAAACCGGTTATTTAGCGTGTGCTGAAATGATTCTGTGCAGTGAATCAGGAACACGTTTACAGCTCCCAGACAGCAAAACCTCCCCCTCCCTTTTAAGAGGGAAGTTTATGCAGGTGACAATCCGGCTTCATCGAATAAGCCAATGTGAATTATTTCCTGATCATTTCAATTATGATTTTTGGTTTTAAGTGTGCAGATTCATCAATCAATTCATCTGCACTGATTGCCTGGGAAAGCAGACGACTGGCTAAATCATCTAAGTAGTCTCATACCGCTCTTCTTGGGGCGGTGGGGTTATGACTTCTTCTTTAAATTTTGGAAAATATTGAAAGCAAAATAAATGATGGGAAAAGAGCAGCTGCTGAACAGCTCAGGAAGGGCCTTGTGGTCACTTCCTCAAAAATAAACCACCGAAAGGTAAACAAGCATACTTCCCTCTCATGAGGAGTACATTTCATCCCTTTCTAGTTTTTAACAACTAGAATGAAGTTGTTGAGTGAAGTGAAACCCCAGCACCTTTGAGCCTTGCATTGACTGCAGAGATCTTTCTGGAGCTGTGAGTTATCCCAATGAATGTATTGCTTTGACTGTTTTCACGAAACCCATTCCCATATATTGCACCAGGCTCACAGCATAAAGCTGACCTCTCTGGGAAGCTCAGAGAGGTGTAGAGAGTTTAGCAGATAGCAGTAGGAACCAGCTGTCACGCTGTAGAGTGACTCATGGTACAGAGTGCTGCTGGCAGGAACATAGACGTGCAGGAAGCAAAACTTCGTCAGATTGAGTAATTCAGGTGAGCACAAGCACAACACCTGAAGGCACGTACGTGGTGGGTGTGATGCATAAGGTTGTGTAACCCGGTGTGTCCTTACACAGATGACCTCAGGGGTCTATATTATACTTTCCCAGTACTTTGAATGTGAACCACACTGTCCCCTGTCATGGAGAAAAGCCTCCACTTGCCCGTACCAAGGGAAGCATGCCTCCTGCCTCTCTCCCAGCAGTCCTGGGATGCTCTCAGATTACCAAATCAAGAAGTGACTGGTTTTGTTCAGAAGGTTCCTGAGATCTCCTGCCGTGAGGGAAGATGGGATCTGTAGGCTGGCAGACCTCAGAATGCACTTTGCTGCTTCTCTCATTCCCTTAGGAAGAGCAGAGGTCATCTAAATCCCATCTGATTTACCAAGACTTAGTACACATCATTCCTATTAACTTCAGTAAGGAGTATCCATATCCTGTAGGAAGTTTTGAACACAAGGCTCCAACATGTTTTGATTCAACCCCTTCCCCATACATCAAGTAATGAAGTCACCATGAAGGGAAAAAAAGGACTTAGGAAAATCTTAAACAAAACCCCAAGCCTTATGAATTCAGAAGACCAAGAGCCACCTAAAACTTTGATTGTAGGTGAATGATGATGAGAATAAAATAAGTCATTTTTATGCATTTTTTTGAATAAATGGAAAAGCCATTAAAATAACATGGACCACCGTCTAAAATACCAATGCAGGCACAGAATAGCTGCCATGAAAATGCGTCAATAAATGGTCACGGAATCTGAAATGTGCGTTGTCAGCAAAATTGCACCTTCATTGAAAACAATGATATAAAAATCTCCTTTTGCTAATTTATTTGTACTCTGTCTCCAGAGAAACAGGAGCAAGGCAAGGTTTTTAGTCTCTTCTAGGCACTCTTCTCAAGCAATCATCCCAAAGTTAGTATAAAGGTATCAGTTATAAAGTGACATCTAAAAGAAATTGGTGCCTTGCCCATTCATTCCAGAAGAAGATGCCCATGCAGGACAACTTCCTCCAAAATGTTCTAGAAGAACTTTCTGGTAGGTAAAAACATACGTAGTTTTGATAAGAAGCTTGATAAATGAGTGAACTGCCTTGTAAATCATTACTGTCCTACTTAGGAGAGTATTGGATTAATTTGGTTTCCAATTTTAGACTTTTCTGCTCCTGTGTTATTCAGCTGATGGACTTGTACAAAGCATTGTATGCACTGGCATATTGACAGCAAAGGAGAAAGGAGAATTTGAAATATAGCTGCTGCAATGAACTCCTTTGCCCAGCCTGCTCTGTTCTTCCAGATATCTATTGAGGTAAATTCTAATATGCAGAACAGTCTCTCCTCTTTGCAGTGTACAGAGCTGTCCTTGTTCACTCATGCATGGAAATCTACCTTGAAAGCCAGAGGCAGCAAAGGAAGTTCTCCTATGGAAAACTCACAGGGTTCTCTTAAGATCCCATCTTCTGTCCAGCTGCAGGGATGGTTGCACATCTATGAGAGCAATGCAGAGTTGAAAATGTGCAGCCATATGAAAACAAGCAGCAATAGCAGGGGATGGATGGAACATCCTGGAGGAAAATCCACCTACATCCCTGTATGATCAAGATGTGATTCATTGATTCATCTCGGTTACACAGGGTTTTCTGTAGGAAAATCTGGAATATACTGAGCTCCACTGACTCTCCTCGCAAACCTTGTACAGCTGTACCTGATGAAGAGTACCTGAACTGCAATCATTCGGTCTCCATTTGCTTCTGGCTCATGTTTGCTACTTTTTGCCTTTTGCTCAGTTAACAGTGAGGAACGTTCATATAAACACAAATTTGAAGGAAATGACTTGGGAGTAGCTGCCTGCTATGGAAATGCATGTGGAGGTCATTTGTGAATATCCACAAAGGAGACCTAGTTCAGGATTAACTTCTCCAGCCAGAGCAGATAAACTTGACTTGTGATTCATGTGTCCAGTCAAAACTGACAGCACAGTTCAGTTTAACCCATATGCCATGAGCTGCTAATGGATAATTGATAAACCATGACTTTCTGAAAAAAATATATGTGAAATACAGAATGAATGTGATAATAAACTGCTCTGTTACCTCCTGAAGAAGAAAAAAGATTACATTTGTTGAACAAACTTCAATACATCACTTCTCACACTGGTACTGAAGGACAGCTGTTACAGGATACACAGCTTTGTAGGGGTCTGGGTAACTGTGATTTTATTATACAGTGGATCTAACCTACCTTTTACCACTGCTGAGAAGGATGTCCAGCTCCCTGATGCCATCCCTAACCTCAGCATGCGTCCTGCAGCTTCCATTTCACCACACCGCTATGTCCCCGACCCACACTGTGCCACCAGGGAGTTAAACCAGCACACAGCCCTCAAGTTTTTATGCCACAGTAGGGTGGTTTTTTTTGTAGTTCCCAGTATGAACATGCAGCAGGATCACCACAATGGACATAGTGGATATGTGTACCCTGGTGAGCCTGACCATCCTTTCGAACAGCAGCTACCCGTTAATTAGGATCAAAAATAGGAAAAAATCTCATTCTCAGCCTCCTAATGCCATCATGCCATGAAGAGAACAACAGTGGATGCCAGGGAAGAAGCAAAGGGCGGTAAGGGTAAGAAACATGCAGTCACGAATGACCATAAGAATTCATTTCTGCCATAAAATATGAAAAAAATTCATAATATGAAATATCGGAGAACCATCTCGAAACCTTGTCCTCTAGCAGTTTGTTTTAAAAGTAGTAGTTATGGCTTAACATCTCCTGAAAGTACGTGAATGCCTCACAGCACAGACTAACAGGCAGGGCTGCAGACCTGGGGAACTTGCAATCTAATTAATGCTAGACAGCATGAGGGCCGCTGTTGATAAAAGTGAAATGGAGGAGCACCGGGTGAAGCTCCTGATTGCAACAAGTACCAGCATGTGGCTTAGTCAGGGGCACAATGTAGTGGTTTGCTGGACAGGGAGGAGGGAGAGCCTCCAATGTCTGGCAGTGAAGGGACCAGGGGAATATCTGGCTGATGCTGTTTTAAAGTTTTCTGGAAGCTTTTCCTATTGATTCCCCCCACGGAGATATGTGGGGAAAGGGTGGTTGTTAGGGAGGGATCTGAAGGAAAAGGGGCTGCAGCACTCTTCCCACTCTCAGCATGGCCTTGTGCTGCTGCAGGCGTTGATGCAGAAAGCAAGCATACCAAATTAGTGTGCAGAAATAGGGGGTGACAGGGACACATCTGCTGCCTGAAAAACTGACCTGGAGGGATGTGAGCAGCTGGATATGTAAGCACGTATCATATCGATTAGTGAACGGGCTCCTATAACTGTCAGGATTACACGCGGTGTCAATACAAGTTACGGAAAGGCACTTCAATTAAGAGAAAAACCAATAACAAAAAGACATTTCTGTTCTTTAGAAACACTGGCAGGAGAGGGTTATTTCTAAATCACTGCCCACACTGAGTCATATTGTTCACAGAAATTAGTCTGCCCTGAAGCAGAAAGTTCAGGAGCTGTCAATGGCAAAGCCAGCCATGGGTATGAGCTCATGAGAGGTTGCCAGTTCCGTGGGGTTAGGCTGATCCCATCATGGATGTGAAAGGTCTAAAGAAAAGGCAGGGTGTGGGAAGAAGGTTTGTTGGGTGACCTGCTTCCATTGGACGCGGTGCTGAGCCAGGGGCTTTGCGTGGTGGTAAAGAACACTTCTGGGGGAGCAATGCTGCCTGATCATATATATAACAGACATCATGCATCCTTTAAGTGCTGCATCTCCCTCCGCGGCCTGCTGGATCTATGGTGTTATTCTGCTCCAAGCGGTGCAGCAGGAGACCACTCGATGCAGATACACTTCTCCATTCAAGTCATCCCACAAAACAGGAGGCTTGCTGTCATTTCCAGAGATGACACTGAAATTCCATTAAACCTCCTAAGCCATGCTCGAAGAGAAACTATTCAGGTTTCTCCTGTCTACCATTAGGGATTAGTGTTAGGAATAATCATTGCTTCACACTTGCATCTCTCCACTCATACAGCATTCCCAAGGTGTATGTGTTTTTCATAGTTCCTCCATTTTGGCTCTTAAATAAGCTGTTATATACTGACAGCCTCTAAACTGAACCCAGAAGTGTTTACTGGACTGAAAAAGACATCACCAGATGGCTCCAATATCAGCCTAGAAGGATTTCTGTTCTTCAACAGGCTCTAAATGTGGCTGAAAAATCAGCAGGCTGTGGAGTGTCTGCATAGTCAAATCACCTCTAAGAGGCTTCGTAATTGCGTTCACTTCTGCCGTGCTGGAAAATGAGGATAATAATCTCAATGTATTACACTTAAACTGGGGCTAGACTCCATATGTAATAGTAATAAGAACCACAGACTGATGTTTTAAAGGCAGCTAGTGGGGCTCAGCACTTTGCTTAGTGGAAAAGGAGATGCCAAGCTACCTTAGTTCGCTTAAGAGTCACAGTCATGAACGCCTAAGTTTCCAGAAGTCCCCAGTGATGGGGGGATCACCTATTTCAGATGGTGTGAAAGGGCTCGGTTCTGAGAAGTCAAGTCTTACACTCTCTCTAAACATCCGGCTCATGTAGTGATCTTAGGGTGAGAATCTAACAAACTACACATACAAAAACTGTAGGCATTTTTTGGACATTCAGATCAAAAATTGTTGTCTTATTAGTCACTAGCTTTAAGGTTGCAATATTCTTTCTGATACTGAAGCTTTACTAATCATGAAGGTATTTAATTTTGTCTTTTTTTGCTTCACTTTCATTTCTAGCTTTCACTTTCTGGCTCTGTGCACATGAGTTATGCTGAGGAGTTTCCTAACAGTTGGCCAGACTATCTACCAAAGAGTCTTGAACACATTTCCATTAACATCTTCTCTATCAAGTTCTTTTCAACAAAACCTAAAAAAAGACCTGGCCTTCTACCACCTTTTGTCTTCTTTTACTGCACTGGGGACGGTAAGCTGGGTGGATAAGTCATTAGTAGATAAGTCAGTTGAGTAGGTAAATCATACCACTGGGTTTCACTTTAAAGGAGTACTTTCCCTTTGTGCGGTAGGCTGGCAGCGCTTTTTCTAGCTATAATGCCAGTTTGAGCAATCCCAACATCTCCTCGTGCTGCCCACTCAGTTGTGCAAGTACAACTTTCCATGGGCTGCCCAATAAATCCTGCAGGGATCAATCTGGGATAACAATAACCTGACCAGACATGACTCCCTTTTTTTCTTAAAGCCCTTCTAACCCTTGTTGAGTCTACTTAGTGCTACCACTGAAGAATTGTGCAGCAGACTGCACCAAAAGCAAAAGGGAATAAATTTGAAAGTTGGTTTCAAATTACTTTTGTGAGACCACCAGCCTCATCGTTGTATGGAAATTCAGTGCAAAGTCTAATGTACTCATTTACCATCAAGCTCAGATCAGAGAATGTGCAAACTCTCACTCTGTAGTTGTAGTCATGTTGCAGGCACTAAACAACTTGTTCTTACTTGTCAGAGCAAAGACTTAAAAAACCTTCAGCAAAATTGTTCCCACCATGGACTCAAAAGCCCAGAGAGGGATGCTGAAGTTCTTCTACAGTCCCTGGGGAGAGCAAGGCATCTTGTACGGACAACATGAAACAAACACCGGCCAAGGGGTTGGATGAAATGAACCAACAGGAAACACAAAGCATGCAGCTGCTCTAGAACATCTCCCTTCTGTGCAGCCCACGGGCTGAAAAATGGGGTCCTGCTGTCAGCCTGGCTTTCAAAGCTGCCTTCTGCGGCTCAGCACCGTGGGGAGGAGTGTGTTATTCACCAAACTCATCCTTAGCTGGTTTGTCACCCTCTCTGGTCTTCAGTTAGGGACATTCAGAGGAATTTTGAAGAAGACTTTTCAGATCAGACAATGACACTTAGGGTATGATTCATCTCACCTCATTTTAGCAGTCCACAAAATGCAGGGTTGGGATTCAATTGCCTATCTAGGTAGTGCCATATAGGATATTCGGTGTCACGCAAGACCTCTATACAGGGCTGGCAGATGTGACACTGAACATAGAGGAGACCGGCACATTCTGCAGTGCCAGCCAGTGTTGCTCTTCTCACCTTTGTTAAGGCAATTAATGTCACCTGAGAAGTCTACATCTGAACTAATGGTTAAGTGTAGGGTGTCATTCACCCAAACAAATGCAGGTGTCTTCTTTAGGACATTAATTACACCCTGTGTTCAGCTGACTGGTGCCTCTTACTCTACTGAGTACAAAGGTGACCTGAGCCAGTTCTCAGGACCCACACCATAGATCCACACATAGCCAAATGAATTCCATGCCCAGGAGTTTTCAGGATGTGGTATCTGCTTAGGCAGGGTTGGCTTGACTGCAGCTGTACCAGGATCATTTCTTTAACCAAGAAGAATTTGTTGGCTCAATCCTTTGGACCTGTCAGTTCACAGACTTAGCACCAGCTGTGAAGGCAATAAAAATAGATGTTTCTTGTAATGGTCTTCAAAGCACTTGACAAAGACCACTAAAAAGACAGTGCCCTGTTCTAAAATAGTTGATTGAACTGGTTTGCAAGTTACTAGGCCCAGTGTAGGACACTCTGAGGCCTTTTCTCCTTGGATGTCAGTGGAGAGGGTCATCTTGGCCCTTTATGACTGTTGGTGGCTGTTACATGACTGCTGCCAGCCTAGTCCACCCCCCAAAAAATATGAAATCAGCCACAGAAGGTCAGGGTTCCTTCTTACAACCTTGTCTATGAGCTTCAACAAGGCCTGCAGAGAAAGACAGCCTGTGGCGCAGGAGCTAATTCTGACTCATCTAGTCAGACTTTGGCGATGCTGCTCTCCATGGTTTTAATCTTTTCACGTCTCCTTATATATTAATTTTCTTATCTGTACCATGTAAAACACTACGGGATCTCCCAACACTTTTTCCATCACAATTACCTGAAGTTGCACTCCAACCACTAACTCTTAACTAAAAGGTTTCCAGCCACTCAGCTTTCTGTTGCTCAACACTTCTTTCAAGCTAGTTGGACATTTCTGTTTAAACCAGAGTGTAAGTCCCTGCCCAGAACAAGTTGACTATTATTACAGAGCCTGCATCATTCGTTTGCTTGGCTCATTCAAGGCAAATCAAATAACTGGGTACTGCCTCATGCTGCCTGCAACTTAAATTAGAAAGAATAGACCACAAGGACAACTGCAGCTGTAGAAGAAGTGACTATAAATAAGGAAAGGAAAATGTTTCTCTTAGAAACCTTTGTTCCACAGAGGGAAATTGTAAAAGTAGTCCAGGATATTTTTGTTGCTGTTTTTTAATTTGAAATTTCATCTCTGGAAGCATTTAAAAACGTAGAGTGTTGTGCAATGTTTTCGCTGCAGTATGGTGATTGCTAAGATTAGCACAGTAACAGATCTTTTCAGAGTAAATTGCATATAATTAATAGGAAGCAGGAGGGAAAAGGAATAATTGTACTTTAATCTAAATGCAAGTTCAGTTCTCCCAGAAGGTGGAACTGTCACTAAGGCCATGCTAAAGAGGGGCCCTTTCCGTTCCTTTCAGCTGGGTAACGAACAACAATTATGTGCCTGTATTGCAAATTCTCATTTCCAATTTGAGATGAGTTTTACCAACGTGCAGGGATGTTCAGAGCTAGAATTTGTTTCAGGTCCTTCTAGCAAGGTTGGAGATTATTGCTTTGTGCTTCTGGCTTGTCTCCCATCCAATGTCAAAACACATTACAGACGTTAAAACATTTTTTCCTTGTGAAGGAGCTATATAAAACCTATGCAACACAACATACATTTTGGTCTCTAAGGCAGGACTTCATCGGTAACCTAAACATGGCTTCACTTCACCATTTCTAAGTGAGGCCTCAATGTCCTGCGGAAGGAAAGAGGAACCCCTCTCCAGGTGGACACACAGAGATTAAGCGCCAGGACAAAAGCTCCTACACTCCAGACAGGGTTTCTATGTGTTATAAACCTTGTGACACCTCAAAAGAGGGGATCCCACATCTCATTCCAAAATGAGTAATTACAGCCTTCTCCTCAAATCCTTTTGGAGCTCATGGTCAATACAGGTCCTGTGCTGAAGCCGCATGGCATGTTGCATGATGAGCTCCCATCTTCCATCCCACTGAAGCAACCAAATTTCCCAGTGGGTCATTGTGTGCAGCAATAAGGAGGGACAAGTCCACACACCTGCTCCACTCGAAGCATTTCTCAGCTCTTCACACAGATATTCCTCCCTGAAGACGTTAGAGCATCACAATATTGCCAGATGGACGGCTCAATAAAAGTACTGAAATAAATCATTGCAGCCAAGGTTTCACTTAGCTGCTGTTATTAATCATTAGCAATAGCTATTGCTAATTAATGTCATTACACATCATGACTATTAATCATAATCTGCTGATGCAAGACATATTGTCTCTCATAGATAAGAAAGAGGAAAAAAGCAAGCAAGCAAGCAATATCCAAACTTGAAAATTATGATGGGCAGCGTCTGCAAATTCGCATTGCAAACTTCATGCTAAAGGTAAGCCAGCATCCCTGCCTTGGTGGCTGCATCTCAGCTGTGTTTAAGCAGCGTCACTTGTCACAAAACCACACACCACCAAAACTGAGCATTCAGCTTTAAAATATTACTTAGTGTATGATGTCTTTTGATGATACGACCTCTTAACCAGGTGGGAATGAGATTTCAATTACGCTAATTGTCTCTTCCATAGCGCTACACTGGTCCTCCCTCCCCTCCCCTAAGAACACCCCCATGCTGCTATCTTTACATCAAGGTCTTTCAAAAAGAGTTAAACTGTTCAGATCAAATACAAGCTGTTAGGCTGTATGCAAAAATCACCAAGAAAATGCCCATGACCTTTGTTAGGAAGAAGGTGCGATTAGCTGACCCTAAAGATCCTTTGGTCCATGAAGTCTACAAAATGCTACCGCGCAGCAAATTATTTGTCATCAGAAGTGCTGGGTCATTGGGATTTGTTTGTCATTAGTATTTAAACCATCATTAATAACTCTTTTTTTTTCCTCATAAGGAAGGAAAGGGAGATTTCCTTCATTTTATATTTTAATCTCAAGTGGAAATTTAAATGCAGGTGTCTGAAGGTGAAATGCAAGACTGGAATCAATTCTGTAGCTCACAAAATTGATTTGCCCCAGACCTGAATTTGTAATATATCCCCTTAAGCAGGCAGTTGGGAGCTGCAAGCACTCCAGCACGCCTGCAGCACAGGAGAGAGCTCACATACGGCCTTCGGCTACCTGCCTTCACACTGATGAATGCAGACATTGCCTGCTCAGAAATGAAATCTCTAAGCAGGAAGTTATTGGCAGTGGTTTAAACAGAAATTCACTGCAATAGCAATTTCACAAAGGCACAATGCAAAGAACAGGACATATCTGCTGGCTTTGGGTCCGTAGACTCAGGGGTAATGGGGTGCCAAGGACGGTCGTATGGAGGAGAAGGTGTCAGTGCTCTGAAACAAAAGTATTTCTGCCGCACATTCAGATGGTCGCATCTCCATCTGCTACGGGAGAAAAGGCTGTTGGTCACAGTGATGAGCTCATTAAAATGAGATCAATAGAGATTTAATCTAACACTGAGGATTATTCGAAGTGGAATGCTCAATTAAGTGTGGAGAAAAAAAAACGTAACACATCAAATGAATTGCCAGCTGATTCCCCTGCTTTGTTTGGAATTTAGCCCAATGTTGAGGAGGGATGATAAGCTAAGGCAGAACTGTGAAAAACAGCTGATGCTAGGGGGTAGCGGTCAGCAAACACAAGTTAAATGTGCCACATCATTACTCAAAAATTTTGCAGCAAGCTCCACAGGTACGTAGCATTTGGCTAGGAGTATATGCCTGCCAATTTCTACTTCTGTTCACACCAGTGGCTGTAAGAATATTTGAAAGCTGCTAAGGTGAGGATTTGCAAATATAGGATTTACCATGGCTTTTGGAAAATTGGAAGCGTTAAGTGCGATGAGTGCTACAAAACGGGCCTTTTCTTTGCAGTTCTTCTGTAATTCTGACCATTTCTCCTTCCTTCGTCCTCCACCCCCAAAATCAAAACCACTGCTGCCTCCCCAGCTCTCTCACCTCTCCAAACAGCGGCCACACACAGGGACAAAGAGGATTCTGTTTTGAATGAAACATTTTATTCTCGAGGCATGAAAATGTAGTACCAGGCAGTAAGCCAAGCAGCAAGAAAAGAGAGACATACTCATTAATTAAAACAAGCATTGCTTGCTTTGAACTAATAAAATCATGTTAAAAAAATTGGAGCGATGAGTTCTCAGCCTCTTGAAGAGAAGAACATGCTCCAGCCCAACCAGAGGCAGTGGCACAGCAAGTGCCTGCATTGCTGCCGGAGAGGAGAGGCAGCGCGAGATGCATTCCCCAAACTTGCTAATTGGCAGGCACGGGGCCCCGTGCTGCTTACAGAGGGAAGAATTAATCTTAACATGAACAGCTATGTGGCCTGTTGGCACAATATCACAGCATTTTTATTTTTTTTTTCCAGCAAGTAGCATTTAATCTTTGCCCAGACATTTCAAGGCAGAGCTGTCTTATTTCTCCCGTTATGGCAGGACACCTTCCCACGCTATTCCCTAAAGTCAGAATTTTTGGGAGCCCAGCAGGATGAGGTCCAGCCAATCATGACCTCCTTCATGCGTCTTCTTCTTCTCTTCCTCTAAAAGCCTCACCATCCCTAAGGCTTACAATTGCCTCTAAGAAGTTCAGCAATTTGCTATCCTGACTATTTCACCCGAGTTCCCACACTATGCCCCACTCTTCATGACCAGGGAGGTTAAAAAACATCCCGAGGCTGCACATTGTTAACAGTGTATGAAGAAATGCTGCCTCTGAGGCTCTCCATCTTGCTCTCAATCCTGGACTGAGAAAGGCCGAGCACAGAGTTATCTTCTGCTGCTTGTTGCCACCTACCTATGGCACTGTTTCTTTGCTATTTATCGCTATCGTTATCACTATTTATCACTATTATTATTATCTCTATTTATCTGTGGTCCAGGGTATGCAGCAGGATTCTTCCTCCCACTGCTCAACACACTAAAGAGGGGGTATGTTTTATACAGTGATTCAAGATGGGCTGTGGAGGGTGGGAAACCACGATCCAGGAGAGTTAAAAGACTGAGCAGCACCTATGGCTATAGAATTCTCAAAACTGACTTTGGTATGTTTTGTTGCAATTACCCACCAAGTGGTAACAGTGGTTTTGCAGGGCCCCCAGCAGCAATCCCTCTGCTCTCTGTTCTTCTCCTTCTGCAAAGTTTTTCCAGGGCTTTTTTGCAAAGCTTTTTGAACTCAGAGGGACAAGAGCCTCACTGGCACTGGGGGGTTACATCACCCCGTCTGGCCCCATACTGGGGCAAATGCCTGTAGTATTTCTAGCCTCTCCTCTCATTGCCCTCAGGAGCCTCCCAGCTGATCCCACAGACAACGAACTCTATTGTCCTGTGCTTACGATGCAGAAGACTGCTCTGACAGTCACTTCACATCCGTGCCTCTGTAGCAAACTTGCAGAACAGCACAAAAAAAGAGCTGCTCTGGGATGAAACAGAGAAATTTGATGGAAATTTCCTCCAAAGTCTTCTCCTATGTTTATATAGAGGAAGAACACCCTAGAACATGCTGTGGGATGTGGGGTACAGCATCCTGGCTTGTCCCAGCACTGCCTGTGCCTGTGGGACCTGCTGAGCCTTGAAGGAAGCCAGCAGGGACCATGCATCCACTAGAAGAGCTTCCTGGGTCCCCAACAGAGGCAAAACATCTCCCCACCAATGCTTCTGGTGTCAGCACATTGTCAATAGCTTGTAAAATCTGGGCTAAAAGCTCCAAATAAGAGTGATGTTTGAAATGCAAAAACTCCTATATCATGGAGTCTAAGTTCTTTCACGCCATGACAAACTTGGTCCAGATGCCATCAGGTGTAATACTTTCTGTGGCATGAATAGACATGCAAAGGGAGTTTGGCAGGAGATACCACAGGGTGCAAAGCAGAAACGTTTGAGGGACTCACTATTTTAGTGATGGCGAGTACAAAACCCAGAAGTTCTTTAACTTTGTGCAACTACAGCAGTTAAATACAAAGCAAACAGCACTCACTGGAGAAAAGGGTAAATTATGAGGAAAGAAAAAAGTGATTTATATATAGCATAGATCTGTATGCTTGGCATTTTTACAGTCATAAATTTTACAACACTTTCTATAATGTTCTGGCAAGGTTTTGTTTCGGGGTTATTTTGAGGCTATTAGAAGAGACAGAGCGTGCCCAACTTCAGTGAAATTCGAAGCGGAAGACGTAGAGATGCTGGTGCAATTCTACCCCAACCACGCTGTCACCTTGCGGTGGCCAAAGGGAAATGGCACCAGCCCCAAAGCCTGTGTGCCGTCTGTCAAGTGCCAGGATCAATATCTTCATAAAGAAATACCACTGCAACCGAACACTCCTGTCAAGCAGACGAGCTGCGACTAATGCTTCCGCTCGCTGTGTCCTTGCCATAGCCAGCATCAGGAGAAGCTTTGAACTATGAAGATAGTTGCCCAAGCCAGACATTTTCAAGGAGAAGAGTAAGAAGCAGTATTGAATCCAGAATTGGTGCAGAATCTGGCATGTCTGTGCAGCCCCAAGCACCCTGCGTTGTCCCTAGTCATGCAATTCTTTAAAAACAAGCAATTTTTTGCAATTATGTGCTGGCACTCCATGAAAAGCAATGCCCCCTTCAATTCTTTCTTTCTGGACTTTTTATTGAAACCAGGCAGTCAAAAAAATGTGGTTCTATTGGAAACAGGACATGAGGACAGTTTTCGCCTGTGTGGCAATTTTCTCCTTGCGATCTGCTCCCAGCGACAGCCTATTCTTCTCCAGGACTTGAACAATAAATGCCTCAAACAAAGGCAGGTCACACAGCTGGAGAAAGGATGCTCGAGGTCAGGGCTCCCTTCTTAACCTCCGGTAAGGTCAGTAAGACGGGTTGTGATGGTCCCGCTTTCCTGGGTGAGGCTCGCCACAGCCTGTGGGAGCTGTTTTGCCAAGCCCAGGAGGTGAAGGAGATAGAAGGTCTCCTGCAAGATGGGGTTCACAGTGCTCTTTGACCTTTGGGGTTTGGCCCCTGTTGCAGAGAGGCTGTCTCCACCAAGGTCCATCCCAATCCTGGGCTGAGGGGCTCCCTCCATCGCTCTAATCTGACTCCTCCACTTCAAAAGCTAATTTTGTCAGCTTGCAGTCATTTTTAAGCTACAATTTTAGACTTCTTTGCTGTGGGCTTTTTTTTCAACAACATTTTCTAAGCCCACTCCATCCATTTAGGAAAACACACACATACAGAAATGCACAAATATGTATTCAGCATGCAGCTCTGTACAGTGGTATAAAATAACACTTCTCTTTTTGTCCTTTGGACTCCATGCCCCTCTGTAACACAGAAAACCCATTTGCTTACCTCACTGGATACTGAGTGTCTAAATACATTAAATACTTTGAAGCACGTTGGCCTGTTTTTTTTTCCTAGTGAGGGCATCAACATATCTGCACCACAGCTAGACTCATAAAACCAGTGAACCATGGAAACCGCAACACCGCGGAGAGAACTGAGCATTAGCTCAGTTCATACAAAACGTGGTTATTCAAAACTCAGGATGAAAAAGAAATCAATGACTGAGCCAGGTAAAATTGGCACAATCCAGTGTATTTATGTAGTAAAACTCCTTTTTTCCCTGGCAAGGCAGGACACAAATAGCAGGGACTATCTTTGCTCTCTCTGGTTTTATTCCCTCCCTGCCACTCAGTGCCAAAATGCCTTTTTTTGTTGGAAATTTTGTCTCGTCCATCGCAGAGGCAGTGCTTGGTGTTTTCCTGCTGCCTCCTCTAGCTGCTCTGGAGCCTTTCTGCCTCTGTTTCACAGACGCAGACATTTTTATAGAATAGTAGTGAGCAAAAACCCCCAAACCAGCCACCGCAAGCAGAGACATCTCCTTCTGCTGTGTAACTTTTACGTGTGAAGTTTCCCTTCTGCAAACCTTGCCACCCGAGGCTGATTCACTCTGACCACAGCTTCCCATCCTGTGTGCTTTGCCGACGCTTTCAGCAGTGATGTGCACTCGCAAAGCCAAGAGAGACACTTTCCCTTGGACGTAGGTTTGAATTCATTATAGAGGATCTTTTCTTTTCATTCCGCACAGGCCTTACTGTACAGTTGACATGGTGGGACTCTTGACTTGCAGATGCAATTTGCTCTGACCATTAAATCGTAGAATGGTTTGGGTTGGAAGGAGCCTTTAAAGATCATCTAGTCCAATCCCCCTGCTGTGAGCAGGGACATCTTTCACTAGATTAGGTTGCTCAAAGCCCCATCCAGCCTGGCCTTGCACATTTTGAATGTTCAAACACTTCTAAATCAAAAGATATTTCTCTTCCCTGTGATCGATGTAAACAAGCTGAAAACTAAGAGATCCAGCTGTTCCTTGTGCTTCTCACATCATAACCAGCAGCAAAAACCCTGAAGTCGATACACTGCAAACAGCCAGCCTTGTGGCCCAGCCAGCAGCTGAGAGCCTGGCAATATTTGGTTGTAGGGTGAAACACGCTTTTGCTCAGTAGAGCCACCAGGCCTAGCACAAGACCAGACACACCAACCAAGAAGATGCACTTTTACATAGCCACTGTTCTGTCTACACCAGTGCTTCAAGCACCAATGGCAGAAACATGATACAGTAGAAAAGGTATGAATTTATGAACTTCAGGACTATCATTTCAGTCCCTGGAATCTTACATGGTGGGAGTTCAGCAAGAGCCAAAGGCGTTTCTCTTTTCAAAAAGAGTGTTGCAAGGCATTTCTCTTTGCCTCCGCATTCACAGTAGAGCTCCCACTTTCTTTTTCTTACCATGTTCTTTTTACCCGCCTTTTGCACGTATTCAGCCCTGGCAAGAAAAATTGCCCTCGCACTTGCACCACTCAGCATCTGGCTGTTGACATCCAAACTCTATTAGCAGCTTATCTGTGGTGCAGCCTTGTTTGAAGGTTTGTCAAGGACATTTCCAGATCCAAGACCTGTTACTGGTAAAATTCTCATTTTGAACTCATGTGGCAACATGCATCTTCCCCAATGGCAACTTATTAATGAACTTGACTTTTTGCTTTGGAGTTGTTGGGTTTGTTGAGATAAAATACACAGCGTTTTCACTTCCTGACCACATTCTTTTACAACTGATTTGTACCTTTAAAACAGCAACATAAGAGGGTTAGGAAGTTCCATCTAAACATGAGGAGGGACTTCTTTCCTTTGAGGGTGGCAGAGCACTGGCACAGGCTGCCCAGAGAGGTGGGGGAGTCTCCCACTCTGGAGACATTCCAAACCCGCCTGGACACCGTCCTGTGCAGCTGCTGTAGGTGCCCCTGCTCTGGTGGGGGGGTTGGACTGGATGATCTCCAGAGGTCCCTTCCAACCCTGACCATTCTGTGATTCTGTGATTCTGTTTGTTTAGGAGTTGAGAGCTATTCGGCTACTTCAAATCTGTCATTTTGTAAAATCATGTGGTTCAGATGTGCATTGGGTCAGATTCTTGTGGATTCCTTTGGCATTAGCTTACTCTGAAATCTGCATATTGATGACCTACAGAGGAGTTTTGGTTAAGGGAATGGCCCTACATTAAGCATTGCTTTAGATGTGGGTGACTACGCCATTGTTTGTAGATGAAACCCTGGATGTTTTCAGCTTGCACTCAAAAGAAGTCATGTCAGAAAACAGAATTCCAAAATGGTAGAAAAATTAAGGATTTTAAGACTTTAATATGAGAAGAATTTTTACCCCAGTCTCAATGTGTGCAAGCATGCTGGTATGCTTTTGTGTTATTGAAGTCTAGTGGAAAATTCCCCAGTGACAATAGTAATAAAGACTCCTTCACGCTGATACACCAAGAAATCTCAATGCATTTGTTATTAAAAAGAGCATCTGTGGAGCATCATCCTGTAGTTCAGGCTGGGAGGGATATGGAGATGCCCGTCTTTGCACTTGGCAAAGAGGCAGGTTGGGCTCCTCACCTGCAGCACTGTTTGATACAAATATCCATTTTGTGGCAGCAGAAGCCACCTACAAGTGCAGGAGCGGCTCCATCCCAGCTTGGGACTCCCTCCTCTCCTCTTACTCTTGCGTACAGATGGAGACCAAACTCTACATATCCCATTCCCAGTGAATTGCTACCACAAAGCCATGTTTATTTTTCTTCCACTATGTTTGCAAGTGGGATGTTTTGCTTCTTTCCTAATTCAGAATAATTAACATGTTTTCACTCTGATGACAGAAAGGAGGTAGCCATTGCCATTACATCAAAAAGCAAGTCAGCACCTGGCGGTTTTGGCCTGTGTTAGCACATACTGGAAGCTTGACTGTGTGAAGAGTGGAAGAGAAATACTGAGTCACTGAGAAAAAAAATCATCCTTGCCTATAAGGATGGCTTTCCCCAATGCCTCTTTTTATTGTCATAGCCCCAAAGCAGGTGGCAGCTGAGAGGGCAAGCGCAGGGCTTCATTTCTTTTTACAAAACGGAATGTCAAATGTAGTCATTTATGTTGGTTGGGGGCCGTCTGGTACTGTTAAATTTTTTAATAACCTTCTCGGCTGGAGCCAGCTTCCCCTTTGATGTGGTGCTGGTTTCATTAGTACTCATTCAAGGTGAATACCTGATTAGCTATGGGGAGCTGAAGGGTTTTTTCTTTCCCTTTTCCTTTTGACTTTTGTAATACTTACTACAGACAAAGGGCACCCGTGCCCTTCCCATGTTAGAAATATAACAAGCAGTCTTAGGCCAGAATCAGCGAGTTTGGGTACATTTGGCAGTTCAAATGAACTATTCATGCAGCCACCGCCGAGCTTTTTGTGCGAGCTATTTCCATGCTGCACTTCGTGGTGTTTTCAACCAGAATAAGTGAGTTTGGGTATGTTTGGCCGTTCAAATGAACTATTCATGCAGCTACCACCAAGCTTTTTGTGCGACCTATTTCCATGCTGCACTTTGTGGTGTTTTCAGTCTTTTGGGGTTCTTCCCTCTCTCAAATCCTGGGCAGCTTCAGAATGGCTTGTAACAAATATTTTGCTACCCCTCACCGCAGTGGCTCTTCTGCATGACGATCATGAGGGATTTGTGAACACACGACATCTTACTGTGGGTCTGATTTTTACACCTGTAGAAATAGAGCTATGCAGATGGATGAGTTTCATCAAGATCAAGGCTCTTTCTTCCAGTTTTCTGCTGAAATAGACCTACTGACCCACTTGTAAATAGTCCTTTGGAAATGCTGGATAGATCCTAGAAGTCTTTTTATCCCTTCTTTCCCCAGGAAAACACTGTAATAAGAGACAGATTATCCAGTATTATATGTGAGATCAAGAAAAGGCCTGCAGTTTTGGCAAAAAAAGATAAGAAAACTTTGGTTACCTGAGAACTCCTAAGAAATAAATTCATCTGACCACTTGCAAAAACTTTGCGGATTTCTATCCTCGATTTTCTTAATGATTTTGAAGACAGAAGACACAGTAATAAGTACTCAGAAGGCTTCCCAGAGATGCTGCAAGCTGTCAACTGAATTTCAGGCCAGTTTAGACATCACTCCTGCTCCCTTTCCAGAGTCCATCAATGTGTCATTCTTGGATAAGTTCAATTATTAGTGCAAAGGGAAAGAAACTACTTTCTCCCACTTTGGAATAATAATATAATCATAACAGTAAGCACTTCAAAATCTGTTCTCCACAGGAGATGCCAATGTGCTCTGTAAAAGATCGTTTTACAGCCAGGGCAGTGGAGACACGGGAAGGTAGTGACTTGCCTGTTGCCATTCAGCAGAGCTGAGACGAGGATGCAGGTCCCCTTAGGGGAATGTAGTGGCATAGCTAACATAAAACCTCACATAAAACCTCCAGCCTTTTCCACAATATTTTGCCATTTCATAGTATTTCTGATTTGGAACTTATTTTTCCCCATTCTCTTAGCCTTCCCCTCCTATCTTACTCCCTTGTCATTCATTCAGCAAGTAGTTTCTTCAACTTACATCCCCACAGAGAACAACGTCATGCTACTTGCTGGGGCAGATCTAAACATGCTCTGCTCTGTCATCAGGTGTCTGGAGGACATTGGCAGAATTGGCTATTTTTTCCCTTCCTGCTAGGATGCTTCTGTGCTCTCCAGGCAGAGTGGGAATGTGAGGACCACACAGCCGCCAGCGCCGGTCAACATGTGGTCCCCATCTATCTAGAAAACAGCAATCAGGAAACAACAGGAACCAAAGCAATGCTCTCTCCGCCCAACATCCTTGTTACATCTTTTCTCTTTCCCTAGTAGCATGACAGCACTCCAGGACCCCAAATTCCCATTTACTGGCTCCAGCCTGGGTTTTGATAGAGCATGAGGCTCAATACAAAAGCAGAGAGCCTTTGAATAATATTCCCCAAGCGTATCTTGCTGGAACCAGTCTCTCCTGGCACCCTGCCGTCTGCCGCCTGTGAAAGACAATGCTGCATCATTCCAGAAAGCTGCACGGAACACTGAATATACTTTGTATAATAAAATACCCCCAGTGTCCTTACGAGCTTCTCACACTTTCAGAGTTTTTTTAAAGGCAGGAAGAACCCAAGAGCATCCAGCACAGTCTCCTCCTCTAGCCCTGTTTTCAGCACAGGAACCTACTCTTTAGTTCACCACACTGTGCAGAACAGTGCTGCATGTTAATCCAAAGCTATCAAGAGATGGAGAGACCATCACTGGCCGGCTATCCTGTTCCTGTGTCGTCGTGGTTTAACCCCAGACAGCAACTAGGACTACACAGCCGTGCACTCACTCCCCTCCCCCTCCCAGTGGGATAGGGAGAAGAGGGAGAAAAAGAAAAAAACACTCGTGGGTTGAGATAAAGACTGTTTAATAGAACAGTAATAGAAGATGCAATAATAATAATAATAGTAGCATATACCCAAAAAGTGATGCAATACAATTGATCAACATCCCATGATCAGTTGCCCAGCCTGTTGCAAGCAGCGATCGTGGATTCCTGCCCCCCAGCCAACCCCATTTCTATACTGAGCATGACGTATACGGCATGGAATATTCCTTTGGCCAACTTGTCCAGTCTATGCCCCCTCTCAGTTTCTACAGAAAACTGAAGTCCTTGACTTAATCCAAGCATTACTTAGCAACAACTAAACCAATCTGTGTTATCAACATTATTCTCATACTAAATCCAAAACACAGCAGCTACTAGGAAGAAAATTAACTCTATCACAACTGAAACCAGTGTTTAATGAAACTTACTTCTCATTTCAATTTGTCCAGCTTTAACCTCCCAGCACTGGCTGCTCTCATGCCTTTCCGCCCAAGATTAAAGAGCCTCCAGTTACCTGGTGAATCCCCCACAAAATACATAAGCACAGGTACCAAGTCATCCCTTGGTCTTCTTTTGGATAAACTAAACAGACGGTGCTCCTAAATCTGGCTGTGAAGCATTTTTGGTGGGCCTCAGGCTGTCTCTACCTTCTCCCTCCCACCAACACCAGCTCAGCCCAGTCTTCCGACATTTTCTAAATCTGAACATGCAAAGTGGATGCAGCTTTTCAGCCACCAAAGGCAGAAGCTCACCCCCGCACTGCCCTCCGTCCTGCCCTGGCAGTGTGGCTGCTGTCATGTCTGACTTTGCATCTGTCCACTTTAAGGTAGATTTTATTTGTCCCAATCAGCTTATTAAGTCTTTTATCTCCTACTGTGTGACATTCTCCCTTTTTAGCAGGATGGGTTTTTAATCAAAATTACCCTCTCACATCACTGTGAAATCGAGGTCGTTGGTCAGCTGGTAAAATCCTCTTATAGAAAGCCCAACTTTCATTCTTTCATATTCTGCTTCAGTACTGGGAAATTATCCCTTTTGAACTACCCAATATATTCATTACCACATCGGTCCATCCTCTGCCTCTATTGAAACGGAGTCCCAGCCATATGTTCCTAAGATACCGTCAGCTTCCAACGCACAGACCAATCTGTCAGAATGAAATCTGAAATACTGTTATCTCGTGTTGGGTGTAATATCTTCTGGGCTAGAAAATGATCACACATCATTTGAGAAACTTCAAAGAGATTTATTTCTGGTTATATGAGACTTCCAGCATACATCTTGATGATTGAAATCTCCCATTACCCAGTATTTCTTTCCATTTATTACAGATAAAAGCTCCAGGAGCAACTCACCTCTTAATGCGAAGCCATGGTCTGTAATCCCCTTTACAAGCACACTCACCCTCACCCCTCACTACACCCCCTAACTTCCTTAGTTAGAGCTTTAATATCTCTGTATTTAACAGCTAATGGGTCACAGTCTCCTTCCCACTCAGCCTTTTCTCTTGGGCACACGCTACTGTTCATACACAGGTTGTAGTCAGCACTTTTAATGCTCCAGTCATATAAGTCAGCCTCCTCTCACTCCATTTTGGCAATTATATAAATTTTTTTTTTAATTAACAAGCATTTGCAATTCCTGCCATTACCCAGATGCCTCAGAAACTTGAAGAATGAAGGAGGAAAGTGTTCATATGGCCACCAAATCTCAAGCCCTGATAACGGAAATTAGACAATTTGCTTGGGCACATGATCTGCCTCCATGGATAAAACAAATCTGCCAGTTGCATTTTGGTAGGTGCTTTTAGGGAAATAACTGCCCCTGCCCTGCTATGCTCAGCAGCATGATTGAGGAATGCTATTAAGCATTGTCAGTCAGTCATCTGAGAAAAAAATAAATAAAATTCATAGAAGAAATAGGATAAAGGTAGAGAGCTGCAGGGGACTCTATAGCATCTGCAGAAGATGCTCAAAGCCAACCTTATAGCGTCCTGCTCGGAGGAAGGCCCTTTGCCTTTGTTTGGACCTTAGCAGGAAAGGATGTTTATAGGCTGTGTCTTTTAAAGTACACCATGACTGAGTCAGAGGGTGTGTTTACATTTGGTTGTTGGGTGTTTTAAATATCAGCACAAAGTCCAAAGAATAAATTACTATAACGGGAAAATAAGATAATGTCGCTTTTTACTGATGCAAAAAATTTTAGTGCTGGAAAGCTCATGGGTGACACGGCAAGTCCGTCCCTGTTGATACACTCTGTGCAGTGGATCTGCCGTGGTATTTGCTCGCAAAGCTGAGCATTGGCAGGTCTGCAGCATTTAGAGATGGAAAAACACACACAGTGGTACAAACCACCACCTTACCGATGGCAGCTTTTTGGTTCAGGCACACGTAAAAAGGGCAGGGAGGAGGTGTAGCGGTAATTACTCCAGGACTAAGGGAACCGTTCCTGAAATAATCAAAATTTCCTCAAAGTCTCCAAAACCACTCTTCATACTCAGAGGAAGAAGGAAATGGGACCAATTCAAACCAGTGCTGCACCGTGTACTGGGATTATTTGGGTTGTTCAGCCTGGAGAAGAGAAGGCTCCAGGATGACCTTATTGCAGCCTTCCAGTACCTGAAGGGGACCTACAGGAGAGCTGGAGAGGGACTTTTTACAAGGGCATGTAGTGATAGGATGAGGGGGAGTGGCTGCAAACTGGAAGAGGGGAGATTTAGATTAGATATTAGGAAGAAATTTTTCACTCTCAGGGTGGTGAGGCACAGGAACAGGTTGCCCAGAGAAGCTGTGGCTGCCCCATCCCTGGAGGTGTTCAAGGCCAGGCTGGACGGGGCTTTAAGCAACCTGGTCTGGTGGGAGGTGTCCCTGCCTGTGGCAGGGGGTTGGAACTCAATGATCTTCAAGGTCCCTTCCAACCTAAACCATTCTGTGATTCAATGATTAATATCCCTGGTGGGGAGCAGTTCCCCCTTGGCAGAGCAAAACATCTTAGACACCCTTAATCAGCCCAGGAAGAGTTAAAATCTCACTGCAGTTATTTAGCCCAGACCTAAAGAAAATAAATTATTTCCTATCAAGCCATGAAACTCAGCACAATCAGATGCTGACAGGGCCACAGAATACTCTCCAACCATCACAACGCGGTGTTATTCCAGAGTAGATGGTTCCAGGATGTTTTGGACTGTGAAGACTGACCAACTCCCCAGAGCAAACCTCAATGCAAGCAGGAAGGATATCTCCATTTTTCCCAACCAGCTGCTAAGAGCCTGGGCCCAGCTCAAAAGAAATTTGTCTCAACTTAGCGAAGAGGTTTGCACATGTGTGAAACCCAAATGAATGGGCAGCAGAAACAGGTAAGAGGATTGGAGGTGAGATCTTTAAACAAGCTGTCCTAGTGTTTTCATGGGGAGGGTTCTGTTCCAAGTTATTTCCTTGTGTTACGTTTGTTTTATTCTGTATTTTTATACACTGCTGATACGGTGGAGTCCTGCCAAAACTGGGTGTTAAAATGCCAAAAGGAGGAGAGGCTCTGCCAGAGCCTTTCTGAGTCAGTAGGAGCCAGCAAGCAGGGAAGCCACAGGCACTTCTGTTCCTGCACAGGTTCCAGCCCCAAACTGCTGGCTCTGGAAGCTGGATTTTAGGTAATCACCTGAATTAAATCCATAATGGTCCATCATGACTTGTAAGCGGGTGCACTTTTACCAAGGATACTAATTTCCCTGGAAATAACGCAGATAGCACTGCAGCCCAAAAGCCCAAGACAGTCCAAATCCCTACATGAGGCACTAACAGTCAGTATTAATTTCACACAGAAGACCTTTTTTTGTTTGTTTTTAACATGAATACTGCCCTTGGCATCCTATAAGACATGCTACATTCCTGTGGGGATAAATGGAGGTTTGTTGCAGCTTTGACTAGTCTCTTGTCAGACACACAGCATCTAATTCACTATGGTATTTCTACTTGTCCCACTCTGGTTGGACATACACACTCCCACCATTACACTAATTCTTTTTGCTGAGAGGGTTCGTATCTTATTTGATTGCTTTATCTCCTGTAAAGCAAAGGAAAAAGGGATGGTCGGTGTGTGGCTCAGCCCCAAGGTCGAGGCAATGTATCTTGAGGGACCTTTGAATTCTACAGAATGATATAGTGGGGTTTGCCCACAAGTAGCACCCAGGCTGTCTCCCCAGGTTGTCGCCCCAACCTGCAACAGCTAAGTTCAACTCACCTATAAGTGTCTATGTCCGGGCTCATTTTATGATTTGCCCTTTAAATCAGTGGAGAGAAGCAGGTTCACAAAGGATGCGGTCCATCTCGTCTACAGTTTGGTGTCTGAACCAGCTCAGGTGAACTGCCCCCAGGATGACTCTTTGCCACCATCAGTGAAAAGGGGAGGCCAGATGCTTGGATGGGGCTGTTTTTACTGCAGGGCTCCGCTTTTAGGTTAGGTCTGAAGGAAAAATGTAGAGACCTTCTGCCCTCCAGTCATCCTTGCTGAGCTGGGAAAGAAAGTCTCAGGCACAGCATATAAAACATTTCCCTTCCCACAGCCTTTTCCTCTCTTGCCATTGAGAAGATGACATTTATATTCACATAGCGTTTAGCACATGGGACCCCCACTCTCATTTCATCCTTGGGCGCCACTGTAGTAAAAATAATAAACAGTTGAATGCGGTGGTGGGGGTTGGGAATGATGCCAGCTAACATTTAAAGGACGAGCCCGGTTATTTCTTGATGAAAAACAGCATTTACAGAAGGCCTTTCACCCCGAGGTGCTTCACAAATTATAAACATACATCACCACATCACAGGACGGGCAAAACAGCCAACTTCAAAGTTTCAGCCGGGAAAATCCCACACACAGCCCACTGCAGGGAGCGATTCACCTGCCGGATACCAAAAGGCAAGGCAGTCCTACGCACAAGGGAGGGTTTGCTGCTAGACTCAAGGCATGTCCAAGCTGCAAGTCAGACCAAGGGATCATCTTTCTCCTCTCTGGAAATTATTTGGATGGTCTTTGAGTGTCTGCATTTAAATGACATTACTCCTTCACTGCCAAAGTTGAAACCATCTATGTTTTATTGTGTTTCAATGTTTCCAAGCTCCATGTGATTGTTCACCACAAGTTCCTCTCCAAACAAGTGTTCCTCTCCGTTTTCTTCACACGTGCTCGTGCCAGACACCCCTTCCTCGCAACCAGAAGTCCTGCAACACCACACTAGCGCAAAGACCCCAAAAGAGAAACTAAAAAAGATGCATGTCTGTATAAAAATAACAGCTAAAGAATCCTTAAAAAAGATGATTTAGGAGTTTTAGCTGAGAGCGTGTCAGGAAAATTCAGCTGACGGATTTGCTTTTACGCTTTCTGAAAACCTCGGAGGGTGAAAGAGCCTGAAGCCTCACCTCCACCTGAGCCGTGTCCTGAAGGGGGAGTCTAGAAGGACTTCCAGCCACTTGCCCTGAGTGTGCAGCCACTTTCCCTCTAACAGCAAATGTGGGACGGAAAGAGGACCGTGCTGTACGCAAGCTGCATCGTGGACATCTCCCACCATCACTGACCACCCGGGAGTTTTTCTATCCATCCTCAGGAGCCTACACAGGGATCAGCAAATCCAACTTCATGCTCAATTAAGTGACATTTTTTCAGAGAAATCACAGGGTACAAAGTGTGTCTAAAAAGCCAATGGTCCAGAGAGAAACTTCAACATCTAATGGGCATCCTTTAGTTTGCATTTGCCAGTTTATACTTGGACTTTCCACTTTCTACAGTGCTCCCTACTTGTCTCAGTGAAGATCAAGAGGCTCCAGTGCTGGTGGTGAGTGTGGAGGCTTTATAACCAAGATTTTTCTCCCGTGATAGGTAGTGCAATGCAGGTTCATTCATTCTCAGCTGGAATAGACTGACTCAGCAGACACCATTATAGTCAGAAGTAAGCGGGCAATAATAAATTGAAGTATTTGGATGTAATTGTCCAAAGGAAAATGCAGATTGTGCAAAAAGAAAAGCTTCTCAACAGTGTAATTTTTGAGACTGCAAAATAATCACAGAAGTGAAATCTGGGAACCCCCAAATTAGAGACATCTGAGCATCTAGAAACCATCTGAATACTTTCTTCCTCTCCCTAATTTCCCCAGTGCTGTGATTGCACAGTTAGTTCTGCAAGGCCAGGTTTGTTTTCAGAGTGATTAACGATTAGCAGCAGCAACAATTTTTTTTTCAATCCCTTCTGCAGATCAAGGGAGGAAAAAAATGCAGCTCAGACAGAATTTCTGCCTCCCGCTTCCTACTCGCAGCGGGGCCAAACCCTCTGAAAAGCAAAGGCAGCTACAGGTGGTGGCAACAAGAGTATTACGAGGAGAGGATTTGCTCCATCTCATAACTGACCCACCCACTCATCCTTCCAGAGATCTTCCTTTTCTTTTATTTATATTAATGAACTCCACCCCAAATAGTTTGCTGCGTGATAAGAACTCGGATAATCTATTAACAGCCTGGCGTCGGGTGGCTGCCCCTGTTGAAATGAGATTTGCATGTCGTCGGGCATGCATTCCTGCCATTCAGAGCCTCCCCTAATTGCATTCTCGTGCATATTAGCATGAATTAAAGCCTGGTTGCAGAGATCTTGCCTTCCTATTTTGTTCTTGTAATGGTTTTTGTTCTGGCTGTTGCTGCTGAATAATCCCCGCTTTGGCAATCAAACTGAACCTGAAAGTGTTATTACACTTCACAGAAAACGAGTCCATTTTAGGCAGCAGATGAAGTTTCCAGTGCAACAGCATTGCCCTTGGTGAGTTAACCTCCCTCTGCTCCAGTGTTTCCTGTTTTCTTATTGTACTTTAAGCTTTATATTTAAATTATTTATAAGAATTAAATTGGAGTTTATGTGCACTAGGAAACATTGAAATTATAAATAATCTAATCCAAATAAATTTATAGAAATAAATAAGTACGGAAAACTGAAAAGGTATCATTAGATTTTGTCCTTTTAAAGAGACAGTGTAGAAGACACTGTTACACGTTCTCATGCCAAGAAGTGAGACCATATCATGCCTAGACATTATCTCATTAACATCCTGTCCATTCCCAAATCTAAATGCAGATAACAATTGTTTAATTTTGTGTGTATATATAATTTGTGGGTTGTCTACCTTTTGGAGAAGTCAAGAAATCCAAGGCTACTGCAAGCACATGAATTTCCATTCCCACAGAAGACTGGCATATTCCACGGGTCCCTTCTCCGAGTTCGAAAGGTGTCTTTGAAAAGGACAACTCTTCAAATTACCCTCTTTGCATCCAAGGAAATGACTAAATTTTTACCAACCATACCACTTAAAGGTAACTAGAGATGTGTACCATGACCTAAATCCTATGGCATTCATCTCTAGCAGGGCAAATACATTAGGAGCATATCGTGTAAGATGCTGCTATAGCTGTAAAAAAAGAAAGATGGTCTGATCAACCTCGTTCCCTGATAAAAATCACACCAAACACTCTGGGAGAAGAGGATAAACATCCTGCCTCAAAGTTTTATTTCGCCCGTGTTGCCCTCCGAGTGCTTGAGAAACCAGAGAGGCGCTGCGCTTTGCTGACAGCCGAACAGAAGGCTGAGGTTACCTCCAACACGCCAGAAATATTTTTAAACACCTTCAGCTTACAAATCCTTTATGGAATTATAAACAAGAGAGGCTCCGGTTACAAAGGGGTGGCATTAGTCCTGGGAAAACAGACTCTCCTCCAGGATGTCGCTCAGTGGATTGTATAACCGGCTTCCGAAACTGAAACACCAGCACCATCGGCAGCAGCTTTTTGCCTTGCCAAGAGCACGGCTGCAGGGGAAAGCAGGGGGCAAAAACCATTTGTATAGCGCCATACTGGTGTGCCCACCCTGCCCCTGATACCCAAATGAGGCGGTGTAATGCTGTTATGCGTCTCTCTGCCCTCCGCTGCTGTGTAGTGGGGCAGGTATCTCCTGCTACCCCATTTTTTAATGCAGCTCGGGGGAAGTTTGCATTAAATTACAAGTTTGGCTGATGAGGGAATTGATGTTAGGCTTCTGTAAGAAATGTGCCTTGTAACAGTGCAGTGTATTGATGAAGTAGCTAAAACAATACAAAACCACTGTAAAATACATTAAATGGATTAAGAATTGGCTAACTTCAGGTCTCAAATATAATTATAACCAGAGAAATTTTCTTTGAGTGGGTGTGTGTTTGGAGAGTTCCCATAGGGACTGGTTCTTGGCTCTACGCTATTGCATTTTATCAACAACCTAGAAAAAAAGCCCTTTAAATCATTATCAACAAATTTTTCAGATGAAAAAGGCTGGGAAAATGGTAAAAAGAAGAAATACGTGTCACTGATACAAATGGACTATTGGTAATTTGAAGGTAAACCAATACAACCAAGTTAAGTCACAAGATCGGAGAAAGAAGGTATTTGCTTGGTGGGAGTTGCAGCAGTTCTACACTGGAGAACCATGACCAAAAAAGGGTTGCAAGTCATAGTGAGCAATCAACTGCCTGTGAACTGACCCAATCTGTATGTGTATAAGCAGAGGAAATCCAGGGAGAAGAGGAGGATTATGTTGTCCGAGTATTCCCCCTCTCCCGAAACTGCTGCTGACACATTGTGCCCTGCTCTTGTGTCCACAAAGCAAGCAGAAGGTTGAAAAGCTGGAGATCATTCAAGAAAGAGACACAAGTCTGAGAAAGATGACTTGCAGGGAGAGATTTAAAAGGAGCTTAGTCTATTTAGCTAGTCAAAAGAAAGCTAAGAGGTGGCTGGACACTGATCCAAGAGCCTCCAGGGAGAAATCCAATATCAGAAGCTGTCTTCAGTCTAGCAAACAGAAATGTCCCGTGCCACCAGACTTGGTCTGAGTTCCCATACCAGGTGCATGCCTTGGCCACGTCCTGCCACTAAGGTGGGGAACACACTGACCTTTCAAAGAGAAATCCAGATGCCTGGTCCAACCAAGAGCTACGGCTTGCTCTGACAGGTCCTCCCATCTAGTCAAGCCAGAGACTGGGAGCCTGTTGCGCACCAGCTTTTGAATGCGAATGTGGCCAAAGAATTTGGGTCCAGGATCCTCCAGCTCTGTTTTCATTCTGTGGTTTTTGTCTTTGTTCTGATCCCGGTGCCAAAGAAATGTTGCATTGTTTGAGAGATTTGAATCTGGTGGCATAGCCTGTCTTGGAGCGAGTACTTTCAAAGCTCTCATCTAATCTCTCAAGAGAGAAGCTCAACCAAGAGACAAAGATAGCAGACTCAAGCAACAGAACTGCTCTGCCGTTCCCCCCCAAATGAAGGAAGGATTATGCATTGACCAGTTTGAGCAAGAGAAAAGTGGAAAGGCTGGAGAGCGGCAACACTTTGGAACGCTGTACACAAGAAAGACATTAAAAAAAACAGTCATTTAACTGGGCCCATATCTCAGCAGCATTTATTTCCGTTGTCCTACCTGCCCCTTCTGAAGGCCTCTTATCCCATCATCTAAAAGGCCAGTAGCCAAACGTGACAGTTAAGCAAAGGTCAGAAAGAGGTGGCTAACATCAGGCTGACTCCATCTGGCCGCAGATGCTGCCTTGAGTGCGGTCCCTCCCTTCTCGTGTGTGTGGGTTTTCTTCTTCAGCTCTACTGGGAGATGGCTGGAAGCACAAAGAGGGGAAAAATAACCAGTGAATACGTAACAGGAACAATTTGTTCTTGGATTTAGACCTGTCTACGGACAATATGTAAGCCAGTGTTTTGAGTGAAATGTTTGACTAATGATCCCTACCAGGAGTACGGAATAATTAATGCCTGGAAGTGATATACAGAGATGTGGGGAAGTTGGAAGTGGGTGTAACAGAATGGGATCATGGCAGTTTTTAAGAAAAGCTCACACCATTGGAGGTAGCTTTTCATGGGGGAACAAGCTGTGAAGAAAGTACATGATGAAGAACAAGCTGGATGCTTTAGCACACTTTTAAAGTGTCTTTAACACATTAAAAGAATGTGTTAAAAACAATGTTCCTGTATTTTGTAAGCAATCACAATGCTAGCTGCGTATTTTTAATTGCAGCAAATTACTGACTTGCACAAGCTTTGCAAAATATTGCTGAAACTCAGGCCGTTATACTTAAGAATAATTGCATGAACTACTTAAATATTCCAACACTGGTGAATAATCAAGTATTGTTCTGTATTAAGTAAGTAAGTTCTCAACAAATTGTTGCTTCTTCTCGTTGAACCTTGCATTCACTGTAAAGACTTCTAAAAGCTTATGTGCAAGTGCAAATGCAACATATAATTTGAGGTCCTTTTAGTTAATTGCCCACACAGCTGAATTCTACATAACCACTAAATTCCAAAAAGGCAAAATTGGACCTGTTTGTTTATTTTCTCTTCAGTGGGAACTAAGCTTTCTACTAATCAGTGACTGCAGCTGAAATGAATTCATCATCACAATAGTAAAACAAGAAGTGCATTCATTTAACGGCACGTTAAACTGTGCATTCGTTTCAGCCCCTTTGCAATGTGGTTGCTATGGCATTTGTGGGTGGTGGTGAGGATGACAGGAGATTCTCAACACAAATGCCAAACCACGCTCTAATATATGTCATACTGACCTGCTATAAATTCTGTGGCTGCTCTTTTATCATAAAAAATAGATCAGCTCAACTTTCACTTCAAGAATAGATGCGAAATTCAAAACAGCGGTGGCTATAGGAATGTAAATCACATAACAGAAACTTTAAAGGTTGGGGGTTTTGTGTTGCTGGGGCTTTCTGAAACTGTAGGAGGATTATAAGGAAATGGGAATAAGTTGACAGTCGCACTACAAAGTTGGGATGTGCACCTGCCCATGGACTTAGTCCTAGCAATTTCATCATGCCATAAAATATAATGGTTGTCAGGAACATATAGTAACTTAAATACGAGGTTTTCTTTCCCTGCAAGTTTTTTCTAGGTGGATGTGAAACCTGTAGCAGAGCTGGGTATTTCTTTGGTCCCATGCTCTTTATTTACAAAGAATTTGGAAGTTTGTTTTCCTTAACTTTGAGAAAAAATCAAATAATAAAAAATCTCTTTCATGGTCCTCTTCCTCAAGTCTGTGTTTGTCATCTTTGTCCCAAGGTCTGGGGCTTGTTTTTCAGCTGCATGGAAGCCATTCTCCATCCATGTGTCCTGCAAGTGGCTTTGGACAGGAACAGACAACTGTTCTGTGTAGTTCCTACTGTCACTTCAATTATATGTCTTTAATGAAGGTTACAGGCTAATTACAGTTATATTAAGTCCAACACATCTCTAACACAGTCCTGTGAAAAAAAACCCACCATAATTATACAGAAAGCCGAAGGTATGGATTTGTGCTTTCTACTCCAGATTAGCTACCCCATGAGCATCCTTGTCTGAACCATACCAGTGTCTGGTGGCTTCTTGCTCGTACGAAAGTGACACCCTTCCTGCAGGTACACACTTCTGACCCCGCTCTGGAGGCTGGCTATCAATGGGCAGTTAGAGTACGCTGGCACCGGGTTCTTCCCAGGAGAGCAGCCTGCCTTAAACCTCAGCTTCTCTGATGGCTGCGACGGGCTGTTGTATGGTGAGAAAGGTGTTCTGGGCTGCCTGGTTCAAGAAGGACAGGGAACTGCTGGAGAAGGTCCAACAAAGGGCTATGAAGATGATTAGGAGACTGGAGCATCTTTCTCATGAGGAAAGGCCGAGGCACTTGGGGCATTTTAGTCTGGAGAAAAGAAGGCTGAGGGGGGATCTTATCAATGTTTATCAATACTTAGAAGGTCCCATCCAGGAGGATGGGAACAGTCTTTTTTCAGTGATGCCCAGTGATAGAACAAGAGGTAACTTGACCATAGGAAGTTCCATCTAAACATGAGCAGGGACTTCTTTCCTTTGAGGGTGGCAGAGCACTGGCACAGGCTGCCCAGAGAGGTGGGGGAGTCTCCCACTCTGGAGACATTCCAAACCCACCTGGACACCGTCCTGTGCAACTGCTGTAGGTGACCCCGGTCTGGCAGGGGGGTTGGACGAGATGATCTCCAGAGGTCCCTTCCAACCCTGACCATTCTGTGTGACTCTGTGTGATTCTGTGATTAAGACATTGCCTGCCGCTTGCATTGCCAAGTAAAATACTGCCAGAAATAAGTTCAGCAGAGGATGTGAAACTGGCTCGTAGGTGCCAAGGCTTGTCCTCTTGTCTTTCCCGGCATTGTTTTCTGCCCTGCAGATCCTGGCCAAGGTCACAGCCGGCGATATGCCCATTTCCATCACCCCCAACCGCAGAGCAAGCCTGAGCAGGGAATACTGGGACTATTCACAGGGGCAGCCAGAGTTTCTCTTCTTCTGTATAAGCATTTCAGCTCATCTGGCATTTTTCATTCAGGAGCATTAACCTACAGTCCAATATAATTAAGTACTATATGGTCTTAAATTTTTAATTAGTTACATGCACTCGAGAGCAAATGGTCTCTTTTTTCCCCTGATATACACATATTACTCCTCTCAGTGTTAATGGGATTTACATGGGTTTATCAAGAGATAATAAAAGCCTAAATATCAGCTTCTGCTAACATTTACTGTGTAATTTCCTGCTCTCTCAACACTCAGGGAGTATAACTCTGCACTATTAAGTGCAACGTAACAAGGAGAAGAAACATTTAAGGTTAATGCTTGGCTTTACCCATGTCATGGTTGGATATCTGTTACACATGCGGCTCTTTTTGAAGTGTTATGGCAAATCACACAGAACAAAGTCACAGACGGGTCTTTTCTCCCCTGGAAAAGGGCACATCTGTACATTGAAAGTTCTGGGTGAGCAGAAGTCTTTGTAGGAGTCTCCGTGTTGGAGGTTGCAGGAGCAGAACAATGGGAGGATCCGTGCGGCACCTTGCTCTTGCTCTGAGGGGAACATGTGGAGCAGATAACACCAGCTGGGCTGATTGAATCCGTGCCGCCAGTCTTCCGTCAGGCAGGCATGAAACAACAAGTCCTTCAACGCTACCTCGGCATTCCTGGGGGCTGGAAACAAGATTCAGTCCCAAAGGGTGGGACTCACCTCTCCCAACTTTGGCTGTCTGCAGCGTAGGCGCCTCCCATAGCCTTCTTGTCCCTAAAGTCCTTACGTCTTTCCCCTGAATACTACAGAATAAAATCAGCACACCTGAAGTTTGGTGACAGTAATTCCACCTGAAGTGTACATGAACGGCTCTGGCTTCTCCATGATTTCTAGCTACAAAGCTGTGGCCTCTTTCTTCCCCTGGAAGTGCCCCGGACTTTAATGACGAGAAGAAACCGTACCAACGGGTGCACACAAGGCTTGTCTCACCCCTGCTCTGTCCCCGCAGCTTTGGTGTAGGAAGGGCTCCATTCTAAACCGGATTATTGAGTCACAGCCATTTCCACGGTTGTTCAAACAAACCATTTCAAAATCTCTTCTTAATGCCAGTATTTTTTAATGTTTTGAGGGCTGGATTTTGCATTAAGAACTTTCTTTCTGTGAAGGCTTCTCGTTCAACACACAGAAACACACAGCTTGGATATATCTGATACGCAGTTTCAGTGTAGAGTCTCAATATTTTTCTTCCGGCCATTTCTTATGTGCCACAGCAGACGTGTCTTGTGAAGAGGAAGCTGACCGGGAAGGGAGTATGGAAACACAAGCATTGGAGCAACCGCTAATCCAAATTCTAGCCACATACTTAACCACCTCCCAGAGAAAATTAGATTAGCATTAGCAATAACACCAGGCAGCTCTGTTTATTGGGAAAATCAAAAAAGGAAAACCTCCGCAGAGGGTGACTGCTCCAGGCTGAACTTCTGTTGGACAGATGCTGAAAACTGATCTCCGCTGGCACCCTATGGCCAGAAGGACCAACAGGCGTTTATTGTGCCACCGAAACACGGCTTGATGGAATAGCCATGCAATTTGCTGCCTTTTATCTAGCAACAGAAATAAAATAAGAGAGAGGGTTTTGGTTTTTTTCAAACTTCCCTATTGTAAAACCTGCCTGTTCCACGGAGAATGTCACGCAGGCTGAGCTGGAGGCAAATGCAGCCAGAGGCATCCCACACACATACCAGCCCATACACAGGGAACCATACACAATGCGCAAACACCCTAAAATCCCAAATAAATATCTCGAAAATCAGTTGTGCTCCAGGGGAAACAAGGGGCCTGCCCACACGCAGAATTAAGAAGTTAATTGGTGTTTAAATATTTCCTTGCAAGCTTTGGCACTATTGCTGCTTCAATGAGTATAAAAAAATAGCAAGAACAAGTGACTTTATGGGAGAAGAATGACGCTGTTTTTCAGTATGCTAAGATAAATGATAAACAAAAAACATGTAGGTAAACTCTGCATGGTTTTTTATTACAGCTTTAATATGGCATGATTGGGAACTGAGGGAAATACTTCTCTAAAAAAGCATATTCATTTTGATCTAGCAGTGACCTTTTAATATGTTCAGGTCCCTCCAGGTGAGACAAAACTACTTGTGGTCTTCTGTAAGAAAGGATGAAGGAAAAAGGCACTTGAAGATCACATAAAACCAAGGATTGGCTGTGGGGAAATACATTTTCATTCTCTTATTTCACCAGCCTTGGTGATCTACTCATTTTGATACATTCCCCTGTACGACCTCAAGGTGGGATTGGTTTTGTTGGGTCAGCCAAGACGACTCATCTGTCACCTACAGTTAGAGAAGGTTAGAGAGGGTATCTCTGCTGTAGCCACCAGTGCACAGATGAAATACTGCTTACCTGTTCCTGTAGTCACTTTTCTATTCACCCATCTGGGATGGAAGCTATGATTTTGTTCTGTTATCTCTTTTGAGGGCCACCAGCAGATCGCTAATACAGTGCTGGAGGAATCACGGATGTCTAGGGCACCTTCCTGATGTTTTTCCTCTCCCCTTACCATTACTGTACAACTCCAACAGGAACAGATGGATGGTGAAAAAGAGTACGGGTTTAAACTCTACTCTCCACATCTTGGGTTTTTGGATTTTCCTTTTGTAAAAAGTTTTTGAAGTCGCTAGGTTTTTATTTACTCACAGGCAGAGTTTGTACATTGCCTCTAACAGCACAGTGATTTCACTGCAGACATTGAAGCTATAAATTTATTTTTTCAGGCTTTTAGGGATTTAGGTATAAGATAGGTGTTTCTGCTTCCAGAAAGGGAAGGTGATCTGCTAGCCAAAAAGGAAAGATCCTTGCCTTATAAATTTAAAAAAAACAAACATGGGTAGTAGAAGAATTACTAGGATGAAGTACCACATGATCAGAATATGCACTTACCGAGGTATGAGGTTAGCAAATGAGACACGGGACCAAAGCTGTATGGGAACATGCGAAAAGGATGGAGAGGAAAAACATCACCACTTTAGTGCTTACTAATTGCTGCCTGCGTTACAGTTGTGACAGCCAAACACTGTACAGTTCGCTTCTGGAGAGCAGCTCTGTGGAAAGGGACCTGGGAGTCCTCGTAGACAACAGGATGACCATGAGTCAGCAATGTGCACTGGTGGCCAAGAAGGCCAATGGCATCCTGGCATGCATCAAGAAGAGTGTGGCCAGCAGGTCGAGGAACGTCATCCTCCCCCTCTACTGTGCCCTGGTGAAGCCGCATCTGGACTACTGTGTCCAGTTCTGGGCTCCCCAGTTCAAGAAAGACCGGGAACTGCTGGAGAGAGTCCAGTGGAGGGCTACGAAGATGATTAGGGGATTGGAACATCTCTCTTATGAGGAAAGACTGAGGGACTTGGGCATTTTAGTCTGGAGAAAAAAAGGCTGAGGGGGGATCTTATCAATGTTTATCAATACTTAGACGGTCCCATCCAGGAGGATGGGAACAGTCTTTTTTCAGTGGTGCCCAGTGACAGGACAAGAGGTAACGGGCACAAACTTGAACATAGGAAGTTTCATCTAAACATGAGGACGAACTTCTTTCCTCTGAGGGTGGCAGAGCACTGGCACAGGCTGCCCAGAGAGGTGGGGGAGTCTCCCACTCTGGAGACATTCCAAATCCGCCTGGATGCCGTCCTGTGCAACTGCTGTAGGTGACCCTTCTCTGGCGGGAGGGTTGGACTGGATGATCTCCAGAGGTCCCTTCCAACTCTGACCATTCTGTGATTCTGTGATTCTCTTAACAGGTGATAAATGGTTTAGTTTTATGTGCGATTCTTTGTCTAGAGAAGTTCACTCATACCAACAGGAATAAGATCAATGTTCCCCAAGCATAGCTGCAGCACAGCAGCTGGCTGCCATCAGCGCGTATTAAACTCACCTCTCAAAGTTCTCTTCCATCTTTGCCACCAACTCATTTTTCTGACCTTGAGCGGGATGTTTTATCTGTTGAGGTACCACCTGGCGCGGCTGCAGATGGGAATCCTTCTTACCTTTCAGAGACGGCAAGCAACTTAGCTAAACTTGTATCTGTAATGTCCTTTGAGCTCTTCAGATGAAACATCACGGAAGTGTGGATATTGTTGAAACACACAGGTAGAAGCCATGGATACAATAGTCTCTTTGGAAATTACTCTGGTGGTCTTGATTGCCTGTATGCAGTATTTGTCCTTGGCGCATTCTGGACACAAAGGTCTGGATGTGTTTTTTCTTTTAGACATGAAGAGGTGGATCAGCAATGAGAATATTCCTTTCTTTTATTAAAAATTGGTGATTCTATTTAACTCTGAGTAAGAGAAAAACTAAACAAATGGAAGTAAATCTCAAGGTTTCTTTCTTCCCTTCTGGCTTCTGCAACTGACACGAATGTTTGTGTACATTTATCTTACAACTTTTAATTATATTTAATATAATGTCCAGTAGGTTGAAGGAGGTCATTCTCCCCCTCTACTCTGCACTGGTGAGGCCACAACTGGAATACTGTGTCCAGTTTTGGGCTCCCCAGTTCAAGAAGGACAGGGAACTGCTGGAGCGAGTCCAGCGAAGGGCAACTAAGATGATTAAGGGATTGGAGCATCTCCCTTATGAGGAAAGGCTGAGAGAGCTGGGACTCTTTAGCCTGGAGAAGAGAAGGCTGAGGGGAGACCTTATTAATACTTACAAGTATCTAAAGGGTGGGTTGAAGGAGGATGGAGCCAGGCTCTTTTCAATGGTTCCCAGTGACAGGACGAGGGGTAATGGGCACAAGTTAGAACATAGGAAGTTCCATTCAAATACACGGAAAAACTTCTTTACAGTGAGGGTGACAGAGCACTGGCACAGGCTGCCCAGGGAGGTTGTGGAGTCCCCTTCTCTGGAGATTTTCAAGACCCGCCTGGATGCAGTCCTGAGTAATGTGCTCCGGGCAATCCTGCTTTAGCAGGGGAGTTGGACTAGATGATCTCTAGAGGTCCCTTCCAACTCTGAAAACTCCGTGATTAAGAAAACTGTATAATGGTTGAGAACCCTGACATAGTTTTTTAAGCCAGACAAGGTCCACAGTCCAGTTCCCAACCCTCTGAGCATCTTTACCAATAAGGTTCTAGTAGCACAGGGCTAGAGTGAAAAGTAAGGAATGAGAACACTTTATTTGAGCATTGCTGTTGAGGCCTCAGCATCTTTAAACCCTAGCCCAAAGGACTCTCCCATCAAGGAAACTGCAAGCCTGAGAATAGTGAGGATGCTAAATGTGTCTGCCACAGGGAACAATCCCTGGCCCCTATGCAAGGAAGTGCAAAGCTGTGATGTGCTTTGCCCCACCATGGGAAGGGTTCAAAGCCAGGCTGGATAGGGCTTTGAGCAGCCTGATCTAGTGAAAGATGGAATCATAGAACAGTTTGGGTTGGAAGCAACCTTTAAAGGCCATCTAGTCCAAACCCCTGCAATGAGCAGGGACATCTTCAACTGGATCAGGTTGCTCAGAGCCCCATCCAGGCTGGCCTTCAAAGAACATTCAGGGTTGTAAGGGACCTCTGGAGATCATCCAGTCCAACCCCCCTGCCAGAGCAGGGTCACCTACAGCAAGTTGCAGAGGACGGCATCCAGGTGGGTTTGGAATGTCTCCAGAGTGGGAGACTCCACAACCTCTCTGGGCAGCCTGTGCCAGTGCTCTGCCACCCTCAAGGTAAAGAAGTTCGTCCTCATGTTTAGATGAAACTTCCTATGGTCAAGTTTGTGCCCGTTACCTCTTGTCCTGTCACTGGGCACCACTGAAAAAAGACTGTTCCCATCCTCCTGGTACCCTCCCTTTAAGTATTGATAAACATTGATATGATCCCCTCTCAGTCTTCTTTCCTCCAGACTAAAAAGACCCAAATGCCTCAGTCTTTCCTCATGAGAGATGTTCCAATCCCCTAATCATCTTCGTAGCCCTCCACCGGACTCTCTCCAGCAGTTCCCGGTCTTTCTTGAACTGGGGAGCCCAGAACTGGACACAGTAGTCCAGATGCGGCCTCACCAGGGCACAGTAGAGGGGGAGGATGACGTTCCTCGACCTGCTGGCCACACTCTTCTTGATGCATGCCAGGATGCCATTGGCCTTCTTGGCCACCAGTGCACATTGCTGACTCATGGTCATCCTGTTGTCTACGAGGACTCCCAGGTCCCTTTCCACAGAGCTGCTCTCCAGCAGGTCAACCCCCAACCTGTACTGATGCATGGGGTTATTCCTCCCCAGGTGCAGTAGCCTGCACTTGCCCTTGTTGAATTTCATCAGGTTTCTCTCTGTCCAACTCTCCAGCCTGTCCAGATCACGGTGTATGGCAGCACAGCCTTCTGGCGTGTCAGCCACTCCTCTCAGTTTTGTGTCATCAGCAAACTTGCTGATGGTACACTCTATCCCTTCATCCAGGTCATTGATGAATATATTGAACAGGACTGGACCCAGTACTGACCCCTGAGAGACACCACTTGTTACTGACTTCCAAAATGGCCTCCTGGCCTTGAATGTTTTCAGGGATGGGGCAGCCACAGCTTCTCTGGGCAACTGGGCCAGTGCTTCACCACCCTCAGAGTCAAAAACTTCTTCCTAATGTCTAATCTAAATCTCCTCTCTTCCAGTTTAAAACCATTACCCCTTGTCCTATCACTACATGCCCATGTAAAAAGTCCCTCTCCAGCTCTCCTGTAGGCCCCCTTCAGATGCTGGAAAGATGCTATAAGGTCTCCCCGGAGCCTTCTCTTCTCCAGGCTGAATAACCCCAACTCTCTCAGCCTGTCCTCACAGCAGAGGTGCTCCCGCCCTCTGATCACCATTGTGGCCTCCTCTGGACCAGCTCCAACAGGTCCATGTCTTTCATATGTTGAGGGCTCCAGAGCTGGATGCAGTACTCCAGGTGGGGTCTCACTAGAGCGGAGTAGAGGAGTAGAATCCCCTCCCTCGCCCTGCTGGTCACAATGCTGGAGATGCAGCTCAGGATGCAGTTGACTTTCTGAAGTCCCTGCCCATGGCAGGGGGTTGGACTAGATGATCTTTAAAGGTTCCTTCCCACCCAAACCACTCTCTGATTCTATGATGTGCATGTATTTCAGGGCTAAACCCTCTCTAGGGCAGACTGATGCACCTACTTGGGGATCTTCCCTGTTGCCATTGGGCCTAATTGAATTTTTATTGAGGGTGTAAAGCCTTTCAGTGGGGTGTTGGAGAATTGTATAGGACAAAGCAAGAAAACCCTACAGAACTGCTGGTAGGATCCCCTGGGAGTGGTCTTTGAAGTGAACAAACCCAAACACTACAGGTAGTTTTTACTTCAGAGGGAAGTATCTGAGTGACTCCCCAAGACAGTTGGGACTAATGTTTTCGCATTGCGGATGCTCAGGGGAAGAGGACCCAAAAGTGAATGGGGAACTGAGTTATTTAAGAGGGTGGAGGCACCTTAAACGGAGAGAGGGGAACTGGGTGCTGCCTGTAGATACAGAACAGGAGAAAAGAAGGGAAAGAAAAGAACTGTTTAACATAAGATACAACCTGGGGGAAAAAGAAAACACAAATAACACCACGGACAAACATGGGGTGGAGACCGAAAGAAGGTTTCCCACTCGTGACTAGTTTACTGCACACCCTTGAGTAGGACTGGGAAGTGAACTGTTTTGTGGTTGAATTTGACCAATTCAGGGTCAGACTTACCCCACGAGGTGGCTGGTGACAGCAGGGCACCACACTGATGGCTCCTGAGCTTCTTTTCAGTCCCAGTCTTGCTCCTTGCAGGATGGTCCCAATCCATGCATCGCCATACGATAGGTCCCGAAGCCCGAGTATTTCCTTTCATAGAAATAACAATGTATGTTAAATAGTAGCATTTCTTTTAAAATGAATAATAAATATGAATAAAAGCAAGAGGTAAAGGACTTGCTCCTCAGTTGGGATGAATAAGGGCAGTTCTGCTCACTTCTGTGACCATATTATGACAACAAAGGATTTAGTTCAGATAAAACTAATCACCAAAAAAGGACTTGATCTTCTTTTGCATTAGAAGTATCATTAGCTCCTTCCTTAGTCTGTCCTTCCAACATTCTGCTGAACAAGAGAGGAAAAAGGATGAATCATTGCGATACTGCAAATATTTGGCTGGTTTACCAGTAGTAAAAGCCATTCTCCTATAGTAATCTCTTCCTCTGTGGCCTCACTTCAGCTGATTTTAGCTCATGAATGAATGTATCAAGTATGTTGCTTGAAATGCAAGATAAATACTTAGAGTGAAAAGGCAAAATAATGAAGGACTGTTGATCTGTGTACCTAAAAATAAACATCACCAAGCCTGTGTTTAAGGACACCAAATATTCCACAGGTGACTTTCCAGTAATTCTAATACTTGACACAATGGGTACAGCATGAGAGAGACACCAGAAGCCTCACGGACTCAAAACCAGTACTGTGGTCGATAGTCTAGTACTTGTATTATTTTTACTGAGGGGACATTGTCCAGCACAGTAGCTTAAAAATAACGCTACTATCGCTACTGAATTTTTTTCTTTTTAATTTTTGTGTCCTGTGGAGTACTTCTCAGGCAGAGACTGACCAAAGTGGTGCAGGGACTGGATCTATCCACATAATAACTAAGGCTGCAAACTTCCTCGTAATTGCCGCTAGATGTAAATGAAACTGCTCCAGCTCTTTACCAGCCCTAGAGAAAGGGCGTTCTCTCCACCGCAGGGAATTACAGATAAACTTGACATTCCAGAAGCTCTATTGCCAAACTTTGTGTAATATTTTACCTAAATTTCACATTTTATCTTTCCCACATGAACAACGCTGCTTTCCAACAGTTCAGTGGTTGCATCTCCCAGGTACAGTATTGAAGCAAGCCACGTAAGACAGTAACTCTCTGCACAAAACATTGGAAGTTAGATTTTTTTTTGTAATAAAGTATATTTAGAAGTTAAATGATCTTTTTGAAACTTTTCAACTCACAAAGAGAAATCCAACTCTAAGACTGAACACATGCATTTGAGATCAAAATAGCAACAACTGTAAAATTAATACCGAATTTTATTAAAAGATAAAAGTTTTGTAAAAGAAGAATACTCATTTATATCATGATCCAGCGGTACTTAAAAGACACTAGCATGTTTTACTGTATTATGGTTAAAAAAGTTAGCTGCAATTTGTCTGTGACAAAACAAAAATTTCAGAATTAATGTAAAAAATCTGTAAGGTTGGTCTCAGCTTTATAACATGGCTAAGTGAAACTGTGCATGGCTTGGAAAACTGAAAATGGAACTGGAAGCCGGGTTCTGAAGGGGTTTTCAGTCCTTTGATTCTCTTTTTCTACCTAAAAATTTTTGAATTCTTTCGAAATCTATTTAGTGCACAACTAGCCATATATTTAACACGGTAAATTCAAAACTTCTCTAAAATGTGCTGTTGTTTTAATTTAGAACTGATGTCAACATATATAAATATTCCCAAAATATCATGTGTTTCCCAGAATATTTATATATGATTTCAATGTGAACTTAAGGAAAGCAATGTTCTCTGCAAATATTAAAATTGGGACCTGGTGAGAAGCGGTGGACTTTATTTCTGTTCTTGACATCAACACCTGTGAGTTTCTGTTTTCAGACAAACAGGCTCCTCTCCTTACAGCAAAAGGCAACCAATATGTACCTCTACAGACAAGAATTTGCTCTTTAAGCATGAAATCTCTCAAATGTCTTAATAGTCTTTTTTATCGCACATCTATTACATATTTTGTTACAAATTTATTACTTATTTTAATTACATTTTGGTTGCATTGATCTGATTGAAATCATAGTGGAAGACAGCACTGGGGTAACTAACAGGAGCTTGAAAAATCTCTACACTTGTTGCACCCACTTAGTAAATAAACAGAGCAGCCGAGACTGGAACTAGCTTAACATAAACAGATTTTAATAAAAAGTCTGACACAGAAGCTGATTTAACAACATCAAAACATAACAGTAAGGAAATCTTTGCTCCTCCCTTACACACAAGTCTAATCCTGCACTGAAACTGTAGGGTTTTTTCTACAGTACAGATAAGAGGTGGAAAAACAACAACTGTGTGAAGAAAGAGAAAACCCCCTGGCTTATACACTGTCTCTGCAGTGTTCAGGCAGCTTCAACCTCTTTTCCGAACCTCTCCTAACTGTAACTCTCAGTATCTCCCCACAGCTATCCAGTGGCTACACCTATTTTACTAGAACTGGAGGTATCAAAGCACTAAATGACATTAAACCCCACATGAAGTTCACAGCAGAAAAAAGACCTAACACTGCACTGCTGCTTCTAACTTGTGAACTATTCGACACTTAAATACCCTGTATATGTATTACGCTAATAAGTGATACTCTTACAAAGTGAATATTGTGATGTGCAAAAAATAAGTTTCTAAATAAGTTGTAAGAAATAATTCCCATCTGATTTACAAGGCTCTTTCCCTCCCTGCATACCAAACCAGCCAGATTACTTTCTACAGAGGCAGACATCCATAAGGAAGAAATGTATGCCTCTTTTGGAAGGAGAAAGCCATAATTTGGTAGATTCCTCTCTTGCTGCTCCTGAAGCAGCCTTTATTCAATGCAACAATTCTGCTACAAAGCTAAACGGTCATACTTTTTTAAACAGATTCAATAAAAATGACCATTTCAGTTTTTTTTTGTGCAGGGAAGAGTAACATTTTAAAGCAAGATTCTAATGACAAGCTGTGTTATAGACGAGTCAGCTGCTCTCGATCCACTTTTCTATAGCTAATAGTGACTTTGATGCAAGAATGTTAGATTGTCACAAAGAACAAAAATCTTTGTGCAAACTGAAATGCATCTGGCTGCAATATTTCTGTTATAGCGATTGTTTTCAGAATTAAGGAACCCACAAGAAATATTTGTGTTTTTCAGTGCTTGCTACATCAAACTGAAATGGCAGACAGCATGAGGATATATAAGAATACAATTGTTAAGGAATGTGATCTATTCTTCAGAGGTTATTGTATGAACTCCCTCCTACTTGTGCAACCAACTCATTTCATCCTCCAAAGCAAAACACACCGATTTAAGTCAAACCACAGGTCTCCTCTCTTACCTTTCTTTGTGTGTGCAATATTCTTCCTACAAAGTTTATAGACTCAAGTGTGGTATCAAGGTAGTCAGGTACAAAGGCACTTCACAGAACACCTCCGAAAGACGCAAAGCTGTTGTGCCTGTACTGAGAGAACTAGTAGGCAGAACTGTGTGTGTCACACGGAAAAGATGACAATACAGACAATGTCTCTTTCTCTATACTGCAAACGCATCCACGCCAATGAGTGTCAGCCAGTGTGCTGAAGGGATAAAGAACAGGATATTCACGAGTTCAACAGTCCTGCAAAGAAAGTATTTTCCAGTGCATCACTGTCTTCTAAACATATCTGCTATGATAATTAGCTCCATATTTTATCCATTACAGAGGTTTTCTTCAAAAACTTTGTGCAAAAGCAGTATCCTTTCTCTGCAGAATCCTGGAAGAGAGTAAACGATCAATTTTTAAATAGGCAACTGAAGAGCAAGGACAAGAACTCAAGAAAATTACAATCCTCTTTTATTCCATTTTTATTCCAGCTTTCAAAGCAGCACAGGATGAACAATTTAGAGGAATGACAGAAGCCTTCTGCCTCCTGGCTGACTTAAATTTATGAGGTCACCCATTCAGTGGTTCCCAAGTAATGACTTCATGTAGACAGCAGGGACTCTTTATGCAGCCAGTGTAAAATGAATTCATATGGGTCAGCAATATCTTGCCTATAACTTAAAGTAACTCTTTTTAACAAGAGGAAAATGTAATGCAAGGGGATTGCCTCTGAAACAGGATACAGGATAGGAAGATTCACCCCACCCCAGAAGTAAGTTCTAGAACGTTCTTCACCGTGTCCCACAGTGCAACACAGCTCTCAAAGCCATTGACACCTGGTCCCATGGAGCAACTAGAGACCCTATCCCCTGCTCTTTTGTTAGAAAAGAGAGCAAATTTCCAGGGCCCCAACTTCAGAGAAGGTGAGGAGAACCCAATAACTCAGAGGAAAGGCATACGGAACAAGTACTAGTCCTGTACCCTAATCCTAAAATCCAAATCAAAGTGGAATCAAAGTCTTCATGATTCCAGGACAGATTCCAAGATGACTGCTCACGTTGTCTCGTCAGAACCCCTTCCATCTAGAATTAAAAATTAGGTTGATAGCAAGTTTGCAGATACTACAGTTGAAAAACAGTGGAAAATAAAGAAAACATCAGAAGAATCAATATTGACATACATTCAAAATCATTCACTGAATATGAGACTGGTCAGCAATGACCATTAATACCCACAGAGAATAGTCTCCCTTCGTAATGTGTTTGGTTCTGTTTTTGAAAAGAAATCTACAGAAAATTATTCTCTGACATCTAAAATGCCATTTAAAGTGGCTGAAAGGATTGCAAAAGGAGCTTTTTTTTTGCCATTTGCTCAGATGTTGAGAAAAATGTGAAAGAAAAAAAGACAAGTTTTCCCAAATATCGTCATTGTAACCTCTTTGCCGATAAGTGTTCAGAGCATTAGTTAATCTTATCATAAATGGATAAAGCTTAACACAGTCTTAAATTAAAATAAAGAAGTCAAAATATTCCTCACCAATCATCCCTGCCCTCCTCGCTAGCTGGACAGATGTCCCACGGGCCCAGTGTCACTCCAAGGAGATCAGGAGGATTAGATCTATACATTCACATCTGACTGCTATAAGTGTGTTGAAATTTGCATTAAGTACAAGAATTCCTTTGATCAAAACATCGCATACATTTTAAACATCAAGAGATTCTACAGAAAAAGTGTAAGCTTACCAGAGCAGCTGAAGGGATTTGGGGAGGGATTTGACAGAGAACAGAATGATGACGCTACTGTCACCGTTCCTGCAAAAAGCTGACTTGATCTGATTAGCGACAAAGAACCAGAACTGCATAAAGACAAAATAAATAATAATAAAAAAGGAGTTTTTCCAATGCCAGTTTGACTAAATGAAAATATAAGTCTGGTGAGTTGGCTCAGAGCTGGAAGAGATGAAAGGCTCTATCTTTACGGGGAAAGCCAGCGGGTGTACTGCGGCTCCCACCCCGGCTGCCCAGGAGGCAGCCCCACTGACAGCACGTGCTCTTGCATCCCCACCTCCTTCTTGAGCCTCCCTGAGAAAAACGTGCACCACAGCTCAAGGCATCAAAATGGTAGAAAACTGCAGAAGTTAAAGAATTCAAGTGTTTCTAAACATCCGTAAGAACTCCATCCTTTTATGCTGCTTGGTCTCAACAGAATGCTATTTTAAAATATATGGTTTGATTGGGCTCAGCTATGAGTTTGACTGAGAACTGGTTGGCAAAAAGAAAAAAAAAAAGGTTGATTTCTATCATGGAAGCCAAAATAAAATGAGAAGAAAAGAATCTCTGATGGGAAGTACAGCCCTTTAGGGTAGACCATGAATTTTACTTCCCATGCCATCATGCTAGGGCTTAATCTGAGGGTCTCCTGACTCTCTTGTGCTTTTGTACCCACCGGACAGAGAACGAATCTCTCCTCTTTCCTTCTAAATTCCATTTCTCATGTGGAACCAAACTAAGCCAACGTGGGACCTTTCCATTCTTTCTAGAAATCAAATCTACCATTCAGGACAGAGATTTTGTTTGATTTTCTTGAAAGATAAATAAACTTCTTGATCCTATGCTTCCACCCAGTCTCCATGCTGAAAGGCAGGTGAGGTGGTCTACGTTACTGGTAGTGTAGCAACACCGCAAACACACATCAGAAAATGGAGCAGCAGTACTGGGAGGGTTCCCTTGCTGCCATGCTTGTTTATAGCCTGTTCCATCCAGAACAAAATTGTCTTGTTTTTGTGTTGTTTTGGTTTTTTTGTTTCCCACTGGGAAATCTAGGAGGTTATTACGCTGCTTCTAATTAACACATTAACATTTGCTTTGGAGGTTTTAGTTAATAACAGCAACTCATCAAGTGGGTCCCCCAGCTGCTAATTAGTTTTTTCCACACCAAATTTTCTACCTGAAATTTCCTTCCTGATCCTGTGTAATTTCGCCGATTTCCCTCCGAGCTTTTCTTAAGCATTTCTTTGTGTTTTGTTTTGGGCTTTTTTTAATAAATTAGAAAAACCTCCACTGGTGACTTTCCATTCAGCTTCTACTCTAGACGCTGCCCAGAAATGCTAATCTAATGGTTTGCCTTTTTTTTTTTGTTTGTTTTTAATCCAGAGAGAAGCAGAGATGTGCATATTAACATTATTAACATTTTGGTGCCTTTAATTGTTCAAGTCTGTACCTTCTAACCATGAGGCTGCACATACCACTGTGCCCCTAATTGCTGTAACGCTCATCCTCCATCTGTGTGGCGTTATTCACTGTGCAGCGTAGGACCTGACCCCTCAAGGTAACCCATGCTGCTGACCCCACTGATTAAATATGAGTAAAACTTGCAGCATCAGGTTTGCAGCAGATTGTAACTCTGATAAGATGGGCATTGTCATTTTAGTCCTATCTACCTATAAAATAGGTATTTACTATATATACTATATACCTTCACTTGTGTCAGGGTACTATGTAGACTCCCCGTGTATGCAGTTGAAGATTTCATCTGGGGTTGATTTAAATGATTTAAAAATAAATAAATTCCTCTTATGATGAAGAATGTTACTGTGTATTTTGTGAAATATTTAACATCTTGCCATTTTCCCCCTTTTTTTTTTTCCAAATTCCCCTGCATTTCACTGACACAGCTTGAAACAGCCCTGCAGTTCGGAGCTACCTGTCTCTCATAAGCCTGATCACTCTGCTTGCTTTAATGAATATTTACCATCCTGCAGGAAAGCTGAAGATGCCTGACTGCAGCTGTGCTCCAAAACACCGGAAAGAACTAGTTCTCTTTACAGCCATTAGCCCCAGTTCCATCACTTAATAAAAGCAAAGACAATACATGTTACACTATAATGGAGTTTCCTACATTTTTTGTTTATACCAATGCAGCACAGGTTTAATAACCATTGTAAATTAAATGAGATAATGGCACGGACTGGACAAATAATACCATTAGTATTAAACTGAATGTCTTACCTCAATATTAATCATTCCGTAATAAATTACAGGGGATAGTCTTTTTTCTGCCTACCAACAACCACTGTGTAGACAGTATGGGCAAGAAAATTATTTTACTTTTCTGCACAAGTTATCAGGAATCAGAGGAAAACAAGATTCTTAGAAGACAAAGGTGCAAGTCACAACTTATAAAAGTTTAGCTATGTAAAGACTTAGGCTAATTACCTAGGCTCTCCCCTAGTCAACTGAGAAAAATCAGGGTAATCAGAGGGTGATTTATTGTATTCTCAACAGGTAGGATGGATGAGCTTCTGGATAGACAATTAGTTTGGATGAAGCCCTGAAGTTGGAGGGGAAAAAAAGCGGCAGAGATTTGAATCTGGATGCCTTGTAGTCCATACAGGAGCCATGGCTATCATACGAGCCGTGCCTCATGAGTTTCCACCAAAACTATAATTTTGGATCATCATGCAACTTTTCACTGGACATCAACACAGCTCCCCTCTGCCAGCTGAGAGCCTGCATCACCAGCTTTTATGGAATTTCCTCTACATTTGACTAAAAATTGCATTCTGTAACATGAGAAAGATTTCCCAGTAGTGCTTTAACAAAATCAGTATGTTGCTGAAGGCTTCTGTTTTTACAAGCATTTTGCTGATGAAAGAGAGCAACAAGAAACCAACAAAAAAATTCTCACCAGGACCTGAAACAGAGACTTTTCAGGAATTGCTATGAACCATCAATTTGATATATTATTTTGGGCTTGCCTTCATCCCATTAAAACGAATGGGAAAGCTCCAAAGGACTTCAGACAGCCTACTTCTTTTCCAAATAAAAGTGCAACTATTAAAAGATTGAGCAGAAATACAAGAATCAGATTCACAGTTCTACCATTTCTCCAGCTTTATTCTGTCTCCTCCATCAATCACCCACAGTTGAAAGGACCGTTGAAAAGATATCAAAATAAAGAACATTTATTAAATCTGTATATAAAATCAATAGTATATACTACATATGACAGAAAGTAGTATGCAACTACCTTGTATGCATAGGGTATAGCCCTGGAGAGGAGCTATTTGCATTTAGGCCTGTTTACCCAATGAATAATGTGTGAATTCGGCAACTCAAATATGGTCTCAGCTTTCCACTGTAAAAAATGGGGATAACTATCTTTACAAGTTTGCTCAGAGGCTAGAGTATTTTCACATCTTTGGACAAAGGCTGAGACAAAGGAGATATGATTAATAATTGGGATCAAATACTTGAAGGGTCATTTAGTGCAATTTCCTGCTATTGCTAATAACCATATCATAAACATTTATGAAGCTCCATTTTCCCTTTCATTTTCCATTTCCAGTACTTATAGCACCCCTTACCTGCGTGTTAATCAGAAAACATACTCCTGTTTTACACATGCATTTCCTTCAATTTTTACTATCCCCGTCCTCAAGAGCATTCAATTTTTCCTGTGTGTTACTGTGAACATCCCCTTTATTGACATCTCCCAACTTTCTGTCATCAGTAATTTTAATTGGCACATTTCTATCTTTTCTGGCAAGAGCATCAATAGTGGTCGCAAGACCAATAATTATAAAATAACTGAAATCATTCTTCCTTCCTTCCTTCCTTCATTTCTGCATAGTGGTCCAGCTTCAGTAGCAAGGATAGAGTGTATTTGCTATCCTGCCTAGCCTACAGCCTGCCGGTTAAAGAGCTCTCCCGGGAGACTGACAGATTCAGGTTGGAATCTCTTGGGCTAAGGAAGTCACCAAGTCTCCCATTTTGTTAGGAACTACTCTAACAGCCAAGCATTTCTATAAAAGATCATAGAATCACAGAATCGTTTAGGTTGGAAGGGACCTTGAAGATCACCGAGTCCAACCATTAACCTAACACTGCCAAAACCACCACTAAACCATGTCCCTTAGCACCATGGCTACCTGTCTTTTAAATACCTCCAGGAATGGTGATTCCACCACTTCCCTGAGCAGCCTGTTCAATGTTTGACAACCCTTTTGGTGAAGAAATTTTTCCTAATATCCATCCTAAACCTCCCCTGGTGCAACTTGAGGCTGTTTCCTCTTGTCCTGTCTCTTGTTACTTGGGAGAAGAGACTGATCCTCACCTCCCTACAACAAAGACGGATAGGAATGCTGTACTGGTGTTTAAAAGAGAGTTTCTAGGACTTATTTTTATATGGTGCTCAGTGCATTTGTACCATGTTCAGAGCTCACTTGATGGATTGAGTCCTGTAGGGCCTTGGGACATTTTAGGTGGGATTCACCTGAAAAACTGTATTCACAATCTAGGTGCCTTCTTGTTCAGCATGTCTCCCTTGAGTTTCCTTATAGTGCCCGGAAAACTGGTAAACATCAGGAAATTTAAGAGTGTGACTTGTCATAACGTAAAGTAAGCTGCCCGTGTTTGATCAGACGAATCACATCCCAGTGCCATGGACTGTATCGACTGCTTCTCCGTGTAATGGCGGCTGCGACAGCCCGCTCAGCTGCAGAGATGCTCAAATCAAAGCGAACCGCACCCTACCCTCTGGCTTCCACACACCCTGGCAACTTCCAGAGGTGGAGGTTCGGGATCTGAACACTTCGGTCAATCAACACTGTGGTCACATACAAGTAAATACACCAGTATTGCCCTGAAAGAGAACACCCCAGTCTTGAAACAAGAGAAGAATTGTGCCAACCGTTGCCACCCTGGAAGGGAAGCAAGGCCAGAGGTGCCCAAGAAAAGGCCACGGAACCGGTTTGCCTGAGGTGCCGGGCAGCGCAGCCAGAGAGACACCGAGGACGCGAGGCGCAAGAGCCGCTTCTGAGAAGCGCAGAGAGGACGGGGGGATCAAACCTCCCCTCTTCCCGAGTTAACCGGCCCCTCACAAACCGCGCTAGCCCAGGGGAAGAAAGGCGGGAAGAGCCCCCTGAGGCGAGCGAGGGGCCGGGACGCGCTCCACCGCCATGGCCGCGCCCGCCGCTGACAGGATTCCAGCCGGCGACTAACGGGGCTGGCGCCACCTGAGGGCCGCAGCCGCGCCTGCGCGGGCGGGGCGGGGCGGCTCCCCCCTTCCCTCCCTCCCTGCACCACCCCCGGTTTGAGGGGCGGCAGCCTGACCCCCCCTCCCCGCTCCATCCCCCGCAGCCATGTTAGTGCGGGGAGGGAGGGAGAGGGCAGCGGCGCATCCCATGGTGCAGCGCGCCGGGAGGGCGGGGGAGCGGCCTGGAGTGGCCGGGGCGGGCAGGGAGGCACGGAGGGAGGCAGGCGGGGAGGGAGGCGGCTGCCCGCGCCGACCCACCGAGAAGCGGGGCGGCCTCAGCAGCCGGCGCTGACGGGACAACTCCGCTGCCTCTCCTTTCCCCTCGCCTCAGCTCCCACCACCCACCCCCCTCCCCACTCCGCCTGCCGGAGGCGGCTGCCCGCAGCGCGGTGAGTGCCGGCGGCGGGGGCTGCCTGAGGAGGAGGAGGAGGGGGCGGAGGGGTGAGGGGCACAGGCGGAGTGAGGCGCAGCGGCCCCAACTTGCATGGCGGGGGGCGGTAGGGCGGGAGGGGGGCGCAGCGGCTTCTCCTTCCCTGTGTGTCCGCCCCCTTCCCCGGCTCGGGGTACGACAGCGGCCGCGCTCCTGAGGGGAAGAGCCGCCCGTTTCTTCTGTATCGCTCGGGAGGGGCTGCCTTGGACACCGGGGCGGGGAGGGCACAGGCGGCACCCCTCAGCCCCCCCACGGGGCACGCGTGTGTGCACACACGTACACGCACACACGGACCGCTCGCCGTGGGTGCCCGCGGCTGAGGGCACCCCCCGCCGCCGGGGTGCGGGTGAAGGGCTCTGGCCGGCTGAGGGGGAAGGCGGGGGTGGGCTGGGGGGGTGGGCTGGGGGCGCGGGCAGCGCCGCTTCGTTCATCCTCTCTCACCCTCCCCGCGGTGTTGGGAGGACGGGCGGGATGGGAGAGGGAACGGGAGAAGAGGAGGCTGTGGGGAGAGGGCGTCTGGTGCACCGCCTGCCCCCTTCCCCGGGGGGGGGGGGGGGGGGGCGAAGCCGGCCTCCCCCTCCGCCCTGCCCTCCCGTCCCCCCGGGAGGCTCGGCCCGCGGGCGGCCTTCCCTGCTTTTCCCCTCCCTCCCCGGGGCGGCCGGGCCGGGCCGGTCCCACCGGATGTGGCGGGAGGCGGCCGAGGTGCCGGCGGGCCCGGGGGTGGCGGGGCCGCGGCTCGGGCGGGCGGAGCGGGACGGTCCGTAAAGTAAACAAAGGGAAAGGGAAGGGAGGAGGAGGTGGTGGTGGTGTCGGTGTCCCCTCGCTGCTCTGCCCCGGTCTCTCTCCAGGCGTGCTCGGTAAATCTGTGGTCGCCTCTCCGACCCGGGGTGGGAGCGCGGGGGAAGTGGTTGAGGTTTCTAATTTTTCTGCCTGTTGGGGTTTTTGAAGGGGTTAGTTTTCGGTTTTGGGTTGGTTTGTTTTTTTTTTTTTCCTTCTTTTTAAATTTTATTATTTTTGTTGGTTCTATTACTGCGCTGGCGAGTGGGGTGGTTTGCTTCAAGAGAGCAGCAGGGGCGGCCCTTCGGTCCCATACCCGGTCTAACCCGGCGATGGCTTCTGAATTCCGGAGCGAGGAACGGGGAGCAAGTGTTCCTCAGCGTGGCTTTTGATCGACCCAGCTGGTGCCGCAGAAGTTGGATTAGGTAGAGGAGGCTTGCACTTCTTAAAGAAATCTGATATTTTATTTTATTTTTCGGTTGTAAACCCGATTTTGGAGCGCAGTGAGAATTATACTTCTGCAGCTGTAACAGAGTATCTTTCTCCTCAAATCCCTGGGACTAATTTTCAAGCATGTGCTGAATATCGCCAACTTTCACATCCATTCTCTTTCCAAACCTCCTCTACTCAGATGATGCTTTTTTGGAACAAGGGGTAGTCTTTCTCTTTGTTTTCCCCCATCCTTTTATTTTTTTTTTTTCTGACCGAAAGAGTGTTTGCTATGTGGTTTCTGTGTGTTAGTTGACTTGCAGTCAGTCTTATTTGAGTGCTCTGAAGGCAGAGTGTATCCTGTAGGCCCTAGTACCAATGTTGGACTGTTGCAGCGTCAGCCTGCAGCTCAGTTTTTGGCAGTATGACTAGGATAAAAGCAGTGCTGTAGAACAAAAAGTTCACCCGAAAGGAGAAACGCTTGGGGATTCATGTTGAAGTATTTAACGTAAATGTTAGCTTAAAAGTGAAATGGTATTGCAATGTCCCTTAAAAAATTCCAGACTCCTTTGGCCTTTGGTTGTTTAATATCTTTTTTTTTTTTTTTTTTTTCCCTGTGGTAATTGGAAAAGTCCCACATTCCTCAAAGCTAATCTGCCCTTATCATCTCTGATTCTATTAAACCTGGGTAAGGTCAAGAGCATAACTGGATTTGGGCCAGAAAATATTAAATGTTACATAGTTATTTGGAACAGCTTGTTGAAGGTGTTGTCCATGTCCAAAATTCCACCACTTCCTTTCTCCACCCGGCTTCTTTTTTGTTACCTCTGAAATCAGGCTGTTATCCTACCTTGTATCTTTGTTGGAACACCTTTGCCTGTATGGTGTGATTTGCACATGGGGGCCACAGCCTTTGGTTTTCTTCAAGCAAGGTTTATGGATGAGATTCTGTAAAGAATGTGTATGTGTATCTTTGAGATCAGAGCCCATGTGATACATTTAATGGACCTAAAATCTGGGGTACTGGTAACAAAACAAAGAAGAAAAAAAAAAAACAACACCCAAAAGAGGGAGGAGACACTAGTTGCTGGGAGACATTTTCTGTCACAGGACTGTAAACTCTACAGGCTATTCAACAAGAGAAAAACAGTTCTGAAATTAATTTGTCTTTTATGCTATTATGTCTTAAATCCAATTTTTGTAGAACATGGCTTGGATTGCTGTTTGTGTTGGTTGACCTTTTATTTTGCGGGAGAGTTCAAATGTACACATAAAAGGAAGATGGCATAGTACTTGTCAAAAGCTCTAACTTAGTTTGGCCTTAGGTATTATTAAAAGTACTAAGCATGTGTAGTTGACAGCAATCAATCAACTAGTAGCATATTGGAGTACTTAATCCAGAAATGAATAATCTTAGAATAGCACTCTTCTGTCTTGGATGTGTAATTTGCTGAAGTAGCTTTAAAAATTGTTTCAGCTTCCAGATATCTAGTGATGCAGTTTTGCTTCAAAGTATGTTACATGTTGTTGAAAGGACGCTTTTTAAAGAAAATATAATGGTTTACCACAGTAGTTGAATGGAGGGGAATCTTGGTTTTGTAAATTCCACCAAGCTAATAGATATTTGGGGGGGTGATAGGAGGAGAGAAAAGCAGGAGAGCTTTTTGGAGATTAAGTAGTAAACCAGGTGACTTTGGTTTAGGAGATTATTTTACCTTTTTTTAATGTATATATAAATGTGGTGAGTGTTTATTTCTTGCCATTTGTGTAACAAAATGATCATTTTTTTTCTTCCCTTCCTATGGATTGCTGTGTGTAGCAGTCCTGTCTTTCATATGATGTAACATTCATACTAACACTACAGACTATTCCCATTCCTTTCATATCTCTTGGGATTTGCAGAAAAGTCTTTTTCACTATGACAGAGAACTTTCTGTGTTCTCAATGTATAGTTTTGAGTAGTAAAGAGTATAATAGCACATTGTGTTGCTGGTTGTTCTTAAAAATGTGTATTCACCTACAGTTTTTTGACATCTGCCTGCACTGGTGTTTAAACAATAGTTGTGTTTTGCAGAATATTGGTAACTAAGTAGGTTGTAATTTTGCTGTAAAATCTGTATATTCAAATCTTGCATGTTTTTAGTCTTGCATAATTTTTTGTCTTAAATTGAACAGTTGTAGCTTTACATTTGATGTAGATTATTGCATAAAGTGCCTTTGTATTCTCATATTCTGGACAAATTTCAATAAATCGGTTGAAGGTGTTTAGAAAGGGACTCTAATGCTAGAAGTCATACTCCAGATCTCTTTTCCTGTTACAACTACCACTCTGGGATGCCAGCAGTGAAAATTTGGGTTTTATTTGCTTCTTAACAATGAGCTTGTGAGTCCTCATTTCAGACAGCTGTCAATGAAAACTCAAGTGTGTGACTGATACTTAGCTCCATCAGATGTGAGTTCCACATTAAATCTGTTTTTCCTCTCATCTGGCATTAGTGTAATTCTGAAGTTTCAAGTACCATTGCTGAGTAACATGAAAACGTGGACATTGACTTAATTTCTTGTAAAGGTTTTAATTAGAGGTCAGGATTTTAAAAACTGCATCAAACAGTTGCAGTTACTATATTACTTTGAGCTCTTGTATGAAAAGACAGCAGAAATGATATAGGAATGCTCTAAAACTCTAATTTTGAATGCGCTTATTTAGTAGCTGAACTATGGTGATTCTTGTCTACCTGAATGGTAACATCTACAGGATAGTTATTTTGTCCTAAAAGCCGTCTTTTTTTATTTTTTTGTTTGAAAAAAAACCCTAGAATTTCATGCAGATTAATGCAAGATTAGAGTTTGTAAATTGTTGGCAATTTCAAGTGAGTCTCTTGATTTGTATATGACTGACTTAGGGACCTCTGAAGTCCAATGTGTTCTACCAGTGTTCAATGAATGTGCTTTACTGTGTCTGTTAGAAAGGCATGAAGTTGAAAGAATGGGAAATTAAATGGAAAATGTGATACCCCGATAGATACCTGGTTTTAAATAGTCTTTCCAGTGTAGGAGAGGAAGAAATTTGGTGGAGATGACAGAGTAGATCTCCATCTAAAAGCTCTTATTTTTCATGTCCTGCCCTCCATATTCAGGCAGTGGTTGATGGCTAATCAGGTAAACTGTTGAAGAAAGCGCCTATTTAGGGACTGAACAGCTTAAAAACCTGCAGGTTTTGTGTCATATGCTTAAATTTTTATTTTCCCTACCCCGTTCCTTTGTAACTTTGTGTTCCTTCTACCATGTAAGCTTCCTGAGGTAGGAGTTTTTTGCTTGCTCAACAGCTAGTGTTCCTGACACTGGGATGCGAGTTTTGCAGCTGGAGGGACTTTGGAGTGTTGGGTCTTCGTGAATAGAAAATTAAAAAAAAAAAAAAAACAAAAACCAAAAAAAAACAACGAAACAACTGCACACACACACAAAAAAATAAAATGAACCAACCAAAAGCACAAAAAACTTTAGATGGCTTGATCTGATACTTCTCCTTTTTGTATTAAAACAGACATGAGAGAGTTGTGATTACCCAGGTGCGTTGTGCTGAAAGGTGTATGAACCATTAAAACTCAGAAGGGGATGTTTTGAAAGCCACGTCAGGGGGATGTCTTGTTGGAGGGAGTTGACGCTGGGAATCACATATATGGAAGAAATGGTTTCAGAGGTGGCTGGAGGACCACAGAAACTGAATGCTCTCTGGCTCCGACAATGCTTGAAATCTGGAGATAAAGAAGAAATTGGAGAATCATTTCTGAAATCTCATTTACAAGGTTCGAATGCAATTTCTGTCAAGTAAAAATCAGGTTGGAAGAGTTAAATAAGAAAAGCTGAAGGCAACAGGCTTTGCTAGGGAACATCTGATGTTGTTGCTTGCATCAGTGTTAATTGTGGGTACGTCTTTCAGGTCTGCAGCAGTCCACGGCTGAGCCAGTAAATCTCTCCTGTATTGCATTTCCTTTGTCCCCCATGACTTCAAGACTTTTTTTTTCCACCCTTTAGCTCTCTGCGTTGTTCCTCTGCCCTTTTCTTTAATCACGTTCAGAGCAGAAGCAGTGCATAGAAAAAGTTTAAGTAGTTTTTGTTAGTTTCCTATTGCTCTGAAGTATTACTTTTTTTTTTTTTTTTCCCTGGGAATGGGAACTGACAAGCATGCCACTCAGTTTCGTTTTGCTGCAGGGTTCCAACTTTGTACAGTGCAATATAGGTCAGTTTAGAGCTTAATCTTAAAGATTAATCTTGACTCTTTCCCTGCCCATGGAACTGTAATTTAACTCATTTTTAAGACCCTGGACTAATTTCCTGCCTTTTCACCAAACGTGTATAAGCAAAACGTGTGCATCAGTTGTCCTGGAGACAGGAATGGGAGATTACATGTTCTTTGCTGCTGCTATCATTCTGAGTATGTTGATGAACAATAAATTTAGAAGCATTTAGACAGTGTGCATGTCAAGAGTCCTTAAATGAGGCACTTCTCATTGCCTTTGCAGGGGTTGTAGGGATAGAGCCGAAGCTGTTCTCACTGTTTGGGACAGTAAGAAAGAGGTCAGAGGGCTCTACTGACGGCGAACTGCTCGTGCTTCCTGCTGCCATGCCTGGGGTTTTTCATTGTTTACCCACACATGAAAATGTGCAATTCCTGCTTTTGTTTTATTTCATTTTGGGGGAGGGGAGAGGGGGCAGACCATCTGAGGCTATAAAGTATCTTTGGAAGGCAGAGACAATTTTTCTTTTAGTCCCATTAAAGTTCCTGGGAAGGATTTGAAGCAGCAGCTGATTTTTATTTATTTATTTTTTTTATATGGGAAGGAGGAGCTGCTACTTTTTCCCGTTTTCTTGCTTCTAGGATAGCAAATAATATGGTTGCAAGGGGGTAGCAGGAGTCTAGTTTAGCAGAAGCTCAAAACGAGCTAAATGAGATATTTTGCAGATTGGGATGCACCTCTATAACCAGACACCTCACTTTTTTCCCAGGGCTTTCATAACGCTGCAAGGAGTGTTTACTGATACAATCCATGGGATGTACAGTAGCCAGTAACATCTTGGTTCTATCTACATTTGATAATTTCCTAGCGTTGCCTTCAAGATTACTGCTACTGCAGATACTAGGAAGAGGCTTACAAATCCCAATGTCTGAGTTACACCCAGTGTGGGATTTATATCAATCAATACCTGTTTCATCCTGTCTGCTGTAGGTTTTATGTTCAGTGTGAATGCTGAGACAAGTTTGTCCTCAATAATACTCTGTAGCACTGAGGTTCAGAAATTCTGTGATCTTTAAAAGAGAAATTACCTTTTACTGATTTTAGGCAGTCTTTTAAATTTTTTTTTTCTATGAAAGATGGTATAAAAACAAAATCTACGGCCATTTTCTTAATTTTTACATAGGTATCTGTTCTTATTTCCTTTTTTGGACTTTCTGTCCTTTGAGGGAAAAATTGTCAATGTTCTGGTTTAGAATATTGGAATTTTTATTGCCCTCTTTTCTCAAGTAAAGGTTAATAACAAAAGGAGAAAAATAAAGTTAGTGTTTAAAAGAGTACAGTTCCTTTTTATTTTTGGTTAATTAACCAAGCTGCTTCCCAACTTTTTTTTCCCCCTGCTGTTTCTCATACACTTTTCTTCAAGCGCAGATTCCTTTTGCTGGTGACTAAATGCTCTTGTGGTTCTTTTATGCCTGTTTATACCTCAGGTTTTAGTAGTCGTCTCCTTCATCCCCTTTGTGCCTTTACTGATGCTCTTCTGTAGTGGAAGCTGTTTAAAGGCAGGGTTACTTCTTCATAATTGATTTTACAGTCTAGGCGGTAGCACACAAAAGTAATGTGTGTAACAGGTACCTTCACAGTTCAGTCGCTTGAACTTACTTTTTTTTTTTTTTGTAAAGAGTTAACCTTCGTACTTGAAGTCCTTACCGCCCTTTCTTCACCCTTTCCCCCAGCAACTTCCAGAACTTGATGGAGGTATTCTTGTATCCTTGCCAATGTCTAGGACCTCTTGTGCCCGATAACCACCGGTTTTGTTAACCAGTGCTGAAAAGAGATAAGAAACACTGATACAACCACGGTATTGGAAGTCATGAAGCAAGAATTTTATTTCTACCTCTTCTGTGGCTTCCTCCCCCCTCCCCCCCCTTTTGATGTTGGCTAAACTAATTTACCTGCTGTGCTGTTGTTTATTCTCCTTTAAAATAAGGACAGTGCTTTGCTCAGGCTTCATCCACTTCATCCACATAAACACACGGCAGTTCTGAGGTGCTTTCTGTAGGGGGGTTTGAGGTACCCCTCAAGAGGAAAAGTAGAAACCATGATGTTGGATCTAAGTTGTTAATTTAAGGTGCCGTCTTACTGTTTGAAATGAACCTTGGCATGGCCATTGCAATTAGTTCACATTTGTAAGTGCACTTGTTAGCCTCTCGCAGTGCATTTTATTTAATGAGTAGGAACAAAAGCTGGTCGATAATATTTTTATATATATATGTCTGTCTCTGAGATAAGCCACCAGTTGGAGGGTTTTAATCTCAAGTTCCACTTTTAATTGTATTGAAGACTGCTTAAATTTCTTACATTTTTAACTAGTTTTCTATTGCCAGCCTTTACCCAGGAAACCTTTACATGCTGCTGACATGTAAGGGTCTCTTCCTTGCAGTGAAGCTCTTTGCAAATGTTACAAATTACAGTTTCTGTTCTTACTCTTGTGTTAACAGCACCATTATGGGAATGCTGTTAATTAATGGCTGAAGAAGTAATTCTGAATTTTTATCAGCTCTCATTATCTATTTCAAGCTTAAGCACTATATCCTAGAGGCTTCTAGATTCCAGTTGGTTTATTAATTATCTTGTCATTTTCACTTTAGTTTGTATACGTCACAAAGCTGGCTGTTTTTCTGGTGGCTCTCAACTCCACAGCCTCTCCCCACTCTGTGTTTAGTGCCTTTTGAATTTTGTTGTTCAAACCTCTGCCCAAAACATACTTTTCAAGCTGTACAAGAGCTGAGTAAGCAGTGATGGGCAGGTTAGCGATCGATTGGTGTGCAGTTTGGGATTACCCTGGTTCTGGTGCAGAAAAAGACACGCTCTACTGTAGTGTAGCAAGAAGGTAAATACTTGGAGTAATCGTTCTACAGAATTCGGTACTGGTAGGACTTAGTCTGAATGCTGTGTTCAGTTTTGGGCACTGTACATCAAGAAAGGGTTTTCCTACAAGGAAGAAGAAGAAAAAGGCTTATGGGGACTAAAACAAGAAATAGTTGTCTTTAAATAGTAGGACTGAAGACTTGGGTTCCTTGGGGAGGAAGGCTTCTAATGCTAAGAATAACAAACCATTGGAATAGATTAGGGAGGGGACTGCTGTCACTGGCAGTCTTTAAGAGCAAATTAGACCTCTTGTCAGAAAGGAAGTGCTGTTTGTCTCTACCTCAGGAGTGGCAGATTGACAAGGTGACCACTTGAGTCCTGTCCAGCACTGATTTTGGTGATGCTAACAGGTAAAGAAGGTGGGGTTATTATTTTCAGGTTTATGCTGATAGTCAAAAGGTTGATGACAGTAACAGTTACAGACAGTAACCTCTCTGTTATTTTGTTGGCTGTTGCCTGAGATTGTGCAGCTTTGATGTAGATCTGTTGCAGGTAAAGCATCTTGTGTTGTCTTTGTGGAATGCTATTCTCAGTCACAGCTGTAAAGGTGACGGAGAGATCCTGTCCATAAATGAAACTGTCATGCTCTTCTATAGATGCAGATGTTACCTAGAAATGGCTTGAAAAACAGAATTATAAACAGGTTACTGATACTAGAATAATTAGTTGCTAACTTGTCATACATTTATGAATTTCATGGAAGGAAACACACAAGACTTCTAAACTTTGCAAGCAAAGTCGCCCTAGAGGATGACTCTTCTTATTCTTGTTGGTACTGCCCTTTAATTAATGACTACATTTTGTTATGTATTAATAAACTGAGCTTTGCTTTCAGAATAGGAACTTCTGGTGGATCCATACTTTCTTTTTATGTTTATCTTTCACTTTTTAGTGTGATAGCTTGTCTTTTGATGTTGCACCAGTAGGCTTCCTTTTAATTGTAACTCAAATTAATCTGTTTTAAAGCAAGTCAGAATGTTTCTCAGCGTCTTGTCATGGAAGGATTAAGTCACTGCTGAGATTGGGAAACAGAATTAAGTAATCTTTAGTGAAAATGTGTGTGGAGACGAATTAAAATGTGGTCTGTATGCCTCTCTGTGCTCAGTACAGCCTCTGCTGGAAACTAGTATTAATGACGCATCCTGCATTTGAGATATTCTGTATGAGAGAATAAACTCATTGATCAGATAGCTTTTTAAACACTATTTTAAAACTGAGAGGCAGAAGCTGCTGGAATTAACATTTTAGTGCTACATCTGGCCTTTCAGGGAGCCTCTAAACTAAAAGGTGGAGCTAAGACTGTACGTTTATGCAATATATATAAACTCATAAGCTGCTTGTTACGGTCTGGGGAACTAAAAGTCATTTGAAAAAAAAAACCCATGTGGTGTGGAGGCAAGGGGAAGCCTTTTGCTTATCATTTCTATTGAATTCTGTTTAATCATTTATAAAAGCATCTAGTCAGACCAGATACTAAATATTAATTATCAGGATAATCAGATAATTTCAGATTTATGTGGATTTCTTGTTTAGCATTGCCTTTGTAAATTGCATGATTTTGGCCAGTGGGGGCTCTCCTCCGAGCAGGATAGCATTGTCATTATATACCTTGTATACCCTAGTGCACATGTACAAAAATTGTTTTGACTTTAATCGATGGTTATCAGGAAAAATCAATCCATTTCCAGAAATGAATAATAGTCTTTTTATTTTTGCCATGTATTTTGATGGTACAGTTCAAAGATTGAAGTTTATAGGAGAAATAGGGGGAAAAAACGTGTATGTCGTGCTTCTCTTGTGAGAATATTTTGACTTTGTCTCTTCTTGAATGCTTTGTGAATATTAGATTGAATTTATTACTTGTGGATGGAAACAAAAATAATGTAGTTGGAGCCCCTGTAAAATTTAGTCAAGGAATGGAGTCAAAAAAAGGAGCAGGATATAACACACTTCTGTTCCATCTTCTGCCTAGAGGTTTCATCAATATTTCATTTTTTGTAAGAAATCGAGCTTTAGTAGTGTGGATTTCATTCCCTTGTTGCTGGAAATTTGTTACCTACACAGAATTAATAAACCACCAAGTGGATTTCTTTAGGAGATGAGGCACCTTTAGACGAAGATGGTGTGCAGCATAGGCGATTAATTCTCAGGTGGGGATTTAAATGAAGTGAAAGTTTAGTTGTGTCATAGGCTACAAGCCCCTGCTCGTTCAGCCTTAGTAGAAGGGGGAGCGTTTCTTTGTGCGATGGCAGGACTATTTGTCTCACGCTGTTTCAGTGCTTTCAACAGCTGGTTTTATGCCTTGCTCCTTTTTCGTCAAAGTAGGAGAGGGAATTCTTAAAGACAGGAGTGCGTATCATTGGCTTCATTTTACAGCAGAATCAGCTTTTTCCTCTCTTAAAGGCAAATAAAACCTTTAAACTGTGTTGTAATCCAAGAGGAGTATTGAACACAGGAGCTTCCCTTCCAAGGAAGCAAATTTTGGAGTTCTTTAATGTATTTATCTGTGTGGCTTTTGGGAGATAAATGGGGATTGCATTGAAGTCCGTTCTTTCAAAAGTCTTTGTTACTTCTGTTGAAATAGATACTGAATTACAGTATTCTCAAGTGGGAGTAGGAACATTGGTTGTATTACAGCAAGCAAGAGATCACAGAGTGAAAATACTGGAAGAGTGAGGACTGCAGCAAGTTGTGCTTTATGTAGATTTATTTTCACGCTTGCTTTAATACCTTACTCTTGAAGTTGACAGAAGTAGTAAGATAAGGCAAGACCTTGTGGGTTGCTGAGTCGAGATCAGTTTTGGAAAGGTGAGATGAAAGTAGTGAGTCTTGAGAAAGGATTTGAAGCACAGTCAAAATGAAAAGGGGAGGAGGAAACTGTGGTGCCCATGTGCATATAATGTGAGTACTTAATGCACAGCTGTCACTTGAAATATGATAGTGTTTTGGACTGAGTGTGTTACAGCAGTTCTAGGTGTTACGTTGAACTTGTGTTCTATGTTGTTAAATCTGTCTTTATAGCTGATTTTGTATGATGGCCCTTATGAACAGGACGGTGATAGTAAGTATGGACTCCTTTATTTTTTGGTGGTTTTAATATGATTTGGAGTTGAGATCTTTGAAGTTTGCCCTTCACCCAATTAAGTTATAACAATCTTGTTAAAAGTTTCTGTAGAACTAGTGGTGGTGAGGCTGATGGTAGCCCTACGGGTGTGTTTTGTGGTTTACATGCTTAAGATCTGTGGTTGGGTCCAATGAGTCTGTTCCAAATTCTGCTTTATGGACTATGTTCTTCTGGTGTCTGAGCCACTAAGCAATATTAAGATAAAGTTAGTGCTTTTACACTAATTATCCCAAAACACTAAGGGTTTCAAGACTACTTGTGTTCATGCAAATAATGCCTTTGAGTCAGTCTAGAATTCAGTAACTGCCTTGACTGTTCTGGGACTTTTCCTGAAGGCTGTGGCTCATTTGTTAGACTGTACTCAGGGCTGTGTTGTACTATTCTTCTGCATAGGTTTCTTTTTGGTGCTACTGCTGAAAGTGCTCCAGGCAGGTCCGTTACCCTCATTGCTCGAGGTGTAGAGGAGCTGTGTGTATACAGTTGTTTACACAAGATACAGGAAAGTATCTAAAAACCTGTATGTACCATATAACTAGCAGGAACAATGATATTGCAGATAACTTAGTTATAATTATGTCTCACCTCTGCTAAAGAAAATATTACTTGTGTCCAGAAATTGCTGTTACTGTTCTTTCCCTGCGCTGGCAGAGTTCTTGAAGTCTTTCCTGTCTACCGTGGAACTCTTGTGGAGTGTTTCCTGAGACTTACTGTAGTGCCAAAGGAATCTGTGAAGAGTAGATGAAAGGAGTGTTGAGAAATGGGGAAGGAGGACAAATTTATTGAAGAACATGATCAAAGAGCATTGAAGGTAGCCAAAAACATAAGGAAGCTGAGGAACAAGCTCCACGCCTAGAATATATTTTAAAGTTTTTCTTCTTGGAGACTAGTATTTGGGTTTTGTCTTCAGTGATACGCTTAGTCAAGAAATCAAACTGGAGAGGGAATGGAATGATACTGGAAGATAAAATTTCAGACATTGTATATGGAGGTTTAGATCTACAAGTAAGATGCTCTATCTTTCAATTAAAAACCAAGATTATGTGTGATGTTTAAGAGGAAAATAAGGTAAGACAGAGTGGTAGGTAAAGCTGAGTAAAAAAACAAATAAGGAAACTAAAACCTGGACCAAAAGGGCAACTTCCAGCCATAAGTAGGAAAAAGTCTAAAAAGGAATAGTTTTGCACCACAAAAAATGTGTTAAACTTAACATTTAAATAATCTCTGTTTACTGAAAACTTTTCTCTTGTGGAGAAAATAGAGACATTTCAAAAGCTATGAAAAATTCCCCCCAGCAGATGGATTTGTTTATTTTTACTTTAAAGAAACCATTTTGTAAGCTATATAGAGATTTATTTTATTTCTTTTTACAAAAAGTTGAAATAAACGCACAATATTTTGCTTAACCCAAACCACTTGTATTTAAGCTCCTTTTGACCACTTTAGAAGCTTTCAGCATTTCTGCCGATTAGAATGAGACTAATTGATGTTTTAAGAAGTGTTACAACTGGTCAAACTTGAGTTGAGCATAGGAGAGTTCTTGTCACCGCTTGCTTCCTGAGTAATTGATGAATGAATGAAATCAGTAAGTAACCTGCGGGAACAAATCTTGGGAAGGTATGCCTGGAAATGGCTCTTGGTGTAAGGGAGGTGAAATGATCCTGTGTTTGGATCGTCTCTGACTGCGTTACTCTCTTAATAGCTAATGACCAAAGGAGAGGCCCTTTATCTGTGCTCCCGGGTTGCCATCCAACATCAAGTCACAGTAGCATGTGTTTGTACACTGAATTTTACACACATGGGTAGTTCTATTGAAAATCAGTGGGATAACTTGTGTGGAAAATTTAGCATGCTTGTAAGCGTTTGCATTATTGACGCCTACGCAATTAAAATAATATTTTTCTAGTATTTGTTTGGTGCATTTTCGATGTTGCATGTAGGTAAGTCCTATTGTATTACGCACATAATTATTTTAACAAATGCTTTAAGGATGCTATTGACGTAACTTCCCGGAGTGGGGAACGGTCATTACTATCGTCTTCGGAAATTAAAAGTATCCTAAAACATCTTTAATTAAATGAATAACTGTGCAGGTTTCTCAGTCTGAGAGACAGTCTCATGAGCGATTTCCCTTTTCATAAAGACTTGTCGTGATGTCATTCCCATTGTGTTAATCGTTGCTGTGTTCATGAATTGTCCCAAATCATGACTAATTCCCTAAAAATATTCAGAGCAGACATGATTCTGGGGAGAGCTGTTGTTTGCCACTCAGTGTGGTGGAGATAATGGGACAGCCGGCTGACTTAACAGATTCTCTGTTAACTCTAAAATTAGTGTTTCAAGGCAGTGTCGTTTGTCTTACATGCCACTGTAAAAGCAGTTCTGGTTCTCAGTGATGTTTTTCCCAATGGTTTGGGGGGGGTGTTTCAGGTGAGTGTCTGTTGCTTATTTCTGTGGCTTACATGTAGAAACTTAATTATTTTGGTTTTCTTTTTTTTCAGTTTATTATAGCTTAGATGAACACTTAAAATAGGATTTGAGTGTTTTTTTTTTTATTAAAAAAAAATATCTCTGCGCAGTTTCTTGTAACTTTTTTGTGTTGCCTTATCTCGTCAGATTCTCTTCTCTTGTGGAAATCTTTCGGTGGCCTTTGTGGGCAAAACTTAAGCAGCTAAGGTGAATGAAGGTTCAGAAACAGTTCTTAAAAATTGATTTCTAAGTGCTTAATATGTAAGCTTAGTCTGTCTGCTGGTACTGCCTTTGTCCCTGTAGTATACATTTGTTCAAGAGGCAGAAGAGTGAAAACAGCTAGCAAAATAGCAAACCCAAGTCTATAGATTACTCAGCCCTGGAGTTCTTTTGGTTCAATCATTTCATTTAAGGCAAAAACCCATGAGTCTTCCTGGACTGTGTATTGCGTGTGTGTTTTGAGCTATATCTGTATATATTTGTTACTTCAGCTAAAAACTGGCCTGACTGTCCTATGATGCACTTACCCTAAGGAAATAAATGCTTTTCACTATTTCCTCTCACACATTTCCCTCCCCTCTCCCCCCCCCTAGGGAAGCACCCTTTCTAATTCTAGCTCTGGATGCTGCTAACGCTTTTAATCGCTCATCAGGGTTTTCAATACTCACTGAGTTGTTTCCATTAAATGTGTGTTAGCTATATGAAAGGCTCTCATTGGAATCCTTTTTTAACCCTACTTCTTCAAAATACAAAAACCATACAGCTTTTGAAATTTTTTGTTTACTTTCATGGGACCTACAGGATTTCTGGCAACTTGCTTTGTAAGGAATCTGTTTTGTGTTCAAATGTAAGCCCCTGGCTTCTACTTCTACAAACTTCTTCTGTGGGTTGGTTTGTTGGTTTTGGTTTTGTTTGTTTTTTTTTTTTTTTCCCTAAGGATTTAGAGCTAAATATCTATATCTATAATAATCTATATCTATAAAATAATCTGCGTTTGTAAAGTAGGGTATGTACTGCAGCTCCTTCCTTTGGAAGGTTATCTTGTCTTTCATAATAAGAATATCAGTTATTTGCTTTTAAGTTTGTTGGACATTGGACTACTTTGTTAGGTCAAGAATATAACCTAATCAATTCTAAATGTTTGTTTCAGCTTTCATGTTTCATCCTGTATTGAGCACCTGCTGCTGAGAGCTGGAAAGTCTACTTAAGGTATGTGGAACAGCTAATGATTTCACTTCCACACACGTTTTATTCTGGGTAAAATGGTTCAAGTTGAGACTTTTTTTTGTTGTTGTTCTTTCCTTGTAATTATTGTTGAAAATACTAGTATTTAAACAGTTGATGTTAAACCAGAATTTCTTGGTTTGTCTTTTTCCCCGAGCCTCCTAGAAGTGGCCTTTCTCTGACATCCCATTTGTGGCCTTTCATTCAGAGGTGGGCAGGCTTGTGCAGCAAGTAATTTATTGTGTATGGGAGGAATTGGAGGTGTTTTCTCACCTACAAAACTACTTAGCTGGAAATTGTCAGACCAGACCGATGTGCTGGCTTTGGAGCGAGATAGTAATGATTGTTTTCACGTTCTGCTTTTCTGTAATACATAAAAATTTGTCTTTAAGCAAAGTCTTCAATGTGGGGGCACTTGGCCTAATCTTTAGTTTTGCTATAAGCAGGAGTAGAGAAGTCGGGTAACCACAGTATTCTTTGTATTACTGTTCTACTTTTTTGATTCCTTGTGACACCCCCTCTTCCTCACAGGGTGAGGTTATAGTCACAAACCTCAGTTTTATTCCTCATTGTACTTGGTGTTTTTGACTTCTGCTTTTATTGGTGCTGACATATATGGATGTTTGGAATATTCTTACGTTTGAGTGTGGCTAGAATAACTTGCTTGATCCTTTTTTTTTTTTTTTCCTCCTTTTTTTCTGGTTTGGTGTTTTTGTGTGGTTATTTATTTTTTTTTTCTTCTTTCTACAGCCTTTTCTGTGGTTGGTGGTTTGGGAGCCTGTATTACATTATTTTTTCTATTTCTTAGGCTGGTAGCCAAATTCATCACCTGCTGCTTCAAGAGCACTTTTGCATCTAACTTGCTAATGTGGAGAACCTTATTTACAACTTCTATATCACCTGTTTTAGATTATGTTAATGTTCTCCTTGCCTGGGCTGTAATGCACTTGAGAACAAAGGAGATATGGCTGCATTTCATGTGGACTAGGCTCCTAATGGGATTTCAGACTGTTATCTTGCAGTTCGGCTTCAGAGTATTGCCTCTGCAGGATCTCTCCATATTTTCACCTTCAGGAAACAGCAGAGGGTCACTTAGCATCTCCTGATGTTTGCAGGGATAGCTGTCTTTATTCTTCAGTAGCTTTTTTGCTTAACTTGTTACTTCATGAGTTGTCTGGATGTTAGTCAGCCTTTCTTAAACTTCAGCTTTCAAATTTATGGTGATTAATTGCTTCTCCTTTCTGATTTCTCCCTTCCATTTTCTCTATGGAATGATGTTTGTGTTATGCAATTAGTTTTTTTCCAAGGAATTCCATCTACTTTCATCACTCCAAGTTAAGTGGTTTAAAAAATAGTATTCTTCAGTTTTGTCACCTAAACTGGAAAAACCCAAAGTACGTCAGTTCGAACAGAAAGCACCAGTACTGATATTTTTATCAATTAAGACTAAAATTTGTTGCCTTGTGTATTGTGTTGAATCTGAATTATGATTCAGATGGAACCCCAGACATTTTAAAAATATTTTTTGAATGTGGAGAACTAATAGTATGACAAATCCAGAAAGCAAGGGGAGAGGGGCAAAACAGCCCCCCACCCCTCCTTCAGTTTATCATCTATAAAGGCCTACAAATCAGACCTATGATTTCAGGTTTTTTTTATGCTTCCTTTCATTTTGTTTGACCTTTTAAAAGGAACAGCTATGACTGTCGTGATGTCACAGGCAAAAAAGCACACTTGCATGTTTTGTGATCTGAAGCCATTTGTTCTTTGGAGTACATGGTTTGTAAAAGGCTGAAGTGAGTCATATCCTGGTAAAACCATGACAACTAAGTATTTATTAGTTTGTTAGGTAAATATCTTGCAGTACCTTCCTAGATAAGACTTTATAGAAGACCAGCTCTGTGAATAACGAGGCTGTGAAATATAATGGCAAGTAAGAAGAAGAAACAGTGAAAGATCTTAGATGTAAATTGCAAGTACTTCTGACTTGTCAGGTTTACATTGAAGTATGTGTATTTTTTTTCTGGCTGGGGATTTGGTAGGAGGAAGAGATTAGTGCTACTTACTCTTTGAAATTGGTATTATACATGCAAATACTGGAATGACAGTTCCAGTGGAAATGACAGAAAAATTCACTGAATCTCTTGCTTACCCAGCTGCTTTATAAACTGTTATTGTGAGTCTTATATTTATATTGCAAGAATTTAAGCTCTTGTATGTATCATGATAGTCTTTTCATTACATGATCGCATACTTTGTTCCACAGAACCACTGCCTTGTTTGGTACCAAAAATATACTTGCCTATTTGCTGCACTCTTCAAGCCCTTCTCTTACAGGGTGGATTTTTCCTGTTGTGTTTACCATGGTAGTGCTGGCTTTACCCATTCGTCTTATGATGTTATTAGTATCTGTATTGGATGGAGTCACAGAATTTAGGGTAAAAGGTTTCAATTTTAGGTGATGCTGTTTTTTGTTGTTACACTTAAAATTTGTGCTCAGAGCAGATCTCACTGATTTGAATAGCACCTGAAAGTACTTGGCAGTTCTGTGTTTAACCCAGAACCAAGGCATGTGTCTCTGAAAGAAAAGCATGGCGATTGTGGAAAACTTGACTAAATAACTCTGCTGATATCATCCAGAAACCCTGAATGCATAGATGTTGCTTAATTGCTTCAGCTCATAAAGTATTCTTTATCTTCTTCCTGATGCAGATTACTTACTCTGATTATTTATTAGTGAATGCAGAAGACGTATCAATAGGAAGGGACTATGAGCAACAGTTCTGTTTAGCTTTATAAATCTGACTTGCTCCTAAGGCCTATCGTTATGCGCTGCATTGGTGCAGGGGTTCTTTAGGTACATGTAATTGTGCACTTATTTAGTGCGTGTGTTTTCAAAGACGTCCAACAGCCATTGACAGGAGATGGTGCTAGCAATTCCACCTAACAAGCAGCTTCCAAAAGAAGTACTGCTGATTGTATCCTTACTACAAGTGCCGTCAGATGCTTTCCAACTTCACGGTTTTATTTCAGTTGAAATTAAACTAGTATTTGATGAACAATCTTGTTGTATCCAGCATAGCACTCGTTTAAAAACAGTATGGCAGATCAAGAAATTAGTGTTCCTTTTTATCTCTTGCAGTAAGAAATGCTTCTCTAATGAACTCTTTAAAGATCCATGATTTCTGTATATTTTGGATGTTATGCTTGTAATCTTGTTGTAATACATTCAGAGCTTTTCCCTTCTTGATACTGTTTCAAAAGATTTCAGTTTGCACTTAAAACTGTAAAGGGCAACCACTCCATTCTCAAGTGTGAAGATAACTAATTTATGTTGCTTCTTGCCAATAACACCTATGTGCTTATAGCTCCTCCTGGCTTCTGATAGTGGAATTTTGTTGGGCTTGCTTTCCAGTTTTTTTATTCTGGACTTCTGGGGCAGTGGAATGGGACTTGCTGTTCTACTAAGGTTATGGTAAACTTCAACTTCTTCCAAGCAGGTTGGGTTCACAAATGTGTGCGAGTTCACCTGTGGTTCGGTGCTGACCATGCTCTTCTCTAGCGGAGTTCTTGCTGTGAAGGGCTCTGTGCTCTATCTCTATTGGCAGGTGTCACCGGAGTTTTAAAAGCGATGAACCTGAATATTATGAACACAAACCATGCCATGAGGGTCCTAATGCCTTCCTGAACTCTGTCCTGGCCTTTGCTCAGCATAGCTGTTCTTCCTCAGCCCGTCCCCAGAGCAACTGTTGTCTTTTATGTAAAAGTGAGCTGAGGGAAATAAATTTTGGTGCTCGTGACATCCTCCTTGATTGTCTCATCCCTCAGTGGAGTTTAATAAAACCTCAGCCTGTTTGGATTATCCTAGAATACGTTACTGAGGTAGAATGAAGTTGAGTTTAAGTCTTCCCTCTGGAGGTGCCAGAGGTCTTCTGTATACCAAAATAAATTATTTGTTTTGGTTGCTAGCCCTTCTGGTGAACGTGAATAGGGAAATATAAAGCAGAAAACAAAGTCTGACTCTGTAAATAGTACTCCTTTGTAATACAGCTTGGATAGATCTGCAGTAGTAAGTTCTGATGATGCCAGGAATAGCCATGTAATGCTGCTGCTACCTTCCAGACTGTTTAAATTGCAGATTTCTGAATGATTGACTTGGTTAAATATCCATGAAGCTTTTCCCCGTACATCAGGGCATTGGCCTGTCCATTGCAGCATAGTTTCAGCTTGGAAATGTTGAGACCTTTTCACAAAACATATTCTTTTTCTTGTCTTGGCAACTAATTTTTTTCTTCATCCCAGCCCTGCAAACACATACCTGTTCAAATTTGTGCAAACATGTTGACATGTTAAAATGAGATATAAGAACTACTCTTACTGAAGTCAAGCATTCCTATATGTATTTTTTTACCTATTATGGTGGTAGGCTTTTACAGTCGTAATGAATCATAGAATAGAATCATAGAATTGTCTAGGTTGGAAGAGACCCTTGGGATGGTCGAGTCCAACCATCTACCCTACTCTACAAAGTTCTCCCCTATACTATATCCCCCAACACCACATCTAAACATCTCTTAAACACATCCAGGGATGGGGACTCAACCACCTCCCTGGGCAGTCTATTCCAATGCCCGACCACTCTTTCTGTGAAAAATTCTTTCCTAATGTTCAGTCTAAATCTACTCTGTTGGAGCTTGAAGCCATTCCCTCTTGTTCTGTCATTAATTACCTGTGAGAAGAGACCAGCACCAACCTCTACAGTGTCTGTTCAAATAGTTGTAGAGAGTGATGAGGTCTCCCCTCAGCCTCCTCCTCCTCAAACTAAACAGTCCCAGCTCCTTCAACCGCTCTTCATAGGATTTGTCTGCAAGGCCCTTCACCAGCTTCGTTGCCCTCCTCTGCACTCGCTCCAGCACCTCGATATCTCTCTTGTGTCCAGTTTTGGGCACCTCAATACAATACTCGAGGTGTGGCCTCACCAGTGCTGAGTACAGGGGCACAATCACCTCCCTACTTCTGCTGGCCACGCTATTTCTAATACAAGCCAGGATGCCGTTGGCTTTCTTGGCCACCTGGGCACACTGCCGGCTCATATTCAGCCACTTGTCAATTAGAACCCCCAGGTCTCCCATTGGTCTAAACAGCAAAACTAACTGTTTCACTACAGCTATTCTGTTCCATCCCACTAATGTATTTATCACTTCTCTAAAAATAGATGTAGAGCTTTTGGGAACGCAGGGTTATATTTGCAGTAAAGTTCACTGTGGCTTTGTTTCTGTGAGAAAACTTCACGTGCTTGCTGGTAATGTGTAATAGTTGTTTGATCCTGTATTTTGGTTAATGGGTTAAGGTCTGTACTGCCTCTTAGTTACTGGAGGAAATGCACAAATCTGTTTAACACCAGCCTAGGAAAGTTTCTAAAAGCAGCAGGTTATTCTGAATCATTCACCAAGACTGTTCTTATACAAAATAATCAATGATAACGTGCATCTCACTGCTAGGTGGTAGACTTTTTACCTTTCTAGTGTGTCTATCCTTCAGACACTTGGTGGATCAACTCCACATCAGCCTTGCATCTCAAAGTGCGTTACCTTCCTGCTCATAAAAAGAAAACTTGAGAATTTTCTGAGTGCATCAAAAAGACAAATTCGAACCAGACTATAATCTTTTTAAGGCTTGAAAATTTCAGTTTTTATCTGTAAACTGAGTTAGACTTGCCATGTGTCCTGTTGTCCATTGTGGTAGTGTTTGGTATTGGTGTAGCATCTTGAGTTGCAGCTGTAGCCCAGGTTGTAATGAGTGTCCTTAAAAGAAAGGGAAAATTAGTGGATACAAATGTACTAACAAGTCATAAAATACTATGGAAAAAATATTGATCCTGCTGCCTGTCAAGTTGGCTGGCAGGTGACAACCCTGGTGTTGCCAAGGTTGGTTTGTGTGTGCTGTAGTAAAGGAAAGATCTGGTTTTATTTCCTGGCAGATGTTCATGGAGAACTTCCTCTGAAGAGGAGCAGTCTCGAGTGCACTTCCTGAATCGTGTTTTAATTAGCAGTGCCTGAGGTGAAGGGAATTTCACTCCTCAGGAAATTCAGGGCTTATAAATAATGTGCTGAGCTCAAAACCGGACCTGATATTCTAGCCTAACCCTTATCAGCGTTGTCGAAAGTGAAAGGATTACTTGTCTCTGTTATGCTTGGCACCCCTTGTTCACAATACTAGTTTTTTATTTAGTTTTCCCTTTCTGTCCGTAGTCTCACTAGTTCTTGCTCACTTCTGATTCAGTAAAACCTGCAGATTTTCTGTGGTATTACTTTCTTCATAGTAATCTCATTTTGTATATGCACAGTTGGTTATTCTTACCTAGTTGTAAAGCTGGTGGAAAATCATGCGATACAATGTTAGAAGCCTCTGATGTGACGTCTTCCCTTCTCATTTATTTATATGGTGCTTTACCAGTTATATGCGAACAGCCAGTATAAATCTTTTCAAATAGGTCTTACTCCTCTTTATGTCTAGATGCTTGTAGGTAATTAGGTTTGCTTATTCTCTTATTTCATTGGGACCTTGAGTTGTGTAAGTCGTCTTAATGCATCATAATTCTTTAGATGCCAATTTCTTTTGAAATTGTTAAGTCTGGGTAATAATGCTGTGTCTTCATGTACCTGAATTTCATTAAGTCCATTTACAGTAGCAGAAATTGGCGGCAATAGTGTTTTATTTTTGATTATATTGTGTATCATCCACACATACTGCTATCTTGGGTATTGAGTAGATGACTATCAGAACTGATGTGATTTGTTTTGTTTCTTACTGGTAACTATAAATTAGTCCTTTTTTTTTTCTGTGGTAAAGCAAGCAACTTTAATTCCTTGGGCAAGATTCTGGACAAATGCAGCTTGGGCAGTGTTTCCTTACGAAGGAGGATGAAAAGGATGCAAGAAGGCAATAAGAGTCTATAACTGCACCCATAAATGAATATGTCAAATGAGATGTAATGCTCTGTACCAAGAGGGAGCCTTGATTGCCTAGCAGCAGTTATTAATAGCTGCTCCAGGTACCACTAAAATTCTGCCCCTTAACAGTGTGTGGAAGGTATATTGTAACACAGTCCACTCCTAGCTGTATTGTGGAAGGTACAGTCTTTAAATTACTAACTAAGATTCCCATTTAAAAAAAAAAAAATACTAAAATAAGAAATTAAGAATGTGGAAAGGAAAAGGGCATTTAAAAAGTCATGGTTGTCAACAGGACTCCAAGTTTGGCATTCCAGGTTATTTTTGTATGTATTGTAAGCAGGTGGTTGTGTTGTCATTTCCCTCTTTCAGGATCAGTCTTCTCAGTTTAACTTTCAGGACAGGATGATAAAAGCTTGGCAGAATCATAGTAGGTGTTATGTTCCAAAGGAATTGGGGCTGCTGTAATTGTTGAGTTCTTCCTTTCAGCCTGTTCCTTTATTCTAAATTATCTCTACAAGAGCGATATACAAAAGGAGTGGTAGGCTTTTTCTAATAGTATAATACTCATTGTGTTTTACATTTCTTCTCTTTCTGGAAGTCTTTTTGTGTTGTTTTGCTAGGAGTAATGTTCCTGGCAGTCTAAACCATGTTGTATCAGAACAATTCAGATTGTAGTCCTCTGCTGATTGTTACAAATCACTTAACATATAAATTTGAGTTGAACTCTTATTATGGTAAACAATTTAGCTTAGAAGCTTCTGCATAATAATTTTTTTGTTTTGAAAAACACACAAGCAAACAGGATGTTAACTCGCACCTCCTTTTTGCATGGTGTTAGGGGCTATGTATTAATTCTCCTTTTGATACCTTAAAATTCCTGGGCACAAGATATATTTGTATCCAGCCTGAGCCTTGTACTTCTAGCTCTGTGCTAAACCCTAAATAGATGTGACCCTACATGAAGGTAGTCCTTAAGTAATAACCTCTACATCTTTTTGGTAGGAGGCTTTTTTGGGTGGCTTTTTTCATTTTAAGAGGCTATCTCCAGGACACCTTGTGTAGATGTAGGTAGTCAATGAAGAATAGGACAGACATCTGGTGGTGGCAGTGAAATCAGGGCTTCAATTCAGAGGTTTCCTGTTCATAAGGTTTGAAGAGAAGCCAAGCCAAACCTACCTGGAGGATTTGCTTGGGGAGGCTGTGTGTATAAATATATGTACGTGGTGTGAAACTTCTACCAGTTACTCTCCTACTTTTTGAAGGAAAAGATGAAGAGTTAGATCTCTCTGCTAAATCCAGAGTTGAAGTGGCATAAAAATTACTGAATCCTGATACTAATACAAGGAATTAATATTTTTGATGTTGCTTTTGGTAACAAACACTTAGCTTTGGAAATGTAACATAAATGCAGCTCTCCCCCTGGAAAGGAGAAAGAATGATATAAGGAAAACAGTAAGTTACATTGCTTAATATACTGATGGTCTCTGTATCCATAGTGATGACAGCAGAAAAACCTGCACAAAATGCTGCTACCATCACTTCAATAATTGTGTACAAGCAGTATGAGTAATATGGGTCAGAAGATGCTGTTTTAGCTTTTCTAAGTAAAACTCCCACTTGAAGGTATCCTCATGCAAAGAAAATCTGTGAGGGCCATATTCAGGGGAGCATCACAGATCTAAGAAGCAGCTGAAATTTGCAAATACAGAGTTAATTATTCTATTAGCATCTAGTGCTTTCCTGCATCCCTAATTCTTGGTAGGCAAAGTGTGGACAATGATATTGAGTGCACACTCAGCAAGTTTGCTGATAACACCAAGTGGAGTGGTTGGCACGCTGGAGGGAAGGGATGCCATCCAGAGAGACCTGGACAGGCTTGAGAAGTGGACCTGTGCAAACCTCATGAAGTTCAACAAGGCCAAGTGCAAGGTCCTGCACGTGGGTCAGGGCAATCCCATGCACAAATACAGGCTGGGCAGAGAATGGATTGGGAAGGAGCCCTGAGGAGAAGGACTTGACGGTGTTGGTGAATGAGAAACTTAACATGAGCTGGCAATGTGCACTTGCAGTGCAGAAGGCCAACCATATCCTTGGCTGCACCTGCAGCAGCGTGGCCAGTAGGGCGAGGGAGGGGATTCTGCCCTTCTACTCTGCCCTGATGAGACCCCACCAGGAGTACTGCGTCCAGCTTTGGAGCCCTCAACATAAGAAGGACATGGACCTGTTGGAGCGGGTCCAGAGGAGCCACAAAGCTGATCAGAGGGCTGGAGGCCCTCTGCTGTGAGGACAGGCTGAGAGAGTTGGGGTTGTTCAGCCTGGAGAAGAGAAGGCTCCGGGGACACCTTATACCAGCCTTCTGGTACCTAAAGGGGACCTACAAGAAAGCTGGGGAGGGACTTTTTACAAAGGCACGTAGTGATGCGATGAGGGGGAATGGCTTCAAACTGGAAGAGGGGAGATTTAGGTTACGTATTAGGAAAGAATTTTTCACTCTGAAGATGGTGAGCCCCTGGCCCAGGTTGCCCAGAGAAGCTGTGGCTGCCCCATCCCTGGAGGTGTTCAAGGCCAGGCTGGATGGGGCTTTGAGCAACCTGGTCTGGTGGGAGGTGTCCCTGCCCATGGCAGGGGGGTTGGAACTAGATGATCTTGAAGGTCCCTTCCAACGTAAACCATTCTTTGATTCTCTGAAAGTGTGGAAGTACTAAGAAGGGGAGGAAGGGCTGCATTCAATCAGAAGACTCATCTATTAAGTACAAGAGTACGTAATCCTTTCTTCATTCAAATTCCTTGTCTGTTTTATATTTTTAAAGAAAATATTTAATCCTTAAATTTGCATTTGAACTGTAAAATACTTTTGTCAGGAAAAAATGATTTCTATGTTATTTGGGTGAGTTGGGTGGAGTTTACTTTAAATTTGTTACTTTAGCATGAGCTTTTTTCCCCTTTCTTCAAAATAATTTTTCAAGGGAAATTAGCAGGAACCTGAGAACACTTGAAAAGCAGTTTGTAGGAAAGGCCCAAAGCTTGGCTTCAGGTCTAGAATTTTTGCTCTCGTAGAAGATGTAGTTAATTATAGAAGACTATAGAAAATGAAGAAAAGACTTGTTGCTTTAGGGGATGGTAGAACTACTGCTTTTCACAGTTGTCTTAAGTGACAGCAATGCAGAATTTCTACAAATTGGCACGTTTTGGTTATTGTTGATTTTTGTCTCGGCAGCATCCATATTTTCTGTATAGCTGGTCTGATGCCTAACTGAGGTCATACGTAGTCTGCTCAGGAAATCCTGGTAATTTTACATTTTCTTATTTTTACTGTTGTAGCCTTAAAATTGCCTAAAATGTGTTTTGAAGCAAGGATGTGTCTTGATTTGTCTGCGGTATCTCAAATTTCTGAAGAATGCAGAAATTTGAAGGAGGGAAGCAGTCGGGATGCGAGCAGTCCAAAGACAAGGAAACCTCTCCAAGCCTACTTTATTCCCTGCGGTAGAAAGATAAATACGCGGGGAAAAAATTGGGTTTGGATTATGCAAATAATGGCACACACATGCGATTTGTAGGCTAAATGGGGTGGCTGTTTCCAAATTTTTATTTATTTTTAATATCCTGTGCTTATATGTTGAAATATTCATAGTATATAATTGCTGAGGCTGTTGCTTGTGCATATTGGTATTTATTTCACTTTGTGGTTTATAATATACACTTTGTAGATAACTTCTGTTACATTTTTAACTCCTACACTGACTGCAAATTAAATATTGATTTGTGCATAGCTGGTTTTTAAGCTTCAAGGCATTTCTGAGTTGTGGTTAATTGATCTCCCGCTCCATGCTTTAACACACAGTGGTGGTTCTGAAAGCAAAGCACCTGAATTACAAATTACTGTATGTTTTACGCATATGGGTCACATATTTAATGAATCTCACAAACTTGAGACTAGCTTGTTTTGCTGTGCAAGTTAATCTTTGATATGCTTGTAAATACGAAGGGAAAATAAGGGTAGAACCAAATAAGGAATAAGCTACTACTAAGAAGTTTTCTCATGTAAAAGTAATGTTATTTGCATGTAAAATATTTGGAACTCACATCATTTATGCTGTCCATCTCATGGCATTTAGTTTCCCAAAACCCCAAATCTCAGACCTCAGTGTTCTGGAGCTTTCAGTTGCGAACGTCAGTATTTAGCCAGTAACTAGAGCTGTAATCTAGTCCATGAATGTTCCCAGCGTAGGTTTCCCCTAGCTTATTGTCAGAATTTATACATGTGAATTAAATTTCATCATCTGTCATTCTGTCATGGTTTTCTTAAATAAGAGAATCTTGTCCCTAAAAATACTTCTCTTTTTGTGGCTGTTGTATGAGGCCATATGAATTATTTCAATCTTTTATGCTACTTAAAAGTGTTAGGATGTGTGTTCTTGCTTGGTTCTTAATCAATGTTACAGATGATTGCCTTTCATGTGAATAACATACCGAACTTTAAAGGGTATTGGGGTGGAGGTCTCCCAGGTCTCTACTCTTGGTCATAATGTAATATTTAGAAGCCCCCCAGGAACAGTGTTTCATAGAGAAGCTGTTGAGTTCAGCAGTTGAAAAGAGCTGCTTATTACCTGGAAGTCTTGTCTTTGAACTGATAAGAGTTAGTGTACCACAGTGAGATTGTCTTAACTCTTCATGAGGTAGACTGGGGGTTCCTTGTTTGCTCTTTTGTCTTTGAGACTCATTGAAAAAGCTGATGTCAGGAAGGAGAGTCTTGTTGGACTTAGGGCATCAGATGTAGTAGGTTGACTCCATCAATTAGCAGTTTATAAGGAGACAAGGTGTCCATTAGTGATCTGCACGGAAGGGAGCACAGGTCATTGGAACCATTTTGTGACAAAACTACTATATTGACTTACCCCAACTGCAAAAGCAACATATTTGCATTTTGAAAGGCTTTAGTTTTAGGGTTTGGGATGGAGGCTGAAAAAAAAAAAGGGGGGGGGGGGGTTAAGTCCTGTGGAGGTTAAATCTTGGATGCCTAAATAGAGAAAAAGTCCTTAGTTTCTTGGTCTAGCTTGGTATTTTTGTACTTTGGGGAAGAGATGGGGGAGTTGGAACTTTATACTCTCTTAGTATTAACTTCTTAAAAAGCCAAACAAGACAGTATTTTTCTTCAAACTTCAGAAATAGGTGCTCTGGACATAGGACAGGTCAGAAAGGTAAAACTTAGGTGTTCTTGCATTCATGTTAGTGCTTTGGAAAGCGGCCTTGGGATGAGTCACTGTTGTCTGCCCATCCTCGAAACTGTACTTCGTAATGTTTGAAACAGTATCTCACTAATTTCTGGACTTTAAATTTATAGAGCTGTATGTAATTGCCAAATCTGTTGACATTGTCTAATGTCTACAGACAGATGTGAATATGTCTTCAGCAAAAACCTGAAATCTTTCTTTTTTTGATATTGCTTTTTCTGAGGTGACCTAAATGAGTTTTAGCTGGTAGACTCTAATCATACACTGTTGGGATAAACCTTTTTGTATATGTCCTCTGTAAGAGGCAGGCTGGCCCAGATGACGCCCTTCTCTGTACAGAACCTCTTGGACAGGATTAAACCATTAGAAGTCATGGGCCTCTCCACCCCTGACATCACACTTCCCCTCTCTCTATGGTCATGTTCGTAATGTCAGCATCACCTGATGTTAGCCTGTTTTCCTTAATAATTAGAGTTGTGCTGCATACCACCTCTCTGTTATCTCCTCCCCTGCGCTTTTTTGGCCAGAAGTTGGTAGGAACCAGGTTAAGCACAGAGTCAGAAGCTTCAAAACACAGCTGAATGGAGCTGCTGGTTTCAGGCTGCTGACATCAGCGTGCACACACAGAATCAAAGAATGGTTTAGGTTGGAAAGGACCTTAAAGATCATCTAGTTCCAACCTCCCTGCCATGGGCAGGAACACCTCCCTCTAGACCAAAGCTCCATCCAACCTGGCCTCGAACACCTCCAGGGTTGGGGCAGCCACAGCTTCTCTGGGCATCCTGTGGCAGTGTCTCACAACCCTCAGAGTGAAAAATTTCTTCCTAGTATCTTCCTACATGATTCTATGATTTTAAAACAGTGTATTTAAGCATTTTAATATTTTAAGAAGGTAAAATTGTGTTGGAAGTGCGTAAGGCCATCTTGAGATCATGGATATCCTATTAAGCACCATGCTGCACCATTAATCTGTATCTTAGTCTTGCTTCTTAAATTCAGAAGCTTCCTGGCATTGCTTTCAGTTTTCCTTTGTGCTGGTAAAAGTGAAGCGATCTTTACAGTTGCTCATGTAAGAATAAGTCTGAAAACTTATCAAAGCATCCAGTAAGGAGACAGGATTCATATCGCTAAATGGGATAGCAGAAAGAACTAGTCTTTCTAGAATTCCAGTCCTAGAAAAACTCTCAGGAGGGGAAAGCCTTAAGACTGTGTATTTAAAGAGCAGTATCAGATGGAGGTTTCCAGCTAATTCTCCAGCTATGGAGAATTTATTGTAGGGTCGTTTGTTTGTTTGTTTTTTTAACCTGTAGATTGATTGGGGATGCATGAAGTTGCACTATGGGGGGGGGAACAAAAAAAAAAAGAGTCCACTCTAAAAGATAATGTGTTTGCGCAATGTGCTTGCATTCCAGAAAGCCAACCTGTATCCCCAGGTATCCTGGAGGCCCTCTGCTGTGAGGACAGGCTGAGAGAGTTGGGGTTGTTCAGCCTGGAGAAGAGAAGACTCTGGGGAGACCTTCTTGTGGTCTTTTGATATAGATAGGGGGCTTATGAGAAAGTCGGAGAGTCTTTTTACCAAGGCCTGTAGTGACAGGACAAGGAGCAATGGTTTTAAACTGAAAGAGGGTATATTTAGATAAAATATAAGGAAGAAATATTTCACTCTGAGGATGGTGAGCCCCTGGCCCAGGTTGCCCAGAGAAGCTGTGGCTGCCCCATCCCTGGAGGTGTTCAAGGTCTGGCTGGGCCTCGGCTTTGAGCAACCTGATCTGGTGAAAGATGTCCCTGCCCACAGCAGAGGGAGTGGACTTAAATGATCTTTAAAGGTTCCTTCCAACCCAAACTGTTCTCTGATCCACTGATTCCAGCCTTGCTGGCTTACGGGGGAATGCCTTTTGGCTACCGGCAGAGATAATCCAGCCAGACCTGCTATAGTGATATGAAAAGTTACTGCTCTGCTTTCTGGAGGTCAGAGTTGCCCCGTTTACCCCAAATTCTTCTAGGGGATTTTGGTGGTTTTGGTCTTAGAAATAGAGACACATTCCGTAGGTTTCCTTCTGGCCTCATGACTTTTGTCAATGCTCTGTGATTCAGGAATTGGGAGAAAGTGGATATACTTGAATTGAAAGTGGACTTACTTGAATTGTGTTCATTTGGCAGCAGGGTTAACATCCCTGTCATTTAGGCTGAAAATAATTCATTCGTTCTTTGAGCTTCCTCCGATTTGCTCTGAGCTTTCAGTATCCGGTTATTAAGAACTTGTGTATTTCTTTTGTGGGGCTGCAGCAGACAAATACAAAGTAGAAATTATTTCAACTCCAGTTGCGTGACATGTTGTTAGCATCTGCTGCCCAAAATTCCTTTGTACTGTCACAAATGCTTAATTTGCAAAATGATGAAATAAATATTAACTGTATCAGAGCTGACACTGGAATAAGTACACACTACAGTTCTTTAGTTTGATCTCTTTCTGCATATCAGCAAAGAAATATGCGTTCAGAAGTTTCTGAAATACCGGCATCCTTGTGCGGTAGCTGGATGATTTTTGTGCCAGAATTACTTCAGCATTTTTGAGCAAATTTAAGTTCACATTCACTCTGAACTTGATTAGATCTTGAATCAATTTGCACTGGAAATGAGTCCATTTGTTCAAATTTTCACTAATTATTACAAGGCTTTTAATTTGGACCCTAAGCCATTTTCTTTCTCATCTCTGCTTCAAGCTTGAACTAGAATGATTTTTTGAGGGTGAGGTTTAGGATACCTTCCCCAGCAATTTGAAGAGGGAAGACTGGTGAGAAGAGATCTTGATGAACTCAATGTTGTTTCAATATTTTGATTAATTTTAATTTTTTAATAGGCATTGCATATGTATTCTGCACTTTGAGAGAGATTGTTATGATGTGTTCTAAATGACTTAGTGTGCCGGGGTGCCTGACAGTCCATACATGATAAATTGAAAACTAGATCAGTGCAATTAAATGTTCACCTTCTTCATGTTACTGAGGTTGAAAGTGCGTGAAACAACTGTCAGTTCAGTTTTACATAATCGCTGTGACCAAGTTTAATTCTTTGTTCTTACTCTTCTGGGATTCCGTGGCATCTGACTTTGTCCAAGTTGGATGAGGAGCAGAGAAAACTGGGTAGCTTTTATTGCTGGTCTTTCCTTCTTCCATGCCCAATGAACGGTCAGAAAAGGAAAAGTTTTTTAGAGAACAGTCCTCAAATAACGTATCCTTGTTTGACATAACAAAAGAGGTGAGCGGATGCTGGTTTTTCAGGCACGCTGTGTAGTGGGATAATGAATAACCTACAATATCAGTGAAGAATTTAAAAAGCTCAGCAATGTTTTTTTCTTGGTTTAGGCTTTATTATTGTTGCTGTAGTTTCCTAGTTTGTATTTTGGTACAAAAGATTTACGTTTTACTGCCTCCTAGCACTCATTGCTGAGGCAAAAAGCATATGTTTCTTCTGTGTGCTTCTTTGTGGTCTTGAATTCTTATCTTTGTGCAGAAAATATTTGTTCACTGAGTCCTACCTACACAGGGCTGTACCAAATATGCTTATATAATTAGGGTCTTTGTGGTCCTTCTCTGTTTATTCTTAAAGGTCTACATCATGATTTTCTTTATTTCTGCCAATGCATGTTACAGCTAACTTGCTGATAAGGAATCATGATACATCAACAGTGTATGTATTCACCATTAGCATTGCATTTTATATATCAACAAAGCAAGTTCAAGTAAGATGTAATTGTACAAGTGTATACTCTATATGATCCTTTTGCATAAATGGAAAAAGCCGTTAGTGGAATATTTGCGTACCTTTCAAGTGAAACATGAGTGTTTCTTAACATCAGCAGAAATAGTAAATTTCAGACTGGTTTTTTTAATAGTAGATGCATTTTGTATTGGCAGATTTTTTTTTTTTTCTAGGAAGTCATGCCTAGATACAAAAGTATGGTAGGCTTAAAATCAATTTAAAAAAGACCTGCAATACTCTGTAATACTTATCAATATAAGGTGTTTTGTTTTACCTCAAACCAGGACATAAGGTAAGTCAGAGTTACTAAGGGACTTAGTGATTTTTAGGTAAGAAAGTAACAAGCGTGTTTTGTGAACAGCACTCCATCAGGATTCTTTTCCCTGCTGCTGCTCTTAAAATTGGCTTGTTAGTTATTTGTGAGGAAAATTGGTTTGACAGCCCTGAAAGCAGAAGTATTCATTTCACAGTAGAAATAGTGCCGTCATGCCATAGCCTTGGCCCTGCGATGCCAAGAGCTGCGTCCGGTTCCACTCTCGCCCCAGGACTGTTTGGGTACCTCCAGCTCTGGGGCCGCTGGGCAGGGATGACTTAGTAGATGTGTCTCCTGTAATGTATTTTAACTTACAGCTTCAAACTGTTGTGTTGGACCTCTTATACAGCAGCTTTTTGTCATTGTCTTTTGGCATTTCTGTGGATAATCTGATTAGTTTACATCAAACTTGATAAATTATGGGTGGGATTGTTAGTTGCTTCTTATCTCATCTGAGACAGCAGGGACTTGGACCTATAACGTGTTCTGTTCTGCCCCATGCATTTATCCAACCTGGTTTTGGCCAGGAACCTACACAGGAGATGTAAAGTGTATATAAATTGAGAGTTGTCTTTGCTGGCCTTGTTCTGTCTCCCTAGTGCCTGTGGAGTCTGTTAGTATTATATGAAATAATATTTTTAGGAGATTTTTACTTTAAAAATCGCAGTCCTGGCTTGTGTAGGAGGTGCAACTTGAGTTAGCTGCCAGGGAGGTAATTGCAGTGTTAACTTAAAACCCACAGCTCTTAGACACAGTATTGAGTCTACAGACTGTAGAGTTTATAGCATATCTAATGTTTTTCTGCCACCTAAGATGTAATGAATCTTAAGTCTTTCTGCAAGTATTTCTGGTGGTCTTAATCTGTTTCATGCCAGAGGCAGAGAGAAAAAATGCATTCAATTTTGTCAAATTAAGTTTTTACTGTGCATTAAATTGATTAAATAGAGCAGCAGATTAAGGCGAAAAATACTATCTTAAATTGCAATTCAGGACTGATAGAATCTTAATGATGCCAAGCTGAAATTTTTCAGTGGGTTTGTGGATATGAGAATCCATTAATCATATATACTAGACTCTGCGTGCTACTGTATTAGAAACAAACTATTTGACTTGCTGGCTTTGCTGGTACGAGTAACGGCCGTGTTTGGAAGTCGCAGCAAACAGAATATGGAAGCTGCACGCATGTTGTGTTCTGTCGAGCCAACTGGGTCTCCTGTTTGATCATCATGTTCTTGCAGAGAACAGACGTGTTGGGGGTTTTCCTTTTACACGAACGACAGTGTCTTTTGAGAGTCGCTCTCCGACGGCTACATGACAGAACCAATTAGGAGAAGAAAGCCTGTCTCATGTTGTGTACTGAAATTCTTCTGTCTGCAGTCTTGTTCCCTCACTACCCCCTTTTTTCCCTTCGTAATCTAGTTTTTGTCAGTCATCTCTTTTGGTTTCTTTGTCTTGGTGTATATATGTGTTTTTTCTTTTGCTGTTTGGTGGGGTTTTTTCTGCCTGTGGTTCCTCCCCATCTCACTTGTCATCTTTTTTGTTGTCTTAATTCATCCTCCATTTCTTTTCCATCTGGAAAACTGTATAAGGGGACAGCAGCACAGGAGAAGTGAGGGAAAAGATTTTTCTCTATTTCTGCTGGTCCATCTGCCTTGTGTGAGGGAGAGGGAGGAGGGAACTGACCAAACACAAATACTACTATCATGAAACGTAACAAGAAAAATTAATTATGTTAGTTGAGATGAATGCATAATATATAGCTCTATAATTACTCTTTTGCCCTTTCCTGATTTGTTGTCTTTATATCTGTTACCCCTAAATTCCTATTGCAGACCCTGAGGTAGGCTCTGTGTCTTTTTGGCTTAAAAATAATTACATGTGCTTGTATAACGGTAGAAATAATAATATGTTGTTATCGCCTTGCTCATTCTCAGTGCCCTGTGTCCCCTCTGTTCTTTGACAAATAATGTATTCAATCTAGATGGTTTTTGAAACAACATTCCTTTGTGACCTAGGTTTTGGAAAGCTGCTTTTTTTTTTTTTTTTTACTTAAAAAAACCCCAACAACAACAACAACAAAAAAAACAACAAACCAAACAAAAAACCCCAAAACAAACAACAAAATCCCACCAACCCCAAAAAACCCCAACCTACCAGAATTACACTCTGCAGCATTTTGTGCCTCCAAACAGTACAGTAGTTGGAAGCTTTGTAATTTGTGTCCCTGGTAAGATGTGTAAGACATGCTGAAACAACAAGATTACAGTAAAGGAGTCTTCCTTGTGCCTGTGGTGGTACACTTATTGGAAGTTTGTTTAGCACATGGAGCATGCTGTCCTGGGTTCTGTGTTATTTCTTACATTGTTAAGATCCAAAACTGTCATGTCTCACTGGAGAACTGATTTCTCTGACTGTCTGTAGCTCTGGCTGCAAGTGCCCTAAGCCATATGCCTGTGGAAATGCCCATTTGTTGTAAAGGGATGTTACGTTTCACTTTGAGAACAAGCTCTAACTGCAGCAAAATTTATATCTAGCCATATTATCACTATTAGAATAAGAAAACACTTTTTTTTTTGTTAAAAATAGATTTCATCTTGTTTATTGGAGCAGGCTTCTGTACAGAACAAAACTTCTGCAGCTGCTGTCAAGTTCCCTTTGAATGCCTTGCAGTAATCCCATTGAGATCAAGCAAACGTTTTATTTTTTAGGCACTAAGTAAGTTAGTCTTTTCATGCATGCAAGTGGTAACTAGTAATGGCCCTTTTTTAGGTAAGTACAATGTATGTGCAAAGATTATAAACTTCTATTAAATTTTTGACAAACCGCTTTGTGTGTGTTCTTTACTGGAAATCTGTCCTTCAAATTTTTTTCTTCCTCCCTCTCTCCCTCTGTACTGGCTGCATTGATTATCTTCAGACTTCTTTCACTCATCCTGAATGTTCTGTAACTTCAAATGAAAAAACTTAAAACTTTAATTCTAGCTTCTGAAAAACTGCTGTAACAATGGAATCCATGTGTGGGCCATAGCCATGGAAACGGCATAATTTTACAGTGGTGGAACATGAAGGGAATGACTCTCCCAGCTTTCTAAGAATTTGTCTTTTAAAAAAAAAAAAAAAAAAAAACAACAAAAAAAAAACCAAAAAACTTGCAAAATACTGGTTTAGTATTCCAAAAAGAAATTTTGAGTGTTTTTTTGTTACATTGCTAAGAAGATTTACAGTAACAGAATGAGTAGTTATCCCTTTAAAAACAAAACAAAAAAAAAACCACCTCAAACTCCTAAAAAAAACCCAAGCCCAACGAAACAAAAAAAACCACCACTGAAAAAAGCAGTTTTCTCTTACATTGTGTTCTGGGATCTGTAGCTCCACTTGAGTTATTTCTTTAGTATTTTGCCTGAAGTACTTTCCTACTAACTCTCTCCTTTTCTTGCTGATGCCCTTGGTGTTTATTTCTGTACCTGGAAAAACATTTATTTTACATTCCGAAACATCTCTGTGCTGTTGCTGAGTTCCTGTCATATGCAGAGTGCAAACCAGCTTTACTGGCATGCAGTGCTGCTTTGTATTTGAGTACAGGAACTATAAAATCCTGTCACCTTTTGACAATGTGGGTGACTTGTGGTGGCGCGCTGTGTCAGGAGTCCGTCATGAAGAATGACAAAGGAAATTCAATGACAGCAAGCATTGTCAAGACAATGCTTTGTCTTTAAAAAATACTCCACTAACAGTATCACTTTTAACAACAAACACTCTGTAGTACAGATGGAGAGGAGCTAGAAATGGAGTGCACATCTATGGCTTTCCCGAAGCTTGCCTGAGGGCCTCAATTGTTAGGTTCATCAAATGTCACAGTATTTCCATCAGGACTACAGGATCACTGGTCATAGTGCTGGAGATATTCCTGATAGATCTGAACTATTGCCAGCACACGTGTCCCTCCTTGTATATCTTAAGTGCTTTTAAAGCTTCCTGGGCTTGTTTGGAGTTAAACACATCTTCTTTTGCTATAAGCCATTAAAGGGTAAAAACATTCCTGTAATGTAGCTGACATTCTTAAAACGGCACTTCTGATGGAGTAGGTGTTCTTACAGGTCATATCTAAAACTTGTGACTGTCCTGCATCTTCACAGAGCCACGATGGGGAGTTTAAGAACATGAGATGCTGCTGGATGAGACCAGCGATCCTCCAGCCCAGCAGTGTGCCTCTGCAGCGGCAGCAGGTGTTGTTTAGAGTTTGCACGCCTGGCCCTGCATTTCCTCAGCATCCCTGCTGCGTCAGGGATGCCAGCCGGTACCTCCCTGCCTCATCCTTCTCATCTTTCCTTGTCAACCTGCTGTGAATCTGCCAGCTGCCTTTGCACCTGCTGATGGTACCTGCCTCTACGTTCTTAGCTAGCAGGAACTTTGGGAAGCTCACTGCCAGCTGTGAAGAGATGCTCTCTTACTGGTTTGAAGCTGTTTCCAGTAGTTTCCTTAAATGCTTCCTGCTACTAATACTGGCAGGATTTAATGAACAGTGGTGCTGCATTGATTTGCTTTTCCTTTTTTCTTTTTTATTTCTGCTCCCCCTTATAAGCTCTGGTCATATTCACTGTGTGTCTCATGTCCTCCCAGCTGTGAGAGGTCCCAGATTTTGTAGTGTGGCTTTACATGGCAGCTGCTCTGTCCCTCGATCTCTTCAGCTGCTTTGCTCTAGACCTTCTCGAAGTCCACTATGCATTCCTTCTGGTGCAGAGACCAGAACTGAACGCAAGATGTGGAGGCTTTACTGTTTTGTACAGTAACATGTTTTAAGTACCATGTTTTCAGTACCCTTCCTAATTATATACAATGTTTTATTGCCTTTTTTTGGTCAGCTATTGCTCTTTGAGCTGATGATTTCAGGGAAAACAGTGACTCAGCCTTCCTCCCGCAGTTGGAACTGGAGAAAGTGCAAGTGTTAAGTGGTTAAGGAGGTACTGCTCAGAATATTTTTCCCCTAGCTGCATTACATCACGTCTGTCTGTGCTGAAGTGTATCTGCTGTCTTTTAGCAGATTCATTTTGTGAGATCCTTCTGGATGTTTTTCCCATTGGCATGGCTTTTGCCTACCTGTAAGAGCTTAATAACACTTGCAGACTCGAAGATTCCACTTACCCGTTTTGTGACACAGTGTAAAACCAGTTCCTGGGGACCTTACTCCAGTCTCTTCTCTATCCATACCTCTTCTCCACAGGCAAAATGCGTGTATAGGACTTGTGGAGATACTGAGAATAAGTTCTTTATATGAGTTGCTCAGATACTTCATGTTCTGTAACTCAGTGTGTAATGTTGATTCCGCTTGCCCCGAGTAATGATTGAGTAATTTCTTTTGCTCTTCTTAACCTCCTTGAATGAAGCTTCCACCAGAACTCTTTCATTTAATCTCTTCCTGTTCAGTATTTCTGGTCTAAGCTTTGGCTCCTGGTGGCTGGCTAGATAACGTTGTGGGCATGCTCGATGATGTGGTGTAAGTGAATTTAATGTTTCCAGGTGCATGCCCTTTCCTTTCAGGGCAGAGTTCAGCTGAGACAAAGGAATACCTGTGGATTACTCTCAGCATCTTAATCAGAATTTGTTTGTGTGTGTTTTTTTTTTTTTTTTTCAATTTCAAAACCCAGTATTTAACAACCAGAAGCCGAGTGATTTAGGAGGAGTTTCTCTCAGTGGGAGAGGGGAAACTGCGATTGGAAACTTGAAAGACTTTTGCAGATGCTGTAAACTAAGGAGACTAAACGTTGCTTTTCTTTTTGAATGGTGGTGGTTGGGAAGCAGAAGGTAGGTATAAACATAAGATTGGGGGCAGTGAGAAGAATGCAGCAGTTAATTAGCCACTGCTTTGTCAATTTGTTGTCAGTTAGGGAAGCAAATATAAACTGAACATGTTCCTGAGGTGTAGGACAAGATAGCTGACACTTGTACTGCTGTAATAACATTATGCTGATGCCTGTTTAAAGCTATTTGAAGTATGTCAGATAAGGTGATGATCACACTGTAAATGTGCCTAGTATGTATTTGGTTGACTATATATATATATATATATATATATATATATAAAATCTGGAAAAAAAAAATTAGTGTTCTGTGCAGTTCTTCAATTGGTGCTCTAACTCTTCCTTACTTTGATTTTGTGTTGCTTCTGTGATTCAGAGGCAGCCACTTGCATTAAAACTAATAACTGGTTAAACAGAACTTCTCAAAAATATAACACAGGCTGCATGCGTTTCCCAAGGAGGGTCTCGTAGCAGTTCATTCTTGGCTGTTTGCTAGTTAACCTTTTCAACAGACATCAATGAAAACATTAAATCATTACTGCTGATATTCGCAGCTGGAGCCAAGATCTAAACAAAGATGATAAAAGACTACGGTGCAAGGTGAATCTTCTATGAATTAGAGTTGTAAACACAAGATGTGTGGTTTTCTACACTGAATTTCTTCTGATCTGGCCAAAGCACAAAAAAATGCTGGCAAGTTTCATGCATGGAGGTGTCTGTCCTATAGTCATTCCCCCACTGCTGGGCATGTCTCCCCATGGTAACATTAAATTTTACAGTTAGTGGTGGGTATTCAGCTGCTGCTGTGCCGAAGGCAAATGCAATAAATATGTCAATAGGGGAAAAAAATCTAAGTAAACAAATGATATTTTTAGTGCTGTTATGAATGACTTATGAATACTGTGTCAGGTATTCGTGTCTGCAAATGGGGGAAGCTGCTAAAAACAAAAATAGTTTGAGCATTCAGACACTTGTAAGGGTGATCAAAGGTGTAGAAAAATGGGCCTTTATAGTGATCCACTTCTGCCTCTCATTCTCCATAGCTAATACAAGAAAAGATTTGATTGAGTCGCTCTTTAAAATTACCCTAAAATTGCCTTAATGGGAAATGATATAATAAAGGGCTGTTTAGCTCTGCGGACTGCTAAATTAGAAGTAAGTTAGGTTTAGGTTAGAAATAAGGGATATGCTTTTAATGATGAAGGAAAAAAGTACACATATGGCACGATCTAACTGGTGGTTTGTGCAATGTTTTAATTATATTGTAAAACTTTTTTTAACAGCTTTTACTCGGTGGGTGTGCTGTCAGAATGAATTCATTGTGCCTCCAAGGTCATTGCTTGATAGGTCGGATGATCATGGATAAATCCTCGAGATTCTGAACAAATGTAATTTTATAAAGTGGTTTTTTTTGAAAGGTGATTTGTGTTTTCTGCTTAATTAATTACTCTTTTTAAAGAGAGAAATATTTTGACGTAGATGATGAGATCTCAACCTCATTAAAGATTAGAGGAACATCCAGCTCTCTTTTTAGCCTGCCAGAGAATAAAAGGAAGGGAGACTTCCAGGCTGTTGACTCCAACCCCTAAGACAACGTCCTTCAGCATCAGTCACACAAAGGCTGAAAGCTGAATGCATGTGTGTATTCCGAAATGGTTTTGGTACCGGTAGATAAATAAGATCTTAAGTTGAGTCTGTGATATTCCTCGTTCAGTTGGAATGACATGTGCTACTCGGCTTCCTGGAGACTGTGGTCTGTGGTTCCTCGTGTGCTGCCGAGCCTCTCCTCTTCACTGGAATGAGAGATGGGCTCATCAACTGAATATCTGAATTCATTTCAAGGGAACACTGTTAGGTTAGAGTCAGTCAGTTCCTGCTACAGGAGACCAGGATTAAATTTCTTGTGGTCTGCTGCTTGCCACAGCTCTGGAAAGAGATCAGTGCTGCAGATGGGGTGAGAGTCTGAGCCTCTGTAGCTGTCCGTGGAGCTGTATTCTCATTTTACCTTGAGGTAGGAACACGAAGCTCACAAAATATTCCTGTTTTCGATGATTAGATGTTACTCTTGGAAAGAAGATGTTAAATTGCAGCTCCATTTCCAAGAAAACATTTGAGGAAACTCTGCAATGCAAAATGCATAGTCTCATAAAAACAAATATAGTGTTAGAGATATCCGGTACTCAAGGCATCTATAAATCCTAGAAAAAACTATTTGTGACAGGGTCCACAAAGCCAACTTGAGGACTGTACTGCCCAAAACCATCTCAGTGGGTATAGCAGTAATAGTCGTATTCTTTTTTAAAATACAGTGGGTTTTTTGTTCCTCAGTGAATTCATGTAGGTAATCGGTTTATTTGGCAAGGGTTTTTTGGCCGAAGAACTTTCTTATTTTATAGCATCTCTGATGTTACAGCTGCTTTCCTGTTCTGTTATTGTCATCTGCGTATGGTATTACAGAAACCTTGGTTGGAAAGGACCTCTTGAGGCCATCTGCCTCATCCTCCCATTATCTATTTGGAATAAAAACAGTTTTCCTTGAGAATTGGTTTACCTTCACAAGTTGTGTAAAAAATTTTTAAAGAATATGGTCCAAAAATTATTTTTCTTTCTGCCTAATCAAACTTAGTTTGTTCCCTACCTAGTAGCACAGTAAGACGCGTAAGAAAATAAATGCAGAACATGACTGATACCTTGAAAGTATCTAGGAGCACATGAAATCTGATTAATTTTTAATTTCACTTTGAAGAACTACTTTGGAGCAGTTAGGAAACATAAGGTTGGTTCATGTCGTACAGCTGTAAATGTGGTCTGTGTGACAGCATTCACATGCGTTCAGGAAATGAGTTGTAGGAGCAAAGTCAGTCCAGACCTCCGTGGCGCGAGGGGATCCTTCCCAACAGGACAGCTCTCCCAGATAGTCTCAAGTCTCCCCTTACAGTCACAAACCAGATTAGGAGCCTAACTTCTGTTTTTTCTTTTTAAATCTCAGCATTGAATGACTTTCTCCTATATAGAGATGTGAACGCTATAGTGTGCTTCAAAAAGGGAAAGGTTTTGCACAACAAAGAAGGCAAGTTTGTAAACGAGATCTGAAACGAGTAGCTACCTAACTGTGTAGTCTCAGTCCATGAAGTTTTTAAAATATTGCCACAGTCAACTAATCTTTTTTCCGTGTTAGATGTTAAATGGAAAACAATATTTGGAGAATAAAGCTAAGAAGTTTCAAGCCAGAAAAGATTCAGGAGTGCTGGGGAGACGTGGTAAACCCAAGGGTGAGGAGTATCATCAATGTTCCTGATGTGACTCTGCAGCTAATAAAAATACATGAAAGTAATGAACATTCACTTATTGTTGTAGTGTCTGAATACACACACACACACACTGGAGCCCCCAACATAGGAAGGACATGGACCTGTTGGAGCATGTCCAGAGGAGGCCATGAAGATGATCAGAGGTCTGGAGCACCTCTGCTGTGAGGACAGGCTGAGGGAGTTGGGGTTGCTCAGCCTGGAGAAGAGAAGGCTCCGGGGAAACCTTCTTGTGGCCTTTCAGTACTTAAAGGGTGCCCACAAGAAGGCTGGAGAGGGACTTTTTACAAGGGCATGTAGCCATAGGATGAGGGGTAATGGCATCAAACTGGAAGAGGGGAGACTTAGATTAGATATCAGGAAGAAATTTTTCACTCTGAGGGTGGTGAGCCCCTGGCCCGGGTTGTCCAGAGAAGCTGTGGCTGCCCCATCCCTGGAGGTGTTCAAAGCCAGGCTGGATGGGCCTTTGAGCAACCTGGTGTGGTGGGAGGTGTCCCTGCCCATGGTGGGGGGTTGGAACTAGATCATCTTCAAGGTCCCTAAAGCATTCTATGAAAAAGTGGAATTGTTACTTTTATCTTTGGTATCTTGGCAACGTTCGCTTCATTTACGCTATTATGAGTTGATATTTCTGTAGTGGCTGGTGTTGCCAGAATTAAGATTGATTAACGTATAGAGTACCTTGTGCTTAATGGAAATCTTTGAAAAAACGTGATAGAATTTTGAGTAGACTGATATGACCTTCAGACTTCGGTTTCTTTTGTCGTACTTGTTTTTAAATCTAGTGTGTGTCAATTAATTGTAGAAAACAGTCTCTCTTACACTAAATTGTATTAGAAGAACGTGTACTTGCAGGAAGCTGTTCAGTATACTTGTCCCAGAGGTGTAGCATCTCTTCAGTTAATGCACTGACAGAACTGATTTGTAGTGGAACATGGAGGTCGGATATCATTACAGTGTTTGTTTTAAATATAGTAACGGTGCTGATCTGGCAGGTACCTCGTTTGGTGAGGTCCCAGTGCAGTAATGGGATCTATGTGAATGCCGGTGCCTGTGCAGGGAGAGATCACAGAGGAAACAGTGGCTCAGGTGTTAAGGACAAACACTAGAATGTGGTCAGGATTTACTTAAGTTAAAAATCTGTGTGTGTCTTAGCTGCAGAGCTTTGCCTGGAGGTGTTTGAAATTGCATGGCTAAGTTCCTGGAATGTAAATGAATGTTTTCTGCCTATCTGTGTATATATGATAACATATTTTTCTGGTGGTTATATTTACCGTTATTTTCTTGAAATCTGTTGTGTAGGCACACTTAACCAAATAGTCTGCTTCAAGAGTAATAAATGCTGTGATAAAACATTTCCAGTACATCAAGAATTAGATTAAAATTTTAATGCTGCTTGCAATTTTTGTAATAACTTAGATTTTTTCAATGTTCTTTAATTTTAATTATAAATGGAATTTAGAGATTGGTTTCTATCACTGTAGAAAAAATAAAATCAAATATGATATTTTCTACTCTGTAATTTTGGTTGTTTTACTTGGGTGGCTACAGTTGTTCGTATTGTATATCCTAGTGACAAGTAGGAATTTTTTTTGTGACTTTAAAAAAAGTGCACGGAAGCTATTAAACATATATAAACAGACAGAAAGATGCAACATTTCTCTTCATTTAACTTTCCAAATTAATTGTCAATGCAACATGTTTTACTGCCGGAAGAAAGCTCTATTCCTTATGCACTGATCTGGATTCTGTACAGGAGGCAACTTGAGGTTTTTCCTTCCTGCAGTTTATGCATCATCTTCCTCTCCGGGTTTCTCCTCTCTCAAGGCATTTCTTATGGCATAAGAAGGTTTTGTTCATAAGCAGACAGCACGATGAGCATCTTTTAAATGTACCTTATTATCTTCTTAACCTTTATATGTTCTACCAGCATAAAGCATGCAATATTTTCTCTGCTTTTTGTGGTGTCCTATTGCTATTTTCATCTCATGTTTTAAGTGTGTTTTTTCAGCTTTGTGTATTGCCATTTTATTGACTCCTCGGAGTACTACAGCTCATTTCTGAAATTTTTAGTAGGCTGCCTTCACATTTCAGGTGTAATTCTATTTGGCATTAAAGTTTTATCATGTTTTGCAGCCACAAACATGGATTGTAAATGAAAGCAAGCATCATGTTAAGAATCTGTTGGTGAGAGAGGTGCTAATAAATTTATTAAGCCTCGTTATTTCTTCTAATAGGCAGCAAAGCAGTGACCCTGTACCCTGATGATCTCTGAATCTATTGCAGTTGCTATGCCTCTGGTTAAAGTTCAGTTTCCATGTGGATTTTGTACCCAATACGACAATTTTATTACTCAACATTGCTGCCTCCTTTTAACCAAATAACCGTGCAGACCTTTTTCTTAGGTTCAGTTCAGTTCCTTACTCATTTGTTTTACTACTTCCCCCACCCCCTACTTGGATTGTATTTATTTCAGCTTCCATTAAGCCCCTGATGTTTCTCCCCAGTCCTTGTCCTTACAGAGTAATTTTTGCTTTCTAGTTCTTTGTGGGTTCTAGTTTCTGTTCTGAACTCTGATTGGCACCTCGAGTCCTAGTTATGATCGTGAGTAGTGAGGTGACAAGTAGATGTATAAAAAGCAGACAGAAGGAATATATAGTCTATATAATTACCTATTTACAAACATTTAATGTATACGCGCTTATACCCATCTTTCTTTAGGGTATAATTTTTAATATGATCTACTTAGACTCTGAGACAGCGGGTCTTATATGGTTGATTGCAGCTCAAGACAGCCCTGGCGTTTCCTATAAAAGTGTTTAGCAACTGACTCGTGTGTCAGTGACAAAAATCAGTCTCCTTTCCTTTAATGTTACTCCATGTGTTGCATACTTCCCCATTTGTAAGCTTGACTACCTTTTCTCTAAAGGTTTAAGAATAAAGAAGACATACGGTAATGTCCTCCTCATATGCATAGCCTAACCCTGACACTTTCGGCTCTGAAATTATGTAGGTGATAATGATGAAATCTGTATGTAACACTTAATTTGTACGTGGTGACCTGTATTCTGCTGCAGTAATTACACTCCTTGCCTAGCGGTATCATCTTTGCCCTTCAGTTAGGTTGGCAAAACGTGATCTTGTTAATGAACAGGGTGAGGCAAGGAAAATGCTTTTGATTTGCGTGTGGCATGCCTAGCAGCTAGCAAATTGCTTCAAATAATGTGCTTTATTAAACAAGTACAGCCTTGCAGAAAAATGATTAGGCCAATGAAATTTTAGAGCTATATTTCCTTCTGTTTCTAAATGTATTTCTTTATCGTTACAGATATTTGAAGACTTCCCTTGCCAGCAGGTAAGTTCTCTTCTTTCGTTTATGTCTTGATGTGACAGCAGGCGGCTTTTAAGGACTTGCTTGCAATATAGTCCTGCTTATATATAATCAGAATATCAGTGCTTATTGGCACCGTTGTGGTGCTTAGTGATGTGGGGCTCTGAGGTCAAAACAAAACCTCTTGTGGTACAGATTTTTTTACATTTAAATTTTGACAAGGGGAGGAGGGAGCTGAGATATAAAAATATGCAGTTGTTAAATATATGTGTGATATAGTTAATGGTTAAAATGACTCAGCACAGGGTGTGATACAGCTGTCAGAAGAACACGTTAGCAGCAGCCACAAATAGTATTAGTGGTGAAACAGAGGGACAGTGTGCAAGGAAGCGTGGATGGGTGGTCTATGGGTGGAAGGAATCTCCCCAGGTGGTGGTGGGGAAGGTCTCGGGCATGTTCACTTGCCTGGGGTCACAGCTGACTTGTGCCAGAGCTGGAAACATCCCTCTGCTCTGCTGGACCCTGGTTCTCCTCCCAGTGGTGTTTTAAAAATGGAGAAAATCCAGCAAAACAACAACAAAAAAACACCAAAAAAGCCACCCCAATCCAGAAGACTTGATTTATAAAAATAGCATTGTTTGTTTATTGTTTGATATGTTTTGTCTTTAACCAAGTATTAAGCTTTATAAATCTACTTGTGCTGTGAGCTCAAGCTGTACTGTAGAGCTCTGAATGATGATGTCTTGTGTTCCCGAGCATTTTGTCCATCTATTCACCGTTTATAATGTGAGTTCTAGAATCCTAACTGTAGTGTGGATTCTCCTGATTGAGCAGGTTTTGGGATTAGGTGTTCGTTATCAGGCCTGTTGCATTTTGTCCTTACTTTGCATTGGTGCTTTTGCTTACATATCCATTCTTTTATTTCTTCTTACTGAGATGTGCTTCACATCTGTCCACAAAATACCTTTTTACAAATGAATATCTAAAGTGTAATGATACTTGGTCAATATGAACCTGCTCCAGAGGTAGCTGCTCTTTCCCATTTGAATCAAATGGCAATTTCAATTAAAAGCTTGATGGCGGTTATCTTGTAGTCTTTCTACAATAACTTTAGAGTGGCTTTTCTGGGAAAAAAAATCATGTTTGCTTGAAGTAGTGAAGAGAACTCTAAATGTGAAAAAAGTTGGTTCTTTTAAGGCAGGCATCTTAAAAATGACTTTGAGACTTTGAGTGCTGAGAGCGCTTGTCAGGAAGGCAAGAACTTGTGGAGAACATTGGAAAAAATAAATGCCTGGTGTTTAGGTCCGGCTGACGGGAAGATAAGGGGTGCTGTGTCTTGTTCTGCAGCTTCTGAAACAAGGATGTGTGGTGAAACTTCCGAGTTTCCATTTGGAACTTGAAGAATTTGTCTGATACTGTGAATCTCGGTCACAGTGAGATTACTCTTTTCAATTTGTGTGCGGGAGTTGTAATTGTACTTTTTAGCTGTGTCATTGAAGTACTGATAGGGGACAAAAATTTGCCCAGGATTTTGAAATGGTACCCTTCTTCCATGGTAAGGCAAGAGGAGCTTATAGACATATGGAGCTATACACATGGGCTTGCCTACAGCAGGGATTTGACACAATAAGTGAACTAAGGAAACCTGTTAAAAAGATGCTTTAAATATTGTCAAAAGAGAAGGGTGTGTCAAATGGAATTCCAGGGAGGTCTGATTTGTCCTGTGGTATTACAGTATTTTCATTAATGACCGTGATGATGGACTTCATGTGCCTATTCAATCTGCCAGTAACACCAGTATGAAAAGAGTTATGAGCACATTGGATGATGGGATTAAAAATCAAAAGAAATTTGGCAAATTGGAGAAATAGCCAGGTTAAAAGAGATAATGCATTTGAATAAAGATGAGGTTCTACATTCAGGTGGGAGGTTTGAATCGTCAGAACTTGTGTTTGCAATAAATAGTAATTTCTTATTCAAGTTTTGAAGAACTTTTATCCTTTTTTTGGGGTGCCACTTTTAGCACTGAACAACAAATGTCACTAGAAATGCTCTCACTTTTTGCCACCTGGTTTTAGTACTCTAAATTTGCATCATAATATGGTGGGGGGATTTGCAGTGTTTGAAGACTTTGCAGTGGGAGGAGACTACTTATAATGGTTATTGTAGTGTCTTGTTTGAGGTTATATTCCATGTAAATTCATTATAGTCAGTGGTATGCCAAGGTCGTGCAGAACACTGCCTTTTTGCTTTGATTTCACAGTAAAGAAGGATAGTTTGTGTGCTGTTGAATACATTAGTTGATTAGGTTGTTAGTTAAATCATTACTCAGGAGAGGCATCCTACATTAGTCTGTGTCACTGCTTTGAAGTCTATGGGTAACTTGGTTTTTTACTACCTTGTAATTGAGGCCATGGGATATAAGCATAGAGAATTTTTGGAATGTGAACCAGTAGGGGCTTGGAGGGCAACTTGCTAAAATATAATTTCAGAGCCGGATAGAGAACACAGTACTCTTGTCTGTATGTGAGGTTATCTTGGAATATGAGCGTGCTCCCAGTATGCCGGGAGGAATGAAAGACTAGTTTCCTTTTGGTAAATGCAGTTTAACTTTGTTGGCACTGTTGGGATTAAAACCAATCCCTCCTGGATTGTCGCCATCTGAATTGAAAACGGGTATGGCACCTATGTGATGTAGGTGACTTTTCCTCAGGCTTGGTCTTTTGTTCTTGATTTTCTAGTGCAAATAAGTATTCATCACCAGAACCAAGAAATAGTAAGAAAGCAAAAAGCTGTACCAAGGACCTCTACCAGATAGGTGGAGGAGAATAAAGAGAAATAAAAGAAATGAGCATATACTGGGTTTTGGGTTAAAAATGGAACAAAACATTTTACCAGAACAGAATCTTAGGTACGGATGTTTGTTGCTGATCACTCCGTCCTTCAGAGAACACCTCAGTTCTGTAAAATCTTGCTGTCTCCTAGCGTAAGGTAACAAAAAATTAATAGGAAATGAGTATCCTTTGTGTAGCGTAAGTCCAGATATGTGGTATATTTGAAGTCTGTCTGATGTTTTTGTGTTCATTTTTTTTGATGTATAGTGTGCAATTTAAGTAAGCGCCATCCGCACGCAGTCATTGTTATCTTGGAATATTAAATGGTTTTGAAACTATTTTCAGTTCTGAGTGCTCATTTGGGACCAAAAAAGAAAAAGTTGTTACGCAATTTCAGCTCAACCTAAAGAAGTTGTTCTTTCTGAATTAAAAATGTGTCCTCATTCAGTCTTTCATTAGAGTGTACGGCCTTGCTCCTTACATAAGGCCCACTAGTGATCCGTTTAATTAAACCGGATTCATCTCCTGGCACCTTCCACAGAAGCACACTGCCTCCAAACAACCTGCTGCTGCTGCTTTTTTTTCTCACCCACCAGATACGAGGTGGGGTGTTTAATGCCGCGCTGCGTAATTAGATCTTCCTTATCCTAAATCTACACCTGCCCGTGTATGAACTCAATATAACAACCTGGAATGCAGCATAGCTTTTCAGACTAGAATACGAAAAAAACAATGGCATGGACGCTTTCTATGATGTTAAAAGATGGAAAATTAAAAATCAGTTGAGGAATTGCCAGGCAAAGTTGCAGTAGCAAGAACTGACGGAATTGAGGATATGCAGAATTCTTAAAATAAATGTTCGCATATATTACAGGGGATAATAAATTATGCAGCGATTATTCATGCAGCTGAGAACAAACTCAATAACATGAGCAGCGAACTGTTGTTAATGTCACTGCTTAAAGGGAGGAAAAAAAAAGTAAGCAACTAAGTAGTCAAAGGTAAAAAGGTATAAAATAGTGGCTTTTTTGTCACTTAAAATTTAAATAAGAACTAAATACAAGCTGCACTAAGACTTAAACAGTTCCCCTCATGTCAGAATGCCTGACATAGTGCTTAAGGGATTACACAAGGAAACCTGCACTGTCTTTTCCACTAGAAGTTGTATTTTCATTAATCCCTTTGAAAATCAGGATTATTTTTTTTTTCTTCTAGGAATCTTTGCAGATTTTGGTAGGAATTCTGATTTTATCGAACAGTAAAATTAATTTTCATATATTTGTAATGGTGTTTGGGTCGGGGCAATCCCAAGCACAAATACAGGCTTGGTGGGGAATGGCTGGAGAGCAGCCCCGAGGAGAAGGACCTGGGGATGCTGATTGACGAGAAGCTCAACATGAGCCAGCAGTGTGCGATCGCAGCCCAGAAGGCCAACCGTATCCTGGGCTGCATGAGAAGTGTGGCCAGCAGGTCCAAGGAGGTGATTCTGTCCCTCTACTCCACTCTCGTGAGACCGCACCTGGAGTACTGCATCCAGCTCTGGAGTCCCCAACATAAGAAGGGCATGGACCTGCTGGAGCGTGTCCGGAGGAGAGCCACGAGGATGATCCGAGGGCTGGAGCACCTCTCCTATGAGGAGAGGCTGAGCGAGTTGGGGCTGTTCAGCCTGGAGAAGAGAAGGCTCTGAGGAGATCTTATTGTGGCCTTCCAGTACCTAAAGGGAGGCGTCCAGGAGAGCTGGGGAAGGACTTTTTACTAGGGCATGTAGTGATAGGACGAGGGGGAATGGCTTTAAACTGGAAGAGGGTAGGTTTAGATTAAACTTTAGAAGTTTTTCGCTTTGAGGGTGGTGAAACACTGGCCCAGGTTGCCCAGAGAGGTTGTTGAGGCCCCATCCCTGGAGGTGTTCAAGGCCAGGCTGGATGTGGCCTTGGGCAACCTGGCCTAGTGGGAGGTGTCCCTGCCTATGGCAGGGGGGTTGGAACTCGATGATCTTCAAGGTCCTTTCCAACCTAAACCATTCTATGATTTGTTGTCATTTTTTTTTTATTTGCACTTAAGTTATGAGGCAGTCTTACAAGTGAAAGAGTATGGAACTGAAAACTTCTCAATTTATGAAATGTTGGTGCTATGAAGTTAGAATAGCTGTCTGCATGCCCCTTGTGGTTCATAAGATGTGAGAAGTCTTTTCTTCTTTTGATGCAAATATGCCTAATTCTTAATTCTTTTAACCATCAGTGGGGAATGTCCTATTTCTAAACTTCCAAATACCGTATCGCAAAACTTCTGTTACTACTGGGTGAGATTATTGCTTACAAAACTTAAATGTCACTTTGAGGAAGTTTTCCCTTGATATTTGTATCTTAAGTATTCCTATTTTAAAATTTTGTTGAGTGGGTTTAATAATCTAATCTTCTGTACCTCATAAGATGCATTTTCCCATTGTTATATACCTCTGATGCTTGGAAAAATACATTTATCCTTTGTGAGCTATTGCTATTGGTATCTGGGTTTGGGCGGAGTTTTTTGCATTGAATTTCTTGTTTTATGCATATTTTGGCTGCACTTTTGACACTGCCCTCTTCCCTGCACTCCCATCCGTATTTTATAGCTAATGCTCACACGGGTCAATAGCAACAGCATGGTTTGGTGAGAAAAGTAACATGTTTATTAGTATGCAGTAGTGTTGAGGTGATGAGACATATTAAAAACCCCCACAAATTTAGATAATTCAGAATTTCTTCTTTTTCCTTTAGAAATTGGTGTTCTTACTAAGCTTTTATTTGTAATGGCTGGCCTTTACCTGGACTATAAGCTGCTGAATCACAACCCTTTGAGCCTGACAGTCCAGGCGGTGTCCAGGTTATCTCACTGCCCACTTATTCAGCCTATACTACATCAGTTTATCTATTAGGATGTTGGCACGGGAGACAGTGTTCACAGCCTCGCTGAAGTAAAGAGAAACAACATCCCCTCGTCCACCAAGCTAATACTTTCATCGTAGAAGTCTATCAGGTTGGTCAGGCATGATTTCCCCTTCATATATCCATGCTGACTGCTTCTCGTCACCTTCTTGTCCTCATAAGCCTGCAATGGCTTCCAGGATTGTTTGCTCCATTGTCTTGTCAGGAGTGGAGGTAAGGCCTGTAGTCATCCAGACCCCCCCTCCTTGCCCTTCTTGAAGACACGAGTTCCATTTGCTTTCTTCCAGCTGTCAGGAACTTCCCCCGTTTGCCAGGACAGTCTGTAGAATGGTTTATAGTGAAGAAACTTGCCCTGGCTGCAGACCATTGTTTTTCCGGGGGTATGTATAGGGATAAAGGAAAAGGAAGAGATGGGGTAGAAGGAAAGAAGTTTCAATATAGAGCATTGAGAGTAGGATTGAAAAAAAAATTCAGGAGTGTTGGGAATGATGGGGCACCCCTAATTAACTGCTTTAGTCTGTTTTGACACTCAGAGAAGGTGGAATTTGATCTATTTATCAGTTACTGGGACTATGACATGGTTGCATGAGGAAGTAGGAATAGGAGTTGACGACATGAAAAGTACTTCGAGTCCTGTGCCTGACGTTGCTGTAAGTGTTATGCAGCTGCATTAATAGTCTGAGAGTTTGAAACAAACAAGTAAAGAAACAAACAAACAAAAAAAAGTTCAGCACATTCCTCTACTGTTTCCTGTCTGTAGTTCTGTCTCCCAGGGTTTTGGGGACATAATCGCTGCTGTGAGGATTGGTCTTCCTTACTCCTATGCAGTCACCTTGAAGTGGAAGAATTCCAGTAGTCGAGTGTGCACCGTATACAAATTGTATCACTTGAATATGTAGTGTGTCAGATTTTTTTTCTTTGTTCTAATTCATTGCTGGTTTAGGACAAATTGGAAATTTCTGTCCACCTAGGACAGAAGCTATTGAATTTTATGGATTTTTGTCAGTAGTAATATCAGAGGAGTTGCAGGACTGTACTACATACTGTAAATAAATAACCTGTGGTAATGTTTTGCTTAGAACAGGATGCTTATTTCCTATGGGAAGGTGTTTACCTGTTTTGGAATCACAGGAATACAGCCTGAAAATGTTTTGTGTGTTTTTTTTTTTTGTGGGTTCTATGCCTTTAAGTGCTCTCTTTCATTCACTTGAAACAAAGTGGGTGTCTAGGAGCTGGCAGTCCGTAAGTGAAGTGAAGAAAGTTCATTCCATGCTGTGTGCCCACAGGTATGTTCTGGCTGGCAAACTGGCTGGCAATAGTAGTGTAGAAAAAGCTGAAGGGGATCGATGGGGTTATTCAAGCAATGTACTTGATCTACATCTGAAGTAGAACTTTGTCTGGACTCCACCAAGGTTACAGAAATGTGACGTTTCTCATGGTTCTGCAGGAGAAAATGTAATTCTTGGCCTCGAGGAGTAGCTGTACAAATGCCGTTGCGCTTCTCACAAGTGGAGGTTGCCACTGGCTTGCAGTAGGGAGGTGGAGCCAGTGCGCTCATTTTTAGGGGTACGCGTGTAAAGATCTGTCCGAGTGTTCCCTGTTCCAGCTCAATATAGCAAACCATGCTGGAATGAGACATCCTGATAGTAGCAATGAACCTGTTGTCTGTTTTCTACTTGCTGTGTGTGCACAGTGAACTGACATGGACAGGCTGGAGAGGTGGGCATGTCCGAACCTCAGGAAGTTCAACAAGGCCAAGTGCAAGGTCCTACATCTGGGTTGGGGCAATCCCAAGCACAAATACAGGCTGGGTGGAGAATGGAGCAAGAGCAGCCCTGAGGAGAAGGACTTGGGAGTGTTGGCTGATAAGAAGCTCAACGTGAGCTGGCAATGTGTGCTCGCAGCCCAGAAAGCCAACCGCATCCTGGGCTGCATCCCCGGTAGCAGGGCGAGGGAGGGGATTCTGCCCCTCTACTCTGCTCTGGCGCGACCCCACCTGGAGTATTGCATCCAGCTCTGGAGCCCCCAACATAAGAAGAACATGGACCGGTTGGAGCGGGTCCAGAGGAGGCCACAAAAATGATCGGACGGGTGGAGCACCTCTGCTCTGGGGACAGGCTGAGAGAGTTGGGGTTGTTCAGCCTGGACAAGAGAAGGCTCCTGGCAGACCTTAGAGCAGCTTCCCAGTATCTGGAGGGGGCCTACAAGAAAGCTGGAGATTTACTAAGGCATGTAGTGATCGGACAAGGGGTAATGGTTTTAAACTGGAAGAGGGGAGATTTAGAACAGATATCAGGAAGAAATTTTTCACTCTGAGGGTGGTGAGCCCCTGGCCCAGGTTGCCCAGAGAAGCTGTGGCTGCCCCATCCCTGGAGGTGTTCAAGGCCAGGTTGGATGGGGCTTTGAGCAACCTGGGCTGGTGGGAGGTGTCCCTGCCTATGGCAGGGGGGTTGGAACCCGATGATCTTCAAGGTCCTTTCCAACCTAAACCATTCTATGATTTCCAGTGCTGTAGTGGAGCAACAGCTGGAGAGAGTTGCTTTTACACTGCAAGACTGCCTGTATTTGCTTAACAAGTGTGCATGGGCTCAATTACCATGGGACATTGTCTGGTTGCAGACTTTAAAAGAAATTTTTAAGAGTATTTGGTAAGGGAACTTATAGGATTTTTGTTGTTGTAGGGTGGTGGGTTTTTAGTTTAGAAATTTTTTTGTGATCAGCAAGGCAGGGGGATGGGTATCTGCTAAGAGGACTGGAGAACTCATCTCTCTTCTCTTACAGGAGAAAAAATAAATAATCCAAGAGCAGAGCCATCCTTGCAGATGGAAGACAGTGAGCTATAGTCAGGGGATCGGGATATTGTGAATGACAGTGTCTGTTGCTTCTTTACAACACAAAACCTTCAGTGGCACTCACTGAAAGTATCTTGTTCTGGTGCAGAATTACTTGGGGAAAACACAAAACTTCAAAGAAATGAATGATTATGGTACATGAACATGTTCTTTACTGTCCTGTGAGCAATATCCTGCTTATGCCCACGATGTGCTCACTCTGTTTTTATAAGACTACTCTACAGAAAGTACAGTTTCTGCTAATGTTTGTAACCCCTTCAACTCTTGCAGTTCTTTCAGCTCAGCTGCATAATATACTTAACAGCTTTTGGTGCGAGTTTCTGTTAAATCCACACACCACATTGGTCTCCTAGCCGCTTACATTCGTGTCCCATCTTGTAGGGTCCTACTGGGGAAGCAACCTAAATGAGCAATAACTGACTGAGCCTTGATAAGTTTTCAAGATGTTACTTCTTTTTATTGGGGTTTTGTTTCTCCCTGTTGATAAAACACAGGGATAGTGGAAGGGAAGGGTTTCCCCATCCCTCCGTTTTGTCAAGAAGTCAATACTTGTGCAGTTGGTTTTGATGAGACCTGAAGCTTTCTTGGATGAGTGCGTTGGAGATGCTTTTTGGAGTACCCAAGGCTGTTAGTACCTAAGGGTTTCATAGCAGCAACTGTGAAGTAAAAGGGTGGGGATGACAGTAAAAATCAAGTTGGATCTTGTGTAGCTGGTTTGTATAAACTGTTAGTTGTTAGAGTGTGTTTTTTTTGTTCTGTGAGACCTGGGTTGGGAGTGGTTTGGGATCTTCTCCCAAAATACACATAAGCTTGTTTGAAGTAGAACATCATGGGCTACAGTGAACCAAGAGGAAAAACATTGTGTGGCTGAACTTTTCTCAACTACTTTGTTATAAGTTACACCTAAAATGACCATAAATAAAAGATCACATGAGCTTTCCTTGAGTCTGTTTTTACGTCCTTGACACTCTATATTAAGAGCTCCACTGCTCTGCTTGTGTAGTTAGCTAATAACTTTTTATTTTTGCTCAGCAGAAGACTGGAAAAAGGAAGTAGTAGGAAAAATTGTAGATACTGTACCTATGACTTCTCCCCCTTCCCCCTTTTTTTTTTTTTTTTTTTTTTTAATTTTCAGAAGGTGAACAATATATTTAAGAAAATATCCAAATGGCTTAGGGATAGCTGTGGTGTTTCCTGCAGGCCTTTTCCCTGTCAGGTGGTTGTTGGGCATCAATAATTTGAATATGGAAAAACTGCAGGAGTTCTTTTGTCAGACATAAAGGTGATGTTCTTCAGGTTTTCGTATGGAAGGGTCAGACTTAAAAAAAAAAAAAAAAAAGTCTGTTCTTGTAGCAAGCACGTTTTTCCTCAGGACTTTATTCTGACACTGGGTGAGAATAACAGAAGTGGTGTGTTAAATGCCTGTGCTTCCATTGGTGTGCTGGAATTACACTGGAGGTGGATGTGAAACTTCTAAGAAATTCTTAAGAATTTCTTAGAACTCTGCCACAGAGAAGTTTTCTAGTTTATATCTTCATTTACTAGTTATCACTTTAAAAAGATCTTTAAAGTTTCTAGTTAGTCTCCATTCAGATAACTTGCTGGAATAGTGTCACGTGGTTTGATTTTTATATTTACGTTTTTTTTTTTCCACAGCAATGTGCGATAACTCTTTCTGTGGAAGGCTTAGTGTAGAGAAATACTGGAACTGTGTTTCCAGGAATAATAGACTTTATCTTGTGATTCAGATTTACCTGCTTTTTTGATGCAGTGTATGAAGGCTGGCTGGGCCAGGGTGTAAGCACACATGGTTGGGGTTGTTATTCTGCTTATTCTGCAGACACTTTACAAAAAGCTCCAGCAAAATAGTTCTGCGTCTTCGTGGAACAAACTTCCATGGACTCGGAAGAGCAGCTGAACTGATAATGAAGACTTAGAATACGACTAAGGCTTTTATTCTCCGTAACGCATTACTGATTAGCATTGAAATTGCTGCTGACTGTTCCCTGGTCAACTGTGCAGCCTCCAAGAGGAGGAGTAAAGGGTGTTACTGAAACTTGAGGCCCTGTGATGGAGGAAGGTGGGGGAGCCAATCATACATGTCAGATGTCAGAGGCAGTTGTGATCATTGAGGTTCTGGAAACATTAGTAACTGAATTATTGAGATTTTTATAAAAAACTTCTTAAAGAGGGGTTTTCAGTAGAAATTTGAAGGATGGTGGTCAGGCTTTGTTTAATGACCTGAGTCCCTCAAAACTTGAGGGGGGGGGAAAGGAAGTCTTTCCTTATACCCTAAAACAGGATTGACTAGACTTCAGTTGTTCCTTGAAGATATTTAACCTATGAAGATGGTGGTTTCACTGGTCCTTCTGCAATTTAAAAATTCTTCCTATGCTTTCATTTCGGGGTACTTGGAGTTCTCTACCACCAGTTTAAGTTTACTACAGTTTGTTCTCTATGTCTTGGTGGCAGGATAAGGCTAACAGTCTGTCTCTGTTTATGCATTCACTGATATTTTTTTGTTTTTCTCAGTCTCTTGTTCTCTTGAAAGCTTTAACACTGTGTCTTGGTTGAAATGCATCAAATGGCATTGTGGAGACCAGTACCGTGAGTTTTTTGGAAGTGGTGCTCAACAGCTCAGTACCACACAAGAGATGAGCTCTTGGCCTTGTCAGATGCTGTTATGTGCCAACGATGATGTTCCTGCGACGTTTGGTCATTCAGGCTGCTATCAGAAAGGGTGGGGTTTTATTTAATGTTCTGTCTATCTAAATTGGGTCTTTATTTAATATCTCTTCTCCTGGGTCGGAAGAAGGACTATGCCCAAAAAGTCAGCTGTATCAGTTGGTCTTGTAGATTTTGATCTTGACTAGTTTAATTTTTACACGAGCATTCTTCAGCGCGTCTTCAGCTTCATCAAAACACTGCCTTCACACTTGAGTTGTTCTCAAGTCAGCAGCTGAAGTTTAGTACACTTAAAGTTCAGGTGAATTTGCAGCTAGAGAGGAGAAGTGGTATTTGTCTGCTCATAAATTTGCATACTATAAGAGGATGCAAACTGGGGATATTTGCTGTCTTTGAAATACTGAGTGCTGCTTCATTTAGTTTCACAGCTGGTTAGCTTAAACTAACTTGAGCTTTATTTGGTGGTGAGCTCCTGGAAGACTTTTTAAAACTAAGCAATGTGTGCTGGTGTTTTCTGAGCTGTCTGATACCACTCTACGGGCATTTTTGTAGGCAAACAGAACTTGTTCACCAGAACTGTGCTGACAACAAGCTGTCTCCTGTAATTGAAGGAACAAATGAGGCTGTTTAAGGTGGTGGATTTTGCATCAAATAAAAGGTTTTGTGTTACCTGAAGATGACTTTTGATTCCTTATAATGGAGCATAAGATGACTGCCTGAGGAACTGCTCCTGTTCTCATGAAGCATCGATACAGGTGAAAGGGGCTGAGCCACACCTGGACTCTATTAGAGGTTCTCCTAAACAAAACATAAAACTCTATTTGTTGAAACTTTTTCGTGCAACAGTTTTGAATCGAAATTATGCTCATTGGAGAGGGAAAGGGAGATTTGTATCTATTTAACAATATTTTCTTGTGTTTTTTTTTTTTTTAAATACACCAGTCTTTGCTTGATAGGCTAGGCACAGAATTTGCTCAGTTAATAGAGAACCTTAACATTTGTATTATAAAACTTTAAAAAGATGTTATGTAAAAATTAATTTTTAATTTTCTGATTTCTTAGACTTGAAGGGTGTCAACACCGGCTTGTTGATTTGTTCTGTAACACTGGGACTTTAAAGTTTGATAGCTATTTGTCTTAGCCTGTATGTATTTTTTTTATACAGAGGGGGCTTATGCTGTGCTCATTTGTCACTAAGAAATATAATCTTAAGTGGTCCACCAATGTGTTTTTAAATGTAAATTGAGAAGTATTGTGTTATTGTGAACTCATAGATTATTTTTTATTCAGCTTGTTATTGCATTTCATGATTTAGAAGTCTGAGGAATTGCTAGTGTTATATTTGTGTTTTATGTAACACTGGGATTCTTTGAAAATGACATATTTTCTTCTGAGGGGTAATGATATATAAATCAGATACAGCTCTTAGCTGTAAACATCTTTTTAGCACAAAGGTTTTTGGTAAGCTGTTGTTCTAACTTTGTATTTAGCATTTGGAAGAGAAGCAGGACAAGGGAAACATGTCCAGACTACACTATTTCTGTTAAATTAATTGGACCCTCTGTGGCTGCACTGCTTTCTTACTTTCTTTTGTTATTAGAGAGATGAGAGAGAAAGCAGCCTAGATATGAGCAGACACTTGAGACACTTGCTGACCCATAAGCAACTTCATTTTTCTATATCCCTCTTAGTAGATGTGACTAATTATTTCTACGTTATGCCTTGAATTAATGAAGAGGGGTTTAAAGAAGCATCTGTAAGGTCAACTGATCAACTCATGGATCCCTTCCACAGAACAAAAGTAATTCTCGCAGAATGTGTTCCCTTTAAACAGCATGAAAGGAATTGGGGTCCTCCCCCTTTGGATACCTTCTACTGTGTTTATCTCATAAATAGAAGGTTTTCCCCATAAATAGAGGAAGCTTTATAAGGTCAAGAAAGGTTCTGGTGGCCATTCTGGATAGCTGTGTCTCACTCCTCCTGTCACCTCTCCTCTTTCTCCCCATCTGAGAAGGTTGAAGAGAAGCAGTGCAAACTGATAAGCACAGTGAGCCTGTCACAGAGCAAAATTATCACACTTAATTTTGCAGTAGAACAAGGAGCAGGAGGTCTAGGGTTCACTTTTCCTCCTGTTAGTTTTCCAGGTCTCTGTGAAGCACATGTTTGCTTTAAGCACTGGAATTGTGAAGGAACTTCTCAAAAATTTCTTAAGGATAGCAACAGTTTCATTGTTTGTTTGGGTTTGTTTTTTTTTTTTTTTTTGTAAATAGCATAGAACATGAAGAGACAGAAGACTGGAATTGGTGCCCGAAGGAAGGAATAATTTTAAACCATTCTCAGCTTTCATGGTGCTGACTTTGCACTTCTCTACAGTAAGCCTTCAGAAAGTAGATGGAAGGAAGTGGGAGAACATAAGCAAGTTGGTCCACCCACAAGAAAATCTGCTACAACTTTCATGCCTGAAAATTAATACAAGCCATATGGGTTTAAAAAAATGGCTAGTCTTTATTTATGAAATAATAAAAATAAATTAACTTAGTGGTCCTTCTAACATCTGTTGTGTTTAACAGCATGGGCTAGGAGGCTGCATGGGGTCTGCTCTGCAGAACATCAGAGGATCCTTTGGGAAGGAGAGGTATGGGGAAACTTCATTAACACTAAGTTCTTCCTGCTCTGTTTCCCTTCCCCATCTCACTACTACCAATATGTCGAGATTTGAAAATAAAAGCAATGAATTCTGTTAACTACTATTTCAAAATGTAGTTGAGAGGATAGTAAGACTAATTAGGTGACCATGGCCCAGAAGGTGAGAAAGTGTTGCTTTAAAACTTTGCATGTTTCAGGAATACCCTTGATGTGTTCTACTAATAAAGTTCAGCAAATGGAGGAAGATGACAACAAATTCAGTATGGGATTGAATTTATGTAAGAAGAATGTCTTAAGCAGAGATCCAAAGCAGTTCTTATTCTAGAATGAGTTTATGTTCACAGAATCAGAGAATGGTAGGGGTTGGAAGGGACCTTTGGAGATCTAGTCCAACCCTCCTGCCAGAGTAGATTCACCTAGAGTAGGTTGGACAGGAACATATCTAGGCGAGTTCTGAAGATCTCCAGAGAAGGTGACTCCACAACCTCTCTGGGCAGCCTGTGCCAGTGCTCTGGCACCCACAGAGTAAAGAAGTTTTTCCTCATATTCAGATGGAATTTCTTGTGTTCCATTTTGCCCATTGCCCCTTGTCCTGTCACTGGACAGCACTGGAAAGAGTCTGGTCCCATCCTCTTGCCACCTGCCCTTCAGATATTGAGAAGCATTGATGAGATCCCCTCTCGGCCTTCTCTTCTCCAGGCTAAACGGACCCAGGTCTCTCAGCCATTCCTCATGAGAGGTGTTCTAGTGCCTTCGTAGCCCTCTGCTGGACTCTCTCCAGGAGTTCCTTGTCTTTCTTGAACCAGGGCATCCAGAACTGGACACAGTACTCCAGATGTGGCCTCACCAGGGCAGAGTAGAGAAAGATGACCTCCCTTGACCTGCTGGCCACACTCTTTAATGCACCCTACAAGACCATTGGCCTTCTTGGCCACAAGGGCACACTGCTGGCTCGTGGTAATCCTGTCGTCCACCAGGACTCGCAGGTCGTTCTCTGCAGAGCTGCTTTGCAGCAGGTCAGCCCCTAACCTGTACCAGTGCATGGGGTTATTCCTCCCCAGGTGCAGGATCCTACACTTGCCCTTGTTGAACTTCATGAGGTTCCTCTCCTCCCAACTCTCCAGCCTGTCCAGGTCTGGCTGTATGGCGGCACAGCCTTCCGGTGTGTCAGCCACTCCTCCTATTTTTGGGTCATCATCAGACTTGCTGATGGTACGCTCTTATCCCTTCATCCAAGTCTTCGATGAGTATCTTGAACAAGACTGGACCCAGTACTGACCCCTGGGGAACACTGCTAGTTACAAGCCTCCAACTGGACTCTGCGCCACTGATCACAACCTTCTGAGCTCTGACATTCAGCCAATTCTCAATCCACCTCACTGTCCACTCATGTAACCCACACTTCCTTACCTATGAGGATGTTATGGGAGACAGTGTCAAAAGCCTTCCTGAAGTTGAGGTAGACAATGTCTACTACTCTCCCTTCATCTACCCTTCCAGTCATGCCATCATAGAAGACTGTCAGATAGGTCAGACATGATTTTCCCTTGCTGAATCCGTGTTGGCCGCTCCTGATAACCTTTTCTTCTACATGCTTAGAGTGACCTCTAGGATGAGCTGTTCCATCACCTTTCCAGGGATGGAGGTGAGACTAACTGGCCTGTAGCTTCCGGGGTCCTCCTTCTTGCCCTTTTTGAATACTGGTGTGACATCAGCTTTCTTCCAGTCCTCAGGGGCCTATCCTGTTCTCTATGACCTTTCAAAGATGATGGAGAGTGGCTTCGCAATAACATCTGCCAGCTCGCTCAGCTCGTGGGTGCATCCGATCACGGTCTATGGATTTGTGGGTGTCAAGTTTGCCTAAATGATCTCTAACTCTATCCTCCTTGATTAAGGGAGAGTCTTTCTTTCTCCAGGCTCGCTCTCTCTCTCCTCCAGGGTCTGGGGTTCCTGAGGGCTGGCCTTAGCAGTAAAGACTGAAGCAAAGGCAGCATTCAGTAACTCCGCTGTCTCTGCATCCTTTGTCACCAAGGTCATCCACCTCATTCAGCAGCAGGCCCACATTTTCCCTGGTCTTCCTTTTACTTCTGATTTACATGAATAATCCCTTCTTATTGTCCTTGACAGCCCTTGCCAGGTTTAATTCCAAGTGGGCCGTAGCCTTCCTTGTTGCATCCCTGTGTACTCTGACAACGTTCCCATACTCCTCCCAAGTGGCCAGTCCCTTTTTCCAAATTCTGTAAACTTTCTTCTCCCATCTGAGTTTTTCCAGAAGCTCCCTGCTCATCCATGCAGGTCTCCTGCCTCCTTTGCTTGATTTTTTTTTTTTTTTTTTTTTTTTTTTTTTTTTCCTCCTAGGGTTGCACCCGTCTTCAGCTTGGAGGAAGTGGTGCTTGAATATTAACCAGCTCTCTTGCACCCCCCCTTCCTTCTAGAGCCTTAGCCCATAGGATTCCTCCAAGTAGGTCTTTGAAGAGGCCAAAGTTAGCGCTCCTGAAGTCCAGGATTGTAATTCTGCTTTTTGCCCTGCTTGTTCCACGCAGGATCCTGAATTCCACCATCTCATGGTCACTGCAGCCAAGGCTACCCCCAGCCTTCACATCCCCAACTAGTCCTTCATTGTCTGTCAGCACAAGGTTCAGCAGTGCACCTCTCCTCACTGGTTCCTCCAGCATCTGTGTCAAAAAGTTATCATCAATGCCCTGCAGAAACCTCCGGGACTGTGCGTGCCTGGCTGTGTTGCCTTTCCAACAAATACCAGTGTGGTTGAAGTCCACCATGAGAACCACATCCTGCAATCCTGGGGCTATTTCCAGCTGTTTGTAGAAGATGTTGGGATATTGGCATCTTCTTCTGGTCAGTTGAAGCACTGTTGTGTGAATCTTGCAGGGTATTTTCTTTTCTTCCTGGCTATCGACTGCCCCAGGTTGAAGCTAGGAAGCGTGAGCTTCACTCTGTCACACTCATTCAAATCTCAAAGCATTCTCTGAGCAAGAAATCTTAAAGCAGGTACCACTAGATGTTCCAGATAAAGACTTGAAATCACAAATCCAAAATTTTCATTTGATTGGTGGGAACCTCACACAAGAGCACTTAGCTTTACAGGCAATGAATGTTACTAGTAGTTTGCTTTGCCTTTTTTTTTTTTTTATTATTGATTGATTCTCTAATGTTTATTTCCTAAGTCGTTGGTACCATTTTTCCTTCAGGAGAAAAAAGGCCTATCTAATCTGGAGCATGGAATTAGAGTTTGTCCGTATTGCAAAGAGTCAACTGAATTCATGGAGCTGATGTTGCTTCTCAGTTGTGCTGAATTATTTTCTGATGGAGGACTGGGCTTGGAATTTGACACTCAAAGTAAAATGTCATTTGTCTTTCAGTTTTATCTGTCAGAATGCTCATAGTTAAATAAGAAAAAACCTATTTGGTGGCAGTACAGTGATGACTGAGCTTCTTGGGTCTCCAAGATCACAAAATCTCTCATCCTTGTTCTCTGTTGTGCCCTTTGGCAAAGGGCGTTCCGGAGAAGACGTGAGTAGAGGAACTAGAGGAGCGAGGGGTTGCTAGGGGGCAGGGATGATAGATTTAGAGACTAGGTAATCCAAGGTAGGTTTCCAAGACCAAACAAATTTGAGCTCAGCGTAAGGTAGACTTGAGGAGCTGCAATTCCAGATTTGATGTAATGGCCACGCACCGTTTTCTCAATAGTTCCTGTGAACAAAGGAGATGATGTTTGTTTGACTCTGGCTAAAGGGAAATTTAGGGCAGATAATCTTCTTCATTCTTAAATATTACACACACACACAAAATTATAGTAATTAAAAAAACGCCATAAGGAACAAGCTGGAGAGGACAAAGATTAATGAAGGTTACAGTGCAGTTTCAATGTTTGGAGAGCATCTTTGCAGAATTCTGGATCCAAACCTGGAAAAGCAAATGAACTAGGATGCAGAAGATTGTCACATGAGCAATAAGCATGCTTTAATTTTTAGAACAGTCATCAGGCACTCTTAGCTTTACAGGCTGTTCTGCAGTTGTCTCAGTAAATACATTTGTGGCTTTACAAAAAAAAATCCTCCACTTTTCCTGAGGGCGAACTTGCTTTGGGAGCTCGCATTTTTTTATTAGCCAAATGAGTGCAATGAAGAACTGTTCTTCTTCCATCGCTTATATCAATATGCAAATCTTCTTAAAATAAATACGCTTGTCCTTCAGCATCTAGTAACAACTAGAGGGCTAAACAGTAGCCTATGAAGTGGCTAAGGCTATGAATTATGAAGTCCGAAATAATCATACTGATGACGATGTGATTGCTATGCTCTAGGCCATACCTCTTTGTTTTTGTCTTAAGCAAATGGGCTGCTCTCTTCTCTCTCTTGGAAGGAGATCTCTCTTGCTGGTATGTTCGTCTGGTAACTGAGATGTTGGAGAAGAGGAACTGAAAAACAAATCTCTATTCTATTATTCTGCTTGGATGCAGATCTGTCTGCTTTCTTCCCAAAGTTGCTGAATACGGAGTTTAGTTTGGTTTCTCAGGGCAGTGAAACTCGGGCAAGAATTTTCTGCTTGGCTCTGTCCTGCTCCCCGTCTCAGCAGTGCTCGAGCTTGCCAGCCAGTTTGATCAAAATTTGATGAATAGAGATATTAACTGACGTGAAAATAATTGGTCGAATAGCGGAGAGATCCTAATGATGCCATTCGCTGAGGGAGAAACTGTAGTTCGCTCTCCGCTGACGAGATACGCCAGACACCCACTGGAGCTCAGTCTCTAGGTATCATCCGAGGGAAAGCTGAGCTCTGCCACTTCATCTGATAGGCGTTTTAGAGCTTTATTTTTGTTTGGATAAGCTTGAGTGGAAAAAATTATACAACCTTTTATGTGCCTCCCAGTGGTACAAAACTGTTGTTTAACCCTTCATTCTACAAGGCTTTGTGTTTGGTTTTTTTGTGTGTATGTGTTTTTTTTTTTTTTTTTTTTTTTTTTTTTCAGTTGACTTCACTAGGAGACAGGATCAGCCCTGCAGGCAAATTTAAAACAAAAACTAAATGCCTTGATACAATTCAAAAGCTTCTGATGTTCAGTAGACTTCAAAACCAGGCTGAAATTGAGCAACCAAAGTCGTAGTCACAGTAGAAAAGTCTCATTTCTAAGTGAATTTCCTTGGAGGCAAAATGCCGATTCTTAGCTGAGGACCTTGCCCTGCCTGTTGTTGTTGGGGTCGTCTGAGTTTTTTCTGGTTAGAACGTGTGTTTTAGGAAAATGGCCGGTGCTTCTACATGTTCTTAGTATAAACAGATGCATTAATTTTTAAAAAATAAATATTATTTTAGTATTTTCTTTGCTAGCTGTTAGCATCATTGCTTACACAGTGGGTACCATGCAGATACTATCAGTGTATGTCAGCGTACGCATCCTACACGACAAGAACCAACGTTCCTGTTCCACAGTCCTAATTTCTGACAGATGTTCCTCAGTAAATGTTATAATCTGATTGGCATTACTTAAAACAGATTATTTTACATAAATGGTACTCAGATATCTACTTGATGAGCAATATTTATAAAATGGTGCAAATGCTTGGTAGTAAGTATACTAGAGACATAGTTAACCTTTCCAGTTTTGTTTTTTTTTTTTTTTCACTTTGTGCTTTGTCTTCTGCTCTGTCCCTGCCCTGCTCCCCCCACAACTGAAAGTTTGGGGTTTCTGACTTTCTCCAGAACAAAAATTTTTTGCTTCTGGCTTTTTTGTGCAGAAAAACTGTTCATGTTATTTGAAAGAAGACAGTGAGCATATGTCTACTGGTTACTTTTTACAATAACAAATAGAAATTAATAGAGATTAAGTAATTTTAAAAAAAATAAAATCTTAGCATCAAGGAAGCATTTGGCTTATTTTGTAAAATCTGTGCTCACGAGTATAAACTACTAGGTAACTTCTCCAATTGAACAAAAAAATATCTCAGGTTATGTAGTACTTTTTTTTTCACCTTCATTTTGTAGCCTAATATTATACCGCGAAGGGATGTCCTTGAGGAGAATGATTAGAATACTTGTGTCATCAATAAGGGTAGCTGTAACGAGCAGACACTCTCTCTTGACACTTGGATTGATAATCTGTGTTAGTCTCATCTGTTAAAAGTATAAAGAAAAATGCCGGTCCACACATTCTGTTTATTAAAATTATCCTTGGTAATGCACTTACCAGTTGATATTTAAAGGTTTTTGTTTTCATGAATAAAACTGAATTTAGGCCCTGCCATTTTTACCTCTTGAGGTTTTTTTTTTTAGCTAGTTTTTTGCAAACCACTTTATTTTTATGGATGAGACACGGGCTTTTTATGTTTTACACCCTAAAGCAGAGACCAGACCAACTTAGGGAAAACTCCAGAAGCATCTGCAGCTTTCCCTTTTGCAAGGAGACGAGACTGCGGTGCTCAAGGTCATCGCGGGAGCCCCCAGCGGAGCTGGATGCGTAAAACCAGCTTTTCTGCACTGCGAGCTATGGCTTGGACCCGAACAGCACCTGTCCTGCATCTTCTGTAGACACACCATTTGCCTTCTGAATATTACTGTAACGTGTTTTGCTTTATTATGGAAGGTAAAGATCATCGACCCTGTTGCTGGAAGTATTTGGCTGGCTGTGGAGCACTCTGAAAACTTTCCGGTGGGGGGCAGGAAGGCATCCGGGCACGTCTTCAGTTCCTTCGGCTTTCTTCAGCCCCAGCTTTGTGCCTGCGCAGTGATGCAGAACATCTGATGGGCTGGCTTGTGGCCTAAGCTCGCTCGGTTTTCTTTTTTCCCCCCCAGTGAATATTTTTTCTCCTTTAAATATAGGAGAAAACAATGCTAAAAAAAAATAATAAAGCAGCATCTGTATTTGTCAAGTTTGGACATACACCCACTGTAGTTCTGTGTAGCCAGAGTATTGAGAAGGGGAGATGGCAGTATTAAAGAATGGTAATTAAACATGTGCTGTAAACGAGCGTGTGCTGCTCCAAGTAGGCAGATAGGTTAAGTTGAAGGCGGCTCGCTTCAGATTAATTCCCTTTTGGTTATAGTCTTGGATAAGCCTTATGCTTTACTGGTGAGAGCTGGGAGCGAGAAAAGATTACCATGGAATATAGAAAGAGCTTTAACGATCTGTGTGTGAGTCGTGTTCCTCTTGATTTTTAATACATACTTTAGCTGAATCAGTGGTTTATAATTTTTGTGAAACTTTTTGCTAGGAGTGCAATGAATTGCCTTTATTTTCCTATACATATGCTGCCTGCATGTGTGTTTATGAACATATGCTTTTGCAATGTTTATGCTTACATTTTTTTAAAAAGAAAAAAAAAATGTTGTAAGTAATTTTGATGTTACGTGCTACAAATTTAAGAAGAAGCAAAGGCCGTGCAGCCTGTGGCGTGTACATTTGTGTGACCTTTGCCTAGAAATAGATAAAGCAGCCCTGGTTTTAGAGGAGGGCCTGACCTGGTACTGGGTCATTAGTGGCATTAGCGGTGAAAGATGCTCTTTATTTAAGACAGAGGGATACTACTGTTTTTTTTTTATCAGCTATCTTGTAGCTGTGGAGCTGAGCAGGTGGCGATGGAAGGTCTAACCCCACTTTGTGGAAGTTTTCCTGCGCTTTTAGGGCTGTTGGGTTTGGGTTTTTTTGGTGGGTTTCTCTTTTTTTTTTTTTTTTTTTTTTTTTTTCAGTGCAGCCGTATGTGGATACAGATCCAGAAAGGCTCAAAGCGATGCCCGAATGTTGGGTGCTGGGTGGGACGGATACTTTGCCGGAGCGAATGCCCCCGGGGGGAGACTCCGTGAGTCGGGAACATCCCGGAAACAGGTTGGGGAAGGCGGGGGGGGGGGAGTGAGGGAGGGGGGGGGGGAGTGGGGAGCGCATCCCCAGGCCGGACCCGCCTGACTGAGGCTCGATCTGCGGCTCAGCCCCCCGCAGGAGCGGCTGTCAGCGGGGCAGACAGGCGGCTGCCGCCTGGCTCCGGCAGAAGGGGGAGATTAGCATATTAATGCGGCGCTCGCTAATCGCCTCCCCGCCCTCCTCCCCGCCTCCCTCCCTCCCCAACCGCGGCAGGAGGACGGGCACCCGCGCTCGCTCCGCCGCCCGCTTCCCCCCCCCCCACCCCCCCCCGCCCTCCCCTCCCCGTTCCTCGCCCCCGGGGCAAACGATGGTCCGGGCTTCCAACCGCCGAAGATGAAGCGGCGGCGCGGTCTCCCCCCCCCGCCGGAGCGCGCAGCGCGGGGCGCGCCGCGGGGCCCCTCCGCCGCCGCCGCCGCGGGCAGGTGAAGGCGGCACCGGCGCGGCCGCGGAAAAGGGGCAGCGCGGAACCAACGGGGTGAGGGCGGCTGCCGGCTACTCCCCTCCCTCCCCCCGCAACCTTCCCCCGGCCCCCGCGGGGCGGTGTGTGCTCGGGGGCTGCGCGGGGCTGCGCGTATGTGGGTGCTGGAGGTGGGCGGCCGGCGGGCCCCGCGGAGAGCCCGCGCTGGCTGCATGGAGAAGAGCGGCTGTAGCCCGTTCCCCGTGTGCTGGGCTAAAGGTACACATTACCTCTGCTTTTCATATTTATTTTGTTCTTCCCCCTTTCCTCCGTTAATTGAATGTTTTACCACCTGTGGGGCTGTAGGGTTTGGTTTGTTTTTTGTTTTTTTTTTTTTTTTTATTCCTATGGAAGAAAACAAAAGCAAAGCTAGAAAATAAAATATCTTTATTCTGGTCATGCGCTCGTAGTGCAAAGGAGTCTGCGGGATCTTCTTTCACCTGACAGCTGTAATGCTTTTTTATCTCTCTCTTTATTTATTTATTTTCCCATTGCTTTTCGGAATTATTCGATATGAAAGAAAGAGCACTTGAGCTGTTTGGTTTTTGCTTCCGCTGCTGTGAGGATCTGAGGGCTTTGTTTTTCATCTTTGTGTGTCTTTGGCACCGCTGCGAGTACGATTCTGCTCTTCGCTTACCTTTTGGGGGAAGTTGTTTTTAAGTGGAAGAAGACTAACATCTTTCTACTTGATGGCTTAGAAGTTGCCACCCCTATTACTCACCCCCCCAAAAGAGACAATAACTAGCCACAAAGCGTGCAGCTATTACAATGAGAGGGTTTGACTTGCAATTGAGGCTTAACAATAATTAGATGGAAATGTGAAACTCAGTCACATGCTTATTATCTTAACTTGCATCCCAAGACGTTTTTAGCGTTATAAATATCCCAAAGATATTTACCCTACTGTAAACTCGAAGGTGTTTGTATGTTGGTGGCGTGGGTGAGAGTGTGGATGTGAAGATACAGTACAGGGATAAAGCTTGAAATTCTCTTAGTAGCCAAAGAATCAAGTCTTCCTTAGATGGAAAACAACTGTAAAAGGTTGAGTGTTGCTGATTGTAAGCATAACTTTCCTCGTGTTCACTTTCATTTCAATGTACTTTCTTTTTTGGAAGAGAAACTGGCAGTGAAGTATTGCGTCACCATAATCTTGGATCACAGACAGAGGCAGTTACTTCAGAAGTTCAGGGGAAACGTAGCTGAAGTCAGGAGTTGGTGGGCATATCTGATGATTGGAAAAAATAACAGTAAATTTATTCAGAATTTTTATTGTCTCGTTATTTGGAGGAGACGCAAAGGAGCATTTAACACTGTCTTTGTCTTGCATGCTTTCTGTACCTTGCTGAACTGTTGAGGCTAAACTAGCATTTGCCACATGCTGATATATTATAGTAGCGGTATAGTAGAAATAGCTTAAAAAAGAAGAAATCACAGAACTTGAACACTGTGTCCTGGTAACGTCTCGTGCAGTTCAGAATCTGTCAGCTCACTGGGGAACAATAGTTAATAAAACAGTAGCTGGAAACAAAGCTAAACCAAAGCTGTACTTCGCTTTTAGTAAAACATGTTTACCCGGAAGGGGTAAGAGCGATACCTACTTCTGTGTGTCATAAACTGGGTTACGAAAGTATTACGTGAAATTGGGATTCATCTCCTTCTTGGGCTATTCTGAGAGTCAGAATGAAGGTACTTCCCAGGGGGTAACTTTAAAAAATAGGAAAGAAAAATCTTTTGAAAGAAAAAGTGAGTTGTTACCATCTGTTGTTAAGGCTGGTTAGTATTGGGGATATCGGTTTCTGCCTCCAGCTGCAGTACCAGAGGATGGCTACAGCAGGGCTAGTGGCTCCTCACAGAAGATGGCTGTGTTGGGCCACGATAAAAGGTATCGATTCCCCACCCACCCACTCCGGCAGCTAAAATGAATGAAAAACGATCCCTCCCTCTTCCCCTGGTTGCCTATGAAGTGTTCTCAGGCCGTAACTTCAGGGAAGATGGCTTATCCAGCCTCCTCTGTCCCGAAATGGAGAGCAGCCGTGTAATCTGTTTTTATTCCTTGGAGGGGGGGGAGAAGGGGGACACCAGGAGTTGCATAAGAGGACAAAGCCACCAGCATCTTTGCGACTGCCAATTGCCGTGATCTCTAGAAAAAGCTCCATCTCAGCCTCCAAAAAAAAATAAATAGGGCAGATGAGAAATAGCTTGTGCTATATTTGTCGTTGAATGGTGGCCATTCCTTAGTTGATGAATACTCTGTGTACTGTTCACCAGCTTAACCTTAGGGAAATGAAACGGATCTGGCCTACTTTGATAAGGGCTGTGAGATATCTGCAGTCAAAGAAAGGTAATATATTAATGAGAGAAACATTTGGTCTGAATAACTTTATTCTGTCTCTTTGGCTTTTCTGTTAATGCTTCGGGTTACCTGCAGCGAAAATTGATAAAACTTTTTAAAGTGTTTTGTGATGTCTTAAAATGTGATCTTGATGTGTGTGTTTTATTATGCATAAAGTCTTTCTAAATGGTCCGTTCTCTATTTGGACGTGACAGATTGAGCAGTCGGTGTGTTATGTGTGGTCTCATAGCAAACGCTCATTCTTTGAAAATGCTTTGAAAATATTTCAGTGAGTTGGCGTTCATGCAGAGTGTGCTTCTACTTTTTTTTTTAGCGTTCTTAAATCTGAAATCTTCAATCTTCTTAGTGATGTTGTGTGCTGACCTAATTGCCGCCAATTCTGTGTGCTTCTGACTGTAGGACTGCATCAAAGAAAAAGATAATATTTGCTTTCTTTATAAAGTGTTTGTGCAATCTATATACAGTACAAGCCAGGTTTTGCCTCCTCTTTGTGCTAAAGTCAGTCCCAAAGTAACGTTACTGAACTTGGTAATTTAGTCTGGATCTGCATACTCCAGACTTGAAAATATTTTGATTGTCAAATTAAGTGAAAGTGTGTATTTTGTTTACTGGCATATTTCTTTTCAGCAAGCAAGACTGTATTACTTTACTTTAGTAGTGACAGAAGTAAGACATTTTTGACTGTTCCCCTCCTCCCTTATTAAGTAAGCTGAAGCTTAAAATCTCTGGTCTTTTGGAATAAACAGCCTCACACTTGGGGACGGCGTTGGGGAACGCCGAGTAGCAGTACTTGTCTTCCAGCTCACTATTGGAAATATGTGCCAGTATCATACAGGGATGTTTTCTTTCTGACCGTAACAGTAGACTAAAGGGTACTTCAGTTGCCTAATTTTTACCTTTTTTTTTTTTTTTTTTTTCTTTTGTGGATCATAAGTAATTGTGCCAGAGCCAAACGGTACCAGAGGCATGATGGTGATGATGATGGTCATGCTTTTGCTAATGGCCCTTTATCCCGAGTTTCACGTGGCATGCCATTTTAAGTTTACAAAATAACTTGTTGGAATAAATATAAACATAACAGTTAAGGATAGCTGGATAGCTCTGCTGTGTAGCTGTACATTATCCAACCCAAGAAGGAGTAAGTTTCTTGAATATCTTCCATGAGAAAGCTCTGTTTAATAATTTATGAACAGTAAATTGATGCGGTGTTGTTAAATGTATGTCATGTGAGTAGTTAGTGAAGGGTCATCACAGTTCTTCAATTCAACCGTTCAGACTAACGTGAAAAGATCTATACTGTCTGGAGATAATCAAGCCCAGTTCAGTCCAAAACCTTGCCGTGATTTAGAAAGGGCGGAAAACGAAAAATTAAGCCAACTATGTTGTGTAATGTATTTAATCAACCGGGAAGGAGTTTTTACCCTATTTATTGCAATCTTTTAATGTTGCAATCTTTTTTTAAAGCGATAAGCAATTCCAAGTTAAATGTTTTTCTCGTCTGAGGAGCCCTGCTGTGTCAGGAGGTGTGTTCAGATGGGACCTGCTGGTGATCTGTGGAGTATAAGCAAGATAGATACAGAAGAGAAAAGTTCAGTGCTGTTTGTCTTTCGTCTCCATCTCATAAGTCTCTACTGTTTTGCTAACAGAAAGTTACACGGGTGATAATTTTCAGTCAGACAGACCCTTAGATTTTTAGATGATCAGTAGTCACTAAAAGGGACGCAGTGGTAGAAACAGATAAGGAAGGCTGCTGATACCACAAAGGTAGGCAGGTAAACAGTCTCTAAAACAGGATTTCTTGTCTTTTTGACATACACACTGTGTTTATATAACATAGAAATGTAATAGCTATGGTGTATTCCGAAAGGGAAAAAATGCCCTTCTGCTGGCACGAGTGTTCTGCTCCTTCTTCGTAGTGACTTTCAGCAGAGGAGACTGGAGGGAAGCACCCACTTATATTTTTTTGCAGATCTACAGGTGTGGTTACAGAATGCAGTGAAGTGCTTTTCCCTGGGTTTCTGAGGGCGTAACAACCCGGAGCAGAGTCTGGCCCGTCATCTGACAGTCTGTTCTTGACTCACTACATTGGCCACATCAGCTGACGTGACACATCCGCCATTTCCTTCCAAACCATAAATTTGTCTAAACTTTTCTTAAACTTTATTAACTTAGTGGGTTCTTTAGGTGTGAGATTTGCAAACTGTTAAAGCATCTGTTATTTCAATTCATGCGTGCCTGTTTTTTTTTTTTGTTGGAAATCTTTGTAGAAGAAAGAAAAATAGCGTTAATCTCATCAAACCACTAATTTTCAAAGGCAGTTTAAAAACAATTCCTGAAAGGCCTGTGAATATTTAAAAGTGGAAAATAGTCTGGAAAAGCAGGGGGATTCTTCCCTTCAGTGTTTTAGTACAGCCTTCGGTGGCACCTGTGTTCTTCAGGATGTGTAGCACTATGCAGCTATGAGAGTACTGATGCATTTCCATTAGGGTGATTTGTTTCTTATTCAAATACTACTGGAATAGAAGATGGAGCTTGAGATATTTTTACAAAAAAGGAAGATGATTGTTTAAGCACTGGCTGTTTGGAGCATTCAGGGTTCCCTGTGTCATGGAGATGTATGATCTTATCAATTGTAGCACCTAGCAGTGAACCAGCTCTTTCTGAGCTGCCAGGGAAAAACTGAAACTTATGCAAGGAAAAAAAAAACCAAAAACGTTTTAAATATCCTTTTGAAGATGCATTAGGAAAAGACTGAAGAGCAAAGTCTGGAAGTCAGCCTTTAAGAGAAAGGTGCGCTGATTGAAACGGTGTATTTTTGCTGAAAAGTTGAACAGGAGTTTGTGGCCTTAATAGCTTTCTTACTCAGTTTATATTTGTAATTTTTTTATCACAAGTCACATTGCGTGTAGCTCTATATTTTCTATATGACACATTATATATACACACACGTGTGGGTGCGCACAGACTCAGCATCGTTTTCCTTCCCCGATTAACCTGGCAGCGCTCGCAGAATTTCAAAATTAGCATCCTTAAATACTGAGGATGTTCTCTTACCTGTTTTTGATGCAGTTTTAGCGAATCATTGGGCAACTGACCTTCATGCACAGTTTTTATTGGAAGGACTGTTGGAATGAAATAAGCTTTTCTGAGTGGTGTTACATTGGAAGAAATGTATCAGCTTGTCTCAATCCTTCCACTTGTTGCAGTGTTGCTTAAACGGAGTAGTTGCAAATTCATGCCTTGTAAAAGAAAAAAAAATAAAATTGTGTCAGCAAAGATTATGACGTTTTCATTAATTGTTAGTCTGGAAAAAACCCTCGCTAGTATCCTTCGTGACTTGATACGAATTTGTTCATGGTACTCTATTAAAAACTTGAGACATCTTAAATTAATATACACTATGACATTACAGTAGGCAAGCCCGTACAGGCTACTGAGTTCTATAAACTAGCACAGCAAACAAAAGACAGACATAAGGAAGTGTCTTGGGCGCATTTTAATATAACATTTACAAAGTACAGCACATCGTAAATGTATTTGTTTATAGCAGTTATAAAAATACTGTAGTATTCATGAAAGTTTCTTTGCCTTGCAAAATAAATGAGATCGCTGCAATATCTACTGTTGAATCCATGTTGAGAATTAATGATGCCAATTTGTCCTGACGGGTTGTAAAGGACGGGGGTTGCTGAGGTTATGGAGTTAACTGGTGCGTGCCCAGTGCTTACGTGAGGCTTTATTTCCTGGTGTACAGTTAAGAGAGTTGGATTTTCCTCTGCTGATACTGAATGTAGCTTAGCAAAGATGTTACGAAAAGTATTTCTGTGTGGAATCCAATCCTGCTGAGTCATTTCATCGAAAATAATCTGTAAACAAACTTTTTCTTTTGTTTGATAACCACAGTTTATTTCTTTGCCAGAACAGAGATTGCTTGTTACTTTTCCCGAGCTCTGTCACCGTTTTCCAAAATAACGTTTCCCTTGCCAGTTATTTGAGATCCATAAAACTTAAGCACTAGGGGTTTGGTTTATCTTTTTTTTTTTTTTTTTTTTTTTTTTTTTTTAAATTTAAATTGGACTCACTCTGTGAATTGGGGATATTTCTAAGGAAAACCAGCTTTTTCCATGGCCTAGGTCTCCTCATAAGTAAGTAAGTAAGTACAGGAAGAAAATCAGTGTGTGACCTTCAATCCTGCCATTATTTGGTGCAACTGCTCACGGCAACTGCGAACACTTCACTGAAGAGCTGTAGAGGGTGTTGCATCAACAGATGAAGAGCATAATAAACTGAAATGTGGCATTTTGAGACTGAAAGCTAAACTTTGCCTTCGATTTGATGTTCCGTAGAACTAAAAATCTCTTTTTGTCAGAGTAAGTTAAATAGTCTTAACTTCTTCTCTGCATCCAGTGTTTGATGGTTCATCTTATTGAATTGGGCCCTCAGGGATGTGGCAGTTTCCTTTCAGAATTGAAAGAGTTACAGATACAGTAATTTTAAACATGTCCAAAACAGTGATGGAAAGCTTTTGCTTCTCAACCTTGTAGAAGATGCAGATCATCCTCACCCTCGTGTTCCTTGTAGTGTGTGACACCCTGGGGTTGTCTGACTAGTGATTAAAGAATGGTAGTGCCTTCCTTCCATTGCCTGTTTTTTTTCTGATTCCTATAAGAATTTGGCCTCAGCCAATTCTACTTAAAATTGTCAGTAAAAACCCGGCTTCACTTCATTTAGATGCTACTGCTTTGTGATGAAGCTGGACTAGTTGCTTTATTGCCTGTATTTGGTCATGAATTCCCATACTGGTTGAGTTTTCTCAACCAGTATTTCTGGTATTATTTCAGCCAGTATTTCTCCTTTGATAAGCGTAGAAAAGTTATTGTAGCAAAGAACTTTTTCATCACAAGTGGCTGCGAGGTGAGTAATGGTCTGCAGTCCTGTTAAATCTTTATTTCTAGGGAGGAGGATGGTAAGGAACTGGATGTATTCCTGAAGCTTCTCAGCTGGCTTCTGAAGATAAGGGGCAATAAGATTTATGCTCTCCTCGTAGACTTTCTGCTGTTACGTTTGCAGCTCAGCAGTGATGTGTAGTCCTTGCTGTTATGGGGCGATACTAGAAGGAATTGTATTCCTGAAATCCTAGTGTGTTCAACTCAAAAGGGGTTTTGTCTGGCCTGTGACACGATGGTTGGGCAAGATAAACCGAAGAATTGCAACAAGGATACTTTAGAGCAACCTTTCAATGTGATGGTAACGGCCGATTCCCGTACAACAACTTGCATTGCCATTCGACTTGAACAGCAGCTTTTTGTCCATTCAGGTGTTTGATTGCAATGGTCTTGAAGCATATCGGCAGAATTAAAAGGCTGAATTAAAAAGTCGCTGATTTATGGTTGTGTATAGCTGCGGCTGTCAACGTGGGAACATATGTGGGCTGTAGGTACCCATCCCAACCCCGTACCAGAGGACAGAGGTACCGCTCAGGCGGCGGGGAGTTGTGTATCTGTTCTTCACCCAGCGGTGTGGGCAGTGCGGGGCTAACCAGCGCATCGTTTTTGTCATGCGAGTGGCAAAGGATGTTTTGCACCCTGACCTGTTGAGCTGTTGTGAGCACAGAGGTGGGATGGGCCGATAGCAGCGGTGCCTGTCAGCTCAATGTGTTAATGTTTTATCAGCTAACTGTAAGTTTTAGCAGAAGGGAGGCTTTTCTGTATGTGTTTCTAAATCTGTGCTTTCTCATATTAAGGGCTTTTTGCTCTGGTTGTAATGGGAGGACTTAATGCCTGGGGTTTTCTTGTACAGCGGCAGGAAAGTGTCATTGCACTGTTCCTGTTCTGCCCTTGAAATGAGGGATTTTCACCTTCGTACTTTTGCTACTAAGTTCCTTTAGCCACATTGCTTTTACTTTTATATTTCTTATATATATACACACACTATTTTATAGAGTATATAAGATAAAAATCTTTAATATATGTATAATACATATAAACTAAATAAATTGATACAATGCATAATCAGTGCTTGGATGGGAAAATATCTGTTACTTTTTCTTCCAAAGTAATTTTGGGAGTTGTATATGTTCCGCTTTGATCTGATACTGAACAAATGTCTTGATGGTTTTGGATGCGCTGATGTAGTTTTACTGAAGCAAGCTGTGTGAGCCGTATTGGCCAGTAGCGTTGGGCACGATGCTTCAAGTACCAAGTTTGCACATCTAAACATAATTTTAAATAACTTTTGTCAGTCTGGAGGTGCAGTAAGAATTCATTTGGAATATTGCTCTCACCTGTCACATCTCACTTCTTTTCAGAACTCTGGATGTGATACGCTGGTACAGTTTGAGTGTGCTATACCTCAGTGATTAAAGACATGGTATTCCAGTCGGAACAGCAGCGCTTGCTATGGCTGTGGCTGCCAAATAATTTCTATGATGAACCCTCCTTCAGGTCATTTTGTACTATTGGAGTTTTCAAAGTACTTATTGCTCGTGCTGAGATTAAACTCTGGAATCTCTCTGCTCCAAAACTGCTCATTTCCTAAAATTGGAAGGGAAAGTAGTTAATGTTGTTCCTGTGTGGGCTCTGTTCTGCGAGGGAGCGGTGACTGTTAGAGACAGGAGTGGGGATGAGCTGGTAATAAGAATTACGTGAAATCAGGAACAAGCACACCCCGGACACACAAAAAGGTCGTGTTCATCATTCCCATTTCATACTGTAGGAAAAGCCGGGCAAGTTACTTGGTTTTGGCCAGAGGTGGTACTAAACTGCCTGGCGGCTCGGGTGGCAGTGGGAAGCAGTGGTCCAGCCTGAGCATTGCTCAGCGGTGCTTCACGCCCTTCCTCTCAGCAGTGTTATATCGGGCCCTTTCTAGCAAAATTTTCTACAAGAGGGGGAGTAATGTATATTTAGTATTTCTGTAAATACTGCAGGATGTTTTACTCTTCAAGTTTAATACTACTTTTTTGGTTTTACTGTATCTGATTTTTTGGTTTTTTTACTCCAAGATTTCATCTAACTACATTTCTGTTGTTCCTCTACTCTAGTTAACAACCATGTTGCTCACTGAAAATACATACTACGATGGACTACTATATAAAATACATTTTTTTCTAATTGTTAACGCTTTATGTTTTCTGGTTAGATGCTGAATAGAAAATAGTTGTAGTTGCTAAACATTGGTTGGAAAGTAGCAATAGATTTGAGAAAGTTGATATTGTAGTGCAGAGCAATGATGAAAATAGCGGTAGGCATCTGCTCAGTACTTCTTGCAAAGCATTAGTTCAACAATTTCAATAAAAGCATAGCAGGTTCCTTAAAGAAGAGTGAGGAGAGAGGGAAAAAAAAGTATAGTTAAGCACTTCTAATGCTGTGTCATTAGACACCAGCATCGTTTACATGATGAATGTCATGTAAGGCAGTGAAGATCACAGCCTGTACCTCAGCAAGTCACGCGTGCCCTGAACCTGCTGTGTGGTACCCAGCTCCCTTCTCTTTAGAGAAAATACTGATGGCGAGAATTGCTTTTCTGAAACACTCATGGTTTAGCAATTATAGACAAAGCAAAAATAATGAGTATGTGTTGATCGCCAACCCAGGGTGAAGTTCTTTAAAATCTGATGGCCACTTACTGAGATCTTAGAAAGAAATTTGAGGACTTGTTGCACAGAAAGTTTGCAGTAATTCAAATGTGTGATTTATTTTTCTAAACTAATGCTTATCCAGCATAGAAAAGCAATGGCAGACACCTGTTTCTGTTTAAGGTAGCTTTATGTCTACTTCGGGTTGTTTTTACGTTAAAATAGAGGTTCCTGCCGACTGGAAAAGGTTAAACATAACCCGTATTTTCAAAAAGAGAAATAAGGAAGACCCAGGGAACTGTAGGCCAGTCAGTCTCGCCTCTGTGCCTGGCAATGTCACGGAACAGATCCTTCTGGAAACTCTGCTGAGGCACATAGAAAACAAGGAGGTGATTGGTGACAGCCAGCATGGCTTCACCAAGGGCAAGTCATGCCTGACAAATTTGGTGGCCTTCTACGAAGGGGTTACAGCAGCCGTGGACAAGGGAAGATCAGCTGATGTCATCTACTTGGACTTGTGCAAAGTGTTTGACACTGTCCCACACGATATCCTGGTCTCTAAATTGAAGAGACATGGATTCGACAAATGGGCCACTCGGTGGATAAAGAACTGGCTGGATGGTCGTACTCAGAGAGTTGCGGTCAACAGTTCGGTGTCCAAGTGGAGAGCAGTGATGAGTGGTGCTCCTCAGGGGTCGGTACTGGGGCCTGTACTGTTCAACATCTTTGTCGGCGACATGGACAGTGGGGTTGAGTGCACCCTCAGCAAGTTTGCTGACGATACCAAGCTGTTTGGCGAGGTACATGCTGGAGGGGAGGGATGCCATCCAGAGGGACCTGGACAGACTGGAGAGGTGGGCCCAAGCCAACCTCATGCAGTTCAACAAGGCCAAGGGCAAGGTCTTACATCTGGGTCGGGGCAATCCCAAGCACAAATCCAGGCTGGGCAGGGAATGGCTGGAGAGCAGCCTCGAGGAGAAGGACCTGGGGGTGCTGATTGATGAGAAGCTCAACATGAGCCAGCAGTGTGCGACTGCAGCCCAGAAGGCCAACGGTATCCTGGGCTGCATCCCCAGCAGCGTGGGCAGCAGGTCAAAGGAGGTTATTCTGCCCCTCTACTCCACTCACGTGAGACCCCACCTGGAGTACTGCATCCATCTCTGAAGTCCCCAACAGAAGAAGGGCATGGACTTGCTGGAGCGTGTCCAGAGGAGAGCCACGAGGATGATCCGAGGGCTGGAGCACCTCTCCTATGAGGAGAGGCTGAGTGAGTTGGGGCTGTTCAGCCTGGAGAAGAGAAGGCTCCTGGGAGATCTTATTGCGGCCTTCCAGTACCTAAAGGGGGTCCTCCAGGAGAGCTGGGGAAGGACTTTTTACATAGGCATGTAGAGATAGAACGAGGGGGAATGGCTTCAAACTGGGAGAGTGTAGGTTCAGACTGAACATTAGGAAGAAGTTTTTCACTGTGAGGGTGGTGAGGCACTGGCCCAGGTTGCCCGGAGAGGATGTTGAGGCCCCATCCCTGGAGGTGTTCAAGGCCAGGCTGGATGTGGCCTTGGGCAACGTGGTCTAATGGGAGGTGACTCTGCCTATGGCAGGGGGGTTGGAACTCGATGGTCTTCAAGGTCCTTTCCAACCTAAACCATTCTATGATTCTATAAAATCACAGTTCAGGCAATTCAGAGAAGTTCAGTGTCTGCATACTGTTATTTGGAGACGTAAAAACAAGAGGGCAGACTGGAGGTAGAAGACCAAACCTCAACTTAAAATGGTTTTACTTGTCTGTTAAGTGTGCTTGCCCATAGCTTTTGTCTGTGGATTTACACAAGCTGTTGATATGGTATAATGAATTATTTTAATGCTTTTTTAAAAGAATCAGTCACTGATGCCTTAAGCCAATCAATATTTTCCTGCTCAGTGATAGGAACATAAATAAGAAGTTGAGTAAACTTCAATTCTTTTGAATAACACTACATTTGGGGGATTGGGAGCCGTCCCCTTTCGCTAGTATGGATGGTACCTGGACTGAGGATGTGACAACTATCATGAATTTGTTTCTGTCTCTGTGGTATATGTGATGCTTCAGCCCTGGAATAATCATACGAAGCGGGAATTCATCTATAACTTTTTGTAACTTATTACCGTAAAATTCTTGGAGGGAATATTTTTCCTTCTTTTTAATTAGACTTTCCTTGCTCTTCATATCCAGTCTATGCTCAGATTATTAATATTGCTCCAGTTCTGTTGGAAATGGAAATAAAAATATTGTCCTGTTCCTTTCCTCCAATGGCAAAAAGATTTCCCAGTGCAGACGGTAGATAGGACGTAGGCTGTTACCCTGCTGTTCTTGCAAGGACAGTCAACCTACTGTAATGCAATAAAGTTGCTCATTAAATGTGTCCTTTGTGACCGACTGTGCAGTTTTTTACAGCATCAGGTGTTGAACGCTTCCTCCTTCCTTATCCGTGTGCACGTACATATCCCAGTGCTTATCACCTGAACGTAAATACACTCGTCTGCTCTTCTCCTGGAAATCCATCGGTACAGTCATTGCTTTGCAAAATCAAGGCCATACTGAAGAAGGGTGGAGCCTGAACACTTTAGGTTGTTGATTTGTTAATTATGGCGTATTTTTTTCTTGGACGTTGGTGGTACAGTGTAATTTGGCATGGAATTTATAGATGGCCTGTTGTTTCTGGCTTTGATTACTACCTCTTTGCTTTCTTTCCCTTTTCCTCTCACTCCTTTCAGGCCACAGAGATGCTGTTTGTTTTATCGCTGTGAACTGTTTTGTTTAGCATGTAAGAGTAGATTGTATAAATGTTATAATAACTTGATTTATAAGTTCAGAGCTTTCTGTCAAAACAACATGTTGTTAGGAATATTCCCCAAGTATTTTGTTACATCTCTCTTTAATCTTAATTTTGATGCGTTCAAACAAACAAGGAATTTAAGCCTCTCTTGGAAGATGTCCTGGAAGAGTTGACAAACCCTTTCCAAAAGAATTTCTTTGTAAACGCCTTGTATCGATATACTCCTTTGTTAAATGCCTTATAAAACCAAACATCGAGGTAAATCTGTAAGTTTGAGATGGAATATATGCTGTGCAGCAACGTATCCTCTTTCTATAATTAAACTCTGAAAGGACAAATCCAGTTCTAAAATTACGTCTTACGTCTGGAAAATGAGGAATAAAGTATTGGGTGTCTTTCTGGACATTTATATGGAGATATATGTATATATAAAAATCCATTTTATATTCCATATATCTGGACATTTATAAAAGGATCAACTCTAACTTCAGATTTTTTTTTATATCCGGTATTTTGCAAATTAAACAATGGAAGGCAGACACACTAGAGAGAAAGCTTAAAATATTTTAAGTCCTCTCCTTTTAAATACTGTTAAAATGACTGAGTTGCTATATGCAAGGGAAAATGGATAAGAGGTGTGTTTAACAGATAACCTGGTACATCATAAATGCGACGTAAATAGAAACTGAAACAAGTTTTTGTTTAGTTTTGGTATTGGTTGTATCTGTCTCTGAAATCTTTGGGTTGTGAGTTTCTTTTGGTTAATTAAAAAAAAATGCAGAATCTTCAGTGAAGTGGAGGAGGATGGAGCCAGGCTCTTTTCAATGGTTCCCAGTGACAGGACGAGGGGCAATGGGCACAAGTTAGAACATAGGAAGTTCCCTTCAAATACACGGAAAAACTTCTTTACGGTTCAGGTGACAGAGCACTGGCACAGGCTGCCCAGGGAGGTTGTGGAGTCCCCTTCCCTGGAGATTTTCAAGACCCGCCTGGATGCAGTCCTGAGTGATGTGCTCTGGGCAATCCTGCTTTAGCAGGGGAGTTGGGCTAGATGATCTCTAGAGGTCCCTTCCAACTCAGAAAATTCTGTGATTCAGTTGTCCAGTTAAAACAAAAATATTGAGCGTAGATTGGGGGTGAGGAAGGTCTTCCACAGTTCAGGTTGGCCATAGAAACCTCAACTCCGGTGAAGAAATCTTGAAAGGAAAGCAGCTTTGTGGCCTGCAGCGGGAGCGCGGTAGGGGCTACGTCAAGTAAGTGAGTAACAAAGGGCAGGTGCAGCTGCTGCTTTTGCAGTATCTGTCCCGAAGAGTGTTTTTTCTTACAACAACACCCACTTTGCGTGTATCGTACTTTGGCTGTGAGGTACAGCAGTGAAATGGTCCGTGCCGCTGCAGTTCTTGCTGTGAAAACGACATTTTTTCACAAGAGAAGTGGAACAGGGATGTTTTCAGTCTCTTCATTAACTGACATCTGAAACGAGGAATTAGCGTTGCACATTAATGAATCAGAATTTGCTCTTTCTTTAAAATTTCTAAATGTTTAGCATTGCGGTAAGGGAAAGATGGTGGCTTGGGGGTGTTAGTTTAGGGGTTTGGTCATCGTGGGGTTTTTTGTTTTTTGTTTTTTTTTAACCTGCAGGGGTAGAATGAAGCATGCAGTCCCATCGAGCATGTGGCTCTGTACTCCTCTTTACATTAGCGAAGTATTCTTCTATTCACTCCTTGAAGTGGGAAAACGAATTTCCTTCTGGAGTGTGAAAATAATTTGTAGCTTATTGCTTTTGGAGCAAATCATATTAACTCTTAATCGCTCAAATTTTGCTTTTGTGTAGAAGGAATGTTGGCACTACATCCATCCACTGGAGCCCAGCAGCAGGGATGTGTGGACGGGGTCCCACAGGGCTGCCTGGGGTGTGACGTCCCAGTGCCACAGTGACCAGGTGGAGCAAAAATGTTCTCGAAGCCTGACAAGCTCTGCTTTTTGCTTTTTGCTTCTCTAATCGCCTCTTTGCGGTGTCTGTCATTCCTCTGAGTAGCGTTGCCTTTGACAGAAGGATATAGTTGCGTTTTTTAATGAGTTTGTCCTCGTTGAATGGCTGCTGTGTGTGAGACTCACTTCACTTGCTCAGTGAAATACTCTGCAGCTGATCAAAATGTAATGGAATCACGTTTCAGACAAATGCTGAGCATCTTTAAACAATACTTTGACATTTGCAAAATAGCGGGGAATAATTAGAGGTTTGGTGTGCTGATGCTGCCCTTGACTGTGCCAAGCCTGTTTCAAATTAACCTTTTTCCTTTACACTTCATCAGAGCTGCTTGTTCAGTCGAGTGTTCAAATGGTCTCTGCCCCAAAAGTTACTTTTAACAAGTAATGTGCTTCTACCCCCTCTTTAAAATCTGATCCCTGGCTGCAGATCTGTAGATGGTGCCGTGATAGCTGACTGTCGGATGCTTTGTTGATTTTGGTGCAAATTACAGGTGCTCATCACAGCCTGCCTTGTGTCAGCTGCCCGCCCAGCCTTACTTGTCCCTCCTGTTCCCCAGGGATTTCATCACCTTCTGCCCCTGTCTGAATTCTTGGAATTAAGAATTTCACTGGTAAGAATATATCAAATGGTAAAAGCTGCTCCGTTCCCAGAACTAGTGTCCAACCTGTCAGTAAACTCTCTGCTCCTAAACAAAGGGAAGTTGTCATTGTTTTGAGTAAACTAGGTAATCAGATTGCTTTTTCCTTTTCAGACTGTGCCTTCAAGGCCTTCAGCTCATGCACTATCTAACCTGAACCCAGAGTCAGGAGGCGCCTCAATTTTTAATGGTAAAAGTTTCTAGAGAGAAGAAGCCCTCGTATGCTTTTGCAAATGTGTTCAATATTTCACAAATAGACTTTCCATACCTTGTTATTCTTCCTTCGCATACGGTTTATAATACCATCAAAGTGCGTGTTGGCAAAACATAGCAACAGATTGATTATTTTATTTTTATTAGTTTTTTAGAAGATAGCTGTATCTCAGAAGGACACTGGATACTAGAGCAGCTGTAATAGTCTTTACAGTAATAACAGTTTACAAACACTTCAAACTGGGAAATTACTACAAGATAAACTTCTTGTGTTGCTCCGCTGTCAGGAAACCGAAGAATAATCTTAAATTCATGATAATCAATTAATGTACGTCTGAAGCCTTACATTTGTTCTATTAGATACAATCTATTTAAGTCTGTTACAGAAACAAAACTTTTTAACTTCAGCAAAGCCGTTACTGTAAAAACTTGATTTTTCTCATGGTATGTAACAAATAAGTCATTTGCAGTTTCCGTTCCTTTTTTATTTAGTATGCAGGGTAAGGAGTAGAGATGCCATAGGTCTGTCGGTGGCCTAAGGAACCGCTCATCTTTATTATTAAGGAGACCCCCACAGGAGCTTTGTAGATCAACAAGATCCTCTGTGGTGAGGCACTGGAAGGTGAGCGTTACTTCAGCCAGGAACTGGGACTCCCTCAGTTTTGAACCTGCTGCTGAACACCCTGAGAGTTCAGTCACTCTGCCTTGAAGGTGTTCTGGCCTATTCTGCCTTCATGTTTGTTCCTTCTTCTGTCTGCTCAGACACTTTCTGGATATTTCTCTGTGCCGTTTCAGTACATTACTGTTAAAGATTCTTGGTCAAACATATCTGGGTACCAACCAGTAGTTGATAAATGGCTTTAAAGGAAGAACTGGAAAAAAATTAAGGTTGAAGTCAGAAATAACACTTGATTTTTTTTAACGTTGGTATTTAAACCAAATTATTTTTGCCTTCTTTAATTTTTACAATGGAGTTCCTCTTTCTCTCCTACACATGCTCTGCCCTCCCTCCTTCCCCCGCCTGCTCCCTCCCTGCCCAGGCGTTGGAAACCAGTAAATGCTATTTAATAGTTCAGCATTGGCTCAGTGCTGTCAGATTTGGACTGCAGCGGTACTGAAATAAAAGCAATTTCACCAATACAAAACTCATTCATTTCTCCAACTCGTTGGTGAGTGCAGAGGAAGATGGTTTCTGTCTCCCGTTGATGTATTTTTTTCCCCGCACCACCCCACCCCCCCCAAGATATAGTCCAAGAGGAGCAGTGAGCCGACATACGACGTACCAGCTTGCAGCTACCAACAACATTTGGAAGTCGCCTTCTCCCTACTACTGGCCATGTGCTTTTGCTGTTTACTTTGTGCTGGCTCCAGAGCTTTTTAGAGCTTCTCTGAGCCGCTTCACCTCATTTAAATGGACTTCCCCCCCCCCAAAAAAAAACCAAACAAAACCAAACCCCCACCAAAACCAGAAAAAAGAAGCCTGGAGTGATTTCTTCTTTATTAGTAAGTAAAAACAGCTCAAAAAGTGTTTAAGAAGCAGCAGGAGGCCAACGGAAGGGAAGCCGGGGCTGCCTAGTCTGAGGAATGCTCGGCGGGGAGGAAAGGGGCAGCAAGCTCTGCAGATTTGGCAGCAGCAAGGACAAATTGGTTATATTAAGTTGGTTCAGCAGCCTGTGGTGACAACTTACTTGCCTTTGAAAAATTAACTCAAACCTCTGTACAAATATATTCTTCAGAAATAACCATATATCAATTCTGTTGTCTGTAGCTTCTTACAGAGACAGATCTGAGAAACCAGACTTAAATTCCTTTAATGATATTTGACCATTAAGCTGTACATAAGAACTTGAGCTGTGTGGAAGAATAATATTTGACATTTTTTTAAAAACCTCTGAAAATATTGCCTGAGTGATAGGCCATCTTTAATTTTGTTTTTTTGAACACACTTCTATGAACCCTTATAAGCATCGGCATATACAGCATAGACTTTTCTCATGTGTTTTTTTCTAGGATTGTTTAATATTTTTTATTTGTTCTATGCAAGAAAATGGACAAAATGTCATTTGACTTCTTTTTGTTTTCTGATTTCATGTCTTTTTTTTCCAAGCCTGGAAATCATCATCTTGTACTGGCAACTATTGACTTGATAAATGCAGTCTGTAGAACAGAAGGCATGAGAAAGCTTGCAAAGCTGATGTGTCTGTATTTTCATCTGAACTTTCTGGAAGCACTAAGGGTTGTATTTCAGCTTCAACAGTAGAAGCAAAAGGTTAAGCTTTTATGGATGTTCTTAATGTAAAAAAAAAACAACAATGTAACGCATCAGTGGTCCACTCTCTTTGACAGCATCTCCTATTTGTGACTCTTTCAGGAGACCACGTGAGCATGGCTGCTGTCTGCAGTCCATCCTTGTGTTTTTTCAGCATCCACTGCATTAGAGACTTTTAGAGAGGCTTTTAATATCTATTCTTGTGCCCGTTGTCCATACCTTTCTGTATTTGCTGCTATCATCTGCCTCCACAGCCTGCTGTCCGCTAGCTCCTGTTCAAAAAAGATCTTTTGACTGGAACTAATAGGGGATTATTTTAGGGTTCGATTTATCCATGATCTTGGATTTTGTAAATATTGATCAAGTTCTCCACCGGAGTCTCAGCTTTTTTAGGCTCCATTCACATGGCTGCTGCTCTGCCCCCTAATTGTTTCAGTTGCACTTCTCGGGACTTTCTGGACAGTACTCAAGAGTGGTGGAGATGCCACTGACTTTTCTACTCTGCTGCACCTCGGGGTTCTCTGCTGGTGAGGGATTGTATGATGCTGAAGATACCAGACACCCACCCTTGGCCTTTAGTAAGCACTGACAGAACCTCTTCCCAGTTACAGTGATCCTGAAGACCCCATTTCAGGCTAAAATTACGAATGCAACGAAATATGGCATCCTTTGGTTGGAATACTTGATATTGTATCCCTTTGTGTCGTGTTTCCTAAGGCTAGGCATCCTTTGGTTGGAATACTTGATATTGTATCCCTTTGTGTCGTGTTTCCTAAGGATAGCTGCTGTACCAGTGTGTACAGGGGGTTGAGTGACAGTCGGTGCTTCTGACCTGTGAAATACTGCTACGTGGAAAAACTGTTTGTAATGTGGAGGGTGTGTTACCACAACTGAAGAGCATTCTGGTTTTGCGCGGAAATGTGTGTATTTTCATACATATTAAAGCACAGGTACTTGTTGTTGAAAGAGATTGTCTTACTGTTTTCTCTTTAGCTGCTATGAAGTACTTATTTTGAAATAAATTCAAACATGTTAAGAGCACAGATCGCAAATATATAAAAACCCTTTTGCTTCCTGAAGCTCATGTGCAAAGGATTTTTTAGTTACCAGATCCTTTTGTATGAGAGTGTATTTTCAGGCCAAGTAAAATGCAGGTTTAAGTACACGTCCCACCCCCCACCCCCCCAAATATTTCTGTACGTTCTAATAGGGATTGAAGGAAGACTGGATTAATAGCTCTGTTGTATTGTTGGTTACGGAGGTGTCTTGTTTGTGTAACATCAACTTAATTTATTACAACCTGCTGTTGCTGCAAGTGGTCAGATAGTCATATACAAATTGCATATTTCATCACTGTGATGTGATGGTGAATTGATTTATTGTTTCCGGGGAAATAATTGACTAGAATAAAAATGCACTATAAAGTAACAGTTTCATCTTTATGAGTCTTCTTAATGCCTACCCATGATCAAATATATTACAAAAAGATGCAATAAATTCTTGTGGAGGTAGTGAAACCCGCTTACTTGATTTCTTCAGGTTTACCCTAGTTTCTTGACCACAAAGATGTTACACCGATCATCCCTTGTGTCCTTTCGTACCCTGGCGTGATGAGGGACAGCACATACTGGTGGTTTTGGACCTAAGTGAGTGCTGATAAATCTGTCATTATGTTTGTGCTCATTAGACTGTGAATTTTACTGTCAGGGTTTTTTTCCAAAATGTGCAGCAATTGAATTACCAGGTATTTCTGACCCCATTCCAAGTTGTTTGAAATTAGATAACTGTCAGTAGAATCATAGAATGGTTTAGGTTGGAAGGAACCTTGAAGACCATCCAGTTCCACCCCCCCTGCCATGGACAGGGACACCTCCCACCAGCCCAGGTTGCTCAAAGCCCCATCCAGCCTGGCCTTCAACACCTCCAGGGATGGAGCTTCCACAAGTTCTCTGGGCAACCTGTTCCAGTGTCTCGCAACCCTCAGAGTGAAAAATTTCTTCCTAATACCTAATCTAAATCTCCCCTCTTCCAGTTTGAAGCCATTACACATGCCCTTGTAAATCTCCAGCTTTCTTATAGGCCTCCTTCAGGTACTGGAAAACTGCTATAAGGTCTCCCCGGAGCCTTCTCTTGTCCAGGCTGAACAACCCCAACTCTCTCAGCCTGTCCCCACAGCAGAGGTGTTCCACCCATCTGATCATCTTTGTGGCCCTCCTCTGGACCCGCTCCAACAGGTCCATTTCTTTCCTACACTGGGGGCTCCAGAGCTGGAGGCACTACACCAGGTGTGGTCTCAAGAGAGCAGAGTAGAGAGGTACAATCACCTCCCTTGACCTGCTGCCCATGCTGCTGGGGGTGCCGCCCCGGATGTGGTTGGCTTTCGCACACTGCCAGCTCATGTTGAGCTTCTCATCTATCGGCATCCCCAGGTTCTTCTCCTCAGGGCTGTTCTTACTCCCTTCTCCACCCAGCCTGTATTTATGCTTGGGATGGCCCCGACCCAGATGTAGGACCTTGCGCTTGGCCATGTTGAACTGCATGAGGTTGGCATGGGCCCAATAACTAATAAATATGTGGATTTGTTCGTGTCAGAAGCGATGAACTAGATGAAACAACACAAACAGTTGCTTTAATGGAACAGGCCGAAGCTGGTTGAGACAAAGGCTGGGTTGTGTTTGTTGCCCGTGCGTTGCAAAGCACAGTAAAGTTTTGACCCAGGACACCCCCTCGCATGGGAGGGAGAGGGGAGAGCAAAGCAGTGCCACACATACTCATGTCATCGAGTAACCTTGAAGGCGATCCTGAATGATTTCTTCCACAATTTGAAGTGACAAAACCGATGAAGCCTAATTGAAACGAAACTCGTCTTGCTGTAGGGGAGCGAGCCCAGCTCCAATTAATTTTTCTACCACAGACCAATATCTGATTCTTTGAAGTATTAAGTTTCTTTTTCGGAGAACTTTGTTGAATGAAGCCCTGAAGTAAACGTATATCAGCCGGCTAATACCTAGTTTGAGAATGGCTTTTTTTTTTTTCCCCTTGTTTAAAAACTTAAGGAAATAGCAACTCAGTTGGAAATAAAAGCGTCTAATGGCAGCTCTTACAGTTCAGCTCAGAAGTTTTAACCTTTTTGATGGCTTGTGTCTCGTGCAAAGCTAATCTTTGGCTGATCTGACATACATATAGGAGATGGTTATAGGGAAAAAAAAAAAAACCCAACCAATAATAGTTTTTCTGAAATAGTTTTTTCTTAAGCAGTTGTCCCCATTTACTGAATGTTGAGGAAATCCCCATTCTGAACTCACTTTATATCCTTAACGAGTTACCTAAGTGGCTGCTTTCCTTTAAAACTGTAATTCCTTATTTCTCAGTGCAATGCAAATACTGACCCTCAGAATCTCTAGTATATTGAACGCGCTTTTTTTAATTAATCTAAACTCCAGGAAGGTTTGGTAGCCCAAGGTTAATAGATTGGAGGTAAAGGACTGAAAAATGCCTTTGGTGAGGGCAGAGGGTGTTTTCTTGGATGATAGGGGTCTTCAGAGCTTTTCAGTGTTGATGGTTCTATTCAAAGACTTAATGGAGCATTCAGTGGAAAAACGTCGCAAGAGTCAGTGGCGTAAACTTCGTGGGTATCAAAAAGAACAACGAAGGTGGCTGCGCGTCCCCCATAGATGTACAGCGCACAGGACAGCTGCCCCAAGTTTTGTGGGGAAAGCACGGGGACAGGGACTATGGCCAAGGGAGAACTGCAGCTGCAGTGATGTGGGGAGCAAAAGAGCAGAGGTCCTGGGTTTAGATAGGGTCCTGCACAGCATGTCAAGAGGATACACTTAGGATGAAAGCACTGGTAGAGAATCCGTAAGTCTTACTCTGCCACAAAGCAATATGGAATCACTGGTATTGACTTCAGAAGCCTGGAGAGGGCCTTGATGTACTGTTTTGAGCGGATTAAGTGTTTTAAATTGCCTTTTTAAGGCTATATCAAGTTTTGTTGTTTGTGTTTTTTTTTTTTAAATAAAAATCTTGAAGTGGGCCATATAGTGTATATCTCTCTGCTCCTAGCTTGACTTAACCAGAGTACTAAGACTTGTTAGTCATCACAGCAGAGGCTTGGACTTGTGCCTGTTTCATGATTGTGTCAGTACACGAATCCTGGAGGCCACCAACTGACTTCTTAACAGTCAAGTCAAATGTATAATGCCTGATAAATCAGATGCCAAATTTGAGAAGGTATTGCTTCTGTTCTTTAACTAATTAAGCTAATTCTGCTCATTTGTCTGTCTTCGGGTGCAGTGGATGGAGGCTTTAGGAGAAACTAATGCCTAGCTCGAAAGTGATGTGGCTGGTGTTTAGGTCCTCAAACACAGCGTGGAGTCTTGAGGTGCCAAGAGCTCTGATTCCTAAGGGTATCCAAGGGAATATCACATCTTACTCTGCTCTTCGGGATCCCCTGTGAGGATGCAAGGAGACACATGGTACATGCCCATTTCCAACAACCACAACTATGGAAATCACTGATTTTTGATTTTTTTGTGTGTGTGTGTGGAGATACGCAGAAGCATAATCTTATAAAAAGCTTGTAATTAGGAGAATTATTATGGTCAGCCTACATTGAACTTTCATTCACTGGTTTGAATAAGAATCACTTTATTCTTCATTTCTACCTGTATACCAGAGGCTGTAGTTACTGGCTTTGGAAAACACTTGTTCCAGAATAGGCTTAAGTAAAACTTTTTACAGGTCATTGAATTTAGTAGTAGGCCATTGTCATGCAACACAACATGACTGTTGTCATGCTCTGTTCTTCTTGAGCACTTAAGTGCCTTTTATCTGATGTGTGCTTCTTGTTTTCCTGAAAAACAGGGTTAGCACAAACACAGGTCAAACTGTCTTAAAGGGGATCGAAAATTAAAAGGGTGTGAAGTTGAATGGTTTGAAATACAGGGCTGGGATGATATAATCATTCAGTAATGTAAAACTAGGAAAGGCGGGTTTAAAGTCAAATGGTGGCCAAACCCAACTGTGTTAAGCTGTGATAGTGCATAGCCAAAATACCTTACTACTTTCCTTAACTGACTCTAGTTTTGGGCACTTCTAGTTTTTAATTTGAGAACCATACTTGCATGATCACTAATTCTAATTAATTTTTAATGCTCTGGAAAGACAGTAAAGTCTCACTGCTTCTGTTCTAAAACTGTTTAGAAGAAGAGCTTGCGCTGCGTAGGGCCTCCATAGAGCAAAAATGATTACTTGAATTCCTACAGCTTACTTCACACTCTTGTTCTGATGGTCATAGATAGGGCTGCTGCCCAACCAGTGGTGCAGCTTCAACACAGATAGAATTTTGTTTTAACCTTTATTTTAAAAATACAGAATTCTTATTTGCTCACTTCTGTGGTGCCTTTTTAAGGAAAACCGCACTACTATAATTCTCTACAACTTCCTAGAGAAATTCAAAAGATCAGCAGTGGAAGAGGTGAGGGGAGATTAAGTGTTTACTTGGCTTTCGGTGGTGCCAAGGGACCACGCTGAAGGTTCAGAGTGCTATTGAGAAATGAAGTAAGTATCTAGCTGGATCCCTTGTTCTAATTAAAGCTTATACAGACGTCGATTTTTTCTTGTGTTCCCAGCACAACTGATGTTTCCTCATTATTATTTTTTTTAACATTAAAAATAGAAATTGGTGCCAACCCCAAAGGGAATGGCTGGTAGTGCAGATTATGCAATGTTATGATAAAATTGGGTCGAACTGAGTGTTAAGTTATGTCCAGACTTAACCCCGTGGGATTCTTACTGAGAAGGATGGGCACTGTTTTGAATGTCTCGGGATGGACAAAAAAAATATTCAGGGAAATTGTCAGTACCAGGCTATTTTTCCATTTCATATCGATATAGTGAAATATTCGGTATGTCGATTTAGACTGAAATAGGTACTAACAACTCAATTTTTACATTGTTTTACTGTGGCTGACCGGGCTGCTTTATACTTTGACCTGGGGGCCTTGATAATTACTTTAGACTGCAAATAAGGTACTTAAAAAATACATATATATCTGGAGGACTGGGGAGAGAGCAGTGACCAGGAAGGGATCAGAAAGGAAGCAGCAAGAGAGATAAATGCATTCTTGGGTGTAGTCATAACAAGGATTACCACGAAGAGTGAATATAGTTGAAGGTGTCTAAGGTGGAACAAAAGATTACTGCTTTTTTCTTTTGCTTTTGAATATCAGCATTGGCTGAAAGAAAGAGAAGAAGAAAAATAAACTCAGTGGGAGATAAACAGGGACTTTCCAATGTGACTTATGGAAATAGCTGAAATTATTGATACTTTCTGAAGGCAAAAGTGGTGATAATAAGAAAAAATACCCTTTCTCTTCTCATTCTATGTTTGTCCCTAATTTGAAATCACAAACCTATTTGTTTTCTCAACGTTTTGTCCTTAAGTCTACATCCTTAAACATGTGACAAGATGTTAACATCAGGGAAACACAGAAAACCTTGTTGCACGCTTGGCATGCTTGCTGCTGCTTTGCTGTGCCATGTGTGTGTTCTGCGGGTGCTGCTTACACCATTTTGCTTTTTCCACCTTTCCACCATTCCATTCTGTCCGGTCTGGGAATGGGACTGTTGCCATAACCAGGCTCTCCAAGCATGCAACCATGCCGCATGACCATCAACGTGTAGTTGAATACACTATGACTGTTTTCTTAAAAGAAACGTGTCTTTTAAGTGCTGCTAAGAAGGGTTTTAGTGAGTCATGCACTTTATGTCCAACAGCAAGCACTGGGACCGGATATTATGATAAATGTGTGTATATATACACATATATATCAGGAGGCGGCACACCAAAAGTCAGCAATGTGTTGACTCTTAACACAGACTCCTGAAAATACAAGTTTTTTCATGGGGAGTGTAGTCAAAATTGTACTTAACATCCTTACTTTCTGTGAGGTCGAGATAGCCAAGTTAGTATTTGCAAGGTGAGCTGAGCAGGATTTAATGTAAACTGTGAAAAAGGATTGAGCCTGAAATTCATGAGATGTTTAGTGCCTGATGTGAGAAGCATTGTGGATAATTTGAAGGAATTTAGAGCGTGGAAGAAATTCTTAATCACCAAATCACAAGATTGCTGAGGTTGGAGGGTACCTGTGGTGATAGTTTGGTCCAACTCCCCTGCTCAGAGCAGGGTCAGCTGGAGCAGTTCAGGGCTGTGTCCAGTTGTGTTTTGAATGGATGGTCTCCATTTGGTGGTCTCCATCTTCATGGATGGAGACTCCACAACCTCTCTGGGTAACCTCTTGCAGTGTTCACCCACCTGCATGGTGCAAAAGCTTTCTCTCATACTTAAATGGGAATTCCTGTTTGCCACTTTATGCCCATTGCCTCATGTCCTCACTGGGCATCACTGGGAACAGTCTGGCTTTGTCTTTACTGGTATTTGTACGTATTGGTGAGACCTCCATGAGCCTTCTCTTCTCCAGGCCAAACTGTCTTAGCCTTTCCTTGTACGACAGATGCTCAAATCCCCAAATTGTCTTTGTGGTCCTTCATCAGACTGTCTCCAATTATGTCCATGTCTCTCTTGTACTGGGGAGCGCAGTATACAGCCCAGCACTCCCAGTGCCCCTCACCAGTGCTGAGTAAAGGGAAGGATCACCTCCCTTGACCTGCTGGCAACGCTCTGCCTAACGGCCCAGGAGGCTGGTGGCCGCCTTTGCTATAAGGGCATGGGTTTGGCTTATGGTTGACTTGTTGTCCACCAAGACCTCCAGGTCCTTCTCTGCAAAGCTGCTTTCCAGCCAGTTACTCTGGTAACACAGCGTTCTTTGTTGCGAATGCAAGTAACCTAAAGGCTTTTCTTTCTTTTAATAACATAAATATTTTAAAGTGTTTTAAGTCTTGTAGAATTTTTACACCAGCACCAAAGAAAGAAATGAAATTTACAATTTCACTGTATTTTTAATATTCTTTTATATATATATACTTATATAGATTTTTTATAGCTTTCAATTGAGATGGACCAAGTTATTTTGTGGAAAGGCAGCCTAGAAGGGGCATTATTTCATAGATGTCAACGCCTTCAATCCTGAGATAGGGATCAGAATATGGAGGTTGGGCAACATTTTAAAACTTCGTCATACCTCCAAAGGACAACATGAAGTCACGGTGTGAATAATTACAGCTTGATTCCTTGCCACATGGACTTGTTAACACTGTGTTGTTGGCCATCTGCCACTGATAGATTATCAGACTGCTAACATTGAAGACACTGGCATTGAAAAGATTTCCCTTATGAGACTACTTTTAACTTTTCTATCAGTTTAATAATAAATTTTTAGTTGTTTGATTTAAATATTTTTTATGATTTTTTGACTCTCATTAGTGGAAACGATTTAGTTTCTAAGTACTTGGAGCTGGTAGTGAAATGTGACTTTGAACTTTGATTACTGGTACCAGCAAAAGTCATAATACTGACTTTGTTCCTGATGTAGTTAGCAAATACGAGGAATATGTAGTGCTCCTAGGATGTGTCAGCAGGAGTCAGGTTGAGCAGCAAATGACTTGCAAACAGAATTCTAGAAGGATTCAATTAGTTATCTCACCATTTTGTGTTCTTTTGAGAAAATAAAAGAGATTTTATTAGATTTCCTAATGTACCTGGTACCTAAGTAGTGAAAATGGCAGATATTCAAAGCCAAATTGTATAAAGACAGAAAAGAGCACAAAAAGGTAAACGATGCTTTCTTGTAATTCACTTGAGAAGCTGTGAAGTGCAGAGTTGTTGGATTTGTTTTGGTTTGGGGTTGGTATTTTTTTTAAAGCTTTATCTTTCAATCTCGTTTAACATCTATATACTCTCCTAAACCTCAAGGGCTCCACCGCAGCAGAGCAAATCATCTGAACGATGACACACATCATAGCTTGGTAACAACTGCGTTATCTTAGCAGAGCCGCTCAGTATCAGGAGGCCACTGTTTGGTTTGCTTTACTCTGCTCCCCAAGCTTAGAATGAAGTCTGTAGGACTGAGAAATGTGAGTGGTTTTTTGTAACGCGTGAGCATTTGGAGAACAATAGTCTTTAGTCTGAAGCTCAGAGGGATAGCTGGCACACAACTCGGTGTACAAACAGGTTTGACCAGACTTGATTTTACACCGTTAGTCTTCAGGAACAGGGATCAGGTTGCTCAAAGCCCCATCCAACCTGACCTTGAACACTTCCAGCGATGGACATCCACAGCGTCTCTGGACAACCTATTCCAGTGTCTCACCATCCTCATCATAAAAAATTCTTCCTTGTATCTAGTCTAAATCTACCTTCTCTTAGTTGACTGCAGCTTGTTTCTTCTCCATAATAGCATACTACTTGTCTATTTTATACAAAGCCTTTGTCTATTTTATACAAAGCCTTTATATAAAGCTGCTTTTCTAAACTGAGATCTGTAATGGCAGGATTACAAACCAGTCTGGTTTTAATTTAGAAGAACCGAAGTAGACATTCTAGTCTTGTAGTTTTAGCTTTCTTTGTATCTTAAAACAGCCAAGCAGATCTTGTTAAATAGTTAACTGTCCTTGCATCCAGAGCAGCTATGTTTTACAAAGTTTCAGCCTGGGACAGTTTTACAGTCACGTTATAAACTCAAACCCAGGAGCTGGTTTTAATAGGAATGTTAATAGGTCTGTAACCAGAGGTATGGCATGTGTTTCTATAACTTGAGCTATCAAATTTATTGCTCTTTTGGTACCTCATAAAGCAAGTGTTGGGATTTTTTAAAGAAGTTGTAACGAATCCCAAAATGATCGAATTCTGAAGGAAAACTACTCTTCTAATTTTGTGTAGGAGGTTGTTTTACCTTTAAAAACCTGTCCTGTAAAACCTTGTGAAAACTGACAGTACTCTGTACCCAGTACAGTCAGTCCGATGTTTGAGCCCACGTTTTCACCTCAATGTGATGAATAGGAAAAAAATTGTGTTTTGATGTCCATTGAAATTACACTGCCCAAGAGCACTTCTGTAGGTAGAAACTGATGTCTTTCATTGCTTTTCATTTGCTGCTCCCGAGGGATGTCTGTGGTCAGACATCTTCTAAATGCTTGTTGTGGTATTTTCCTGTCGCTTTTCTCCCTGTTCTTTTTCTGCCAAATAAAACCTGATGAATGTGTGTGTTAAGTGGATGGAATACAGCGAATTAATATTAAAGCAGGCTTTATTTTTGTTCTCCTTTACTAAAATATTTACTCATTTAATGGAATCACAGAATGATTAGAGTTGGAAGGGACCTTAAAGATCATCTACTTCCAACCCCCTGCCACGGGCAGGGACACCTCCCACCAGACCAGGTTGCTCAAAGCCCCGTCCAACCTGGCCTCGAACACCTCCAGGGATGGGGCAGCCACAGCTTCTCTGACCAACCTGGTCCTTGGTTTGTAGCAAATTTTCCCACCGTTTGTGTACGTAAGTTTGAAATAAAGCTTAGCGGTGTTACTAGTGACTTTGAGGTCGGGTAGGTTGTTCTGAAGGGGCAGAAGGGTTAAAAGTGGCCCAAGTCTGATCCTGAAAACTGCCATTTCATTCCTAGCAGTTTCACTACTGAAGGGCTTGGTCTGCCCGAATTTGTCCTGATGAAACTCCCCACCCTGCGGACATTTGGAGTTTCATGATGGCTATTTTATCCTCACAGGAGAGGAGCCCTGCAGTGAGGAGCATGTACAGTCATGACGGCTTGGTATTACTCTGCCGCAGGGGAGATTTGTATACCTGCTTCAGCTTTCAAGTCAAGGTTTATATGAAAACAGCTCACAAGCTCAAGAGCAAGGTCAAGAGTAAAGTTGCTGAGGGGTTCCCGGCATTTTCAGATCTGTATCTGTTGGTGTAGGGTGGATAGGAGGAAAGGTTTGAACGTAGGCGTAAGGTTGGCTTAATACATTTGTATTGATTGCCAGAAAAGAGAACGATAGAGCAAGGTACAAAAGCTGGAATGGTTTCTCGAATTTTCAGACAGGGGTATGAAACTAAGCTGGCACTTGGCAGGTGGGGGAGGTCCTTCAGGGGCCGGGTACGGGGGAAATGTTTGGGAGAAGTGTCTCCTTGGCCTGCTCTTCCCTGAGGGCAGGACATTACGGGCCTTTTGTCTGACCCAGGACTGCCAGTTTTAATGATGAATGCGATTAAACCGTTTATTCAAGAGGTAAACTGTTTATTCTAGACGTAAAGACATTCTACACAGATGGGCTGTTTGTTTCCTCTGTATCTTGTGGGTCTGAATTAGGAAGCCACTTAAGACCCTTGTGTTAGACTTCAAGTCCTGTTTTAGCCTCTAGCAAATGTTGTTATCTACAGTATGAAGATTTCAAGCCTTGATATTGCCGGTGTTGGATTCCTGTTAGCTGAGCTCATGGTGTGGTTTGACATTACTGGTGAACTGGTGTGATGGCTAGCTGCTGCAGGAGGGGAGACCATCACCCCCCCCCCCCCCCCCCGCACACCCCTGACCACCGGGCGCTTCTACTTCTCTTCCTCTGTGCTTGTCTGACATCTGTGCAGAGCTGCTTCAGGCAGCTGCAGTGTGAAACTAAGCCAACCCTGAACACCACATCGCCTTTTTTTCTTTTTTTCTGATAGTTTCCTGAACCGGTTGTCAGGGAGGTCGGCTGAGCACCGTGGCGGGTAATAGGTAGAGGTCGGCTGAGTGCTGTGTCTGGTGGAGGTTGGCCGAGCACTGTGGCAGGTGGTAGGTGGAGGTTTGCTGAGCACCATGGCGGGTGGTTGGTGGAGGTTGATTGAGCACCTTGGCGGGTGGAGGTTGGCCAAGCACTGTGGTAGGTGGAGGTTGGCTGAGCACCATGGTGGGTGGTTGGTGGAGGTTGATTGAGCACCATGGCGGGTGGAGGTTGGCCGAGCACTGTGGTGGGTGGTAGGTGGAGGTCGGCCAAGGACCATGGCGGGTGGTAGGTGTAGGTTGGCTGAGCACCATGGCGGGTGGAGGTCAGCTGAGCACCGTGGTGGGTGGAGGTCAGCTGAGCACCGTGGTAGGTGGAGGTCGGCCGAGCACCATGTCAGGTGGTAGGTGGAGGTCGGCCGAGCACCATGTCAGGTGGTAGGTGGAGGTCGGCCGAACACCATGTCAGGTGGTAGGTGGAGGTCGGCCGAGCACCATGGCGGGTGGTAGGTGGAGGTTGGCCGAGCACCATGGCTGGTTGGTGGCTGAAGCTCTGCTGTGGGGCAGCCAGGCGTTATGGGAGCTCAGCTGGAAACGTGGGTCTCTCTTCTGCCTCGCGGTGAAGTAAACTAAGGCTCAGGCGTTCAGTAGCAGCGCTGCTTCCAGCAGTTTCGTGTTCCTCCAGCCCCCTTGCGCAGGCCAGCTTTACTACCAGAAAGGCGTTCCAAGTACTATGCCAAAAAGATCAAGTTTATTTTATTTTTAACATCTCCAGATTTCCAAAAACTGTTTCCCTACTGGCTGCTCACTGTGAGGAGGAGGTACAGAATTCTCGGTGCACTTGTCCAAGCCCTGGAGCAAAGCCCTGCAGTTCTTTACTCTTTCCAGCCAGCAGACTGGAATGATGCTTGAGACTGTGTCAAGCGAGGGAGGAGGTATTGTTTGCTCTTTTTCTCTTGTACTGCTCTTGATTTCTCAGACACCATCTGCTTGTGGCTGATTAATTTGCAGCAGTAGCCAAGAGAGAGTTTTTTTCTCTTTTCTGTGAGATGCAGGCTCGTACCATGGCCCATGCCTTTGCCACCAGACTTGGAAATCACCTGGAAACTGGGCTAGTCAATGATAAAACTTAATGACTTAGTAGTTGATGAGAGGAGGGACAGTACTGTTCTTAGTAGTTCCTCAGTGAAAAATGAATTTATCTCTGAATGGTTTTGAGTCGCACTGCTTCCCAAAATAGCACAAAATGGGTGATGTGACAATGTCTTAGCTTTAAACAGGAGAGCCTGGTGTTGGCGTGCAGCTTCATAGTGGAAAGCCTCCAGTTGGGTGACTGGAGGCTGTCAAGGTTTCCCTATGCCGATCTTTAGAGGCTTGTTGTTGCAAGACCAGACTTGGCAGATTTTAGGGATGGGGACTCCTCTGTTAAAATTGGAAGGCGCAATTCCATCTTGAAGGCTTTGGCAGGGGCCTGTGTTAAGTCATTGAGAAACTAAAGGAAGAAGTCTTGCCAAAGAGACCACTTTTGTTAATGATTGTGGGGTTCAAATCCGGATCACTAGCTCCAAGGCGCTTGCAGTTTGTCTGGTAGTCATCTGGGTAGGTTTTTTGTGTTTGTATATGTATAACTATTTTAGGAGGGGACTCCAAAAAAGGCAACTAAATGTCCCTTAAAAACGAGTCTTTATGGATTTCTGGTAAGTACTCTGTGTGAATTGGTGTAAGATTAGGATGTAACTAAAATTAATTTATTTTTTGTTTCTTTCCCTTTCCTAGAATATGACAGATACCTAGCATCTAGCAAAACCATGGCAGCAGCTTACCTTGATCCGAACTTGAATCATACACCAAGTTCAAGTGCAAAGACGCACCTCAGTACTGGGATGGAGCGTTCCCCGGGGGCCATGGAACGAGTCTTGAAGGTTTTTCACTACTTTGAAAACAGCAGTGAACCGACAACATGGGCCAGCATTATCCGGCATGGAGATGCTACTGATGTCCGAGTAAGTCTGGTTTTAGCATTCTCACACCATCTTTAGGTTAAGTGTTAACTTCATGCTCAAAAAATGGGTGGTAAAGTCTAGAAGCAAACAAACACGGACTTTTGCAGTTTATTTTAAAAGAATCTTTACCTGTTGTATATTTTGAGTAACTTCAGAAAAAGCTTTAAGTGGTACCAACTTCCCTTGAGAACAAAAAAACCTGTTGTACGATTGTGTGTTATCTTGAAGACATGAGAACTCATCATATTTTTGCAGAAGAGAAACTTGAAATTTAGAACAGTGGTTATTGGTCTAGATACCGCTACTGATGTACGTCAGTTGACTTTTACTACTTTATGCTCCCCGAAAGCCTGTGTGACACCTCATGGCAGGGATGAGAGAGCTGAGATGGTGACATTAAATGACACTTTTCGTGTTAAAAAAAAAACCACACAATTTTTTACATTTTTAAATGCAAGATGTGGATATTTACATGTTTAAAATGCTTAAATGTAATTTGTACATGACTTTTTTTTAAAAAAAAAGTCTTGTTTGGAAACTCATTCCTCCACAGTGTGAGGAAATTGAGCTAAAGAATCCTTTTGCCACCCGGTTAGTCCCTTTGTCCGTCCCCCCTGCCACCCTGGTAGTCACCTGCCGCTTGTATTTGTACAATGTGGTGGTCCTATGCAAAAAAAAATCGAAAGTTGGGATTTTTTAAAGAGTAACTTTAAGTATCTGTAATCTTAGAGGTATGTGGAAATGCATGAAAAAAACAGTGTTTATTCTGAAGCATTCTTTCTAATGCTGAGACCTTTACTTACCATTTGCTACACTTACTCGTTCAATTTTTGAGGTGTTGCGGTATTTAAACTGAAATGAAGCTCAATTTAAAATGTCAAATGCTTTTAAAACTTTGTGATTTGCTTGTTTTTTAATTATCCTCCAGGAGCAGAATCCCGCATGGTGGTGGGTGGTGTGCGGGGTTGTTTTCTTCTGTGAGGTTCTTACTGTAGAAGCAGGTTCCCATCTGCTCGTTCCTTCCAACGTTTTTATTCTCTGCACGGTACCTCAAATTCCACTACAAAGACACGATTCCAATCTGCTCAGGGGAGAGTGTTGTCAGAGTTAAGGAGTTGTCTCCTTCTGCCCACTATTAGGTTTCCTTTGTGCAAGAGAAAAGTGAATAAGACTAAAGAGTTTTGAATGTTTTCTCTTCCTTTCTACTGCTTATTTTCGAGCATGGCTGCGTATGATAAGACCTAACAGCATTCCTAAGTGGAGTAGCTCTTGTGACAGTGGTCATAGACCTGTGAAATTCAAGGATTTTCATTGATGATGATCAGAAAATCTGTCTCTTGTCAATTTAATAAGCTCACATCTGCGTTTAGGGATAACTTGGTGAACAGACAGATTAGAGGTACAACAGTGGGAATCATTATCATCAATAGCATACACTTATTTTACATGGAACAGGGTTTTTTGGGTGCCGCTTGAAACTTCTTTGCTCCCTGGCTGAAGTGTAGTGGTTTGATATGTCTGACGTGATTGATTTGTTTCATAAAGCATGTTACTTTCTACAAGGGAAGAAAAACTATGTCTCGGTATGTTTTTAACCTTCCAAGTCTCTACTGTGGACAATGTCTAGGGTTCTTTATATGGTACTTGAAATCGAGGTTATCTTTCCAAAGAAGTATGTAGAAACTTGAAAAAACAAAAGCAGAGATTACATCTCTGGTTTCTCCAGCTCAGAAATACCTGTGGTTATGGGCTTTAAGGATCCCAAATTTGCAGTTCCTGTAAGAAAGTCAGTGCTGAGTTCAGTTTGCAGAGTTGCATGTCCTTATTTTAAGCAAAAAATGTGTCATTTTTAACAAAGGCAGGATCAAAAGAACGTGCAAGTAGCAGTTACTTGAGGCTTGCCTTAATTTTTAGTTTTCTTAAATGCACATTTATTTGGATGCTTTTTTGTAAAAGTAATGGGATTTTTGTATTGTTCTCCTTTCCTAATGAAAAAGAATATGATGGGTTGCTGTTAAACCTTGTTCTTTTAACAAATGTGGTTCCTTTTTTTTTTTTTATTTTGTTAAACTGGGGCAATGCCTGTTGAATGTGCAGGTACTGTGGTAGAGATCTAGTACTGATGTATTGTGATGTCCTGGCATTTATTTTAGAAACAGTAAACCGTGATTGAGTACAAGCCTGCATTCCATTGGACTGACTGCTGTTCAAGCAAGCCGAATGATTTAAGATTAAAATAGCCTTTAAGGTTTTTATGCCTTAGTTTTACCTCTTCCCCCCCCCCCCCCTTTTTTTTTTTTTTTTTGTGGAGGAGACAGTCTGCAATAGACCTTCCCTTTCTTCTTAATTACAAACTGAGGAGACTGGTGATGGTTTGGCTTTTGACTTGTTTCCAAGGAGCTCTTTAAGAACACTCAGAGGTGGTTGTCTTTGAGACAACTCTGCAATTAAAAGGAAAAGAAAAAAAAAAAAAAGGTTTTTCAGGACTACTCCCTGGTTAGCACAGCTTCTGGGATGATAGCCGAGGAACCTTTCCAGTATTCAGAGGAAGTCAGACTTGGTCTGAAATCTCCAGAAGAGCCAATTAAAGGTATTTCTGCTGGTAAAGTGGAAGACTTCGTGAAATGTACTAATACCAAGGGAAAGTAAGGGTGGAATTTTCTTTCCTGATTTGTGATTTCTAACATTTTCTGTTTCCAACAAAGTCAAGTTTGCCTTTGTCGATGGCAGGGATGTATTTCACAGTCAAAGAAGTGAGGAAAGGCCCTTTGCCCTTTAAAAAAAAGAAAGAAAAAGATCTTCTATGACTTCCTATGAGTGGAACCAGTGCTTTAGCTATATACATTATACACAAATCCTTGATCATGAGGGGAAACCCTTTTCCTTAAAAAACTCATGTTGTTAAGCTCAGATGAACAGATTTTACCTTTCTGTAAGAGTCTCTTAAGTGTCTAGACTAAAGGTACGATTTCCGTGCTGTTTGACTTGAAATATCTTTAACCACGACAGCAGTGTGGCTGTATGTAGGCTTTACTTCTGGCTGTGGACCTCTGTTTATTCTGGATGGATTTAGTCCCTCAAAGACAGCTGTTTCCTTTGAGGGATGAGTCTGTGTTCTGCAAAGGATTCAAGGGCAGCTTTTCAATTCTTGGAAATGCTTTCTTGGATTTCAAAGAACTGGCATGCTCCCTTTACCCCTTTTTTTCCTTGCTGTAATACTAAAGACATGCTTCACTTCCAAAATAAAAAAAAAAAAAAAAAAAAGAGGCTTTTATGAATGTGCAAACAGTGGTCTCCTGCTGCTGGAAATGCGTATATAGGCACACATTTGCCAGAGAAAGAAAGGTCGTTTATCTTCCCTATTTATCTTGGTATGTCTTCATTTGGATGTGCCCTCTACGTGCATATTCACAGAGAGGGATTTCCAGGGCTCTGAGGTTGGAGAGGATGCGGGACATGCTCTGCCCTGTTCGCAGCCCCAGGTGTGGCACGCAGGTACGTGGGTGTTGCTGAGATGGAATTTCTTTCTCAAGTACACCCGGAAAGTAAACGCTGCCACCGCATCCTGATCAGCAGTTACAAGTAAATCGCCTTTCTTTTTTCAGCAGATGTGGTTGAAGTAGAATTGTAACAACCGTATTTGATGGAGAAATGAATGCGCTGCATCCAGCAGATCGAGGGGGTAGGGAAGGGTTGGGTTTTTTAGAAAGCAGACATTTGGAAACCTTGTGTGAGCCCTTATAGGTGGCTTTCGGTGAAGTGCAGTTCTGCTCTGTGGTCTGCATTCCCACCCCAGAGGTGCCCAGCTCGCCTCCATATTACATCTTCTTTTAAACTTTTGGCCCTCAAAACCGATCTTAGATTCTGGAATGGTAGTTGTGAGGAATAAACACGGCATTACTTATGTGGAAATAACAACCAGAAATCTCAAACGCGGTCATTGCCAGCCCTGTGTCACACCTTGATTCTTATAGGGGTTTGTTTTCTTCCAATTTTGTAAGACTAGCTGACTAAAGCATAAACTGGATAGAGTTGGCATTAAAACTTTTAGCCATCAGCTTTGTCCTTACTAGGACTAGGAGCTAGGGAGAAGCATGGTTTGTCTTTGACACATAAAGAAAAGATGTCCAGGGCTCACTTTGCCTGTTCAGCATTCAAATGTCTTTTTTCTTCCTTTTTTATGCAGTACTGTGCCGAAATGTCAGCTGCTTTAATGTTGACAGAATAAGAGCTCAAAAAGCTGAAGGAAAAAAGAACATCATTAGCTAAGGATAAGGATATATCTGACTTAATGGACCCAAAAAAGTTTGAAGTCAAGGGGACGTGCCTTGGCTGTGTCCCATCCCTACATCAGGGGAAAAGACCAGTGCAAATTTGTCGGCTTCCCTACCCACCTGCAGAATCGTATTGTTCACAGGTAGAAGGCATGGGTGTAGGGTTTGAAGACTGTGTATTTCAGCCAGTTCCCTAATTTGAGCTTTTTGGAAGGAGGAGGGCTGAAGGACGTTCAACCAAGAGACATCACTAAAGCAGTTTATTAAACTGCATTACTGTGTTAGTATTTGTTTGCTTTTTACCTGTATGACTCTCATCCATATTCAGTTTTTATCTTCCCAAACCACTTGCAGTTTGCATGTCGTAGTCCGTCCTACAGTGTCTGTATTTTGTTCTGTTTTGGGTAGCTGTTCTTGCAGTATTTCCATTCCATCCAGGTTTGTTTACATTAGGCTCCTGAGTTTTTACGGGTATTTCTGCACAATGAATTGTTGCTGTATTCTACCCAGTAATAGAGGAGACCTGAGCGTTTGATTGGAGATCCAGTTTGTGGTGGAAGAATGGAAAGAGTCTCTAGCGCAGAGCTCTGCGACTCAGATGATATCCAGTTTCTTCTGGCAGCAGTGCCGGCTTCCTTCTTGCTGTTTGTTTTCTCATGCTGCCACCTTAGTTGTGCTGGCATAGGTGTTGTGACTGTTTGGCAAACTCAGTCCGAGTTAGAATGAATGACTGTTTTAGTGTTGTTTTTAATCCCGATCAGTTCCGCAGTCTTGTTGTCTGCATCGTCTTGCGCACTGACACAATTGAGAAAACTGGGGGAAGAAAGGAGATGCCTGCTTTTCTGGCACCCCGGTGTTACTGCACCAAAGGGAATAGGCTACTAAAGCCTTGTTTGTGAACACAGAATCATAGAATGGTTTAGGTTGGAAGGGACCTTGAAGATCATCGAGTTCCAACCCCCCTGCCACAGGCAGGGACACCTCTCACTAGACCAGGTTGCCCAAGGCCATGTCCAGCCTGGCCTTGAACACCTCCAGGGAGGTCCTTTGTCATCCACTGCAGCATTCCTGGTTCCCAAACGCATCCCAAGAAAGATATTGCCTATCTTGAAAAAGAGCAAGAGGTTTGTAAGTCTAACCTCAAGTCACTGAGAAGACTAACTTCTGGCCACAATTCCACCCGTTCATCTTCATCTCTGTCTTCCAAGTCTCTTCTCCTTTTTCAAACCCGCTGTATTTTGACCCGATAGCTGGACAAAAGGTAGCGGATGCTGTGGTTTGTCTGGAGCAGAGCTGGTATACTGATTCCAGTTGACTACCAGGTAGGCAGAAGTTGAACACGCCGCTTTCCAGCTGCTGAATGGGCCAGGTACACTTGGTTCCTCCTAAACCAAGCACGTAGCCTGAAGAGCGTTAGGGGATTGGGCATGTGGTTCAGCTGTTCTAATGTGTCTGCTGCTGTCTGTAAAGGAGAATGCAAATGTATTATACAGGAATATTTTTTTTAATCTACTGAGTTTCTCTTTTAAAATAGATTCTTATGATAATATAGTACAGGGGTAGCGGGTTGGTCACAAAATTCTTTCACATTCAGTGGAAAGAGCCTGTGAACACTAGCAGGACTCGAACCTCTGCCAGGTAAGTATTTTTGGTATTACAGAAATCTGCTGTATACAGCAATGGTTACATATCCAAGTCTAATTTCTACACATACACAGTAATACGGGTGCTTTGAGGCAGAGGAACTTTTTGATGTATAGAAGCAGACTGGAGTGCACTGATTTTGAACATCAATTAGATACGTGTGGAAATGTATAAAATCATTCCTGGTCTAGTAGAAGATGTGGAAAATAGGTACCATTTACCTTGTTTCTTCCCCCTTCCTCATGCCTACATGCATTTTAACACATGACAAGGCATAGTTGTACTGTTAGTTAATATGTGCCTGCCTTCTGCGAACTTGAAAAAAAGCGGCAAGAATTCAAAACTACGGACCTGCAAATGTAAGCAGTATTTTAAAAAAAAGGTGGATGGTACTGTGATATTCAGACTAATTATAATAGACAAAAATAACCTTGGTCTTTAGAATGCCTATTTTACTTGTGCAAATACTCTTGATATCCTTGGATGAGAGAGAGATGCAAAATAACATTTCAAAACCAATATAAATAGCCCTTTGGCGTTTTTCTGAACACACCTAGATCTACAGGTAGCTTCAAGTCATAGAACCAGGAAGTATCTCAAGTTGGAAGGGACCCATAAGGGTCATCGAGTCCAACTCCCTGCTCCTCGCAGGACTGCCTAAAACTATGACTAAGAGCATTGTCCAGATGCTCCATTAATTCTGACAGGTTTGGGGCCATTACTACTTCCCTGGGAGCCTCTTCCAGGAGCCAACCACCCTCTCAGTGAAGAACCTTTTCCTGATGTCCCATCTGAACTTACCCTGACACAGCTTCATTCCATTCCCTCGTGTCCTATCACTGGTCACCAGAGAGAGGAGATCAACCCCTCCACAAGTCAAGAGCACATCCTGCATTAACGTTTACCCATACAGGACTGGATCCAAGGAAGCTCCTAGACTTTGCAAGTGCAGCTGAGGGTAGTGAGTTCTGTATGTTAAGCTTCTGGAAAACTGAACTTACTGTCAACATTTAAAATACTGCTATGTTTATTGCGGAAGCTATACCAGCGTGCTGTAGGATCAGAAGAGTGCTGATTCAGCCGAGGAGACCAGAAGGCACGGCTGTACCGGCTCGTGTGTTTGTCAGTGCTGTCGGCATGTGCTTGGAGGTTCCCTGTGGAATGACGTGTGGATGTTGGGAGGCACTTTGGGTCACTGATGTGTGTACAGCTTAAGTGTGAGAGATGCTGAGCTGCTTATGTGGATGTGTTGCTTGAGTTGAGGGTGTCTCTGGGCTTGCATGGTGACAAAATCCTGGGCACCAGAATAACGTGTTTTCAGGCTGTAGTTTCAATATGTACTTGTTCCACTGGATCAGTTCCCCAATGTAGTTTAGCATGTGATGTACAAACGTGTTTGCTGCATCAGTGCAGGAGAGAGAAAGTAGCACGATAATGAGAGAGGGATGTGGGCTTTGCTCTCTGAATGTCAGACATAGTGTCATTGGAGGACAGCCTGCATTTTGGTGTGGTGAGGGCATTCTGGAGTTCTCCTTTATGGAAATTGTAAATTAATGTGCATCAGAACTTTGTAGTTTGCTTTTGTCCAGCTTTTCATTTAGGTTCCCCATGTAAATCTCTCATCAGGAATTACAATACTTGATATATAAATAGCATTTGACGTATTTGAAGTGCTTCACAAACGTTGACACAGTCTCCCTGTGTCAGAGGTGGTACTCAAAGACTTTTTCTAGTGCAAGACACTTTCTCCTTCCTACTAAATAAGGAAATTAGGTTTGTAGTCACACTGGGAGTATATTGTTCCAACTTCAATTTATTCATAGTAGCACATCAGCTTTGTTAATTTACAAGCAAGCAATTCATTTTCACTCATTTACAGAGGCAGAAGGTATTATTGATACATACTGGGAGAGCCTCGGGTATCCTGTGCCTCTCGGCCTTTCTCTGGTCTGTCTTGACTTTTCAACAGCCTCCTAAATACACTCTACTGTAAATTCTGTTTTTGGACACATTCTCCTAATTTAGGACAAATATTAATCTGTTTTTTCAAATTAGCTGTTTTGAATATCCATGGGTTCTTCAGACAGATGAGTAAAAATGAGCGCTATCCAGTTTCCTAGCTATTGAAAAAGCTTTTTTTTTTTCCTTCCCTCTGGGTTAAAGAGAGGGAAAGGTGACCCATCACTTACCTGTTATTGATAGGAAATTCCCCTAACGGCTTCCCATTCGCTTTTGCTCAGCTGTACTCACCCACTTTATGTTTGGGATGTAAATGTTAGCTCTGGAAACCTAATTAAAGTCAATGTGATTAGTCAACAGGGTTCAACTGGCATATGATTGTGTGACGTCCTTACAGGTGTAGGGTATTTATGAGAATGGCAATAGACACATGAAAACTCTCATAGACCTTTATATTCATGTTGGTATCCTGTGTACACTCAAAAGTGAAATCTCCTTCTGGAGTAGGTTCCTGCTGGAGTCAAGCTCTCCTGTGAGCATTTCTAGCTGTATTAATTTGAGGTCATAAGTTTGTAATCAAGGTTGAAACTGTGGTGTTCCTGACCTGTTTTTTTTTTTTCCACTCCGGAATGCGTCTGAGGAGCTGAAAGGCAGGTTGTAGTCAGGTCTGGAGAGATTTCAGACGTCTTTGGCTATGCTTCCAGTTACTGTTCGTCATGACATATCTCAGCAGGATGTCTTAGTCGCTATTGTGTGGTGGTTAAGCAGTTAAATTGTTCGTCTGGAAACTTCTGATTAAGCATTCTGTTCACTACCATGAAGAACATCAGGCGTGTTTCTGGCAAGGCTCCTCACATTGCGACCACGAAAGAGAAGCTGTCACCCATCCTGGAGTGATGGCGGTGGCTTTGTTTGATGCTCCAAGTGTCTCCACTTGGTCTCTGGAGGCTGTCCAGAACCCGAGGAGACGCTACGGGCTGTTTACTACCCGCTTGGAGTTAAATACACTGACCCGATTACGGGTGCGGTGCCAGTGCAGCTCGTGGAGATTAATCTTGTGCTGTTTGGAAACAGCAGCCAGATAAAACGAACCCCGTCCCGCTGCACGGGAACTCACTACGCTGTTCACGTGCTGAACGAACCGCGCTGTGGTGGTGCTGGGTTATGTTGGTTGAAGGTGCGGCTCTAAATGTTTTAAAATTCAACTTCTCTGGTTTATTAATAAAAAAGTAAATAAGCAAAGAGATGTTTGACTCGAGAGGCTTCCCCTGCAGACCAGCCGTTTTGAGTGTCGTAATCACCACATTTCCTTATTTCTCTGGGTTTTTTTTTTGATTCTGGCTACGGTTTGTTAGTGTCTGGAATGAGCTCGCTGGCATTCTGCAACAAAGAGAAGAGGTGCTTGTTTTGCATAAAGCATCAGTTCTTCCTTTCTGGGCCTACATAAGTTTTTTCAAATGTGTTTTCAAGCACTTGCTGTTGGTCTCCTTTGCAGCAATGCTGCCATCCTCTTAGTGTTTACGTTAAAGCCGACTTTTTCTTGAGTTGAAGTATGTGCTAATTGTTGCTAATTATTTTCTTGGGGTGATACCAACGACCTGGCCAGAAGGGATGAGGTTACCCTTCTTACATTATTTAGAAAATACATTTACTTTCTTGTTATTATTAACTTTTGATTCTGTGATAGGTTTAGAATTGATTGGTAGTATAAAAAGGACAGAAGCTTTAAAATCTCACGTGCTTTTGGTGGGAATTAAGACTGACTTTTTCAGTCCTTTTGAAATCCCAACCTGAAAATTAGAGAGGTTCTGAGAGGTCTGACTTGATTCTTCCCTGAGTAAATACTAATGCTTTCAGCTGAGCCTTATTCATCAATATTCTTGGTTCTTCATGGTCATAGATAATTTTGCCTTAATTTTTTTTTTCTTTCCATAGCCATTTCTTATCACAGCAGGCATAATTGCCTTTTAAAAACAATTACCTCCATTTTCATTATCAACCGACGTTATCAGAGGTGGGGGGAGGGGTGGATTTCCGAAAACAAACGCTGCATGTTACGTGCTCTATTTATTCAGAGTGTAGAAAGAGATGAAAATGAATGAACCTCTTCTGTCTGCATGTGTATAGGAAAGCTGGCGGTGTTCCCTTTCAAGGAGAGCACGCTTGCCAAAATGTTAGGCTTCACTAACTAAGCAGAGATTGTCCTTTGGGTGAAGAAGAGGTTAAATGTGCCTCTGTCACTTCTGAGAGTACTTGGTTGTGGTTATGCGTTTCCTGGGATACAGGCAACTGTTCTCCTTTGCAGTAATTCATACAAAGACCCTTAAATACAGGCAAGAAACAAACTCAACCAATTTTTGTACGGTGTGATCAATGCATTTAATTCAGATTTAAAACTGTTCACCGACCTGATCTTTGGAACTTTCTGGGGAAGGTTACAAAAAGTTAACTGCTTTAAGAGGAGACAGGATGAGTAACTGGAAGAGTTTCATTGAGGGTTGATGAATGACGGAAACAATGCTTGGCTCAGGAAACCCGCTCGGATAAAAATAGTCCGAGGCTGGGAGCACACTTAGAGGAAGCGTCGTATGTGCTTGCCTGGTGTCGCCTCTTCCCCCGGCATCCGTTTGTGGTCACTGTGGTTCTTCCTTCAGTTGTGTCACCAGCCTACCTGCAGGGACATTACTTGCGTTTGCATCAGGCATTTGTTCCACCAACTTGGGCACCTTCTGGCTGCCAGGACCCACCCGTTGCTGGTGTGGTGCTGCCAACTGGGCGTGCCACTTGAAAACTTCCTTTTGCCAGTGTGTTTTGCAGTCTCCCTCCCACGTGATGCAGTCTTCTCCAAGCATCTCACATGCTTTGCTGTTTGTGTCCATCTTCCTTCAAGTGTAGGGCTTCCAGCTTCTGGGCATGGGAGGAGGGTGTTGGGAGGCACTGCTGGCACTGAAGCAAACGATGCTTCTGAAGATGCTCATACTGCTGCTGGTGGAGACAGGGTGCTGGGCTTGATGGAACCCCTTCTGACTGAGACTGAACTTCCTAAATATGGCTTGTGTTTCCTTCTCGTAGCCTTGAAAGATTTTTATTATTTTTTTTTTACATCTCACTATGCACTATGTTGCTTCTGGAAGATTATTTAAAGGTTGCAGTTTGATAAGATGTGTGAGCTGATCTAACAGCTCACTGTCACCTCACCAAAAGCATCATTCCACTCCTACATGTGTCATCTTCCCCCTCTATTCAGACTTAGTGCTTCCTTAATTCTCTTTTTGCAGTTAGTTTTCTGCTTGCTTAATTTGCAGAATCGGGGTCTTAAACAAGTTCTTTGGGATGTAAAATACTAAATTTGGGGAAACAATGTCATCCTGTTAAAAACAAAACAAAAAAATGACAAAAACAAACAAACAAAACCCAACTGAACAAACAAACAACAAAAAAAAACTCATAAAAACCTGTTTGTCTATCTCACTCCAGTAGCCCACCTCCGGCTCCTGTAGAACTTACCACTGGCTACATGATGATGTTTTCTGAAATTCTGAGCCAGGATCAGCAGCTTGTGCACCTGTGTGTGTATATACGTGCATGTGTATGTATATATGTGTGTGTATACACACACACACACGCACGAGTATTTTCAGTAGGATATTTTCAGACAATTGCAGGGTGAGAAGCGAAGGACTATGAATTCCCAAGAGAAGTGTCTGGGAGCAGTGATAGCCCCGGCTCCTGCTGAGCTCTAAACGCTGTGCCGGCAGGATCTGCCGCCTTGCAGAGACGAGCGTTACCTTCTACTGGGTGGTGAGGCAGCAACTCTGATCTCCTGCTGACTTTCTAATCTGGGTAAGAGCAGGACAGCCTGGCACGTGGCACCCGAAAGGTTGCTAATCCACCATCTATTAACACGCTTGAATTTTAGTTGCCATGTGTTAGACCTTTCTAGGGTCTAACACGGAAGGGAAATGGCAGTCTTGTTATGTTGGGGTTTTTTTCCTTTCTTGCTCAGATTATGAAATTTACTTCAGGGCAAACAAGTATAGGATACTTGTTTTGTTTGAGAATCTTCCCAAATAGCTGTCTCTTCCCTCATTTTATAAGGGATCTGTGCTGTATCTCAGGAGAAAATGAGTGGTGGAAAGAGGGGGAAAGAAACCAAGGGGGTGTGACGTGACCTACTAAATCCTGGCTGTTGAGGCACTAAATAGGATGAAAGTCTAAGATGATTTACCAGTTGTAGACGGAGAGTGACTTTTAAAGGCTGGTGGTGGGTTTTTTGAACAAATACATCTTGCTTTCATGCACAAATCTGCTTTTTATGTTTTGGCTTTTATGTTATTCTGTTTTACGCAGAGGAAATAGTGGCTTAATTCTGGTAAGATGCATGGAAACGTATTTACTGATGGTTTGTGAAGCCAGGCTGGTAAGACTTTAGAAATTGTAAATGGTTGTCTGAAACTGTAGCTTATAATTGAACATGTTTAGTATTCTTAATAAAGGCGATACCTGATTTATTGCTTAGTATTTTGTATAGGGTATTACATGGTAATATTTTTAAATTAAAAAAAAAATACCTATTGCATTTTACGGCTTGTAAGGAGTGTATGTTTCTCTGTTTTAGGGCATAATTCAGAAGATTGTGGACAGTCACAAAGTGAAAAATGTGGCCTGCTATGGGTTACGGCTCAGTCATCTGCAGTCGGAGGAGGTTCACTGGCTACACCTGGACATGGGGGTGTCCAATGTGAGAGAGAAATTTGAACTAGCCCACCCCCCAGAAGAATGGAAGTAAGAGTATAAATCTGTTCAGTTTCAAAATCAAGTCATATAAGTTTTTTTGCCTTGTCATGAAAACCAACTCTATAATTTGCTTTATTAAGGAAGATGCGCTTGCGGTGGAATAGAAGTGATGGAACAGGAAAAATCCCCACAACTTTTCACATCAAAGAGCTTTAAGCAGTGAAGAACACTTTTGTTGTTGTAATGGGCTTCCTGCAAACTGAGGAGGACAGATGAGTGTTCTTCTCTGGGATTTAGAGGAGGCACAAAGTAGGAGCAGAAATCTAGTCATTTGTCCTCGAAAACCTGCAGAACTTGTGATATATCTAGTGAACCAGCCCCATCTCAGGTTTTGTCATCCTTAAAAGTTTTAGGACAGAAATCCTATTCCTATTTGTGGTATAAGCACACCACTGAAAATTTACAAGGATAAATCTTGTTATTTAAATGAAAACAAGAGACTATTGTTAAGTACTGATTGTATTTAGATATAGACTAAGTAGGAGGAAGGTAATTTGAAAAGAGTGAAATGCAATGAATAGATCGGTTTATCCCTCCTCAGTTGTAAAACTATTTATTGGGTAATGAATTGAGGCCCAGAGCGATGAGTGACATCTGCCTTTCTTCTAACTGGGATCTTCAGTTATTCCAGGAGCAACGAAGAATAGAAAGGTAACTGCAGAAATTGGTGGTTTTTTCATAGCCTATGTACATTTGCTGAGATATTTCCATGATACCGGTTAGTTGGTTAAAAGAAGTGGTATGACCTGTGCTCTCTGAAGGCTGAGTTTTCTTCAGCTCTTTAGCAGAGTAAGCTGAAAAGGCAAAGAGCAAGAAGATGCTGCATGCTCTGGAGAGGAAGAAGGGAAAGATTGTCCACTTTCCTGGTAGAAAGACAAGAGGAAACTAGGATTGTTTGCAAAAGGACACAATAGTCTACTAGAAAAGATTGGGAGCTCAGAGTTTTAAAATACCATTAAACTATGGTTACTAGTTCATTGTGCATGTTTTTCTGTGGTTTATGTTCAAAACCACAACTTGTGCAGAATTTCCTAGTTATTTTAAAGGCTACATATCTTCTGCAAAATTACAGTAAATAGCCTATATTCGATTTCTTGCAAATTGAGTTAGTATATACTAGCAGATGTCACAATTGCTGATCTTCAGTTTATAAATTCTCTTTACAGGCCCAGTATTAACAAATGCAACAAATTCAAACAAATTAGGAGTGTTTAAAACTTAGGTTTCAGACATGTTGCACATTCTCTTCTGTGCATGTTACACTTAATTGTTTTGGGGATGTGCATCAATATTTTTCCTTTGGCACCTTATAAGAAAGGTGTCTCACAGCTTAGGAAGTAGGGTATTCCTGAATCCTTTCCATGATAGTAGTGCTGCGCATAAGATGTGAATAATTTATGGAAATTTGTTACATAGTGTACAAGTGTCAGTTCCAGTTTTATTAGGCAGTGGAACTCACATTGCACACATTGCAGAACAAAGTTAATCAGTTTTAAAAGTTAGACGATTGTTTTGAAGTTTGTGGACAGGAATTGTATAAAATACTCATGAAAGAGCTATGATAAAACGTAAATTATTCAATACCTTTCCAGAGTGTCATTGAATGTTTTATCAAATACATACAGCCTGACATACCTTTTAAACCCATGGAGATTTGCTGTGCTTAATCAAAACGCTGCTGTCATATTTGTAATACCATAACACAGTGTGTTTAAGATCATATGACAGTACTTGTAAAAATATTTAGATTAGTAAAGGGGGAGAAGTCTTGGAATGCTTCTTAAATTAAAAGCTTCCTATAGTGTTAGTGAATCAGTAACTGACTCCCGTGTGATTATTTTTATTGTTTTTAAATAATATAAATTAAAAGGGCTGTTTATTCACAGTGTTCAGAAATTAGATCTCAGACATTCTCCTGGACTAATCCAGATACTAGAAGTTAGACTGATGGTCAACAGGCTGTACACAAAAGTTACCAGAAAAAATCCATCTCCTGTATATGCAGTTTTTGTTTGGTGCTGTGGTGTTTATAATCCTGCAGAGGATCCGCTAGTGAAGGGGAGAAACAGGGATATGACTCTGCTTCAGCTGGCACAGCTGTAGTTAGAACTTAGGAAGAGTAAATAGTAGTGGACTTTAGGGCAACAAGGTCAACCAAAATTCTGTCACTCCAAATTTTGTTCCCTCTTCCCGTGGCCAACAGTTCAGTTGCAGGAGCACACACAGTTCAGCTTTGCCAAACTGGCAATGAATAACCTCAATCACATGGCAAAAGACAAATAGGAAATCATTGCTTACTGGAAGTCTTTTTTCCCACCCTCATGTTTGCTTTTATATACTACTTTGACCTTCTTTTTACTAAAAAAAGGTTTGGATTTTGCAGAAGACAGGATAAGTTTGAACTGTCTAGTAGCTTTAAAAAAATATAAATCATTAAAGTCCTAATACTTCAATTTTTCCTACAGAGAAGAAAGATTGGCCTTAAAATTCAGATAAAAGTCTTCTATTAAGTACCTGCATTTTCACTGTATGTTTACGGTAGGAATGTTCATATTCATTAACTGTATCAAACAAAATGTCCTTTTCCCATGTTATTTTATTCACTAACAATGATGATAATTCCATCCAGCATCGGAAAATTCCGAATGCATCTAAATCATGGTGCCAAAAATGATCAGTTATAATTATTGGAACTGTTTGCTTATTTGTTTGTAGCAGTTTGTTCAGGAAATAAGTATTCTGAGTCTGCTGTGTTTTCTGTCACGTTGGGTAATACTGTCTTAGTTCTTTGAGTTATACAAGATTTAGCACTACAGAAGCATTGTATAATTTCAGTGTAATTCCATGCAGCTGTTTTAGAATAAATTTTAGAATAACTGTAGTCTTCCAAATGCAGTATGAGAGTTTTGTTTGTTACTGAATTTCAATAACACTGTTAGTTTTGTCTTACGGTAACATAAATTGTTAAATGTTCCTTAAGCATCATATGAAGGCCTGTATACCTGTCCGTGCAAAATCATCCCAGACCACGACTGAAAGACAAACCAAATCCCAGGGCTTTTTTTATGGGAATGCAATAAAGACTGGAGTGGATTTGTTTGCTTCAGGTTTCCTCTTAGAGTTTATGCTAGCAAGGCAGACCTGGGCATGTGTTAAACTCACTTTTTTATGAAGAAATTAATCTTTGCCTGTAGTATTATTGTTTTAATGATTGGATGTTTACAAGGGCATGAGGGTGAAAGATGAAAGAGCCTTCCTCTCTTAACCTTCATCTTTACCCTGTACAGCCAGGTGAACTAGGGTTTGCAAGATGTGGGACTCTTAAATCATAGCATCAGCCCTGGTCATTTTTGGTAGTACCGAGGCTTCAACAGCAATCACAGCAGCTAATCTTTCTGTCTCTAAAAATGGTGTGTGCTGAAACACCGTTCCACTTGCTGCTCTTTTTCGTCCCACAAGAGGAGAATCAAGACGTTTGAGTAACAAATTGTTCCACACAGGGTAGACATCATCCAGTTCTGTAGTTAAGGGTTGTAGGTAAAGCAGGTCCTTGTAACCAGGCAACTTTCATGCTTTGGCTCTAACAAGTAAAGATGGCCCAAAAGAAGCCCCGATGCTTAGCAGTCCTGTGCTGTACGTTTTGATAGCTGCAATACAAATGCTTTGGCGCTGACACAAAGGCCAGACCACCTGCAGAATGATTTCATGAGTTGACAAAGTTGATCTAAAAGCTCTGTACCTCTCCTCTCCACAGTCTATTTTCTCTCCTCTTGCTCCCAGTCATCCAGTCCTTTCCCCTTTCTACCATGAGCCTTAATGCTTGTCTGATTCCTCAGTGAGCTGATTCTGTTCATTAAACTCACACAAGGCTGTTTTCTCCCTCCTTTGTTTGCCCCCTTTTTTTTGTTCCCGTTTTCCCCTTTCTGGTTGCTTTTTTGCTGATGTGAACTGAATCAGAACCTGCTGTAAGCAACCTGCATAGTTGGAACTGGTGAGATTATTTCTTTCAGTGCCACAGATTATTAAGAGTTGGATCATCCTTTCTTTTTTTGCTTCACCAGCTGCCCAGGTAGTGCTTGTTCATAGAATCATAGAAGGGTTAGAGTTGGAAGGGACCTTAAATATCATCTACTTCCGCCCCCCCTGCCATGGGCAGGGACACCTCCCACCAGCCCAGGTTGCTCAAAGCCCCATCCAGCCTGGCCTTGAACACCTCCAGGGATGGGGCAGCCACAGCTTCTCTGGGCAACCTGTTCCAGTGTCTCACCACCCTTAGAATGAAAAATTTCTTCCTGATATCTGTTCTAAATCTCCCCTCTTCCAGTTTGAAGCCATTACCCCTTGTCCTTTCACTACGTGCCCATGTCAAAAGTCCCTCTCCAGCTTTCTTGCAGGCCCCCTTCAGATACTGGAAGGCTGCAATAATGTCTCCCTGAAGCCTTCTTTTCTTCAGGCTGAACAACGCCAACTATCTCAAACTGTCCTCATAGCAGAGCGGCTCCAGCCCTCAGAGCATCTTTGTGGCCCTCCTCTGGACCCACTCCAACAGGTCCATGTCCTTCTTATGTTGGGGTCCCCAGAGCTGGACACAGTACTCCAGGTGGGGTCTCACCAGAGCATAGTAGAGGGGCAGAATCCCCTCCCTTACTCTGCTAGCCACGCTGCTTTTGATGCAGCCCAGGATACGGACTTTGTTACTCAGAAGGAAGCTTCTAGAACTGCTCTGCAGTCCATGCTATGCTGTGGACAGGTCACTTCACCGTACAACTTCTTTAACTCTGTTGATGTCCACCTTTCTGCAGGTCTGAGTGGAGGCCCATAGTGTGTGTCAGTGCGTACATGGAAGCGTCTGTACCACAGTATAAATGCAGAGCGGCAAGTAGAATAGTAGTCTTCTGGTTTTTCTCAAATGTAGGGGAAGTGATCATCAGCTGGTATAGTTGCTCAAAAAGCAGACCTGGTTTGTGAGAAAGGGACTTGTCATCAGTTGGCTGCATTTCAAAGACAGTAGATTTAGACGATCCTGAAAATCAAGCCCATCCTTGAGTTGGCCTTTGGAAGTCATCTTCTTCATTGCCATATGCATAGTCAGAGATTAGGTTATAAATAGGTAATGAAGGTCACTCTCAGTGACTGTCCCAGCCAAGCTGTTTTGCCTTACCTGATTTTCTCATGAGATCCTGTTGCAAAAAGTAGTACTTCTCATGCCTCCTCAGTTAAGAAGACAAGTCCCTGTAAAGGAGAAAAATTGCTTTTGCTATATTAATCCCAGAGAGTAAAGGTATTCTATCTACATCCTGGTCTAGATCAGGGTGACTGCGACAGTATGTACCTTGCTGAAGGTCTGAGATCAGTTCCACATGCATTTCTTCAGGCCTCTTGATTTTTGGCTTGTAGGATGACTGAAAAATAGGAAAAGAGGTGGTGTGGAGTTACTACCAGTCAATATTTCTTAGTACATGGGGAGACCAAATAAAGGATTCTTTTCATTTGTATAGTGTGAAAATTCAACCCCATCTTCAATATCTAGTATTAAATAAGATGTCTGAAACTCATGCAGTGAGTCATAATGCTTCCCTTCCAGGATTTAGAAGGCTCCTTTTATCCGGCACTCGATAGTCCTGCGGTGGGTTGACCTTGGCTGGCGGCCAGAGCCCACCCAGCCGCTCTCGCTCCCTCTCCTCAAATGGGATGAGAAAACTTGGGTGTCAAGAATATAGACAGACCACTTACCAACTTTGGTCACAGGCAAAACAGACTCTAATTCAGGAAAATTCATTTCATTTATTGCCAATTAAAATAGATTCAGGCAGTGTGAGACAAAGGCAAACATTAGAAAACACCTTCCCCTTCTTCCCAGGTGCAGCTTCTCCCCTTCACTCCCAACTCCTCTCCCCGAGTGGCGCAGGGGATGGGGATGGGGGTTGCAGTCAGTCCATCACTGGTGGGTGAAAACTCACCATGAGCTGGCAACGTGTATTCACAGCCCAGAAGGCAAACCGTATCCTGGGCTGCATCCCCAGCAGCGTGGCCCAGCAGGGCGAGGGAGGGGATTCTGCCCCTCTGCTCCGCTCTGGGGAGACCCCACCTGGAGTACTGCGTCCAGCTCTGGGGCCCTCCGCACAAGAAGGACCCGGACCTGTTGGAGCATGTCCAGAGGAGGGCATGAAGCCGATCAGAGGGCTGGAGGCCCTCTGCTGTGAGGACAGGCTGAGAGAGTTGGGGTTGTTCACCTTGGAGAAGAGAAGGCCTTATAATATAGGCCTTCACCTTGGAGAAGAGAAGGCCTTATATATCTCCTAAGGGAGACCTTATAGCCCCTTCCCGTATCTGAAGGGGGCTACAAGAAAGATGAGGACAGACTTTTGAGCAGGGCCTGTTGTGATAGGATGGGGGGTGATGGCTTTAAACGAAAAGAAGATTTAGGCTAGATATAAGGGGCCCTCCCCGGGCTGCAGGCTGGGCCTCTGCTCCAGCGGGCTCTCTGCAGGGCTGCAGGGGATCCCTGCTCCGGGCCTGCAGCGCCTCCTGCCCTCCTCCTCCGCCGCCCTCGGGCTCCCTCTGCTGCTGCTCCCTCCTGGGCTTCCTCCTCCTCTGCCTGGGCCGCCTTGGGCCCTGCCGCAAACCTCTTTTCCCCCCGCGGGGCGCCCCCGGCTTGGCTGAGGGGCTCAGCTGTGTCCTGCGGTGGGGCCGTTGGAGCCGGCTGGCACCGGCTGTGTCCGGCACGGGGCAGCCCCGGCACCTCTGCATAGAGGCCGCCCCGCAGCCCCTGCCAGCGCCGGGGCACCCAGTACAGCTCCTTAGCACAGATACACTTATTAACTTATCCTTCTTTGCTTTAAAATCTTTGAAAATGCCTTGTCCATTAACTGTCCCTCAGAAGCGCTGTGTGCTGGTTCTGTCCTGTACACAAACCAATTACGTAGAAATCTGGTCAGGTAAAGCCATAGGTTTGTGCCCAAGAAAGTGGCCTGTGTTAGTTTGCAAGATGCTGAAATTTCCCTTAGTTGACTTCACTGTCTGGTTTATATATTCTCTGGTGCCACGGTAATGCCCTCAAGTTGCACATCAACCTTTGGTACGTATTCGCCAGTCCCTCGCAACTATTCATCAGAGCGATAACAAAATAGCTACCACATTTTTTATTAACATCCGACGATCTGACAACGTGCTGCTCCAATGGGAAAGGATGAAACTGTTTTAATTAACTGGGAGGTACTGCAATATAGATAACCAGTTAGTCAGTCACCTTCAAGTGTCAGATTAGCCAACTTTTGGGTCTTCACTTCTGAATACTCTTTTTTTCCTGTGTGCTGTTCCATGCAGTGAGGCTTGGAAGGTGATGTGGAAACCTGCTGCCATGGAAAGGAATTCAAATAGACACAGATAAAGGACGAGGAGAGAGTAGCAGGAGAAAATGCCGCTGGGAAACGATGAGATGTCCGTAAGGACAGTTTTTCAGAGAATAGGGTTGGTTTTAATCTTATAACGTAGAATGCACTGGGTTATAGAGCCCATAAAAATGCAAACAAGTAATTTTCTACACAGATTTGTTTTATTCCATGTCAGAGTCTGTAGTGGTGTTCAGCCGTAGATTTGAGGGGATATGGCAGAAGCAGGCTGTAGGGGAAGGCTCTGATTTTCTGCTTCTGGACAGTGTGCTCGCGCTGCTTTCTCTCCCTAGCACTTAACCATCTGCGGGTACAATTTGGCTTATATCTAAAATTATATTGAATAATGAGATATCTTCTCTGTAGCATGAAATGTAAATGGCGATCAGCAATAGAAGGTGATTCTGCATGCCGTCACGATTAGAGTAGTTTCTGCGAGTTTGTCTTAACCGTGACTTTGAATCTTTTTTGTTTATACTGGTCTGTGTCGTTGTATCACAGAATGGTTAGAGTTGGAAGGGACGTTAAAGATCATCTACTTCCGCCCCCCTGCCATGGACAGGGACACCTCCCACCAGCCCAGGTTGCTCAAAGCCCCATCCAGCCTGGCCTTGAACACCTCCAGGGATGGGGCAGCCACAACTTCTCTGGGCAACCTGCGCCAGGGGCTCACCACCCTCACAGTCAAGAATTCCTTCGTTATGTCCAATCTAGATGTCTCCTCCTTCAGGTGTTCTCCACCTCTCTTGTATATCCTACAGTCTGAAGACTTTTTAGTTTAAGAATGTGTTTTCTGTGCACAAGAAGGCAAACCATGCATTTTTTTTTATGAAGTAAACTTGCCATAATATGAAAAACAATTGTAAATATTCTTAGTTTGTATACAGTGTACACGTGTTTTTACAGTTTATAAATGTTTTCCTTATTTTAATGATTTCTAATGAGACAATGTATTTTCAATGATTTCAAAGCAAAGACGACTACTGCAACTTCTGTTTGCAGCGGAATCCTAAGCAGCAGTAACCCCTAGTAACTTTTTATCACATCCCCATATAAGTCTTGATTGCAGGCAGCCGAATCACTTGCTGAAAGGAAGTTCTTGTCCTGCTGAAACCAACAGATTGAAATGTTGCAATATTTGCTCTTACTATCATGAGTAGATTGTTAAATATACTTATTTTGGGGAATGGCTATAAAGAGTTTTATGCTTAGATTATGCTGTATTTGCACACCGAAAGGGATGAGAACATTTATTATCAGAATTTAATTGCAGGAATGTGTTAGAGGAGGAAGCGTGCAGTGTATGTCAAACGTTGTGGGCTGTTACCACAGGACAAGCAATAATACTAAATTTAAGGTTTGGAAGTAGTACTTAGGGTTGAAGAAGGGATGCAGATTTGGTATAGGTCATGAATCAAGGCTAATTCTGAATCTGCCTCACTCCGTGATGTACTATTAACTTGAAAAATATGACTGTCACATTGCAAACTGGTTCATTTGGCTTTTGCATGCATCTTGATGATCATTAAGGAAGTAGGAAACCTTTTTACAGAGAAATCCCTTTAAAACCTTTGGAACGACTCGGAGGTGAATATTGCAGCATTTAATCAGAGAAGGAGCAGAGTCACGTTTCTTGAGTAAGCCCTTGTTTTGTCTGTCGGATGTGGCTCCCTGGTGAGTAACACTGGTTGCCAGTCTTACTTGGAGCAGTGGGATCTGTGTTTTAAGTACCGTGCGGGTGATAAGCAAAGATAAAAGCTGTTGCCAGGGGGTCATGTCAGTGGTTTTGGCAGCTCTTCTTTCTGTCATCACCTAATTGAGGCTTCCCTTCCTATGGATCTGGACCTGATAGCTCATCTGCTCCAAGTCTCGATGCTTCAGTCCTCACTGAAGCTTTAAGAAGGCAGCAGGGTTTTATGTTTGCTTCTGTTACAAAGGTGCTTCAGAAACATCTTTATGAAACGTCAGACACTACATTACAGTTTAGTTCTCTGAGTATTCAAAAGAGGAAATTTCCCCTTAGTTTTCTGAGTTTGTTTTCGTTTTATCCTTGTTTTTAAGAATGTTTGAAGACATCTTTTGTTTGTGAGGAAATCTCAATTACTATTATTTTTATCTCACCAGTTCTCTTTTTCTTGCTTTGCAGATATGAATTGAGAATTCGATATTTGCCAAAAGGATTTCTAAACCAGTTCACTGAGGATAAACCAACTCTAAATTTTTTCTATCAGCAGGTATGTTCAGTTCCACTACTTTTCTCTTTTGCTGGCATCAATTTGGAAAATTCTGGCTTTGTTTATGTGGATAACATGTTACTGCGGAAACAGAAATTGGTAAAATTTAAAGTAGTATATATAAAGGGCATGAAGCACATGGCATCTTTCTCCTTGAGAAGTGGTGAGGAATTTTTTGCAAAGACAAGGTAATTCTGCAGTTGTCGTCTTAACTCGGGTAAAATTTACTGTTGTTCAGCTGGCTTCTTGTAGTTATTTCACACATTAAAATGCTGAGATTCTTTATTTTTGCAAGCACAAATAAGTGGGCAGTTTCACTACAACCATGGAATGTTTTTTCCACTTATATTATTAGGTTATTTTCTTGATTTGAGTATCCCTTATTGATTAGTAAAACTGCACAATAGTAAAATTTTCTATGAATTAAGCACCTAAATCTTCATTTTGTTCACTTGAATAGTTTTAACCTGCTTTTAGGTTGGCAAGCTCAAAGTTAAAACTTCGTAGGGACATCTTGTAGAGGAGTCTGGATGAGAATAGTTACTGTATCCCCTAACTTTAAGAGTCCATGCATCTCTGAAGATTCAAACCTAAACTTGCGTATTGGCTACTTGTTAGGTGGGTCTTTCCCCGTGTCTGGATGGTACCCTGTCCGTGTTCACGCACTGAAATGTTGTTAGTGCTTAGCAAACAGCTTGCGTCACTGATGGTGACAGTTTTGTGAACCAGATACTTTTTTCTGTCGTAGTTTTAAGCGATACTTTGTACTATTCTATGGAGGATTAGTTTTAATCTAGATTATTTAAAGGAGTCATTTATGGAGTGTTGTCATGATAGAGATGGAATAAGATGGGAATGAGAGGCAAAGGGAGAGGGGCTTGTGAAGTCAGCTGAAATGGCAGAGCTCAAGAACTGCACCATGGAAGCTCTGGAGTTTTGTTTTGAAATAAGAATTTATTTTTTTTTACCTGATGTGTTTTGTTGTGTCAAAGAAACAACAATATGAAGTCCTGATGATAATGTTACTCAAACCCCAAAGGCTTCTACCAAGGAAAACTATTTCCATGGCCTGTTGTTCTTTTTTTGTGTGTGTCTGCCACATACAAAAAATATCAAAAATTAGGTTGGTTGCTTGGGGCATACCATAATTCTTGAGAAACATCCCCGAAAATTAGGAAATAGCTGGAGCTGGTCCAAAGCATGGCAATCTTCTGCCCTTGTGAACAGACACGTTTGCAGATGAGGAACCAGGAAACAGTAATTCTGATTACATTTTCTTTTTGTTTCTAAAAAGAGGAAAACATAATCCTCCCCTTTGTCCAATACTTCATTTGAAAGCTATTTTCTTAAATGTCTTATATCTTTGATTGTACGCGCACATGTTTCTGCCTTAGGTAAATGACTTGATTTTTTTAATGTGTGATTAAATTCTTGTATTGATATATGATGGAGTTGACTTCTGAGGAGACAATTCTAGTGCAGTGTTTATCTGAACTTGGCATTCTAGTTGAACTGATCTGTGTGATATACTTGTTTCAACTTAACAATGTCTGGATTTTGGCAACTTCTTAGTACTGCCAGGGGTTCTTCTAGAAACAACAAAATCAGGTTCCTCATCTGGAACCTCAGCGGCAGGTAACTTACTTCATACTGGCTTTAAACATAGGAGGTTTATGCTTCCATGATGCAAAAGTGGGTGATGAGCTCCTAAATGGTTTCCTGAACTCCATCGTTTCCCTATCCAAGAGCTGGGAAGCCCGCAGCGTCCTCTCATGTGTGTTTCAGAACTATTTAAAATGCCAGAGGAAAGTTTTTTTTTATCATTTTCTGAGAAACACATTTTTAGTAAATTCGTGGAAATCATTAGAAATAGATACAGATGGCTCAGAATAGCAAGAAGGTTTACGAAGGGTGGCAGGAGGATATGCAAAGATGACAGCTGCCTGTGTCTGACGATGCCCCGAATCTTAGTTCTGTTATAAAATTAAAATCAGAGGTTCTTGTTTCCTTGCTCTGCACACTATACCTTTTTTTTTTTTCTGTTCTCCTTTCTTCTCCACCTTATCATGAGGTATTTCAAACTCCAGTTCTTCAAAAGTCACTGTTCTTCATTCTGGGGTGCTGCAAGGTAATTGGGTCGCCATTGCCATGGAAATCAGGTGCACAACTTTTCAGAGCTGTCGTTTGCTGTCTGTGATTCTGTTTTGCTCCATAAATCTCACTTGTCTCACTTGGCCTCTTGAATAAATTAGGACAATTACTTTTATCTGGTGAGGTGTTAAGGCAACCCCGCTGGCTTATGAAAAGAAGGCAGGAGAAGAATCTGTGCAGTAGCACTGCGTCATAAAACAGACCTAAAACATAGGGGGATGTGGAAAAACAAGGAAAGATAATTTTTCACTTTCTGTTTCTCTCTCATCATCATTCCCACAACATTTTAACATTCTCTTTTGCTAACCACAGCTCACCCTTCACAATCAGGCACATCGTCTTGTATATAGGCAAGAACAGCAGAATGTGCATAAATCATACATGCGTACGTAGATATCTTGAGCTTTCTGCACAGAAATAACTGTGCTAGAGATAATGAATGTAGGACCCAGTTACAGAATTTTAAAAAATCCAACAGAATAACACTTCTGTAATCAAATTGCCTTTTGTAGTTGTAAAAATCAAATACGTTGCTGTTTTGTATGTTATAAACGAGAAGAAGATTTTGAGGACCAGATGCTGCCTGTGACTAAATCTTTCTTTTCAAGATGAGGCTGAGAACCTACGACTAATTTGATAACGTCTAAACACATGTCTGACTTATTAAAAATGTACATCAAATTTAAAAGTTCATGGAGAAGGAAAAGAGATATGGTGACCTGTCACCCATGAATTGTCCATGGATTTTAGAAAATCTAATTATTTTCTTGAATTTGAGTTGCAGAGCAGCAGCGTTGTTGAAAAAGAAGTAGAAAGTTTGAGGAACAGACTGAATCCTCAAGTGATGTTCATCCTCCAGAAAAGCACAGAACATTTGTAAAGATAACAAAATGTTACCTTAATCGCTGTCAACAGACACGGTTTATTCATACAGTTAACCCAAACCACAATTATCAGACTGTTAAACTGAAAACTGGCACACGTTTGTAACTTCACATGCATGACTACTCCCATTCACGTCAACGAGTGCATTGCCCTGTAAAAATTGGTGCAAGCATTTAAGTCTTCCCAGCTTGGTCTTAATACGTGAAATCTATTTATTTTTTTCTCCCCTTAATTTTGACTGTTTTAAGGATCCTGTGACCTTTCTTTGTTTTGGATATATTCTTTATTTTCAAGACCCTTGAACAAATCACGAAGCTATGACCAGAACTGTTTGTAGCTTGATGTACAGCCGTTTGTAATCGGGGGCGGTCATTCTGCCATCTGCAGTGGGCGTAAACTGTTCTAATTGGAAGTATAAAAGCAGAGCACTTAACGAGACTTTTCATGAGAGTGCCCCTGGTTTGCAATCTGTACAGCAAAGGATTAAAATTAGTGTGTGTGAGGGGACACACACCATGGAACTTATTTGTAATGTTGGAATTAGTCATACTAATATTGATACTGTGCAGTTTGTCGAAGCATCTGTGTTTCAGGCTGTGCTTCAGCTTTGAGATGTGAGGTGGGGGAGAGGGTGATGCTCAGGCTGTTCCTCTTGACTGGAGGAGTTGTGTGTTCAAGACATGTCATTTTATGTCCCAGTTGAGAGCTCTGATCAACAAACTGATGCTAGAAGTGTGTCTCTTCCTGCTCTGTTTGGAAGGTGTCAAAGGTAGTGGATGACAGATCTTCAGAAGTGTCTTCTTTTTTTTTTTTTTTCATTGAGTGGAGCTTTTGGGTGGTGATACTGCATTGACTGCATTATTCCCTCGGGCCCAACTGCTTACAATTTCAACCAAATTAGGCAAATTGGCACCCACCCAGTGCTGTTTGAATTGTGAGGTTAAAGCATTAAAAAAATCAGGAAATGCCAGATTTATGGTCGTCTGCACAGTTGGCAGATGCTTGCTGCGTAGGTTTTAGGTGCCAGCCTTCAGTGGCGTCCCTTTGTGTTGTATGCCCAAATCTGAACCAGTGTGAACTCTAACCCCACCCCCAAAACCTTAAATGTGAAGCACACAGGATTGCTGAGTGAAAATACTATAAGTTAATTTGTTTAAATAAGTAGCCTCCTTTTTTTTCAATTGACTGTTTTGTAAATCTCAATAAAGATAATCTGTCTTTTGTATCTGTTTTTATCATTTTTCAAAACTACAGAGGAAACAAGCGTAAGGGTACAAAAGAGCAATTAAAAATTGGAATTTTTTGAGTAATGAAAATAAGACTTCACATTTTTCCTGTAGTTTTGGGGAGCATCTCCAGTTGCTTTAAATACGTGTTGGTGAGATTCATTGCGAGTGTCTTCCTTTCCCTCTGTTCCAGTGACACGGCTGTTGGGAGTTGGAAATAAAGGAGACAGGGTTTTCTCTTTTCCCTTAAGAGCCGAGTGAGGACCAAAAGCCATATTTCACATCAAGATAGAATTCGGCTTTTAAAAAAGTTCATATAATGAGAATCAGACGTAAGCTACTCAAATTGCCTTCCTTTTATGGTGGGACAAGAGCCTGCACACATTTAGCCTTGAATAACGTGTTAGCCTCCAGTAATTGGAGATGGTTTATCCCTTGATGAAAAGGGAGTAAGCATCTGTACAGGAGTGGGGGGAGAAACAGCTCGTAGGCATCAGCCGTTCCATTGTTGCTGTCCTCATGCTTCAAACAGAAGACTTTTGAAGTAACTTTGGGGGTTTTTTAGATCGCAAAGAACAAGAAAAGGTCGGGTTTGTCAGCGTAGAATTTATCTCTGTGCTGCCTTGTTTAGCCTGCGGCGTTGGAACTGCCATGGAGGTGTACGTATAGATAATAAAGGAGACTGTAGGACTGGACTATGTTTTGGGTTTGCTTTTTGAAATAAGCCAAGGTTTGCGTAATGCACAGGACGAAGGAATTGCAAGCAGAGAGAGGATGATCTCAAAGTTAGGGCAGGTAAATGATGTTCTGCAAAAATCAAGCTGAATTCTGTGCCACAAGGATTCAGTGTTTCACCAGACAAGTACAATGCAGGTTCATTTTCATAAGAAAACCGTTTTTAAAAAGAAAAGAGGAAAAAAGTAATACTTGTTTTCTTCCCCCCCAAAAAAAGAAAATTCTCTAAAGAAAGAGGAGGCAAAGTTTCTTGTGGACAAATGGCAATTTTTTGCTCTGTCCCTGTAGTGTTTGTGAAGACAGTGTTAATGCCTTAAATGAAAAATCTCTTTTTTATTGTGGCAGATAAATGCATCATGCAAATTCAGTTATTTTTATAATACTGTCCCCCAACATGTAGGAAATTTCAAGTCCAGGCAATTACTGTAATAACTTAATCATTAAAGTTTTATAAGGCTTAGGTGCGTGAGATATAATTTGAAGTGCAGGCTGGGAATTAGACTCTTTAACCTAATTAAATAACAACATCTCTTATACCCTAATAAAAATAGGAGACTTAAAGCAAATGACTTTGACAGGAAGAGCTTTGAAGAAAGTCAAGGACATAGGGACAAAAGCTGGCATTGTTCCTGACATTGGCAGCCTGTTTAAAACAAAAAAAAATAAAACAAAAAAATATCTTTCAGGAAGAGTTAATGGTTGACACGTAAACTGCCCTAAAGGGAAGTGGTAAGAAATGTAAGAATGGCAGCTGCTTAAAAAGATATTTTTTTTTTAATTATAAAAATATAAATCAAACTAAACATCACCTATCTGCTCCTCACAGCTTGTAAAAGTAATTATAGGCGAGGTATCCTTTACAGCGGTTGGTTTCTTGAAGTTGCTGAAATTCACAGTTTCCTCATAAAGTACTCATTTTTTAACTATAAAAGTGGATTTACGCTCTCAAAATTACGCTGATGTTCTTGTTTAGAACTTGCTGTTTGTAATGTTATGTAGCTACTTTGGTATCTTCCAAATCTGGGTCAAATGTCTGCTTTCTGTTAGCAGTGCTGTATGATAGGAATGTAAAACGTACTTGTGTTCCTAAATACCTCTTAAATAGTCAGCCATGCTCAGTCCAAAGAAAAACGACAGCTTTTGATTTAAAATTTCCACCTGTCAACCAGAGCGGTGAAAATGCTGCCCGTGGGCTTTCTTGCAGTCATTTGTGAGTTACTCTTGATTCCAAAGGATAAATTTAAAATGCTCAGGACAGGTTTCCATCTACCGATGCTTGGATACGTCTTTGTTAGTAATCTTGAACAAAATGTTGTTCTCATTAGTGTATTAAGTTGTATATAACGCACATCAGACCAAAGGGAAAAAAAAAAAAAAAGTTGACTCACGTTGATGCTTGGACTCGTTTGTCCTCGAAAAGCAAAATTCTGTGTCGGAGAGGAGAAGTATAAAATTAGCTGTTAGCAAGGCGTGCTTAGTAGGTTGAGTACTATATGGCTCCCAAGAGTATAGTCCTACTTTATGGAAGATCTGAGAGGCAGCAGTGTATATTGCAGTGACATCTGGAGATCAGCCCGCTCGGACAGAAGGGATCATTTTTAGCCATTCTGTCCCTAACAATGCCTCGTCAGAAGTTGATTTTCCCACCCCCACCCCATCTCTAATGCCCTTATTATTAACAGAGCAGCTTCCAAAATTAGTTAGAGATGTCAAAGTTCACCTCTAGATAATATAGAGACTGTGACCTTGGAAGACGAAGAGGAGGAGCAGCTGAGGGCAGATGGCAAATGAATGTTATCCTGATACTGAATTGGTGCTTTTAACTCCCCTAAAAAGGCCAATGCCTTAATTTTCACTAATGTAGATTGAGCTTCTATAATAAGTCTAATATTATCAGATGGGTAAACAGGGGTGGAAACACATGCGTGTTCCCCTCCTGTGCTTATTTTAAAAACTACCGTTACGGTCATTAAGATGGCTCCGAAAAGTACCGAGGCCATTAGAAGCATGCTCTGGGCTTCTGTGCATGTGGTACTTCATTCAGAGCAGAAAAGGCGCAAATCTTTAGGGTTAATTTTGCATAAGATTTCTGAAGCTGTAGTAACGTGGGTTGGGACCCTTCTCTTTCCAGCTGAGTATTCTGAGTCTGTAGTGAGAAAAATTCAGTGTCCTACAGGAACTTGCTGGTGGTGAACGAGGGTGGGCTGTTGTGAAAAGCTGGAGGAGCCATCTCCTTTTGCAGTTTGGTGATTACAGACAGAAGCAATTCTATAGGGTGACTGTTCAGCGCTCATCTAATGATGTATCCGTTCCAGGGTACGCTGCAGCATTTCTGTGGCGCAATGAACGGTAGAAGACAGGTTACAGAATATTGGAGAGAATTATGTCTGATAGGGTGCCACGGAAGAGCTGTGTGGTGGATCATGGTGGACTTCCATATGGTACCTGCTGCAAGCGTGGAACAAAAAGGAGTGGGAACAGGCCTGCTCTGAATACTGAGCAACTTCGTTCATTTTGGGTGTGAAATTGTGGGGAAATCAAATGTGGTGGTAGATGCTTCAGTCATCGTCTTGGTCACATAAGTAGTTGCTGAAGATCAGCTTTTCCGATGGATGTATTGAAGTGTTCTGGACCTTCATGTTTCAGAGGCCAGAATTTAAGAGTTGGTAAATTACAGGAAAAACTTCATTGGAGTTCCGTAGGAGCGATGTCACCAGAAGTATTGTGTGTTAGTGTGTAATGAAGATCCTGATGAGCAATTTCTGTGGAGGCTGAGAGTGAGCTATCATATACAAAAAGCAAACACCAAAATACCTTCGGGTATTAGAAACTTGAATGTTTAAAAGCAGGTGATAGAACACATCTGAAGTGTTAAAAAGGAGAATAAATAAATAATTATTGCAGAAACAGAAAGGTTAAGAGGAAGGTTGTATTTGTTAATATAGATATCACTAAGCACAAGTACATAATTTCTGAATACAAAAAACAGCTAAAAATATCTGGATAGAACAAATGGATAAGGAGAAGATGATGTAATGTGAATCTTTGTTTTCCATGCTTCGTTAAACAATTATAATTACGATTCTTATGCTACTTACTAAATGGAGTACAAAGACGTTTTGTTTCTTTGTTTGCTTATCTAAATATCTTATGTGTTGTGGTGGTGATATTTTTTTTGGTTATGCACATAACTCTTTAGGGGGGACGTAATCACCAAAGTGCTGTTTAAATGCAGTTTTCAAAGCAATACCAATTTGAAAGAGAAATAAATTAAAAAGGACTAAGTTGTGTAAGTAGGTCATAGACATTGAAAGTAAAGCAAGAGAAATAGATTGCTTATTTTTAAACTGTCCTTCTGAAAAATTGGAGATTATCCTGTGGGAAATTTCTTGGTAACATTAAATGAACTTGGAAAGCCAGCGTAGTGGCTAATTATTGGTATTCACCCTTTTTGAGACATCATTTGATAGTACTGTTGCTAAAGAATTTTCAAAGTAGTTACGCTTGAAAAGAGAACTCAATAGAAAGTTTGATTATTATTTTTTTTTTAATTTCTAAGGATATGAACAAATTTAAACCTAAAATGTATTTTTAAGACACAGCAAGTAGGTTTTTTTAAACCCTTAAACTCCTGGCAAGCATTCCGTGCTAACTTCAGAATGATTTTACTCTTGTTCTTAATAAAGAAATTTAACTCCAGTGTGGTGTTTTTATGAACTGCACTGGCAAGATGGCTTGTCAGCCTGAGTGAACGTTTTTCTGAAATACTGCAGCTGCATTAAAAAATAGTGTGCAGAAAAATGAAGCAGATGGCTTTTGAAAGTAGCAGCTGGTATATAAAATACGAGGCCTGTGATAGATTTCTTCTTAAATCATGTGTGCTAGCGTAGGGCTATTCTCTGATTTCTCTGTCTTCACAAACATGGGCTTTCCTCCATCTCCAGTTTTTACTTTAAATTACACCAGCTGGAATTTGCTAGCCATTTATATGGCTAGGAAAGTGCCTGTTATTTCCCAATAAATTTTGAGTGTTAGAAGTTACACCATCAGTAATTTGCCCATTTAAGTAAAAAAAAAAAAAACACCAAATATTTTAAAAGTCTGACATCAGAAATAAAACTGGGCTTTTGTTTATGTGCCTTTCTTCCTTGTGGAAAAAGCTGATTAGCTCATGGTTCAGTGTTCACTTCTTTTCTTTTCTTATGATTTAGAAGTATCTTTGAATTTACACAGCTCAAAAGACTAGAGACAGAAGAGAGATTTTTGTTCTGGCTAACCAATGAAGAATAGTGATGAAACAAATATTGGTGAGAATAGAAGGTAAATAAACAAAGTGAATGTTTGCTGAGCATCAGGACTTTAGTATGTCAAGAAATACATTGTGGCATAGGGTTATGTTGAACCTCGAAATTCTTGTTTTGTTATACTACCGCCCTTACTAAGCATGTGCTGATTGAACACAGGTAGTGTGTGTTGGGGGGGAGTGACAGTTTTGTTTCACTTTTTTATTTTATCAGGACATGTAGAAGACTTCTTTTTCCTACCTCTGGGAGGTGCATTTATGCTTGACATTAAAATTTGCCACATATTGCATCCCTTGTAGACTGTTTGTAGATCTTGTGACCAAGAAGCTACTACAGACGTGAAGCATAGGTTGCACTTCGATTCTTATTCTCCAGCCTGTGAACGAGCAAATCCCAGTCCCGTTACTTCTTCTATTGCTGACATTGGAGTAGTACTCATCCAGAAGCCTGAAGTGGTTTGCATTTCCATTATACCATCTTTAATGGAACTTAAATAGACTAATCCTTTCCCTCCCAAAGCGTGCACCTGCTTGACTGTACATCTGATTTAAACTTGTTAGAACATTTACCAAAAAAAATCCAAGGGAAAAGGGGCTTGAAATCACCACAGCAAGAAATTGCAGCAAGAAATTATTTTTGTCTCTGTCCTCCTTTAAAGTGTTTTCCAACAGATTTTTCTCTGGAAGTGCAGATAAGCACGTTCTGCTAGAACACAAAGTGGGTAAGTGGAAGCAAGTGTGTTGCAAGCAACATAAACCAAAGTGATTCAGTTAAGACATAACATTTTGGGATTTTGATTGTTACCAAATGAAAAGTATATAGACTTTTAGCTATATAACGCTTGAGTTCATAATCCTAGTGTAAATCTAAGTGTTTGCCTTCTTAATCTTTATGCATTTTTATTGCTAAAACATTGTGGCCATGAAGCATTTGAGATGACTGCAGGCTTCAAGTATTCTTATCGTTGCCAGAGGCATCTGGTCTCTAGTATGTGGTGTAACTGAAGTAATGCCCGCGCAGGTTTGGCAGGAGAACATTACAGGCTTCGTTGGGTTGGTGGGAATCAGTAATGGTTGCTGCTTTGCAGTTTCTTGTTTGGCTGGTTGATTTTTTGTGGGATGGCTTTTTTAAAAACCAGGTTTGTGTGACGAGTTGCCCAGAGAGGTTGTAGACTTAGATTAGATATTAGGAAGAAATTCTTTACTGTGAGGTACTGGCCCAGGTTGCCCAGAGAAGCTGTGGCTGCCCCATCCCTGGAGGTGTCCAAGGCCAGGCTGGCCTTGGGCAACCTGGTCTGGTGGGAGGTGTTCCTGTCTATGGCAGGGGGGTTGGAACTCGATGGTCTTCAAGGTCCTTTCCAACCTAAACCATTCTATGATTCTATGAGTTTACATAAACTAGTCTTGTCTCACAGACTAGGTAAAACTAAGTTATATTAAATAGCATCCTGCAATTTTTTCGGATTTAGCTTTTGGAGAATTCCCATTCTGAACAATTAAAATGGGAGCAGAACAACAGCAGTGATACTTGATCTGCTTGAAGAGTATATATATCTTGGTGACATACTCTTCAGCCTTCCTCCAGGCGTTGCGTACTCTTAACTGAACTTCCAAAGCCGTAAGTCAAGGTCTGCACATACCACCAAGGAGGGCAGTTCTGCAGGCGAAACACAAGCTCACACATAACAGTGTCTCCAAAACCCACAGATCAGGCTTTGTCTTCCCTCTTAACAGCCTTCTGAATTAGTAGCAAACAGAAAAAAACTGATAGGATTCTTTAAATTTGTCGGAGTTCATTTTTGTGTCTTAGTATGTATATAGGCTTTAAGCTCTTAAAGATAGGGCCTTTTTTTCTCTTAAACTGACAAAAAATATTCTCTTTTCTCTCATTTAACTATATTAATAATAATAATAAAAGTAATAATTGAGCAAACACAAAAGACTTCTAGGAAAACTATTCAATTGCCCTGTGGCAATGTGTGCTTAATTACCATTAAATTATCTCTTGCGTCTCTTCCATTTAATATTTGTTCAGGCTTTTTGCTGAGGAGGTTATGCAGCTCGTGCTGAACCTCTTACAAAATGCTTATCTAATCTTTGCACAAGCATTAGTTCATGCATTGATCTAATGCCATCTCAAAGAGAATAGTCAAGAAAAATTAAAGGTGATAAGAGAAGTTCTCATTAGTATTCCGGGAGTAGAAATTGAATCTGTGGGGTTTTTTTTTCCCCCTTAGACTTACTGAAATTTAAAGAAGAACGTGTGCAGACAGGTTTCTGAAAAACAAGATCAAATTAATTCCTTCTATCAATTTATTACCTTTGCTATCCATAATAGCACACTACTCAATCTAATTAGACCACAAGATTATGGCCATAGGCTTTCTGAAGCGTATAAACTCTTTGTAAACCTTCCAAAGTTTAAACATAAAAACAAATAGGTGTATATGATGTATCTGCAGTGCTTTATGATAATCAAGTACGGCTGTTAATTTAGATGAGAGTGTTTCATGACTGATTTTGTGAACACTGCTATTAGTCACTTAGGGACACTGAAGAAGGGTATTTTTTCTATGTTTTCATCTCATTTCTTAGGTGGATAAAGGCATTTTTATCCCACTCTTCAGGTTGAATAATGTAGTGAATTTGAAAGACTTGAAACTCCGTGTTACTGTACCGAGGAGCTTCAGAAGCACACATACACCTCCCACCACCACCACCCCCCCAATAAATCAGCAAGGGAGAGTCTCCGCTGGCTGAAGAGAGAGGTGGAAGGAATGTATGTAATTTACTCCACCTTTATGAAATATCTGTGTTTCTCCATCTCTTCTGGCCTGGGCTGTGCAAAAAAAACCTCCTTTTTTCTGCTTGTCACACTTAACAAAATTATGCACTCCAGTAGGCAACTGTCTCTCCTTGCAGCATTATGGTGAAAATGTCTCACTTCTGTCTTGCAAATAAGCTGAGAATTTTCACAATACTTATTTTTTTCTTCCAAATTGTTGGGATCGTGAGGGTTTTGTAAAATTTTCTTAGTCAGGTTCTGGTGCCTGTAGTTGAAGAGTCAAACTGGGAAAACATGAGTGGAATTTGTGAAAGCTCACGAGCCAGAGGGCAAGAGGAAAGAAACTCCGGACTTTAAATGTTTGGGTAATGTGGCTTATTTATTTATGGAATAATAGTTGCTTGAGGCTAGCAGCATTTTAAAATACATTTACATGAAACTGAAGATGTTCTTAAGCTGTTTAGTTTAACAAATGAAGTACGTCAGTACTGGGATCTACAAGGCAATGAGCTGGGAAAATAAATGAATACAAATTTGATCATGATATACTCATAGCCTCAAATCAGTGTAGTTTCTGCAATGGGAAGTTTCATATGTCAGGATGGAAAAAATACTTTGCTACAGTCAGTTCTTCTCAGTGTCTGAATGCCTCAAGGAATAGGTGGATAAGAGCTCTGAAATATCCTGGTGGTATAAAATCATTGAAATGGTTCAAAAAATTGAATGTGTGGATTAAAAAAAAAAAAAAAAGTTTAATTAAAAATAAGTGAAGTAGCCAATGGATATTTGATTTGGGTGGGTGTAAGGCAGGCTAGCCAATGGGATAGGGACTAGGTATGTTAGCTTCTCAGGTGAAGTAACTTGGCCTGTACGTAAAGGTGAATTCTCAGAAGAAGGGCAGGAGAATGAAAGGAAAGCTTGTATTGTAAAGTACTGGTCGAGTTCCATTAAACCCCAGTATAGATGACACAACCAAGAAGTAAATTGCTTATAGTTTCTTATAACTTGATACATTTCTGGAATGCGAGCATCCATCTAAGAACTGAACTCATGTAAAATCTTCATTTTCAGTTTGTTTCTTACTTTTCAAATATCCCTACGTAGACCTGGGGACAAGGAGTACTGTTCTGTTGTTGGCCCCTTGGGGTACTGCAGAGGTCATTTGTGGGAATAAGATGGGAGCCTGAAAACTATATTCCCAATTTAAATGCTCTGAGCTTGGGTCTGACAGAATCACAGAATCACATAACGGTCAGGGTTGGAAGGGACCTCTGGAGATCACCCAGTCCCACCCCCTGCCAGAGCAGGGGCACCTACGGCAGCTGCACAGGACGGCGTCCAGGCGGGTTTGGAATGTCTCCAGAATGGGAGACTCCCTCACCTCTCTGGGCAGCCTGTGCCAGTGCTCTGCCACCCTCACAGTAAAGAAGTCCTTCCTCATGTACAGATGGAACTTCCTATGTTCGTTTGTGCCCATTACCTCTTATTCTATCCCTGGGCACCACTGAAAAAAGACTGTTCTCATCTACCAACAGTTTTAATGCAGGACAGGTTTCATATCCCTACTGATGAACAGAAGGTCTAATTTTATTTTCTGTTTCAGTTATTACGTTGTGCCATGTATGAAGACATCTAGATGGTAGTTCTGATTTAAAGTTAAACAAAACCTTGGTTATAGAAGATTTTCTTTCAGGGAAATACTATACCGTTACTAACAGGTGCAGTTCTGCAGTAGAATGAAGAGTAATTGTAAATGGATGCTGTTGAGATAAGATACTACTCAAAATCTCCGCAATTTTTTGTCCTGTTTCCAGAAGTGCCCTTTCTGGGGAAACTTCTTCCCATTTTGGCACTTGATGGTACTGAGCAATACAGGCTGGTCAGAAATGCCCAAGCTTCTGGATCGCCAGATTCCTTGAAAATGCCTCCAGGTGTTGTAATGACTTTGAGTTCAAGAGAGAGCGAGCTTCTGCAGAGAGTCCAGTGAAGGGCCATGAAGATGAAGAGCCTGGAGCATCTCTCCTGTGAGGAAAAGCTGAGAGAGCTGGGACTGTGCAGCCTAGAGGAGAGAAGGCTCAGGGGGATCTTGTCAATATATATCAATAATATTGTCAATATTTAAATACCTGAAGGGAGAGAGCACTGAAGATGGAGCCAGGCTCTTTTCAGTGGTGCCCAGTGCCAGCACAAGAGGCAATGGGCGCAAGATGAAGCACAGGAGGTTCCCTCTGAACATCAGGAAACCTTTTATTTTCTTTTTCCCCCTCACTGTGAGGGTGACCAAGCAGGTTGCCCAGGGAGGTTGTGGAGTCTCCATCCTTGGAGATAATCAAAAGCCACCTGGACATGGTCCTGGGCAGCTGGCTCTAGGTGGCCCTGCTTGAGCAGGGGGGTTGGACCAGATGACCTCCAGATGTTCTCTCCCTGTGTGATTCTGAGTGATTCAGATGGGAGAACTCTTCAGTCACTTCATAACATAAGGCAGAGTTTTAAACCTGATGCTGAAGAACAGGACCCTAAATTACCCCTACAGAAAATATTTCTGCAATGCCTTCTTTGCCGAGTCTTTCAAATGAATGCATTATATCTGCCATATCTTACATGTAAAGAGATAACACGATCATTTCATTTCATGTAGGTTGGAAAAGACCTTTAAGGTCATTGAGTCCAACTGTTAACCTAACACTAATAAAACCACCACTAAACCATGTCCCTCAGCGGCACATCTACACATCTTTTAAATACCGTCAGGAGTGGTGGCTCCACCACTTCCCTGGGCAGCCTGTTCCAATGTGTGATAACCCTTTCAGGGAAGAAATTTTTCCTAATATCCAATCCAATCTAAACCTCCCTTGGTGCAACTTGAGGCCATTTCCTCTTGTCCTATCACTTGTTAATTGTGAGAAGAGTTCAATTCCCCCCTTGCTACAGCCTCCTCTCAGGTAGCTGTAGAGAGTGATAAGGTCTCCCCTCAGCCTCCTTTTCTCCAGGCTAAACACCCCCAGTTCCCTCAGCCACTCCTCATAAAACTTGTTCTCCAGACCTCTCACCAGCTCCGTTGCCCTTCTCTGGACACTCTCCAGCACCTCCATGTCTTTCTTGTAGTGAGGGGCCCAAAACTGAACATAGTATTTGAGGTGGAGTCTCACCAGTGCCACGTACAAGGGGATGATCCTAGTCCTGCCGGCTGCACTACTGATACAACTCAGGATGCGATTGGCCTTCTTGGCCACCTGGGCACACTTCTGGCTCATATTTAGCCAGCTGTTGACCAGCATCCCCAGGTCCTTTTCTGCCGGACAGCTTTCAAGCCATTCTGCCCTAAGCCTGTAGCGCTGTATGGGGTTGTTGTGACCCAAGTGCAGGACCCGGCACTTGGCCTTGTTGAACCTCATACCATTGGCCTCGGCCCATCCATCCATATCCATGATAAGTACTGTAGATACACGATAGGTGTGGTCATATAACTGACAGTTCTCTCTAATTTATCCATGGTCAGTTGTAAATTATTTCATAAATTAGAAGATATTTCATCCATTGGAGTAATGACTGTTTACTCGGCTAACACATAGGACCCTGCGTTTAGGGACCTTCATGGTTTTGGTGAAAATACAGAATCAAAACATCTTGACTTCCTGCATGATGCATCTCTTTCTCACTTTATATCCCGTACAGCCATTGTAATTACCGGATATATAGAGTCTGTGGTTTTGGGGGGCTTTTTTTTTTTTCTTCACCTTTAATCAGATAAATCTTTGTAAACGTTACCAGAAAAACTCAAATAGAGTGCGGTTTCACATGAGAAATTTATGTTGTTTTTTTTTTAATTGTAAACACAATGAAGAAAACAAAATTATTAATTCTACATATTTTGTGTATTACTACCATGGGAATACAGAATAAGTATTTCCATATGCATATACAAATAGCAAACTCTCATTAGGATTTGTAGGAGTTGAATTGAGAAGAGTTAAAAGGTCACTGTTTTGTCACGTTGGGTACCTGTATGAGTTCAAGTGCGAGAAGCTTTCTCCTGATGTTGCAGCTATTGTAATAATTCATATTCTCACTCTTGCACGGTTTATCATATTTCTTCTCTCACATCTTTCAATAACAAATTAAGATTTTTTTCATGTGTTTCATAACTAGGAAGGTCTCGTGCATTTGTTGCTTTGTAGTCCGGGGCTGGAACCAGCTGCCGTATGGGTGGTGAGGGAATGCTGTGGTGCGTGCTCATGTGTTACTGGGAGGATGCTGACTGGAGAGGACCTCCAGCTGTTCGATCTGCTGCTGTACTTCCCTGTCTTTTTTAAACTGTGGATTTCATAGCGGTAGCAGTTGGAGATAGTTTTTCTTACAGCTTGTCATCACTCAAAAAACATTTTATGAAGTGTATTTATTTCATAATGTGTGATCTCCTCTTCGAATCACGGATTTTTGTGATATTTCAGCACTTTCTGCAACTTCAGGATCTTAGACTTTGGGATCTCAGTAGCAAGTTTATGATTTCATAAGATAGAGGATAACGTGAGCCGTTAAAGAAAAGTTGTACTTCTGCAGAGATATGTTACTGGTAAAAAACGCCTGTCACACAGGAGACAGGATTTGCAGATTTAAGTTCTTCAGCACTAGTTCTGTGCTCTCTCACTGTCTTTTTTTGTTGTTGTTGTTGTTAATAACTGTATAAATGCTTTTCACTACATTGGAGTAAGTAATTTTGTAAAAAGTACACTTCCTGCCTACGTTGATGGTAGTAGATAAAACAAGTCCAGGACACCTGATGAAGCTTTGACCCGCCGTAGTCCGTCTTGTTGAATACGTAGCGTGCTCTGTGGTCCAGCTTTTGCCCGTGCCACTTTACCGCTTTTCTAGACTGTGCCCCAGCCCAGCTGGGCGATGCCACCGGCCAGCAGTGGCCCAAATACACTGGTTTGGCCCAGCCATCCTCTTCAGGAGGGATGACCACGTGGCCACAGCTCTTGGCCTCCTCCAGGTCAGAGCACACTCCTTGGCCTGTTTTATTTCCTGCTGTAGGTGGTAACCATCTGGTTTCACTCTTGTTTCTTCTTCTTGCTAGTTCAAACATTACTTTAAGTCAGTATGTAGTACGATTTTCCCATACTCCTCTTTTCACTTGCTGCTATTATTATTTTTACAGTAATATGTGCACTTTTTTGTTGTTTTATAGCATTATTAGATGCCCCTACAGAATTAAATCTGTTGACCAAGCTGGTTCCAGAATACAGCATACGTTCATGTATATTGAAAGCAGGTGCAACCATCTGCTCAGCCTGCTGAGAAGTTTTTGATTATATTTGATAAATCATAGGTAATACTGATGTAGATAAGGAAAATTTTTTTATCAAGTTTATTGCAGTTGGAATGGGTTTCTTACAAAAGCGCAGCTCATTTGTGGAGAATATGAAGATAACTTGTTTTTTCCTCTTCGTGCATTGAAAATAGTAATTCCAAAAAATTAAACTTCAGACATATTTATTCTAAAATTGTTTGGGCGGTATTTTAGTTTGTTTCAGCACTGAACTGATCTTTCTGTGATACGTGCCTACTTCTTTTGCTGTAGGTGAAAAACGACTATATGTTAGAAATAGCAGATCAAGTGGACCAGGAAATTGCTTTGAAACTAGGTTGCCTTGAAATCCGGTAAGCTGATAATTTCATTTATTATTCAACATGTTTCTGACTGAATATATACATTAATTTTGAAACTGCTTATAGTTCATCGATTTCTGACCAGCATAGTTGAATAAAACATCATAAGACTTTTTTTGCTACATAGTAATTTGAAGTAAAACTAAATAGATGGTATTGTAACCAATTTCTAGTGATTTTAAATTAACATTAATTTAAAAACTTTAATTAATTACCTCTTGATCCTGCCTTTTGGGGTGAGTTCTTCATCTGAATAATTCAAAGGCCTGTAGAGTACAGTGAAGTATACTTAAAAAAAAAATGCATCTGTGGTGTTATTTAGCAAATAGTCTTGTCATTGTGCATGTATAAATCCTACAGCTAGAGAGTGTAATTAAAGATAAATGCTGCTACCTTTCCTCTCTGCGTTTACTCAATTTTTAATGTGCTATTTTCAAATGATTAAATCTTAAGGATTCTTTTGGGTGGTTTTGATGTTCTTGTCAACTGTGTAGACAGCTGGAAAATAAAGATAAATTTATCAGATTAAGAGATCCTTGAGAGAGCTCCCAGCACAGCTTTTGAAATGCATGTTTTGGGTTTTGATAATTTGTGGAGAATTTCCGGCCTGAAACATTTGCTTTAGTTATGCTGTTGTCTCGCACAGGGAGATTAGGAAAGAAGTAATATTGATAGGAAATTAATGGCAAATGTAAACTTGTTAGCAGAGAATAAACGTGTCTTTGAACAATATTTTCCAAAATAAAACATAATTTAGGCTTACTGCCTCGGTATTGCAGGAGAACGTGATGTCTTTGCTCTAAGTTTTGCCAGTAGCCCCAGAGAAAACAAAATTTTTATGTAACTGCAAACTCCTTGCACACTTATAAAATAGTTGATGCTTTATTTCAAGACATGTAATTAACGTAATAATCCATGATTATTATGTTAGCCAAGTTCTGCTTTCCATGGTTCTCGTGCCGTGGCTCTTCGGAGCATTTTCATGAGAGATTTCTAGTAGATGACTGCTGAGACTGTCTAACCATAAGCCTTACTAGTCCCCTTTCTCAGTGAAAACCGTGATCCCAGCCCTCTCCCAACAGCAGCTACTCAATCTTGATTTATTTATTAATTTATTTGTTAACGTGAACATGTCTGGATTGAAACTGTTGGTTTTCCTCACTCCCTGCTTCCTCTGGTTCTCCCTGTTACGTGCCCAGACACGAGTGCTGTTGCAGAGGAGGGAGATACTGGCGGAGGTAGGAAGGAGCTGCTGAAGGGCAGGTTAAATCACTTCTTTGGGAGCAGCGTAGTTAAGCTGGTTTCATAGTGGTCCTGAAAAGGCAGTACTGCTATAGTCCTGTGTAGTGTTCCTTACACAAAATTATTTTGTAAAATAAAAATCTGATCTGTTGAGGGAGGAGAATAATGTACTACTTTTTATATTTGAATTCATTCTGCCAGGGTTTTCTAATGGTAAGTCTGAAAGATTTGACTGTGTTGATGTTGTAGTTTTAGTCTGGATCATCCATTAATTTTCACTTTCAAATATTTTTCCTGACTTCAGGAGATCCTACGGAGAGATGAGAGGCAATGCATTAGAAAAGAAGTCCAACTATGAAGTGTTAGAGTAAGTATTGTGGTCTAGCTTGAGTTTTGAACTGTTTCTTAATCAGGGACATTAAATTCAGTTCAATAACGGAACGTTTCTGTTTTAATTTTTTGTTCCGTGAAGTTTATTGAGATCTTTTGAGTGCTTTAATATAAGAACAGAATGATGAACCCTATCAAGGTGTAGAAGTAGGAGGAGCACCTTTAACTCTGGTCCAGGGAAACAAGGTTGGAGGTGCTTAAACTTGATCATGAGGCTTATTATGATATTTTGTGATTTTGCTAACATTTATGGGTTGGTTGGTCAAGTCTAGTTTTAAGGTGGTTCTGTTTCTAGATGGTTTTCTGTGCATAGCTGCATTCTTCAGTTGTGACTCATCTGTGGTAAAGTTTGAGTTACTTGAAAATGTTTGTGGTATTGTTTTTTCTTCTGTTTGCTCCGTATGTGGGTTTCCTGAATTGTGACCTTGCAATTAGCAAGTTTACTTACCTATGTATCACAAATTTTAAGAAGACCAAGAAGCCTCCTTATATCGAAAGTATTTTGTTTATTTAATCATGTTGTACAGAAGATGGCTTCAGTCCAAACAATCCAAAGTCCTTTAGAAGCTTCAGGGATTGAAAACTGGTTTTATTTGTATTAATTTAGTGGAAGAAGTTTCATACATACATACATACACCAATGATTTGTGCTTCACGACTAATTAGCTTTCTGAAAAGATACTGTACAGTTTAACATAAAATCGGGATAGAAGGTTGGTGTAGCAGTGACATCTCTGTTATTTTTTTTATTTTTAATAAGACGTGTGCTATCTTTTAGAAGTGTGAAATTAGAGAATTTGGAGGTGGAAGATAAGATTTTTCATCACAATGAATAAATTCACAAAGATTTTTGAGAAAACTATGTGATTGTAATAGGTAAAGGTAACTTAAAGGAATTGTCTTCTTATTTATGTAGTGCTCCTCTATCTGGGCAGAATTTTTTAAAGCTTTGGTTTTGTTTGAATTTGGGTTTTTTGGAAGGACTTCAGTTTTCTGTCAGTAGCTACTAGTAGAAATACCCTGGTTGAGGAACTGCAGAGAAAGGACTAGTAAAGACGAACGGAATGAGCAGGTAGGCAAGGCTAAAAGGTGATCTAAAAAAGATTTGAAAGTACTGTGACCCAGAGAAATTCTGATGCCGTGTCATCTTCGGGAAAAGAGTTACAGTGGTTACAGTTTACATATGTTCCAGCAAGAACTTAAGAAAGGCATTTTTAAGTCAGTTATTTAGCAACTCGTAAGTTAGAAACATTAGGAATTAGGTTAACAGCTTTGGACACAGTGAGACAAAGGAAACAAGGGTCGTAACAGCTGACATGAGGTATTAATTAATAATTGTAACAGGTCCTGGAGGACTCGGTAAGGGGCTGCTTCCAGTTTAACAGTGACATGTTTCTTTCAGTGCATGTATTTTCCAAGCAGTAACTGTTTTGGTAGGAAATAACTTAATTGGTGCTGTGAAAGACACGATGAAGTAAAACCCTGATATGCAAAATGTAACAGCTTAATGCCATGCAAAATTGGAAATGTAGAATTGTGTACTTAAGTTTTTGTTTTTTTTTTTTTTACAAGCAAAATGTTTTTTATATGGGATTCAGCTGGGAGAGATGAAGGATAAAAGCACCTAAAGTGGCTATAGATAATTATAAGCTAGTAAGAGTCTGCAAAAAGTGTCAGAGAACCCCCAATTTATTCATTCACTCTTACCACCTTAATAGCCTATAAAGGTTTATCTATGCAAGTAATGTTTATTTCTCAAGTGAGGCTTTTTGTTTGTTTGGGTGGTTTGGGTTGGGTTTTTTTGCTAGTTTTAGTACATCATGAAGCACTTAACCAGCTGAGTGCAATTTTTAAATGACACTTTTTTGCATTTAGTGTGATTGCTTCTCGCCTGTCTTTGTCAGATGTCTTATTTGATGTATATTTGTCTTTGATCGGATTTTCATACAAGACCAAATCTGGATGGGAAATGGTAGAGGGAATCAAACTGTTAAGTAGCCTTTAATAGTTGGGCCTTCGTGTAATGAAAGAAGAATTTTTTCATAATAAACGTGATGCCTGTTAGCATAGAGCAGGGATAATTACAAGTACAAAAATGGGAGCTATATGGAGGAACAGCTGCAGCCACAGTTTTCTAAAAAGCATGTTAAAGTCTATTATGTTAATCTAATGTTACTTTTTTGTTGTAACTTCAATTGAGATGAAAAATAGAAATAAAGATATATGTTGCCTAAAGCTGCTTATCATTATATGACAAGCAGTATCATTTATCTGTAGTTGGTATTTTATTAATCCTATTGAAGTTTATGCATTAAAAAAAATTAAATTTACAGTTAAGCCCACCAGTGGGATGGAGCAGATGAGGTTAAAAACAAAGCTGTAGTGGGACTGTGTGAACCAGGATCTCGTTACTAATTATCTCTTACTGGCAATCAGAAAACAGATGTCTGAGATTCTTAAACTGGAGGACTGAGTTGGTGTGTATCCCAAATGGGCCGTTTTACCCCACACAATGCAGCTGAGGAGGGAAGGGAAGAGGATTGTAGGGTTATGTGTTTAAAACTGGTTGTATGGCCCAATTTCCAATGGTTATTCTCTTATTTATAGGTACCCATAGTTTGTTATGAACCATGGCATTAAATCTGTATGCTTCTTACGTTAAATTCTCCTCCAGTAAATAAATTTGTGGTCTCAGTTAAACACAGGATATGCTTTATGAACAAATTTTATTGAGTTGTCTTTTGCTGAACTCCGCATAAGAATTTCTTCTGAATTTGTTACGTACAGATCTGTACAAAAGGCTACTCTGCAACTTTCTTAATAACGAACCGAGTCAGGTTGTCGCAGCCATGTGCTGCAGTACTGTTAAACTGAGTAATACTGGAGTGGTGTAGGGTGCTTCATTTTTGAAAAGACCATTTCTCTCTCAAACGCTTCATGTTAAACTAATATATTCCTTGTCAAAATGTCTTTGCATGTTATTTAGATGGTAATAGTGTGTTAGGTTTATTTAACTGTGTGGGATGATAAACTGCATATCATTTGCATTTGAGAAGAAATGCATCAAAGGAATTAACATTTATGAAAGTTTTATAATCTTTCAGCTTACTGTCATTGCACAGATGCCAGCGTTCGCTGCTGCCCGTGAATGTTCTGCTCCTCTTAGTTGAGGATGTTTTTAGTATGTTTTGTGAAATTGCATGCTACTTGTCTTTAGAGAGCTTTAAAAATACCCTGGGTTATTATTTTGAGTAAGCTTTTGGTATTGTCTTTAATGTTGGCTTTCTTCTTGTGCCATTAGGTAGCAGTAAATACCTACTGTATATCTCAAACTCACTAGAGGCTTTTCTTTTTTTTGCCAAATGTAAGAATTCCAGATGAATTTCTGCTTGTGTTCGAAGCATGCGGTCATGGAAAGCTTTCTTGCGTACTCATTTCGGAAGCAGATAAGCGTGTACGTTAAAATAGATTGTAGCCTCTTAAATTTAAAGGAAAAGTCAGTAACGCCTTTGGGAGGCAAGGATAGAAGTCCTTTTCCTATTTACATTTTTATTTTAGTTTTTCCTTTTTCGCATGCAGATTTTCTGCTAATACTGTACAACTAGCTCACGGTCACGAAACTTGTGGTTGCATAACGATCACCTTCTGCACTAACATATCTCTGGCAACTTCTCAGGCATCTTTCTTGAAGCTAATGTTTATTTGTAGTGATAACATACACGTGCCAGGCCTAAGCTGGGTGCAGCACATCTGAGCCAGGAAAATACTTAATCTTTACGGCTCTGGATTTCAAATTAGGGCTGCAGCCCTATTTATAAGTGTGGAGGTGAGTTTGATGTAATTCAGTTTGCGAAATCTGAGCTCACAGACAGAATTAGGATCCTGATTTACAGATGCAAAAAGTGAGATTACTTGCAATAAAAAGCTGGGAATTTTAACGTTAGATGCTCAATATGAGGAAAAAATGACAGTAGAAATGAAAAAAAATCCACTTTAGTTATAGTCCTGCAAAGGGTAAAACAGTGGAATGGCAGTCAATGTGCTTACTGAGCTGAGGTCATGAGAAATTCTTTCTTTTATGTTGTATCTCCTACTCAATTCTAATAGATATTTATTAGAATTTGCATTTTCACGTTGTTCCCTTCTCAGCTTCCTACATGCTGTACATACTTTTTCAATATTCTTTAAGCTATTAAAACGTACAAATAGCAGTTTTTATTCTCAAAACTTCTCTTTGCCCAAGCCAACATTTCAAATAATACGCTTTCCAAACCAGGTACCTGTTGTAAATGTGATATCCCTTTGAGTTTAAACTGGAAGATACTGCTGTCCCACGCTTGCTGTGGAGCGGCTGTGGTTAGCGTTTTAATCGTACTGCGTTCGTCACTCTGAGATTGTGAAGGACCTTACTATGAAAATCATTTACTGTGTTGCATGTGATAGTTAAAAAACAGAACAAAACAAAACCCAAAACACTACGCTGAAAAAGAGCACTATAATATCGCACAATGCTTTTTATGTTAATGCTGTGTGTGTTTTTGTTTCAGGAAAGATGTTGGGTTAAGACGTTTTTTTCCGAAGAGTTTACTAGATTCAGTGAAGGTAATTATAGTTCCAATCAATTGTATACTACTAAAAAAAAATCAGTGTCAGAAATCTGAAAATTTCATTATAATTTTCACCGTATAGTTGTAAGGGAATGGCTGTGCAGTTGTGCCGCAGAACTGAGATAGCAGTGATTTACGCGGCCTCGCTGAGCTATTGTAAGAGAGGGACAGCTCTGCCTCTCACCCAAACCTTATGGACAGAAGTTCAAAATGAATCTTCAGATCCTTTAGTATGAAATACCTTCCCCCCCTCTCTCCCCCCCCCCCCCAAAAAAAAAAAAAAAAGAAAAATGAAACTTCTGGAGAACGAGAACGAGGAAGGGGACATATAAGAAACCAGCATATTTTTAGTGGCAAGTCGATAAACCGTGTTCTGCCTTCCTTGCTCAAGGCTGTATCCGACTCATTCAAGGAAGATTTCCAGTAATTTCCACTTATGTTAATCCTTCTTAAGACTGTAAATGTTAGTCGAATCTCGCTTCCACTGAAGTCCATATGTTCCCAGAGTAAAAAATGCAAATTTTTCTTGACGTGTTTTGAAAAGAGGGGGGGGTGGGGTGGGGGTTAAGAATGGTCACCAAGTATTTTTACAGCTATAGCTGTCTTTATATAAATGTCTTGGGAAAATATCTCTTACCATTCATATGTGCAAGTATAAATCATAAATTGGTATTTCAGAGCTGGATTTGGTTAGCAGTGATGGCTTTATAGAAATAATAGAATTCAACTTCAGATTGTGAAAGTTTCTACTTTGTGATTTAAATGGATAAACAGAAAAGGTCTGTCATGAAGGGGTTTTGTTTCAAAAGACTTTTGAAAATCAGAAGCTAATGAAGTCAAGTGGATTTAAGTAATCCCTCTGCATTTTAATTTAAGCAATTATCCGAAACTGTATTCTCTTCTAATGGGAGAAATTGTGGTGAAAGGCTCCAGAGGTAAAAGAATGAATAACTGCCTCAAAAAATGGTACTACAGAGCCAGAAAACTGACCAACAAAGAAAATTGCTCTTTAGAAATGATGGAATGGAGAGAACAGCAGAAAGAGGTAGCCAGGATTGCCAGAAGGTGAAGCTGAGTAGAACCTTGCAAAGACGCGACTAAAGTGTTGCACATATGAAGAGGAAGAATGGGTCTGCTTTTTAATGAGAATGAAATCCCTCTTAAAAATGATCTAGGATTGGTTCAAGTGATTAAATGACTCTTTCACTTTGTGAAGACAATTGATTTTGAACTGGCAGGCAAAGGAGGGCTCCTGATGGCCATAAAATATAAAATTAATTATTTCTCTCTTAATAGAGAGGTAAAGCTTAGAGTGTAGTGCAGTGGTAATCAAATCTGTTGATGTTAAACATTTAGGAGATGCCAGCTGTACGGGGGATATCACTGTAAAAGAAGACAAGACTGGAAAAATGAAAATCAAAATATTTAACAGTGGAAAGTATGAGGCGATATACAGGGGTTTAAAACCAGGAAGTTCAGCTTTATTTGGGGAGCTCATTAAATAAATTTTAAAAAGTCAGGAGTTTAAGACAGCTGTATATTAGCTGATGACAGGGTGTCTGTGAGACATAACACCGTAAAAGAACGCAAGCACTGTCCCAGGAGGTCTCCAGGGAGGTTTCTCCAGGAGGAAACATAAAATTCATTGGACAGTGCACTATATCTTATATATACTGGAAATAGTTCTGTCTGTCCGTGTTCAAGAAAGAGTAAGTCAGCCTAATTCAAGCACTGAGCAAAAGTTACTGAGTCAACATTTTCATTACTTCACTGGGGAAGAGTAAGGAACTTCCCTGCGTTGCACCCAGTGAAGGGTGCCTCCGAGGTGACGGGACTGCTAAGCCGTGCCCTCTGCTTGTCGGCGTAGTCGGTGTGCAAACACCGTGGGGGAACCAAAAATTGGGGGTCAACAATTGGGGGTCAACGCTGAACCAACAATTGGGGGTCAAGGGAAATGGATGTAAACCACATTGTGTTTAGTTTGCAAATTAGGAGTCTTCCCCCGTCACCCTTTAGCATGCCTTGAGCAAAAGCTGAGAGAACAAAAGATGTTCTTAGGAAATTATTTTAAGAGTAAATTTTCGGTGCATTTCCTTTGAAGTTGTCATTTGCAGATATTTCTCATAAATGGCTCTTTTCTCTTTTAGAAGAGAAGGTTGTGTTTTGAGAACTGACTTTCTGTGGTTACACCTTATTAATGATCTCAAAGTGAAGAGTAAGTCTTCCTCGTGGCCTTAAAAGAGCCAAATAACATATACCATAACGCATGGAAGACAAGATGATGCAGAAACGGGCCAGGAGAGCAAACCATGGGCAGAATAAAGTATCTTTCAACAACTGAGTGGCTGAAATACTTGGGACAACTTGAGCTAGCAGATTTTTTTCTTTTTACAGTGTCTCGCTCCTGGTATTTGCCAGGTGTTCAGTTAAGCTTAAGGTCTTCAGTTCCCTTAATGTCGTTTTTCTCCCTAAAAAGGAATATAACAGAAAGGTCCGGTATAGTGTGTCTGTGTCCTAACGCAGTCAGAGGCAGCTCTGGGTGCAGTAGGGACGTCTCCTGACTGGCAGATGCTTTCTTTATCCTACCTGAGTATCTGCAGCCTGTTGTAATGATGTACGTAAAAGGTCCTGCTGAAGTGACACAGTAATTGGAAATTACAACAAAATGGCAGATTTCTCTGTTAACTTGATAACGTACAGGTTACGTGCTGCGTTGAGGGGCTTTTTCAACCCATACACGTGGTGTTGCAAAACTCATCATCATTTCGTATGTGAATATGCAACTCCCCTTGGATCACTGCTATTAGAGTAACTCTTTTCTGAACACTCCTTTTAAAAAATCCTGTTACTAAAAATGAATGCCTAATCTGACTGGGAGTGCTAACGACAAAAGGAAGTTTATATTTGTGTAGTGCCTGAAGCTGTTATAGGCAAGAGGAAAGAATGAAGAGTTTTAACACTGTTACAATAGGACACTCAGATATGTTTTGGTAGAGGAACAATGGTAATTCCTGTCTTAACCATGACATATTGCAAAACTAAGCAGGGTTTTGCCCTCTATCATTGTTGTTAGTTGGAAGATATATTAGAAACGCGTATTACTAGGGGGTTTTTAAACCTATTCAGTCACGTTAGATAAGGGGCAAGCTTTGGCAAAGGGAAAAAGAATAGATATGTGTTTGGTTTTGACAATTTGGCATTATGAGATGCAAACAGTGATGAAAAAACAGTGGGTCACCTGGTGCTACGACACTTTCGGAGCAGACCTGTGCTCTTCGGTCTTTTCCAACCTAAATGATTGTATGATTGTTAAGATTAGGACAGATGAGGAGAAGGCGCTGCACTTCTGTCTAGATGAATTCTACTGTTGGGAAACAGATGTTTTTATTCAGGATTCTTGATTGCTTGTTCAGTTTTGGGGCATGTTAAAGAGATTGCTTTTCAGATTCTGTTTCTATTTTCATATGAGTGGCAACCTTCCCGGGGATTACACATTATGTGCAGGCGGATACTTTGCTTTTCATAACTCTTAGTTTAGTTATCTTTGTTTTCGTTATTTTTTTTTAATGCAGTTGTTTGAAAGCCTGCTTCTGTCTTCTACGTACTTTATTTTTCAGGGTATGTAATTAGGTGTTTTGCTCTGTCCCACTGTTCCAGATGTTGGGAGGATGATTTCTGCTGCTCTATGTGATTATTTGTACCCTGAAGACAGTTAATAAAATATGAAAGATAGTTAAAATAGTTTAATTTCAATGTTTGGTTTGCTTTTACATTAATCTTTAATTTACTATTTAAATTTTATCTTTTCATATGGAAGTTATTTTGCATATTATCAGACTTTAAGAATCCACCATATTATGGCCAGTCTAAGATACTGTGCACAGAGGTTAAGATACAGCTACAGCTGGGTTGTTGCTACCAGATAAGAGAACAGCGATTTAAGTTTAAACCCTAGTATAAGGTGTAGGTTGCTGTGGTTTTGTATTGGTACACAGTTAAGAAGTTGGGAGAAATGAGGAATCTAGGAAAAATAGGTTGCAAAGGTTGACGTGTTGATTTTTATTGTAATTTATTTAAAACATTATTAGTTAGATATTCCCACTATAATATATAGCAGAAATAATTTTGTTCCCGCGTAAAAGTTAGAAGGTAGAACTGTTACTTATATTTTGAAGCTTCTTTTTTTCTTGAAAATGGTCTGAATCTCAGTGATAAAGAAACTGTTAGTGATACTAAGTGACTGAAACTCTTAAAATGCACTGTCACTGATTAGATTTAAAATAACCGATCTTTAAACATTTTAATACACAGGCTAAAACACTACGAAAGTTAATCCAACAAACGTTTCGACAATTTGCCAACCTCAATAGAGAAGAAAGTATTTTGAAATTCTTTGAGATCCTCTCTCCAGTGTACAGATTTGACAAGGAATGCTTCAAGTGTGCTCTCGGTGTAAGTAAAGGAATGCGACGGTCCCCAGAATACACGCTGTACTTACGAGTCTAATTGGTTTTCCTTAGTTCTGCAACTAATTGCTTGCTTAGTTCCTGTTTTGTGGTAGAGATGGGTCAACAAAACCGGACAACAAAATATATCTATTGATTTTATTTAGAACTTTCTCAGTTGACTGCTCAAAAAGCACCATTCCTTAGTAGGGTAAGAATTGTACATTATTAAATGTTTTTCTTGGTGCTTCGTTTGTGAAAGTCAAGCAATTTTTAACCTGTTTTTTTAAGCAAATGAGACTTCTAACTTCTTCTGTTTGTAAATTTTCCTTTAATGCCTTTTAGCCTCTACTAATTTCAAATTTTGAGAAAGGGCCTTAAGTCTGCAAGCTTTGTGAAAATACACACTCAAGTAGAAATTAGAGCATGAACATCAATGTCCATGAGAAGAGGAAATATAGGAAATATATAGTTCTTATGGAGACCTAAGATAAAACACATGGAAATGCATTTTGAGTAGCACGGATCCCCAGGAAACCAGTCAGGAGGAGTTTTGCTACTTATAGAATTGCTTGATTTAAATATATTTTAAATTGTTTGAAGAGTTTAAAAGCTTCTGGAGGTGAATTACTAAAAACTGTAATTATAACAGAGGAGGACAGTGTTTCATAGCAAGGTCTTGTCTTATTATTGAAATTTTGCCCTGTCTTTCTCCTTCGGTTCTGAAGTCCAGCTGGATTATTTCAGTGGAACTGGCAATTGGCCCAGAAGAAGGAATCAGTTACCTTACAGACAAGGGTGCAAACGTAAGTCTACTTCGCTTTTCTGTTCTCAGTTACCGTCTTACCAACCATGACTTATTGTGAACTGAACTTCACACGAAGGGGAATGGCGAGTCTAATCTTTGAGTTAAACACAGAGGAGCTGGGAAATTCGGCGTATACAGCTGTTACTCAGATATTAACTCATGATTTGGGATTGGAGAAAATGCACTTGGGTTAAGTAGAGAGATGGTGTCAGCCTTAGCAGTGAATTTGTTGGCTTTTGTCCCCAGTGAAGTGCTCACTTGCAGAATTCGAAGCATTAGTGGTGACTTTTTAACAATGAAACATGAAAGTTATTCTGAATTATTCTCTTCTTTCTTAGGAATGTGTAAAGGAAGAGCTTGTTTAATCAGTTAGTGTTGAGCATTTGTGCAGTCGTTGCTGGCTTATTTGCTTTAGTTCGTACCCTTAACAACCTTTTAATTACCTGATGGGGGCTGTGTTACAGTATTTCCTCCATGGTGCAAGGAAGCATGTTCAGACAGGTTCTCACAGCAAAATGCTTGGGACCTTTACAGTCATGACTTAAGTTGAGTCCGTGTCCAACTTCTGTTGAAATTCATTCAAAGGCAGTGAAAAGTTTTGGAGATGAGGAATACGTAGCCGCCTATGAGAACATACCTTGTACAGCAGTCTGCTGTGTGTTCAGTACGCTGTGAGTGCGTGTTCCATGTGGGTAACTGTTGAGTTACCCACAAGAGGTGGTTTCCACGCTGTACTTCAGCATGTGCCTGGAGTTACTCAACAGTGACCTCTGTAGGCAAACTGGGCGCTTGGTTTCATCTGCAAACGCTGTGGCTGCGGTGGTAGCCAAAGCTTAACGGAGCTGTAGAAAGAAACGGAGGAGCAGACTTCTACAAGTGTAATTTGGAGATCAAGTTCTGCACGTGCGTTTGCAACATCAGGAATAATGGCTAAGTATTTTGCCGTAATTTTGAAATTTTCCCCACTTTTTTCTGTTGCCTTTCTGCAGCCAACTCATCTAGCGGACTTTAATCAAGTGCAAACTATTCAGTATTCAAACAGTGAAGACAAGGACAGAAAAGGGATGTTGCAACTCAAGATAGCGGGTGCACCTGAGGTATGACATTGACAGTTGTGATAAACTTCCTAGCTTTGGTTTTCCTGGGAAGGGGTGGAGAATAGTATACTCTTAATGAAGATATTCTGTGTATTGTACTTTTGTTCTGGTCTGTAACTTCATTCTGAATTTTCCTACTGTCAGCGTAATTATGGTATACTAAAAGTATACTTCACTTTTGTATGTGCACGTTTAAGCTGGGGACTGCCTCCCTGTGTGTGCGTATGAAGACTTCAGTTATTGTTAAACTCTCTTGCTCCTCCTGTAGTTACAGCCAGTGCATTATATTTTAAAATTTTACATTCCGGGAATAATGCAGCTTGATTTTTCTTGTTCCTTAAGAGGAAAGGGAAGTTGAGTGTAAGCAATCATCATTTAAAATAGATATTTTTTTTTTTATTTTTTTAATATACGTTTTTTAAATTGGTTTAGAGCTCATTACATGTTTTAGGTTTTGCATCTGGTGCTTGTATACTTTGAAATTTGTAAAAAAAAAAAAAGCTTAATTTAAAAATACCAGCCCTTAAGTGCACCTTGATAGTAGCCTGCATATGTATATGATGCTACGCCCTAAAGAGGAAACGGAGTGATTTCACTTTTGTGGAAAGGGGAAATGTGAAAGAGGGAAAATTTGTTCCCTCATATTACGTGGAGGCAGAGCTGGGAGTGAAATCAAATCTTTTCCTTGGTCCAATGCACTGGCAAACGATCACTGTGATAAAGAAGAACTTGGGAGCAAGTTGGCAAATGTGTGCAGAGGATGCTGAATGTTGGTGGTATTAAAATTAATAGCTTGTCTGTATGTCTCTCATCTTTTGCACTGTCTGTATTTTTTTTATTATTTTCATCTTTTTCGAGATAGGGAAGGTTACTTTTTAGGGTAAAGAATAAACTGCTGCAAAAGGGTGGAAAAAGGGTATCACCTGTAAGAGCTTTAAGGAATAAGCAGCTTCTTTAGAATTGTCGTACTTATATCCATGAAAGTCATAGTGGTTGTAATGAACAGTGGTTGACTGAAAGTTTAGCTAGCAAGCTGCTTAGAAGCTCAGATTAATATTACATTTGAGTGGAGGGTTTTGTCAGCTGTGCTTTCTGAACCTCATGTTTCAAATTTGCTATGTAAAAGGTAAAATAAGAATCTGACAGTTCTTTCTCACTCACATTTTTCTGTTTACTGTTTGCGAGTGTGTGTAAAGTTCTGATGCAATGACACAGCTGTTCTACTCAGTGTTTGCGATTACAATAATACGTCTTTGTTGGTGCCTTGTTTTTTTCCTTCTTCAGCCTCTGACAGTGACAGCGCCATCCTTAACGATTGCAGAGAATATGGCCGACTTGATAGACGGATACTGCCGACTGGTCAATGGAGCTACGCAATCTTTTATTATCAGGCCACAGAAAGGTAAGGAGATGTTTCGTTCTGGTAGTTGCTGTGCTTGTATCTACTGATAGATTATTTTGCATTTGAGTAGAAGACACAAGGTATCAGCAAAAAACCTCACTTGGGGGCTCTTGTCTTTCAGGGAGGAACCGTGAGGTATTTTTGTTATGAGACACACTGATAGTAAACGTCACTCCATCAAAAATTACTTAATGGCTGATAGTTTAAACTAGTTTTCAGTAACTGTTGCTTTACACTATTCTGAACTTAACTAGCAGATGTAATTAAATTGTAATTAAAGGCACTCCTAAGAAGGACACGTTGTCTTGAAATGTGATTGCCTAATATACAAGTTCTAATCAGAGAGGTTGGTTAGAATGAATTTGGATAAGATTCTGACCAGTGATGATTTTTTATAATTTCTGCCTGCCTTCTAGATACTCAAAACATCTCTGTTTACAAAGTCAAAACTTCAAGAGCAGTCTCATGAGCCTTTCTCATAAAATAGAACTAAAGCAGAAATATGTATTTTGTAGTGCTGATCAGTTGTTTTTGTAGCAACCCACAAGCCAGAAGCAGTGAAACCAGGGAGGGTGCTGGTACACCTAACTTTAAAGACAGAATTTTAATTAAATTTCATTAGAATTTCTAATTTAAGCCAGCTTTGATTACTGGAAAACACCCAAGCAAAGCTGCTTAAGAACAGAAATTTCTGTCTTCCTGAACTGATCTTTACTTCTGGAAATCAATCCCGCATTTTTGGTATCTAAAACAATGAATAAACTGTTTCCTTCTTCCCTATTTGTAACACAAGAAAGTAGACAAACCATCCCAGAAGGTCTCCAGTCTAAAGCTGAGTTCCTTTTTAGCTGTGCTTTTGCTTTTCTGTGCCACTGGTTTGCCCTGGTCTGTTGTTGTTTAAATGGGATAACATTATTGACATAGTTCAGGCCTTTCCCAGGTCCATACATAGCATCCTGCCTGTGCATGGCAGGAAAACAGGAAAAAAAGCTGAAACTTGGACATTCAGTAATGAAGAAATGTGATGTAGGGTGTTAGATGTTCAGACAGCACTTTGTAATTGTTCGAATTATTCTTAAATTTGCACCCTTAGTGTGTGTGACTAACCTTTAGCTCCAACACAAGCAACTTTGTTAGACTTTGCGGTAGTCATGCAACCTTATCTCCATACGAAGGAAAATCTTCCCTCAATGCAAACTCAGCTCTTCTAGCCAACCTGGTGCGCAACTCGGTGATAATGAACCATTGGCATGAAAATTGGATGCCAAAAGGATAAGCTAGCAGCAGTGATAATGCTAGTTAATAAACTAGAAATAAAATTGGCCTCACAAACCAGGATTTTAATTTCATTAGTCTATCCCTGTGAGCGATTGACTTTTGTGCCTCTTCTTTTCTGAAAAATCATAGTTTGGAGTTTGTTACAGTCATTATTCACTTCCAAAACTTTCCGTCTAATACCCAGTGGATTGGCTGTTTTTCAGCTGGAACTATAGTAGCCAAAGTTGAGCTTTTGAAACTTTTTCATATGTTGACACATTACCTCTTCCCACCTCTCAGTCTTACTAAGTTAATGGAGGACTCTGCCATCTGCTTTTTCTTTAGAGGCACTTGGTAAATCCAATTCTTTCCACTTCTGCACTGGTGGTATTTCGGAAGTTGGGTCTGTTCAGTCTACGTTGCCAGTGACATTGTCAGCTTGTTCCTCTCCTACAACAGCCTTCCTTTCCTTTTCTTTCCTTACCTATACATAAATGCTCTTAACTCCACAAAATACCACTGCCTGAGGATTTCCAGTTCCGTCATTCACAACAGCAACCACGGGCAGTCAAGGCCTTCGTCAAGTCTTACCCCTGTTCATCCAGCGTGCAGCCGCCGGAGCAGTGCGTTGTGGCATTGATTGTGCTCCAGTGTGTTTCCATTTCCCAACCAGTCCCTGCTCTGCTGCCCTCAACGCTGTTCTCGCCCAAGCAAGGGAACAGCTCCCACTCGAAATCTCTACAGGATTTACCGTGTCTTCTTCAATACTTACTTTTTCCACGATGCATAGAAGCAACTGCCGTCTTAAGATTAGAAGGGCACATGGCTCCTGACTTACTGCTGCTGTAGGTGGCAATAAATATTGGCCCACTCTGCACTTTTACTAATTCTTGACCTCTGACCTGATTTGCTTATCATTTATGTCTTCTAGACTCAGTGAGCTCTGTTAAGGACAAGATCTCTGATTTTTCTATATGTTGTACAGTACAAGGCACAACTATGCCTTGCGCCGTGGTTTGCCGGTAGGCATGAATGCAAAATCATACAATCATAGAATGGTTTAGGTTGGAAAGGACCTTGAAGACCATCGAGTTCCAACCCCCTGCCATAGACAGGGACACCTCCCACTAGGCCAGGTTGCCCAAGGCCATGTCCAGCCTGGCCTTGAACACCTCCAGGGATGGGGCCTCAACAACCTCTCTGGGCAACCTGGGCCAGTGCCTCACCACCCTCAAAGTGAAAAACTTCTTCCTAATGTTTAATCTGAACCTGCCCTCTTCCAGTTAAAAGCCATTCCCCCTCATCCTATTGCTACATGCCCGACTAAAAAGTCCTTCCCCAGCTCTCCTGTAGGCCCCCTTTAGGTACTGGAAGGCCGCAATAAGATCTCCCCGGAGCCTTCTCTTCTCCAGGCTGAACAGCCCCAACTCACTCAGCCTCTCCTCATAGCAGAGGTGCTCCAGCCCTCGGATCGTCCTCATGGCTCTCCTCTGGACACACTTCAGCAGGTCCATGTCCGTCTTACGTTGGGGATTCCAGAACTGGATGCAGTACTCCAGGTGGGGTCTCGCAAGAGTGGAGTAGAGGGGCAGAATCACCTCCTTTGACCTGCTGGCCACACTTCTTTTGATGCAGCCCAAAATAAATCAATGCGTTTAATGGAGTGTGTTTATTTGTGTGATACTCTTCTTGGTGTCATCTGCAAACTTACCGAGGGTGCACTTAATCCCCTTGTCCAGGTCGTTGATAATTAAGCAAAACAGGCCCCAGTATTTAGCCCTGGGGAACACCACTAGTGACCGGCCACCAGCTGGATTTGACTCCTTTGGAGCTCATAGCAATACTCAACATAGTAATTAAACGTTTCACAGAAGAGCGGTCCCCACCATGATCTGTCTTCCCAGATCCCTCCCACAGTGAGCTTTGATTATACAAGGCACATCAGAAACAAATCGTGTAGCAACTCCAGATCCAACAGATGTGCTTTCTCCCCTCTTTGAGCTTTCCCATCCCCTATTTATTGTAAATTTACATGTTTATTGCAAGTCTCCTCGTAAATTATCCTTCTTGATTACTAAAAGAACCCGTGGGTTTGTGATGATATCTGTCTCGCTATCCGTTAATAATCCACTTTTTCTTAATTTGGTAATGTTTAAGACCTGGACAGTGTTTGGCGTATTTCCATTAAGTTTGTTTTATTTTTCATAAATATTTTGATATATAGGTCCCTTTAGACCAATGTGGAAACTTTAAACTTAATATTCGTGTTGCCGTTATCACACTTAACTCTTACAGGCAAAGAGCACAAATGAAGCAACTGATAAAAACTTTAAATGATATTAGGTAGCTAAGTAGCTTTCCTGTGATCTAAGTCTAGTGGCTGAATTTAGTATTTATTAATCACTTTAAACAAGCTTTATAGTTAATTGCAAAATTGTCAGAACTCTGAAACTCTCCCCACAGGTGCCGCCCGGCAGCCCCTGCCCACATCCGGGCATGGACACCCCAATGCATATCCCCCCTTTTTTTTTTAATTGAACGTAGAATTGGGCAAAACGTTGTGGGTTTCAACTTGTAAAAACAACATACGCTTTTCCTGGAATTATGTTAGTAATGAATTTTAACCTCAGACCTACAAGAGTGCTGATGAATATTTCGTATTTTATTTGGGATATAAACTGTAAACAGCTGAGTACCGGTTTGGGAAGCACTGCCTGAAGTGAGCAGTTTGTATCCAGAGAGCATGGAGGCGTCTGTGAGATCAGCTTTAAAATGCCGTTTCAACAGTAGTTCAATGCGGACAGATTTTTCTTGCATTTTCTCCGGTGAAAGGGAAGGCGCCTCTAATACTACTTAATAGTAGTTTTTTATTTCTGGCTTCGCTTTTTTCTTTTTACATCTGCTTGCTTTTCCAGCTTCCTTCCATGTCTGGTCCTCCACTTGACACGTATCTCCAGCAGCCAGGAGAGGGATGCTGTCCCTGTGCCAGGTCAACATATACATCAGATTGTGGCTTAAGAGCAGTGCTGTGTGCTCCTTCCTTCTCCCCAGGGCTGAGCGTGCGTTGGCCACCTCTCCCACCCCTGCCAACCCAGAGGACAAAGGTCCGGTTCTGTTCAGTGCATGACAGAGCATTGCTCTGCTGCTAATGAGAACAAAATCTGTCGTGCCTCATAGAATTGAGCACAGGACAGTGAAAAGGAAGATGATCAGAAATAATGGGTATTTAGTTTCATTGGACCCATGAATGCTGCCTGTTTTTCCAACCAATTTGGGAACAAAATTCATTTAACTTGGGTTAGAGTATCTGCTTTTCTCTGTCCATCCGTATCATTTCATCTCAACGTTTTCCCAGCTGTCTTCAATTCCTTGCACCTTTGTCACCTGCTACTCCTTAATTACATGTTCATAGAATCATAGAAGGGTTAGAGTTGGAAGGGACCTTAAAGATCATCTCGTTCCACCCCCCTGCCATGGGCAGGGACACCTCCCACCAGCCCAGGTTGCTCAAAGCCCCATCCAACCTGGCCTTGAACACCTCCAGGGACGGGGCAGCCACAGCTTCTCTGGGCAACCTGGGCCAGTGCCTTACCACCCTCAGAGTGAAAAATTTCTTCCTGATATCAAATCTAAATCTCCCCTCTTCCTGTTTGAAGCCATTACGCCTCACCCTATCGCTACATGCCCTTGTAAAAAGTCCTTCCCCAGCTTTCTTGTAGGCACCCTTTAAGTACTGACAGACTGCTTAAAGGTCTCCCCGGAGCCTTCTCTTCTCCAGGCTGAACAATGCCCGCGCTCTCAGCCTGTCCTCATAGCAGAGGCGCTCCAGACCTCTGATCATCTTCATGGACTCCTCTGGACCTGCTCCAGCAGGTCCATGTCCTTCTTGTCTGATGATACTACTACTCTTCAACTAGCTATATAATACCACTTCTATTTGCATTCTCCTTATCTCACAAAACATGTAGAATGGGTTTACTGTTAAGATGGAGTCGGGATTTTGTTGTGAGAGATTTCATTACAATGCTTCCTTTATATTTCGCACCAATAGGAAGCTGTTCAGGTAAGTGGAGACCTTCAGGAAAAGAACGGGATTCTCGTTGTTAAAGAACTTTAATACTACATTGGAAAGTTAGAATTCTATCTTTCTCTCTTAGAATTCTATCTATCTATCTATCTATCTATCTATCTATCTTAGAATTCTATCTATCTCTCTTAGATCTTTTTTGATAGGTAGTAATTGACTTCAGCATACACAAAGCAGTTGCCACCTATATTTTTTGCTTTCTTGAGAAGTTGGGGTCTGTGTTTGCAGGAGAGAGAAACAAACTCATCTGCAGCTGAGGTCAGTACTTTGAACGTACGAAGCATTGTGGCCCTGCAAGTGTTATGAAATCATTCACTGATGTTTCTGAAGTCCCCAAATATGATACTGATGTGCTCTGCACAAAAAAAAAAAACCACCCCAACCTAGAGGAAACTAAAAGTTCTGAATTTAGAATACAATTTGAAAAGAGTGCAGTTAGTATGTGATAGAGCTACACGTTAAGCAGTGAGGAAAATGATTTTGAATAGCTTCTCATTAGTTGCACACCAGTTATTGCAATTTAAAAATACCAAATGATGAAGTTAACTTTGCAATTTAATAAGCTGCTTTTAACACAGAGGTTTGTATATTTCTATCGTTTCCTAAGTGTTTAAAAACAACAGACTATAGGTATGATTTACCAGTAACACACGTGATTAATCAGCAACATCTAAACCATTAAATACATTGCCAAATGTGGGAGTAGTGTTGAAATAATTAACAGTGGCATCATAACTTGGTGTAAACTAGTGCATGGGATGCTTTCGCAAATAATGATGACAGCTGGTGGAGATATGAGATAGAACTTCAGGTTCTTGAGTCTCCTTCGCAACCCTAGGGGTGCCCGCACAGTAGCGGGCATGACTCTGCTGCCTTTTTCGCTGAGTTTGATGTCCTTTGCCCCGTTCCATCCAGCGTGAATCCTCTATTGTCTGGGTACCTCCCCCCAGTCTTTTTATTGCCAGGCTGTCACCTTCAAGCATCCGATCTCATACTTGTCACTCCACTCTACCTTTCAGGATCTTTGCCTTCGTTTCCCTTCCCAGAAGGTATCGTTCACCCTAACATCGCAATAGCCTTCTCTCCCACCTCATGCTTCTTGTATAACCTTGCTGTCCTTCCTCTGCTCTCCAGTTTCAGGAACGTGCTCTAGTCACTTTGCCGAGCTGCTCTAGGTCTTCTTCCAAGTCACAGCTCCTTTTTCCCCTTCTTTCCTGCATCTTCCTTTTCAACACCCCCAACAGCCCTTGAGCTGCAGCTCTCTTACCCTTTCTGCACTTCGGTGGACCCGTTTGCTCTTCAGCGCCTTTAAGTACAGTTGAGCCTGTCTTTTTATTCCTGTGTCGAAACCCACTGGGAGAGATCTGACTTTGTAGCCTTGGGCTTGATTTGGAGCGTGTGCAGCCCAAGTCCAGTGCTGGAGTCTCCTCTCTGAGGAGGAATTTAATCTGTAGCTTTGAGGTTGTAAGAGCTCTGCTGAGCATGCCTGCACTGCAGTGGTTTTTTTTTTTCCCCAAAAGAAAACTGGTAGTTTGACTAAAATTAGGTAGACTTCCATTGAGATGATGAAAGGAAACATCTTGATACAATACCTATCTCATATAGGAAATTACAGTGAATCCTTGCTCGAAACTATGTAGGCCTGGGTGATTTCCAAAGGTTGTTTTTCTTAACATTAAAAGGTCTGAGCAGTCCCGTGAAAGTCAGCCAGCCAATCCGCGGCAGAAATTTAGCATGGAAACAATAGACCTGATTAGTGAAAGTACAGCCGAGTTGTAGGAAATGGAAAATGGATCTCTGAACTTCAGAGTCCATGTTGCATCGTTTATGAATTAAACATTGTTTCAAATAAACTTAAAAACAAACCTACGTTTTGAGCCAAACTATGTTGTTCTACCGTTAGACAGAAAAAAAATGGTAACAAAATACTGTAGTTTGCCATGTATAGCACGGTGTCAGGGTATTGGGCATTTCTCTACTCAGTCCCAAAATACGCAAAGGTGAGACTGTAGTTTTATAGGGTCTGGAAACTTCAGAAATTTTAACATAGGATAAGAACAAGCTAGAATTTACATTATTTTTGTGTAATCAATATACCTCGCCATTTCCTGAAAGTGTGGCTCTGCCGTTTTCTCTCAAGTCACTTTATCAGCACTACAGTGATTTAGAGAGTGATACCCATTTTAATTGCCTTTTCTCTCCTTCCCTTCACGCTTTGATCTACTATAAATCATTGGTGTTTTACTAAAGGATTAGTAACTTCCCCGTCGTCCTTCCCCACACGGACACCATGTGTCTCCTCAAATCCAGTAGGGAAAAAAAAGCTTGATGATGTACATCCAAGTTTTTATTATACAATACCATTATCAGAGGAAGACCAGCAAGGATTTGAAAATAGTTTACAAAAAGCCAACTTCATCTCTGGCTACTAAGCAACCAAATTTGAAATTAATACGATATGTTACATGCTTTAATGATTTATTTCAGTTGTCTTGCTTGGAAGTCCAAGTTGGCTTCAGTTGTTTTATTTATATGTCAGCACTTAGCATGTCTTGGAGATAAAAGGAAAGCATTTCTCACTAGAGAGATGAGATACTGTCATACCTTCTGCAAGGTGATTTATCGGAGTTATTTGTTAAGAATACAAAAGAACTTTTATATTCTGGATACGTTGTTCTCTCAGATAAGAGTTTGCCAAAAGGTCTGTATCACTGGTTAGAAGGAGTTGTGTTGGTACGCTGCTCTAAATACATGCCTAGAACAGACTTTTGAATCAACAGTTTCCCCGAGAGATTGTGATGATTATTGCTCCAGGCATGTAGATATTGCATATTGAGAAAGGTTATTTGGAAACTTGAATAAAATTTTAATCCTGTTTTCTTTTTGTTTACACAGAAGGTGAAAGAGCTTTACCGTCAATACCAAAGTAAGTGTTACACTTTCTTTTCTTATATATTAAAAAAAAATGTTTTGAAAAATAGTTTTGCTTAAGTGATGCTTTAGGACTTTTTATATGTGCTTAATTTTTATTGTTGCTTATATGTGCTTAATTTTTATTGTTGCTTTTGGATTCTAGGACAAATAGCAGGCGGTCATTAGGGACCATGGGGCATAAATGACTGACTGCAGCATTAAGCTATACAGATAGCAGAAATAAAATCAGAGGGAAAAAGCACATAATGCATTGAACATATTTGACAGTAACAAAAGAAGGATGTTTTGGAAAAAACTTGACTGGGATTCAGGCTGTTTATTTTGAGTCCATGAGTAAATGTACTTACAGGAGCGATGCTAAACAGTTTTTGAATTGCTGTTTCAATCTGTGCGTCAGTCTATGCTCTTGTTTTTCCTATTTGTCCCCTTTTCTGCTTATGTGAAATACAGAAAGTATTTTTTTTCTGATATCATAAAGCTGTCATGTCACCTTTTGTTAATAAAATTTCTGTAATGGGGCCAGTCTGAGTTGAGATCTCTAGGTTCAGTGTAATAAAGAATACCATTTACATAGCAAATACTTCTTAATCTGTTTGTTGGTTTTTTTTACATACAGTAATGTAGAAGAATTCTTCTGATAGTAACTGTGGGTTTGTAGAGAATGCTAATCTGTGTCAGGCAAATTGAGCTGCCCTTTTTTTCCTCTGGCTAGTTTTATGGTGATACGGTATCCGAGGTATGCTGAGACATGCTGTCTGCATCTAGTAATTCTTACGTAAAATATGCTGAGATGCTCTCTGCATTTTTCTCCTTCCCAAGCTTTAAGGTAAATAAGGAAAGATTTCTAATTTAACTCCGCTTGAACTAAGAATGCTTCTTATATTGTTGGAATTGGTATTCCATCACGCAGAGGTAGGCAAGCCGATTAATTCTTCCGGCTGATTCTCCGCACTCCTGGTGTCAGTGGCTCGGTCTCCGTCCGATGTGGCAAGCTGTGATGGTTCTCTCCCCTTTCCACATGCGGTTTCTTATGGTGGCCTCCTAAACTTCAGTCCTTTAACCAAGCCACTTGGGGTTTTTTTTGCTTTTTTTTCAATCTTGACTGCATTCTCTGTAGCCACGTTTGGACCCAGTTTAAAGCCACTTCTCATTGGATTGTTTTCCTTGAAACTTACCGGGCAGTGTCACCGCTATCCAGGAGCAGGAGATAACTGTTGAAAGACCAAATGAAATTTAGCAGTTTGTAATGTCTTATCGCTTCCTTTTTCCTTTGGGACACAGGGACCCTGCCTACTTTGACCCAGCCGCCTCATTCTGTTTCTTCCTTGATTCCTGGCAGGAGTCCAGAATTATTATTATAACTTTTTTAACTGTTGGGTGGAGTATGGGACAGTGTTCCTGAATCAGCAAGAAACTAGCAAGTTAGATACTAGTGATTGCTCTTCCTTCACAGGTCCTGCTGCAGTGCTCGCAAGCCAGGGTGCAGGAAGAGAGGAGTTAAAATGCAGGGAGGAAAAGGAAATTAAAGCTGTTGCTGGAAGCAGTAAAATCGCTAAACTTAGTGCTCACTCATATGGAAAAGGAAAGCTTGTCTTAAATAGATACAACTGAGAAACACAGAATAACTTTCTAATTACATAAATTGTATCCTTTTTTTTATTTGTAGGGATTTCTCGGATAAGGTTTGAAGGCAAAGCTTCTTCCCATTTTTGGGACAGTTTACCAAAACTGAAATTGCATGCTTGACTCTGTTTAAACAAGGGCTCCACGTATGCTCTTAGTCTGGCAGCAGAGGAATGGGCTTTTTTCAAATATATAAAACTACTATCCAACAGCATCTTGGATCTGGAAAGATTTGCCTTTGCCAGTTGAAATTCCAGATTTCTGAAAGCATGAAGGGCAGTACTCTCTTACCATTAAAATTGTGTTTATATATGTACGTGGAAAAAATTTGGAAGAATTCATTGGAATTTCTGATACTGATGAACATCTATACCTGACTACATTTAAATGTAATGTTTTTCTTCATTTACTTGACATGTAAAGAATTTAAAATTGTTGTACAGAATGAGTCATCTTACAGACGAAAACTCAATTCAAACTTTATTTCCAGTAGATAACAGAGAAAGTAGAAGCACCATCAGATTACGTACGTTGACAGTGTTTAGACATGCACAGCTTGATCTTCGAAGTTTGTAAAACTTCGGCTTTGTTTTTTCCTTTAAATTTCCTCTGTTGTTGTGAATCGGTATGCTAATTAAAACGGTAACGCATTCTCTCCGCTCTTACTCCCCCAGATGGGTTTGAAATGGTAGATTCCTTTCTGACTTTTCTCCCCCTCACAATCTGTCACTGTGGGCAATGGATTGGCCCTGCTAATTACAGGAGGTGCCCTGTTAGGATGAATTCCCGGTGTATGTGACCGTGAAGAATGTACAGCATTCAGCGATTCCAACCTCTGTTTTACAGGCTGGCCAACAATGAGAAGCAAGGAGTAAGGTCACACACAGTCTCTGTGTCAGGTAAGGCTCATAAAAAAAAAAATTAAAAAAAACCCAAGTTTATTTATAAAGCTAGCAGACGTTTAGGTAGATTTTTCACTCGCAGTTAGCTCACTTCTCGCTACGTGGCTATTGACTTTCCCAAGACCGTAGCTGTGCTGCCTCAGTACTGCAGTTTTTAAAGAGAAACTTTTTGCAGCCATCCTGTGCGGTGTCGCTTGCGAGAACAGCCATATCCCTGCAGTAACGCGGGGCCCGAACACTTCAAAGCAAGGCAGCTTGTCAGTATTTTCACTTAGCTTTGTAATGAAGTAGAATGTCGTGGGCTAGAACTGAAATTACCTGAGTGTGTGTTAATTATGAAGGAGCAGCTTTGAAAAGTGAAAATAGGCAATTAAATATTAATCATCGCTTTTCAGAAAGAAGAAACTTAATAGCTTTTTTTTTTTGTAGCTGATGTTTAGATCAAAGCACGTAGTTTTTGCTATTGAAAATTGCAAGTTAATTGAAGCATGAGCATGTGAGGTAATACATGTTGTTTCTCTAGTTTATAGGCTTGTAAGATTTCTGTTAGTTATTGTGGGTTGGTTTAAGTTTTCGTACTTGAGGGAGAACATTTTTCTTTTACAGAATCTCAGAGCAAATCCTTTGAGAGATTGATTCAGTGTCTCAGTAGGAAATACATTTCTAAATCCTTATACGTAATACATATTAAGGAGATTTTTCCATGCAAAAGTGTATTAATATTACGATGTGTTCCTATAGATTACTAGTATTTGGCCACAAATTTCAGGAACTGTCACCCAGTGGAGTGTCCACCCCTGACTCAAAGGAAGGCTGCAGCCCTACTTTAACAGTTAGGTGAGCGCTTAGTGGCAGATATTCAAAAAAACAACGTATTTCACACAAGAAGGAGGAAAGATATGTAGGTGTTTGATAAATTTCCTACTTTTCAGATGCCTTTCCCCACCCTTAACCTTTTTTTTAAAGGTGTTTGAGATTCGCCCCTTGGCATAGGAAGCGCAAGTAAACAGACCTTGTGCAAGAAAATAGATGAGAGGATCTGCAATTAAGATGTGCATCAAGCTGCGGAGGTGTAATAGAGCTTCAGCAGTTACTGCTACCTCTCAGAGTCAAATAGCAGCACTTCTTCCCTCCGTGCCTATCAAGCAAGTGGGGTAGATAAGGCAGACAAGCATGGTCAGGGTATTCTCTTTTGATTCTTACCTGTGTGGCTCATTTTAGCTGTTAGAAGAAGTTGAAATGTTTTAAGTGATTAGCGCTGTGCTTTTTAATCAATCCAATCCCACAAAAAGAGCTCATCTTCAGGACAAAAAAGTCCTATTGCCCTGCCACCTCCAATTTTCACCCTTTGAGGTTTTCTAAGAATGCTGATATACTTTTACTATTAAAAGCAATAATAAATGCTTATTTCCCTGCCTATAGCAGGGGGTTGGAACTAGAGGATCTTCAGGGTCCCTTCCAACCTAAACCATTCTGTGATTCATGATCCTTTATTGCTGTCACTTTGGCTTTGCAAATTTAGGTATCTGTTGCTTGATGCGTTATGGCTGAAGTACTCTTGTGTCTCAGAGCACAAACTCTACTGCTACTCTTTTGTAGTGTTTTGATATTAATGTAGGGAAGTTAGTTGTAATACCGCATAACTCTGGTGTTTAGGGCGTCACATAAAGGTGAACGATGGGCAAATCGGAGCTTTGCTGTAGCACCGCAGAAGAAACAGAAGTAGCAGCGCTGGGGATGAGCTGGTTTTTCAAGGGAACATCACGAAAGCTGTAAGGTGCAAAGCTGGCTTCAGATGCCAGAAGCAAAAGAATAAAATTAAACCGGAAAATGTCCTTCTTTCTTTCCAATACCAAAATCAAAACCATCGAGGCATTTTCCTTGTATTGTAGTAAGGTTTTCTATCTTTCCACAATGAAATCATTGCGCTTGATTCTTGGTTTTTATACCATGTTACAAACCACTGGAAACGCTGACATACTACTGGAGTGATTTAAGCCACTGCATTTATTATTCGTTCTCAAGGGTTCTTATTTTTAATACAGGTACACAGAACACTAGCATACTTTTTTTGTTGTTGCTGGTTTGGGTTTTTTTCCCCCAAAATTATTTGAAATGCATCGAGTGTGGCATAGATGTCAGTATTTTAAATTTAAACCACAGACAGATCATTGAGATGAAGGTGCATAATAAGGGTTTTTTCCTCAGGAGGTGCATTCTGTAAGAATCTCCGAGTCCCCCAAGGAGTCAACTTGTTATAAATGAAGTAATACTTCATGTGGATGTGAAAAAGTGTCACTCTTGTTGTCACATGTAACTGATCCATCAGTGTGGAACAACGGAGGCAACAGATGTACCTAATGTTCGGTTAACCTGAGAGTTACAGGTCAGGAGAGGCTGACAGCTGACAGCATCCCGTGCAAAGCCAGCTGTGGGTGACGCGGTCTCGGTTTGCGGAATAAGAGCTTTTCTCTGATGACATTTAAATGACTTAGAGCGAAGGGCTTCAAATGAGACGAGCTTTTATAACTTACTGACAGCTGTAACGTCCTTCATGCCTTTGATAGTTGAACTCAGAAATTAATTCTGCTGTTCGTTTCCAGTGAGATTGCTCCCCTTTGTTTAGTCCTCTCCCGATGCTAAAGCTAAATAGCAAAACTCTGAGACAGCCATTCGGCAGGAAAATTAAGCAGTCAGACATATTTACAGTATTAATTAAGTATTACCCTTAGTTCTAAAGGAAAGTTTCACAGTGAGTTCTCCACCACAATCTGGGGAAACCAGCAATAGCCAAAAACCAGTGTGGAACATGATTTGGTGGTCTAAAAGTTCAGGTATTTGTCTGAAGTTTTGTAAGTTTAAAAACGAGCCTGTTAATGAAAGATGCCTTGTCTTTCTTTTTGAAGTATTTATTAAAGTACCTTGAAATATTTCTGGTCTAGTGAAATGCAGACTTGTTCTTTCTGAGTGTTGCAGTATTCCAAAGCATACAAAGATAGAAGGTTTTTAAATACTCTCTTTTTTTTTTTTTTTCTTGCTCTAAATAAAGGCCTTTTCAAACTAGTGAAGGGTGAAGTTGGTTCCAGGAACCCAAAGCAGCACGTTGCTGGACCTGGGAGCCAAGAAATGTTCTCTTAGCGGCTGTGTGTCACTGAACCAGGTTTCACCACACACATCTTACTGCATGCTTCCGTTTCTGTTTTTTTTTCTGGTATTATTTGTCTGTCTTGCTTCTTTAAATTATGTGTTCCTTGCAGTGGGCACTGTCTTTCACTGTGTGCAAATAAGGTGCCAACCAATTTTCCCCCCTTTTTTTAAAGCATAGTAATAATCTTATCCCTCAGATTTTACATTTGGTGGGTGTGGGTTTAGAAATAAATTGAAATAAAAAGCCCAATTAAATATGAGTTGGATTTCATATTTCTTTGGTATACACCTGATGTTTTGGTTTAAGTTACTGTGATTCGCCGGAAGCAATTAGCGTTTTAACTAACAGATAGATAGTTCCAACTTTTATCTCCTTCTCCCTCTACTTCTGTGTCTTTACGTTAAAAAAGCATTCTTTGTCCTTAGCTGAGAGTGTACACTCAGCAAACAGTTAAGGCTGAACTATTTGCTCTGTGCAAATAGTATAGCGAATTTGTAAGAAGCAGTGTAGCCGTTTACTCTAATTTTATTGACTTAGATTTCCTGCTGTTTTGCTTGGAGTCACCTTATTAAAATGCTCTACTCTAGTCTAGAGGAACTTACTTTGGCCAGCAGTTTGTTTTGAAATAGCAAACATTAGCCTTAGTGAGCTGATGCACGTATTTCCTGATACACATATTTCCAAAAATAATAATTTACCTAGTCAATTATATGTTATAAAAAGTTCTTCATAAAATGAAATCAATAAAGCCTTAGTTTGCTCCCTTTTTACATAAATTCTGTCTGACACAGAGTTCTTTGGTTTCTCCTGCCCCATCCTCACTAACATAAATAGGACTAGGAAGGATAAATATACTTTTGCTTCCCTTGGCTAATCCCTGTGCCTCCTTTGCGCTAGAGAATTTTGTGGACGTGAATTTTTTTTAATCGCAGCTCAAACGTTACTTTCTATGCAGTGCTACAGAATATGACGGTTGAGGCCCACTGTATTGAACAAGCAGAATATTGAACCGCTCTTGGCAGCTTTAGGGTCTTGGAAGTGCGAGGTTTACCGTTGGACTTGATCTTCAGGGTCTTTCCCAACCTAAAGGATTCTCCGACACTCTTGACATTTGGATATTTAGGTACTGCTAAATCGAATACGGTGTTTGTGGAGAGAGAGCTGTAGCTGGAGAGATGATAGTGAGGAAGAAGATGAGCCGTCCTGCAGGAGCCAGCACAAGGCACGTGCCTGGAGGGGGTCCCGGTGCCCGCCACAGGGTTGGTCCTGGTTCAAAGCGGGTGCTGGTTTTGCAGCTTTAGTCTGGGTTTATTTGGTGTAGGTAATTGAAAGGTGTTTACAAATACAGTCGCTGTTTCAGATGTTTAGGCCGGCTGTTCAAGCCGTCTAAGTAACAGACCCCAGGACACTCGCCTTTAATAGGGAAATAGGGGTCTTAAACAGAAATGTGTTTGCCATCTCGTTCCCCAGCTGGCGCGGCCGTTGTTACTAACACAAGCAGCTTTTTTAAGTCGTAAGGGGCGTAGCTGTGAGTGCACGGTAATATGATGGCATAAATTTCTAATAATACTGATGTGCCATTGCCTCTCCATAGAGGAAAAAAAGAAAATTTGTTTGCTTGTAGTGTCTCTAAGAAATCATAACTGCATCCCATGGTTCAGATATTTCCAGTAATGCACCCTGCGAAGGAGAAATCGGATCTCTTGGAGAGAGCTTCCGTATAGGAACTGGAGGATTTTAGCATCCTGAAAGAGGAGCTTTTCCGCAAGTTTCCAGGTTCTGCCTGAGAATCACAGATTTATAATATAATATCATTCCGCTTAAGGCACATACTGTGGTTAACTCCTGATCATGACAGTGAAGTAGCAGAGTTCTTCTCTAAGGTGCTACTGATGCGCAGATCCTGACTTTGAAGGAGTTGCCAATTTAGTCATACCATTTAGCTCAAATTTCAATTTGAATGAAACAAATTCTCTTTGGAAAGAGAGAAGCATGATTTAAGTGAGATTTTTAGCATGCAGAAAAAAGCTATATCTTGTATTTCATCTGTGAGAGAGACTTCCAGTAGGTTACCTGGAGCAAATGGAAGTATGGCAGGAGCCACATGTCAAAACACAACAAACAGGAGAGAAAAAAAATAATAAATATATTCACCTGATTTCAGTATTACGCTTCAAAATGTTCTTAATGAAGATGTCGGCGTGTGAAAGGACCTGAAATCACAGGCAAAGCTGTGAGCAAGGATGGAAAGACAAATACAATTTTATCGAATCACTTCTGCTTGCAGAGCACAGTGGTCACTCTGTTCAGTGATTCCTGTGCTCAGAATGAAGGTCTGCCCTGTGCTCAACTCTGAAAGAGTTTCTTGTGTGGGATTTGTGTTTCCTCGTTCCATTTGAATTAGTTGGTAGGGGGGAAAGATGTTCTTTGCTTGAAGTTGTGAAGTCGGGTTTTTTTTTACATGCTCATTTTATCAAGTCACTCCAAAAAGACATAACTGAAAAGTGTAAGTAAATATTTAAAATGAAAACTTGTATCTTGAGCGCTTAGGACTGGGTCTGCGAACTTGATTATGTCATACTCCACAGCTCAGTCCTTCTGAAAAGGAAGACTAACAGTGTAGGCATAAATTCCATAGTTTTGCATTCAAATTATTAAGTAATTAGAGGAATATAAAGGCTCTGTACAGCTGTAGCTATGCCGTATGGTCACAGGACTGGGAGACATTCAAGCCTATGGTTTTTTACAGATTAATTTTACAAACCTTGAGCAAGTCATTAGTCTCCAAGTTCACAAAGTTACTTGCTTCTTAACTCACCCAGCTATTCTGCTAATTAATAAGATAGTTTAAAATACCCTCAATGCTAATAAATTACAGTATTTCAGATTCCCGTCGCAGTTGAATAGACTGGTGGGTTCTCTTTTTGTATTTTAGACTGACTAAAATGCTTCTTTTCATGCACAAGAAGACTAGAAAGAAGCGTGGTGACAGTCTAAACAGATTTCCTCCATTTCAGTGCCGAGGAAGTTCCGGCATTGATTTCATCAGTCTGTGGTGTTGGTTAAAGAGTTCTTCCCCTCCTACACTACTCATTTGTGATCCATTCGCTTGATTTGAGCAGACCCTTTTGCTTGGCTAGTAAGAACACTGTAGTATGACTGAAGAAACGTTCCATGCAGTATTAGGTCTGAGGTTTTGTTGTTTATGTGTAAACATCCTCGATGGGAGAACTGCGTAGTGCTCGTTTTATTTCAAAAGCTTGAAAACAAATAGATTTATTCGTTCTACAGATATCTTTTTTTCAGGCTTTTTCCTCAAAGCGGTTCAGGAATGTGGGACTAAAATAGAATGGGACATTATCAGTTTCAGCCCTCCAGTGTTGGTTATTTACTCATACAGTCCTAACGAGGAGCTCCAGCAGTAACTGCCCTCTGGCCTGGTCGCTTCCTTTCTGACATAACCTGTTGCATAGCAAGTGATTTCTTTTTTTTTTTATTTTAACACAATAATTTTTGTGAATACTTAGTATTGAGAAGAGGAACTAAATAAAAAAAAAAAAGAAGTCCAGTGCAGTTTTCAGCAACATTTCTGAGCTTTATGGGTATTTAGGTAGACAGCACTGGAAACCCGTGTGGAAATCCTTCCAAGTAGTATTCATTTCAAGCTCTCTAAGCTCCTGAAAAAGTGTTGGAACTGTTGGGTTTTTTTTTAACTTTTCAACTCTTTACCTAAATAAACTTTCTTTTCTAGCTTGACTTGAAGATGTAGTAAGTTTAAGGCAAAGCAGTCTTCCGTTTAGTCTGGCAGAATATTCGGACAAACTTTAGACAATAAATCATAAAGGCAAAGTTTGAAACGCAGAAGAGTTGGACTGTGTATCACAGGGCATCGGGACACGTACATGAGGAATTAGAACCACCTTTGTCGTTTGGTTGTGCCCTTCACATGAAATAGGTTAGTCAGGTTTCAGTCAGCTGCTTCTACCCATGGATCAGTGTAAGAGCGAACAGCATTTCGGCATTTCGAGCTTAAATTATCTTTGTAGCCTGAGCAGACAGGTCAAGAGTTGAAACAGCTCTTCCCTTTTAGACAGCTTGTGTTGCTTCCAGTGACTCTATACCTGTTCTTCTGTTTCAGTACGGAGTATCGGATTCCTTTATTCTCATTTCAGCACCTTTTCAGTAGACTCTTAAAATAGCTGCACTATTTTTTCTTTCCTTTCATACTATGTCTGAAGCTTTTTATGAGTGTTACCTCAGGTTTGTGTTAGAATGATAGCGCTGAAAATTGTGGTATGTGATGTGAGGAAGGTCAGTCTCTAGGAGTGCAGTAATGTGGTATACACAGAAATACTGATACAGTGACTTATGCAATAATTTTGCCCTCTCCTTGCACCTCGTTCTCGTTTGTAGCATTGAATCTGATTAATGTTCTGTCATTTTCAATGACATGTCGATTTTCACAATTGACAAATGGTTTCTTTTTGTTCAGTCACCCCAGCAGTTTTCATAATGGTGCTTTTTTGTGTAGGATACAATGATAAATCGCACCCACTTGTTTTAATTTTGGATTGAAATTGTACATGGTAGTGCGTTACCCATTAGATTTGCATGCGTGAAATCCAACATGCAGCCTCCAGATTGGTCTGTGATTGAACACACTCAATACACCTTTAAAAAAGTTCTGCACATTATCCCTCAAAATCTGGCCTCAAATCTGCACAGCTCTCTGTAAGATGGTGCTTTTGTGTAAGTATAGCTGCTTTGACGGTTGTTAGGTTTCCAGAAGCTATGAAAAATGTGTCGTTATTTTTATTAAAAGGTAATTCTCCTTTTCCATCCTTCCTCCACTCCTCCCACCACCGCCCAGTATGCTGCACCAGTATGCTGCTTCTGTAGTACTGGGCATCTCTTTTAACACCTGCACCTCCAGCCTGTGTAGCTGAAGGTGGCTGGACCTCGCTCGTGAGTTTTGACTATGAAAGACTACCAGCAACAAGATGCGGGTTTTTAGTTGCTTGGCTTTTTAAACCACATCTCACATTTCCTGAGGTAGAGGAGAGAGGGGGAAAAAAAAGAAAGCAGAGAGGACCGAACAGATAAGGAGAAATAAAAGGAGCGGCCGTCCTCAGGTTCATAGTGTTGTCTTGTGTCCTTCTTTCCCACCTTGCGAAACCAGTTGGGGCTTCTTTGTATTTTCTCCTATTCAAAATCTCTCCTCCTGATAAGCACTTTGGTAACTGAATGCAGTAGGGTGGCTGGGAAAGGGGACAGTGAGGACAGTACCATGGGGTATTTGCCCAGAGATCCTTGGAGAGCTGGAATATCCATTGGCAAGACGGGTCTGCACTGGGGATAAAGCTGCAATGGCAGATTTCAGACCGTAAAATATGTCACTGTTGTATTTCAGCGGGACAAAGAAACTGTGTTTTACTTTGTGCTGTGTAACCCTGCTACGGGAAATACTTGTTTTGTGTTAAGTTCTTTTAAGGGTCCAGAAAGTCAATACGTCCACGTTTAAATCTGGTGACTTCCCCTTAAATCAGAATTTAGCTGTAGCACAGTCTAGTGGAACTTAGAGGGGGAGCTTGCAAAAGCGGGTTACGCTTCTGGGGTAGACGATGTCCTTTGCGTTGTCAGTGGATGGTATATATAGTTGGCAAAAGCTGACTTTTTAATAGCTTCTGGTCTCACTTTTAAAAATTGAAATAAAGAACAACTTTGCTGTAGAAAGGAGTTTGAAGGAAAATACTAAATATGCTGTGGAGTTTTGACAACATTCGTATATCCGTTTACGTATGCAGAATTGTAATGTAAACCTTTACTTTTATGTTCAGTCGTTGTAGATGTTCTCTCCTGTCTCTTTTCTTTTATTTCCAAATAATTTGTTTCTGTTTTTCTCTTTCCTTTTCTTGCCTCTTTGTAAAGGAGTCAATCACTGTCAGCATAAAGTAAAGAAAGCTAGACGCTTTCTCCCTTTCGTCTTCTGTTCCCATGAGCCGCCGCCTAAGGGTACTGCACTGCTCTTTGTATAGGCTGCCTTATTAACCCAAAAGCTGAATATACTAATGCAGTTTACTGGTTGTTTTTTTTTTTACTACTTTAGCCTCAGGTAAACAGAGTTCCAAGAATAATGTCATTAAATTTCTGCTACCCCTTCCCGCCTTTTGAATTGGATTTTCGTGCAGTGTCACAAACTCGCTGGTCCCTGTTTTTATGGGGGACTTAATTTTAAGCATCATATTCTACAGTGACAAATACATTAATAATTTCAGTTCTACAGCTGTGCAGCCCCCGTATACCCATGGGGTTTTTGGCTAATACGTTTTTACTTCATTCTTGGACCCCTGATGCAGCATGCTTATGAATGAAATACAATAGCAACAATAAGCATCAGCTAAGATCACTTTGAATTAAATATTGAATACGGTGATGCTTTTGGCTGCATACCGGTTCGGCATTTGGTCTGGACCAGTTTGGCTTTGTTAGGGGTGAGAAGAATTGGAGTAATCGGTGCATTACTTTTACAACATTAATGCTCATTTTCCTTTTATTTATAAATAACGTCTAAAGTGCATCAGCTTGTGCTGTGGGTATTGGTGTGCAATAGGGCTGCGACTGTAGATGCAGAATATGGTGCTCATTTGAACGTCTTCCCAGTAGAGCTGCCCCGTTTGCCACTTGTTTAAATTTCAACTTTGTAGAACTGCCATATGCTTTGTATAATTAATACTTAGATGGTTCTATTTCTTACTCATGTCTTAGTGATAGCACAGGAGTGCGTTTCCTTTGAAAAGGATCAACTCTACTTGTCCAGAGTCAGAAGTGTATGTGCGAAGTTAAATGGAACTGACTCATCTGGCTGTAGGTGATCTAATTTGTAGTGAAGTATTGAATAAAACCAGAAATAGACATTTCTTAACACTCCCAAATTTAATTTTTGTGTAATTTTGTGTTAACTCTGCTTCATCATACAAGCTCTTAGAACGTATCTTTGTCCCTTGGGTTTTAGGTGAGAAGTCTTAAATTCTGCTACTTTTCTGGTTTCTCTTGAGTCAGGTATATAAGATAACTGCAGTCTGAATACTTTTGGATTACTCATGAATTTAATAGTATATTTTCCCCTCCCCCTTCTCTGTCCCTTCTCTCTCCCCCTCTGTTTTTCTCTTTCCTTGCATGCCACCTGGATCTGCAGATGAAATTAGTGGGGACGGTAATATGTTTTCTAGTCTGTGTGTTACTAACGTGCGATATGCAACCTTTATATCCGTATACCACTTATGCACATTTCAGTAATAAATTTTATACAGATTATAATATTAAAAAGCAGTCCGCTTGGGACGTTAGCCAAAAAAATATTGTGCTTTACAGGCTGTGCAACTAACGCTTTCTGCTAAACTGGAATTGAAAAAGGAGAAACTATTTTCAGACACGCAGGGCTGTGGCGTTGCATGCGTTTGCACTGAGAGTTCTGGCATGATGCAAAGAAGGTTTATAGGTTTGCAAGAGTGTCCATTCGGTTTGATTGAAATGGTTGTATCACAATTATTTTGGGGGGGGGTCAGCGAGTGAGATCAATGGATGTAACACGAGAGAAATGAGTCTACTGAGTGATGCTTTAAAGGCATGGTAGCATCGAAGTGCTCTGTAGACCGCTACTGCTCCTTGCATCCATAGAAGCTGTACAGGATAGATTAATGTAGATTGAATAAATGAAATCTAATCAGGTTTCAGCCACTCAAACTTCTAAGTTTAAAGACAGATTTTAAATGTTTTATTTCAAAACTTTGACATTTATTACAAAATATTCAACTTTTCCAGACTTTGAAAGTCTTTTTTTCTAGAAGATAATGACTTGCTATCCTCTGCAAACAAATTGGGGTTTGGTTTGGGGGGTTTTGTTAAAGAGTTTTTTAGCTGTTTTTCTAAAAGATTCCATCTGATGTTGGAAAAAAATCAAACTGCTGGTAGTGTACGTGTCTTTATTCTTATAAGTAGGAGGTACTAAAAGGGCATAAAAAGCAGTACGTAAAGGAAGGCGATAAGAAGAAATAGACAATGTCTTGTGGCCTTCCTGTCAGTAAAATGTAAAGGGGGTGTATAAATTCTCATCTCCTTTCTCTCCTTCAGATATAAGTCATGTAAAGGTAATTCTACCTAAATTTTCTTTCTTTTCTTAAACATTACAATCTCAAAGGCCATTTTTTCTGTCATAAATTCAGAAACTGTGTATCGGATACTAACCCTGCAACGCTTTTTATTGGTGCTTACCATCTTTTATAAATTATGGTCTCTGATAAATGGAGGAAAAAGTCATGAAAGGGGAAATATCAAAGAGGTGGTTAAAATCCTAGGTTACCTATTATGGATTTAATACACTGAGATATTTTTTTTTCTGCTGTTTAATAAGTGCATTCAGATTTAGTAAAGCTCAAATGGACTCGCTTACCTGTACCACCAACACTATCTTTGTCCAAAAGCGACCTACCTGTATGTCCATCTAGAAGAATTTAGGGTTGGCCAACAGGTGAAGAAGTTCAGTGCTGGTTTTAAAATGTGCGAGTGAGAGGCAGTAACGAGCCCTGCTTGTTAATATTAGTTTTACTAGGGTTATGAAAGGCCTCCGAGATAGTCCATCTCCTGGACACGCCGCTTTGTTGTGAGTGTTTAGCTCTCGAGACTGCTCTGCAGGTCCTTCTTCGTAAAGCAGCCTGGAGAGCCTTGCCCAGCTGAGTTTTGCTTTAGACTCCACGTGGGTTCTGGACTGTCTCGTAACAGACATAGTCATAGTCTTAGCAGACTTGGTAGTAGTCTCCTACTGTGCGACTCTCATCCCGCGGTAAAGGCTGCAAGTGAGAGACCTCAGTTGTCTTTGTTGCAGAACACTTCGAGCACGTCACTGTTCATACCTTGATTGAATTTTCTCTAATTCCCAGAAACCACACCAGACATGCATAGGAATTACTTTCTGAATTCGTATTATATATTCCTCTCCAGAGTGTTAAATGTGTAACAAAAAATATTTGTTTCGGTAATTGCATACATTTAATTTATTTGGATTGGCTACTGAAGACCCTTTTAGTTTCAGGATGGTTTTGGGCAATGTATCAAAACCGTGTAAAGTGCTCTGCAGTGTTCTGGTAATACTTTTATTATTAATTAACTTCGTTAATCTAAAATAGAGAGATGAACAAGCCAAGCCATTCATCACATTTTGTAAGCACTGTTCTGTAATGTAGTGTGACAAATGTTTTGGTTTTTTAAAGACCGGTGTGGCACCAGTTCTAGTTTCCAGACTTCTAAAATTCTTCTCAAATACGTTTATAATATCTTTCATTGAACCCATTTTTTTTAAATAGATTAAGAACTTTCGTGTATCCTCAAATATTAGCTTGTAACAATAGTTGATATATATCACACTTAACAAATGTTAAAAACACTTTACCACAATATTACAACGAAGCAGAATGATTTATCCCCATCACATTGGTGTCACACTAAGGATTTCTTTCAAATGGATTCTTATTTTTTAGATCAAACTGGGGCTTATTTTCTACAAAAACATTAGTTTACAATGTAGGGAGAAAAAAAAAAAACATACCAAGAAAGAGATTAGTGCCTCTGGAGTTTGCTGCCTGTTTAGAATTGTGCACTGTCTCTATAATTAATTGAGTTTTCATTAGGTGACTCAGTTTTGCTGTGTCCTAAATAGAAATTGCCTAGCAAAATTTTAAATGGCATGGAATTTCCTGATTCTGTTTTTACAAGACACGTTATATTGCTACAGGAGTTCCAAAGAGAAATAGCTTTGATTTTATTTAGGTAGGATAATAAAACTACATTTACTCACTGAAGCGTGTTGAACTTCAAAGGTTATAGTCAACCTGTAGTTTCCTAATTGTTGAATATTCCGTTTGTATGAAAATTATGCCTCTTGTTTATGTACGTGTATGATATTTAGGAGCCTTACTCTGGTTTCAGAGTTGGCTTGAGTTGGTTGAACTGAGGGCTGCTGCCAAAAGGGATCGTCCCATCCTTCTTTCCGGTCTCACTGCGGCTTTGTCCCATTCACCATTCTGAACCCATTCCTCGAGAAATGGCCAGGGAGTTGTAGGGATGTACACGTGCTCCAGGGCAGATGGGGAAAAAGGGGGAGTAAATCACGCCTGCCAGACGTGGCCCAATGTGCGGTCACTTGAAACCAACCCTGAAAACCACATACTGCATTTGAAATTACTCAATTTTGAGACCCTCCCAAGTTGGGGAGTAGAATTAAACAGCCTTGAAGTGAAAAATTATCTCACTCTTGCGGACTGGTTTTGTAAACTCCAGGGGAATTTATCTGACCTACGCACACTGGAAGTGCTTTAGAGCAAGAGAAGGAGCTCCTGATATGACTTGACACCATTTAAACCATTTTGAAAACAGATGATGTAAAAGTCATAGGTTTTAAACAGAGGAATAAATACACTTATTTTTCTGAAAATTTTGAGAAACAGTTAGTTTTCAAACACTGTCCATGAGATGTTGATTCTTGACAGCAAAACTGGTGGTGAATTACCACTAAATAAGCAAAATTGAGACTAATGCAAGAAAAATGGATGTAAGGCCAGAGTGTGACTTAAAGATCTTTATATTTTAGAAGGCTCTGTGGGAAACAACTCGCCTTGCCACACTGACAGTCGGTAGATGCTGCCCTGGAACATCTTTACTTCTGTTCTGCCTGTTTGACATGAAAAACAAGCAAACTATTATTCACACTTTATTGGAAGTAAAGGAATTTAATCTGTTAATAATGTTTTCTCCTTACGGCAGTAGAATTTGCTGTTAAAAAGATTTTAAGTCAACAGTTTAGATGGGTTTCAATTACGGAACTTGAACTTTTTTTGAATACAAATGAATCTTCCTTTTACTCCTTGTTGAATGCATCTACATGACGTAGTATAATTGGCACTGGGGTCATTATCATATCATAAATTATGCATGAGCAAGCTTTATTCATGCTGTTGTAAATGCGTCCCGAAGTTGGGGGTTGCGACACATCAGCCTTGATAAATTGGAGATGATATTCTGGAGAATTGTTTTCATCTTCTTTTCCCGAAACTCTTCAATTCCTCCTTTACAGAGACAGATGACTATGCAGAGATTATAGATGAAGAAGATACTTATACAATGCCATCAAGTAAGTACGGTAGTTAACCTGGGAACATTTCTGTCCGAAAGCTTCTTTAGTTTAGCAGGGACTGAACCTTATATTTCAGCCTTAAGTAATATGTGTGCAAAGAAAATATTCTTTATGATGTTTTGAAAACTGATAGATTCGGTGTTTTTTCAAGGTCAGGTCTCGAAGCAAATAAAACCAAATTCTCTTTGCTGCTGTCAGTGACTTCACAGTGAAATTCCTTTTATGTCTCAAAAGGTAGATTTTTTTTTTTTTGATTGATGCTGAACACAACACTTAAAGAAAGAACGGATAAGATTTCTGTAATAGGAGCAAACAACTTGGAAAGCTTCTGTGTATTGCTGTCTAACTGTATCTCACCCTCACTCTGTGACAGACTTGCTGCTCTCAGGTTCCTTGATAGAGGAAAGTCGTCTGTACCGCATGCAATTTTGTTAAAGATGAAAGACTTTAGGAACGAAAATAAAAAGTTCTCGTGAGTCTTCATCTTTGAAGTAAAAAAAAAAAAAAAAATGATGCATTAGCCACCACAAGGATTTTGTCTTATGGCATATTTGAATTATAATACAATCTTAAACTGTCGAGGCAAACTAATTTAATGTGGAAGTCTAGTGTTCTGATTTGAAAAGTTGTGTCTGCAAAATTACAGTTGTGTTTTGGCAGCAAAGGTTTTCTCTAGAAGTAGACAATCAATTGATAAGCAGACCTGCAAAAAGGTTGGGTTTTGTTAGTGTGAGAGAGGTGGATGGTGGTAAACTGGTACCATGTTCTGCTGAAGAACCATGGATCTACTGAAGGAATTGTAGAGTTTACCACGTGGCAGGAATGTTTCATGACCACTTTAGTGTTTACGGCATCGTTTCCACTGCTGTGGAAAATACTTGAAAAGCAAGAATATATGTTTTGAAAAACATATATATATGAACATAAATATTTGAAAAGCAAGAATATATGTTTTCCAGGAATAAACAATGTGTTTTCAATGTCTTGCAGTAAGTCACTACATGATTCTACTAAAATAATTGCAGGACCAAAAAGTACTGTGATAAATTATTTTTTTTTTCTTAACGTATTAACTTTGTGTGATTTTTTTTTTTTCCCTAATATTTTCATTTAAATTCTCATGGAAGTAATTACTTGTGGGCCCAGCCCTGAATGATGCTGAACTCTTAAGTATGCCTCCAATTCAAAGCCCATGAGATGGGCTGTTGAAGGGAAATTCGTTAAGTGCTTTGCTGGATTGAAGTGGACTCAAGTGTTCAGCTCTCAAAGGACTGAGTCAGTAAAGATCACAAGAACAGACCTGTGACTTCTGCTCGTGTAAACTTAAAATTGCATCAGTATATTTCTTAATTAAAAAAAAAATGTTAAAAAATGTTTGTCCTTGTCTTGATTTTAAGAAGCTTTATCTAAGTAAGCATTTGATTTTTCTCTTAATTGCACTGCAGAAAGCTATGGAATAGATGAAGGTAACAGGAGACCCCTTACCCATCCCCGTATGCTTGCAATTTGGAATGATGTGGAATTTTTAAGTTTACTATTCACTTTCATTTAATAAACTTTATTTATTTATAGTTAAACTAGTTAGCTTTGGGATTTTAAAGAGGAAAATGCAGTACTTAAAAAAAAAAAAAAGAAATTAAAAAGGCATTTATCGCTTTGTTATCCAGCTCTAGGTGATGTTATTTCTGTAGTGTTAACAAAATCAAAATCATCAGTTATGACGTCCTAAGCTGGTTGATTATATTTTTTTCTCTGAATAATACAAGTAGAGGTGAAAACATATACTGTACATGCTTTTCTGCTATTCCTGAAGTATTTTGCCATGTCTGCTAGAAATTAAATTGCAAATGAAGTGATTCAATTGCAATTGATTAAATGTTTTGCTGAAGTACTGAGCCATTTTTATCAGTAATATTCTCGGTCTGTTAAACCACGACATTAACAAAATTGCATAAGTCCACAAAACATCTCAGTTTTACTTCAATTACACACTGATAGAGGTGTAGTGCGCTCAAAATTTTGCTCTTTCATTTTATCTTTATTTGCCATGCTCTTGTTTCTGTAGTTTTTTCTTGCAGTTACCTCTTTAAAAATTCTCCAGGCTCGTTTGGTGGTTCCAAAATCTAAAATACCGCATAGTGGAGTTCTCTTAAACGTATAAAGCGATGTGTGCTAAGGCTGTATTTAATATAATCGGTATTGCCCTAGGCTATTTGTATTGTCTTTTACTAGCTACAATTAAGAAGGATTCAATTATGTCTACTGCATTGAAATAAATAATGCATAGTAGTTCATTTAGCAAATTAGATTTCACAATTCCTTTTTCATTGCTTTGAGTCAAACGTTTGTTTAAGCGGTTTCCACTGTGCATATACAGCATTTTTATAGGTTGGTGTGCAGCACATGTTAATCTTAGTTATTCATATGTGAGACATTTGAGTGACTTACTTTGGGTTTTGTATCTTGTGGATTATTTCTTTGCTCTTCATCCGAAATTTGATATTTTAAGTGCATTATATTCTTATAGCCAGAGATTATGAAATTCAAAGGGAGAGAATTGAACTGGGGCGCTGCATTGGTGAAGGACAGTTTGGAGATGTACACCAAGGAGTTTACATGAGTCCGGTAAGCCTCACTTCCGAAATAAAAATGAACAAACAATAACACCTTTCTAGGTAAAAAAAATACAAAAAAAAAAAAAAAGTATTCTTTAGATGTCTTGGTCTGAGTCTTCCAGAAAAAATAGAAATCGACTTTGTGGTTTATTTTTTAGCATAAGCAGCATGTAGAGAATAAACCCCATGTTTCAGATAAGTATAAAACTAGCTCCGGAGTAGTTTCGCTGCTCCTGTACCCCCATTTCTTACAGCTTGGGAAAGCAATCAGAAGAACCGAATAAATTACTCAGGTCTGTACCAAAGCGGAGTCGGAATTAGCAGTCATTGCTTTTAACCCCAAACACGCACTTTATTCTTTATTTTGAGCGTGTCCAGGCATGGTACGCACGCGTCCCTTTGGCCGTACTCCCTACTGAGCGTTCAGTGCTTGAAAACCTTTTCCGAAATTTAAAACAGTATTTACGGGTGTTCAGCCTGACTTGGGTTTAGGTTCAGCGTTCAGTGTAGAAGCTGCCAAGTGTGTCAGAATAAGGTAATCGAACTGAAATACAGAGAAGACATTTTAGTCTGTTACGCTGGAAGGGCAGTAGCCTACAACAGAGGGACAATAACGTTAAAGGAATGCATCCGTTTCTCCGGTGAGCATCTCACCAGATCCCTCACAAAGCAGGTTGTATGTTAATAAAGTTACTACTTTTTCCTGAAAGAAAAGTGACAGAATACTTGGGCACTGAACCAGCAAAACCCCAATGCGCAAGAGTCACCTTGGTGAAACCGGTGAGGTTGGTGGGACTTGCGTAATTTAGACTGGTGCTTATGTGTTTTTGTAGCCTGCAGCTAGAAAAATTAAGATTATTGCAATGTAAATGGATGAAAAATTAAGTTTGTGGGGAAAAGCAAGAGAAAGCTGGAAAATGATTTAATTTCAACCAGTGTTGAGCTTATAATAAACTAATTCTGCAAGTGTGAAATGAAGATTTATTTCTCATTTGAAGAAATTAAGTGTCTGGGTTTTCGATAGATGAAGTAATAATTCATGTGGACAACAATCTAGTTCTAACTTCAGAACTGGTGTTTCATAGAAACAGCTGGTTACGCTCAGCGGATTAAATAAATAAATCTTTAATGCAATATTTAAGTAAATAAATAAGGATAAATGTTATCTATTTCAGACAAGTTTGAAGTCTGCTCTGATACCTTCATTTAGAAAAGCAGATCTGATATACTTTACGTTAAGGGAGATTCTTATTTTTCATTTAATTCTGTCCAAGTTAACAGGGGTGCTTGAGGGGTAATGTCTCACTGAACTTGGGGCACAGTGGATAAATCTAGTGCTCTGTAAAACCAATTAAAGACCCCTTTTCTTAGGGACTGTTGTTTTGAAAACGCTGTCTCTCTCTGTTCTTTTTCTTGAATTGGAAAACAGATTTTATTCAGTCATCCTGTGCCTAGTATGAGTTTTTTAAATGGCAACCTGCTGATTACTTTTCTTGATAAAATTTTGCTACTTGTAAGACACTTGAATATGCGAAAGGAAAACAGAAAGGTATTCTCATTAAATTTTAATGTACTAGTCATAGAGCGTAACTTCCACTTTTGGAAGAAATCTTATAACAGATACAAGGTTAGTTACAATAACATGATAGCATTTCCATCCTTGCGTACATTCAGCTCACCTGCAAAAACTACAGGGAAGGTTTCTGCCCCCTTGTTCTGCTAGCTCGAATTTGAATCTGAAAAATCTCATTTATCCCTCTTCGTTGCACTTGTAAAGTTCTTCTTCTAGTGACAGCGCAGCATCCACCTCTTCTCAAATGCTGCTTTCTACTAGGTATTCCTGAAATATCACAACCAGTCTGTATTTGTAGGATACTGAATGGAAAATGTATACATGCGTTCAGGATCCTGTTGCTCCGATGGAAGCAACTCAAATAATACTGTCTTTGAAGGCTGATTTAATGTGAGATTAATCCAAAGGTGTCATTTAAACAAAAAACACCAAAGGTGTTTGCTGCTCCGTACATAAAGTGTTGCCAGTCTAATATATCCTCACTCTTTTGTCTCCTTATCCAAAAGCAAAACATCAGCAAAACCCTGATATCGGGCTTTTCCCTCTATTTATTTTGTGAGTCTTTGCTGGTTGCGGGCACTGAAACTCTGCCCTTTGGTGCTAATGTTGGTTCTGAGATGTTTCAAAAACTTTATCGGTAACAGCAAGAGAAGGATTGCTCTTGCAGGCCTCCAGGGGTGTCAGCCAGTGCTGATAATTGATTCCCGATTTCAGAAGGGAATAAAATCATCTTAAATTACCCCCAGTTTTTCAGTCACCTTAGGGGAATGTTTATGGATGAGAGAAGGCTTTAATCAATATTTTCCTGCAAAGTCCTTGAAGAGCTATGTTGTGAGTACCTTTAAAAACAGACATTTAAGCCTGAAAAAAATAGAAATCTCACTCTAGTTCTGATCATGTTTGTGTGTAAAAATAGGTTTAAAATAGAGCAAAGATAGAACGTAACTCTGTGTTACAGGAGAACACCCCTTCAGCTCTCACTGGCCTTAAAGGTAGGTGAGGGCATCCATTAGCCCTGTAGCCTTTCAGGGAAGGGGTCGCTTGTAATCTTTCCATTAAACAATGCACAATTCCCAGTTTCCCAGTCGGAAGGAAGCCATACTAGTCCTTGAGTGGGGCCATACCTAATGTAGGAGCTTAATTTTCAAACCCTTCAGCTGCTTTCAACCCATTGAGAACTTGTACGAGTGACATCTGAGCACCATGTGTTACTGTGGGGATACGCTGTGTCGTAAAAATGCCATTTTCTGAGTAAGTTGCGGCGTTTGGAATACTAGTGAAGCTCAAACGCCTAAAGCTGCTTTTTCGGAGAAAAACCGCCTCCGCCTGCGGTTTCTCTGTGTTGTCTGTAACTTATGGAGAAAGGGTATTGGAAAAATACACCGAAAAACACACCAAAGCAAGAGAAGATGAAAGATGCCGCCTGAGCTAAGGGGCCTCCTTTGGGCTGCCTCAGTGCTTCTCATTTTTCAGTATTCAGAGGATAAGCAATCAGCTGGTAAAATCTGTTTCTGATTTTGAATACATGTGTTCTGTTTAACTCGGTTTTAAGCCCTTGATATAACTGATGGTGAAGCTAATCTGTAAAATTTTTGGTTTACTCGCCTTTGTAGTTGGAGCTCAAAATTAGAGCCAGTCTTCGCCCTGCAAGAGCTACAAAGAGTCCTTTATTCGGCTTCCCAGGTTGCTTGCTCGCATAAGCCAAGTGTGGGGTTTAGGCCTATATGTTCTTGTTTCCTCTCCTTTTGCTAAATATTGGCAGGCATTTACCATCCTCAGTAACACAAAACCTTTACGGTACTATTCAGTTAAACTTAACTATCTTTTGTCATAATTCTTGTCCAGTTTAACAGTTGAAAATGGAGTCAATATTTCCTGGGCACATTAGATGTAAATTGTGTACACTGGGTGTCTCGATTATAATAATACTTCAACATTGAAGCTTTCAAAATGTAATTTCTTAACTACAGATATTTTAGTTAATAGTAATTTCCCCTAAAGCAGTTTTGCTCGAATTTTAATGGTCTTAGCGTTTGGTGGGCGGTATTTGGCAGGCTGTATTTCAGTTATTTCTCAATAATGTCTTTCAGGAAAATCCAGCTATGGCTGTTGCAATCAAAACATGTAAAAACTGCACCTCAGACAGCGTTAGAGAAAAATTCTTACAAGAAGCCTGTGAGTATTAAAATACTTCTTTTGGGGTCGCTTCTGTGACTGGTCCTTGCAAAGACCGCAGCCATCTGTGCCAGAAACTTCTGCTACTAATGTAAATCTTGTTGTTAATATATAGCATGACCTTTTTCTCTCCTGCAATATGTGCCAGAAAGACTGCTTTACATCCTCCCATTGACCATGTATATTACTGTATGTGAGGGGTTTGATTTTTCTGAATTGAACAGGGATATCTGACTCCAGTAAGGCTTCAGAAACAAGTTTTGGAATATTTCAGATCAGAGATCTGATCCTCTATTTCCTTCTTTCTCCTTAATGAATTAAAAAACACCGCAGCACTTGTTTCAGTTTATTGCTTTAGAAGGTTAGGTGGTTGTCTTTGTTAACAAAGTTGCTAAAATTATGTCTGAGAGGTCTGTTTTGAAAATTCAGAAATAAAAATTATGATAGAATAAACCAATTTTCTAAGTAATTGCTCGCAAATACCACATTCCCTAAATGGTACATTTCATACATGGAGGAAGGTTTTTTGTTGAGATGAATACTAACAGAAAACTTCTATAAGAATGCTATAGTTACTGATTTCTCTGCTGTTTGGTTTTGTAAGCAAATAAGATAAGAGACTGAGGCCTTAATTTTTGCCTATTATCCTCTGCTATTGTGTATCTGTAAATCTTGTAAAGGTATTGTATTATACCAATAAATTATTTGGTTATGGCCAGATGTTACAGTATACTTTTATTCACTATTCCTTTGTTCGAGGATTTTTTTCCTAATTGTTCAGAAACTCTGTGTTCATAGCTTATGGCTTCTTATTTTTGGATGTCAGATTTTTCTTAAATTACTATAATTTTTTCCATTACATTTCTAGCTGTTGGAAAAGTAAATACCGTTGCTTATAGTAATAACCTAGCAGTGAAAGGTAGGCTGCTGTCTCTTAACAATGTAGAAAGTAATTGCTCATTGAATGCTCCTTATTATGCTTTGAATTTGACAGATTAGGAAATGCCAACGTAGCAGACAGATAAATAGTGCTTTTCAATTTTGATTTAATAGTTTTGCCATTTCTTCTTTCTTTTTTTTATTCTCATTCCCATCTGTTACCTTTCTCTTGTTTGCGTTCAGATTGCAAACTCTCTCAGAAGATACTGACTTCTGATTTTTACTCTCGCAAAGGCGCAAATACAATATCTGGAGAGGCAGAGTTGGCTATTTCACTGAACCAAAAAATTTATATTAGGAATATTAAAATATATTTGGGTTTTAGTTGTTTGCTCATGGTGGAGTTTTCAGATTTAGTATTTTTTCTTGCAAAGAGGAACATCTCAGAGTAAAAAGTAGATGAAAGAAAATGTTCTTACGAGCAGCATCTGTCTGTTCATTCCTGCCCGCTTTTGCATGGCGGTGTATTACTATTAATGCATTTGCATACGCTAAAATACAAACCACCTGATTTTTGTTGATCTTCCACTGGCTTTTTGGTAAATTCCTGCTTTCTGCAAGTAGTTTGACCCTCTTGCCTCTAGAAGCTGGATGGCAAAATGATATAATAACTCTACGACATTCCTGAATTTGTGAGTTTGTCAGCTAACGCTGATTGAATTAATTTCTGGGAAGTACTTTCCAACGGTGATCTATTTTATGTTTAAACCTGGTAAGACAATATGATATAAACTATTTGTGTTATTTGCCTTTCTGTTGCTTTGATAATTAAAACTGCATTCATTCTTCATTTTTACGTCAATGAAGAAATATTTTCACGTTATAAAACATTGCGAATTGCATTGACTTAGATTAGCACAAGAGAACCCTAAAGCTGAATGATTGGGGTTTACTTGGAATATACACTTCACTTACCAAGATTTTAATACTAACATTGGGTTCAAATAAACTAGTTTAGCAATGCATACTTTTTGAAAGTGTCATAAATAACGTCCTTCTCTGAAATTCCATTTACTTCAAAAAGGAAGAGGGGAATTGAATGATTTAGGAATCTACCTTCAATTCTAGGTAGTATGTCAGCAGTTGTTATTGCCCATTTGACATTTCGCCACATTATTTATTCCTTTTTATTAATGCGTTAAGCTATGTCATTAATAGGGATGTTTGTCTTACTGTTTTTTTTTCTGTATTATTCATAAAACATTAATATTTTAAAGAATATGTTATCTTAAGTTTGCCCATATAAGTTTCTTTGCAGGAAAATATGTTATTGAACTATTATAACGCTAGGTCTTATAAACATCATTGTCCAAGGGTTTTTCTTGGGATTTGTGGTGTTGCAAGATGTGTTGGTTATACAGCTGCTGTGTGCCACTGTACAGAAGTAGAATTCAGAGCTCATCAGAATAAGAATCCAAAACCACCTGCTGGTTCTGAATTGCGATTAATTAAAAGCCATAAAGTAATGGGTTTTATTCTTGTTCAGTATATGGCGAACTGAAACAGACTTTCCAGTTTGGTAATTACCATGTATTTCTGTTGACACTACGAGCTGTAAATGTGCAAAAGATACTACTTTATGATTAAATTAAGGATACCTGTCAAGATTAAATTAAGGATGTTTGTCATGCATATGTTGGAAGAGAAAAACTTAATCGGATGACCGATGTTTCATTTAACTTACCAAACACGCATCCCTGAAACATTAATAAGCACGGTGAGCAGCTCCAGTGCCAGCACGATCCGGAGCGGAGCAGAGGATCACAGTGTACAGGGGTTTTTCCTGAACCGGGACAACTTCAGGGTGGTGGAGAGAGCTGCCAAGAGCCAGCAACTGTCATGAGTGGCTGATGAGGCCCGGGCAGGGCCAGGAGTGACCGTGGCCGACCCCTGCACCTGTAGAAGGCAGTCCTTAGGGAGCGCTAGTGACAGGGGTGGGCAAACAGGGCATGGCATGGCAGTTGGCATGGAAGGATGCACAGGGAGGTTGGCCTCCAGCAAACGGGCTGTTTTCTTCTGGGAGCCAGACAGAGGCAGCCTCCTGTGGAAACAAAATGGTTTCCACCCACTGCAACTGCAAATCTGTGACTGAAATGCAGGTGGAAGTGATAAAACCTCCCTGTGTAGACACCTACACCCAGACTGACGCCCCCCCAAGAGCTGACACAGCTGCCCAAACCCAAAGTTGCATGGAACTCCAGAACCTTGAAGTCCCCCTAGGGTCCAAAAGCAGAGGTGGATGTCATGGGTGCGAGTGTGCCTAGCTGGAGGAGCTCTTCAAGCAAGTGGCCATGTTACGAGAGGACCTTAACAGGCAGCGCAGACCCCAGGCATCTAAGCAAGAGATCGGTGCGTGGTATTGTGTACTGTCACAATCTGAGTGACAGCCTGGCCTTCAGACTTCGGAAAAGGAAGGTGAGCTTGCTTCCAACCCTGAGGTGACAGACTCAAACTCAGGAGCCAAAAGAGACTGGACTCTTATCTCTGCTCAGGGCAGGAGAAGGAATCTTCCCCCTGAACCACCCCTGTGTAACAGGTAAAATGCCCTGGGACTGGAGAACGAAGGCAAGACCCAGGAAAGGCCAACCGTGCAAAGTTGGTCCAAGCATCCACCTACATTAGAACCGGTACCAGCAGAAATGTATGTCAGGTGTTAGTAATTGGAGACTCCTTGCTAGGAGGCACCCAAGTGCCCATCTGTTGCCCAGACAGTGTCTCTAGAGAAGTTTGCTGCCTGCTGGGAGCTCACGTCGGTAATGTCATGAAGAGGCTGCTGAGCCTGGTAAAGCCGTGGACTATCACCCAGTCCTACTATTCCAAGTAGGGTCCAATGATGCTGCAATGAGGCAACTCAGAAATATCAAAAGAAACTTTATGTCCCTCGGAACAGTGTTAAAGAGTTCGGGAGCACAGGTGGTATTCTCCTCTATCCTCCCAGTCAGAGAAGGGAGTTTGAGAAGAAGGTGACAAATTGAACAGGTGAATGACTGGATGCATAGCTGGTGCTGTGCTCAAGTCTCAGCTTCTACCATCTTTGGCATACCTTCAAGCCTGTTGACAGCTGACGGGGGTCAACTGACCGAGTGGGGCAAGAGCGTCCTGAGCAATAGGGTGGCTGGACTTACAAACAGAGCTTTGAACTAGATTTAGTGGGGGAAGGGGATGATGTTCTAAGCGCTCGAGAAGAGCCAGGGGCTGCTGAAGCATTAAGGAAGCAACAGGGAAACACCTGTGAATTGCCTCAAGGGAAATAGGGTGAGCTCCTCTAAAAAGTGTGGCTGATAGCCCAGCTGAAGTGTCTCTATACCACTGCATGCGGCATGGGAAACAGGAGGAACTGATAGCCACTGCTTGGATGGAAAACTGCAACCTGATTGCTATCACATAAACTTGGTGGGCTGAATTGCGCGATTTGAGTGCTGTGATTGACAGCTATAAACTATTCAGAAGGGACAGGCAAGGAAGGAAAGATGGGAGAGTTGCCCCCTGTGCCAAAAATGGGATTGATTGCATGGAGCTATCTTTGAAGAACAGCAGTGTGCGGGTTGAGAGCTTACGGGCGTAAATTGGACACCAAGCCAACAGAGGAGACTTTCTGGTTGATGTCTACTATAAGCCACCCGACCAAGAAGAGGAGGTTGATGAAGAGTTCTTTCTTCAACGGCAGGAAGCATTGTGCTTACAGGCCCTGATCCTGACTGGGGACTTTAATCACCCGGACATCAGCTGGAAAAGCGACACGGTGAACCGCAAGCAGTCCGGGAAACTACTGGAATGCATTGAGGACAACTTCCTAGTACAGGTGATGGAGAGCCCAATCAGAGGAGAGGCACTGCTGGAAAGAATTTATCAGAGAGGTCAAGATTAGAGGTAGCCTGGGCTGCAGTGATCATGCCCGAGTGCAGTTCTCGATCTTAGAATCATAGAATCGTCTAGGTTGGAAAAGACCTTTTAAGATCATCAAGTCCAACCATCAACCTAACACTGCCAAGTCCACCACTAAACCATGTCCCTAAGCGCCATGTCTACATGTCTCTTAAATACCTCCAGGGATGATCACTCAATCACTTCACTGGGCAGCCTGTTCCAATACTTGGTAAGCCTTTCAGTGAAGACATTTTTCCTCATAACCAATCTGTTCCCTTGGCGTAACTTGAGGCTGTTTCCTCTCTTCCTATGGCTTGTTACTTGGGAGAAGAGACTGACCCTCACCTCGCTACAACCTCCTTTCAGGTAGCTGTAGAGAGCAATAAGGTCTCCCCTCAGCCTCCTTTTCCCCAGACAAAACAACCCCAGTTCCCTCAGCCACTCCTTGTAACACTTGTGCTCCAGACCCTTCACCAGTATTATTTAACATCTTTGTTGGCAGCACGGACGGTGGAATTGAGCGCAGCCTCAGCGAGTTTGCGGATTACACCAAGCTGAGTGATGTGGTTGATACTCTATAGAGGGAAGGGATGCCATCCAGAGGGACCTTGGCAGGCTTGAGGAGCGGGCTTGTGTGAACCTGGTGAAGTTAGCAAGGCCAAGTGCAAGGTCCTGCACATGGGGCTGGGCAATCCCATGCACAAATACAGGCTGGGCAGAGAATGGATGGAGAGCAGCCCTGAGGAGAAGGACTTGGGGATTAAAAACTGAATATGAGCTAGCAATGTGCAGTCGCAGCCCAGAAAGCCAACCGCATCCTGGGCTGCGTCCGCAGCAGCGTGGCCAGCAGGGCGAGGGAGGGGATTCTGCCCTCTACTCTGCTCTCATGAGACCGAACCTGCAGTACTGTGTCCAGCTCTGGAGCCCTCATCACAAGGACATGGACCCATTGGAGCGTGTCCGGAGGAGGCCACAAAGCTGATCAGAGGGCTGGAGCACCTCTGTTATGAGGACAGGCTGAGAGAGTTGGGGTTGTTCAGCCTGGAGAAGAGAGCGCTCCAGTGAGACCTTCTTGTAGTCTTTCAATATAGAAAGAGGACTTATGAGAAAGGCAGAGAGAGACTTTTAAACAAGGGTTGTAGTGACAGGACAAGGGGTAATGATTTTAAACTGAAAGAGGGTAGACTTAAATTAGATATTAGGAAGAAATTCTTTACTGTGAGGTACTGGCCCAGGTTGCCCAGAGAAGCTGTGGCTGCCCCATCCCTGGAGGCGTTCAAGGCCAGGTTGGACGGGGCTTGAAGCAGCCTAGTCTGGTGGGAGGTGTCCCTGCCTATGGCAGGGGGGTTGGAACTAGAGGATCTTCAAGGTCCCCTCCAACCTAAACCATTCTGTGATTCTATGATTTGTATGTCTTATTGCATAAAATACACTGTGACTTCACTGCTGAGACCGAAAAGTTAAGTCCATCGAAAAAAAATGAGGTGTGAATGTAGTGATTAAATGAGACTTTTGTCCATGCCATAAATTGACACACATTTTTCCCAGACATTAAATTAAACATACTTTTTTCTCCTTCCTCCTCTTCCAATAGAAAGGCACAGGTTCATTGGCCATGCACTGGATTGGTAGGTCATTCTGTTAACTTATGTTATGCTCAACCAGCGCAGAAGAGCAGGAGAACCTGACTTGGCTTGCACCTTCCACAGCAGTTTACTAAAGCAGGCAGTGCTTTATACTGCCCGCAGAACCTTAAATGACCAGACGTTATTGCTTCCAAGCAGTTGTTTCGAATCCTGCAGAACTGTGGTTGGATTTTCTGGTTATAAACCAAATGCTTCTTTAACCGACTTTTTTATTTTTATTTAAAAAAAAGAGGTTTTATGTAACACACCGACTTGTTTCTTTTCCTTTTAGTAACAATGCGTCAGTTTGATCATCCTCACATTGTGAAGCTCATTGGAGTTATTACAGAAAACCCAGTTTGGATAATCATGGAGCTCTGTACACTTGGAGAGGTACGAAGAACATGACAACTTTGGTCTTCTCTCTTAAAGCTCACAGATACCTTTCTGAAAGACTAAAAAAAATCATTCTCAGTACTAAGGCAAAGGCACTCTCTCCTCACACGTGATATCATACTTACTTGTAGAATTATGGTCTCGGAAACAGGAGTGGCAGAATTTGACCTGACTCCTCCACTGAGGGAACTGCATCAGCTCATACCAAAGTGATTTAGTCATAGCTTTCAGAGAACTTCAGGTGCTGTTCCAGAGTCAGAGCATGACCTGGGTCAAGATGATGATAATGCAATATCATTTCAACAGCATTTGCAAACATACCTTCTAGAAGTGAAATTCTGTGGCACATGTTTTATTCTTCCTGAGTAGTACTGCGTATTCCCTTGGAACACTGAATTTCTTAGGTTTTTTTTCTGTACAGTCTCTGCAGCAGAGACCCGAGATAAGATGACTTTCCTCAATATTATGTCTTTTGGATCGGTGGTTTCAACAAAGCTACCTTTTGGGTTTTATAATCAGTTTGTTTTCTTTGTTTTTCTGAAAACGTGAGCTGCAGTAATATTTCACTGCATTGTAAGGTAGTCATTGTAATTATCAAACTGCAATATGTTGTCCAAGAAAAAAAAAAGGGAGAAAAGTCTGTAGTGAAAAAGTCATTTTCTGCCAAAAAATGACAGATTTCCTTTCCAGTGCCCAAATCACTTTAGCCTTGTTTTAATTTAGAAGGAGACTTTAGTGCTACCTTCCATTAGGTCTTAACTGCCTTATACTAGGGATATAGGTTATAAAGATTTGCATTTATATTGGCCACTCTGAGCTAAATCCAGGGGTTGTTTTGTTGTTGTTTTTTTTTTTAGCAAATGTAGGTTAAAATTAATGCTTCCAAAACAATGCTGATCTGATCGGTGTTCGGATTGGCCATGTACTGTTCGGTTTTGAAATTATTTAGGCCAAAAACGTGTGCAGTTCTCAAGGGACGAATGCATAAAAAAAATCCATGAGTACTCTGGAACAACAGCAGCATTTGCTCTCAGTCTTCACAAGGAGCCTGAAAGCAATGCGCAATACTTTTTTTTTTTTTTTTTTGGCTAATAGTTTTCATGTAGAAAAAACTGCTCGACTTTAACTCCGAGTCAAAAGTTCTTCATTGCAAGTGATTTTCTTTTCTCATCCAGTCTTAAGGAAAGGCATACCCATTGATAACTCGTGTCGACTTTACAATTTGACATGTGCCTTGTTCGGAGTCGTTAATTTTTTTTGTCCTAACTTCTTTCCTTTTTTTCTTTCTTTGTGCAAAAAGTTGAGATCGTTTTTGCAAGTAAGAAAATACAGCTTGGATCTGGCCTCTCTGATACTCTACGCTTACCAGCTTAGCACAGCTCTTGCCTACTTAGAGAGCAAAAGATTTGTACATAGGTAAGATTTTATACGTCTATGTGCGTACGTGTATATATTCATATGTAACTACCTGAGATTTTAGGGAATACGAGGTGTCTTAGATTACCAGATTTTTGACTGGCGGTATTCTGGCTGTTAGATACGCTTGCTCAAGCGAAGACAAAACGCTTACAACACATAGCCGGATTCTTTGAAGCCTTCCTTTGGTGTTTCTTTTACTTGACTTAGGATGAGCGTGTAGCAGCAATACTTTGAAACTCCTCAAATCCACTTAAGTCTTTTATGTCAGTCTCCATATTAGTACGTCATTTTTTTTTCAGACGCTGCCACCAAAATTACACCCTTTTCAAGAGTGACACCTGCTGGCCCACTCTGAGATCGACTCGGAGATGGTGCCGGATTTTAATCAGAATAGATTTCAGCTGAGTTGTTGCTTTGTGGTTACAATATTTTTGAAAGCTGTGAGTCAACTGCAATTTTCCAAATACAGAAAAGCAAAACAAGGGGCAGCCCTCTTCTTAAGTAAAGAACAGAGAAAACAAAAGAATTATAAAATACAAGTACTTGCTTAACCGGAAAGTGAACCTAAATTTCCTTCCAGGTGTGTTTTGAATTTTATTCCCTTGAATTTGAACATGAGCTTTCTGGGGAGAAGTGACTGGCTTTAGCCTCTGATTGTGCGCAATTAAAAGTTCACAGCACTCCATTTGTCATGTACCATTTCATTTTGAACGGGAGAGTTTTATTTGTGTCTAAATACTTATGTTCACATTCTGTATATGTGTTGTGTATATTGTACATGCGCACACGTGTATGTAAGTATTAGGTATGTATGTATACATAGATACGTATATAAAAACATTGTAAATAAGACCCTTGCAATTGTTAGAGATACTTGAATTTTGGCCGGGTAGCTGTTTATTTTAACTCTAGCAATAAAATTTCAAAATACAATTTAGTCCTACTGCGCTGAAATGGGAGAAAGTAGCACCGCTCGGGTTGCTGTACTTACTTCGCTGCTCAGAGCTAAATCTGTCAGTGCTTAGTCAGGCCTGAAATCCAGAACCAAACAGACACATAAGGCGGGTCGTCTCACCTGGGAAACTGCAAGAGAAAAATGTCCCAAGTCTTTGCATCACCCCTGTGGCATCACTAAAAACTGAACTCCTTATTAGGAAGGATCTCAGGACTGAGATCTTAAACCAGTTCCTTATCTTTGCAGGGTCAGGAGGCAGATTTTCTTCTTTCCATCAATTCTAATTGCTAGAAGTTTTTAGCCTGGGATATTTAAATAGATGAAGAATAAAACGTTTTCCTCTGATGTTGACATCGATGGTTATACTTTTAGACAACAGCCATTACTCATAAGGATCAAATGTACTGCAGCATTTCTGTGAGCTTCTCAGAATCAGGAGACAAATATGTAGTCATCTTTTTCTGTACATGCACACCCAAATCTTGACCAGAAAAATAATTCAGTCCTTTGAAAGGCGTTTGAAATTTCTGGGTTTTAATATTTTATTTTTTTTTTTCTTCAAATTGTATTTCACCACTTTAAGTTTTTAAATTACTAGAAATAACGTCTGCTCTCTTCGGCAGGGATATTGCTGCTAGAAACGTGCTGGTGTCTGCCACTGACTGTGTGAAATTAGGTGACTTTGGTTTATCCCGATACATGGAAGACAGTACTTACTATAAAGGTAAGTCGACACTCTGGATCCTTCTTGCAGGCCCTTTAGAACACAATTGCTTCTCGCAATAGTGACTTTGTTGTCAAAAGGAATTAACCAGATTTTCTTGGTCTAGGTGTTGTATGTGTATAAAAAGGCAAATTATTCAAAAATTTAATAGATGGCCGTAAATTCCTACATATATGCTTAAGAAGAAGAATCACAAGGTCTGATTTAAGTTGAAAAAAGTAGGGAAATCATGTGTAGGTGAAATTCCACTTTTTGGGACAAGCTTATAGTGCTTTCTTCATCTTTAGAAGATTTTCCACAGTTGAGGCTTGTTTGAGATAATATACATATTCATGGCATAGTAATAGGTAGCCTGCAATGAGTTCGAGGTTACTTACGGATAAATTGTAAGTTTGTGCTGCATACTTCGCATGCCACTGGACTAGGAGGTTCAGTACAAAAAAGTCTCTGAAGCCTACTTTTTCCCCCATTTTGGATGGAATACTGATCTGAAGTGGCTTCAGCAGCTGTGGGATGGCCGGCAGTGCCTGGTGGATGGGAGGTACAGCAGAAGAGTAGAGATTGCATGTAGGGTACCAAATAGCAGCATTTTATATCTGGTGTGTATTATGAAACCAGGTATTCATAAGTCTAATCTTCAATATATTTCTAGTTTCAGTCATGTATTTTAAAATACCCTTTATCTGTCGCCTTACGCTCCATTATGTTTCCTTGTTTTATTTGTCTCATATCACTGTGAGCTACATATTATCATTTTAACTGCTGAGAGGAGAGGGGGAATACTTTTGACATGATCATTTTTTGTTGTGCTCTTGAGGTTTGTTGTTGGGGCCTTTTTTGGGAGGTTTGGGGGTCTATCTTGGGGTTTGTTGGTTCTTTTTTCTGGTTTATGTCAGGCCAAGCAACCTACCCTTTTTTATGAATCATTTAAAAACATCTACTCCCTTTGCTGAGATTTTGTGACCGTTTCAGATTTGGTGCTCAATCAGTCTGAATATTTAGGCAAAGCGCTGCTCTTCTCTGTATGTAGCGGAACAAAATCTGTGTTTGAGTTGAGTAGTAGGGCTAAAATCCTGCCTTGTCTTGCCTTCCCTGTAGCTTCCAAAGGCAAATTACCTATCAAATGGATGGCTCCAGAGTCAATCAACTTCCGACGGTTTACCTCAGCTAGCGATGTGTGGATGTTTGGTGAGTGAATACCAAATGGTGGGGTTTCCCAAGTGTCTCGGGGGAGAAGTTCCATGTTTCATTTTAACTGCTTGTAAATGAATAATTTCCAGGTATTTGACACTGGTTTTACTGTACTTTCTGAAAATCCGGTTTCTTCCAGCGCATTTTCCATCTCTGTATTGTTCTTTCCTTTTTCTACTCGGGAAGCCGAAAGTTTCACGTGCCTTTTCGCCTCTAGTAAGAAGCTGACAAAAATGAAGGTACAAGGAAATTGGGTCATAGTCATAATGGAGATGATTTTTTTTTACTGTTGTTTTTTGCTATACCATTGTTATTTCTGTTTTTATTTTATATTTTCACTATTTTTATGGTGATATGCCTGCTTCCTTGCTTAGTACATAGATCAGCTTACATGATGTCCTGCTTCCAGATCTTTAATGCTAAGTTCCCACTTACTTTTATCTGTCCGTAGCTCCTGCTAGCTCACAAAGTACGACCAGAAGCTGAGTAAAAATAAGGGTAAATGGGAATATCCTGAAGCCTTGATCTCTTTTCCTAAATATGCAAGTTTTGATATGAATCTGATCACCCGGGCTCAGACTGGTCCAGACTGCTGGTCTGGTCAGACAGAGCAAAGATAGGCTGTATAAAGGAACAAAGATGATGATGTTTGAAATAAGAGCAGGACAAGTAAGGGTTCACCCTCTTTACAAAATAAAATTTGAATGTTTTTAAGTGAAGGGTTTGTGAATTTTAGCAGGTTTCTGGTAGTTTGAAGAAAACTCGAGTACAGTCAGAGTTAGAAAAATGAAGTCTGTGGAACATTCTGGCCAATCCTAAAGTGGCTCCTAAACGGGCAGAGCATTTTTCCCTTTGTGCTTTTAACATAGTTTCAACAGAAACTGTTTTATTACATAGTTTCGGCGCAAAAAAATTGGATCAATGCCAGCGTTAAAACACCCTCAAAGTGAGAATACACCCTGCCTGTCGAAACACGCCAGTTGGAACTGGTCAAAGGGAAAAGCAAACACAGCTCATTCTACTTCGTAAAAAAAGTAGATTTGAATATGAGCAACCCCCCTGATTTCCAGTAGGCAGGAGGCAGCGCAGTGTGAAGCCAGGCTGCCGTGAGCCAGCTGTGGGTCATGCTTCCTCGTAAATAGTTCAGGTTGATACTGCATGCGCAATCCTACTGCACATCACTCCTCTCTGCGGCCAGCCGGTAAGTCAGAACCGATTCCCTGGCTATACGTTTTGGAAGAAATTGCGTCGTTTGGCTGTGCAAAATTGGGGTTTGTTTCTTTTTTTTTTTTTTTAATTTTTGCTTACACTGGGGAAATTTTTTTTATGTGTGTGTTTCTCAGGTGTGTGTATGTGGGAGATCCTAATGCATGGGGTAAAGCCCTTCCAGGGGGTGAAGAACAATGATGTGATTGGGCGAATTGAGAACGGTGAGCGGCTCCCGATGCCTCCAAACTGCCCTCCTACCCTCTACAGCCTTATGACCAAGTGCTGGGCATACGACCCTAGTAGACGACCCAGGTTTACTGAACTTAAAGCACAACTCAGGTAGGGTGATACTTTTGAAAGGTTGTTTCCTTGTTCAGAAATATTTATTTTCACTGTATCTTCTGTTGCAGTATTTTCTTTCCTTGGAAATTGCAAGACATAGCGTATTAAGTTTTATCTTCAGAAGGCCAGGTTGTTGGTACTCTTTTGGAAATCTGGACCTTATCTGCCGGAGAAAATTAAACTAGGCAGTGAATTCAAATAACTGGAAATATGAATCGCCTTTCTCTCCCAAGAAAAACTTCCAATTTTTCTAGCTGTTTTTTTTTTTAATTTTAGCTATTTATGCTACAGTCCTTGGGGAGGGAGGGAGGGAGGGAGGGAGGGAGAAAGAATTTAAGAGCAATTACCTAGTCAAACATGCGGTGTACAGTTTTGGGGTAGAAATGTATCCTGTCTTAAAGAAATGAACCATCAGGTGAGTGCTGTTGAAAGTTTTTTTTCGTAACATATGTAGCACACGAGTCGCCCTGTGGCAGCCTTGTCTGCGCAATTGCGGAGCCTGCGCTAAATGCAACGTCATTAACTAGAAATTCCTTTGCCCTTTGTAAACCAGGATATAGTCTACCGTATGTTTATCTTGGAATAAATGTGAGCGCACACTTTTGAGACCAGTCTAAATCCACACCCTAGTTATTCTGCAATAATTTCTTCCAGTGTCCATATCTCCATTTCACCAGCCAGAAAATGGGAGTGATATTTAGAATTTAGGACATCGCTGAAATATTGTGTAGACACATTTGGTATTTGTGACCACCTTTGGGATTTTGAGTGCTCGGTATCAATTTTGCCTAAGTCAATATAAACTTCAAACAATATCTAGGTTATTATACGTTGTAAATCCACTCTTGCATTTGTTGTAATTCATTGGCAAATTCTTCAGTTTTATCTTGCGTCTTGTTTCAAAGTTGTGCTCTGTGGCATGTTTTATTTTCATAATATCATTGTCACTTGTTCAAGGTACAAGATAATTCACAGGTGGTTTTAAAAAAGGACAATTTTAATACAATTATGATGCTGTTTCAGAGTCGCTGTATGGGTAACTTAGCTACCTTTACGTTTTTACCTATTTCTTAAAATGTCATATGGTTCTGCCATCTCTTGCTCTGCGAGCTCCTGCGTAGACTAATAATATACATAACTAGAGGAGGACGTAGCGCTTCTCACAAAGAACTTATGCTGTTGACTGTGTGGGGTTACCTGCAAAGGAAGGAATCTTGGTAGGGATTGCAAGGAAAAGATATAAGGCGATTGTGGGATTTGGGTAATAGGTGGAAACTGGCAATTTCACCTTTTTTCACCTGGAAGAATAGGATTCTTTTTAATTTGCAGTCACATTGTACTGATAACTTAGAGCTGACTGGCACGGAGATGGCTATGGTTTGTGAACCCAGGCAGGGAGAGTATCTTACCAGCGAGGGAAGAGGATGAGGAAATCCAGAGTAAAAGTAATTGTGGTGAGGGGTGAAATAAATATAGGCTGTATTCAGACAGAGAGTGACAGCAGTAACACACGTGAGTCGGGGGGGGGGGGGAGGAAAGGGGGGAGAGGGGAAAAAAGTGAAAGACGTGGAACGGTATCGCCAGATAAACAGGATAGACCGGTGCCCAAGAGCCTGGTGCTCCTCAGAAATGCACAGCCAAAGGGTGAGAACCATCGCTCGCAACGTGCAGCGAGGCAGATTCTCGTTAGTTACAAATCAAAGTGTTTCCCGGTGCGCGTGGGTAAGCTCTGAAACAGGTCACCCGGAAAGACTCAAGAATTTCCATGCTGGGATACTTTTCAAACCTTGGCTGGAAAGGGCTCCAAGCAACCTGACCTCACCGTGCACGGAGCTCGGCTTTACCCGGAGATTGGGCTCAAGACCTCCAGGAGTCCTTTCCAACCTAAACCATTCTCTGGTTCTACACAAAAAATACACTGAGGGGGGTGGTTTTTTGCTCCTCCAGTCATGCTGGGAGATTTGGAGCATTGTTTAGAGTATAAGCTCTCTCCTGGGGCCACAGCAACCCTAAAATCCAGTTTTTACTCTCTTGTCACCAAAGCGGAGAGTTTCCTGCCGCTCCGATCTGGTGACCTTTTATCTCCTGGAAGTTAGGCGGCACGGTCGTCCTTAGGGCTTCTTCGCGCTGCTCGCAGACAGAGTCTCGTTGGAAAGGTTGCCAGTTCCCTTACGATGAGGCAATCTCAGGCAGCTAGGAAAGGTTGTGTTTCAAACCCCAAATTCCCATGAACTTGCAAAAACAAGCCGTTTCCCTGGTGGCTTTTTCTGTGTGGTGTTGCTGCTGCTCGTTCTGGATCCTCGCCAGGGTCTTTTCAAGCTGAGAGCAGACTAGTCGTTTCCTTGAAGCCAATGATACAACACTGCACCGTTCCTCTCTATTTTAATGAGAAAAAGTCCATGGCTTTGGGAAAAAACTTTTCTTTTCGGCATCTGAAATAGCACTGATGGGGGAGCGTAAGCATTTCATGGGTTCTCTTGTTTGCTATTTGGTGGGTTTCCCATTTCATCGTTTGATCTGTCCAGAGTGGATAGGGGTGAGTTAGTCTCCACAGCAAACCCGGGAACAAATGGGTGGATTGCAGATTTCCAAATTTAATTCCTCCTCTCATCCTAGGTCCCTTTTTCAATTTTGGGGGGTGGTAAAATTGAGAATAAGGCAGGAAAGTGAGGTGCTACCCCGCTGCTCCTGTGATTCTGCCCCTGATTGGGCCAGAATTAGTGTCTGTGGTATTTTAATCAGGAAGCATATGTTGCCTTGCTGAATTTCCCTGGAAGAGATTTTGAGTCTTGCGCTACACGGTAAATAAGAGGCCCTTTGCAAAGTGTTTAACGTACCCAAATCATGCAATATCACTTTTACAGCATTTCTCTTCAGAATCACTCGTAGCCACTTACTACAACCGTACACTTACTGTACTGTAACTGTGCACTCTTATAGCCATACATTATCTGCTACGTGTGTATATTATTAAATTTAATCTATTTTTTTGCTATGTTCAGTATGCTGCGGGTGTGTATTGCTAAGGTAGCACTGGTGTACTCACAAGTTTTTTTGTAAGTCAGCTCCCGGGCTCGTGCTTGTGAGTTGTGGTGCCCTGAGTGTCCCTTTGGTTGGTAATTCTGTTAAAACTGGGTTTGGTTTTTTTTGCATTGGAGGTTAAGTTGGATTTTAATTTTGATCTTTTATATTAATGTAATTGCATGACATTTTTCACTGCGTCATTGAATGATTTCACTGTGTCATTGAATGATTTCACTGTGTCATTGAATGATTTCACTGCGTCATTGAATTTTATGTGAAGTACCTATTGTTAATGGTTTTTTTCTGCTAAAAATAGCAAAATAAAAAGCAGTTGTGTGGCTGCTGTGGTAAGAGTGTGAGTCCAGCCCTCTGTTGGTCACTGATGAAGAAGCACAGGTTTTAACAGAGTGGATGACCCCGCTAACATCCCAGCGCTGCAGGTCACATATTAAAAAGCTCTAAAAAGAATGGAAAAAAAAACAAAAAACAAACAACAAAACAAAACCAAAAAGAAAAAAAATTAAAAAAAAAACACGCTTACTTTTTTAAAGTCTGTTTTTGTGACAACAGTAAGATAATTAACTGATGAGAACTGGACTTGAGCCTTTTTGTGGCTGCATTTGATGTAGGTCTTGATGTCGCCTGTAAATACAAGAAACAAAACTGATAAGAGTGAGGTAGTTTGAGTCCTCTTCTTTCATTTCATCCTGCCAAAAAAATATTTTAGCACGTACCTGAAATACACCATGGAGGTTGCAAAAGGCTTTGTTAGCCTTTGGTCTTTGACAGCGACCGTTAGGAATAATCTCCATATGAAAGTGCTTTTAAATTAGGGCAGTATGGGAAAATCGTTCGCCTGCATCCAGCTTTGCGTTTCTGATGGCCGGAGACCACAGAGGGGAAAAAACGAAGCTCCCTGTTCAGGGTCGGCATTCACCGTTGGTTCCCGCAGCACCGTAGCGGCAAACACTAGTATCGCTGTGCCTTTTGGAATGTAAGGATACATTTTAGTATTTCAGATAAACTTAAGCTCCCGCTAAATGTTTCCTTTTCAATGTCACAGGGCAATTTCAGTAAAAAGGTTCTTTGTAAATGAAATAAGTTTATCAATTACGCAGACTTTTAATAGTTGAGATTTTTCATCATATTTAACCTAGCCAAGGAGAGGAGTTAAGTTTGTCTGTGCTAGCTCCAGATTTGCTAGGGAAATCATATGAAGAGAAATACTTCTCTGCTCGCTCGTCTGCTGCTAAAAATATGTGCAGTTTGGGAAAATATGCCTAAATCTGACTTTCCTGACCTTCTGCGAATTCTAATAAACTGTTCAGAGTACTTAAGCAGCTGCACTGAGAAAAGGTCAAAAATATCTCTTGGCACGCTTTAACTCCGTCTATGGATCGGTCTTCCCTTTGTAAAAACAAAGACATTTCTGTGAGTCATTTATATTCTTTGTGTTTTTTCGAGTAATGCTTCTCTGAGGCTTTTCAATTTTATATTCTTGTCAGCAGCACTCGAGGGCATCCGAGTGCAAATTCCGCTGCAGCTGATCAGCCTTTGACCGGGCTGCGTACTGGGTCGCTGGGACCCAGTCGCTGGGACCCAGAGGGACCTCCCGATGGCACAGGCGACGGGAGAGCGGGGTGGGATGAATTAAGAGTCGTAAGGCAAAAAGCTGACCCTAAAGTGCAAAAAAACCGGCTCATTTCAGGAGAAATTTGTCGTTTCCAGCGATGTGATCGAGTTAATGGTGTTCTATTAAATACCGGGACACCACAGATAATACGGCTTTGATTAGCAAGGCAGATAGGTATTGGTGTTTCGTTCCTTTTTATGAAAAAAAAAAAGACAGGACTGTGCTGTGACAAATTATACCCACGGCCCCAAATTGTCCATAAGCCATCTCTAAATTTAGTCGGCTGCTTTTGGCCGACTCCTGTTCCATCCTTTTGCTCAGATTAGAGCAACTGCTGTATCAACAGCTTCGTTAAAAATCTTATCTTTTATTCGTGCAACGTCTGGGTGGATTGTTTTGTGTTGTTTTGCTGTGGTTTTTTTTAAAATCTCGAGGTATTTCTTGAAAGATCAGAATCGCGATTCATGGCTATTGGGTGCATGTTGGCTCATTTCTCGTGTTACATAAAAACGCATGCCAAATACCTGAAGTGTGACCTAGCATTAAAGCAGTGGGGTTTTTGCTAGTTCTTCGTGGGTTCAAATAGGAAATATTTCATTGTCCTTACTCTGAAGGAAGAGAAAGGTGAAATAAAAAGATTTTTCTCTTTTTGGTTCCCTCCGTTGGGCTGTAGCCGTGTTTCCATGGTAGTTGTATCAGGATGACTTTTGCAAATAACTTGTCTGATTTTGTTTTTGTTCCACATTCTTCTGTTACTTCAGCAATGATGGATTGAAACTGCAGCAATACTTAGAAGCTCGGTTTAGCTGCAGTGAGACGAGATGACTTCTCTGCTTTTTAGAAGTGGCATAGATTTGTTTTGGTTTTTTTTTTTTTGGCTGAGTAAGGAAAAGCAAAGTTCTCGTCTCCAACCAAGCAGGAATTTATTCTTGAAATAAGCAGTAAAGTTCCAAGATTAGAATAGATTGCTGTAGTTGATCTCATCCCCTGTATGAGTAATTCCGGGTGGTTATTTAGCAGACTGAAGAGGAGATTATAAACTCAGAAGCTAGCTTTGTTTCTGGAAACTCTCGAGTGATAAAGAAGCTGAAATAGCTTCTTTACAGGATTATCTTTACGCTGGGGATAGAGATATGTGAATGTGAATATTCTGCCCTACTCACATCTCCAGACTGTCCATGTAGTGCGCGGCTCCAACGAATTTGCAGCTCCCTATTTCAAAGCTTCATTCTGAGTATTTTTCGAATGGCAAATATCCAACATTAATAATCCACATAGCAGAACTGGGAGGAGGCTGCTGTGGGGGCAGCAGTAGCACGTTGAACTTCAAACAGTCTTTTTAATAGTCAGAACAGTGGTAAGTAGCGAACGAGTTTTACTACTGTCTTGTACTTTGTTGAAAATGTTGCCTTTTGACCTGAACGTTTGGAAGCTGAGTGAATACTGTCGGATAGTTCTGTTTTGCTAAATTAGTTTGCTGAATGTGTTCCTGGTTAGGCTAAAATGTAAGAGCTGAAGACATAGTGTTTAAAATGGTTTTTGACTGCTTTGTTTAAAAAAGAAAAAAATGCCAGTGATCTGAAGCTGCGTTAAGTTTCAGTAAAGAACATTTTCAGCTTGTTTTGAACCTTTGCAGCAGTTCAGTAGAATATTTTCTTGTGAAAAGTAAGTTTTCCTGCAAGTAAGTGCTCGATTGATTGTCTTCCAGGATTTCTTTGTGTAATTCCACATCAAAAGAGCCGTTAACGTGCAAAAAATTTTTGTACAAGATCAACCACAGCTTTCTAAAAACTCGGTGCTGCTTCTGTTACTAAAAGCATGTGGTGATCCTACAGAAGTATTTCTTCCTGATACTGGTTTTCAGAAACCTGACCGATATACGTAAAAGAAGTTTGTGTTCAGTTCTCAGTCACTTTGTTGCATAGTATGCATTAGTCTGAAAAACGTGGGAGCTCTGGGGAGAGGTTTGTCAGACACTGAACTGGAGTTTTACTTAAATATAATACGTTTTTTCTTAGTACAATACTGGAGGAAGAGAAGCTGCAGCAAGAAGAACGAATGAGAATGGAATCCAGGCGACAAGTCACAGTATCCTGGGACTCAGGAGGATCGGATGAAGCTCCTCCCAAGGTAGCTAAGACTGCAAATTACATGTGTTTAAAAAAAAAAACAAACAGAAAGCCCCCTTTTTATTCCATTTATTTCTGCAAAGTCTCCTTTGACGGGTTTGTTGAAACAATGGCATTCTGGCCAATTTTGTCATCATCTGCCAATACTTGCCTGAAATGACCCAGCTCTACTTGAACTCTTATTAGATCCATGCTATAACGTCGCACTAACGATTTTCTGTTTCCTGTTGTTTAACCTGTAAAAGCCTCCCATAGTTGCCACAAAATCGTTTCTTGGCCTTTTCTTTATTCTTTCTTGTAGCGCTCCCATGAAACTTGAGCTAGTGAGCTCTCAGACCGATGTTCAGTTTACTTATAACACATCAGCGAGAAGACAGAAATCAACTCCTTGCATTTTCCTTATTCTGGACAGAAAATTAGGGGTTTGCTTCCAAGGACCTTACGTGTTTTAGTTTACGCTTGATTTTTTTTGTTTTATTACGTGTCTGTCGTCTTTGGATGTCACTGATGTGTTTTGCAGCTGTGGTAGTCAAACCTCACCAGTTGCTGAGCACTTTCTTCTCTCAGTAACTCGCCTTCTTCTAATCAGAGTTATTTTGCCCTTTAAAGGATCAAGCCTGTATTTTGAAGAGTTTCATTTTATGCAGTCGCCAGTGTAATGTGGAATGTTATCCGCGTTCTGGTCAGTTTGTGATGAATTCCTGTAGCTCTTCGCTCAAGCTCTGGTGCTGAGGATGATTTTGCTATTACTCATGTGGCACCTTCTGCTGCACACATCCCCCAACCGTCAGAGGGAGGCAACTTGTTTTTTGTTAGGTTTTGGTTCCCCATACCCAGGTTGTTGCCTGATAGATTTCTGAACTTGGTTCTGCGTCTTGATAGCTTTATGGCGACCAAGAGCTATGGGCAGTGGAATTGCTGCTTTCTTTTCAGAGTTAAAAAACAGCAAACAAACCATCAACCCGTTTAGTCATCTGAGATTAGCTGGCAGGATTTGGTGTGTATATAAACAGACAATGTTCTGAATTACAGAAGCAGATAAACTGCATAAATTGGAACAATATGCTACTTAATTATTACAACCTTGTTTGAAGAGTTTGTTTAGTCTTGAAGCTTTGGGGCTAATCCAAATAGAATAAGTACCTTTTACTAATGTGATACATGAGCTACGCCGTGTTAGAAATGATCATCGTTAGAGCTTTAGGTGTGATGTATAAAGTGAAGCACTTGACAAAAGATGTGTTAAGATCAAAATTAATTCTACCACTGCATATCTTTTTTGAGGGGGTCAGTGTATCCTCACTGTGTACGTGATGCAGTTGTTGGTTGGGGTTTTTTATACAGTATTTTTGTGTAAAATATGGATGTGAGTACTAATGACATTTGAACAAGTTGAATTTCATAGATCTGAGATTTTATCTATCTCTTGAGTTATTATCTAATTTTCTAATGGTGACAGCTGATTTTTTTCTTCCAACAATTCATTATAAAAGTTTCAGGTCTTCATACAGCCTAAACTCCATTTTATTTATAGCCTTAAACTCCTACACATTCTCAAATAATTCACGGATATCACAATTTGTACTACAAAATCCCTTGTATCTCGCAGTGTTTTCAGTTAGAAACCTAAGACAGAAAAAATCCTAGTACAGAATGATAATGACATTTTTCATAAAGTGATGATAAAATTCTGCAATCTCAAAGTAATGTAGTGGTCACCTTTAACTGCGAGAAGGACTGAAGGAGCCCATTTGCAGAGTGATGAGGTTTGGGGTGGTTTTTTTTCCCTTCTTGGGTTGATTTTTCTCCTCCTGAAACACCCAGCAGCACTGTCCCTCGTCAAAAAAAAATATATATATATATTTAGACACCTTTGGGGGTTAATATTGGACAAAGTAACAGAACACTTCTGCTTGGAATATAACAGCACGTTATTCAGAGCAACATTTTCCAACATTGCCGCTTTCAGCAGTGTGAAATTTCTGTACCTGTTCTGGCAAAAGGATGATCTCTTCAGTGGGTGCAGAAACCCAGGCGCCTTTTCCTGCCGTTTGTAATAGTGCTGTCTGAATTTCTGGTGACTTTTCTCATGTATTCCTGTGATTACACATCCTGTTTGTTTACCTGTAAAGTATTGCCCTTCTCCTGGCGGGGTAAAGCAGGACGGTCAGGTAACGACTCTCACTGGCTGTTCTTTAGCTCTCCTTCCTGACAGGAGCTAGTTCTTGGGTTTTTTTTGGCTGGGAACGGGTTGCAAAACTAAGCGTGGATAACAAACCGACCGCGGAGTTTGGAACGCGATCAAAAGCACCTTCCACGTTGAGGCAGTTAGTTACATAGAAGTTAATTATCAGAACCAACTCTAGTCCTCAGAATACCACATGGTATTCTGCTATATTCATATATTCATGCTAAACAAATGGGTTTGATTTGTGTTCTGACTGAAGCAAAAGAATTTACTTTTGGGAACGGTCACAAAAGCAACGAATTAATAGCACAATTTTATGTACTGCAGATTGTGAACTTAGAAATAATGCTATAGTTGCACCTGGAAACTTGATTTAAGAATTACGTTCTTAGCTGATGTCCTGTTTAGAGTTAAACAGCACAGAGCAGGTCATTCAGTGCAAGCAATTAAATATGCACTGAGAGTCCACAGAGCAAGCATTATTTATTGACATTCCTCACAAACAACTCAACTGCTTCCGTTTCCAAGGAACAATGGAGGAAAGCTTAATTTTAGTTGTTTTAAAAAATGTTAGTCGTTTTAGAATATTTATTTCAGGGGTTTTGTTGAGCTTGCTTTTGTGATGCACCACCTGTAAATGTTTGTCTCACTGGGGAGTAATTTTCTGGTTTTAGTTTTCTGTTTCTAAAGTCTCTAAAAATTCCTTTACGTTTACAGCCCAGTAGGCCTGGTTACCCCAGCCCGAGATCCAGTGAAGGGTTTTATCCAAGTCCACAGCATATGGTACAGCCAAATCATTACCAGGTATTACATTTAACACTGCGCGTGCGTTTTTGTCGAATGGGGGTTTATAACTCAGTTGCAGCTGGCGGGATCGAGTCACTTCTTACGCCGTTTAGTTTCACTGAGTTCTGTTAAATGGGTTTTGGTTTACATCGGAACAAACACTGAGCCGAGTCCGCTTGGTTTACTCCAGATGGCAAATGTTTTCATATCTGATATGGTGCTCAGGTTCCTAAAACTACAATGCAACACATCAGACGTTTTCATTTTTATTGAAGGAATGTGGCGTTCATGTTAACATTTTTGTGCTAAGCTATAAAATTACTTTCCTTCTAAAATGGCATTGACTGGTGGACTTTCCTTGGGCTTATTGATACTCTGCTCCCTGATGATTCTCTGAAACATGATTTTCTGTTGGCTGAGAGCTGCCGTTAGATCTACCACATCGTATACTCACAGGTTTTGCTTTTCTTCCTAACACTGCTGAAGAAATTTAAAACAAAAGTTTATCGTAAAAGTACTTGAAACATTCTTGGGTTTGTTCAAAGCTGCAGCCGTATACAGCAGTCTCCGAGATTTTATTTTTTTTTTTCCATGGAGAGGGGGACATTTTCGTTGTTTTAATGAGTACTTCACACTCATTAAAACGACTTTTGATTTTCCTGTGGAGACATTCTCAGGCTGTACAGCTAATCACACTAATTACATGCTGTCACTCAAGGCTTAAGCTTGTAACATACACTAGGGGGTACGGTTTTATATGGCTCTGTAGGGTGATGTGTGCAGGCTCCTATTAACTTGAGTATGAGCTCTGCGGGTGTAGCTCTTACAAATGTATCAAGAGATTTATTTTTGTTCGTCAGAGGACTTTGATCTGCCCATTCCATCAGAGGACTTGACTGCAAAGGTTGAAACGTGCTTTCTAATGCCGCTGTTTTAATAGGCATCCTCAAATAGTTCTAGTTAGCCTTAAAAGCTGCAGTTGTATTTCTGTGTAGTTATAGTTATCCTCAAATAGTGATGTGATGATAAGCATCCTCAAAGACTTGAAAAAGAGGTTTTGTGATGTATTTTGCCTTGGCTTCCATCTTCTGATGTTGCTTCCCCTCCTTCCTCTCAGTGACTGCTCGAATTGAGTCATATTTGCCTCCTTGGTGGGCAAGGAGCTATTAATCATGGGGTAGCATAGGTCTTACTAATATAATTCTGTTGTTTTTTGCTTTTGTTTTTTTAATTTATTTAATTATTTATTTATTACACCCTAAAGGTGTCCGGCTACCCCGGTTCTCATGGGATACCAGCCATAGCAGGCAGCATTTATCCTGGGCAGGCTTCTCTCTTGGATCAAGCAGATTCCTGGAACCATCGGCCTCAGGAAATACCGGTGTGGCAACCAAACATGGAGGTACCATGAACTGACACATCTGTTGTTGCACTCTGTACAGGAAATACACTTTTTTTTTATTTAGGTACATCTGGAGATTATTGTAGGAAAACTAAGCGTTTCTCTGATATTTTTTAAATTGCCTTACCGCAGTGGGATGGGAGTCATGACTGAATTCTCCTCTTTTTGAAACAAATCCTCCTGTGTAAGGTTGGGCACAAAGTGTACTCTTTACACAAATTCTTGAAGTTATTACTACTTATCTTAACTACGTGAGGGATTGCAAATATTTTGCATTTGTTAAAAGAAGGCTGTACTGAAACTTATTGCTGTTAATAGAGATGGGAGCATTCATGTAAAAATATGTTATATCATTACTGTTTAAAAATACCTCTCATGGGAGATACCCAGCATAGCGAAAGTATCTGAGGCTTCTCCGTAGCTTATCCAGAACAGAAGGTGAAATGGTCTGCAAAACTTCTTGAGTTGTATTCCTGTTAGGTGCTTTTCAGCCTGTCATGATTGCCCAAAGCTGCTGCAAGGAACATCAAATTAATTACCCCTTTAACCTTTCATCTTTTTTTTTTTTTTTCTATTCTCTTCCAATATTTTATACTTTTTTCATTCCATTTTATTCACTTTGTGCAGCTTCTGTCTTAAATCTGTTTCCTCTCTAACCAATGGCTCTATTCCCTGTGCCTCTGATAAACATTTTACTGATGACTGAGGCTTACCCGGTAAATACAGGCGAGCAGATAAGTGTCAAAGTCTTCGATTTCCTCTGCTTACTCTTGGTTGATTTGGCCATATCTTCTGCTGTTGCAGCTCACTGCCGTGCTGTTGTTGTTCACACTGTACGTAGTTGAGGGTTGTAGTCCCACGTAGTTCAGTATCCCTGGGGATTATTGACTGTAGAAACAACTTGGTCTGACTACTTTGTGCTTGAATAAAGTGTTGGTGGAAGCATGTGAACGCTTTGCGAGTGTTTGTAATAATAAGTTACAGTCTTGCAAAGTTGCTTACCTAAAAACAATGTCAACGAAGTTTGTTACCAAACTCCCCTTGGCTTCTTTAAAAGTACTAATATATACACTGCTTGCTAATGATTTCCAGACAGCGTTGCGATATGGTATGTTCAGTATTGTAAGCTTAAGTCATGCGTAAAAACTTACTGAAAAAAATCAATAAAATGTTTTTGGGATGTGCTTTGCAAGCGTCACCTAAAATTGAAAAGCATATTGGAGTAAAAAATGTATTTTGCAGCTTTTAACAACTGAATAGTTAGATTATTGCTCAAGACCAAGAAAGCAAAATTAATAAATCTGGTTTTGTTATCCAACTTAAATGAAGTGCAATATATAATGTGACAATGTTACTGAAAAACAGAAGAGAATTTTTCAAATCTTTTTGGTTCCAGTGAGTAGGAGCAAGGCAGATAAAATGTCTGTAGTTGGAAAGAGTTTCTTCTGATGGTCTGCTTCAGTTTATAAGGAGTTGAAGGAACTCTGCTTGACTGCTGTTGTGCATTTGGGCTTTTAAAAATCTGTTCTTTTATAATCTATAAGTTTTTGCAGCTGTTTATACAAATTTTAAGTTGTGAGACTGAATAAACTTCCTTTGTTTTGGAGGATTCGGGCACTTTGGACATACGAGGAATTGGCCAGGTTCTACCCACACATCTCATGGAGGAGAGATTGATACGACAACAACAGGAGATGGAAGAAGATCAGCGCTGGCTTGAAAAAGAGGAACGGTTCCTGGTAATGCTTTGTTTCATAGTGCTTCTTAATTCATTATGATTTTTCTTTTTTTATTGCAGCTTGCTAAAACTGATCACTTCTGTGAAATGAGAGAGTAGGAGTCACTACCAAAATGTAGTTTTGGAAGAAGTTTTTAAATTAAGTGTTCAGCTATTAAGTGAGTCCTGTATTATAAATACCTTGAGCAGCTGAGTCTTTTTGTCAGTCTCACTTTATTCAGTTGACCTTTCGTGTGTGAGAAGTTGTGGGTGTAACTGTATAGTTCTGTGCCAATCCGGAGATTGTCTGTTTGTTCTTAAGGAGATAGACCTGTGCATGCTCTGCCCCTAAAAAAGGGATAACCATCAGTCATCTAACAACCCTGACTGGAGTAAGAGTTGTTAGCAGTCTTGCACTGGAGCAATAATGAGACACGTTAGTGGGAAGGAATAATTTAAGAGATCGCTGTGAGGTGAGGAAGAAGCTTTGAACATCATCAGGAGGCGAAAGAAGAGATGCATTGGTAATGGGATCTTTTATTGCTGTTTCTCTGCAGTTCCATGTTTTCTTGTTGTCAGTGCCACTGGTGTATGGTTTTTAGTTCAACTCTGGCTTCCCGGCTGTCAAAATTCAAGTTCTATGTTAAAAATACTCTTACTTGAAACTGATGGCTACAGATGGAGCAGAAGACGGTGGTAGCATATTACTCTGTACAGGCTCGTGCTGGGGAGCCTGTGGGTGCGTGAGCCTCACGTGGGAGGTGGAAAATTTGCCATGGTGTGGTACGGGTTGTCACAAGCATCCATCGCATGTTTGGTCTTAAGAAGCATATTTTGAGGAATGTTTCCATTCAGAAACCTTTTACGTTATATGTAGTTACAAAACGTGCCTATGTAAATGCAGGTGCCATAGGTTTGTTACGGGAGGTAAGTTTGAGTAAATAGGCTCTCTGTTTAAAGCAGATGATGATAATGGTCTATGGTTTCTGTAAGAGTTCTCTGCACTGTCTAGAGCTGTTCTCCAGGAAAATCTAAGTTGTACAGGTGAATTATTTTTATTTTAGACACCAAAACTGCTGGTCGTGATTGTCTCGCAGAACTTGAAACAGTCTTTTAGGTATCCTGAAGCCAGGACATTGAGTTCCTTGAAAATAAGGATTTATGCTTTATTCTACAGGAAGCCAGTGGGCGGGAATGGAGAGCAGATCTTGTATGTAGACGGTGTTACCGAGACCTTATTCCTTGCCAATTGAATTGTCTTAGTCTCTCAGGGGTTTAGTTATGTGTGGTATTCAGAACTGTTCAGCACAGCTGATGGCTGTGAAGACAACCAAGGTAGGATAAATCTCTCCTAGCTCTTGAGAGCTACTGATAGATGCCTCCACATCCAGTACATGTTCTAGCCAAGATCCAGATTGTGCCAGAGTTAAGATGTTACTTTTGATTAAAGGATGTTGAAGCTTGCTTTTGGCTGATTTCCTTGTTAAGTGCACTTGGGAATTTGCGGTTTGTCATTGAATGACCGTAAAGAAACCGCTGTACCCGGATTGCTTTGTCCGATTTATTACAAGCTGAAGAGAGGGAGGGGAAAGGAAAATTTCTTCCCTAATTTAGGCATTAGCTTTTCCAGTCTTGAGTGGCACCAGTTGCTCGTGACTTTCACAAGGCCAGGAGGTCAAATTGATCCCATTGTCAGTTAAAACTTTCAAGATGGTCAAGAACATTTTGAGGAGTTAATACGCTTACTGAGAATGAGGCATGGTGATTTCAGGTGGCAGTAGATTGCGTGGGAACTTTCTGCAGAAAACTTTCTGAACTTTCTGCAGAAAACTTTCTGACCTTTCTGAACTTTCTGGCTTTTTCTGCAGAACAGATGATAATTATTTGTAGTGTTGTTACTCTCTTGTGATTGAACCATTGGGATGGTTATCATCCCCCAAATTGCTGCTTGAGGAGGAAGTTGCTGATTTTTCTTTTGATCTCAATACGGTCTTAGCATATGTTTGGAAAAGAATTACTGTGTTTTCATGATGTGTTAGTTTTTATTGCAAGGAGACACCATCTCTGTTGTCATCCCCTACTCAAAGGAGAGCTAGCACTGATGAACTTGTGAGCAGCCATACAGCTCTGCAGCTTTGCCAGAGCTGGATTTGGTTGACGTAAACACTTAAAACGTTAAAAAGGAAAAAAAAAAAAAACAAAAACAGAAAGCTTGCGTGGAAGTAAGCATGAAATTAAATGGCCAAAATGAGGAATTGGAATCCATGAGAGACTTCAGTTCTTTTTCTTGCAGCACTCTAACATTTTGACTATACAGCCTTTGGGGTTTATACGGGAATGGCCTGTTACAGATTAATATACTGTGTCAAAAGCTAAACAAGCTAACGATAGCCACAGGGTATGTTTGAACCCATAGCAGGATGTGTGTCAGAGGAATCTTCAGTTTATAAACGGGTGTTTCTTGGAAAAGGAATGTGGTCTTCTAGGTTCAGCTGTGAAGAAATCAAGATGGTAAAGGCACTTGCGGGGAGTCACAAGTACTTAGAGGCCTTGCAGATCTCCAGAAGGATATCCACAGTTCATACATGAGAGTCCAAACGCAGGTCCATCGTAGAAATCACAGAATGGTTAGCGTTGGAAGGGACCTTAAGGACCATCTCATTCCAACCCCCCACCATGGACAGGGACACCTCCCACCACACCAGGTTGCTCCAAGCCCCGTCCAACCTGGCCTTGAACACCGCCAGGGATGGGGCAGCCACAGCTTCTCTGGGCAACCTGCGCCAGGGGCTCCCCACCCTCACAGTAAATCACTTCTTCCTAATACCCACTCTAAATCTGCCCTCTTTCAGTTTGAAACCGTTACCCCTCGTGCTGTCACTACACAATAATCCATATATTACACGCACACACGCCTTGGCCCATGTCCTTCAGTGAATGTCAAGTGACGTTTCTTCTCCTGGGGAAAGGGACTTTCCTAATTTCACTCCAGGTGATTTTGGGAGGAGAAGCAACTTATTTTCTCCAAGTTGATGTCATGTCTCTCATTTGCACCTTTCTCCACTAACCTTTAGATTTTGATAAGATGTCGTTGCTGAAGTGTGGCTCTCCCTTGCCTGCTATAGGCAGGTTTCCTAAGAATATTTTCCCTTTTGAGCACAGAGAACAATAGCGTGAGTAGAGCCAGATTTTAATTTTTAACTTATGTAACCATAAAGCATAGTGTTCTTGGTTGAAACCGGCTACTTTGAAAAGCAGCTCTATTTACACAGTCTTCAGACTCCTACAGTATGTCTCACTTCTGCTGTTGGGAATTGGGCTCACAGGGGAGCAACTGCAAATCATTTAATGTGAGACACTGCAACGAGAAGAAAAATCCTCCGTGGGGTTTCTGTTAGTACAATTTTTGTTTCCCCAGAGTGACGCTAAATTGCTCATGACTTGAAATTTATTGCTACTTCTACAGGGAAAAAATACGACTCAAAGCATGTTAATACACGTACAAAGAGCACCGATGCTGTGTTTGCTGGAAGAGACACCTCAGATGAAGGATTAAATTGCAATGGCATTGGAATGGAAATTTGCCAGTCTTCGGAGAGGGTGTTATCTGTGTAAGCAGTTTGCCTGAAACTGGTTCTTTGAGAACACGTGACTAGTCTATACTTGAAAGGAGATAGAAATTTTGTTTGCAAGCTGCAGCCGTAACAGAATCCAGAATTCTGAAATTCTGCTGTAAAAAGAGAAAACAAACAGATCTGTCTTCATGGGAAGCTCCCGGATGAAAATAACTCTGTTGTGTAAATACTGAAGAGTAAAGAAGTTGTGCCAAATATATCCATTGGGAGGTGAGAAGAGAATTGGGGGGGCGTTGAGTGATTTGGCGGCACTGTTTTTTCAGGTCTGATACTCCCTCCCACCCTCGATAGAGAGGGGTTGTTGCACACTGCTCCGGTAGCTTTAATGGACACTGATTAAACTGGTGGGCTTTCGTGCTCTCTTCATAAGAGGGCTTTTGGATATCAGCATCTCCAAGAAGGAGGACAGAAATAACCTGGATTATTTTTGAGGAAGCTGAAGCGAAGACAAAGCATTACTGCACTTAAAGCGTGATACAGGTAACTGCAGAAGACAGTCTCTGTCCAGGGCATATGCAGGCGGAGGGGTGAAGTGGCTGCGGGGCAAACACGTTACGTCAAACAAGTGGGTGTCTGTTTGGTCTTCTGTGTAAGGAATCTTACTGTTGGGATTTTTTAGGTGCTGCAGTCTTGCGGACTGAGGTGTTCGCTCATTTATATCCTGTGATGTTTGGATCTCAGTCACACAAGGCAGTAGTACCACGAGTAATTCATAAAGTCCTCATTCTGCACTTTCTCCTGAGTTGTTTCATCGTACGGGTATTTCCACCCCAAAAATTAAAACTGACCAAGATTAATCAAGATTTTACTTGTGCGTAGTGCATAGCATATAGAAGCCGAATGAACAACCTCCATCCCCAAAAGCAGCGCTCCAGGACTGCGAGTGGCCTCTGTACTGGTGCCACTGGAGGTTTGGCGCGTTGCCCTGCAGCCTGGCCCGCGTGCTGCGACACGTGCACTGATGTCCGGCGCGCTGGCTCTGCTTTACAGTGTTTGTGCACACAGAAAAACAGCCCATAAGGGTCAAATTACTCCATTTGGGCCACAGTATGTGTACGTTAATCTTCCAGCCCTGACTTCTTGTGTGTTGAATTAATGTAAAAGCAAATCAAATAATTCATCGAGTTAAAATCATTTTTAAAGCCCCCCTGAGGACACTTTTATTTGTGGGTTTCGACCGAAGTTTGGAACTGCCAGAAACTATCCTGATATTTAATTTTTTTTAATTGGTTCAAGGAGAGAGTGTACCTTCTGTATTTTGTTACGGAGTTTGACCCAAAAGGAGAATCGCCTGTAACTGCAGATAGGAAACCAGTGGTGGTGGTGATGCCATGAGAGCGCCTCCTGAACTGGTAGCTAGTTAGTTTGCTTCGCAGGAGTTGTGGGAAAGAAACTGTGTCATTCTGTGTCTTTTCAAGGTGACCTTTTATATTCAGCGGTATAGTGAAATTAATGATTTTTATGCGGTAACTTTCGGCACCGTCGCTAACTCTGTCCGAACATTTTGCGGAACGCTCTTCTTCCTTTGGGCCTGTTTAATTACCCTCCTCCTCATTTATATTTAGTTTCCAGTTTTGAACCTTTCATTTGTGGCTGTATTGATTGTGTTTGGCATTGTTTTTAATCATATAAAATAAAGATATATGTGTGCGTGCCTTTCAGCAACTCCTCAGCAGACAGAGCAGTGTTGTGCTAAGAAATTTATAGTCCTTTCCTGTGATAGGTTAAGAAGAAATAACTCACATAGTTTCCTTATCGTGTTTGGGTTTGTTTTATTCTGAAATTCCCACATAGTTGTGGTCTTGTCCTATTTCGACACTGAGAACTGCAATTCAAATGTAATTGATGTGAACTGTTGCTAAAATAAGATTTTAATTTTTAGCCTGAGAAAATCCCACCAAGACACTACAATTCGGCATGTCCTGAGAATGCCAAGACTTATATGTTCTTTTATTAGTGAGTGACCAGAAATACTGGAAATAAAGTAGATTATGTTCCAGTTTGTCAATGTATGCATCCTGTCTGAAAAGTCCTCTTGATGTTTCCAGAGATTTCAGATAGTAGACTATTTATTAGAAAAAAATCCATTTACTTTTGAAGGATTTTGATTTTACGTGAGATTTTAATAACATACAGTTCCTCCCTTAAATATGTGTCTGTAATGAATATAATAGTCAGTAGAAAAGGCTTTGCTTAAACTTGCATTTTAGTGTGGTACAGTTGGTGCTTCCACAAAAAAAAAAAAAATTCCGAGCACTGTGGTTCGTGTGCTTGAGAAACCCCACCATACCGGGAGCATGAAACACGTTCAACGAAGATTGGTCATCGCAGTCCATCGCCGTTCGGTTCGAGGCTTGAAAAATACACTCACAAGCGATAACTTTTTCAGCTAAAGCTGAAATCCCGAATCTCCGGTTTTCCCAAAGGCTTCGTTTTCTGAAATAGTCTTACACTGCACAAGGGCGTTAAGCAGCACCTTTCGAGATACGCGCTCTGCCTGGCCACCTTCACCTCGGGGCCTTCTCAGCCAAGTGGATGCCTTGAGGGTTTTTCCCCCTCCCGCCCATCTCCCTGTTGTATATACGCCCTCAACACAGTCGTGTTCCAACGGGTGCCAGAAAAGTTCTCCGGAAACGCACGCTGAGCAACGCGGCACCCACCGCCCAGTTTCCAGCCCCTTTAGCTGCCTCTCGGAAAGGATCGTTCCCCATCCAGCCAAGAAGCTTTGCATATCTAATGGAGCGCCCAGTGCCAGGGCGGGAACGCCATCCGGGGGAGTGTCTGCGGTTTTTGGATGGGTGACCGTGGAGGTGTAGGGCTATAGCAGGGACTGGAAGGACGGACAGGTCTGCTTTGGAGCTGTAAAATGGTGTGTAAAGTACAGAATAGGTCAGTTTTGGTGTGAGGCTTCTTTTTGACGTAGAGAATGTTGGGTTAAACACATCTGAAGGATCTCAGCCTTAAAAATTCAGCAATGCATTGCTAAGTAAAGCCAGCACGGGGGGCTAAAACTAAAGCTCTCGCCACTGTAGAAGAATAAGAATTGCTGCTAAGTAATATTTGAAAATACAATGGGCGTTGGATCTTAGATATCACCTTTACTGTAAAGTAGTTTGGGTTTTTGAAATTTCCCCAGCTGCACAAATGAATAAATCGGGGTATCATTTACTAAAATGGGAGTGGTTAGAATTTATTAGAACACAGTCAAGTAACTAGAAATATGTTTGGGCCTCTTCTTAGTCGTTGGGCTACAAAGACTAAGTCTGCATTTAATATTTGTCTGTCGTTTCTTGTGTTCCTTACTATCCGAGATTTTGATGGGGCAGAAGGAAGAAAATGTTTGGAGTAGTTGAAAGGGTTTGAGTTTACGGACCACTAAAGATTTTCGGTCCTTATTTCTAAGATGTGAATACGCAAGTCGCCGAGATGCAGGTGGGTTGTGTGGCTCTACAGACTGCTCCTGGGCCCTCTGGTTTGCCGTTACCTGTTGGCACGTGGCGTCTTCGTTCTCGGAAGAAGGTTCTTGGAGATGCCTGGGCAACACCGCTGCCTTCCATGGCTTCCCTTGCATGGGGGCAGTCAACACCACTCGGTATCTTTGTTGGCAATGGGTGAAGCGAGTGTTTGTCAAGTTAATTATACGCATTTTAGTAATATTTTGTGTGTATTTACAACCTTGCTGTGAAACGATTCTTAGACTGTAGCTAGGTGGTTGTGTACTGCTCACGTACGGGATGTCCTGAAGTCCGCTCATACGCTGCGCGTTTGCTGCTGGTGGTGAGGTGGGTGATGGAATTGTTGCTGCGATGTGAAATTGTACAATTGGGCATTTGGAGAGTTTGAGATGCTGGAAGGGAGGAGGACCTTGTTAGTAAGACAAGGAGGGAAGGAGATGGATATTATGTCTGTTAATTTAACTTTTTTCTTATAATACTGGGGGGAAAAAAGGTTATTTGGAGTAGTGTGTATTTTTGTGATTCTGAATCTTTTAAACTGCTCAATATTTCATGATCTTCGGAGTCTGGTTTAGGGTTCATTTCCGGAGTAATACGTTGTTAACAATGCAAAGAGCATTAAAGACCCCTGTGATAAAATAGTCTTAGACTATTTCCAAAGACTTTAAGCACTTCCCTGGCTAGAAATGAACATGAAACGAAGGCAAATTGCAAACATGAGTGTAATGGAAATGTAGTCAGTCATATGCTTACAATAAACAAGGACATTTGCTTTAGCTTAAAAATATAATGAGAATCATTACTTACTTGAGATATCTAATGGTGTATTTAACATACCCATATCAAATGAGACTTTAATCAGAAAAAAATCCTGCATCATAATTAAGGAAATAAACTAGAGATTCATCAGGGGTAGCTTTCATCATCAGATTTGTCACGCATTCCCGGAGAAACATTGGGAAACCTCTTGCTTGTGTCTGCTTCGGTTCTTCAGGCTTAAGATGGGGTTAAATACTTCCCTCTCTCGTATGATTTGTCTATTTTTAATCTGCGAGTTCTTTCAGGCAGCGACTGTCTCTGGCTGCGCCTCACTCAGTCTGCGGCAGCCTGAATGGAAATCCAAAGTGTAAGCCCTTCCGACAAGACTGCCAGCGGGATTGGAGTATTTTTAATGATAATTAAGATCAATATTAGTGTATCTTTGCAAGTTCCCTCTGCCCTGCTGGCTTTTTGGGGTCACATAGCAGGATATGGGAGTTGGAATTGTTCTTTAGCGCTTTTAGAAAAAAAGAAGGAAAGCGGTCTGGAGTAGCTTTAAACAAGAAATGGATATATTTGTCCCCCGAAACTGACCCTGAAAGAACAAGGGGTCACTTTAGTTACAGTCAATATTCACACGCCTACATTGCTCTAAATAAAATAGTTTCATTCTCATTCTGTGTGTGTCCGTTTTAGGTATATATACATACAGATGTAGGAAGGAGATTGTATTTACACCGTTGTAGATACGCGTTTTATCCACTTTCATTAACTCCTCATCCAGCCTTGTAGGAGAGTGAATTGAAGAGTCAGATAAATCCTCTCTGGTTTTATGTGCCTGAATTAGTGCACTGGAAGAGCCCTCTCGGGTCGCCGAACTTCGGTCTTCAGATCAGAGTTAACCTTTGTTCCACACCCCCTCTTCCTTTGTCTTTCCACGTAATTAATGTTGTCCTCGAAGAATGAATAGGACGTACCTGGATTTGCTGGGGAGATGAGAAAAATGACCGATTTCCCTGTGAAAAAAAAAAATTGGTGTGGTCTTATTTTTGCTTTTTAAAACAACCGAGCCCTGGGTTCCTACATCTCGCTCAAAGCATATAAAATAGAAATTTGTTTGTTGCTTGTATCAGGAGAATAGTGCGTCTGGATGTCTTTATTAGCTTTCTGTATCCAAATGCAGTGTTTAAAGAGCTCCAGTAATTGGCCCCATTTGCGGGCTCGGAGAGGGAGCCAAGTACATATAAGCCGTCCGCAGGCAGGAAGCGGGAATTAATGCGCAGCGCTTCTCATCCCGTGGTTGAAATTCTGCTGTTGGGAAGCAAACACTTTTTTTTTTTTAAACAAAAACAAACAAACAACTTTTGCTGCCTTTGAGGAAATTAAAATGCAGGTTTTCCAATGTTGTGTTAGGGCAACGGTACTACCGATATTTCTAACGAGCGTTTTTACACGTGCGCTGAGACGGGGGGGGGGGGGGGGTGAGCGGCAGTGGAGAAGGCTGCCAGGAGCTGCCGGAGCTGCAGCGGCAGCAGCGCGTAGTCGCAGCAGCGGGGGTGTATAGACCGGGATGAAATGACATCTGTATTTGTCAGTGTACATTTTTAACAGTATTTTCCTGTCTTGAAAATGATTTTAAGCCTGGTGCCGCGTGAATCGGTAAGCAGGGCACGGACTGACATTTTTCATTTCTGTTTCAGAAACCCGATGTGCGGCTCTCCAGAAGCAGCATCGACCGAGAGGATGGAGGTCTCCAGGGCCCAGTAAGTATGCGTGGGATCTTTTCATCTCCCACCTCTTTCTCCGGTTTCCTGGTCGGACATGTTGTACGCTGTCTTGATTATGGGAGATGATTTCAAGTTTTCGCTAAATGTTTCCGCAGTTATTACATGGTTGTACAACTTTCCAAGAGGCTCGGCTTCGGTGGGAACAGCAGCCCTGGCAAAATTGTTCATGCAGCAGTTTGGGGGATTTGGGGTTTGTTGGGTTTTTTTTTCTCCCCTTGAAGCTGCTCTTGAAACAAACTAAAATGTTGCCGCAAATAATGTTGCAAGAATTTTTGAAGTGTTCATGTGCTGTATATGTATAATTGGGCCTTTTATTTAAAAATGTGAATAGTTTTCTGAAAGTTGTGTCAACAGGAAGCTGGATTAAAATAGCTTTTGCAGTTGTTTAAATATCTGAAGGGTTTTCTTACAAGGAATGTAAATGTTACTGTTGTATTACCCAGAAATCTGTTTGGGGTCGATGATCCGCTATGAAACGAATGGAATAAACCCCATAGCCATCCATTTCTTGCCAGACAACAGCTGCAGCTGTGGTATTCTTTCTTACTGGCTTAACTCCTGTCTGTTTAACTAAAAAAGTCTCTCCCATTGTTTAAGTTGCCATCGGAATCTCTGAATCATACTGATCGAAAGGAGGGGTTCGGCTAGGGAGTGTTAATGATAGAAACCTGATGTTTCATCTACTCTTTGTCCCCACCTTTAAAATACTTAAGTTAATATTTTAAATTCGCTTTCCTAGTTCATTTGGGATGCGATCATAAACTAGTTTGGCTTCAGTATTTCTTCAGGACCTAAGAATTTTGGGACTCTTCCTGCATTTGCAGCCAAAGTACAATCGTGAATGAGTATATTAATGACACACTGCAGCATGGGCTCTAGAGAGACTCACGTCTGGAAGCTGCAAAGATTTTTTTCCATGAAATCGGAGAAGACTATTAGTTATTGTTATGTCTTTGCTTTTGTTGCATCTTCATATAAAGAGCAAGTGCAGTATTGCTGCATTTTGCGCTACTAATGAAGATGCTTTGAGATAACCTGGAGATTTTGAAGCCATGTCAGAGGTTTGGTTCAGGGGGCTGTCGGTGGCAATGGCTTTAAAGCACAGCTCCTTGCAGCCAGCCCGTTCCTCTGACTGCTGCTTGATTTTAGCAGGACTGCCTGGGATTAGAATAAAAAAACAACACACCCAGAGCTCAAACTGCTTGTAGGGGAAGTCCTGTCTTCCCAGACGAGATAGTACAATTTCACACCCCATTTGAAAGAGTGTGAAGAAAATGCTTAGTGATCATTGACAAAAAGAGTTTTAAAGGAGACCCTAATTCGTGATAACTACATTTCTAGTTCCAGAATTTGGTTTTGCATTTTTTTAGTTGTTAATACATTCAGAACATAACTCTGACTGACTTCATTTGCAGTGGGAAATGTCTAATTTTTCTGTGAGTCATTCTCAATTTCTCATTGAGAGGATGAGAAATAGGCAGTAGTCATTTCTAGAAAAACTCTGATTAAATAATTGTCCAGTGTAACACAGAGATTTCTGTGAGAGCAGTGAGGACAGAATCCAGTTCACAGAGGTGTCATTTATGTCTCCCCCCCGCAAAGTGACTTTTTATTTGAGTCGTCATTGTGATAGTTGGAGCAGGAGCAGCTCTGGTTCCTGCTCACAGCAGCAGCATCTGCGCAGTTCAGGGATGCTGGGAGAGAGAAGGAGTGATACATGATCCTCTTCTTGGATGTGGTGGCACAAATGAAAAGTTATCACACCCTTTTTAGTAGCTCCTAACTGGTGAGCACGTGGCTGTATAACTTTGTGCACATTCTTTTGACACATACTTTTAATACGCAGTTTTCTGGAAGTCAAAATGCAAGAATTGTTTTAGCGGAATTTTACTCTCCTCGTTCTCTTCGCCCCTTTCTTTCCCCCACCCCGGGTTATCAGATTTGAAATAGTTAGGTTAACAACACAAATCAAGTTAATGACGTGACTGACAGTGCTGGCAGAAAGCAGATGTTTTTTCTAACTAGCGAGGGCAACTTTATGACAGCGTGAGATGATCGGCCAGTGGATTTCTGAGGTTTGTGGTGACAGCTTTGGACCTTTGATTTCTCCTCCTTGTTCCTGAAAGTGAAATTTGATTTTTTTTCAAATCGGTAGTTACAGACTTGGAGTAGGCAGGTTGAATATGCTTCTTTATGTCTATCCGTCACGTTTCTGCTCTAAAGTATTGATAGAATATCATCTAGTAAACTCAGAGATTTCTCCCTGTGCAGTACTTTTTTGTGCGACCTTACTTTCTTGACACAGTTTTCCATAGCAAACTGATAGAAATGAGCTTGAAGTAGAGTTAGTGTGGGAATTTTCATTTCATACAGTTAAAATTTGAAAAATTTTTGAGCACCTGAAAGCCGGCCTCATGAAGTGCTGGGCCAACATTAGCCATAGGAGCCGTTGTCAATAGTAAGCGTACTGCTATTGTCCCTGTTACCTGAGTGTGCTTCTGAAAATAGACAATGTGAGACATTCAAGAACAGTTGCTTGAAAGGTCAGAAAAGAAAGTTTATGAATTAACATTCTTAGATGGTGATTTATGATAGCATTATCCAGAGCTGAAGGTGAATTAAAGCAAATATTGCGTTGTCGTACCATTGAAAGTGTTGAAAGTACCGTTTCAAAGTGTTGAAAAAGCAGCTTCCTTAGGTCTGACACAAAGAAGTATTCTGACTTTGGAGAAAATGGTCTTTATTTTATAAATAAATGCCTTCTTGAGAGTTTCAGCACTAGACCTATTAAATTCTAACTGCCTCCAGTGTTTTACTTTGCAGTGGCAACTCCTTTATACAGATATGCTTGCATAAAATGTGACTCTCTTGGGATTGTAAAGCTTTTTATGACTTGACAACTGCAAGTTTTGTGTAAAGTATTAATTTGGTTGTGACCAAACAGATTTTCATCTTTCATAGAATGCTAGAATATCTCAAGTTGGAAGGGACCCATAAGGATTATCGAGTCCAACTCCCTGCTCCTTGCAGGACTACCTAGAACTAAACAATATGAGTAATAGCGTTGTCCAGGTGCTCCGTTAACTCTGACAACAGGTTTGGGGCTGTGACCACTTCCCTGGCGAGCCTGTTTCAGGGACCGACCACTCTCTCAGTGAAGAACCTTTTCCTAATGTCCCATCTGAACTTGCCCTGATGCAGCTTCATTCCATTCCCTTGTGTCCTATCACTGGTCACCAGAGAGAGGAGATCAGCACCTTCCACCCCGCTGCACCCCTTGAGGAAGGTGTAGACTGCCGTGAGGTCATCCCTCAAGCCTTCACTTCTCCAAGCTGAACAAGCCAAGTGACCTCAGCTGCTCCCCCCAAGTCTTGCCCTCGAGGCCTTTCACCATCTTGGTGTCCTCTGGACACCCGCTGATAATCTGATGTCCTCCTTATATTGAGGTGCCCAACACTGCACACAGTACTTGAGGTGGGGCTGCACCAGTGCAGTGCAGAGCAGGACAGTCGCCTCCCTCAACCAGCCAGCTGTGCTGTGCTTGATGCACCCCAGGACACGGTTGGCCCTTCTGGCTGCCCGGGGCACACTGTTGGCTCATATTCAACTTGCCACCAACCCAAACCCTCAGATCTCTTTCCAAAGAGCTGCTCTCCAGCCTCTTGTCTCCCAATTCTTAGGCATAACCAGGATTACCCCATCCCAGGTGGAGAATCTGGCACTTGCTCATGTTGAATTTCATATGGTTGGTGATTGCTGAGCTCTGTAGTCTATCCTCTCTGTAAGACCTCTCTACCCTCAAAGGAGTCCACAGCTTCTCCTAGTTTAGTATCGTTGGCAAACTTACTTAATGTACATTCAATTCCTGTCTCCAGATCATTTATAAAAACAGAAAGAGCACCGGCCCTAAAATTGAGCCCTGGGGAACCCCACTAGTGACTGACCCACAGCCTGATGTAACTCCATTTACTGTAACCCTTTGAGCCCGACTCATCAGCCAATTGCTCACCCAACGTATTATGGACTTGTGTAGCTGTGTGCTGAGCACTGTGTCCAGAAGGATACTGTGAGAGACAATATCAAAAGCTTTGCTAAAATCCAAAACTAGTACCACATCTACTGGCTTCCCTTGGTCATTTAGATGGGGTTTGATGCAGAGCGCAGGCTGGCTTAACCTTGGCGACACCTCCAACCCAGGTGGACCATCATCCTCGTCATTGTTTGGTTCCATTTGCAGAGCCTCATACGTACTATGTGAGGGCACCTGGGAAAGTGGGGTGGTCACGGAGGACGTGCTCCTGCTGCGCCAAGCAGGAACTTGTCACCTTTCTCCCTATCCCTTAAGTTGCCATGCTCTGCCGGGTGGGGAGAGGACAGGGAAACCTCCGTATCACGTGTCCTGTCCACCTGATGGGTCTGCCGGGTGGATACCATCGCTCCACGGTCAAGCCGGCAGTTACAGCGCCATTCCTGCTCGAACTGCCACCCCATGCCCTGTTCGCCCGCCCTGTTTGAAGTTCTCCTGGCTGGTAGCACTCCCTGGGGGGTTCTTTTATAGGTATGGGGGCTTGGCCACCTTTGCTCCTGGCCCTGCCCAGGTATCTTCAGCCGTTGTGGCGTGAGCTGTGGGCTCCTGGTGGGTTTCTCGGCTCCCCTGAGGTTCCCCCGGTTCAGGAACCCCCCTGTGCACCGCGCTAGAGCGCTTCGCTGCTCCCCTCGGTGACTGAGGTTGGCGTGAAGTTTTTCTAAATATAATTACCGAGGAAAGTCACTTCAATCTGTTATTCAATATTTCCAGACGAATATGCAAATTGAGCTGGACCTAAGAGCTTTGCAGCAAAACCAAAAAGTAAACCAGGTTAGAAATCTGCCGTTACGGAAGCCAGCAGTGCGGAAACACCTTGGTCTTCTAATTGGTGCACCACCAACCTTCACCACCGTGACTCCTACGGGTTGATCTCTGAATACGGACTAAAAATAATTGTGAATATACCACCACATTTGATTAATAATGACAGGTAAACTGTAACGTAGAGGCCAGGGCTGTCGTGAGCGATACATAATCAATGAAAATGATTTTCTTACTGCATTAGTTAGGAGCTTAGCTACTGACGGTGAACAGGGACGTGCTTTTAACTGTTGGGAAATGTACTGAGAACTGACTACTCGCCGTGTTTGCGATTGTGCTGATGAAAGTTGTGAGCGCTGTGATAACCAGTCTAAATGTATGTTTTATTTTCTAGGCTGGTAACCAGCACATATATCAGCCTGTGGGTAAACCAGGTAAGCAGTAAATTCATATACTGTCATCTTGAATCCTTGATTACACGTCTTCTAGGAGCAGTAGTGAACAAAGATTTATGCCGGTATGTTCATACAAGGGGTAGATGCAATTCCAGGTAACTGCACATAGGTGTTTTAGTGCGCTGTGTGTTTAAATTCCCCGTGCGGTCCCCTGCGATGCAGTCAGCGAAGCCAAGAAGCCAAGAAAGTGTTTCATCGCAGGGAAGTGTCTGGAGGAAGCTGACTCGCTGGGTAGGACTTCACCCGGTGCGGAGTCCAGACGTGTAAAACGAAAGTAGACACCTAAATTTAGGTTTCTCAATCTCAAAGTGAATCACACCCAGGGTTTATGCCATGAAGAAATACGATTTTCCCAGACGTAAGGCAGCGTGTGTGGCGCTCAGCTGCGGTACGAAGGGCGAGTACCTCTCAGGTCTGGGGTAGGTGCACTGAGATGAGCAGCAGTTGCCCCACAAATGGATTTTCGAAGTAGCTTACTAAAACAGCCGCCTTCTCATCATCGCAGGAAAACCTGGTAAATTCCACAAACTTTTCTGTCTGCATTTCTTCAGTAGAAATACAGATTAAAACGGAGCTCCTGCAAACAATGGATTTACCGTAAGACACATAAAGATGTGCATCTCCTCTACTAGTACAGCAAAGCACGTGCAGCCTTTGTAGTGTTGACAGACCAAAATTAGGCAGGTACATCTGATACGTTGGTCCTCTAAAATGCAAATTGTTTCGTTAACCAGATCACGCAGCTCCGCCAAAGAAACCTCCCCGCCCTGGAGCCCCCAGCCATTTGGGCAGCCTCGCAAGCCTCAACAGCCCTGTGGACAGCTACAACGAAGGCGTGAAGGTACGTTGCTCCGTGTCACGTGAAATACGCTTCAGAAAATTAAACATTACTCCGAGATAGTTTGCTGTTCCTGAAGTGTAGAGACCGTGGAAAGCTGAAGTGACTAAACTTCCCAAGTAAATGTTGTCATGGGGCAAACACGCACTGGCAGCTCTCCAGGGAAGTGGGGAGTTAACTGATGGGCTCATATCCTCCATTGCTGTGATTCAGCACGTTCCTCACCTAGAACCTTTCCCAGGTGAGCTTATTTCTAGTTAGAAGAGCATACGAGATCTCCCGTAGGGACTCAGCCTCCCTGCTCGGCAGCTTCGTTAAGCAGGAAGGAGCCCACCCAGGGTTCCCAGTTACTCCAGTAGCACCAAAGTCTCCTGTCCTCGGTCACAGAGAAGTGAGACATGTCTGAACTGTGGTGCTCCCAAAAAGCTCCCAAAGCCCCGCTAGCTCTGGGGAAAAAGGGAAGAGGGGAAATGCGCTGTCTGACCTGTGATTGAGATACTTTCTAATGTGTTGTTTCATCTCCAGTAAATGGATAATAAAGCCAAAAATGAAACTTCCCAGTTTCCCAGCAGAGGGATGCTGCAGGGCGCTGTGAAACACAGCGTCCTGTCCCCTGTTGGCAGTTGGTGTGGATGGAACTGCTCCTTAGTATGTCAGTCACTTTGCAAATCGTGCCCCCAGGCGGTGTTCCCTGCCCCGGGGACTCCGTTACCTCTCTAATCTTCAGGAAAGAGAAACCTCAGAGTGACCTCAGGGCCTCCCGAGGGACACCGGTGGAGCTGTTCCTGATGCTGGCCGTTTCCAGGAGAGAATAGTGGCTGGGAATTCTCCCTCAGTAACGCTCTAGCAGAAACGCAGCTGGTCTATACACGGCGCCGGTTTATTATCTCGCAGCCTTTGCAGCTCGACGGATACGCCCCCACAAAGGCTGTTGGTCTGACGGCAGCGTTACTGCCCAGAGCGCTAAAGCGGGATCGCTCCTGCTGCTGCTCCCATTCTGTCAGCTGATGCCATCAGTAGCACCCGGGGAGGTGACGCGATGTATTTGTGCTCCAGCGCTTTCCCGAGAGGAGAAAGATGGGCTCCGCGTTGGAGCAGAGGCGAATACAGTGGGGCGATCCCTGCTGTAATACCACAGCTCGTTGCCGATAGTACGGCTCCTCGTGGAAGGAGAACCTCTGGCTAACGTAAGCCCTGCCAAGCCTGCCGGAAAGAACAGGAATCCGTGGTGGGGCAGCCACGGCTATTGTCATAAGCGACACTTATTTTAGATGGTTTAAAAAAATACAGAAAAAATCCAGGTCGTCTGACCCTGAAATTCAAAACTTGCCATCGGAGCAAAATGTTCAGCCACAAATTGATCGAGCCACTGCCCGCCCGTCTCATTCTTGCTCTCTTGTTCTGAGATTATCAGAATATTTAAGAATCACCGTAAATAGACAGCAGTGGCGAATTTGAGCAGGATTATCTATTATACACCGATGCCAGTGCTTTGCAAGCTGCCAAGCCTCAGAAAATGTCAAAAAGCAGTAACAGATGTGTTGCTAAACTTGGCTTCTCTAAAATTTCCTTTCTAAATGCTGATACTGGAACATGAAAAATGTTTTCTGAAATACGTCCGTGTGACAACAAACAAACCTGAGCAGCCAAAGTCATCGGTAATAACAAGTGAACAAGATTTGTGTACTAAATAGCTTCTTTGGCAGAAAAGGGCTGGTGGTGTTTTTTCTGTCAAGAGTTTTTTGAAATTGGGTTGGTTTATGCCCCTTCAGGAAAACAGTCCATTATTTTTTGATAGAATCATAGAATCGCTGAGGTTGGAAGGGACCTTTAAGATCATCAAGTCCAACCATTAACCTGCCCTGACAAAACCACTTCTGAACAATGTCCCCAAGTACCACATCGACCCTTTTTTTAAACACCTCCAGGGATGGCGAATCCACCCCCTCCCTGGGCAGCCTGTTCCAATGTTTAATAACCCTTTTATTACAAAAAATTTTCCTAATATCTGATTTAAACCTCATCTGACATAACTTGAACCCATTTCCTCTCGTCCTATCGCTTGTCACCAGGGAGAAGAGGTCAGCCCCCACCTCGCTACAGCCTCCTTTCAGGTGGTTGTAGAGAGCGATACGGTCTCCCCTCAGCCTCCTCTTCTCCAGGCTGAACACCCCCACTTCCCTCAGTCGTTCCTCATAAGATTTGTCCTCCAGACCCCTCACCAGCTTTGTAGCCCTTCTCTGGACACTCTCCAACACCTCAATGTCCTTCTTGGACTGAGGGGCCCAAAACTGAACGCAATACTCTGCGTTCTACTTGATAGCGTATAGCTTTGCTAATGTCTGCCCTCCTAAACTGAAGATGTTTCTGGGGTTCATTCCAGACTGCCTTTTCTGCACAGCCATTTCAGACTCCCATTTCAGTTTCCCTTTTCTGCAGAACACAAATTAAGAGGATTTGAACCGCTTCCCCTCCGGAGCCTTTAGGGCACGCACCAGGAAATAAACGGTTTTCTGTTACTTGCCGAGGCAAATTCAGCCAGTCCACACACAGAAACTCCAACTTCGTAGTCTGCAGAGCAATAGTGTTGATGTTGGGTGTAAACAAACAAACAAACGAAATTGTTAAGAAACGCAGATGTCCGTACTCTAGAAATGTTAGGGCCCGGCTGTAGGAATTCAGCGAGTTGGCTATAATCCATCTAGAACGGGTTCGTGGTAGTTCTTAACCCCAACTGTGATGAGCCATCGCGAACGGGAGCTGCGCGGTTAGGTGGCCGTGTATCTCCTGTCGTGACTTTTCTAAAGGAAAAAAAAAAAAAAAAACCAAAAAAAGAGTTTCGAAAGATGAATACGACATTTTCTTGTATAAAGGGAGCGGGGTTGCGCAGGACGTTGTTCCCCACCGTTGCAGAGGCCCTCTACTCCATTTACCACTTCGCTGCTCGCCCGACTGGCCTGCTCCTGTCAAGCTTTGCATGACCTCTTCCCCATGTGTTCAGTAAACCGTCAGCATGGGTGCATGGCACACACTTCCACTTCCACGCGGGTGCACAGCAGGCCCTCAGCACACGGTGCTTCCGTAACAAACGGACCAAGAGCTAACATGAATGACTGCCGATACTGTCGAGGACGCGTTTTTGCTGCAGGCTTTTTAACTGGTCTCTTATTGCTATACATGTTTTGGGTTTGGTTTGGTTTGGTTTGGTTTTTTTTGTTTTTTTCCTGCTGAGTTTTATTAATATTGTTTTTCTTTTTTCCCTTCTTTTGGTAAATTTCTTTAACCTTCCCCCACATTCTGCTCAACCATAGCCATGGAGGGTAAGCAGTGCGTGAGCGTGTGTGTACGTGCCCTGTTCCAGAATGTCTTTGCATGTGACTTTGCCAGATGACTGTTTTTAACTTCTTGATTGCTGAAACCAGTTAGAATCACAGCCTTTCCCTGGTGATTGAGGCAGTTACGATGTTCTCTTTCCGAAGGTGTTTTCTGATCGATACACTAGATTGAATCTCTCTAATAGTTGTCAGTACCCACTGTGTGAAATGCAACAAAATGCTGCGCTCCCTCCTTAGACAAAGTTTCGTGCGAGTATTGTGTAGTGTCTTCGGGGTGGAATCTCTGGTGCCTCCAGTGAAACACCTCTGTAGCCAGGACCAGTTGTAGGACCCAGCGGTAACCCAGTGCGGTGGGCTGAAATGCCGGGAGCCATCTCAGATGGACAGGGTGGGCGGCCGCTGCGTGACTGGGAGGAAATAAGCAATTTTTTAACCTGCTCCCACTGCGCGGTCACTTGGGCGTCCCATAGCAGTGGAGAGCTGTGGGGAACTGGGGTGCTTGTAGTTTCACAGTTCGGGAGCAGAGATACTGAGGACCTTACCGAGGAAGTTCGCAAAGTTTGCTTCTTTTCTCACCCAGGATTATTTTAGTCTGTGTTGGATTTAACTCCAGAAAAAAACTTTTTTTTTTTTTTTTTCTGAGGTGTTGGAAACAAACTCTATGAAAACATTCAGTGTTTCCCACCTGTACTGGTGACACCATTTTTGTTAATCTGCTGTGAATTTTCACTAACAAAACAATTAAATATACTGCAATATTTTCTCTTTACTATAGCAGTATAGTATGTTAACTGTGTGCTCTGATGTTGTTTTGGAGCACAAAACAACTTTCTGGAATGAGGGACCTGATACCTGTTGCCACAGCAGTGGCACTTGTCCATCAGTAGTGAACCACTTAAGACATATCGAGTACTCCGTACTCCTCGTTCCTCAAATTATTTTCTTCTCTGTTGTGGAAGTTATACCGGCAGCTCTTCAGGGAAATCCTGGTAAAAATTCCCTGGTGTCATTTCACAGGTCAGGTTCAGTCAGGGGAACTAAAGGAAGGTTCCTTCAGATCCGGGAGCGAGCGTGCTCAGCCAGGACAGGGGACCCAGGGGACCGGGCAGGGGGCTGGTGCCAATATGAGACCTTCCTGGCGGTCTGCGGAGGTTGGGAAGTTGCTGAGCCCCATCTGCTGGGGACAGGAGGTTAAACAACCCCTCTCCGCTTCCAGATTCAGCCGCAGGAAATCAGCCCTCCTCCTACCGCCAACCTGGACCGCTCCAACGACAAAGTCTACGAGAACGTGACCGGGCTGGTGAAAGCGGTCATAGAGATGTCCAGTAAAATACAGCCAGCTCCGCCGGAGGAGTATGTGCCCATGGTAAAGGTACGGAGGCAATTCCTAAAATCAGTGGTTTAGTTCTCTCCTGAATGAGGTCTTCAACTGACTCAGGAGAAACTTTCTGCAAAGTTGGAAGTAGAAAAGCTTTTTGTGTTTGCAGGGGGGTAACTTGTGGTCAGAGCACTGGAGCGTTGGATGCTGTTAGCAGTACCGTGGGGAACGGTGCTTTTATTGCCCGGCTTGCCTCTGCTTGTCCAGGGGCAGCGAGTCATGCGCTGCCTTCTCTGCATTTCATTCTTTAAAAAGAACTTTTTTTAATGAACGTGGCATTTTATTTTGACGGTGAAGCATGGAATTGCAAGTGGGGTTTTGAGAGTCCCTCAGCCACGTTCTGACTCCCTTCTTGCCCACGTGAGGGATTCAATTTATTGGTTGCTTCCTGCACTCTGACTACAAATCTCATTCATTCCAAGTTTTTAAACTCTTTTTTTTTTTTTTTTCTTAGGAGGTTGGTTTGGCATTAAGAACCTTACTGGCCACAGTAGATGAGAGCCTCCCCGTGCTCCCGACCAGCACCCACAGAGAGGTACGTGGAGCTCCCCTCACCTGATGCTCAGTCTGTGACATTTCAAGTTAGCCCCGGCCAGGACAGCTATCTGGGCAGGTTTTTGACTCACTGTTACAAACTCTCAGGTTATAATTCTTCATTAAATTAATTTTATTAGAATCCAATTGCTGTGTGGACGTAGGCTTCTCATGACTTAAGTGAAGACACTCAAACTGGATGCAGTTGAAGAGCGTACAACACACGCACTCACAAAGTTGACATAAAAACTGTTAGCAGCACTTGCACAGAACTTCTTAGTGCCAGGTGAATCTTTCATTAAACTACAGCTTGCGCACAAAGTCATTAAACAAGTAATTGAGCATAACTTGGTGCAGCTGGAAGGTTTTGATGAGATATCTCATAATAACCTAGTTCTGGATGAGAAGTGACAGATCTTTCAGTGAAGTTCATGAGTCGGGGGGTTAAACTTTTCCTGTAAAGCCTTGAGTGAGTGCGATAATGAGGAACCCAGAGAATGCTTCTTTAAGTGCCATCTGAGAGAATCGTCCTGACGTTAGCAATGTGGTTCTGTCTCCTGTATCTCACTTCTTGACCTGTTTTATTTTCCACAGCTACTTTTATGCTTCAGAGCTACTTTAATAATAGTCATTAAAAAAAAAATAGATAATTATATGGACCTGGAAACCTCCAAGATATGATTTGGGTCCCAGTGCCATTTAACAGCGGGGGGCTGAGTAGCTGACAGGGCCGCTCTCGATCTCCACGCAGCCTAGAGCAGCCGATGCTAAAATTCCGTCTGCTCCACGCGATGCCCATGGAAACAGCCCCACCTTTGATCGGAAACCTCCAGCAGGGGCTGTTGGAAACCTCCAGCAGGGGCTGTTGAGGGAGAGTAGATAGTGCCACTGCTCTGTAGTACCGCTGTCACGTGTGATGCTTTTAATGACTTAGCGAAGTTGACTGAATCTTCTTGTTCCAGATCGAGATGGCCCAGAAGCTGCTGAACTCAGACTTGGCCGAGCTCATTAACAAGATGAAACTGGCGCAGCAGTACGTCATGACCAGCCTACAGCAGGAGTACAAAAAGCAAATGCTGACGGCCGCTCACGCTCTGGCCGTGGATGCCAAAAACTTGCTGGATGTTATCGATCAAGCCAGACTGAAAATGATCAGTCAGTCCAGACCGCACTAAGTGCTGAGGGAAGAGTTTCATCAGTCTAAGAATTCTGCTTGCGAAAGGATGTTATTTCACCTTCCACCAGCAGTGAGGATTAACCCAGTGTAGTCCTGGCTTTCCAGCGCCTCTTGCTTCAGCAGACCTGACTGACAGCTGTTGGTTCTCTCTCTCATTACAAAAGTTTAACCGAGTTTTTATCATAAAGCCAAGCTGGTCTGGGATTCGAAAAGTGGCATTATCACAAGATGAAGTTTGTGCAGAAGTCCTCGGGAAATCACGGCTATGGAGCGCACTTCGGTTTTGTACCATCGCATGGGACACGCTTAGCCTGGAGCTGCCACAGGGTTACGGTCTCAGAGCCAAAACCGTCCGAGCAGCAGATCGGAGAAAGATATTGTGAAGTGAAGAATTCGGGGAAACCTCAGGGCTGAGAATTCTTGCCCACAGTATATGAACTATCCAGACTGGAATTTTTTTATTAGAACACTTACGTCGCAATATGCTAATCACAATTTACAGAGAAAGAATAAAAAGCTATATTTTCAAGACTTCAGTCATTTCAAGACAAACTAAAGCCCTCTTCATCTTCCTGCCTTTTACTTTTATGTGAATGTGTGAAGCATTTGTTTGGAACTAGCTGTAGAACACGACTGAAAACTCTCTCGTCTTTTTCACCAGAATAACGTGCCAGTTCTTTTGTAGCAATGTTGTTTTCCTTGGAAGCAAAAATGCTGCTTTGTACCAGAGCAATTCAGAGCTGCATTTAGAGGAGTTCTGTAACCATTCATGTCCCCCATTTTTATATAATTTATAAAGACAGATTAAAGCCATGTTGAATATTTTAAACCCACTGTAGTTAACTAACCCATCCTTTTGTCTATCTTGCCTGGGAGGAGTTACAGTAGAGCAGTGTAATTAGATTTTCCTTGGTTTTCCAGTTATGCCATCTGTTCTGTTAAAATAAAAACCACGCTCCCTTTTTGCTGTTGAGGGATATAAATTATTCTCAGGAAGAATATAATGAACTGTACAGTTACTTTGACCTATTAAAAAGGTGTTACCAGTGAAATTCTGGCTGTATGATTTCATGCGTGTGTTGTGTGCACTGCAGAAGAAACCACTGCAAGTTTTCTCTCCTTGGAATTTTTTCCCCACCCTAATCCACAGGCTTTTAGGAATTCACTTATGCAGGACTCAAGGAGCACAGTAAGCAGCCAAGGAGGGAATCCAAGATTTAAGTAGTCTTTCAGAAAGCAATTTTTCCTCCAACTATGGAGAACGGGAACAAGTCAGTGTTATCTGTGTAAAAGTGACTTATAATTACTTGGGGTCACTCCTTACACACTCCTTCAGGCTTTTCAAATCGATTTTCCCAGGGGAGGGCTTCTCCAAAGCAGGGAGTTGCATGGACTGAATTCTGCCATGGGCGCCTGCATCTCCTAAAATACAAATGAGCTCCAGTTTCGTGGGAAAATGGGGCAGTGCAGAGTGCATCCACTGTGGGTCTACAGATGTGGAACCACCCTCCTACACAGCTTCAGAGTTTTCACACACTTGGAATATTTTGCTAATGCTTAATTTTCATTTTATGATTTAGAATACACATTAAAAAGAGCCCTTGCCTTGTTCAGTTTTTCTGGGAAAGTCCTGTTCAAAAGTTATTTTAGAAATACATACTTTTAAGTTACTCCTTTCATATGTAAAGTTACACCATCTTCCACACGCACCCTTCAAGCAGTTTTCAGATATGTTCCTTAACTTTTTTTCTGGAAAGGCAAAAAACTTAGACCCCTTAGGCAACCTCAGCTCGGTGCCCAGCACTGCAAGGCTCCATCTGCTTTTAAATTATACCTACTTGTGAATTAGCAGGACCACAGCTTCAGCCTCTAACAAGGGCCTTCGGCTGAGCATTCAGCCTTTTTCCCCAGTCTTCCTTTCAATAACTGTCCTCCACTGTGGAACACACATAGTCCCTGCTGTGCCACAGCCTTTAGCTGCCCCTGGACAGGTTAAATCACCTGGCACAGGAAAGAGATGGAAACAGCCTGTTGCTAAAGCAGGAACCAGACCTGCCATGGCCCCAGCAGCTCCTGGCTGCAGGACCAACCAAGTGGTAGCACTTTTGCCAACTGCAATCACATCCCATGTTCACTGTCATGACATAACCACCTTTGTCCTCATGCTGCAAATGCAACTGGGAACCTTAACTGCCACTGTGCTTTACCTATGTCAAGTATGAAGAGTGAACAAGGAAAGCTGTAAAGCTGTAGGTTAACGTGCGACAACAGCAGTACTGGCACCTGCAGGTAACCCGGCCATCCTTCATCCTCTCCCCTTTGCACGCGTCAACGTACGAGACAAGAGTACGTTTGAATGTTCTTTATTACAGGCAGGTACAAAACTAATTAGTCAAAAAGACCAAAGCCCATGTCATCATCAGATTCCTCTGATTCTTCTTTCTTTTCCTCTTCTTTCTTCTCCTCAGCTAGAAAAGGAGAAAGGGATCAGGATTTTTCCACTTCATCATCTCAAAAGAGTCACATGCCACAAAAGACCACACAGACTGACAGCTGTGAGCAAGACACAAGCAATGCTGACAAGCCAAGCTGCCACCCAGGGAGACAAGTGTTATCACTACTAAAAAAGCAGTTTTGTGCCTTCAAAATTAATTCCTATCGAACTTAAAATGCTTTAAAAAAGCAGGTGCTCTCTCTTTAGCCATCAGAGGGAGGTCCTGATGGCATACCGAACGGCCAGCCTTAGTTCTGGGGTAACACTAATCCTATTCACCGACCCAAACTGAGGGGCGGAGGTACTCTGGAGCACCCACGTGTGTACACTGCGAAGCACGAACCGCACTGAAATTGCGGGGGGAAGAGCAGAGCTGACTCTCGAGCTGACAACGAGGAGCTTATTAACCCAGTGCTTCCTCCAGCTGAAGGCCCCCGCGCTGGAGGCAGAACCCCACTTACCGGGGGCAGCACCGCCCGTAGGGGCAGCGCCGCCGGCGGGAGCAGCCGCAGCCGGGGCGCCGCCGCCGCCCGCTCCTACGTTGCAGATGAGGCTGCCGATGTCGATGTTGGCCAGAGCCTGCGGAGAACACGCGGCGGTAGAGGCGGGTTAATGCGGGGCAGCCCCAGGCACCGCCGCCCCGCTCCGCACCCGCCCCGGGACGCGGCCTCCCCCGCGCTCCCTGTGCCTCACCTTAGCGAAGAGGCCCGGCCAGAACGGCTCCACGTTCACTCCCGCCGCCTTGATGAGCGCGTTGATCTTGTCCTCCTGCAACGAGAGCGGCGCTCAGCAGCCGGCCGGGCCCCCGCCATGCCGCTGCCGGCCATGCCGCGGCTCGCCGCCATCTTGTGGCGGCGGGGCCGGGGCCCGCACTCACCGTGACGGTGACCTCGTCGTCGTGCAGGATGAGGGCGGAGTAGATGCAGGCGAGCTCGGAGACGGAGGCCATGGTGGGGCGCGGTGCCAGTCGCCGGGGTGGGACGGCCTTAGCTTCAGCTGAAGGACACAGCACCTTGGGCCGCCAGGGAGGAAAAGGGCCGCCCCTCTACCGGGGAGCTTTATAATGGCGGCCGCAGCCAATCGCAGACCGGGCCACCTGAGACGCAACAAAGTCAGCGGCGCCGCTGTCCAACCCGTGACCGGCGGGGCGGTCCCTGAGGGAAGCGCTCCGCCAATCGCAGCGTACCGGGGGATGACGGGAGCGCCGGCGGGGCGCGGGTGGCCGTGGGGCGGCGCGGCGCGGCGCGGGCAGCCCCGCACGGCCTCTGGGGGGCGCTGGGCCTCGCACCCCGCCGCACCGCGGCCCCGTCTTCGGGCCCTGTCCCGCGGGAAGGGCGGTCCGGCCCACTGCCAGCTGCTCCGCGCCGCGTTAAACGCGTTAACTCCTCGTAGAGGTCTCTTTTCCCCCTTCTTGTCAGGAAAAAAAAAAAAACATATAGTCTCGTTGTCGCACACGGGAGGGAGCGGGGACTGTGAACTACCAAATAAAAGAAAATACAACACGGAATACGCGTCAGAGCCGCCGCGGTTGACGTACGGATTGACCGGGAGGTTGAAGCTGCCGGTGCTGCGTGTCGGAGCGTCCCCGCGCAAACCGCCGCCACCCGCCGCGGCGTACGGAACTGGCAGTTGGTGTTAACGTTCTCCAAAAAAAAAAAAAAAATCAGTATATGCCGTGTTCTGGGTTCAATCAGTGCTGTTATGTAGGGTGTCATCACTGTTAAATGCACTGTTTTTTGTAATGTACATATGTTAAAAGAAAAAAAAAAAAAAAAAAAAAAAAAAAAACAGAACGAGCCATTTGTGAAAACTCCACGTCCCGGCTCCTGCAGAACTCTGTCCCCTGACCGGCCTTAGCGAATTCCAGCACTTCACTCTGAAAGAATCATCAGATTATGGAAAATAAATGTTCTCTGATTGTTATATGTTCTTGAGAGATGCGCATTTGATGGGCATCACGTGAGTCGCACAGGGCACAGTTTATGTGACAGGCTGGGAGAGTTGGGGTTGTTCAGCCTGGAGATAAGAAGGCTCCGGGGAGACCTTATAGCCCCTTCCAGAATCTGAAGGAGCTTACAAGAAGTCTGGAGAGGGACTTTTTACAAGGGCATAGAGTGATAGGAGGAGGGGGAATGGCTTCACACTGGAAGAGAGGAGATTTAGATGAGATATTGGTACGAAATTTTTCCTTGTGAGGGCGGTGAGCCCCTGGCGCAGGTTGCCCAGAGAAGCTGTGGCTGCCCCATCCCTGGAGGTGTTCAAGGCCAGGTTGGACAGGGCTTTGAGCAACCTGGTCTGGTGGGAGGTGTCCCTGCCCATGGCAGGGGTTGGAACTAGATGATCTTTAAAGGTCCCTTCCAACCTAAACCACTGTAGTGATAGGACAAGGGGTAATGGTTTTAAACTTAAAGAGGGGAGATTTACACTAGATATAAGGAAGAAATTGTTTATGCTGAGGGTGGTGAAGCACTGGCCCAGGTTGCCTACAGAGGTGGTAGATGCCTCATCCCTGGAAACATTCAAGGTCAGGCTGGATGGGGCTTTGAGCAACCTGATCTGGTGAAAGATGTCCCTGCTTATTGCAGGGGGTTTGACTAGATGACCTTTAAAGGTCCTTTCCAACACAAACCGTTCTATGATTCTATGATAAATAAGTCAAGCTTTCAAAAATAAGCTTGAGCAAAATTATTCAAGGATTTGCAAAAAGCCTGAAACCTTAGAATCCTAAGATGACAATTTTCCATTACCAGCAAAGTGTATCCAACAGCCTTACAATTACTATTGTAATGCTCCTTCATAAAAATCTGAGGATTGATTAGACCATCGTGAGTTAAAACTAAGGTAGGCAAGAGGGACTTGACCTCTTCTATCTTTACCTTCCTCACAATCAGAAACAACTCAAAGTCTCACTAAATGAAGATTTGACACTACTTACTGCTGGAGGTGATAAATGCAGAGAGTTGCAGCACTTAGCTTGTGGGTACTTTAACCCTATTAGTGGGGTCGACAGCTCTGAATTTAAGCATTTACTTAAACTTCCTATACAATGCACAGGGCAAATGTCTACATTTTTAGTACCTAACTGACAGTAGCAAATAAATGCATCCTTCCATTAGGATGTAATATCCCGGGACCTCTGTCATTGTTAAGTGCTTAAAGATGGGATTTCACAAATGACTTGAATGAACCTGCCTTGTCTGTCCCTCACTCCAGCGTTGCCATGGCCTCCCATGTGAAAGCACTCAGAGCTGTGCCTAGAGGTCCATAGATTCATAGAATCCTCTAGTTTGGAAGGGACCTTTGAAATCATCAAGTCCAACCTTCAACCTAACACTGCCAAAACCACCACCATGAGACGATCTGACTGAAAACTAACAACTTTCAATCAAATGAAAAATGAACTTGCCAATGAAGGTGGTCTGGGAAATTAGCAACAGAAGTGTGCAGACAAACAACAAAATTATAGGCTTAGTAGAGACCAGCCATAATTTGCTTATGAAGGAAGTTCACATATAGTATATAACTACGTTCTAAACATCAGGAAGGAGAAACTGGAGTTTGTTCAAGGGCATCAGGATCTCAGAGTAACTCCTGCTACAGCACCTCTGGAAATGCACAGCTTGTCAATAGGCTAAAAAACCTGCAGAAGACCCAAGCTGTTAAATAAGAAAGGTTCCCTCCTAAGTGGATCTCACCAGATGGCATTTATATATGCAAGGAAGGAACTGAAGATTAGACCAGCCCACATAAGGAGCTGCTCAGATAGCTTTTACTTTCTGTCTAAAGGTACCGCCTGCTAAGAAACCCAACAATGTTAGATTCTGGATCTGAAACATCTGCTCCACTGAAAGCATCCTGCATTAAACAGAAAGTAACTGATTTTGTGGGATTTAAATAGTGGCGATCACAGAATCACAGAATGGTCAGGGTTGGAAGGGACCTCTGGAGATCATCTAGTCCAACCACCCTGCCAGAGCAGGGTCACCTACTGCAAGTTGCACAGGACAGCGTCCAGGCGGGTTTTGAATGTCTCCAGAGTGGGAGACTCCACAACCTCTCTGGGCAGGCTGTGCCAGCACTCTGCCACCCTCAAAGTAAAGAAGTTCCTCCTCATGTTAAGATGGAACTTCCTATGTTCCTATGTTTCCTAAGTTTGTGCCCATCACCTCTTGTCCTATCACTGGGCACCACTGAAAAAAGACTGTTCCCATCCCCCTGGCACCCTCCCTTTAAGGATTTGTAAGCATTAATAAGATCCCCCCCCAATCTTCTTTTCTCAAGACTAAAATTCTATATATCATTGCTCTCTTTAGACAGGGGAGGAAATCTAGCTTCACTGAACTTGCAGGTTCTCTCTATTCCAGGGATTCTTGTGGCAATGATCAGCATGTTTAGCGCTGTTGTACTGAAATTGAATATATGAAAGCATTCCTATTGCTATTTTTCCTATACAAGGAAAGGTGAATGGCCCAGCTTTTCCTATTCTGTAGGAAAGTAGGAATGGAAATTTGCTTGGACCCTAACAGAGGGAGGAAGAACACTGATAACAGTTCTGATATAACAGTCTTTAATCTAAAAATTATTGAAAATGCTGATGCATTGTTAAAAAAAATACGAAGACCTAAAATTTAAATGTGACGTTCACATAAGGTTAGGCTTTGGTTGGTAAAGATGTTAATTAAATGAGATTTGCCTACATCCTTGCTTCATGGCTGTCTTGCTGCATCTATTGAGTGACACTGATAAGGCTGCTCTGTAGGGGCTCAGAATAAAGTTATGATGAAAACAAATCACTATGTAATAAGAAAGCTAAAAATCCCCAGTTTTGCTGCTTCCCAAAGAGCTCTGAAGCCCAGCTACCCAGTCAGGACTCCTGGTTAATAAAGTTCAATTCTGAGGCAGACCAAGGGGTAAGGTCTAGAAATTTGCAGCGTTATGTGCTTTTCACCTCTGATCCTGTAATTGTCTATATTTTGTACAGTTTGTTTAACACATCGCTATCCTTTTGGAGCAGAACAGTCTTCATTCTAGATGAATCGATAGCAAATAGATGGGGGCTTAAAAAAACCCTAAAGCGTACATGCTTCTGTGTATTCTACAGTTCTAGGGTAGTGAGTTACTTCCAGGGTGATGAGTTACTGGGACTTGGTCCAGAAAGCCAATGTTCTGTTTTAGGATGATAATAAAATTGTGTTGTTAGCAAGCTGTTATAGAATAGCACAGGAGTGTCTTTGTGATAAACAAAACAAGTAAATTGGGTGTGAAGCATCCCTGAGGTGGATATTTTACACTTCGAGGATGGTAAGGAGCAGCAGCAGAGATTTGACTAGATATGCTTCCGCATTACTTACCAGCCATGAAGGGTAAACATCAGCAAAGTGTGGATGAACTGAGGTGGTTCTGCCTTTCTTAAAACAGTCTTTTCCGAGCTCTCAAGGCTGCACTTTTTCAATGGCCAATAACTGACCATGAGTATGAGGGACTTTGCATTCTGCCTGCACCCAAAGTTTCAGGGCCCTCACTGTTATCCCACACTTAAACACCACAGCGTGACACACCTGGTATTGAGTTCCAGTTCACAGAGTAAGCTCTCACACAAGTTGGTAACAGGGCTGACAAACCAGGACTGGGGCCTTCTGGAGTTAGTATATGGCCTATGGACTGTCAATAGCAGGACAATAGTACTTTAACCAGACATTGGGTACAGAATTGCTGTGTAAGTTATGCTGTATCAGTATGCATATGTTTGGGTTCAAAAAAAAAATAGCACTGAAGTCTGCATAGTGATTGTTTTGTGGTTCTAGAGAACTGCATCATATTGTGACTCGATACTAAGGAAGCAAGAACAAGTAGGGTAGGCAAAATGGCAAAGTGACCTGAAGACAACATTTCAAAACATGAAACAACACGTGAGTTAAAAACTTAGCCCGAGATAAGACCAGCAGGTAGGGAAGTCATTTGCATGCCCCAAAAGGAGAAAAGATGTGACTGCTTGACAGAAAAGAGAAAAAAAAGGCGAGATTCCCTTAGCCTCGATATGGGCTTTGTCTTGCCCAGAATCACTTACGTCTGTACAGACACCATAGTCTCCTAAAAGCAATCACTGTATGACAGTGAGAGGACTTAAAAGTAGATAAGCCATATTAGGTAGTTACAGTAGATACAGTTCACCTTCCTCTCTGTACAGTTCCCTTTCTTTCTCTCGTAGTTCATTAATTTTTTCTTGTTTAACTTGTTGAAAAGATCTAAATTGTTCACTGGCCCTGGGAGGATCCTAATTCGCCTATACAAGCCTATATCTCCTGGTTTTAGCAATTAACCACACTAATGAACTTCAGGTTGTTGATCATCATCAACAGGGTAGAAAGACTGTCCAGAGGGATCTGGACAGGCTGGATCAATGGGCCAAGGTCAATGGTGTGAGGTTCAACAAGGCCAAGTACCAGATCCTGCACTTGGGTTACAACAACCCCATGCAGCGCTACAGGCTTGGGGCAGAGTGGCTGGAAAGCTGCCCAGCAGAGAAGGACCTGGGGGTGTTGGTCGACAGCCGGCTGAGTATGAGCCAGCAGTGTGCCCAGGTAGCAAAGAAGGCCAAAAACATTCTTGTTGGTGTCAGTAGTGTGGACAGCAGGACTAGGGCAGTGATTCTGCCCCTGTACTTGGTACTGGTGAGACCTCACCTTGAATCTGTGTTCGCTTTTGGGCCCCTCACTACAAGAAAGACATGGAGGTGCTGGAGTGTGTCCAGAGAAGAGCAACGAAGCTGGTGAAGGGTCTGGACTACAAGTCCTGTGAGGAGCAGCTGAGGGAACTGGGGTTGTTTAGTCTGGAGAAAAAGAAAGATGTGGAGGGGAGACCTTATCGATCTCTGCAACTACCTGAAAGGAGGTTGGGGGGGGGGGGGTTGGTGTCTTCTCCCAAGTAACAGGCCATAGGACAAGAGGAAATGGCCTCAAGTTGCACCAGGGGAGGTTTAGATTGGATCTTAGGAAAAATTTCTTCAATGAAAGGGTTGTCAGGCATTGGAACAGGTTGCCCAGGGAAGTGGTTGAGTCACCATCCATGGAGGTATTTAAAAGATGTGTAGAGGTGGCACTTAGGGACATCATTTAGTTGTGGACTTGGTAGTGATAGGTTAACGGTTGGACGGTTGGACTTGATGATCTTAAGGGTCTTTTCCAACCTAAATGATTCCACGATTCATGCCAACACCTTTACCCGAAGGCAACTGGTTAAAGTCTTTATGACTCCAAAGAGAAGGTGTTGGTAGATAATCAGCTTGCCCTGATTTGTTTGAGTTACGTGCTGTTAACCAGAAAAGTCATCCCTTCCTACAAATGTTTTCCACTGTTTTTTTGCAGTTGCACCTACTGTGCCATACTGAGTCTGCTGGGGTTTTTTTTTTGGAATTTGACAAAACAGCTGTAGACCATTAAGCTGTTTTGTCTAAGTTTGTTCATGAACAGTCTCAGGTACAGTATTTGCTTCCCTTATCTTCTTTTTGGAAACTACATTTCTCCCTGGCTGGGTTTTTGGTTTTGTTTTCCTGATAACTAGGTTATTACAACAAAGAACAAAACTCTTTTACTACTTAAAACTGTAATAATACCTAACATATCCCCAATAGGTGGTGCTGCATCGTTTTCATAGTGTTTACTTGTTGTATTGTTGGCCCTGATCACTTAGAAAAGTTAAAGTCTTTCTTGAGTGAATGGAAGTTAATAATCTAATAATAATAAATACTTTGGGTTGTTGTTGTTTGGTTTGTTTTTTTTTTTTTCAAAAGTAAGTATTGCAATTCATTTGGCAAAAGAAATCAAGTGTAGCTTTGTAGCTTAGTAATTAGGACAGTCATGTGGCTGTGGAGAGAAAAAAATCAGGTTTTGGTCCCTCTGTCATGGATTAATTGTGATTAAATCAGTAATTGTAAAATAATAAACAGTCCCTGGGGAGGGGACCAGAACCCTCAAAGTCTTTGTAACCGTGTGAACACATCAGATCATAGAGTCATTTTTTTTCTGATCTCACTCATTTTTTATTCTCATGCAAAGGAGAACATGGAATATGTGAGAAGTCTAATGCACACACTCCAGGATAATATCTTAAAAGTTAGGCCAGTTCAGAGCTGCAAAACGTAAGCTTAAATCCCCACAGAGTCAAGAATAAAATTTAGATCTTTCCGTTTCAAGTAAATTTTTTTCCCACTGTGTCATTGTTATCAATGACTAAAAAACATTTATAAACTGTAGGGTTTTAAAATTAATTTAGTTTCAAAAGAGAAGGGTTGTTACCTAGTGAGATCAATGTATGTTTTCTCATCACAAGAAAAGTTTGTCACTAGTCTATTTGTATATAAAATGTTTTCCCCAGATTGCTCCCGCTAATATAAATGATTTTTAAAAGCTGTTCCAAAATACCATCTTTGCTTCCAAAATTATTAGAAAAAGCTCAGTTTTTCCAAAACGAATAGTTCCTTCTTTGAGAGTTATCAGTTCTGGGAAATGTCAGCTTGAAATCCAGCAGTTATGATAGGTATTATGTCCAACAGTCACTCAATTTTTTCTTTAAAGAAACCTGATTTTAAGTATTTAAGCAGTTCTTCTTATACTACTATATAATCGTTAATATAACATATAAAGAACATGCATGAAAGAATGCTTTTATAGAGCTTTTGAAACACTATTTCAAATGAAACCTTTTAAAAAACTGAGGTCTTTTTTGGGTGAAATTGCATGGTAAGATATAATTAGGTTTCACTGTGCTCCAAAACATCAATTGTGAGTGACAAAAAGCATTAGAAATAAAACAAGTGACAAGGCCCAAAATGAGTGTGCATCCTGTTACTTCAAGAACAAAGGTAGAAGAGAGCTGTAACCCTCCTTTCCTCAGTAACACAGAAATGCTGCTGAAAGTCTGCAGTAGTATGAAAATAGGCTGCAGGAACAGCAGGACTTCTACATGAGAAAACAGAGCTTAAATAAAACTATTTAACTACTTTATTATTTAACTGATTGTGCAAGTCTGCAGTCATGTATACACAGCGATAAGCCCTTTTGCTTATGAAGTGCTAAATCCACAAAAATGAGCTTTAAATCAATAGGAGTATGTTGCACTCTAGGATGTTCCAGGTATTAATTGCTGTTTTCAGGCTCTCAATTTTCCAGGGAATTTCTGAAATCAATTGCAAAAGTATCCTGTGGAGCCCGAGAAGTGTGGGATATGCATTCACTGTTTTGTGAAACCTCCCCTTATATTTCACCTATCTTCTGTTGCCTGATAGCTTGCTATTTTCAAACTGCTAGCAAAGCACCATATTCTTTTGCAATTGCATGAGGTATCTGATGAAGTTCCATGTGGGTACATCCCTTCAGCATGTCAGCTTCACTGCCTGTTGCTTTCAGGCCAGGATTTCACAAGCAGAATGATGTAGAAAGGTGAGACAGAATTACCTGTGTTTATGTGTCCAATAGTCAATTTGGTTTTTTGTCCATCTATAGGACAGAGATGGTCGTTTTTCTGGAAGTCTGTATTTGGCTCATTCCACTTGTCTACAAACATGATCTGATGGAGGTCAGCTTCAGTGCTGCTTGTCAGGGTGACCAAATTAGTCAACTGGACTTTTCTAAAAACATGTCCGAGTTTTTTTATGCTCTCTTTTACTTACATGCAGAAGGTCTAACAGGCACAGCAGTATGTGTAATGCTAGAGGGAGTTACCTTTCTAATCAGATGGAAGAGATTGATTTAAATATAGTATTAAAAAAACCCCAAACTTAGATGTCACCTCAGTATTTAGTACTAATATAGCAGAAAGGCTAAATTTGCCACAGATAATTCTCTTCTGGCTCTTAGTTTTGGGGATTCCCCCCCCCCCCCCCCCTCATTTTCAACCTCTAGCAAGGTTATATAGTATAAACCAGAAATTATTGGTGGTTGTGCAAAAATGTTACCCAACTCCTCAGAAAGGGGAAAAGAGCAACCCCTTTGCCAGCTCCCTTGGCAAGTCTATCTTCAAAGTTTATCTTTGTAATTTTGCTAGAGCTAATTGGCTTTACTCTAGAACTAAAGTTGACCCATGATTTTGTCCTTTATTTGTTCATAGTTACTGGTAAACCTCTACTTTCCAGCAACTTGAGGAGCTTGGAATGCTGACAAATCCAAAATCACTCCAGTGGAAACTCTAGTGGTGACAATGGTTTCAGGAACAGTAGACTTGAAGTGAAAGCTGAGCTGTTAATAGCAACCCTTGAATATCTACAAGTATGACCCAAAGGGAAGAGTAAATATAGTTGATGTAACTTTGGAACAGGGAGATGCTTCTATATCACTTCGAAGATGAACTGATGAAGGAGCATGTTAATTGATTTGACGAACCATACGAGCAGTATGTTCGCCTTGTCCTTTGGCAGATAATATTTACTGAAGGAAATCAGTTGACTTTGAAGGGGGCTTGGTTGTTCTGGGATGAGAACTGCATTATCTTTTTTAAAGGCTTTCACATCAAAATCAAGCAGATAAATGAAAGTATGGATCATAGCTGCTATACTGTAATTCTGTACAAAACACTTTCTGGTGGAAATGAGTATCATTAACTTGCTTTTTACCTCCTTATCAGGTTTAGGATTTTTTTTTTCCTATTTTCCCTTCCTGAAAGGAAGAGGTACCAATGAGGTGATTACAAAAGGATGACAGTTCCTGCAGGAATCATCATCACTGATACCTCCTGGGGCTCAGTGCATCAGACTGACCAATACTATGCCTCTTTCAACTTATTGCTAGTTGGTATTCCTCCGTACTGAACTTCACATATGTACGGCCAGAGTTTATCTGGTTGTACAAGACAGTAAGGTACCACACCACAGCTGGATTTCATAGATACAACAAAAAGTGGATGGGGTATGGAGGTGAGATCCATGAGGTGACTAATCTGAGGTTTTCTTAGCAGTGTTGCCTTTGTCTCATAGAGCATTGGGAAGAAAAAAAATGAAAATCAAATCCAATTTTCAAGTAAACAGGGCATTCAAGATAAGCAGTATGTGCAATATTGATGCCGTTCCAGCATCAATATGCATTTAAACATGCATGACTAGGCAGACTGCCTTGAAGGAGAGGTAGCGGAGAGCCAGAGGCACTTAGTGTTTTCCAAGGTCTCACTGAAAGACCGAACAAGTCCCCAGCAGTCCCACTGCAGCATACACTTTGGTTTAGTTTGACTGTTGATGTTGCTCTTGCCAAAAGCAGAGGCTTGGTACAAACGAACCATGGTTCATCTTGGTGGGTGACTCCAGGGCCTAGAAAGGCTCCTGCTACAAATGGTTCGCGTCTGGTTAGCCACATTGGCAGGCTGTAAGAAGAGCAAAGTATCAACGTGCGTGGGTACCGAGGGCAGGACTGGGGAAGAGCTTTTCCGATCCAGCTGATGAAATTCGTGCGGGGGAGGCGAAGGAGGCGGCAGAAAGGTGCTCAGCTCCTACTGGCGGCCCCTCGGCTGGGCCCGGGCCGTGCTGCGGGGAGCGGGGCCCCTCCGGCGGGCCGCCCGGCCGCGCTGCTTCCCGCCCGCCCGGGGGCCGCGGGAGGGAGGGCGGCGGAGGAGGAGGTGGCAGCGGGCGGAGCACCCCTTCCCCGTGACCCCGCGGCTCCTCCCTTCTCCCCACCCACCTCCCCGCTCCTCAGTGCCGCCGAGTAACCTGGTTTCCCGGCGTCAGCCCGGCCCTCCTCCCTCTTTTCTTTTCTTTTTTTTTTTTTTTTTCTTTCCCCTTTTCTTTTCCTCCCCCCTCCCCTCCCCTTCCTCCTCCTCCTCCCCCTTCCCCCGACAGCGTAGCCGGGGCTCGGGCTCGCTCCCTTCCCCCCCCCTCCCCCTTTCCCTCCCTTCGAGCTGCCGCCGCGGTAGGGACCTGGAGAGAGGCGCCGCCTCCGCCGCCGCACACGGAGACATGTACCCGGGAGCCACCTCCACCGGACCCGGTGAGGCTTCGGCCGGTTTGCTTTCCCTCCCCCCGGGGCCTCCGGAATGACTTTCTCTTCTTCGGGGCGGCGGGCTTGGAGCTCGGCGGCCCTGTCTGTGTGTGAGGAGAGGGAGTCTGTGAGGAGAGGGGGTCTGGGGGGGGTGTCTGTAAGGGGGGTGACCGTTGGCGCACGCGGCCGTCTGTCAGCGCGGGAGGCGGCACGAGCCCCCTGTACCTCTGCCCGCCTCCCGCCCCGGTTCGGGCCCGGCTGGAGCCGCCGAGGCCGCGGCCGGCCGCGCTCACGGCGAAGGGGGGGGGTGGGGTGGGGAGGGAAAGGAGGGGTCAGGCCGCTGCCGCCACCTCGGGGAAGGCGGCGAGGCGAGCCTGCGTGTCCGGAGGCCCCTTTTAGGGGAGGGTCGCCTTCCCCTGCCCACCCCTCCCTTCCCTCTGCCGCGGCGGGAGGCTGGTCCCGGCCTGAGGGGACGGCGGGGCGGGGGGGGGGGGGGGGAGGCGAGCCCTGAGGCGGCGGGGAAGGAGGGGCGGAGGGGGGAGGCGAGGGGGCTGCTCCCCTCTGCTGGGCGAGAGGTCCCTTCACGGGGCTGGGGTGGCGGCTGCGGTGGCTGCTGGGGCGGTGGGAGCCTGTAGAGATCCCCGCTGCCCTCCCGGGCCCGCCGCCGCTCCGTCCCCGGGGGTGTCCCCTCGGCTGTGCGCTACGTGCCGCCTTCCCCAGGCCAGCGCTTGGCTGTTCCTGCCAACTCAGCCTCCTGCTGGCAGCGCCGTGTGGACTGGGGTCTCCATTTCCTCCCTCACAGATCCTCGCAGCGGCTGCATCCTCCTGGGCTGGCCCGGGATACAGGAGTTCAGACCGTTGTGGTCCCGTTTGGCCCAACAGCGTGTTAGTTTGTGTTGTTTAGATGTAGGTAAACCTTTATCCATATGTCGGGTAGGGCTGGAAGAGGTTATCGGCTTCGTTGGATGTCTTCGGGCTCTGTCATGTAATGAAATCTGGGAGGAAAGGAACGATGAATGTGGAGAGAAGAAAGGTTACCAACTCGCTCAGGGACATTTAATGTTGTTTAGAGGAAGGATACGATAACACCGTGGGAGTTAGTGCAGTTAATATGGGACAGTGTTTTTTCTTTTTAGTGTTAGGCTGTTTCTGTGATGAGGATTCTGTTCTAATCTAGGAATTATGGTGTTTGCGTGACTGGTACCTAGTTTTCTTACAGAAAAGTTTCAAAATAAGCGGAACTTTGTTTTACATTACTGTTCTCAACAGTTTTGCATCAAATCTTTTCCCTTGGAGGGATAATCTAGCAAAGAATAGTGTAGTGAAATACAGGACCTGTAGCTGAGATGTCTTTTACTGCTACTCTTATGAGTGTTTCTACAGTAAGAGCATTTATGTCTTAGGATCCACAGTTAGGTGCTGGCTTCTTTTTTTCTTTGATTTGATTCTCTTGAACAGACAAGAATCAAGAAGGACAGTCTGGATGATTGTTTTCCTCTTAAAGTACAGCTCCTCTGTTTTTACTTTCTTGCTTTTCTTTCTACAGTGCACAAAGGCTTTTACTAGACATACCAGGAAGATAGGTGTCTGCAGCTCTGTGTACCTAGACTGATGTTCAAGATTTTGGTTTCATCATTTGCACATTTCATTACCAGTAACTGTGTATAACTATTGGTTTAATCATTTGGTGACTTCTAGTGTAAGGTTCTCTTGCTCAGGTACAGGTATACTTTCAGTTTACAGGTACTCATGGTGCTCACGTTGTGCTGTTTTTGCTAAGGCTGTTGTGTTCGCCTCCTATGGATGTATCTTTTTCACTACACGTAAGGAGCTGAATCACTGAAAATGTTGCCAGTGTTGCCTGAGAGTAGTTTTACATTTGGGAGCCTGTTTACCTTCCTTTGTCTGATCTGACCACTCTCCCATTCACCCGGAATGATCTTACTTCCATAGCGCCAGTGTTGGTGGCTGCTGTTTACCATCAAGAACACGCATTCAGCATGTAAGGGTGTTTTTCCCAGACTGGAACAAACCTCTCTTCTCCTTGAGCTCTTGATAGAATACTCACTATACTTCTACTGAGTCCTACATTGCTACATGTTATGGTGTGTGTCTCAGGCTCCTGCTATTCTGCTCCCTCCAGCCAAGTTCATCTTCTCTCTTGTTTACTTCCTAGTTTATCTCTGTGGCTCAGCCCTTTCCCCCTGCGTGGAGCTGGGCAGTGACGGTGTCTGTTCTGGAGTATGAGCTGCAAGTCGTTCTCCACATCGTGAGGCTCTCAGTTTCCTTCCTGTGAAATCATCCACAGAGAGCCTTAGCAGCCCAGTGGCTTCTAGCAGTCCAAACAGCTTCCTGCTCCACACCAAATCATAAGGCAGGGCATTTTAGTGGAGCTTTTTTTAAGAGACTGTGGCTGTAATGTGAACTGATCTGGAAACGGGGGCTGTCAGCAGGATGTTTAGTTGTCTTGTGTACAGCTACATGTAGCCTGCGAGCTGCCAGGGAAAGTCCCCTTCCATACGTTAATCTGATAGCTATAAAATGAATGTATGCTGAAATCCTGTGCCAAGGAGTGAGCAAGAAGTGTGGTTTACAGCCATTCACTGAGCTGCAGCTGCTGTGAATCCACAAGAACTCCAGCCTCTACATGTGTGTCAGCACATCCTTGTCTTGTCAGTGCTTAAACGCTCCATTCATATCTCCTGTAACTTAGATCTTGCTGCTGTTTTCTTCTCCGAGTGTTGCTGATGCATACAAGCTACTTTGCTCTTCCAGCTCCTGTCGCCAAACTGGACACTGCAGCCAACGCCGTTCTGAGGGTGCCTGTGGTGCTGGCCTCCTGCCAATGTAATCGCTCAATTTGCCACAGGGTTTGCTATTTTAATCTTTAATTCTTTTTTCTGGAAACAGTATAAAGCAAGTTAGGAGGCCATATCTGACTAATTTAAAAAAATTGCTGCCGAATGTGGAAACTTTGTTCAAACATGCTGTTACATCGGGAGTAAGATGTTTTTCAAACAAGAGGAGGATGTCATGAAATCACTGTTTTCATGGTTGGGAAACCTATGATCCCTGTTCCTTTTTCCCAAATACTATTTGAGTTCTTGACTTGGTGTTGAATTTGCTGAAACATTGCACCCATACGCTTTTTTTTTGCCTTCAAGAAACTGTGAAAAGTAAAAAGTCTGAAAACACGAGAGGATTTTGTTGTTTGTTTCAAGAAAAAGAAGTTTGATACTACTACATTTTGGTGTATATTTTTCTAGAAGGACAGAAAAATGTCAAAACCAGCAGTTTAAAGAATGGATTAAAACTTGAGTAAGCTTCTGTAACTTGCATTGCTTGGTATTCATATATTTGTAAATTCTAAACTTTGCACACTATAGATTATCTTTTTATTCTTTGAAAGGATATTTGATTTTTACCTGCTACTCAGGGTCTTATTTTATTGTTGAAGCACTCTGAAAAGAAGTGTCATCATGAAGGGAGTTATGGCTTTGCATGTAAAATATGAACTTCTTTTCCTAGCACAAGAAACAACTTCGAGCCCTCTATCAAACTAGTGAAACTAAGGTTATTTTCTCACTTGTTGTTTAGTTGTAAGTTAGTTCTTTCAAATTGATAATGGACTTGAAACTCTTGAATCTTTCTTGTTTTTCAGTGTGTGTGTTTTTAACTCCTATATTTTCGTGAAGATACGCAGTGGTTAGATGTTGATTCTCTTTAGAACTCTTTAGTCCTAAAATGTGGTGCAGGGAAGGGTACCTTTCTTGGGGTGGTAGAAATGGCAATATCTTCATCTCGTGGAATTTAAGTCCACCAGCGTCCTTGTACCTCATGCCCCAGTAACTCCTGTGTACCTCCTGTCAAGTGTCTGCCCTTCTCTTCTTAGAAAGGTTTTTTGTATTATTTTGGGGGTGGATATGGATCTGCTGTTACTGTACTAGCTCTGCTGGTGTCACGGAGCTGCCCAATTTCTTTGGCTTAATTTTAGACAGTAAATTATGTTGAAATTCATTGTAAGCTGCCATACATAGAAGTATGAGAAATGAGAACTTAATGTACAGCTTCAGCTCCCTTCCTTTTTGCGTGAGGAATTTTCCTTAAATTTAAATTGCCTTTGACAATGTTACAAACTGCAAAATGCAATGTAACTTTTTCAAGCGTATTGTCATGGCCAGTGTATTTTCCTAAGGAAGAAGGTGATTGCATATTATGATGTTGCTTCAGCTAGCTGTGTAGTCTTAAGGTGGCTTAAAGATTAGGTAGTCGTTTGATGAAAAGATAATTGATGTTGCCATACATGTGAACCAAACTTTCTCCTTTCCTTAGTGAAGTATACTATTTGCTATACAAAAAGTAAAACGTTTTTTTCAGCAGGGATTATCTTGCTGACTTTGCGGTTACATGGAATTTTGTACACTTATTTTTCCTTTGTCTTGAAATTTTTCACTTTTGCAGAATCGTCATGTACTCATACATGCTTAGTGGTGTGTTGTAATGTGTATAGAAAGAGTACAGAGGAACAGCCAAACTTTCCTGACTTCCAGGAAAGTACTGCTTTCACAATTTGTATGCCCTCTCCTGCACTGCTGTCACCACCAGTCTTCCTTTCCCACCCTCAAGTGAAATAGAGGGAGTTAAATGCTTTAACTCTAAGAGAAAATATGTCTTAGATTATCATATGATGGTCTGTTCTTCTACCTACTTTGAACAGTATAGGAGGTAAAGATTTTTCCATTTCAGAAAACAGCCCTTCTAAATACTTCTGGTCTTCCAGAAACTGCATTGATCAAGTCGATGAATGCAGTAAACTTCTAACTGCTAAATTGGCTTTGCAAACATACACAGTTCTAACTAATTAAGAATTTTACATGCCTAATGACAGTCTTGTTCGTGTCAGCTAAGCATGTGCAGACAATAGCTTTACAAACTTGTAAGACTTGTCAAAATTCTGTTGTGTATTGCCTTCCTTATATCAAAGTTTAGCAGAATATTTGGTCATATTTTTAGTGATGGAATTTCTAATAGACTACCAGAAAATATTACTAAATTTGAAAATAAAGAAAGTCAACCTGCAGTATCTTATTTTTGGTAAGTTAAAAACTAGACAAAAAAACCCCTATGTAATATTTTCCATCAGCTATAATTGTAGTGGCTGTGGGTAGGGATCTGTTCCATGCATTGTCAAATTAATTTGCTTTAGTATCATGCATCTTTTCTGATGTACACCCAAAGCAGCTCGTTAGAATGTAATGTATCTCTTGTCCTATCAACTAGGGAAGTGCAGTGCTTTCCAGCTCTGTGCAAGGGTTTTTTTGTTTTCTTTTCATATTTATTGTAATATCCGAAGTTGAATTTAAGCATTTCCTTATATGTTTTATGCTATCAAAATTGAGAAAACTAAAAGGCAGACCTGAATAGCATCATCCCCAGATAGACTGGACTTGTATCTCATGTCTTGTACCAGTTGTAATTTCTTAGTACACAATTCTTTTTGTTAGCCATTTCTGAGAAGTAATGCTTCAAGGAGACTTTTTAGTACTATCCAGGAAGTGCTTGTTTTAATCCTCAGACTGAGGTGATGCCCATATTACTGTATACTCATGACTGTTTTAATAGGTGGTGTCTTTGTGTGTTTTGTGAGCACCATAGGTTAGTGCAATTCATTTTTGACTTCTCCATTTTAATTTGTTTTCCTTTTACTGTTCTCTTTCAGAGTAAACTTAGTGCTTTTAAATACAAAGTTTTAGTATAAGCATTATTTTGTCTGTTTCTGTAGTCTCTCTTTGCATTTTGTGTTAAGGAAAAATATTTTTCCTAAATATCTTTATAGCTTTGCTGCAGCTGTGAAGCCATGGGGTACTTGGTGACCAGGCTTTCTAGAAAGAAAAGTTTTGGGATTTTAATTTTTTTTTTTTTAACTGTATGACTTTGCAAAACTGGACACGGCCAAGGTAGAAGCAAACCATGGATTTAGATGGGAAAGTGCTGTTGATAATGACAGAATCAAGTCAGTCCAAAGCTTGCTTTGATGTTTTTCTTTTTTCGCTGCCATCGCTGTTGTCTTGTGAATTCGGTTCTCATTGAGCTGTCCACAGTGCTGCCAAATTTTGTTTCTATTTGGCTTGTGGAACAGATTTTTTTTTTTTTTTTTTAATCACAGATGCGGAGAGAGTATTTCATTCTCTCCTGTTGTAATTTGTTTGTACTCTCCTGTTTTTTGCCCGTGCTGTTCAGTTGTGTTTTGTCTTTGTTGTAGTTTTTAGTCTTTAGTCTTCATTCAACCTTCATTAAACAGGCAACTGAAAAATAAAAGTCTTCGTTGCTGAAAGTAGATTAAAAAGCTGTCCATGCATCATCCTGTAGTTTTACATTCATCTTAAAGTAGCCTAATCTAGCCCCGCTACAAAAGAAATGGTCGTGCAGGCGTTGGTGTGGGAGGCTGCCTGCACTGTTGGACAAACCGATCCCAACTAAAACCAAGTCCTGTACATTCCTTGCCTTTATGCCCCCTTCTAGTTAGTTTTAACTGCTTTGCTTCTTTGCAGGAACACTTATGATAACACAGTTTTTGGGATCATAGCGCAGGCTGCACAGCCGCGTGAAGGCAGGACTTCTCTTTCGATGCTAGTTCTGTCTTATACCAGCTTAAGCTATATGTGAGCTTATTATGGCCTGAAGTGAAGGTGTTAAGGCCTGGGTGCCAGCGTTAATATATGCCACGATAGCTCTGCAGTTGTGAAAGTCTCTGTCTTTGAGAGAAGTGTTAAAATATTTAACTTTCAGAGATACAGAATAACTACATACATCTGCACAGTTTTGGGCCCCGCGTCTTTCCTAACAGTTCTTCTGGCAACAACTAGATTGCATTGCCTTGTACAAGTTGCTTTATAATCGGAGCATGGAGAATATGCTTAATGTTAACTCTTTCACCTGTGTGAAGACTTAAATCACATAACACATAATTCTATAAAAATATGTATAAGTCTGAAGGATAATTAATTTCAGCATGTCATCTTGGGGAGCTTGAAAATATGCCTTTGAAACTGTGTTGGGTTTACAGCACCGATTTGCATACAGGGAATCAAGTTGATGACTTTGTATGTAGTCTAGGAAAAAAAAAATTGTAACTCTTTTCTGGCCAGCTGAAGAGCTGACTTGGCAGGCAGTGACTGTGGGTGGCTCTGTTCGAGCTGCTAATGTCACAGCCTGGAGCTTTAGAACTTCTTGTCTTTGTGGTGTGTTTTTTTTTTTTTTTTTTTTGTATTCTTAGTTTGGTCATGAAATTTATGTTAGAGCTTATTAATGTGAGAAAATAATTAAATTTATATTTTAATTTAGTAGTAGGAAGTGTGTGGATTTGCTAATTTAGATTTATTTTAAATGAGCCAATTTTAGAAGAGTTCCCAAGAGGGGAGGTTTCACTGGCTTAGCTAGATCAATCTAAAAATTGTTTGAAGTTAAACTTGTCATGTAGATGAATAAGGCTTTAAAACATAATTATTACTAGGGCCTCGTTATATACCTTCTGAAACTTGTTTAGCAAGTGTTTACTATTAAAAGACAGGCATCTATTCATACACAGGGTAAATTCCTATCTAAATGTTGCTGTGTTCTTGGCTTCACTTATCCTTTGATAATGAACTTATTTCATTGTCCTTTCATAGAACTTGTGGTTTGCAGTGAATGCTCCCTTTCTGCTGGTGGTTTTTTGGTGTGTTTTTTTTTTTTTATCAGTGCCTCTGTTGGTTGTGCTCTCTTCCTTGCCCCATCATTTCTCCATCGTTTCTGAAATCTTCATTTGCTCCCGTGTGGAGGACAAGACTTTGGGAGAGCGGGGGTTTTCTTGCTTGTGCTTTTTAACTGCCAGTGAACGGTAAGGTTTCTCAAACAACAGTACTTGTCAACTTCAGCTCTTCTGACTTGAATATTTCTGTTGAGAAAGCTAATGAGAGACATAGGTTAAAAAGAAAACCCAAAAAACCACCAACCCTCCAAACCACAAACAAACCAAAAATAAAATAGAGAAGAAACCCCAGTTCAGGTAGAAATGACAATACAGAAGAATGAACGTCTTGGTGAACCAGTATTTTTCTTTCTGGGAAGAGCTTCAGTGTTTAATGAAGGAATGCTTAGGAATAATTTGTATGGATTCAGAATATTTGCATAAGGGTGTGTTCTTTAAAAAGTGAGAGCTTCATTCAGAAGGAGGAAACTTCCCACTGGGGCAAGGAAGTGGAGCTTTATTGTTTGGGTCTCATTATGTGATCAGAATACAGTAGTGGTGTGTTTTTTTTCTAATTGTTTCTGACTTGCAAATCCCCTTTAATGTAAAATTTCAGTGGAGGTATAAGCCTCTCTGTAGGAAACTTGCATATGCCTTTTTCTAAATTTGCCTTTCACTGAATCCTTAAAATAATGCACAGACCAAAAATGGAAATTTGCAGGACTAGGTGCCACATGGAGTAAGGTTTTAATAGTAACACTGCAGGAGAAAATTAATTATTTCCAGAGACAAAAATCTGTGGGGATTTGAATCTCCCTATAGTAAGATGCCATTATTCACGGTCTCCTCCCATGCTGTTGCCATCATGACTGAGGTGGCACAGTGCCACAGCTGAGTTTTGGGTTGTATCAACTCATATGAGAACTTTAGTTGCTTACAAGAAACAGGTGGAGGAAAAAAACCCAAGATGTAATAGGAAAAAAAATTCTCATAGGGGAGTTCTGCTGAAAGCCTACGCTCTCGTCATATCTCAGTTATTCCATTATTATGAACCTTCATTTTGCCCCTCTTTTCAGCGATGCTGAAAACCACAGCCCTATCTCTTGAAACCGCATTAGACACTATTGCATCTCTTGCATGTTAAAGATGCTCCTACAGCTGCTTTCACTATCCAAAATGATAAAATAAAGCATAACCTCAACTCTTAACTGTGAATTTTCTATTTTGAAACCAAGCCATGAAACTGTTCATGTTTTTGTAGATTAATCCAGTGTGGGTATGGGGAAAGATTTCTTTTTCAAGGAAAGCATGACTGCTTCAGAATTATGGCTCAACAGTTGAGTTTTGTAAATTAAAAAAATGTTTTAGGTATGAAGACAACTTAAAATTTTTATGTTTAGATTTTACATAAAAATACTGCTAGCTAAAGTCTGTGGGAGTATGAATGTGCTTGCAAAGGTACAGCACAAAATACAGCCATCCTGGCTTATTTCTTTAATAAGCTGAGGACAAATAATTTCTGTGTTTCATTAAATTGTATACAATGTGAATACCAGAGGCAATGGGGATTTGGGGCCTCTGTGGCACCAGTTTCCAGCTGGTGAGGCACAGCTCACTAGAAAGACATGCCAGTGGCAGCAGAGTAAAGCCCAAGCCATTAGAGCTTGTTAAGCTTAGTGGAGCTTGTGTGCATGTGGACACTAATGTCTAATAATATAGAAGGCTGGAGGAGAGGCATGGGATGTAATGGCAAGGGATCTGCAAGGAGAGGGAAGGGAAAGGTTGAAGGAGCAACATTGTACTGAGAACTACAGCTCTGGTTCAGGTGACCTAATCTGTCCAGTGCCTGCTTGTGAGCTATGATGCAGAGACCAGTTCTTACTATTTCTAAGGGGAAAAAAATCTATGACATACTGAGTTCTTGAGTTATAGAGGTGATGGAGTGTCATAGGGAGGTGTACGGTATAATGGTGTTATTTGATGGCTGTTTCTGTGTGCAAAGGTGTTGGAAGTACTTAATGTGGGGGCAGTTGGGGTGAAGTACCCCTTGCTGAGCTCCGTTCTGTGCCTAGCACTAGCCGGAATGACTCCGTGCGCTCTCGTTGGGCTTGAATGCAAGTGCTTGTTCCTCTGATACTCACACCAAGTAGTCAGATGGAAACTTCAGTCTGTGCATTGAAGTAAATATTATTGGAAGAGTCAATACTGTTGGATAAAGAAGTCGCACTTTACCAGCCTACTAGTGACTTAACATACACCCCCCGTTTTTTTTTGTTTTTTGTTTTTTTCATACATACCTATCCAGTCAGCTAATATAGAAGGAGGGGGAGCCACGTTTCTTTCCTGACCTAAATGCAGTATTTCAGCACACAGTGGGTAAGGGAAGGGTAATATGGGATGAAGAATACAGATTTTTCTGGTCTTGCTTTCTATAGGGAAGAAGCAGCGTGAAGGGAGGAACGGACACTAGTGGGTGTGTTTTATTTCTCTCGTAGAAGGTGTGTGCATTTACTACATAGGCCTTTTGGAGTGGTAAAGAACAGCAATTGTATTGAATGGACGCATTGCTCTTTATGAATGCAGAAAACATTATTACATTCTTTACTTAAATTGTTAGAAAAGGTACCTGGAATTAGTTCATCATTTCTAATGTATGGAAAAGTAAATGAATCATTACGGTCAAGTGTGATAAATAGCACTAAGAATGTTCTCCATTTCCCCCTTCTTTGAGTAGAAGTTTGCCTGAAGATGGAGTTATTTTGTAGCTTGGATTCACATTTAACTTTAAATGCTGACTTGTGGGTAAACCGTAAGCATCCCCTCCGTTGTTTGGCTGAGGCTCACTATTTGGATAACTTAATCCAACATTGCAGTTTGTAATTAAAAGCATTTCTCTGTATCCCTTAAGAAGGTTTTCAGCAGTACTTCGTACAGTTTTACGCACAGGGATCAGTTAAACCACCTCTCTTATTAACAGTAAGGATAGATATTGTATGTTCTGCATGTTCCTTGTGTGCTCTGATGGTGCTCTTCTGCCACTTGCCGTGCTTGCAGGTGGCCAGTGGAGTGGTGAGAACCGGCTTGTTAGCATTTGAAACTTTGGAGGATAACATTGAAGGACTAGGCTGGAAGGAGAATGTGGGAGGGAAAAAAAAGAAACTAACACTTGGTGTCTTTTGCAAGTTGACATTGTCCAGAAGCAGCTTGTGGGCTAGAGAGAACCATTCTTTGTTTCTCACCCGCTGCCTTCTGCAGGAGCATTGATCTCTTCCTCTTCAGTTCTCTGGCATTTTGTTCTTGTAGTCTTTCATGTATTCTTATTTGAAACGTGGTCATAACTTACAAAGTAAGCTGGGTTGATGTCTTGCCTTTCCCTTTCATCTCTGACTGCAACACCCACTCACCCCATTGATGGCTGGGAGTGATTCTGGTCTCTGTGGATCATATAACTTCTGGCACTATGAAGAGATCCTGTCACTGTCTTACAGGGGTCAAATAGTAACCAGGATAACCAAGACAGCTATAGATCTGTAACTCATTGTTTATTCCAGACAAAATAATCATGGAATGGTTTGGGTAGGAAGGGACCTTTAAAGATCATCTAGTCCAAACCCCCTGCCATGGGCAGGGACATCTTTCACTAGATAAAAGGGTTGACTTGAGAATTAACACTGTGTGAATTCTTTTGCAGTAAGTGACAATTATTCCATAAAAATCATCTCTAGATTAGGCCTACTGAACATAATGAGATGGAAGGTAATGCTCTTTATCTAGCTCTTCGAATCCGCATTAGGTTTCTTAACTTCATACTACAACGCTAAGAAATTAGAAGCAATCTGGCAGGGTGGGATCCCTAAACTTTTCAATAGTCATGCATGGGACTTAAAATATGACTAAATATGAGGACAGCTCCTTCATATTTGCTTGTCATTACTGAAGCATCCCTAGCTCTGATAGCCCACCTTGGCATACACAACGTGCTGTGTTTAGAAAATGTGCTACCTGCTCACTGAGTGACCAGAAGAACCATTAGAGAACGGCTCCATCAAAAATTATGTGAAAGGCTTCATATATGAATCTTTGAGAGGATCCAGGCACAGTTTATATGTGGTCAAAGTGAGAAAAGAAATAACAGATGTTATACGTGCAGAAAAAATGAGGAATGCAAGAAGATAGTTGAGCCAAGTGTCTTTAAGGGTTTTCTTCAACATGTGAATGGAGACATGGGATGGCCTGGAATGAGCAGGTACTTGAGACAAGTACAGGAACAGACTGAATTTAATGGGGAACGGGGACACCCCATGTGCCTATGGACAAATAAGGGTTGTGAAGCATTGTTAACAGCACTTCATCTTTACTTTGCTACCAAGTAAAAGGACAAGCAACTTCAGAAGTTGAATTTATGTGTCCAGTGACCTCTTTGGGTGCTGTATTACTTGATTTCTAGGGCAATAAGGGTTTAACACTGAATTTATGGATGCTTCATAGTGGATATAGATGATGTTTACAGGCTTGCCTCCTCTCCCCACTTTTTTTTTTTTTTTAAGGACACCTTTAGTAATCTGTTAGCCCTCCACCCCATTGCATAATTGTACTAATTGGTATAGCTAGGACAGCAAGTGGATAAAGGAGTTGTTCTAAGTAGTCTTAGATATACTTTAGTTGCATAAAAAGGTAAGAAGAATTGTTTTTCCCTTCTGCGCTTTACCTATTTCCATTCCTACAGATGTCTATCAGGTTATTTGCCATGCTGGGCTCTACAAAGTACTGTTTTTCTAGAAGGTGCGTTTTTGTCAGAAAACCTCATGAAATCTTCTGGCAATCACATCTTAGTAAAGAACTTTCAATAGTTGGTATTTAAGATCATGCTGTAACAGTTATTAGATTTAAATGAAGTTCTGATTACATCATCTCTTCTGCTTCTCTCCAGCACTTCCCTCGTGCTTTGTTGAATTCTTGGGGATAACAGATAAGTCTGTTACCTTTATTTATTGTGCATGATCTAATCCAACAGCACTGAAGCTTTACTGAAGAACTTTTAATTTCCAAACTCTAAAACTTACTTAATGAGCAGTAGAGACAGACGTACAGGTTCCATATAGATTCCTCTACCCTGGTAATATCAAGGGACTATGAGCTGCAGCTTTGAGTTTTCCTTATCTCATAGAAAACACTGTCAGCCTTTTTCCTATCTTTCTCTAACGGTTCTTAACAGAAAGCCAGTCTGAAAGTTAAACTTCTCTATAAAACACAGACTGTAAGAAAACTTGAAGACCGCCCAAAGCTTTTTTTCAGTTGGGTCCTAAAAAGAAAAGTCTGAACTCCCTGTGTTCCTTTTCTTGCTGTGACTGTGTGCGTGTATATAAAAACTCGGTACAGATCCTGTCAAGGATTTGTATTGAATGTTTTCCACATTCTTTCTGAATTCCCTCTATTACTGGTATTTGAATAACTATTTGTGGAAAACCGGTCTCCCCCACCATGGAGTGTCTCCTCCCCAAGTCTCCTGTTCTCCCTTTTAAGACCGGGCTCCTGAAAGGGGACATAACCTGTTTGCAAGCCCAGTGACAGGCCACCAAGGTGGCTAGGGATAGCAGCACATGACATACCAGAAGAGGGTGATCTAAAGGGTGATCTTCTAGTGGTCTGCGACGACCTAAGGAGAAGCTATGGCGAAGACAGAGCCAGACTTAGAGCAGGTGCACCAGAACAGGGCAGGAGGCAACGGACAGAAGCTGGAACACAGGAAACTCCAGAGGCAAGTTTATTTTACCATGGGGGTGATCAAACACTGGAACAGGTTGTAAGAGATGTTGTGGAAACTCTGTCATTGAAGACACTCAAAAGTTGACTGGATGAGTCAACCTCGTCCCTTCCAACCTGCATTATTCTGTGTTCATGATACTCAGCACCTCTGTAGCAGCTGCTGGAAAGCCTTTTGAAGCAGATGTGTCTGTTCCTTTACCAGCCTTGGGTTTGTTTTTTTTTACCTGATCATCATGAACACGTTTGTAATTTTTTTGTTTCCTGCAGTTCTGGAGGCAAAACAGCTGATCAGTAATTGAAGACAAGTTATTAAACCCCTTTTTTTCCAAGGAGCGATGCCTCCTCTCTGCGTCTGTGTGATGAAATCCCTAACTCACCTGGAGGCAGCAATGAATATGCACATTGGTTGTATAGTCCGCGCTGTCTGCAAGGCTGGGGTTGGCAAGCGAGGTAGATCAAATCAAGTGCTGCAGGAGAAATGAATTACGTATTGAATTAAAATTCTGTATACTAGCATGAAATGTGCCCTTCTTTTATTAAATACTTGGGTATTAAGTAATTAGTTTACCTAAAATACTTTGAAAAGTGCATCTTCTGTAGCGTAGCAATAGCTGAAAACACCCGTAGTGATAATCCAGAAGAGCTGCCCGGTTGTCTGATATTAGAAACCTTAGCTGAAAGTGAAGCTTCCAAATAAGGCTTCCTTCCTCCATCGTAGTTTCATTTATAGACTATATTTTTAGAAAAATGGCTTTAGAGAGACTTCCTTTTGACAAACGAAGTTTGCGTTAGCCCAATGCTAAAACATGCTTTGAGTTGTGAAAACATCACCTGATTATTAAATATGCGTTAGGACTTGCCACACAGGGAAACTTATTGATATAATTACACTAGTATCATTATGCTCAGATGATTTCCTGTGTCGACAAGCCCTTAGATGCAACTAGTTTGGCCCCTTCTTATTTAGTAACTCATTAGGCCTCTGACTGCACATTAAAATTGCATAATTCTTTGCTAAAAAAACTGCAACATGCAAGTTTAGTGCTAACTGACAGCACTTCCAGGATGGTGAGCAGACCAGCAGTTAAGCTTTAAAAGATGATGAAGAATTAAGGACAAAAGAAATGAATGCTCAGAGTCTGGGAAATAGTTATAAATTAAACGGTCCCGAAAAATCATCATGATGTAATTGCATGGATTTTGAAGTAGAGGAGCCAAGCCCTGCTCATTCAAGAGCCTGGCTCATTCACACCTTTTATATACTAGGAGTGTCTTGGCCAGCTGACTCCTTGAGTCACTGTCTTATCGCTGGTTTTGATCCACAATAACATGCTGGAGTAGAAGCATGCAGGCAGACAGCCTTGCGTTAGCAGTCCTGTTCTCAGTTTGCAAAACTCGGTATTTGTACTAAAGCAGCATTTCTGGGATTGGGCAGAGTTCCTCCACCACCCCCTTTTCCATGCTGCTGTCTTTTGAGAGAGTAATATTGCTTGACATTTAATTTAATTTCAGAAAACTGCCACAAGAATGTTATTTTTCTCATATCTATCTTCTTCCAGATTTTGTTTTTTTTTATTTTATAAATTGCAGTTCTTAAGATTGATAACTATGAACGTTTGTTCTATGTAAATTGGATGAATTGTAATAGGAAATCTGTTTTTTTCATGATAAAAATAAGCCTAAAGACAGTATACTGGCACCTCATTATTCAATATCCAACTTACCTTATTTCACACCTTTTAAAATGCAGCTCTTGATGGTCTCAATCATAATATCAAGGCTGAAATGTTCTCATTATTCATATTATGATCTAGCAAATGAGTGAGAAGCTTCTGATACTTATCACATGGATGCTCCAGTTTATTAGTCTTTCATCTTTCTTCTAATTCATTCTTCCTTTGACAGCACTTTAAAAGTAAAATCCAGGTATGCATGTAGATTTTCCAGTGCTTTGAAATAGCGTCTTTCCAAAAGACTTAGTTTTTTCCCTTGAAGTTCAATTCATATCCCTCAGTCCTATAGCTAGTGCATACGTCTGTTTTATGCGGCAAAAATATAGGTTGACCGCTTATCGGGTCAATGCTGCTGTTTGATAAACAATACTTATCTCCTTGAAGCAACACCCTGCCCTAAATAAGTTTGCCTGGGGAGTTGAGCCAGAAATAGCTTCCTTTTTATTTTTTTTTTTATTGGATCATAAAAAAAAACATTGAAAAAAAGGTTAAAATGAAAATACAGGGTGGCAGTAGTCCTGCTTTCTGAACAGCTTGGTTTTGGTTTTTTTTTTTTTTTTTTTTTTCCATCAGACATGCAGGTTGTAAAACTGCGATCACATCATTCTCACAGTGTTTTGTTATTCTCAAACTGAATATATTCCCTCAGTTTTATTTACTAATGTCACTACGTTACTAATTACTATGTCACTAAACCTTCAGTGGAAGAATGTAATGATGTTGAGCAACATGTGATTGTGAACACTTGTATGTACATCTTCATTATGTCCCTGTGAGAAGTAGTAAGGGGTCCTGTTTTAATACAGTGGGAGGAGGATGTGTTACTTAATTACAAAAATACTTATTTTTGTGGCATAAATAGCTTGTGAGGGGTTCCCCCTCCATGGTGCTAGTCTTTGTACTTCCAAATCTTGTAAGCTCTTTTTGTTCTCGGATTTCTGAAAATTAGTTGCGAGGTACAAAATCTGGCACAGAAAAAGGGAGGGCAGGGAAATTAGGATGTGGTAGTAGATAGAGGAACGTTAGCAAGTATAAAAGTAGACAGGACAGAGCAGGGAAATGCTTGAGGTAAGAGTTGACCAGATAATAGTGGTTAAGTAATACGTAACGCAGCTATAATACAGAGTGTGGATAACAAGAAATTGAAATGTTCAAACCCAAATGCCAGGAGCCTGGGCAGAAGATAGAAGTATTTTTGAGTGGCTAGTGCTATGGGAATCATGGAACAATATAAAAAAAACCCCATAGAATAACATTAATGACTAGGACATGGTTTTCAAATGGGAACGTTCTGTTACAAAAGATGGAAACAAAAATAAGTACTTTAATGCAGTGATGTGCTGTAAAACATTAAGCAACAGAATGGCTGAAATCATAGGTGGGAGCCAGGTTTCTTTAGGAAAAGATGGTAAGTGAGATTCTGATGGAATAGAGGTAGATAGATTCTGCTCCTCCTGATCTGATTTGGAGGTGGATAATAGAAACCTTTGTCATATTGCAAGTATAAATATTTGTGGGAGTATTTTCTGATGTTATTCTCCAGCTGTAGTGATAATGCTATGAATAACTTTGTTAATTGTTATATCCACAATAGAGGGCTGTTTTCAATTAATGACGCAGAAACTTTGTGAATTTGACACACTGAGCAAGGGGAGATGGTGGCTGCAGGGGCCACCTCAGTGAGTTGAGAAAAATATTTGAAGTAAGAAGAGTTCCTGTAAGCATTGGGAAAAGATAACAAATCCCTGTCTTAGAAATTGAGATGTGCAGGATTTTTTTTTTTAAATAAAAGAAATTATCAAAACTTGAACAGAATTAGAGCCAGCAAAGTATTTCGACTCACCTTCAGGGATGTAAATAGGAAAGGTCAGATGCAGAAGCAGATGGGATGCTTGTGGTGAGGACTAAGTTTGGATAAAAGAGTCTAGAGCTATTGTGTGAAAATTAAGAAGATACTGCATTTGTCAGTACAGGTGTTAACACTGCACAGGCAAGATGGATAAATAGTAAGAAAAATATTCAAATGACAATTGCTATATTTCCTTTGAAAGCAAAACTGAAGGAGTCAGTGTACTTAAGTTAGGGAGGCAGAATAATCTTTTTTTTTTTTTAATTACAGGAACCTGAAGATTTAGGTCATGAAAACACAAGTGTTTAGCAACAAGCATCTTTAACAAATTGGTTGGAGAATCACAAATTTTAATGGGTATATTCATGAAAGGGAGGAAGACAAGCCAATTGAACTTGTGTACCGTGACATCAAAAAGGTGTATAGCTTAATATATTTCAAAGACAAGACCTGAAACAAGCTTCCCAAACATAAGCCAAATGAGAAAAACGAAGATTTTTTTCTTTAGAAAAAATAATTAAATATAATTAACCTACACAAAACCCTATCATATTCTCAATTTCAAACCAAACTGTCTGGATTCTGATGAAATATCTGATATATGCAGAAAATGCTTGAAGTCAGATTAGTAGAACTGTGAAAATAAGTAAGGAGATGCTGATGGTGAAACTGGCCATGGGGAGTGTTGAAGGGTAAAGTGGGGAAATGATGCTACTAAGTTTGGAATGGTCTTGTTTATTATTTCATTGAAGATCTTGTGCATAAATATCGGGAATAAGTACGTGAAACTTCATCATGGCACATAGGGGCCATTGTCAGAAAAGGAGGACCTAAGAATCCTACAGAAGGCAGTAGGGTAATAGATAGGGGTTTAAAAAAAATATTAAAGATCATGTAGCTGGGAGTTAGTAGTGAACCAACTACTAGAGTGGGGAGGTGATCAGTCATAAACAACCAAGACAGGCATGCATGTACTGACTCGTTACAGGATAGCCAAGAGCTGCCATTATAAGGCAGTGGTACAACAGACAAATGCAGTTTAGGGCCCATTAACCCCACATTTCTGATTGAGAGATAAAAGCATCACTGTGGTTGTGCCGGATCCTGATGGGACCTCGTGTAGAATAACACTTGGTCTTGTTCAGGGAAGGTGAGCTGAAAATGCAGTAGCTTGAAAAATGATGGGAAAGATGAGAACGAAGCCTGGTTTATAAAAAGAGACTAATAATAATAGTGTAGCGTAGAATTAAGAATTAAATGGGAATTTGGTTTAAATCTAAAAATACAATAAGGAGTACTTAATCTAAAGGTCAGTGACAATGCATAAATAAAAGTGGATGGGTATTTCTGAGCACTAGAGCTTCACAGTTCTGAAACAGCTTTCCAGTAGGGAAAGCGAGGGTGGGAAAGTGGTGACTGATGTGTTAATGAAGGGATGTGTGTTGTTTCTGGTGCTAGCAGAGGACTGAATTTGATAATCCCAGGAAACCACACCTGGTTTCTTACATAAGTAATGAGGAGCCTCCTGGGTTGTTTTACATGTGCAGGTTTTGCTGCAGGTTGTGATTGCTCTAGACCACGGAAAACCTGAGTACTGATGCTGCAGGAGTTTTGAATACTCGAGTTGGTCCCTTATGCGCTTCTCCATGGACTTTTAATGGATTTTTGTAGATTGAAACAACCACAAGTTGTCTGATCTACAGCTGGCATTTGAGCTCAAGAGTACAGTACAGGAGCAGTAGCCTATTTGCTCTGTTAGCTTTCTGTTTAAAGGAAGGAGTAGGATATAGTTTAATTCTAATACATAGTGTTTGCCAGAGCGCTGCAACGTGTAGGAACGGCTCCTGTGCTGTATTCCCCTCTTTGGCGGGCTGTGCGGTGTGGTCGTTTGAGCAAAATGTATATAGCTGAAATGCACCCGTTATATTTGCTTTAGATGCAGGCAACTCATCCAAATGTGATCGCAAAGGTGGTTTAAGTGATAGAAGCTCTGTTTCATAGGTGTTTGCTCAAATGAACATGGTTAGGTGATTTGCTTCGGTGTCCGTTTTAAACAGATGTTCTTCCCTGCCATGAAGTTCTAGTTCACGCTTTCCCAGCAATGCCTGCTTGGCCTCTCAAATTCCCACCCAGCTGACATGCAGTATAGGAAAATGCAACTAATTTTAAGATTTTGTTCAGTAATAAGGGCTAGGAAATACAGCAAAAGATGAACCAGCATGGGATGAAGAGCGTTAGAATTCATGGATTCTTGATAGCAGGGTTTTTTTCAGATTTTAGGTTGCTTAAAAAAAGATACTAGTTTAAATGTGCTGTGCTTCCTTGGTCAAATAGCATGCAAGTTTGTTTAACTGTCAATTTGATATAGCTGACTTGTGCTTTTTCTTTTTTCAGTGCTTGCACCTCCTCCACCGTTGCCACCACCAATACAGGGATATGCCTTTAAACCCCCTCCTCGACCAGATTTTGGGACTTCTGGGAGAACAATCAAACTGCAGGCCAACTTCTTTGAAATGGACATTCCTAAAATAGATATCTACCATTATGAATTGGATATAAAGCCAGAAAAATGCCCTAGAAGAGTTAACAGGTAATACTGTGCTTTGCTTTTCCTCAGTTTATTTACATTCTTGTTTTCCTTTGAAACTGCTGGAGCCATGTGCCAGTCTTCACTGACAGCTTGGAGGATGTGTCTGTCTTTGTTTGTGCTGATAGCTTCCAACTTTGCATATCCATCAACAAGGGATTTTTTTTTTTCCAAGTCTTCCTGTACCAATCCAAGATTGCTGTGCTAATTGTCCCTTGTTTTGATTGAACTTGTCAGTGTCTTAAGATGCTGCTGATCAAAGCCACTGGTGACAGATGGATAAACTGTATTAACCCTAGTGGAGCTAGGTCAGTATAAGCCAACTTGATAAATATTATTCTTAGTATTGCTTCGTTAAATATTGGAGTGCAATTGGCTGACAAGTCCTTCAGCAGGGAGTTAGCGTTACCAGCTTGTTTTCCCACCTTCCCCTACTGCCAAGGCGGGGCAAAACCCATTTGTTTGTGCTGCTACAAGAGGATTGTGTAGGGACTAAATTAGGTAAGAAATGTTCCTTCATCAGAAGATTCTATATAAGGGAAAGATATGCTCCTGAAACAGATAGCAAGGTGAAAACATGGATCGTTTGGCCAAGGAAACAAGCAATTAGGTCTTGCATTTTGCATATGTGTGCTATTAGTCACAGTGTGGCAACCTCATTGACTTGAAAAAGAGTGGTATTGCCAGAAGTGAAACTTGAGAACAAGACTTGGCACTAATTGGAAACCACAAGTGTCTTCATCGGAACTACCTACATCTTGACTGTAGAGGTTGAGAATGGCATGTTTATATATTCAAGAGCAAAACTTTTCCTTATTAAAAAAGTTCACATGGGTGGAATAATATGCAGCCATGAACAAAGCGTGGAGTCAAAAAAGCCACCTGAAAGCCAAAGTTTTCTTAATGAGAATTAATAAATCAAAGTGCATTATCCATTGTTATACTAAAGAGTCAGTAATGATAGCATTTTCATAAAGCAGTGTTGCTATGCTTTGCTGTCCTGGTTTCTTTTCTGTGGTGATGTACTATAAATTTAATTTTTAAGCTAGTCAAGAATTTAATTTAATTTTGAAAACAAACCCTGTTGTAAGTGTATTAAACTGAACTGTCTGCTTGTCCAAGGGCATCCCTGCTGATTTCACCAAAATACTCTTAGTGCATTGAAATGCTGCAAAAAAATTTCAGCGGTAGCTTTTTTCATAGTGGGAGCCATGAGAGATTTGCTTTCATTAACAGACATCCCTGCTACCAGCTCCAGCCCTACCAGCTGGCACGCTGCTGGCTGATGCTCATTGCCATGCCTCTCTCTGTAGCTCCTCGGGGAGCTGAGTGCTGCGCAGCTCTTGTGTGTGTTGTAGCTCTCTGTGATGGTCCAGCGTGCGGGTGGTTGCTCATCAATGACAGAGAGCATAATTACTAAATAATAAAGCAAATTTTCTCATTGAAAAGGCAAATTATGTTCAGTAGCGAGTTCTTTCTCCACTGGCAGCTTCTGACCTGCTCTGCTTTGTCAGGTTAGTCACTCCCTCTGTTGTGGTAACAGGAGCAAGTATAAATCTACATAGATTAAATGCCTTTTGCAGTAAACAAGGACGTTATAAATGCATTTGACAGTGGTATGGTGCATGTTTCTCAGTGCAGTGTGGGAAGAATACAAATTGGATTCATTTAATGAAGTGTATGTTTTATTTCTTTTGAGTGCTTATTCCTGCAGGAGTTGCACTATAGATGTACGTGCACTCACCTGCGCCTGGGTTTTTGTGAGCTGTGACCTTTGAGTTCTACGTGTATGCCTATATTTTTGTGTGTGCTTATATATAATGTATATAGGATTATGCAGGATGTAGTCTAATTCTAAATTATAGGTTTTTTCAGATGGCTTACATCTGAATTACATAACCAAAAATACTAGAAACATGTATATTTATAGTAAATAGTTTTTATCATTACTTTATATGTTGCAGCCTCTATAAAGGACAGAGGGAGATTTTATTTTCATTTACGCTACTCCCTCATCTGTCCCAGCTTCATTCTTCAGTTTTATTCTAGGACTTACTGTGGCTTGGACTATGACCCTGCAGACCCACTGCAGGGATGTATGTGTACAGTGTCCACACAAGGTCCATGCTGATGAGACGTGAGCTGGAGCAGGACTGGAAAACACAAAACTGAGACAATATGCTGCTGTCGCAAATCAATACAGTCTGGCTACAATTCTTCATGTGTTGCAGAAATCCCCCATCTATTTGGCCAAGAAAGCCAACGGCATCCTGGCTTGTATTAGAAATAGCGTGGCCAGCAGAAGTAGGGAGGTGATTGTGCCCCTGTACTCAGCACTGGTGAGGCCACACCTTGAGTATTGTATTGAGGTGCCCAAAACTGGACACGAGAGATATCGAGGTGATGGAGCGAGTGCAGAGGAGGGCAACGAAGCTGGTGAAGGGCCTTGCAGACAAATCCTATGAAGAGCGGTTGAAGGAGCTGGGACTGTTTAGTTTGAGGAGGAGGAGGCTGAGAGGAGACCTCATCACTCTCTACAACTATTTGAAAGGACACTGTAGAGGTTGGTGCTGGTCTCTTCTCACAGGTAATTAATGACAACAAGAGGGAATGGCTTCAAGCTCCAACAGGGTAGATTTAGACTGAACATTAGGAAAGAATTTTTCACAGAAAGGGTGGTCGGGCATTGGAATAGACTGCCCAGGGAGGTGGTTGAGTCCCCATCCCTGGATGTGTTTAAGAGATGTTTAGATGTGGTGTTGGGGGATGTGGTGTAGGGGAGAACTTTGTAGAGTAGGGTAGACGGTTGGACTCAATGATCCCAAGGGTCTCTTCCAACCTAGAGAATTCTATGATTCTATGATTTGTATAGTTAGGGAGAATGGGCAATGTGACTTTGGTTATGCACCATGGATGCCCTTCGTTTATTCATGTGGACAGCTAGGACTCGTACAAGGTTCAGGATGAACTATTCTCAGTCACTGGCCCCGAGCTCTCGGTGTGCTTGCATGATCTTGGTAGAATAGTAGCCGCAAAGGGCTGATGTTAGTGAATTGGTAAATAACTCTTCTTTTAACTTCATCTGGAGAGAATAACTAACTTTTCATTAAGATGACTCCACCCACAGCTGAAAAGCACCATTGCTAAATGTGATTTGAAGCTTGAAAACCTTAATTAAGTGGAAGTGTTCACTTTATATAAAAAGTAGTTCACAATCGGAAGGACTTGCTCAGTAAAAGAATGGGTTTTCCTTTGCTCGGTCTTTAACTCAAGGTTGAAAAATACCTCCTTCCTCCCACCCTCCAAATTGACATACTTGTTCAGTCAGACATTACAGACCTGAGGCAGAAATTACTGGGTTGAGTTTTATTCATACTTCTCAGGTCAGGGAAGTTTCTTTCAATGGTCACATCTAGTCTTAAAGCACACAGCAAAGAAATTGTCAATTAAACCAGTCGTCTTTTCTTGAGTGAATTCAGAGTTTCATCTCAGTTTTTTGAGCTTTAATATCTAACTGTACGTTGGGTTAATTGTCTTTCCAAGTCAAGGTGTGTGAAATAGTCATCTGCAGCATCTCTGAGCTGCTAGCTGACAACAATACCGAAGAAACAGTGGTTTCCTTTCTGTGTCAGTTTAACTTCCTAATGCCTCCTTGGCCCCAAGCTGTACGTTAAGGATCTTGAGGGCAGCGTATTGCAGACTGCTGATGTATTTCAGATTTTACAGCCTTGTGATACAGGTAGCCTGAAGGACGTCTCTTTGGGACACTGCGACCAAAGACATTTGGCATCAAAGGGTGTTATTATTCCAACAGACCTCTCATCGGCTGGTGATCTGCTTTGCATGACCAGTGTGTAAACGTTGTGGTTTGACAAGAACTTTGTGAGTGGTTACCTCATTCGTACAAACATGCAACATTCCAGCTGTGCTTAAATGAATATGTATTTTTTAATATGCACAGCTCCCAGTGAATGCGCACATCAGTCTTGTTGGATAGATCCCAGTTTTGTGGCATACATGAAAAAACTACATTTAAAAGTAATCTTTCTCAGTGCCATGAAAAAAGTTTGCATGTCACTGTCATCACAGAACTATTGTCCCTACACTAAAACTGTAAGCTTGGATAGTATTTTTTTTAAAGCTTCTAAGGCTGCTGAGCTTTTGGTCAGTGGTCCTCTGCAGAAAGGGCTGTAGGACAGGGGAGCAGAAGCCCCAGGAGGATACCAAGCACCTCTTGTTTTGAGCTTGAGAGAGCACAAGCTTTCGCTTTACCACTCTCAGTAGATCACAGAAAAGAGGAAGGAAAGTTTCAATCTAAAACAGCTAAAAATAGCTGCTTTAAGAAAACAGTTAAGTCTGTGAAAAGGTTGCTTTAATTCAGATCAGTCAAATCTTGCCTTTAATACCCAAAATTCGACAACCCTGTCATTTACCTAATGCCTCTGTTCATAAATAGTAGTGTTAGTGTTCATTTGCTACTTAACATCAAAAGTAAAAAATTGAATTAATGTAATCTTTTTATATTTTCAGAGAAATAGTGGAGCATATGGTTCAGCACTTTAAAACCCAGATTTTTGGGGATCGCAAACCAGTGTTTGATGGAAGAAAAAACCTTTACACAGCTATGCCGCTTCCCATTGGGAGAGATAAAGTAAGTTTTAAATAGAAAAGTTTCTAATTGGGGATTTTAATGCATTATTTGCAGAGCCTTTCCAAAAATTGATGGGAAATGATTCTGTATTTCTGGAATAGATGTCTCTTCCTGTTGTCACTTTGCTCAGGGTGTGGTTTGCCCGGACAGAAGTGTGAGCTTGTTGCCATCAAAATGGTCTCTCCGCTTTCCATATCCTTTCTTTCCTCCCTCTCTCTCCCCCTGACTGGCGTGGTTTCTGCTGGTTTGGTGAGCTGGATCTACTGCCCAAGACAGCGGACAAGCTCCATACTGCCACTAGGCAGAAAGTGAAAGTACAGTTGAGTTTTGGAGAGGGGAGCGGAAGCACCCTCTGGGCAGCAGCAAGCTGTTGTGTCAGCTCGTTAATCTCATCAAAGCCCACTGTAAGCTGATTCTCGCTATCCACTAGCAGGAAGAAACTCCTCCATCCCTCCTCTGTTTTTGGTATGGAACCTCTTCCCTAATCCTTTACGACGTGAGAGCCAAATTAATTTAAACTGTACAGGTTAAGACCTGCTAGCTTAGCCCTGGGGCAGGTGAAGAGGACTCGCGTGTTCTGTTTGCCAGCTCTGTACGCAGGGCGGTGACCTTTTCGGTCACTGTGGTTGGAGCTGCAGAGCGCACCCATGTCTCTGCCCATTGATGACTGGTGAAGCAGAAGGGACTGTGTTGGAACATGCTACCACGCAAACCTTATAAAATAATTTAACCTATGCTTCTGTGGTCTAATATCAGATTGAATTTTCTGTGGCCTTTTTAATTTAGATGATGAACACTTGAGGATACAGTCATTCTCATTACTCACTCAACGCTATGGTAGTTTCCAGAGTTCATAGACGGATAAAATGGCCTTCTGCTGTGGGTGCAAGGTGGGGCATGCTCTGTTACAGGGGAAGACTGTCTGATCCCGTAGAACTTGATTACAACCTAACTAGAAAGGGGAATACAGAGAAATGTGGAAACTTGCTTATGTGATAAAACCGAGAACAGAGCTGAGGCCTTCGTAAATTCAGTAGCAGTGTGCTACAAAATAGTTCATGCTGTCCTTGGCTGTCTCATATTGTATGCCTGTGCGGTGCTTGATATAGTTGATAGTTGTACCTGAATCAAGCTCTTAATCTCATATGTGTAATTTTTATTTCCCCCAAACGTATTTACGTGAATGTCATGCAGTAAAGGTCAGTCTCTATTCTAGTCCTAATTATTTTTTCATGAACTGATAAGCTAATGTCTAGGAAAACTGTAAAGGAATCATCTAAAAATATTAGAGAGAATTTTTGTTTTCCACTTTCACGTATAGTGTTCCAGTTGCTACAGATATGACATGCAAGATGGCAAAGTATTTGCTAAAGGTGGAATCAAACTTGATGAGTGTCCTTAGAAGTTTAAACAAGTCTGCACGCAGAGTTACCTTTAACTGCAATGCTTTCCAAGTTTGTGGATGGCTGACAGTATATTTTATGACGAGTACGAAGTTCTGCGTTTACTAAGTAAAGGTAAATGAAAAATGGTTTATCTATGGAGGATAAACAAATTGGGATCACATTAATCCTCAGATCTAATGAGACTTTGTGAGATGCAAGTTGACTCTACTCTGATTGGGAACTGGATGAGATGACCTCCTCCTCCTGTTCTGTGTCTGAACGCCTGCTGACCAAACAGGATTCGATTCTTGATGCTTTGGATTTTAAAGCCCACATATACTAAATCATACATGGTAAAAACGAAGTCTGGTGACAGTGTGCCAGCAGGAGATGCCTTTGATGCCCTGATTCCTTCATGCCATGCAAATGAACATTGTAACCTACACCTGGGAAAAGGCTGACTTCAGTGATTTTGTTAAGCATTTTGGGTGGGACGGAGTTACCTAGCCAGAGGGATGATCATTTGCAAAAGGTGGTCACTGAGGAGAGTGTTTTTAGTGGAGGTTAGCACAAGATGGTTCATTAGGCTCGCTTTTAAGAAACTCATATCTTTTCCCTATTTCCCATGGGATACAGGACTATCGGTTTTTCTGCTATACATATATTAATGTTATTACCCTGGAGGAAAGAGCTAATAGAGATAAATCTTCAGCTGGTTTAAATCGGACGTGGGAAATTTAGCTTAATGAGGGAAATTGTTATGTGGTGCTAAATTGGTTTAAGCACGGTTTAAACCAGTATAAAGCTTGTAGGTATTAGGCCTTTCCTCCAGCATAATTAGATTAGGTTTCTTTGGTTTTATTTTTCTTTGGGGTTTTTTGGCTGTTCGGTACATAAGATATGTAGCAAGTTTACTGCACATCTGATTACATTTAGGATCATATTGAAAAGATTCATGAGCATACAATGATTAATAGATGATCCTTAATCTAAGCGGAAGACGACCGTGATTTACTTGCAGTGTGCATCGGTACTGGACGAACTGATGCTAAGCAGAAGGTTGACACCAAATTGCCTACGTTTTTGTTGGGTTTTTTTGTTTGTTTTTTTTTTTCCCTCCTGTTGCTCTTTAACTTAAATTAATACACTCTGTCCTCATCTCTTGTTGCTGGTGGTTGTTCTAGGGTTGGTTGGATTTGTTTGGTTTCTTTTTTTTTTTTTGGTCCTTGATGACAACCCTGCTTTTTTTTTTTGTAATGTTTTTCTATTATATAAATACTCTTAATCTTTTCTGCTTGAACTTCATGGCTGTTATACCTAGTTTCCTTCCCCTTATTCCTTCCTTCCCCTTATTCCTTCCTTCCCCTTATTCCTTCCTTCCCCTTATTCCTTCCTTCCCCTTATTCCTTCCTTCCCCTTATTCCTTCCTTCCCCTTATTCCTTCCTTCCCCTTATTCCTTCCTTCCCCTTATTCCTTCCTTCCCCTTATTCCTTCCTTCCCCTTATTCCTTCCTTCCCCTTATTCCTTCCTTCCCCTTATTCCTTCCTTCCCCTTATTCCTTCCTTCCCCTTATTCCTTCCTTCCCCTTATTCCTTCAGACCTTTCAGAACAGATATGGAATATGTAAATATAAACAGAATGGTTTTGTACTTTCTTCTCAATGTGTATGAATAAAAACAAGTGTATAGGACACTGTCAAGGTATAAAGATATTAATAGCCTCCTCTTTCCTTGTAGGTTCTAACAGCAAGCCCAAGTCACTTCTGACTGTGGCTTTGTACTCAATTGTTGTGTTGCTTGTGTATTTCCCTGAAATGTCCTTTTACAGTTAAAAGCTAGAGTAAAATTTTCACTGAACTTGAAAGTTTCCTTACCTTGCAAGATTCGAGAACAACTGATGTAACTTAACATATACCTTAAGCAGTCTTTAATTATAAAAACAGTAATTACGAGTGAACCAAGCTGCAGTTTGATACAGAAATCCTACTGCTGTTCCCTTTTTCAGAAGGAAAGTGTTAATCCTGTGTATGGCCGCAACATTACTCCTCTTGACTTTATTTGAAGTACTGCTAATGACTCTGTACGTGATAGAAGCAGACCTCTTTCTTATGTCCATAGCTTGAGATTTCCAAACAAGTCCATGGGAGGTAGGGACCCAAATATTCAACTGGAAAGTGCATCTGTCTTCCTCTGAATCCCTGGGAAGGAAAAGCTCTTAGAATATTAACGTTGTATGCTCAAACATGATAAAATAATCAGGTAGTGATGCATATATTATAGAGATGAAGTATTACCAAGAATTCCCCAGAAACACGTGGTCAGGTTTAATTTTTATTATTTTTAAACAGTGATACACTGATTCGTATGAGTCAATCAGGCTACATCAGTTACAAAACCTATTGTTTTTAAGGAGAGCTTTCAAGTTTTTCCACAGGCTTAATGATTTTTCACATCCCTACAGTAACATCCCTTTCATTTTGTTCCTTTAGCTGCAAAATTATGTCAGCTGTGTTGCAATTTAGCTATGGGTCTAGCAGGTAGTAGGTTAGTGACTGAGATTGTAAATTTTTTATTTGGGGATAGAATACACCTGGTGAAACTGTAGGAAATCAAACATTAAATTTGGCTTTAGAGGTTATTCCTAGTAGTAAAGTACATGGTAAAACTCCCATTTAAAACTACTTTGTCTTGAAATTTTTCATATTTTGCTTACTCTGTCAAACATGAGTATGTTCGTTTACCCTTAAAAATATAGATTGGGATAAATAAAATACTACTGAGAGATTTGAATTCTGATTTGCAGTGCCTAAAAGTATATGCGATCTTGAGGATGTGGATTAAGGACACGTTTGTTGGTCCTAATGTATTTTTATGATTTTATTTTTAAAAAAAAAAAAACATACTCTTCAGTAGCATGTAATTTGGGTGAGATATTGGAGGACAAATACCTGAAAAGTTGGGTTTAAACCTTAGTTATCTGAGCAGTGACTCTAATTCAACTGTTTTGAAATAAGGTTAGACCCAGCAGCAAAAGCTTTTTGGGCCAAATTCAGCAGTGTGAATTTACCATCACAGCTATGCTAAATGTAATAGGTTTTTTTCAGTCTAGCAATTGGAACACAAATTCTTCAGTCGTGGGCCTTTTATTTCTACCAGGGACATGAATACTGCAACACAAGTAGTCCCGTTCTTCAGAGAAGAAAAAAACCTTCATGGAAAAAAAAGTCTTCGTAAAAAGCTTCCAACCTGTGTCAGCGAAACCCTGTACCTTTATTTGCACAGCTTTTCAGCAGAATTCACCTTATGGGCTGGATTCAGAGCAGTGACCCCTCAACTACAGACTCCAGTTCCCATTGCTCTCCCAACGGCCATACGGCTCCTTCCTCTGCTTGACTCTCCTGGTGAATGATGTTTGTACTAGAGGAGAGACGCGGCTGTAATATTAATTTGCTGCCTACTATAAATGGTCAACTCATTTTTTTGGCGCATGGGAAGGCTTATTATTTGTGTTGTATCTTTCCTTCCTATTTTTTGACTGAAGAAGCTAACTGTCACAGAAGACCAGATGATTGCATATGTTAGCTCACTTAGTCATGTATTATTTTTGCTAGCCCACTAATTACAGTTTGTCTGTTCAGTGGATGCCTTTTATATTTAAATTGTAAGCTCCCTAAGACAGGAAAATGCAATGTTTTTGTTTATATCCAGCACAAAGGATACTCTGATCTTGTTATTTCTTGTAGTCACTCCCAGAACTGCTAATCGTTTCAGACAAGCCTTAATTTTAGTTGGTTTAAGAACTTCTGTGCTCAGGCTTTCTTTCTTTTAATAAAGAGGAGAAATCAGCTTTACAAGTAGTAGGCTAAACTAATATACCATAATGTCGTTTGCTAGTGCTCTTTAGACAAAAAATTCAAAGTAGGGCATAACATGTCAAAGGAGTGTCCCCGTTTCCTGCCTGATAGCATCACTAGTACTGGGGGGCCGTCGTTCAGTCTGTCTTTGGTATTTGAAAATAAGAGGGGTTTGGGTTGGTGGGGTTTGTGTGTTTGGTTTTTTTTTGTGGGTGGGTGGTGTCTGTTCTTTTTTTTTTCCCCTTTGAAAGCTTCTTGTGGATTTTATTTTCTCTCGTTTGAACTCTATCTACAGTAATAGTATATAAAGCAGTCCGGTACTCTAGAGAGCAAATACTTGAAATTCATGAATCTTGACAGGTAGCGACAGATCATATTTTATTTTTAGGCATGCAGGAGCTGACGTGAGCGGTGATGCATTAGTATTTGTTAGGTATCTGAAATTAGGTTATTGGATCTTCATGGAGACCTCCCTGTGGATACGCAAGCACTTCCAAATTGTAATTTTGCCTCAAAGAGGGAGCTAGATGCCAATTGGGAAGCACACCAGCTTTCTGAAGTACACCTTTGGAAAGATCTAGCTGCGAAAAGAGGCTGTACCTAATGTATGTTGTTTCTTCATCATTGCTTTTTGTCTACAAGCTTTATAGCGCTGTTCAGAGGAATCCATCGTCCCCTCCAAGCCCCTCCCGTTTTCCCCTTTAAATGGAAAGAATCATCTTGGTTTGTTGTTTGGCATTGTTGCAGGTGGAGCTGGAGGTCACGCTGCCAGGAGAAGGAAAGGACAGAATATTTAAGGTGGCTATAAAGTGGATGTCCTGTGTGAGTTTGCAGGCTTTACATGATGCTCTTTCTGGTCGGCTGCCAAGTGTCCCGTTTGAAACCATCCAGGCACTGGATGTAGTGATGAGGCACTTGCCTTCCATGAGGTGAGGGGAAGACCTTGACGTTGTTTAGGAGGTTGTATTGTTATTTCAATCGCTTCAGTGGCTTTTTGGGTAGAATATGCTTTCATAGCTCAACCAAAATAATAGCAGATGGCATGCTCAGGCAAGAGGCAATACGGTGCTTTCCTGCTCATCTGGTGGAATTAGTAGCCTCCAGCCTGGATACAAGTCCCTTTCTCCACTGGTCTTCAGACTTGCTCCGTGGTTGTGTGCTCTCAGGTCAGGGGTGCCCTGCCATCTCGCTTGTACCCCTTTTCTCTGTAGGCCTCAGAGAAGGAAGCCCTCGCTGTGCAGAAAGTAGTTGAAGGTTGGTAGACATGTGAGGGTGGATTTAAAACTTGTTACCCTGTTCCTGTGTGTCTTTGGGCAGATATTTATTGCCAATTTTCTATAAAGGGTACTGTGCTAGGAGAACGTTAATGTCAACCCAGTATAGCTATTTTTATAGAAAAGAAAAACTTGAAAATTGTTTGTTTTTTTTTTTTTCCAAGTGAGTGGAATCTACAGAGTTTGCAGTCAAACCCAAAAGATACTGGGTGTAATTCTGCTGCCATGAAACAAGTCGCTTAAGACCACTGCTCAAATTATATTCAATTAGAAAGTAAAGAACAAAGCTTAGTAGGGCTGAACTTTCCTATTTTGAAGGGCTAAACGGTGAAAATGAGTTACATTTATGTAAGTATCTTTAAGCAGCCTTATACCATGTTGATTTTATCCTCACATTAAGGATTAAAAAAAAATTAAAGATCACATTCGTCAGGTTTTGCAACACAGAAAACAATCCAGACCCCTTAGTCACACATCTTTGTTCAGAGAAATATATTGGTGCTGGTTTTGATTAGTTTGATATTAAGTGTGCAGTACAGAATTACCAAGATGAAAAATGCATCAAAAATATTTTAGATCAGTTGTTCACCCGCGCAGAGGAAGCTATGCACAAGTAAGGGGAGAGATTATTACATTGCTGTTTTAATAGCAGAGACGTTCAATTATTTTCTTACTGAAGCATAGCTGAATTTTTAATAGAGTACAAAAAAGTTATTAATGCTTTTTGTTTTAATTAGTAGGTATATTAAGGAGTATACTGAAAATAAGTTCAAACAAATGTGAGTAGTAGCCAATTTCTTGCTGTAACTAGCTGGATTTTGAGAGGTGTAACCAGAGTCCTGACAGGAAGCTCAGATTATTGGTAATTTGAAACACTGACGTTACTGTGCTTTTGTAAATAGGAATTTGCATTAGTTATGGCTTTGCAATTTTTTTTTTTTTTGCTTTAACTTTATGATCTGATTTTATTTTCTTTATTGCAGATATACTCCTGTGGGGCGATCTTTTTTTACAGCATCAGAAGGGTGCTCAAATCCATTGGGTGGTGGCAGAGAAGTTTGGTTTGGCTTCCATCAATCAGTCAGACCTTCATTATGGAAAATGATGTTAAATATTGATGGTAGGTCCTATAAAAATCTTTTCTTGTTCATTCTTCTCTTTCAGTGGAAATGCAAAAATTTAGTTCCTTTTGATGGACTTAAAAATTTCCTCAGAATTGTTGTAATATAACATTAACGTTTTTGTCTACAGTATCTGCAACTGCATTTTACAAAGCACAGCCAGTTATCGAGTTTGTATGTGAAGTTTTGGACTTCAAAAGTATTGAAGAACAACAAAAACCTCTGACAGATTCCCAAAGGGTGAAGTTTACCAAAGAAATAAAAGGTAATAATTAAATTACATAAAACTACTTTATTCTGTCTGATGTGTTGCCACTACACATTCAAAATATTTTCTATAGCAGTTGCCTTATTAGGAAACATCACAACAAACAGTGCACATACTTTTTTTTTTTTTTTTGAACAAAACTGAGAGGCAAGAATCATTTTATTACTTATGTATATTTCAAGACTTTCAGAAGTCTACTGATCAATTTTATGTTTCGGTCTCCTTGTCCTTTTTTCCTAGTGCATTGGTTAATCTCTGTAGCTTGACAGAGTCACTTTGGGAATATAAGCAAAGTTGGGTCAGTTCAGGTAATTATGTGCCTTCAGATTTGATGAATCACTAGTATAAAAAGTTAAGTGAGCTGCTTTTTTTTTTTTTTTTTTGAACCAGTCACGTTTAGAGCTCAGGTATGCACATAATTAAATTATCACATATTTGAGATTCTGTGTTAACTATATATGCGTGTGCCTTTTGCCTGTGGCAAATACAAGGTAGTTTAATTAGCTTTGCCCTTAATGAAAGTGCTTTAGTGAAACCGTGGATATGTTGTAATCTAAGTGATGGGATGAACTAAAACTTTCTAGCAGGTGGATGGTAATTTATTTTAGTGAGATTAGTTACCGGCTTATGATTTGTGCAAGCTTCTCCTCGTTCAAGTGTAGGTTCTCCTGACATACCTTCATTTTTTTGGGCCTCACCACCACCCAGTCCCTTGATCAAGTGTCATGTCAAAATTACTGGTGGCTGTTGGCATCTGAGAGCATTTCAGTGCAAAGGTACTACTGAGATCTTTTCTTTTTAGCATATAGAGCAGCATCACTTATTATGTCAGTCTCCTTGAAAGCAATTTATCTTCCCAAGTGAATATTGCTTCATTGTATTTAGAAGTTATATTTACTATAGTGCTCTACTCTTCTTGAAGTACCCCCATCTCTAAAGTAAATACCAGTGAACAGTTAGAAATACAAAAATTTCATATTTTTCACTTTTGAAACACACTGCTAGTGTCAATTCCAGTTCCATGACAAAGATACTCTAGTTCATAATCTAATGATTTCAAAATATTTGCAAAGGCTGTGATTTCTTTTTTCTTTTAAATTACCTGATCTTAAATTTTTCCAATTACTGGTGTCAAGATTTTCACGTTCCAGATTTTACTAACAACTTAGCTATGTGGTTTTACATATTTAGATATATTTCATAAATACATATACTTTCCTGTAAGTAAATTGCAGTTATTCTAAATCAAAGAGTAGGAGGACGGAATTTTACTGTCTGTGTTCACTGAAGGTTTCTTTTGGAAAATCAAGGTCCTTCCTTCATGATATGCTTGACAGGAAAAAAAAACAAGTTAAAAAAGAAAAAGCAACTCCATAAATCTATTGTGCAGCTTCCTTGTTTCTACAAAATGACTACAAAATTGTCTTTGCCCAACTAGAAGTTAGCAAGAAAAGTATGAATAAATCCTGAGTTTGTACTGGTTGTAAATGTTTTGAAAAAAATAAGCGGGCACTGAATTGCCATCTGCTTTTGTCACTTTTTCCATGAGGATTTTCATACTGCAGATAGAAGAAGTAATTTCAAATTTGCAGCAAACTTAGTTGTAAATTGAGGAATTGAGGTACCGGTTTATCTTTTAATGAAAATACTGTAATACAGATTTCGGAGGTATTCATGAAAACTTGATATTTGTTGAAGGTTTCATAATAGATGGCACTTTGAGCCATAACAAGTTACATGGAAAGATTAGTATGTTGTTTCGCAAGTTATTAGTGCCTTTGACAGATATGGGAAATATGCACTGTTACTCAGCAGCCGCCTGAGTTTATACACATACATAAGGAACATTATACAGATACATAAGGAATTCCTGTCTACAGTTCCCTCTTTCCTATTCCCTCACATTCAACATCCCATCTCTAATAGCCCACCCACATCTGTTTCTGCCTAAGCATGAAAGTAAAACAAATGAAAATGTTGCATTCAGGCTTATATTTGTGGGCAATGATAAATTAGAAACAATTCTTTACAGGTAGCTGTCTTGTCCTGGTTTGGGGTGGATAAATTCTTCTAGAAGTTGTTGGCTTTCAGGTGGGCTTGGCTTTTGTGCCAGTGGGGTTTGCAACAGATCTTTGTCTTCACAAAGAAAGCCCCGTGGGTTCCTGGAGGCTGTATGGGTATTTTTTCCCTCACCGATTCATGATTTCAGGCTTGGTTGCAATAGTCGGAGATCTCACAGACGCCGTATGTTTAGACTTAAAGTATAAACAAGCTTATTGTTTCAAGGAGGTTGCGTGCCCTTTTTGTCCTTCCACCACCCTGGACTTCCGTAGAGGTACAGAATTGGAATTCGCTGAATGCGTTCAGCTTCGTCTGCGAGCTCTTGGGGCTTTGGGGTTTCATCTTGTCACTAAAATTCTTTGTTAAACTTTAGCTGAAGCTCAGGATTTTTGAATTTTAAGACTTATAAATTGTTTGGGTGTTTTTTAATTCTGTCTGGGATACCCTTTGGTGCTTTGAGAACATGCTAAATAGTGAATAGCTTTATACTGCGCGGTTTAAGTGGTCTTGTGTAACAATTAAGGGGGCTGACACCTTGATTTTGAAGAAACAGTGATATGCGTTTTCCAATTTTTAGGTCTAAAGGTGGAGATAACACACTGTGGACAAATGAAAAGAAAGTACAGAGTGTGCAATGTCACCAGACGACCAGCAAGTCACCAAACGTAAAGTATTTTGCTTCTTTTTAAGCATATGTTTAATCTCAGGCTGGAAAAGTATCTTGCCTGCCATACTGACACAGGAAAAGTTGTCTTGAAAAATGATACTACTTTGGTCGACATATTTAAAATACACCTCAAAGTGTTTCCCCAATTTTGCTGGTTTTTTTGTTCTACTTTTATTCTATAATGAATGTTGTGGCATTTGAACCAATTGCTTTGTTTTAAATCTGTGATGGTGGGGTTTTCTTTAATGTATGGATTTCTTCAACACTGGAAGAACAGGGTGCCCTATTGGTAGCGTAATGTTTCCCAGAACTGTTGAGTAGAAAACTAGTGCCAATTGGCATCAGCTTTCTAATCTATCTTATTACTAATCTGTTTTTCCTCTGGGAAAAATGTTTATTTTTGATCACTAACCAGGGATTTACAGATAACTTAAATATGGAGCTATATATTCCCATTTTTAAGAAAGTAGTATAAGGAACAAAACCGATAGTGGCTTTTTACAAGAAGATAATCAATCAGTGTCTAAATTTGGCATTTAATTTTTGCGCTTTCTTTCATGTGCTTTCAGTGATGTATTATATTAATGAAAAGACAATATTTGTGCCACCTTGATGTAGGTATATGCAAATGTGTGTGCATATGTGGAAATATATTTGTAAGGTACAGAAAGAGAGAAATGCATTTCTGAAGCAATAATTGGTTTTGTGACTCTCAGAGTAGGCTTACTATTTTCTGTGCATGGCATATCATAAAATATAGTACTGCAAGTATCCCAAATAAGCAGAAAATGCTAGTCTTTGTCTCTAAGGCACCTGCTCTTAGGAAACTTAATTTATAGCTTCAGATATCAAGAATGTTAGAGAAATAGCCCTCTGTGGTACTATTAGAAGACACATGGTAGTGGCAAAGATGGAATCTTAATTATAGAAGTATGCTTGCATCATTTCAGCAGGATAGGTTTAATCTCCAGTAAGCTTAACTTGTGTCAAGAAGTGTATTGAGCAAATGTGGGAAAGTATTCTACATGAAGTAATGGCTTATTTTCATATTTGATTTCCAATAGATTCCCACTTCAGCAGGAGAATGGACAAACAGTTGAATGCACTGTAGCTCAGTATTTTAAGGACAGGCACAAATTAGTTTTACGCTATCCTCACCTTCCATGTTTACAAGTTGGACAGGAGCAGAAACACACATACCTTCCTCTTGAGGCAAGTACATTTTTAGATAGTACTATATTCTGGGAATGGGGGTGGGGAGTCAGAGGAAAAAACGGCTCCAATATTGACAAACTGTTTTTTGAGTAGCCAACTGTAGACATTGTGTAATGTAGCAATGAAAAAAAAAAAAATCCAAACAAAAAAAAGTTGCATTTTGTTTTTCTAACTGCCTTTTGTTGTGGGTATTTTAGGTGTGCAACATAGTGGCAGGACAAAGATGCATAAAGAAACTCACTGACAATCAAACTTCCACTATGATTCGAGCAACTGCCAGATCAGCACCTGACCGTCAAGAAGAGATTAGCAAATTGGTGAGTGTTCTGTTGAATTTGAGTGAAGTGTAGTAACGGACTTAATTTTTCTCTTACTATTAGCAGATACTAAATAGTTTGTGCACTACACGCAGGTTTTGAACTTGCTTTTATAAGACTTTCTCCATTAATCATAGAAAAATACATTCTCACAAAAGGTTTTAAAGTGTACTTTTGGTGCTTTATTTCAATTTTTGAGGCATCCATGTATCCAAGTAGAATTAACAGAGGGCTCTGGATGCTTGGCATCACCCATATATAAGCGGTATGTGCCCAAATACAGGTTATCTCAGGAAGTTTTAGCTCTCATAAAAAGAACTTCTTCTTTTTTTCTGCAAGAATTATCTAATTTCTTGTCATTTCAGATGCGAAGTGCGAGTTTTAATACTGACCCTTATGTTCGTGAATTTGGAATAATGGTCAAAGACGAAATGACAGATGTGACCGGTAGAGTCCTACAGCCTCCTTCAATCCTCTACGGAGGCAGGGTATGTTAACAGATACTGGACAATTTGTGTTAGCTTCCACTACCAGCTGTGATAACTTCTGTAATATGGTTGTTTTAAATTAATTATGTTGAATGTAATGGGATGAAGTCATGGGTGTAACGTTCAGAACTTAAGTGTAAGTTTTGAAAGTCTTTAAACGTAACAGCCACGTTGCATCTCCCTCAATCGCTTCTTTATTTCTGAAAGTAAAGCTAGGCTGAAAATGCATTTATGTGAACTTCAGAGAAGAATGTGTTTTTCCTTCACACACTGTTTTATTGTGTGTTGCAAGAAGAAACCTGCAAATAGTGGTTCGAATTGGTGTGTATGGAGAAGAACAGAGACAAACTTCAATTATTACTGTTCATTTTTGCCTCCCCTAACTCTGAAAGCTTCCTGAACTTCTGGTTGGTTTTGAGTGTTCTGGGTGGAGCAGCTGTGTTTAGGACAACTACCTTAAGGTATTTTTTTCTGTCAGCGTGTTTTTCTGGAGAGCCATCTCTTCCTGTTGGAGTATTTACTCACAAGTTTTTCTTTACAATGACTTTTCAGATTACCTTTCTGATATAATCTTCCTACTGTGGTGTCTTCCAAAAAAAGCTTGAGAAACGGGATTTTCTACCAATTATGTAACGTTTTGGTGCAAGACGAAAGCTTTGACAGCTGGAATAACTTAATTTGTGAGGGCTTCTGAGAAACATCTTCTAGATCGTGCATTGCCAGCTGAACGTAGTTCTGTCCCTGTCCATGAATTGGACTGTTACCTCCATAAACCCATAATGGGAGAGGATCTCGTGTTTTCTACCTAAAGCTCTTCAGACAAAATCGGGCAGATTAGCTCAAACCTTCCCTCGCTGACAGGTTAAGATAGCGCAGCTGTCTTTGCCTGATCCTGATTAGGGAGAGTGCTCTCATGATCTATTCTGGCACCAGGGGAAGAGGGGGAACAAAAGCTTAATGGCAGATGAGTGATGGAAAGTCAGAGTGGGGGAGGTACTGCTTTCAACAGGCACAACACTTTGCAAAATGAATTATGAAATTTGAGTGTGTCCCGAAAATTCTTGTAAATCTTAGCTGTTGCCGCTAAATAAGGCAGCAGACATCGTGGTAACTTGTCTAAAATATCTACTGGATACTAATACTTATTAAGGTAATTAACATCACCAGAATGACTTCAGTCATCTTATTATATCCCTTGTCCTCTAGATAATCCATCACAGTAATGTCTGCTTGATGGATGAAAAAGTGTTGCGCAGGTCAAAGTTGAATAACTGATCATCTTTTGTCAGCTTATTCACGTTTTTTTCTAGAGTTGTGTCAGTGATATCGAACCACTATTTGCCTCTACTTAGTGAAGTGTAAAATATGGATAATACTTAAATCACTCTTGGAAAGTTCACTGAGCAGTTGTAAAGTTGCTGTAGAAATGTATGTTCTTGTTAACGTTGCGTACCAAGCATGAATCTGACATACTCTGCGTATGTAATTTCTATCTGCTACTGATTTATATATCCAAAGGAAACCATCAACAATAAAAATGAACAATATGAGCTTTATTTGTCACCAGGCTAGCAAGCTGTCTTGCTGTGGTGATAGACTGAGCTTTATAAGATAGGATAGGTGTTTGAACAGTGGAGGGACCTGAGAATATAAATAGCCTGCTAGTTGGGGGGAAGCAGAAGCATAACTGATTTTTGTTAGCATGAATCAATTTTTGCATCAGTGTTTTGGTTTTGTTATTTTTTTTCTTCCACTTCCAGAACAAAGCAATTGCTACACCAGTTCAAGGAGTCTGGGACATGAGGAATAAGCAGTTTCACACTGGAATTGAAATAAAGGTTTGGGCAATTGCGTGCTTTGCTCCCCAGCGCCAATGCACTGAAGTTCATCTTAAGTAAGTGTGTTTCATACGGTGGTGATTTTGTTATGTATGGAAATACCACAATTTCACTTATTTATTTGGAATATATATTTTGTTAAATTGTTTAACGTATGGAAATACATCTTTAACAGTGCTTTTCTGAAGTTCTGTCTCTTTGTTTTGAATGATCAGTGCTAGCATCACGAAATCCTCCAAATCAGACTTGCCAAAAGCAATTCATGGCAGGTTTCTGAGCAGTGAGACCTTAGGACAGAATTTAAGATGACCAAAATGATGTAATGAAGGGTGTTTTACAACTATTTGTCAAGGGTGAAAGCTAACATGTATGTCGTCTTAGGTTCTTTTGCTGGTTGTAAGGAATAGATTTATTTGTGCAGAACTTACTTAAAAGGAAAATTCTAAAAAGCAATCCAATTTCTGGCTAAGACTTTCTACCCTCTAGAGTTCCCATACTGTGCAAGTTGCTGTATTTGCAAGATGAGTACAACGAGCTGTTGTTTTGTTGACTTTGAGCATTTGAATGAAATGAAAAGTTTGGTTTCTCTGTCTTTGGATGGAACATGATTGTTGAAAGACAGTTGTTAAAAGTGACATCTACCATTCTTTAGATCAGGGAGAGTGTGCATGCCTGTGTAAATGGATTGTCTAATTCCTCCTTTTGCACGCAGCTGTTTTCCCTTCGTGCATGGGCAAGTGCAGCTCTTACAGCTGCCCTAGCAGGTGACTCAGCTGCTCTCTGTAAGGTGAATGCAAGACAGTGATTATTCATAACAACTGTATTGCCATAACAGTGTTCCTTTAGACGATTTGCCAAATAGCTTGGGAATTTTTCCTTAACAAGTGGTGAGCAAGTGGTGGAAATCTTACACAATGGGAAGAAAAGTAAAAGGTAAGGCTAGGGACTTGTTCTCTTCAGGTACACGGCAGGAACTAAGCTGCCAGAGAATTTTTCCTTTCCCTACTGCTGTTTTCGGTGGAAATGCTGCATAGGAGAACTTAGCCAGTTTTGAGAGACAGGAAGATGTCTTGAACATAATGAGCCAAAATAAAATTATTTGATGGCTTCAGTGGAGTTTGTCCTTATGTGAAGGGACGTTCCTTCACACTAGGAATATGGCTGCATCCAGTTGCATCTTGTTGCCTCTTGTTACACCTTGTTGAGCAAATTGGAACTCAGCTGTTGTGGATTCGTCAGAATAAACACTTTCAAAATCCCTAAAAGTCTTCAAAATTACCCTTCTTTACCTCTCAGGAACTGGCAGAGAACCTTTCCTTTTAGACACAATACTTACAGATGGACTTCTAAAGGCTCAAAACCTGTACCAGTTTAGACTTGTATGTTCTGCCACTGACTCTTTCTGCTTATAGTCGTAAGTGCCTGTTTTGCCATGGAAAATGCTTAATGCACCTATTTTCTGCAAGAAGGCACAAGTTGCAGGGCTGAAGCTCACAGGCTGTTATGATTCATGAAAGTTAACAATGGGTTTGGAAGAAACTAAATCTTCACACTCTGTAGGTAAGACTGTATCTGGCACCCTTTGGTGAAGACGAGCGACTTTTTAGACACTTATGGAGATATCCACTCCAAAGTAACAAGTCGGTGTTGATGCCAGTTAAGCATTGCTACCTGGGATCACTTTTACTGTACTGGTCATTAAACCAAGTGCCAAAGAAGGACATCTCTGTGTGGGTCTGCACGAGTGTTTTAGTTTGAATCAGGAGTGCGTATTTGAAGCGATGCTCCTGCCACATTCTGTATCAGGGAGCAGTTTGAGTGTACAGTGTGGATTTTTTGGTTGGTTGTTTTTTGTTTTTTTTTTTTTTTTTTTATAAAACTGGGCTAGAGGATGTGCTTCAGCCCACTGCACCAGACTACAGCCACTCTGAAGAAAAATCCCAGAAACATGTGTAGTGTGGATGTTGGTCCCCCAGCACCAAGTACTCCGTTCTACAGGTCTGCGCTGTGACATCTCACTACTTGCTCGTCTTGCCTTTGTTTATGGGGATGGGACTTACGGACTACTCGCCCACCACTGATGCAGGCTTCCAACCTGGAGGAGCCATGACTTTGAAGATGCTTTCCAGACTGGGTATACTCTGTAGAGCCCTAGACTTCCACACAAGTGCTTTCTATTGTCTTGTGTACAAACAGGCACAGTGTCTTCCTGGTGTTCCTTCAAAAGAAGAAATAGCCAAACACTACCAAGTTAACAAGAGCCAGGAGAAGGCAGCAGGCTTGCAACACAGCAGACCCTGCTAGTAGGGGTGCTGACGGAGTCTACACTGATAAAAGCTCCCAACAAAATTAAGTTGTCTCCATTTCTCACCAGTTCCATCAAAGGGTGACTTATATTTGCACTGTCCTTGGAGAAGGTTTGTCTTCATCTCCAGGACACACCTTTTCTCTGCTATCTAGCAAGGTTTTCTTGTGCGTTATTATTGATGTTAGATCAATTTGGTGGGGCGGCAATTGCTGATAACTTCTGTGAGTTGTTTTCCTCACCAAGAAAAAGAAGGAACTCCAGCTGTTTCCGTAGTGATATACATGGAAGTATGGTAGAGCAGGCTATCCAAAATATCATCATTGCAGTGTTTTTACAAAAAGTAGGTTATACTGTATCTCCTGTAGAAAGATCAAATAAGGTGCAGTTTGCTTTGGAAGTGAAGTTTTTAGTAATGGTGTTATTTGTACAGTGTATTTCCTCATCTTTCCCTGTCTTCCTTCAGTGACTACATAGGCACAGTCAATTAAAGATGCACTTGGGGTAAATTCCCAGGTTTTTGGACAGCATAACTTTGCAAGTTTAACAGAATTGTTCCATTAAAAATAAAAAGACAAATCAAGGTGGATTTTGCTACCTGAGAATCTAATGTATTTATTTACATCCTTTAGGTCCTTTACAGAACAGCTGAGGAAGATTTCCAGAGATGCAGGAATGCCGATCCAGGGGCAGCCGTGCTTCTGTAAATACGCGCAGGGAGCTGACAGTGTGGAGCCCATGTTCAGACATCTCAAGAACACCTATACTGGGCTGCAGCTTGTTGTAGTAATTTTGCCGGGAAAAACACCAGTCTATGGTCAGTAAGTGCAAATCATGAGCGTGTGTGTTTCAGTCACAATTTCATGTATTTTTTGTGAAGTCTCTGAATGAGAGAAGTTGAATTCTGGTTTAACTATACAAATGCCATTTAAGGAATGGGCTATAAATTAATTTTATTCTTCTTCTTGTGCTGCAGGATGTTTTATATTAAGACCGTAATTATTTTCATGATTTTTGTCTGTGCTTTTCATTTGCTTTTCCACATTCTTCCTGCTGGTTGCATTTGAGATACAGTTTGTGAGTGAGAAAGCTAAACCAGGGCTTTTGTGAAATTGATGAAACTGATATGCAGTGGATTAAAATATACTTATTCTAATCTGTGTGCTAAAAATTCCAAGTGATTGAAGAAGTAATGAAACCAAGAACTGTGTAGCTTTTAGAACATCTTTGCTTACTCATGCCATCACCCTTTGGGAAAAAAAAGTTGAGTGAAGGAGAAGATTTCTGCCAATTGCATTTTCCTGTCCTTTCTCTTAACTTTTGGGTTGCAAGGACACAGATGCATGGAAGGGGAAAACTCAGCAACTTAAACTGTTTTTTGGAACCAGACTGACAATTAGTGCATTTTACATAGCACATATGCATAGGTTTAAATATGTTTTAGATAAACGATGCGTTTTGGTTTTAAGTAGCTTTTCCTATAGGCAAGACTGCTGGGTTTCCTATCATTCCTTCCTCCCTTTTTCACTTACCTCGCCTAATTGCATCACCATCCACTATTTTTCTCCCATAGCTTCATGGACTCTGTTCTCTAATGGCTCAGATCTACCAAGCAGCTGCAGATTTGTTTTATCCCATCCCTCACCCTCTCCAATTTAATACAGAATAAAATAATTTCCTTTTTTTTTTTCCCAAGACTATCTCGTATAAGGAAAAAAGAGAGCTTAAAAAAGGAACCTTAATGAAATAGTACCTTTTTTTTCCACCATGAATTCAGCCTTGCAAAGGAAGTTGTTTGTCTCTAATTTGTTCAATAGAAATTCAGTGCAAAATGACATTTTCACTTTTCTGCTTGGCGTTAAAAGGGGGCTCTTTCCTCTACGTAACCACTTAAAGGATGTGGTACTACTCTCATCTACTTTCCTTGTCATTATCTTTAATTATAGTTCTTCCTGCCCCCTCTAATTATCTCTATTTTCTCCCCGCGCTCTTCCATACTTGTCTTTCCTATACCCACAGTCTTGCCTTTTCTCCTCTTCTCACCCTGCTCCTCAAAACGCCTCTTGCCAAAGGGGGTGTTGTATCTTCTCTGTGCCTGTCTTGGAGCCTGAATTTCTTTTTCTCCCGAGTGTAAGAGTATGGCTCTCTTACAGCCTCTAAGTCTCAAGTTTCTTGTTTAATAATAGGATTTGTTTTAGTCTTTCAAATAGTACAGCTCTTAATGAGTTTCTTTTGGAGTTTTTATGGGCCATCATTTGCTAAACTGGTCACATTTATGCAAGCGGTAAATTTGCAGTAATGAACTGATAAACTGGTTGGCTGAATATTACTCAGTATGTTACTATCAAGTTTGCGTTACCAGTTCAGTGTTTAATAATGAATCAAGTGCTCATCATCCCAATATCATTCACATTACCTATTTCATTAGCCAAAGGTTCTTCCACGCTGAATAATACTATAATGCTAAAAATACAGTCAGTGTAACTTATCAATTTCTCAGTTATAATGAGCCAAAAGTATCTTTAGCTATATTTAGGCCACAGTTAACTGTGCTGTCGGCAGGTGGAGTGGTACAGAACTGGGAGAAGGTTTCTTGGAGGCTGGATTGGGTTTGGGGGTTAGGTTTCTTCTTGTTTTTTTTAAGCTTAATGACCACATTGCTAACACTCTTTAGTTAACTGGCACTGAGTTAACATCTCCTACATTGTTTGATTTGCAATATGTGAGTATTTTTTTCATTTTTACTTTGTTTTGCAGCGGAGGTGAAGCGCGTTGGTGACACCGTGCTGGGAATGGCTACACAGTGCGTTCAGATGAAAAATGTGCAAAGAACAACACCGCAAACTCTGTCTAACCTTTGCTTAAAAATAAATGTCAAATTAGGAGGCGTAAATAATATTTTACTGCCGCAGGGAAGGTAAGCCAGTTTTCAAAGAGGAAGAGGGTATTCTATGGCAAAGAGAACGTGCGTCATACTAAGATAACTGGGTGCTTTTATCTGTAGTCATAGCACTGTAGTTTAAGTGACTCTTCAGTCAAACGATCTTTTGGCTTCTAACAGTCCTGCAAAAGTTACGCTGTGAAGACTGGAGAGGAATACTTATTCCAGTTGAAATTTATAATAAAAATATTGTTATTGCAGTCTGACCATTGAATTATACAACTTTCCTTTGAATGAAAAAGTTATAATTTTTTTTTTGCCTTGAGTTTACAGAAACAAATAGAAACCATCTTGAATAGTAGTGCCTTTTCCTTTATAGTTTAATTGTGGTCAAGAATCTTCATTTTACTGTATGTCCCAACTTACATAGCCATTTAAAAAAAACAAAAGTTGGGAGCAGAAAACTTTTAATTGGTTTCCAGGTCCAGTTTACCTTGCAATTTCTTATTGGTATTACATTGATAAGTTTTAGTTACACTGTGACTCTATTCTGTGAAGTTGCTTTGATACTATTGAATTCTGTATCTGACATGTCACTGAAGTCCCCCGTGTAGTTCAGTGGGAGTGAAATAAATACCTTCTTATTTGTTTAAAAAAAAAAAAAAGGCACCCTACTGTTAAAGACAATATTTGGTTTGTGTGTCATGTTAAATGTTCTTAGATTGAAGCTTTTAATCAGTTTTATTGAAAAATCAGTGGCAAGAAATGCTAATAGAAGAATGAACACAATACAGCTTGTTTTGCCATACCTGTGCAGGGTAGAGAAGGCTACCATAAAGATATATAAAATTGCTTTAATCAAAATGAACAACTAGGGTTCTGTGTCAGTAAAAAGATGGCATTTTTACAATCATTGCATTTCAAGTTGTAGAGCGAGCTCAGGGAATAACCCGCTACATCATTCTTGGGAGCCTGTTTCAAAGAAGTTAACATTCTGGTTTGCACAGATAAGCAAATTTTCACTTAGAGGTATTCAGGCTAGTTGGAAGGCAGCTGCTGAAAAATAATCCAACAACAAGTACTCACGGAAGGGGAAAAAAAGAACACATTATCAGAAAGACTATATATTTTGTGTATCTTGTTAAATTCTGTTTATTGAAATAAATATACACAGCCTGGGTAATGTGCTTGTTGGAGACTCCTATCAAAGCAACTAAAAATCATCGTATTGCAGAACATGCATTTCAAAAAGGCACGGTGGGATTTTTTTTGCTGTCTTGCTGGGTTTGGTGTTTTTTTTTGGTTGTTTCGGTTTTGGTCGTGGTGTTTTGTTGTTGGTTTTTTTTTTTTTTTTTCCTGAAAAGGAGTTAGATACTGCTGTGGAAACAAAACAGAAACACACACCCCATATAAATAGTTTTATGCTGGATTCATAAACATGAGGTCTCTGTTAAATGGCATGTGCTGACAGCAATAATGTGGCCAGAAAGTTGAATTCTGCTCATTATACCAATGAAATATGCATTCATGGAAATAGAGTTAAATAAAGGGAGAAAGACAAAGTGGCGTAACTAACTACGCACAACACCTAGATGTTCTATAAAAGTGCAGATTTTGAGTATTTAAACATAACTAATTATTATTTTCTGTTGGTGGAGGGGATGGGAAGGGAACAGCTTTCTATTTGTATAATTGCCTTATAAGTTACATTGTTATAACAAACTTCAAATTCCTTTTTAAAGAAGGTCTGAAAACAGCAGAATCTAACTACACCATCATTCCCCCCCCCCACCTACATCCACATGCAAAATTCTGGTGGCCTAAGATCTCCTGTTTAAAATTGTTTTATTAAGGAATTGAGCTGAAACTTCAGAATTCCAAAGTAGTGTTTTGGTGTTCTACACTTGATGCTGTGGATTAATATCTTAACTTAAACATTTTTTTAAAATTTTGAAGCATAGTTTAAAAAAAAAAATCTTCTTTTAAAATAATACCTACAATATCCACAATTTTTGTACTTCCTTACCAATGCTTTTTTTAATTCAGGAACAAAATCATAGCATCTGTATATGTACACAGGCCTTTAATTTTCTCAGATGCTATTTCATGTTACAGAATCAACTTTTGTTCTTTTCTGTGGTCTAACTAATAAAGGCTGCAATTCTCCCAATTAAAAAAATGGATTTTTTTTAATCATTTTTAATGAAAAGTACTAATTAGCTATGCTTTAAAAACATGCCTAAGTGTTTTGTATGAGAACTCTACTGTCACAGTAATTAGAAGTCCTGATTAAAGTGACCAACTCTGAACAAGTGCAAATTGTTGACTAATTCACTGCAAGAGTATAGAGTGCTTTTTACTTGAGTTATAATGCACTTTATTAAGCGTAAGCCTTGCTGCTTTTACAAATTTGCTTTCTCTTTATCAGGCCACCAGTATTTCAACAGCCTGTCATATTCCTTGGTGCAGATGTAACTCATCCACCAGCTGGAGATGGAAAAAAGCCTTCCATTGCTGCAGTGAGTAAATTGTGTAATGGTCTTTAACCCCTCTCTCCTGCTGCTCAGCTCTAATGTGTTTTATTGCTTTCAATTCTTCTGCGGTCCATTTCTTCTGATTGCCTATTTATAGTATTATAAGTTATTTTTCTGCAGGAATCTAATGAAACTTCGGAGAGCTTGCTCTTATTGATGCTAATGACTTAAATGTATGTATTAGCTTGTAAAATGCCCGAGATGCTAATACACAGAGAAGCTTTTCTATTATCTGATATCTATCAGCAATCTGTGATAAGCTGGTGCATGTTTAAATCTGCTTTTTCAGCAGTTAAAAGTGTTCAGCATTTGTCCATTGCTGATAGAGAACTAGGCTGACTCAGTTTAGGGGTTTGGGTGTTCGAGCTTCCTGATGACACACAACACAAATCATGGAGTAATCTCTTAGAAATGTACTCCTTAAATATAGGTGGAGGGGCTTTGACTTGCATGATGTCAAATGCCTGTCATGGCTGCTCTGGCTTATGTAATAACAAAGATCTTTGGCAGTATGTGCGGTGTTCATTTTAGGCTTAGCTCTGGTGGTAAATAAACAAGCAAATACCTGTTTTAAAAAGTTGCACGTGTATGTCCAGGGAAAGCCAGGTGATGATGTGCTTAGTTGTGATTTTTTGACGTAAAGAATTTAGATTTTTGTTTTGTTGTTTATTTATTTTTAAGACCTATGTCACTTTTAAAATGTATGAATTTTGAGGTTTCATAACTGAAAAATTGCCTTCCCTTGGCAAGCGGTGTCTGTTTGGTATGGATATTTCTCTGGTGCCCTACCAATGGGACTCAGAAGTTCAAATTCCTATGTTGCAGTCTGAACTAAATCAATGCTGTCATGGTATCAGTGCTCCAAATTGTATGGGCATTTTTAACTGCATGTAGGTGCAAACAGGGGATTAGTCTTTGACTAATGAAAAATGAAAACCTTATTTGAAAATAAGGTTTTGGTTTCAGCAGGGTGTGTTACCACAGGTAGACTGAACTCAAAGCTCTTTCCAATCACATTATGATTTTGATCTTTGCTTGGTCAACCCCTTAGTTTGCAAGATACTATTAAAAAGTGCATTTGTTTTCATGAAATACCTTTATTAAAGTACTGTTAAATTTGGTTTAATACTAAGCATTTTTTTCAACAGGTTGTAGGAAGCATGGACGCTCATCCTAATCGATACTGTGCCACTGTTCGGGTCCAGCAGCACCGCCAAGAAATCATCCAAGATTTGGCTGCCATGGTCAGGGAGTTGCTTATTCAATTCTATAAATCAACCAGATTTAAACCAACTCGTATAATCTTCTACAGAGATGGCGTTTCGGAGGGGCAGTTTCAACAGGTTATATTTCTCTTTGAGATTTGATTATGTAGTTTTCTGGTAGTAGATGAAGTTTTATGTGGTAGAAGTTATGAAAAGAAGTATACCCTCAATAAACCTTCCCTCAACGAATTTGTTGGATTCAAACTAAGCAGAGCAGGGAAAGTGTTTTCGTATTTTTTCATGAGCTTCTTTAATACTTTTTCCCCTTTAAAATACTTCCCTTTGCAAAAATAAATGAGAAAATACAGTTGTAGCACTTAAGTATGTTCAACATCTGTGACCTATTCAAGATACATTAATCAAATTGTCCATGTTCTATGGGATCCAGTAAAGAAAAATACAGTGTGAGCTAATTTTCTTAAATTTTTAACCAGGATTAATAAATCCTATATTTTCACACTGTTGCTTTTCATTCATTCCTGATAAAATTCAGCAAATATTTGTTTGTATTTATATTGTTTGCTTACAAGTACCGTATTTTATGATTTTTTTTCTTATCTATTTTAAAAAAAGATATTTATGTATGGTTTCCTTTCTGGTATTTTTATATGTAAATGAAAAGATACAGAACTTAGTCCACTTCTCAAAATCTAAGAGAGAAGGGAGTAAAATTCACGTAGTAAATTGAATTAATAGAACTAATTTTTGTATGAACTTTTGAAATTTTTTCCCATTTATCACAATTTCTCACTGACTTTTTTTTTAATATCTGATTAACCCAAATCCCAAATCATTGCTTTTTGTTTTATTGCACTTCCCTCTCTCTGTTTTTCTTGATGCCTGCAGTCCTGCATGAGAGTTCACAAAGCTGGGAAAGAGCATGCAGTTGAGCAATTCTGGGTTTTATCCCTTGTACTATACTGAAAAATAATTAGGCTGTTGTGTATTCGACAGCCTAATTAAGCGTTCATTTGTATTTGGCAGTTAAAAAGATTTTGATGTACAGCTTATTATTCCAAGCCTCGTGCTTGGAGCTGAACGAATATGGAACCAGCTCTCGCCTGGCTCAGGAAACCAGTGATCTAATTTGTTCTCATTAAGTGAAGAAATTAAGGTTTGACCCTGCATGCTTTGACATCTCATTACCCTGAGTGACAATGCAAGAAGGAACACAATAAATAAGAATAATCTGTAAGATCGCTATCTTTCATATTTATCACACCTCTGTATGTTTGTGATTCAGGTTCTCCATCATGAACTGCTGGCTATCAGAGAAGCATGCATTAAACTAGAAAAGGATTACCAGCCTGGAATTACATTTATAGTTGTGCAGAAAAGGCATCACACCAGACTCTTCTGTACAGATAAAAATGAACGGGTATGTTCTAATTGTGACCAGCAAGTATCTAGCAGGCGGCCAAGTTGACTATTACTTACTGCTTATTTAAGCAGTAAGAGACTTGTTTGAAAAACTACTTAATGTAGTGGGTGAGATCTTTCTGCCTGGAAAGAAAAAACCTTCATTTTCTGTCCCATATAAAGAACTGGCAAGAAGCTTTTATAAAAGTCAGCAGGATGTGCCTTTCAACAACTCCGTCCATCCTTTTTGAAGTTCATCAAATTTTTCAGCTTTCTTTCCAGCTTTTTTTACTGTCTCAAGATCCTCGAGGATTGAGATTGATCTGAGTATTGTAGGGTTTATAATGTAGATGTCTGCAACTGGAACAGTTACCTTGGGCACTCGTTGAATGGAGATCTGTTTAGTATTCCCAACATGCTTTAAGGCACATTTCATGGGATTCTAGCACTAGAGACTTCACTGGTTTGGTTGCCACTGACTAAAGAGTGATTCTTGGGTTACTGAGATGTAGACACCTGCACAATTAGACACTGAAATTGTTAGGTAAGGTGAAGCCTACACTTCAAGAGTACTCTCTTTTCCATTAACACTACCTTCAAGGTACCTTAGGTGTCTAATGTCTTAGAAACATGGAGTTTGGTTTGGGCATATCAAGTGTCACAACACATTATTTGTAGTAGTCAAATCTCATTCGAGTACTACAAATTTGAGCACTCATATCAATTTTTTTTTTAATGAGTGTTTCATAGTTGCCATTGTATCTGCGTGAAGTATGTGTAGAAATATTTGATTACACCTTTCTGGGTGGAGAGGAAACTCCCCAAGTCTAGGATGGAGTCATTGCTGTAAATGAAGAGTTACTAATAGCAACCTTCTGTTTGCAGCTAAGGTTTTTTATGTTCTTTTTCCTTCTGTCAGGCTTCTCTCTTTGAGCATTTGAAGCCCACTGGGCTTCAAGGCAATAATTAGTAACTTTTATTGCTGACATGAAGGTGGTTTTGATACAGATATGCTATGATTACAGTTGTTAAACTGTTTTACAGTAAAGAATATTTTTAAGTTCTGCTTTGAAGAAAAGTGTTTTTGGGGGAAGGAGAGGCCTGTCTTACAATTTCGGCTTGTCCTCTTCCAGGTATAAAAAAGAAAAGTTACAGAGGAGTAACCTGTACTGGAATGGGAAGGTGAAAAGAATTTGACAAATCAGTTGCAGGAACTTTTTACATTAATCAGAAAAGCTTAACTTTGTAGGTAACTTCCAAGAAGATTTTGTAGCTCATCTTTTTTTTTTTTTTTTTCCTCTATAGTAGAGACACGCCAGACTTTCAGTTGAACAAAACTTCAGTTTTCCTCATTCTTTCTTGACTTTCTGCTTTTTACAGATTTTTTTTTTTTTCCTACAGATTTTTTTCTTGTGTTTTTTTTCCTTACTGTACAGATGAAAAGAAAAAACTTTGTGCCTTACATGTTTGCATTTTCTGTTCACACAGGTTGGCAAAAGCGGAAACATTCCAGCGGGTACCACAGTGGACACAAAAATCACCCATCCATCAGAGTTTGACTTTTACCTGTGTAGTCATGCTGGTATTCAGGTACAGCATTTTGTGTGGGATGGTAACTGTCAAAGATAACACTGGCTGTTGGTATTCCCACATTCTTTTACACAGGAGACAAACGGTACAACTCCCATCTGTGTATTTCGGTTTTTCATCTGTGCCATCCACAATGCTCTTCTGTCGTTATTAAAATCTGAAAGAAATAATGAAACTAAACAGATATGCAGCACACCCTGTACATTTTTATTGCGTTTCTCTCCTGTCTGTGTGCTGCTTTGAATGGTCACAAGGTATTTGGACTATTTTACAGAGCTGCCGCTTGCATTCTCTTGAAACAGGCATCCAGTTCCTGGAAAACAACATTTCGATAGCACCGTTGTAGTTTCACATTTTCTTGTGATTTCTTCTTCCCAGTCAGAAACTATTAATCCACAACAGTACCGAAAATCACCAGTTGATAATGTCTAGAAAAGTGTATTCAGTAGGGGCACAAGTTAGATTGCTGTAGGCTATTAATGTTTGCCTAAAGCTACTTTATATGATGGTTTTTTGTCAGCTCTAAGTTTCACAAGATGAAAGTAAATTTCAGTAAATTCATTTAATTTCAGTAACAGGGATGAGATTCCAGAAAGTGCAATCCTACCCAAAAACGCAAAGGGATTAGTCATATAGGGAGTAAGGAGGGAGGTTGTTTACCTTTTTAAAGGAAAAATTTGCTGAAATACATAGAATTGCTCACGTGATTTTTGAGGAAGCAGTCAGTTATACTGCAGTTCACCTGCAGAGGTGGAAATTTAAAGAGATGTTTTTGAAACACTGATGTCCTGTGTGATCTGCCTTCAGGGAACAAGCAGACCTTCTCATTACCATGTCCTCTGGGATGACAATCGTTTCTCTTCAGATGAACTGCAGATTCTTACCTACCAGCTGTGTCATACGTACGTACGCTGTACTCGTTCTGTTTCCATCCCTGCACCAGCATATTACGCGCACCTGGTTGCCTTCAGAGCCAGGTATCATCTGGTGGATAAAGAACACGATAGGTGAGTTGCATAGTTTTGAATTATTATGGAATTTGAAAGAAAGCAGGAATGAAATGGGCTTGTTCATTCTGGGGTCAGTGGTATCCTCAATCAGCAGTTTGAGGGTTAATTTGGTCTTAGCACTGAAGTATACTGTGGAGGGGAAAAAAAAAAAAGCAGATGTTGTTCCTGTATGCTTCTGTGCTTCCTTCTGTTTGAGAACTTCAGTGCTGTTTTAAGGGTAATTAACTTTTGACCATTCTGTTTAGAAGAAATGAATGATATGATAAACATTCTGCGCAAGGAGAGACAGATGAAATAGGGTTTCACTTCTTTCACCCCCCCCAACCTCTGTGTTTTTTTTCCCACCTCCCTTCTCTTTCAGTGCTGAAGGAAGCCACACTTCGGGTCAGAGTAATGGCAGAGATCATCAAGCACTTGCTAAAGCAGTTCAAGTTCATCAGGACACGTTGCGCACTATGTACTTTGCTTGACATGTTTTAATGTTTAGCGACTCAGTTCAATACAGAGTTGGATTCACATGAGACCAGCTGCACTTAGACCAACAGTTGCCCAAGCTACAGTGACAGCCAGCAATGAGTGATGCATCTTAATTTTTTTTCTTTCCCATTTGCAAAAAAGCCTTCCGTCCAAAATTTCAAACTTGATTATGAACTGCATTCTTGTACCAAACCCCACTATTGTTGGAAATGTGGTTTGCCAAAAATCTCTAAGCTGCTTGGTATAAAACAGACCCATATTTTATAATTAAATCAAGAGCTGTGATCTCAGGGCTTAGGGAAAAAAAACAATACAACCAACAACCCAACCCACAAAACTCCTCATTCAGTTTCCTATTCATTGAATTGCTTTTAATAATTTGGAAATATCTAATTCATACTAAAGTTTGATGGGCTAAAATGCTGCGAATTAGCTTTTAATACGAAGGAAAGCAAGGCATTTTTGTCTGTTTATGAAGCCTTGATTATTCTAGATGCATTTACGAAATTTTGTTTTCAAAAAAGAGTGGCAAAATTCTGGTTTTCAACTGTCTTATAAAGATTATTCTCTGTGTGTCTAAGGGCAAATGTATTTTCTGAAGCTTGTTCTTGAATGTTTTTTATTGTGCTGCATTTGAAAATGTTTTTCATAGACTAAAGAAGAATTTTAACAAAGAATGAACTTGTACCTAAGCTTTTAATAGATCCAGTTAGATTGGCAAAAGAAAATGTGCCATTTAAAAAAAAAAATTGTAAAGAAGTTTTTTTTTTAAATCATACTGACAGCTAACTTTAGAATTTGTCATACAGGACTGTGACGCTTACTTTCCAAAGTCTCTAAAGAATACGGGTCTGTGGTGATAAATACAGTACAATCCTTTTTCACTGTTGTTTGAGTTAATGTAAATTTTATATATGTTTCACAGTATTAATGTGATAGACTAGATGCTATTATTTATTTTTATTTACTAAGGAGTGCTCATGATACTTCTGTTAACATATCAAGAATGCTTTGGATTTAGAAATTAAAACTATCGTGGGGACATTACTATTCAAATGCAAAAATATGCAATTCACTTTGTGACAGTTCAGAGATACATACAGTGTATATTGTATGGCTTGTAATTCGTAGAAAGGCTTTTTAAGCGTGCACACAACATAGCAGGTTTTACCTGTGCAGTTCAGAGACGCACACGAGACCAACATTCTATGTTCATTCAAGCACAAAACAATTGTATTTTATTTATATGTTGAATATTGGTAAAGCAGGAGCTCTAATAGAGGAGAGTGGCTCACTGTAATTTAGACAAAAGTCAGAGAATCTATGCAGTAAAGATAAATCTTAGGAAACTGAAGTTTACTTATGACGGGGGGAACTCTTCATTATGCATAAGGTCAATAGTAAATGTGAGAGTTTTACCATTCTCTTAGGAGAAGCATTAATTAAAACTGATAATTGCTAGACAAACGCTTCTGTTAGTTTGCACACTGAGTTCATAAAAAACCATAATACATATGTAAAACATTGCACTAATTATGATGCCACAAGGAAGTTTAAAAGAAAATAGAAAAAGCCCAGGAAACTTGTTTATGCTGACTTGACTTTGTTTATTTTTCGTAAGTGAAACATAACATGCTAAGAGGCAGGTTTTTAAAATTTCATTCTCTTCCGCTGATTCATTTTGCTTTGTCTTTTCCCTTTTCTCTTAGCAGATGCTCGGTCGCTGTTTTGAATATATTTACCTCTAGCCACCGAGAAGGGCGAGTAGCTTTAACCAATACAGAAGTCTGTGCCATGTAGCAGATAGACTATAACCAGTTGCTGTTGAATAAGCTAGAAGATGCCCAACCTTTGCTGCATAAAGAGTTTTAGGTACATAAACTCGTGCAAGTTCAGATCTTCACCTTACAGCAGTGTGTTGGTTGTCAGTGTTGTTTAGGTGAAATAACAATGTAAAACCTATTAATAGATTCATTGTATTTGTACTGTTTAATTTAGTGATTAGGATGCTGGGTCAGATTTTCTCTTTGGTCATAGATACGTAAATCCAGATTTTTAAATTATGCTGGTATAACAGAAAACAAATTCCAGGTCACGTTGTCTATCTTTGTGTTCCAGCCAGGTTGTACGTACCTCCCCTAAAGTACGGCTAAACTGCAAAACCTTTCCGTGGTGGGTATGTTGCGGTTCTCCGTGTGTTTGCTTGAGAGGTTGAAGATTTCATTTAAGATTTCAATCTGGTGGAGTTTTGTATAAGAATTTTTTTATTACGTGAATTATTCTTAACAAATAGGGAAAAATCAACCATTTGAAGACGCCATTTAGTTTATTTGCTGTTCATTATGCAGAGACCTCTTGGATGTGAAATTCATCCTCCTCTTTCCTCTCTGTGCAGATCTGAAATAAGTGACTTTCTACAGGTGGTCAGATGGGGTGAGGAGGGCAGAATCTGTCTTGACCTCAAATCTTTTTTCTGAAGCAGACTGTGAGACTTCACTGCACCCTATCTGGGATGTATTCTTTGGGCTAGAATAGTTGTTCCAGTTCCTTTTTTGTGGAAAAAAGGAGTATTAGGCAGACCCTTAATCTGAGAGTAGCTGTTGTCTGTGTGTATCTTCTGGGAATGAACAGAAATTTTGTGTAGCTTTCCTTCCCTGAGTATGAAGAACTTGGGATGGTTTTTATGCATTTCAGGCTAGGGACATTTTTACCTTTTACAGATCTTCTTAAGCCTCTAATACTGGTAATTCTTTATGGCTTGATTTCTCCCTCCTTTCCCCTCCCACCTCCCGCAAGTGGTGAATTAGTGAATAATTTAAAGCGTTTTTCTAAAAAAACATTTGAAGTGTATACTTTGGAAAGTACAACGTGCTGAAAGTCCAGCAGCTATCTTTCTGGGAATATTTTTAATATAAATTATGTAATAAAAAATGTCTCCTGTTAAAAAAAAAAAAAAAAAAAAAAAAAAAAACAACAACCAAACAAAAAACCACCACCATGAACACCTAAAACCCTACTCTTACATTATTTTTTTTTCTTACCTCCCACGTGTCTTGTAAGAACAGCAATATCTCAGGTAAACACAAAGCTCAAGACATCTCTATCTCACACACGTTCCTGCTGTCGAAGTCACAGTTGAGGTTGATAGTTATAACCACTAAGTCACTATGCAGCTCAGGTCAGCAATAACCAAATGTGCGTTACCCTCTGGCAGTTGGGGTTCGGTGGATTTTTTAAATTTTTTTTTTTTTTTTAGCCCATGCAAAGGAGTTGCGTGACTCCTGCTGCAAAAGAGCACTGGGCAGGACCTCAGCCCTTGCATTCCTCTTGCTCTCCATTATGTTCCTGGCGGTGACCTTTTGCTTGAATATGGTCATCGGTGCAGGTGGTCCTGGTGCTTTGCAGTCTGAAAACTGATAGTAATTCCACCTGGATGACAAAAATCTTATTCCCATTGCAGGCATGAGCGGCATGATAGACAAACTGACCACTGCCAGTACTGCAGTATTTCTTTTGATTTAAAGGAGTGTGCTTGAGAGAGGAAAAGGTATTAATGAGTTGCCTGCTATGGATTAGTTTGCTCCGAGTTTTGTTTTTTATAGAAATGGTGACACTATTGAAATAAAAATACTCAAAGACTGAAGCAAGTTGTAGAATCTCTGTCCTTGGAGAGGCTCAAAATTGGCTGGACAGGTCCCTGCGCAGTCTCAGCTCACTGGAGCTGATTTGGGCATGGGGCTGGACCAGGCATGTCTAGAGAGCCCTTCTGAAACACGTGGTTCTGGAGCAACCCCCCCCAAAAAACAGCAGCAGCAAGTGCAAAATGCTCCTGTTGGGAGATGAAAAATAATATTGACAAAGAGAAAGTACTTAAGTTGTCTTTTTTTTGTTTAATGTAGGAGATAGAATGCAATGATTAGGCTTGCTTAGTTTTGGAAATTTCCGCTGCAGTGGCTGAATACTATACCACGTCCACTCCACCTCTTCTAGCACCCAGGAAACAGAGTTGAGTCAATCCTGAAGAGGAAATGTCCCGTTGCAAAATGTTGGAAGTGGGTGGGTTTGTCTCTGCCTTATAGGAGAGTTCGGCATTCAAGATAGCCCTATGCAATTTTAACACTTTGTATATATGCACTGATGTATGGAGTGAGATCACTTGTTTTTATTAGGACTTCTTATTTTTGGCTTGGTTTGGGTTAGAATATTTCAGCAGTCGTATTTGGCTTGCTGAATTACACTCAATGATCTTCCGTGTTACAGAAGCTTTGACATATTAATTTCCATGTTTGTAGATCTGTCAGGTTTTGGGTGAGTTGTTGGGGAAAGGTGTTGTGTCTTAATCTGCTGGAGCCAGCATGGAAAATTTGCAGGAAACTTCTATGCTTAAAACAAGAAATCTGTAATAAATATTTTTGATCTTCATTCAGGCCTTCAGGCAATGTTCCCTGATTGTAAAAGCAAAAAATTTGTGAAGGTTTAGCTTTAATTCTGACTCTGTCAATAACTCCTGCAGCCTTTGTCCACTTCTAACGTAAGTTGCGTTCAGATGTTAGTAGATCTTTTTTATAACTAAGATGAGAGAATATTTCCACAAGGATTTTAAATTTAAATTTTTGAAGGGTAGATGTAGGTGTTTAGGTGTTTGTGTGCCCAGGTTACTTGCTGAAAAGATTGAAGTTTCTGACTGAGTTAAGATGCTTCTGAAGCTTTTGTCTAAAGTTGTACACGTATGTGCACAAAGGCTTTCTGTTAAATACAAGATTGCGGTCTGGAGGGTTTGCGCATCGCTGCCAATACTGTTTTCTTTGCTGCAGCACTCAAACACAGTGGTTGTGTGCATCTCACCTGTAGAAACCCGTCTTTCTCATGCCAATGAATCTCTAAAATGTAACTGAGAGCAAGGACAGGAGGAAGGTCTGTGTTAACACCTCTGCCCAGCCAAAGTTAGTTGATTGCTCCAGGCTTTTTAGTGTATGTGCAGATTGTTTCTTTTTGAGGAAGAAAATGTTGATATTTTGAGGTGAGAAGAGGTTGGTTCTACAAGTCACACTTATTCAAAACTACAAGTACTAGAAATGCAGGACTAGGACCTTTGGAGATACAGATGGCCATACTTGCCTCGATGCAATCCAGTGAGCATCTCTGGTGGCACAGATAACCCATAAGGGACTTTTTTTTTTTTTAAGAGTTCTTTTACACATTAAATAAACGAATGTAAAAAAACCCAAACCTCTCAGTATTTTTAACACTTGACACCAGTGTAATAAAATCACATTTTTTTCCTACTTTTTTAGTCCACTTCCCCTACAGTAGCATCTCTTCTTGTGTATTTTTCCTGCCAGTGTGGCTTTCTCAATTTCTAATGCAGGGCAGTACATTTTTCACTTTTATGTTACATTTGGTAACTTGCTTCTCGAGGCATACATGCAGTCTTTTCTAAGGAAAACTTCAAGTAGAAGGTAATTGCACTGATTGTTTCGTTTTTTTTTTTTTAAACTCCCTTTTTACTGTAAGACTTCTTTTTTGCATCTGCTGTAGCTGTTTGAAAATACTGTAAATAGTGCTATGTATAGCAAATACTGAAATGCTGTGGATACCATTCCTTGTTCTTATATTTTTTCGGAATACTGCCATATTTTACAGTATTGATATATGAGCTTTGGTTTTAAATGTTGTTACACTTTCTGTTTGCATTATGGTATGAATCCAAGGGCACAGTTGCTTTATTGCAGTGGAAATATTTAGGGTTTGTCTATATTTATAAAACATCTCTTCCTTCTCTCCTCTATGCAGGTTTCTCCCACACTGTAAAGATACAAAGGCAGTTTTTAAGCTACCGATGTGCTTGTTGTCTGTGCGACGTTCAAATGCCGATCTTTGATATCACTGTTAGGTCTGACTGATAGCATTAATGTAATATCCGACCTATCAACTGTAGCTGTTGCGCGTTTTCCTTGCTTCTGTCAGCATCTGACTCTTGTGTCATATGAAGAACCACCAGTCTGTGTGGCAGAATTAGTGGAATAATAGGGATTTGGGATCCAAGTTACAATTTCTTGCTCTCTACCTGTCCGGGGGCGAGGGATTGTCGATTACAGGGGATGTTTTAGTGCTCTGAACTGAGAAATAATGTTGCCTCTCTGATTGCCCACGTGGGAAAGCCATCGGTCTCCTGTCCATCAGTAATTGCCTTTTGCTTCTGTAACCCTCGGGGACAGGAGAGACCCAGACTCCAGCCCTGTTCTCTAGCGTTAGGATGCGAAACAGCAAGTTTTGTCTCCTGTTTCTGAGGGTTAATGACTGGAAAGATGCGTTTGTCTGAGATGGTTTTAATCCAAAGGACACGGGTGGGTTTTTTTGCATGTGCTCGGTGTGGCACGTAATCCGTTTTATCTCATTTAGTGTGTTTTAGTTGCTTTTTCAGTGTTGTGTCTTTGCCTGAAGTGTTAATATGAATGTAATGGCTTGGCCAAATCACTACAAAAGGTGGTTTTGTAATACTCTTTAGTTAGCAAGCAGATGCAGTTAAAGGCTACCTCCTGTATTCCTCCGCAGATGAATTCACTTTTAAAGTGAACCTACTACTAAGCAGCCAAAATGCCCCCAGATGAACTGTACTTTTACTGTTTTGTTCCTTGCTGGAGAACTAGCGGTGCCATACTGTGATCTTGGAGGGCTGCTCGTCGCTCCTTCCGTCTTCCTAAGGCGTAGATGTGGCTTGTGTTGATGCCAGGTATCAAGAAGGTACCAGAAATGGCGAGGTAAAGGGCATGTCTGGCACGTTTGCTTTTGTGCAGGGTTACTCGATAGCAACCCCCTCTCGAACCTGTCCCTTCACTTACTGAGTTCGTATACTGTTGTTTCCAATGAAAAATGTTTTCGTACTTTAGCTCTTGGCCGAGAAATGTCGTGCTTTCACTGAAAATGACATGAAGGTGCTTGAAATATATTTTGAATCTGAGGCAAAAATTATATATTGGAATATTTTTTTAACGTATTTTTTAGATAAGTTGACATAAGACTGTAACAGTGAAAATACTATATTCCCTGCTCAGATCATAATAAACTTTAAAATGGAAAAACAAAACAAAACAAAATAATAAATAAAAACAAACAAACAAACAAACAAAACCTCCCAACCTTATATATGTTCATATTGTGACTATTCAATGTCATTTATGTGCAAAGCCTTGGCTGTAACTCAACCTTGAAATAAGTGCACGCAGACTAAAGGTGCTTTAAATGACCTGAAAAGAAACTGTAGAAAACTGTGTTAATACATCATGTTTGTTTACAATGAATCCAAACAAGCTTCCTCATTTTATAATTAACCACTCTGCTGACAGAAATACTACCTGTTTAAGCACAATGCGCTGGTGTGTGGTCTCATGGCAGTGTTAGAGATTTTTTATTTTTATTTTATTATTATTATTATTATTTTATTTAAAAGTAAGTGGGCTTTATGCTATGGATGTTGGCATCTCAGAAGTAAATTTGCTGGGATTATATGCTAGTTAATCTTTGGGCGTAGACACTAATGAAGTTTATTGATGGCAGGGAGGATTGCTGAAGTTCTGACTTTCTGGAAGCCAATTGTTGATCAACAGGGAGTGACTGAATAAATAAGCTCACTAAGAACTGAATGGGGTAAAATCCTTAAGATTTTGTTCTGTTCTCAGTTATACTTTACCAAAGCTCCCCCCAAAAGCATGAAGTATAGGGGTTTGCTTTAGAGTAAATAGCTGCTTTTCAGAAGATATTTCACTACATCTTGTGTTACGGATCCATAGACACTATTGACGTTGCTGTGGCCTGGAGGGGGTTTCACGCTGAACATGCTTCTCCGGGAGCGTATCCTTGTAAAATGACGCGGGTGACAACGTGTGCTTTCTAGACTCAGGCTGCAGACCCAAGGGAGCATCGGGAAGTTGAAGCGAGGAAGGAGCCCTGTGCTAGTTGCTTGTCGTGCCTATATGGAAGAGAAACACCCTCGGTGCTATGCTGGCTACCCCGTCCCTCATGGAAATGAGATAAGGAGGCAAGGGGATACATTTTCTTACAAAACTGCTAATTAAGCACTTGTTAAGGTGTCAGTTAAATAATACTCTCTTGGTTTTCCTTCTGGCTTCCCTGCAAGGGGCCCCCGAGCGCAGCCAGAGCTGTGGCACAGCCCCTCGTGGATCCCTCGCCCCACACGCGTCGGTCGGCACCTGCCCCAAAAGGGGAATATTGGTTCCCTCAAGTGGGCTTCTGACTTCAGCCCTCTGTCAGAGGGCTTCGGACTGGGCTGGAGCACAGGCAGGGGCGTTCACAGAATTCAGAGGTGCGAGAGGTTGGCGAGAGCTAGTCTTGGGAGTTTTGCGTGTGGCAGCGCTAAAAAAGTGGAGCCGCAGCCTGAGATGAAGGCCGAGAGATGAATATCCTCAAAAGAGTAAAAATATCCTCGTGCCCCAGTGTGAGATGAATATCCTAAAAAGAGTAATTGTTTTCAATTTCTCCATGGGCTGCCTCAGCGGATGCAGCTTAAAACTACCTGTGGCTACTCAACCAACCTCCCGATGCTGTTTCGAACAGCCGAGTGTTTGCGTTACAAATCTGTATTAAAGGGCATATTCATTTCTACACAGCTCTTACCAGTGCACAGATTTTAGTTAATTTCCCCCCCTCCCCTACCTTTTCGATGTGCTGTTGTACCAGTCTGCTTTAGTTTTGCTATTTCCACCCCCCTTCTTTAAGCACAGCTAAAATGTCTGCTGGAATAACTACCATCCAATCTACCATACAATCATCAGCAGGGACCGCAGATACCGACTAACCTGGGAGTAAGTCTAGGAATTGTCCCTGAAATGTAAACTGAGACTTTTCTGGCCATTTTATGGGTTTTTTTGAGTGCGCTTGGCAAGCATGAATTGTGAAAAGGTCAGCAAGCAAGCTTGGGAGTTCCTAATCCCCTGGCTGGTGCTCTTTCAATTTGCTTTGTTAGGTTAGATTTCCTGTCAGAAAAAAAAAAAAAAAAAATTAATGTGGACTCTATTCAGTATTTTTCAGCTTTTCCTGTTTTTTAAATTCCATGAATAGAGGAAGTTTCACTCGTGCCAGTATATGTAAAATTGCACATTTTTGTTTGCCATGTACTTGACCCAAAGCAGATCTGGTCTGTGCCTTATGGGCACCCCCAAATCTCAGCTGTGTGGTCGTGTGCTGTGGGTAGGATCAAATCTGTCATGTATCAACATGACATACAAAGAAGTGTGTTTCTAAATTTCACCGAAGTTAATTCTGCATCAATTGAGAGATGCTCAGATCCCACTGTTTCTGTGCTACTAAAAAAAAAAAAAAAGTATATTGACTAATTTTGTTGTTCCTGATATGTTTTCTCATGGAACTTAACAAGACCAAGTCCTTAAATTGCTCATCTCAATTACAAGTCATAACTCTGTCTTTTTATTTTAAAGTGAGTAACGTGTCTCTAATTGCCTGACCAACTTGAATCGTTAACTGATCCTCAGTTGTCTGTCAATGTTGAATCCCCAGAATGTCTCCTGCCAAGAGATTGTTGCATTTTTCCCATTCTTCATTACGTGGTTTGGGACAGTAGAATCTGAGTGCATGGTGGGGAGAAGGGTTAGATATTATGTGCTTTCCCTTAACGAAGTTTAATTAAGGAATAATTGCTAGTAGACCATTTGGGAAAGCAAGGCATTGTTGGGGGGGGGGGGGGGGATTAAACAAAAACTAAAATAAGAAAAAGAAAAACATTAAGGAGCAAGTTTCAGAATTTAGGTATCTTGGAAAATGAAATTTTAAATTAGGTGCAATGAGGAAGTATATCTGGCAAAGTTCTGAAGAGCATTGCTGTTTGCTGAAATTTGTTGATACAGCTTAGTAGGTTTTATATATATGTGTGTGTGTGTGTGTGTCCATATGCGTGTATGTGTATACACACACCTCAGTGAAAGGAAAGTGGGACTGCTCATAGACTGTTCATAAAAGCTATAAAGGCAGTATTTTGCTGGAAATAATAAGCACAATTTCACTGGCTTCCACAGTACTTCATTAATTTATACAATCACAAAAATTGCAAAATTTAGGGCAGTTCATAAGCAAAGATCCAGTCCCAGATTTCTGTGCAGCAAAGTGGTTAACTTGATCTCGGGAGGGTGAGACAGAAAGCAGAATGTATCGATTAAATCCATATTTTTTTTTTTTTCCCTTAATTTTGGTACATTGCAGATTTAACTGACATCTGTTAAGGTTTTAATCTTTTGTTTCATAGTTTTAATTTTTTTTTATTATTTTTATAAAATAACTGAAAAAGAACCAAAAATCAATTCAGAAATTTCATATTGTAAATGTTCCCTTGAATCAAAGTGTTTTTATGACCATTTAAAGTTTGCTATTTTTTTTGAAAGATAAAAAAAAAATTCAGAAAATATATGATACGATGTTAAGGGCCTCATTTCAAGTGGTACTAAATGTATGTTAAGTAGTTTGTATGTGTGTTGCAGCTGTATTAAAATGTCTTGTGCTTGCAATATGTAAATGATGTAGTGCTGTTTGGGTGAGAGTAGCACTTGTAATACAAAAAGCAGACGCAGAAATACCCTCGATCGACTTCGAAATATATCGGTGGCGTTGTAGAATTTACCACGTAGGTTGTAAGTGTCGCTTTACGTTACTCAGCCGCTGAGGTTTCACGTAGGTGTAGTTTAAATGCATTGTATGTATCTCGCTAACGTAGTTTTTAACATTTGCATGATGCTCTGTGGCGCTGCCACTTTAAATTAAGCCTTAACGAAATGATAAATTTGTCAGATTTTTCTCAGAGTATGCAAAAATACTGTTTAACGAGCGTAGGATGTTCCTGTAAAGCTGAACTAGTAAAAGAGGAAGTCTTCTCGCCTGAGAAGCAAAGGGAAACTTGTAGCTCTGTGTACTGTGACTGCCCTCGTTAGGCACTGGCTGTCACTCCTGCTCTGCCGAAACCGGGCGCTCGGGCGTTTCTCTGGCAGCCTCCCCAAACTGGGCTTTCTCAAATCTCAGCTTCTCTCTTTTTCTTTTTTTTTTTTTTTGTTGTTGTTGTTGTTGTTCTTGAACATATTCTCCTCCCTCCCCCGCTAGGAAATCTCTGCCTGAAGGAGGATTGTGATTTAACGCTTAAATTTACATCGAGAAAGGTTGTTCTTGAGTTCTGCGCTTGCTTCAGATAGTGCCATCTTTTTCCACTTCTTACAACTGACGTATAATCCTTAAAACATTTTACATAGAGGCAAAATAAAGTGTTGGGGACCCAGCTTGCTTTTTTTTTTTTTTTTTCTCGATTTGGATCTACCTCATGTAAACAGTTGGGTGCTATTTACTCAAATTGTCGATGAGATTGGCAAAAGTGACCAAACTGCGTGTGATGAGTGACCTCTTCGGAGGCGGCGCTCTGCGAACCAAAACCTCGGGGTTTATTGTTCAGAGACAACAATATTGTATTTGAGTTTTATTCTTTGTGCCTTTGTGTTGGTTTTTTTTTTTTTCCCCAGTGCATAACAATCAAAAGTCATATTCTTAATTAAAAACAGCAAATGAGTTTTAACCACAAAGTAAAAAAAAAAAAAACCTAAAAAAAAACTAAAAAAAGCCACAAAACATAGTTTTAGCGAATTTTAAAATATTTTTCAGTGTATGAAGTCATAAAATGTACAGTATCACAGCAGAACTAGGCAAAGAGAAATGCCCAATAAAGAATTTTTTGAAATATATAATCCTGACCCTAGGTATTTACATCTCTCTGTGTATGTCTACATATGCATATGCACACACACACACAAAGTACGCAATTTTTTGTGTGTGCGTGTGCATGTATGTGTATATATATATATATATATATATATATAAAATGAAAGGATACACACGTGAGGGTAAGGGAATAAAATGTCATTGACTTTTCCACAGTTTTGTATGTAACTGTTTACAACTATGCGTAAGTTTTTCTACTATGTGAACCTTTTTTACTTAAAAAGAATTCCTTTTTGGAAAATTTTAAGTTGTGATATGCTATCATTTTTTGAAGTTTAAAAAAACAAAACAAAAAAAAAAGGCAACTTTTTACCAGTACCTAATACAGAGGGGGAATCTTTTCTGTAAAATTGTATTTAGTTTAAATATTAAAGAAAAAAATCTATATATGGAACTGTAAAAGTGCCGACATTCCATCGTGGCAGGACTTCAAAGCTGTTTCCTAAGGCTTTGTGCTGCAGAGAGACTCGAACAAAAGGAAAATGCCTCTGTTAAATGTTTTTATAAAACTGCTCCATCAGGTCTGTACTTAAGCTATATTTTCTAAAGCCTAATCATCCTTTAATATGCTGCATATAAATTATCAGCATGGTTGCACTTTCTCAGTAATAATGTATGCCCTGCAATTGGCTCACGATAAGGACTTTAGTTTTTTAACAAAACAAATAGTACTTTGGGCAGAAGGTAATATTTATATAGGTACCTCAAGAAAAAAAAAAAAAAAGAGCCTGAATATGCTGCATTTTGTTCCTTTAACATTTTTCATGTAGCATTTGTTTGCTTTTATTTTTTTTTTAGTAGATTGCTAGTTACCTGTTTTGCTTTGGGGGACCCTGGTAGTGTTTTTAGACCGTCATTTTCTATCAGTCTCGTAGAATGTAGTATCCTTCCTTGGTTTCATGCAGTAGTTTGGGGTGGGATTTGCCCTGCTTTGTGTACGCAAGGGGGAGGGGACCACGAGGAAATACGCTTTACGTAGACTTCAGGAAAAGGATACTATATTTCTAAAACAGACAATACATGTTCCTAATTCTTAACTATTTTTTTTTTTTTTTTTTGCTCGCACTGCTTTCTTGACTCTTTTCTCAAATACGAGTGTGGAGAGGGGCAGCTTTTTAACGGAGGAAAACCAAACTGACCAAACTTACCCTCTTGGTCAGTGTTTTGGGGGTGATGGAGAAGTGGTGGGACGTGGGCTCGGCCACGCCGTGCGCCGAACTGCCCAGATGCCGGCTTTGGGAAGAGCTGTGCCCCGTGTCAGAGCAGGATCTGTCCTGCTCTCTGGCCGCTTGCTAGTGTGGGTGCGTTGTCTACTTCTTCGTTTCCAAGTCAGTAAAAATCTAAAAATGTGCAGAGATGGGGAATTTCTTTGTGGAGAACTGTTGAAGGAAGCTTCAAAGGCTGTGAAATTGAGCATTTATTGTCATGTTTTTAAGCTTAGGTGGGTCCTTTTCCAAGTTTGTTTTACAGCTTGCAAGGCAAAATAGTTTGCACTACTTTTGCAATAAACTCATGAAAAACCTAACAGTTTCTGTTTTGGTTTCTTACTGTATATATACAACTAATACTAAAGATTTAGCATAGTGTTTTTCACCTCAAAACATAAGACTCGTAACAAGCTCAGAATGCTGTAATTCCTGACAAAATAATGATGTGAATGATATTTTATAAAGTTATTTTGTATGGTGTCAATTTTGTTTTGCCTCATAGTATGTCAATAAAATAAAATTCCTCATCTTTACAAGTTTCTGTTTGATGTCTTTTTCTTCAATTCGGCCATTTTCTGCAGTTACTTGTACATTGTGAGACTGTGTTTTCCATGAGCGCACAGCGGGACGTATTCATGGCATAAATAACTTCACACAGTGAGTAGAGAAGAGCGGTGGGAGGACATCTCACGAGTGAGGAGCTCCAGAAGGTGCCACGCAATAGAGGAATCCCAGGATGTGGGTAAAAAGTCCCTGTGTACTATGCAAATAGCAGCCATTTTGCAGCATTGGTGCTGTGGTTTTCTTCCTGCCAGAGGTCAGAATCGAACCTAAAATTATTGATCGCTTCAGAAACGGTTGTTAGAAGTCCCAGTGGCAGATTGGAGATCGTATTGGAGCAGAGATCCTTAGGCTATACCAAATTTTGCTCGGTCAAATCATAATCCAAATTTTAATGGATTAAATAAAATTGATTTCAAGCCAGAGGCTTTTTCTGTGACAAGAGAGGAGGTCTCTGTTGCCCAAAAGTTCTCCTAGCCCCATCACCCTCCCTTGCAAGTCACAGCTGTCTCTTCCATTTCAGGCAGAGCGTTATTTTTTCCCTTGTTTTTGAAATACTTTGAATTGGATGTGGGTTTGCTCTGTGTCAAGCTCTTGGGGAAAACAAATACCACTGACCGGTTTTGATGGCAGCGAGCTTTGGCAGATGCAAAGCCTCAGATGGCTGTGGCAAATTTTGGCAGCTCTGAAGTCCCCATCAAGGGCTGAACGAATCCAGAAGGGTGTTAGAGTTCTTGTGGCCTCACTAACAGACAGAGTATGTTCAGCATCCCCTGGGAAACTTCTAAGAGGGATGCAATATGGTAATTTATACTTAGTAACCACCATTCTTTTGTCATTTGTGCAAGTTTAGGAAGCTCCATCTCCTTTGAGCAGCCTCGGCGGGGCGGGAGGGATCTCCCAAGCTAGTGTTGTAGGGGGAAAAAATAGAAATATGTATATAATAATAGATTCCTTCTGCCCTGTGTTCCAAAGTCCTCGAACACCTTAAATGGACGAAGATACACCTCATAGGACCACCAGCAACATTCAGCAACTGCAAACCTGGAAAATTAGAAAAAGCAACATGTCCCATAAGCAAAGATTTAGCCATGTGTAGTGAAGCTTCCCATACGAGATATGGATAGATGGGACTTGATTGCAGCTTTCCGGTACCTGAGGGAAGGTTTGTCCTCGGCATCGTAGACGTTCCTGTTCCTCCTCTGGGTATAGGAAGAGATGGTGTCAGCCCAGGCCGTGGTGGCAGAAGTACTCGCAGTTCTGTTGAATGCTCCAAGGACAGTGAGCGCCTTCCCTGAAAGGTTGGCGGGAGGAGGGAAAAAAAAAAAAGTCCTTCCAAGTCAGTGGGGGTGAAGCGGAGGGACCGCAGAGGCCCAGGCTGTGCACTGTCTGCTGGAGACCTTCACCAGCGGAAGCAGGACCACGAGTGTCCCACTGTGTTGGTCAGTCTATTTGCACACCTGGTCTCACCTCAAATTTATTTCTTTTAATGTGGAGCCCAGTGCTCATGTGCTGTTTTGGCATTTCTGGCTGGGGAGGGTTGACCTTGGGGCCAAATGCACCCCCGGCTGCTCCCTCCCCCTCCTCACCAAGCCGGGGGGGGGGGGGGGGGGGGGCAAATAGGAAGAGAAACCTGCAGTCAGTCCATGGCAGCCCCTCTGGGCCGCTCCTCCCTCCTCACACCTCTCCCTGCTCCAGCGCGGGCCCTGCCCCGGGCTGCAGTCCCTCAGGGACAACCTGCTCCCGCCGGGGCTCTCCACGGCCGCAGCTCCTGCAGGAAAGATCCCCCCGCTGCGGCCTGGGGCCCTCCCCGGGCTGCAGGCTGGGCCTCTGCTCCAGCGGGCTCTCTGCAGGGCTGCAGGGGATCCCTGCTCCGGGCCTGCAGCGCCTCCTGCCCTCCTCCTCCGCCGCCCTCGGGCTCCCTCTGCTGCTGCTCCCTCCTGGGCTTCCTCCTCCTCTGCCTGGGCCGCCTTGGGCCCTGCCGCAAACCTCTTTTCCCCCCGCGGGGCGCCCCCGGCTTGGCTGAGGGGCTCAGCTGTGTCCTGCGGTGGGGCCGTTGGAGCCGGCTGGCACCGGCTGGCACCGGCTGTGTCCGGCACGGGGCAGCCCCGGCACCTCCGCACAGAGGCCGCCCTGTACCCCCTGTGCTGACCCCAGGGCAGGGACACCCCTACCCACTGTGTCCTGGTGTCTGTACGGGTTTTGCAGCAGACACTCAAGTGTGGCGGGAAGGGGATGCTGAGAGGAAATGAAGTGCCATCGGGGTGCGGAGAGGGAGACGGGAGCAGGTGCTGCGGGAACAGGGGTGGTAATGAGGTCACAAGGAGGAGAAACATTCACAGGAGTGATTCCCCCTTCTGGTTTTCCTTGTGGGCAGCCTTCCTTAAAGAGCACGGCTCCTCCGCCCTCCAGCTGGATTTTTCTTTCTTGTGCTTTCCCTCCTCACCGCGTCTTTCCTCTGACATCTATTTGTGTGGCGCAAGGACCTTGTACCTCACGGTCTGTGCATGCTCCCACTCTTCAGGGGCAACCATGGCATTTTGCAGCCTGCTTATGGCGAAGAAGCACCGGCCAGGGCCAGTGCAAGGCCACGGGTCATGGCCGGTCCCTTCCTGAGCATGCTGGTCCAGCTCAGGCAGAGGGGAGACATCCCCCTCGGCTGCGAGGCCGGGCTGTGGGACACGCAGTCTGCTGGCGTGGGCTCCTCCCGGCCAGGGACAGCGCTGCCCAGTGTGACCGTGGCCCAGGGACGTGGGTAAGACGCTCAGGCGCCGCAGTGGCCTTTTACTGCAGTGGCAGAACTGCCCCTCCTCAGTGCACCCCCACAGGACTCGCACCAGCGAGGTGGGGGCTGACCTCTTCTCCCTGGTGACAAGTGATAGGATGAGAGGAAATGGGTTCAAGTTATGTCAGGCAAGGTTTAGATCGGATATTAGGAAAAAATTTTGTAATGAAAGGGTTATTAAACATTAGAACAGGCTGCCCAGGGAGGGGGTGGATTCGCCATCCCTGGAGTTGTTTAAAAAAAGGGTCGATGTGGTACTTGGGGACATGGTTTAGAAGTGGTTTTGTCAGGGCAGGTTAATGGTTGGACTTGATGATCTTAAAGGTCCCTTCCAACCTTAGCAATTCTATGATTCTATGTCCCAGTACAAACATTTTGTCTTCAGTCCCAGGATACCAGTGCTCCCCGTTGTGTTGGCACAGGGGTACTGGGGCATGGTGGCAGTTTTTGTCCTGTCTGGACACATGAGCTGCTCACTGTGACATGCTCCTCCCCAGGCTTGTGAGGGATGGGGCTGTACAGCAGTGACTGATGAACATGTTGGCGATATATTTTTTTTTTCTTCTTTTAGGGTGTCTGAAAGCAGAGTGTCTCTGTTACCTACCAAATGTCAGTGGTAGCAATCTGTTGACAAACTGAGTGGCAGCTGAACCAAAGCGCCAAAAAATCTGGGAATGGTGACCCGCTGTAGATTATGAATAGTGGGAGAGGCTTATGTGGGGCTGGTGGCCATTTTGGCACCTTTCATCACCTTTCATCCTTCATAACCTATACCTGGCTCCAGGACTGGCTTTTAAAAATACCCATCTTTTAAAGTATTAAGAGCATTTCTCACGTGGCTCAGTAGCTTTACTCCTCTGCCAGTCCCTGATCCTACCTGCCTAACCCAAATTTGTACATTGTTAGAACAAAACACGGAGTGCACCAGCTTTTGGAGCTGCTACAGCCTCGTGGCGTGTGTTTCAACAGCAGCTTATTGTATTTGTGCGTACAGCCTAAGACAAGCTGTCAGTATTATCCCGGCAAAAAGGACAGAGCTTCCCGATAACTCTTTACCATACCACCCAAATTAGTGTGTTAGTGGAGACATCTTCCTTTGCAACTGGTTCAGGGCAGGTTGTTGCCCAGCGTTTTGGAGTGGGAGGTTTTGTTCCTCAGTAATGTTCCCGTGCTTACTTGGGGCGTTCTTCACATCCAGAGAGATCTCGGTCACTTCTGGAGCACCTCTGTGATGAGGACAGGCTGAGAGAGATGGGGTTGTTCAGCGTGGAGAAGAGAAGGCTCTGGGGAGACCTTACAGCAGCCTTCCAGTATCTGAAGGGGGCCTACAAAGCTGGCGAGGGACTTTTTACCAAGGGCATGTAGTGATAGGACAAGGGGGAATGGCTTCACACTGGAAGAGAGGAGATTTGGAACAGATATTAGGAAGAAATTTTTCACTCTGAGGGTGGTGAGACACTGGCCCGGGTTGCCCAGAGAAGCTGTGGCTGCTCCATCCCTGGAGGTGTTCAAGGCCAGGCTGGATGGGGCTTTGAGCAACCTGGTCTGGTGGGAGGTGTCCCTGCCCATGGCAGAGGGGTTGGAATTAGATGATCTTGAAGGTCCTTTCCAACCTAAACCATTCTATGATCCTCTCTCACTCTGAGTGACCATGACACTCTGCAAGCGCTAGTTGTGTATCAGCTGGTTAACACACAGCCAAGACTCCCACAGCAGACTAGATCCAGTTGGTATTACTGATTGTTCAAAGCATCACTGAGCCCCCTGTCCCACCTTCCTTCCTGGAAACACAGACAGTGACACGCTAGGCTCGTGCGCTGATCAGGTATGTGACTGAAACTGGAAAGTACCATACGAAGTCTCTGCATCAACTGTCATTTTTCATAAAAAACATTTATTTTAAAAAGTTGCATATAAAGTTCTACACAGGACGGTTATCATTTCCATAGTAAAAAAAAAACAAACCACACAAACAAAAAACAAACCCCAAAACAAAAACAAATGAAAAATCCAGCTCTGTCACTCAAATGATAAAAGGGTTCCTCATTCTCAACAATCCACATCTAATAGACTTCACCGTGTATTTTGGTAGAACACCATGGACAAACTGCAGAAATGGAGCTCATTAGAGAGAAAGACTCTAGATGTACATATTTACATCGTTATCTAGCACGTGTACTTTTTACCACCACAGCTGCAGAACCACATTAGCTCTTGGAATGGATCTCATCCTCTACCCCGTTTCTGTGCCGATATGGCTATTTTAGCTGCGTTACCAAAGCAGCTGTTTTTACAGAATACTTTTCAAATGGTTTTGGTCCACTGGTAATGCCCCTGGCACCGTTTCAGAGAACCAAGGGAGGGTTCACGCAGTTACAGGCTCCCCAAGGAGGAAAAGGCTGAGGATAGTGGACACTGTGTAAAACACCTCTCCTCACCCCACCTTCCGTGCTGAGGAGAAACACAAAGTAGGGAAGGATTCCCTTCCAGTCAGAGGGTGAAGGAGCTTTTGGACTGAAAGCTGCCTGTGAGAAATTTTAAATTTGGACAATGATTGTCTGAAGAAGTCATTTTAGATCATCTGAGCAAGTTCTGCTCTCAGATTTACATTAGCTCTTCCTACCCCGCCACGTTTCTGAGGGAAGAATTCCCCTCTTCAACAAGTATAAAGTTCAATTGCTAAACTTCTTAAACAAAGCAAAAGCAGATGGCTCAGTATATAAATATATCCAGCATCTGGATTCTCAGTCACAAAAATAACATCCTTTATACAAACGAAAATGGATCTACTATGAAGCAATTCGCCGTTGGTCTTAAGATCCAACGTCTTCATCAACAGCTTCATCTTCATTCTCTTCCTCCTCATCCTCTTCATCATCTTCCCCTACTTCTCCGTCTCGCTTCTCTTTTTCAAGCATTTTTAGGTATTTGCTAGCTAGGATCTTCTTTGGCAAGATATCTGGAAGGTAGAATTGTTTCTTTTTTAGTCAGTTTGAATAATTATATTGCTTCATTAATACTGTTGCATCCTTACCACTAATGAAGTGCAGTAAAAAAAGCTTTGTTAAAAACATTATTTAAGTGAATAACCAGGTAAGTTAGTCTGACCTATACAGCTGTAAGAATAAGAGAGAATTACCCACTTACGGTATCAATGATAAGGAATATATCACCAACCAACGATAAGGAATATATTTTAAAACTGATTGCTGGCAACTGTCTTTACTATCTGCTCATGTACATTATTTATATGATATAAAACAGAGTGCTGCATTGCTCAACTGCCTTAGACGGATTCAACAAGCCATTTATGTCTTGTAGAAATGGGTTTCCTGCATTAAGGTAAGATACTCATTCAGGGCAATACTGATAGACCTGAGGCAAAGAACTGCGTGCTCTGAAAGTATGTCCACGGGGAACCCAGGGAAAGACTGGGATAGGAATATCTTATTCTCGACCTATATCCTATGCCAATACCTTTTCTGAGCTGTGTTACAACAAAAATCCAAGTATCAGTAAAAAGCGTGTGCGCATGCACACGTGTGTGTACATATATAAATATAAAAGGAGAGAGTAACCATATAATGAATCACTTTGAGAAACGAGACTTACAGATTTAAATGTGTAATTTTGGGGCCACGCAACTTCTCACACAAAGGTGTGCAGTGATCTTGTTTTATAGGCTGAAAGTTTTCAGATGGAGTTGTTGGAATTTAAGAAATATGCTGAGAACTAATTAGCCTTGTATAAGTTTGAAGCACCAGAAAAAAAAACATTCACAAAGAAACGTTTTCAGTGATGTAGTTTATGAGTTCCAGTTGAATGTTATACAGGACATTACTGACCAATAGGAGACTATCATCCTCACAAAATAATTCAAAAAGATTAAGATTTCGTTTTCCAAATTACATACTGGATTTACCATCACACTATAGATACCTGCAAGGAACTGAAAGGTCTCGCACTCTTCTGCAGTATGAGACAAGTCACTGTAAGTGAGAGCATTCTTCTCCTTGCCCCTGCCATGTTTGTAGGAGTAGGTAGCCAAATACTGAACAAAAAGCTCCTAAAAAATTAAAACAAAAGTGAATAGTCAAACTATGAATTCACACATATAGTTGGCAGCAGTTTTCTTTAATTCCTGTTTAAAGACACAAACACCACATTTAAGTGTACATATACTGGACACATTGTGGACAGACCCACTTATTTCAGAAGAGCTTAAGTTCAGGATGTAGTTGCCTCTCCCTGGAGCACTGACTGCAGGTTTGGGTTCTGGTACGTCACTTCATTTGTGCTGCTCTTCAACGCTTTCCACAGCCCAGCAAATGACACATGGGATCAGAAAGCAGCAGTCTGTCATTTCCACACCGCCTAATTTATACTAATTGTCAGGTTTGGAAATAAGAACCTCCTGCATTGCTCACAGACTGGGAGCTTAGCTGGACAGGAAGATGCCCAAACACTCAGCAAGTGTGCTGACGACACCAAGCTGTGTGGTCGACACACTGGAGGGAAGGGATGCCATCCAGAGGGACCTGGACAGGCTGGAGAGGTGGGCCTGTGTGAACCTCATGAAGTTCAACAAGGCCAAGTGCAAGGTCCTGCACGTGGGCCGGGGCAATCCCATGTACAAACACTGGCTGGGCAGAGAATGGATTGAGAGCAGCACCGAGGAGAAGGACTTGGGGGTGCTGGTGGATGAGAAGCTCAACATGAGCCAGCAGAGTGTGATCACAGCCCAGAAGAGCAACCGTATCCTGGGCTGCATCCCCAGCAGTGTGGCCAGCAGGGCGAGGGAGGGGATTCTGCCCCTCTACTCTGCTCTGGTGAGACCCCACCTGGAGTACTCTGTCCAGCTCTGGAGCCCTCAACATAAGGACATGGACCTGTTCGAGCAGGTCCAGAGGAGGCCACGAAGCCGATCAGAGGGCTGGAGCACCTCTGCTGTGAGGACAGGCTGAGAGAGTTGGGGTTGTTCAGCCTGGAGAAGAGAAGGCTCCAGGGAGACCTTATAGCCCCTTCCAGTATTTAAAAGGGCTACAGGAAAGCTGGGGAGAGACTCTGATCAGGGAGTGGAATGATAGGCTGAGGGGTAATGGTTTTAAACGGTAAGATGGTAGATTTAGATTAGATATTAGAAAGAAATTCTTTACTGTGAAGGTGGTGACACACTGGCCCGGGTTGCCCAGAGGAGCTGTGGCTGCCCCATCCCTGGAGGTGTTCAAGGCCAGGCTGGATGGGGCTTTGAGCAACCCGGTCTGGTGGGAGGTGTCCCTGCCCACGGCAGGGGGGTTGGAACTAGATGATCTTTACGGTCCCTTCCAACCCAAACCAGCCTATGGCTCTGTGAAACCCCCTTTTGCGCAGCGGAAGACCGAAGCGCGACGCTGCACGGCCGCCGAGCGGCGGACACGGGCCGGGTCGGTGAAGAGCCGGTGGCCGGGGCGCCGCTGGGCGCTGACAGACGCGGCTGCTGCCGGGCGGGAGCGCAGCCCGGAGGCGGCGGTCCCTCAGGGAGGCACAGGCCCAGCACAGCGGGGCAGGAGCGGGGCCGGCCGAGAGGGAAGGGAAAGGGGAGACGGTACCGTGGCTTTGGCGGTGAGGAACAGCGCGTCCTGGTTGATGCTGGAGACCTCCGGCGAGCTCTTCATGATCACCCGGATGCGCGACAGGGGCAGCGACACCAGCCGGTTCTCCCCGCCGCTCGGCCTCGCCGCCATCTTTCGGCGGGCCCCGTCCCCCGCCCGGGCTCCGGCCTTTCCCCAACCCGGCGAGAAATGGGCGGCCTCCGCGGCGCCGCCCGCCGGGAGCTGTAGTCCCCGGCCGCCACGGGGACCCGGCGCCCGGGACTACAACGCCCATGAAGGCGGGCGGAGGGACGACTACAAGTCCCATGGTACACCTGGCGCCCACCCCCGCCCGCTCCCTCCTCCTCCTCCTCCTCCTGCCGGCGGTGGCCGGGGGAGAGTGCGGTTCCTAGCGATGGGCCCAGGGGGCACACGGGAGCCGGGGGCGTCCAGCTCCGGGTCCGTCAGGGCGGCGGGGTCTTCGCTGCCGGCCGCGGGCGAGGGCGCGTTCGCCACAGGGCAGCGCCGGCCCCCGCAGGGGGGGGGAAAGGGCCTCGGGGGCCCGGGCCGCAGCCCCCGGCTAGCAGCCGGCGAATAGGCTCGTCCTCTACACATGCCAATTACAGGCCAGTGGCTACAAAATTGTTAACTCGGGCTGTAATTACAGGCTGCTAAATAACCTCTTTTGCTGCTTGTCGTACAGTAGAAGGCAATGCTGCCTGGCAGCCCTGGCGCTTGTTAGAGGTATGTTGAGGTGTTGGAGGGCACATGGGAACTATTAAGTGATTATGGGTCTGTGTCTTTATTATTAACACATTCCTCATATACACAGGGTATTTAACCACTGCCGCTGCTGTGTAGGTAGTTCGTCGTGTGACAGCACTGGGGGTTTTGCATCTGTTGTCTCCAGAAGTTGGTCTGTGCCCATTTGAGTAAGAGCTGCTGTACTCCAGTGAGAGTGATTGAGTACTTCCAAAACCAGTGACGCATAGTTCGCGTTTCATTCGTGGCTTTAATAAAAAGTTTCCAGCATACTTTACAAACAATACACCCGGTGATTTGTATGGGTAAGAAGGCTGCTAAGGCCACTAATTTGATCGCTACTTAGTGTGAGAGGGAAGAACAGGAGGTTTTCCATAGCACGCAATAATAGTTCACGTAGAATTTAGGGCAAAAAGGGATGTACCCATAAAGCATCATATTAAGTGGAAAATACAGGGAATTTGTTAACGGAATATTACTAGCTTATACAGAATTTGCCCAATACATAAGGACTATGCTTTCCTGCAGATGATACTGATATATTAATAAAAGAGAGCACCTCGTGCAGATGTCAGCACCCTTGTGCAAGGATGGCACAGTGATGTGTTCACTGGCATCCGTTTCAACACTACTGTATTCAGACACATCTTTTACAGTTAGCCGTTATGGATAATCTCTTAGGCTGCGTAATTCCCTTGAGGTTACAACTTGCGTGAGGCCATCCTGTGTAAGTTATATCTGAAGTGGAGCATAATGTCCTGTGGTGCTGCATGGATATCTGGCAGGTTGTTTCTTCCTTGGTCCTTATCGTCTTGTGACATCTTGTGGAAACAGTCGACATTACTGTGACAGTGAATTTCTCATAAATACTACTGGGGTCTTTCATGATTTCAACATACGTATAACCCCCCATCAGACTACCAAGATTTCTGAGGGAATTGTACTGGATACAGATTTAGGATCTGTATAGATCCCACAGGATCTAGGGACCTGCCTGAAGTTATTTTACCCAGCTGTGGACAATGCAGTTTAAGGTGGTCTGGGCAAACCTGGACTCACTCACTCTTCTCCTGTCTCATTATCAGACGGTTCCTCTTGTCCCGTGCAGTACTCCCTGAAAGACCACATGTGGGACAACTCTGTCTTCTTCAGTACCATGCTGGGCAGATGATGGCTTTCAACTGATGGAGAATAGGAGCAGGAGCACAGCAAACTTAAAGCATCTCTCCATGCTGCTAACACAGCTTTAGTTTGTGGGAGACAGAATCCTGATGTAGCTGTATAGCATCAGGTGGGCGTGCACACACTCTGAGAATACCATGATATTGCATTTTACTGTGTCCTGGTTCCGGCAAGGATGGGGTTAATTTCCAAGGAGCCGGCAGGGGAGGCACGTATTCCATACCACGTGACCCATGCCCCGCTATAAAAGGAGCTAGCCGGGGAGCGGGAGTCAGTCGCCACTCGGGGGCGGGTCGCGGCGGTGCGGGTCCGGTCGGTGCGCTTCGCGGCGGTACTGTAATCGCGTTCTTGTATTCCTTTACCGGTGTTATTGTTTTTCTTTCTTTCTTTTCTTTTTTTTTTTTTTTTTTCCTTTTGTCTGTTCTGCTAAATTATAATATTTCAACCCACGAGTTTTGCCCTTTTCTGCTGATTTTTCCCACGGCTGTGGGAGTCGTGCGAGCGGCTGCGTGGTTCTCTGTTGCTGGTTGAGGCCAAACCACGACAGTCCTTTTTTGGCGCCCAACGTGGGGCTCGAAGGGTTGTAATAACAACAGATCTGACCAGAGCTTGTTAAAACGGATTTCTTATATGTATTTCTCCTATTAGTTAAATAGTTGCCGGTTACAATGTTGCTTTGTTTGTTTACATGGCTGTGTTATGTAAATTCTTATATGCTGTATGTACTCCCTGTGATGCTGTTTGTTATCTTAGGGAGAGGGATCAGGACTATAATTTTGCTGTCCTGTTGTCGTGGTTTGGCCTCAGCCAGCAATGTTTGGCAATATCAGCTTATGATATGGTAACATCACTATTCAAGTGGCTTTGTTGGGGTTTCTATGTAGTATTGCTGTCCTGTCCATACCTTGGTTCCTGTCTCTCAGAAGTTATCAATAATCACACCCAATCTATGGGAGAAACAGGGGGAGATACTTTCCCCAGCTCTTTTGCCTCCTTTTTCTCCTTTGGGCCAGGTATAACACCTCTTGAGAATTTTGAATATCCTTGGGATGCTCAAACCAGCGTGTTCCTATTGCTATGTCTCCTGAATATTTTTCAAGTCTTTTTTAGGGTAAAACAGCTGTTTAAGACTACCACTCAGAAATCTGTCCCAAGGCCAGATAGTCAGGGGTGGCATGGGATGTGGGAGAACATGGGCAGGTATCTAGAGAACTTCTCACCTCCAATGGTTTGGGACTTCACCCTTGAACAACTACGGGACCCTGATAAAGTAATAGAATATTTCAAAGGAAAATGCTGTGGCTATTCCAGAGAGGCACAACTTATGGCACTGTGTTGGGCCCTGGCCAGTATCTACCAAACACTGCTCAGTACTATGCAGGACCCTCAGGGGAAAGAGGGGAAAGCCAGACCAGCAGACAAGGAGCCTACTCCAACCCCGGTGGCAGACAAGGAGCCTACTCCAACCCCGGTGGCAGACAAGGAGCCTACTCCAACCCCGGTGGCAGGCAATGCAGCTGAACCGGACAACCAACCTGTGCCAGTATCAGTTGCTCCTATACAGAAGAAGAAATACACCAAGAAATCAGTTCGCATAGTAAAGGATGATGATGAACCAGGGCCATCAAAGGAACAGGAGGAAGAGACAGAACCAGAGGTAATAACCCGATCCCTATCCCTGAGTGAGCTGCGAGATATGCGAAAAGATTTCAGTCGACTTCCTGGTGAGCACATTGTCACCTGGCTGCTCCGATGCTGGGATAACGGGGCCAGTAGCTTGGAATTAGAGGGCAGGGAAGCTAAGCAGCTGGGATCCTTGTCTAGGGAGGCAGGCATTGACAAGGCAATTGGGAAAAAGACACAAGCCCTCAGCCTCTGGAGGCGACTCCTGGCAGGTGTAAGGGAAAGGTATCCTTTCAGCGAAGATGTTGTATGTCGTCCAAGCAAGTGGACCACCATGGAAAAAGGTATCCAGTACCGAAGGAAATTAGCTGTACGAGAGATGATTTACTTTGACCCAGATAATGCGCAGTTACCCACAGATCCTGATGAAGTCCAGTGCACAAGGCCCATATGGCGGAAGTTTGTACGGAGCGCACCATCATCATATGCCAACTCCTTGGCAGTGATGGAATGGAGAGGTGAAGAGGGACCAACGGTGGATGAGGTGGCTGGACGACTCCGTCAATATGAAGAAAGCCTGTCTTCCCCCCTCGTTTCAGCTGTGGAGAAACTGTCCCAGAAGGTCCAGCAACTTGAAGAGAGTATGTCCTACTCCCCACCTGTACAGGCCAGCATCTCAGCTATTAGGAGCAGGCGTTTCCCTACTCAAGAGGAAGAGTATAGGGGGTACACACGACGAGGCACCCTGTGGTTTTACCTGCGTGACCACAGAGAGGACATGAGGAGGTGGGATGGACAACCTACCTCAACACTGCGGACACGGGTATGTGAGCTGCAAGGAAGAACAAACACAAAAGGGGATCCCTCCAGGAAAAGTGCAGCTCCTGTTTCCAGCAGACAGTTCCCCAGACAGAATGGAAGGCCTGATCTAACCTCCGATCCTCTTGAAGGGACTTCCAAATCATTTTTGCAACAAGTGAGTAACGTATATTATGATCAGGATTAGAGGGGCCCTGCCTCCAGCCAGGTGGGGGAAAGGGACAACCGGGTTTATTGGACTGTGTGGATTCGATGGCCTGGCACATCTGAGCCACAGGAGTATAAGGCTCTGGTGGACACTGGTGCACAATGCACCTTAATACCATCAAATTACAGAGGAGCAGAACCCATTTGTATTTCTGGAGTGACAGGGGGATCACAAGAGTTGACTGTACTGGAAGCTGAAGTAAGCCTAACTGGAAATGAGTGGCAAAAGCATCCCATTGTGACTGGCCCAGAGGCTCCATGCATCCTTGGCATAGACTATCTCAGGAGAGGATACTTCAAGGACCCAAAAGGATACCGGTGGGCTTTTGGCATAGCTGCCTTGGAGACGGAAGAAATTGAACAGTTATCCACCTTGCCTGGTCTCTCAGAGGACCCCTCTGTGGTAGGGTTGTTGAGGGTCAAAGAACAACAGGTGCCGATTGCTACCACAACGGTGCATCGACGGCAATATCGTACTAACCGAGACTCTGTGATTCCCATCCATAAGTTGATTCGTCAACTAGAGACTCAAGGAGTGATTAGCAAGACTCGCTCACCCTTTAATAGTCCCATATGGCCAGTGTGAAAATCTAATGGAGAGTGGAGGCTAACAGTGGATTATCGTGGCCTGAATGAAGTCACACCACCACTGAGCGCTGCTGTGCCAGACATGCTAGAGCTTCAATACGAACTGGAGTCGAAGGCAGCCAAGTGGTATGCAACAATTGATATCGCCAATGCATTCTTCTCAATCCCTTTGGCGGCAGAGTGCAGGCCACAGTTTGCTTTCACTTGGAAGGGCATCCAGTACACCTGGAATCGACTGCCCCAGGGGTGGAAACACAGCCCCACCATTTGTCATGGACTGATCCAGACCACACTGGAACAGGGTGAAGCTCCAGAACATTTGCAGTACATTGATGACATCATTGTATGGGGCGACACAGCAGAAGAAGTTTTTGAGAAAGGGAATAAAATAGTTCAAATCCTTCTGAAAGCTGGCTTTGCCATAAAACGAAGTAAGGTTAAGGGACCTGCACAGGAGATCCAATTTTTAGGAATAAAGCGGCAAGATGGACGCCGTCAGATCCCAATGGATGTGATCAACAAAATAGCAGCTATGTCCCCACCGACTAGTAAAAAGGAAACACAAGCTTTCGTAGGTGTTGTGGGTTTTTGGAGGATGCATATTCCAAATTACAGTCTGTTTGTGAGCCCTCTATATCAAGTGACGCGGAAAAAGAATGATTTTAAGTGGGGTCCTGAGCAACGACAAGCTTTCGAACAAATTAAGCAGGAAATAGTTCATGCAGTAGCGCTGGGGCCAGTCAGGGCAGGACAAGACGTTAAAAATGTGCTCTACACTGCAGCCGGGGAGAATGGCCCTACCTGGAGCCTCTGGCAAAAAGCACCAGGGGAGACTCGAGGTCGACCCCTGGGGTTCTGGAGTCGGGGATACAGAGGATCCGAAGCCCGCTATACCCCAACAGAAAAGGAGATATTGGCAGCATATGAGGGGGTTCGAGCTGCTTCGGAGGTGGTTGGCACTGAAGCACAGCTCCTCTTAGCACCTCGACTGCCAGTGCTGGGCTGGATGTTCAAAGAAAGGGTCCCTGCCACACATCATGCAACTGATGCTACGTGGAGTAAGTGGATTGCACTGATCACCCAGCGAACAGTCGTCCAGACATACTGGAAGTGATCATGGACTGGCCAGAAGGTAAAGATTTCGGAATATCACTAGAGGAAGAGGTGACGCGTGCAGAAGAGGCCCCACTGTATAATGAACTGCCAGAAAATGAGAAGAAACATGCCCTGTTCACTGATGGGTCCTGCCGAATTGTGGGAAAGCATCGAAAGTGGAAGGCTGCTGTGTGGAGTCCGACACGACAAGTTGCAGAAGCCACTGAAGGACAAGGTGAGTCGAGTCAGTTTGCAGAGGTAAAAGCCATCCAGCTGGCTTTGGACATTGCTGAGCGAGAGAAATGGCCGGTACTTTACCTCTATACTGATTCATGGATGGTGGCAAATGCTCTGTGGGGGTGGTTACAGCAGTGGAAGCAGAACAACTGGCAGCGCAGAGGTAAGCCCATCTGGGCTGCTGAACTGTGGCAAGATATAGCTGCCCGGATTGAGAATCTGGTTGTGAAAGTACGTCATGTAGATGCCCACATTCCCAAGAATCGGGCCACTGAGGAACATCAAAACAACCAGCAGGTAGATCAGGCTGCTAAAATTGAAGTGGCTGAGGTGGATCTGGATTGGCAACGTAAGGGTGAACTATTCATAGCTCGGTGGGCCCACAATGCCTCAGGCCATCAAGGAAGAGATGCAACATATAGATGGGCTCGTGACCAAGGGGTGGACTTGACCATGGACACTATTGCACAGGTTATCCACGAATGTGAAACGTGTGCTGCCATTAAGCAAGCCAAGCGGTTAAAGCCTCTTTGGTACGGAGGACGATGGCTAAAATATAAATATGGGGAGGCCTGGCAGATTGATTATATCACACTCCCACAAACTCACCAAGGCAAGCGCCACGTGCTCACAATGGTGGAAGCAACCACTGGATGGCTGGAAACATACCCTGTGCCCCATGCCACCGCCCGTAACACTATCCTGGGCCTTGAAAAGCAAATCCTATGGCGACATGGCACCCCAGAAAGAATTGAGTTGGACAACGGGACTCACTTCCGAAACAGCCTCATAGACACCTGGGCCAAAGAGCATGGCATTGAGTGGGTATATCACATTCCTTATCATGCACCAGCCTCGGGTAAGATAGAACGATATAATGGACTGCTAAAGACTACCCTGAGAGCCATGGGGGGTGGGACCTTCAAACATTGGGATACCCATTTAGCAAAAGCCACCTGGTTAGTTAACACTAGGGGATCTGCCAATCGAGCTGGCCCTGCCCAATCAAAACTTCCACGTACAGTAGAAGGGGATAAAGTCCCTGTAGTGCATATGAAGAATATGTTAGGAAAGACAGTCTGGGTTAGCCCTGCCTCAGGCAAAGGCAAACCCATCCGTGGGATTGCTTTTGCACAAGGACCCGGGTGCACTTGGTGGGTGATGCGAGAGGATGGGGAGGTCCGATGTGTACCTTATGGGGATTTGATTTTGGGTGAGAATAGCCAGTGAATAATTTTATGATGTAATAAGAACTGATCTCAGTATCTGGCGCCCAGCAATTTTCCTTGAGATCGACATCTTCAACCTGTGGACCGTGGGCATGGACTGTATTGCATTCCCCAGTCACGAGCTTCAAATACAGCACCCACCAGTTCAGCACTACACATCATCTTATGTGCCCTGAGAGACTGTTCTCACTGCTGGAGCCTACCGTCATGGACTACGTGAGCTTAATGGACATTTTTAAGGGATGGCTCATAGACTATGGGAACTGAAAGATCTGGGCATGACATAGATGGTATGGAATAAGGGGTGGATAATGTCCTGGTTCCGGCAAGGATGGGGTTAATTTCCAAGGAGCCGGCAGGGGAGGCACGTATTCCATACCACGTGACCCATGCCCCGCTATAAAAGGAGCTAGCCGGGGAGCGGGAGTCAGTCGCCACTCGGGGGCGGGTCGCGGCGGTGCGGGTCCGGTCGGTGCGCTTCGCGGCGGTACTGTAATCGCGTTCTTGTATTCCTTTACCGGTGTTATTGTTTTTCTTTCTTTCTTTTCTTTTTTTTTTTTTTCCTTTTGTCTATTCTGCTAAATTATAATATTTCAACCCACGAGTTTTGCCCTTTTCTGCTGATTTTTCCCACGGCTGTGGGAGTCGTGCGAGCGGCTGCGTGGTTCTCTGTTGCTGGCTGAGGCCAAACCACGACATACTGATACTTAATAATTTAACTTTTTAGTATATTTTGAAATTGCAAAATTAATGTTGTGCCAGTAATTGAGTTGAACCTATTCCTAATTAAACCAAACCCATAGAACCATTCATACTAGAATTATTTCTCTTGAATCAGAACTGAATTGGTATTGTTATTAAGAAATCTTTGTTAAACCTGACTGGGAACACAGGTAAAATAAATCTCTCCTCCATTACATTCAGAACAACAGTTTGCCTAAAAACTAATATGCCCTGCTCAGTATAGAGACTGTTTGTACTAATTACAAACTGCAGAGCAGCATCACATCTCAGTCTCTCCTTTTCTACTCTCACTTCACTCACCAGTCTGTGCTGGAGGAGTCCTTTTTGCTGTGCTTTGCAGACATGAGTAACAAACTGCTCTGTGCAGGTATTTTTGAGCTCTCTAGCTAAATTAGGTCTAATAAAGGAGTGACCAGAGCTGCTATTCTTGTCCCATAGTGAAGATTTGTTTCTCGTTACTTACACTTGTGAGCTTCCCTGCACTAATGTATTTTTTTTTTACTTCGTTGGGTAAATATGTCTGTCTGGGTAGTGTATGCACATGCACAAATTTCCCAGGAAATAAAGATTAGATTCTTTCCCCTGACCTCTGTCTGTCTCTTCCCCACTGCAATTTGTACTCTCCGTGCAGTGCCACAGCTTCTCTAAGCTTCACAACCTGTTTCATGTGTAGGGAACTCGAGAGAAACTGTGGCGCTCTGTTACCGGTATAGGTACTGTGAAAGCAGGAGAACAGGAGGATGGTGTTAAAGCCTTTAACTAGCTGCAGTCTCACCCTATAGCATCACCGTTTTAATTGGTTACATGTCAAGCAGGGTGCATAAATTCTAGATTACTGGTATGAACTCTTAGTGCTGTGAACCTGAACTACACTGTAACAAATTTATTCATGGGCTGAATCTGAAGCAGAACCTAACTGAAGTAATGTACTAATTTGACTCCCTAATTTACTGATTTTACTTCTACTGTCCTGTCCTGAGTAGAAATACAGCAACTGCAGAATTAAAACTTGCTGCTCCAATAAATAGTTCACTCAAATAATCACAGAATCACAGAATCACAGAATTATCAGAGTTGGAAGGGACCTCAAGAGATCATCTAGTCCAACTCTCCTGCTAAATCAGGATTGCCTAGAGCACATTACTCAGGACTGCATCCAGGCGGGTCTTGAAAATCTCCAGGGAAGGGGACTCCACAACCTCCCTGGGCAGCCTGTTCCAGTGCTCTGTCACCCGAACCGTAAAGAACTGTTTCCGTGTATTTGAACGGAACTTCCTGTGTTCTAACTTGTGCCCATAAGGAGAACTTATTCACATGTACGAGTGAGCTACCTGAAAACAGAAAAGAATGTTGAATCATTGAAAAGTACTTCTCTGTGCCAGATCTTCATTGTATGATATTGGAAGAAAAATAATGATAACCCCGATATAATCAGAATTCCTTGTGGAAGAGAATCTGGAGAAAGCATTGGCCAAATTCCCAAAAGCTACTGAGAAAAGTTAGAGTACTATTGGAGAAAGAGGAAGTACAGTAAATGGAGTTACATCAGGCTGTGGGCCAGTAACCAGTGGGGTTCCCCTGGGCTCAATTTTAAGGCTGGTGCTCTTTAATGTTTTCATAAACGATCTGCAGATAAGTTTGCCAATGATACTAAACTAGGAGGAGCTGTGGACTCCCTCGATCATAGAGAGGCCTTACAGAGAGACCTGGATAGACTAGAGGGCTGGGCAATCACCAACCGTATGTAATTCAACAAAAGCAAGTGCAGGGTTCTCCACCTGGAATGGGGTAATCCTGGTTGCACATAAAAATTGGGGGAGAAGAGGCTGGAGAGTAGCTCTGTGGAAAGAGATCTGGGGGTTTGGGTTGGTGGCAAGTTGAATATGAGCCAACACTGTGTCCTGGCAGCCAAAAGGGTCAATCGTGTCCTGGGGTGCATCAAGCACAGCACAGCTGGCTGGTCGAGGGAGGCGACTGTCCCACTCTACACTGCACTGCTGCAGCCCCACCTCGAGTACTGTGTGCAGTTTTGGGCACCTCAATATAAGGAGGACATCAGACTATTAGAGGGTGTCCAGAGGAGGCTGACCAAGATGGTGAAAGGCTTCGAGGGCAAGACTTAGGGGGAGCAGCTGAGGTCACTTGCCTTGTTCACCTTGGAGAAGGCTGAGGGGTGATCTCATGGCAGTCTACACCTTCCTCAAGGGGCGCAGTGGGGTGGAAGGTGCTGATCTCCTCTCTCTGGTGACCAGCAATAGGACACGAGGGAATGGAATGAAGCTGCATCAGGGCAAGTTCAGATGGGACATTAGGAAAAGGTTCTTCACTGAGAGAGTGGTCAGTCCCTGGAACAGGCTCCCCAGGGAAGTGGTCGCGGCCCCAAACCTGTCAGATTTAACAGAGCATCTGGTGAACACTCTTAGTCACATGGTTTATTTTAAGTAGTCCTGCAAGGAGCAGGGAGTTGGACTCGATGATCCTTATGGATCCCTTCCAACTTGAGATATTCTATGATTCTGTGATTCTACTATAGAAAGAGCGTGAGGCAATTCTAGCTGCTGATCTTCCATTTATTCTAGAGAGAATGTGATGACTGTAAGTTGCTTGACAAAGCAAAAAAACCCCTGAAGAATACATTTTCTGTGCACAAAAGCAGAGCATAGCTAAAAAGATTGGCCACTGTTGCTGGGTGACATTTTAAAACCAATTAATACACATTTAAGAAGTTAATAGACTAATTAGAGAATTAATTATTTATGATCTGTAATCACAAAAAATAATGAAATTGACCATTATTGTGTAAAGAATAGTGGATAAGTGCTGGACTAGGGAAAAATCTGCATGTGTCAGCAAACAAGGGAGGGAGCTGAAGTCAGTCTGGCAAAGAGTAAACACAATACACGGATAAGTAGTTGGCACAGACAATAATAAATGTCAGGTTATATTAAAAGAAAGAGGTGTCTAGCACAAGATGCATACTGCAACAAAACTTCTGTAGTAGCATTCTCTACATTTTCAGTAGTGCTATGTAAAAACAGCATTTATAAACAGTGAAAACACAAGTTCATGATGAAGCAGAAGTATTTTTTGCATGCTGCAAAAAAGCTATTCTGAGGGGACTTGAAGTGTTATTTGGTAGGGGTACAAAGGTTGTGTCATATTCAAAGTACGAGATAAATCTCAGCAGTTGGTAAGTTATATGTTAATGCACAAACGCAAGCAGAAAATGACTGAACTGACAACGGTTACTTTAAGATACCTAAACAGTTGGAAGTCTCAGGGAAGGCTCTCCGTGGAGGAGTTCCTTCATTAGAATAGCTGTAGCGATGAACATCTTCAAAAGCAAAAGGAATTTAATGGAAGCCAAGCTTTTAGGCAGACAATACTACATGTAATCTTCCATTTCCGTTTTTGATAGAAACACATTGAGGCAACTTTTCTCCAGAGTTGCTCTGCCACTTGGAATTATTCAGAACATTACATACCTTCATCCTGGAGGATCTCAGGAGATTGAGTAGCTTAATGGCAATGAGAAAGCTCTAGAACACAGCATTTACAGAGCCACAGTCTGAATTATCTTCTAGAGATGCTAAAATATTAGATAGTCTGATGTACATTTAGTAATAAATATCTTAATAAATGCAAGCCATATATTGTCATCACCTTTTTGTCTTGTAGGGAAGAAGGGAAACAACAATAAACTGCTGAGATGAACTACGTCAAAAAATGTTTCTAAAACCCTGTCCAACCAGTGCTAGTGGGTAGATTTATGAATAGTTGTGCTGGTTTTGGCTGGGGTAGAGTTAATTTTCTTCATAGTAGCCAGTATGGGACTATGTTTTGGATTTGTGCTGAAAGCACTGTTGATAATACAGGGATGTTTTCGTTATTGCCGAGAGGTGTTTACAGTTATGGATTTACACACGCTGGCCACTGTAACAGGGTCGGACCCTCCAATCCCGTTGAGATTGAAAAGTCCAAGTGAAGGTTTCCAGTTAGTCTTTTATTAGTTCTTAGGTTACAGCTCGATCTGTGTGCTTCTGGAGATGGACCCCTACCCCAGTTCACGCCTCTCAATTATATCTGTATCACCCATCACCTGATCCCCAAGTCCAACCACTTAATTCTGGTCAGTGGCCTCTTGATTTCTTAATGGTTTTTACTGCCACTGGGCTGACCTTCTTCTGAAGTTACTTCATTCTCTTGGAATTGCCTCCTTGGTCCTCATCATCTTAATTCTGCTCATATCTTCTGAATTCAGTGAGTTCTTTGTTAGGAGTTAGTTTTATCAAAAAGTTTACACATGGTCAGCTCCTGCGGCCTAAGGCTTCAGCTACTTTAGCTGCTAATGCCAAGCCACTAATGCCAAATGAGACTATTCAGAGTGAAGAATACAGTTAGTCAAAGTTCTTCTATAACGTTACACAGCACCGAGGCCTTCTCTGCTTCCCACCCCACCCCACCAACGAGTAGGCTGGGGGCGCACAAGAAGATGGGAGGGGACACAGCCGGGACAGCTGACCCCCACTGACCAAAGGAATATTCCATACCATATGATGTCATGCTCAGTGTATAAAGCTGGGGGAAGGAGGAGGAAGGGGAAACGTGTGGAGTTATGGAGTTTGTCTTCCCAAGTAACCGTTATGGATGATGGAGCCCTGCTTTCCTGGAGATGTCTGAACACCTGCCTGCGATGGGAAGTAGTGAACTAATTCCCTGTTTTGCTTTGCATGCGTGGGCAGCTTTTGCTTTACCTGTTAAACTGTCTTTATCTCAACCCACGAGTTTTTCCTCACTTTTACCCTTCCGATTCTCTCCCTTCTCCCACCAGGGCAGAGTAAGCGAGAGGCTGTGTGATGCTTAGTTGCCGTCTGGAGTTAAACCATGACAATAATGCTGAGCATTGGCTGTGTTTACAGGAGACCGAATCTTTGAGGTATTTTGGTATCACTGATATTGCAACCAAATACACCGTCAGTATTTGCCACCCAGGTAGTACTCCATCAATATTGTAGAAGTAAATGTAGCAATCACTTCACTGTAAGAAATGCTTCTAGTTACCTTCCCGGTAAAATTATGTGAGAGAAAATCAGTTACTTTCTTTATTTAGAACTGTCACTCTCTGTCCCCTCCATCCTAAATTTGGCCAAGTTTGAACATACCCATCTTCCCTCCTGAAAGGGGTGTGCAGCTTCTGAGCTTTGTGTTCTTTCTAAAGTCCAGAGAACTGCTCTAATTGAAAATTCCAGTTCAATCTGTGTCATCTTTGAATTCGTATCACGGAGGCTGAGAGGGAGGACAGACTACTGGAAAGGCACCCTACCATCCCTGGGACAGACCTGTTGAGGAGGAAATCTTACAGGTGCGGGTGCAGGCTGTCCCTATGTGCCAAAAGACGAGCTGGCAGGGAAGAAGACTGGCATGGCTGAACAGAGAGCTTTGCCTGGAACTCAGGGGGAAAAGGAGAGTTTATGACCTATGGAAGAAGGGGCAGGCAACTCTGGAGGACTACAAGGATGTTGTGAGGTTAAGCAGGGGGAAAATTAGAAGGGCCAAAGCCCAACTAGAACTTAATTTGGCTACTGCAGTAAAAGACAATAAAAATGTTTCTATAAATATGTTCACAACAAAAGGAGGGCTAAGGAGAATCTCCATCCTTTATTGGATGTGAGGGGAAACACAGTGACAAGGGGAGAGGAAAAGGCTGAGGTATTTAATGCCTTCTTTGCCTCATTCTTTAATAGTAAGACCAATTGTTCTCCGGGTTCCCAGCCCCCTGAGCTGGAAGACAGGGATGGGGAGCAGAATGAAGACCCCATAATCCAAGAGGAAATGGTGAGTGACCTGCTACAGCACTTAGATACACACAAGTCTATGGGGCCAGATGGGTTCTACCCGAGGGTACCGAGGGAGCTGGTGGAAGTGCTCACCAAGACGCTTTCCATCATTTCTCAGCAGTCCTGGCTAACCGGGGAGGTCCCAGTTGACTGGAGGTGAGCAAATGTGATGCTTATCTACAGGAAGGGCTGGAAGGAGGATCCAGGGAACTACAGGCCTGTCAGCCTGACCTTGGTGCTGGGGAAGGTTATGGAGCAGATTGTCTTGAGTGTCATTACGCGGCATGTACAGGACAATGAGGTGATCAGGCCCAGTCAGCATGGGTTCATGAAAGCATGGGTCCTGCTTGACTAACCTGATCTCCTTCTATAACAAGGTGACCTGCTTAGTGAATGAGGGAAGGGACGTGGATGTTGTTGACCTTGACTTTAGTAAAGCCTTTGACTCTGTTCCCCACAGCATTCTGCTGGAGAAACTGGCTGCTCATGGCTTGGATGGGCATACTCTTCACTGAATAAAAAACTGGCTAGAAGGCCAGGCCCAAAGAGTGGTGGTGAATGGAGTTACATCCAGTTGGTCACAAATGGTGTTCCCCAGGGCTCAGTACTGGGGCTGGTTCTCTTTAATATCTTTATCAATGACCTGGATGACAGGATTGAGTGCACCCTCAGTAAGTTTGCAGATGACACGAAGTTGGGTGGGCGTGTTGATCTGCTTGAGTGTAGGATGGCTCTACAGAGGGATCTGGACAGGCTGGATTGATGGGCCAAGGCCTGTGGTATGAAGTTCAACAAGGCCAAGTGCCGGGTCCTGCACTTGGGTCACAACAACCTCATGCAGCGCTACATGCTTGGGGAAGAGTGGCTGGAAAGCTGCCTGGTGGAAAAGGACCTCGGGGTGTTGGTGGATGGCCGGCTGAATATGAGCCGGCAGTGTGCCCAGGTGGCCAAGAAGGCCAACAGCATCCTGGCTTGTATCAGGAATAGTGTGGCCAGCAGGACTAGGGGAGTGATTGTCCCCCTGTACTCAGCACAAGGCCCCACATCGAATACTGTTCAATTTTGGGCCCCTCACTACAGAAGAGACATTGACGTTCTGGAGGGCGTCCAGAGAAGGGCAACAAAGCCCATGAGGTGTCTGGAGCACAAGTCTTATGAGGAGCGGCTGAGGGAACTGGGGTTGTTTAGCCTGGAGAAGAGGAGGCTGAGGGGAGACCTTATCGTTCTCTACAACTACCTTTCAGGTAGGGTGCCTTTCCAGTAGTCTGTCCTCCCTCACTGCTATAAGGTCTTCCTGGAGCCTTCTCTTCTCCAGGCTGAACAACCCCAACTCTCTCAGCCTGTCCTCATAGCAGAGGTGTTCCATCTCTCTGAACATCTTTGTGGCCCTCCTCTGGACCCGCTCCAACAGGTTCATGTCCTTCTCATATTGAGGGCTCTGGAGCTGGATGCAGTACTCCAGGTGGGGTCTCACCAGAGCAGAGTAGAGGGGCCGAATCCCCTCCCTTGCCCTGCTGGCCACGCTGCTGGGGATGCTGCCCAGGATACGGTTGGCCTTCTGGGCTGCGAGTGCACACTGCTGGCTCATGTTGAGCTTCTCATCCACCAACACCCCCAAGTCCTTCTCCTCAGGGCTGCTCTCCATCCCTTCACCCCCAGCCTGTGTGGATACCGGGGGCTGCCCTGACACGTGCAGGACCCTGCAATCGGCCTCATTGAGCTTCATGCGGTTCCCATATCCTCCACAGCACCCTAACTGCCACACAAGGCTCATCCTTCCCAGAGTCTTCTGGATTTTTGCCCTTTAAGGTACAAGACACCCAGGTTCGATTTCAGGATTTGGAAATTCTGAAGGAAGGCTCACTTGTGGCCAAGCGTCAGAACCCCTAAAGTTTTCAGTTACACGGTAGGAAGAGATATTGGCCGCTGGGATTCACCTGCCGGCTGACTGCTCGTTCCTTTTAATGAACTCCTCGTCGAGGAACGCCTCATACCGGCAGCGGACTCCCCAAGAAAACGCGGAGAGAAACACCACGGGCAGCGACCGGCCAGCCACCCGCCCCATCAGCCTCCCGCTACCCCCACTGCCGCTTTGCGCATGCGCCGCCCTCCCTCGGCGGGGCGGGGCGGGGCGGGGCCGCGAGCGCCCATTGCCGTCAGTTCCGCCGCGCCCCGCCCCTGCCCGCCCCGCGCGTCCGGCAGCAGGAGGAGGCGGGGGCGGTTCCTGTCCCGGCTGTGAGTGCCCCCCTCCCCTTCCCCCCCCGCGTTACCCACCCGGGAGCCCGCGCCGGCCCTGAAGTGGCCATCTCCCCTCCTTCACCCCCTCAGGCTCATGCCCCCTCCCCGCTGCCCCCACAGCCGCTCCCCCGGGCCTCCCCGCTCACGCTGCCCCTCGGCCCCCACCTTCCTTCCTCAGCGCTCTGCCCGCCCGCTGCGGCGGGACGCGGCCTCCCGCTGAGGCGGGACGGGCAGCGGGGGGCCGGGCGGTGCTCTGCCCGCTGCGCGTCGGGCAGCCGGAGGAGGGGGGGACGGGGGGTGGAGAGGGTCTTTACCTCACGCAGCCTTCGCGCTGCCGGGGGCTGTGAGGAACCCCTCCTCCCCAACCGGCTGCTTCGCTGCCACCTGCGCTCCCGGGCTCAAAGCGCTTTTTCTTCGTTTTGTTTGGTAAAACCAAGTCGTGTCAGTCTAAAGCTGGGTTTGGTGTTTTGGTTTTTTTTTTTTTTTTGGTGGGTTTCGTTTTTTTTTTTTTTTTTTGGTGGTTTGTACATTTTATAGGGTGCTTTGGAACCGAAACGCACCAAGGGTTCTGTGTGGTCCAGGAGGTCTCGGAGGAGATGCGAGGGGGGCGTAGCTGTGTGTTCCTCTGTTTAGGACACAGCTGCCGTCCAGTAATCGGTTTCAGACAGCTCAGGGGAGAAGGAATTCTAAATATTTAAATATAAAAGCAGAAACATTGCCTGGTCCTTCTGACGAACCCGCACGTGTTTTGAGAAAATAATGACTTCACTTTAAAAATAAGCATTGCGGCCCTGGTTCCCCTCTGCCGGGCCCGATGCGGGCGCTGACAGCCATGTAAAGTTTGGTCGCTCCGATTTGGTGTCTGTTTACATCGCACCTCACACGAATGTCCCCATGTCATGGAGCCAGGCTGGAGAGCTGCAGCCTCGGAGGACCTCTCTGCTGAGCAGCATTTGGTCTGCAGCCGTGGTGGGGAGACACTCTCTGCTGCCAGCTGTGTTGGGTTGGCTTGTGTAGCTGCATTGTGAATGGGGAAACCGATTCGGCTGGAAAAACCCAATTTACGGATTTTTTTTTTTTTTTTTTTTTTTGCTTGTGGCCATGCTGATATGTGGCTAAGAACACTCTGCGTGCGCTGTGTAACTTTGTCAGTAGGCTGCACGTTTGAAGATTTAGTAAAACAATGAAAGAAAGTATTAGTGTTGTAGCACATATATCCAGGATGCAGAAGTGGTTAGCATCAAAGTCCTGGTTTGATTCAGCAACCATGTGTACTTCACAATGTTAAAAAATAATATACATTTTTCTTTTACTAGCCTGCAGTTGATGCAAAATGAGTGTTCCTGACTACATGCAGTGTGCTGAGGACCATCAGACTCTCCTGGTTGTGGTTCAGCCAGTTGGTATTGTACCTGAAGAGAGCTTTTTCAGGATCTACAAGCGCATTTCAGCAGTGAGTCAAGTTAATGTGCGCGACTCTCAGCGTGTATTGTATATCCGTTATAGACACCATTATCCCCCAGAGAACAACGAATGGGGGGATTTTCAGACACACCGGAAAGTTGTGGGGCTGATAACTATTACGGACTGTTCTTCTGCAAAGGACTGGCCTCAGACTTTTGAAAAATTCCATCTTCAAAAGGAAATGTATGGTTCTACTCTCTATGATTCCCGGTTGTTTGTCTTTGGGCTTCAAGGAGAGATTGCGGAACAACCCCGCACAGATGTGGCGTTTTATCCCAGTTATGATGAATGTGAAACTGTGGAGAAGAGAATAGAAGATTTTATTGAATCCCTCTTCATAGTGTTGGAGTCTAAGCGGCTTGACAGAGCCACTGATAAGTCTGGAGACAAGATCCCGCTCCTGTGTGTTCCTTTTGAGAAGAAGGATTTTGTAGGTCTGGACACAGATAGTAGGTAAGCAGTGGCAATTGCTAGCCTTTAGAATAAGCCTATTAGAAAGGACAAAATGTACTTTGTTATTATCTTAGTGTGTATGTCTGCTGTAATTTAAGAGAATTTAATTCACAGTCTGACTGTAGTTGATGTTTTCAGTTTATATATATATATATTTAATTTATGAGGCTAATCAAATAGTAGGAAAAAGTCACAGGAAAGGTTTGACAGATTCTGCTATAAAGAAACTTTTTGCTGGAAAGCTTCAAATGGTTTATAGATATACAGTATAAATAAAGAAATTCAATTAATGGCAATGAAAAATAATTTTATATTATGTTGAGTAGTATTTGAATAATCCTACTTACTGTGGTGTTTTTTTTCCCCTAAGCCGCTGTCTACTTTTGCATCTGATGAAACAATGACCATTTATTTTGGTGACTAAGTCTAGCATCTTTCCTTGTTTTTTGTTTTTATTTAATTATTCTATATTCTTGACCCGTCTTGTTTTGCTACCATTCTTCTCATAACTTTTCTCTTTGGCTTTGTGTATGTAATAGTTTGGTTTGTGCTTTTTTTTTTTTTTGGTTTTTTTTTTTTTCTCCATATCACATCTTTCCTTCCTAACCTTTCGCATGCTCAGCTTTCAGATTTGAGTGTTACATAGTTCTGGTATTAGGGATTAGTAATTCTGGCTTTCTAGATATAGGCAGGTGCACAACATGACTCTGCTGTTCACAGTCACATCCAAAGGACAGAAGCAACCATCTTCTTTTTGTTTTGGAAAAGATAGAGGTGTGGAAGCCCTATCGAAATACATAGTATGTGTGGGATGGTATCTTCCACATCTGTCCTGTACTACTAGGGTTGCCAGCGGAGGTTGTTGTGTGTAAAAGCTCAGAGGTATCTGGGCTGGGTTGTCCAGAGCTGTCCAGGCAGATCTGTGAAGCCTTCTGATCGTGTTAATCATCTCTGCCTGCATAATTAGTCCCAGCTTTAGAATCTTGGTATAAGAATGTGATATACTGGAAGAAAGTATTCTAAGTTTCTAATTAGTTTGAAGCCCTCCATTAAATTATCTCTGGCTGCTTGAAGGGCCAACAGTATCTTTCTCCCCTGGTCCCGCTCCTCTTTGCTCTGACTTGCTTATCCCTGTTGTTCCCTACTCGAGCTACTCTTACAGTGTTGTGGTTAATCCCCACACTATTCAACTTTTGTTAGCAGTATAAATTACTATGTTACTGGTTTTTTGTGCTCTGCACTGGGTGGTAAAGTTTTGTAGACTAGATGAGCCCTTTTAGAATCTCAGCTTTAATTACTCAGTTTAGATGAATTTTAGTTGAACTTAATCATGAAGACCTCCTGTTCCAATTAATGAAGAAAACTACAGGTTTTGGCCAAGAATCTCAAAATCAGAATTAATTATGCTGCTCAATTGTGTCTTTTAAATAGCATGCTTCCAAGTTGTACTTTGGAAGTTAGTTCCTTACATAAATTACTTATTTATGAGTAGTGGCTGTGATGTAGCTAGTGGCCAAATATTTTCTGTGAAGTTCTGAACCGGCGGGGATTTCAAATAACAGGTAGTATGTTTGTCCCTACATATCTGAGAAGATATTTTATGCTTTTACACTGAAGAGTTGAAACAGATTAAGTGTGATGCTTGAATCCTTTGCAAAATGGAAGCTGTATGCCCCTGGTTCTGTAAACATATGGGTTTATACAGAGTTAAGCACTGGGTCAGGTATGCAAACAGCCTTGCTTGGTGGTTTGAATACCAACTGTTTTTTTACTAAGTGCAGATCAATGGATATACTTTAAATGTTAGTGGCACTTAACTGCTCAAAGAAAAGGTATTAAATATTCTAATATTTCCTCTTTCTCTTCCCTAAGAAAGTTTTTCAACTTTTTATTTCTGCTATGGAGTTAGTACTTCTGTTTTTTTTTTTTAAAACTTAGGATCTATAGATGTAGGATAAGCAAGCTGAATTAAAATATCTTTATACTCAGTTTAGTATTTTGCATGGCTGAGTAAGGAAATACCGTTAATGCCTGGACTTTGTTTTTTAATCTCTGAGTTTTGTAGCAGAAAGGAGAAATTTACGTAATCCCACATAAAGATCAGTTGTATTGAAACAAGGAGTTGTCTTTGAGTTAGAAATAAGTGTCCAGGGTGTACCTGAGCGTCTCTGCACAGGGACCTTTCACATAGCACAACACATCTCTGCTTCTGTCTTCTACTTAGCAGAAATGAACTGTGAACTGTGGTTGAACTAAGATCAGTTTATTAAACTAACCTACACTTTCAAGCCTAAGTCTTTAGATGTGAAATGGTAATATATTGCATTTTAGTACTTGGGTTGCAATAAAAGGTTCCTATTGTAACATGTTCTCTTTTGCGGTGACAGATTCCTCAGTAAAGGGGAAAGCATTGCATTAAGTCATAATGGGGAGATACAGGGCTAGAAAGAACCTTCTTCAGACTCCAGTTTCCATTTTTTCGAAGATATGTTGTATAATTCTGTTCGGGGAGGGGTAAAGGTTGTCTGAATGCATGGAGGGCCTATGAGAACATCTGGTAGAACAACTTTTGCTACTTTGTTGGTTTTGAGTCTGTCAGGATAATGAGTTTAAAGTATGAAATAAAAAAAAAGATTATATTATTGAGATAGTGAGGCAAATGAAACAGCTTTTTCTAGACTAGGTGGAAATTTCTAGAGGATTAAAGGCAACAAATGTCCCCTTACTCTCTTTTATATACTCTCCATCCCTTTTTTAAATGTTATGTATATAACGTATCCTGACCTCCCAGTCAGTGGACAACTAACTGGTTAAAAAGCACAAATACAAATAGATGGAAGAGAAGGCACACTCTCTTTGCTTATAACAGTACATGTCTTTGCTGCTGTAGTTGCAGAAGTCTACTTAGGCTAAATAAGCATATCTTTTCCTGTAACTTCTAAAGTGGAAGTGAAATTTCACAATGTGTAGCAAAGGTCTCATTAGATGTAGAGTGCAGCTGTAACCTTGAGCTAATGAACTGGGTTGATACACTGAATGGAGGATATGTTAAGAAGTTACATGGGATGCAGTAATTACGATCACATGATTTGAAGACTAATTAAAGCTACTGAACTTTTTTTGAATCTTAAAAGAGACTTTTTTCCAAGCAATTTATTGTAAAGTACTAAGGTTAATAACTTATGTTATGATCTGGACTAGATACATGGAACCGATCTTCTTGCTCACCCAGTTAGTAAGACTGCAATTAATTTGGTTGCATAATAATTGCAACATGATTGGCTTCTTTTAAGTTGCAGAGTTCATAAATTAGGAACATGGATTACTAAGATGCATTTCAAATAAGATAATTCTTGGAAAAAGTGGAGCTGATATTTGTCTTTTGCAAGCTGTAAATGAGTACAAAATTGTAAAATGAGCAGAAGAGACAGCATTCCCAGAACGTGTACTGAGATGATATACCACTATATTATTTGTGTAGAATATTTTTTTTTGGCTGGTAGAAAACTTTATGTATGAAAAATAGTGGAATTAAGTCATAAGAAGTTTTGAAGAAAGATTGTCCTGTTAACTAGAAGTTGTAGGACTGGGAGTCTGACCTTGGTTTAATTCCTAGAGCACTCAGCCAATAGGTGATCCTGGCAAATCTGTTAATTTTTCTTTCTGTTTCTTCATCTCTAGATTAGGTAGAATATTTATCTGGTCACAGGGCTGCTGAGGATAATTAAAAAAGTTTCTGAAATCAGTTGTACTTGATAGTTATTTGTAGAGGCCGGGAGACTGAAAAGGATAGAAATGCATGTTCTCACAATGATACAAAGGTCCTACAAATTTGAACCCAGGTAACATACTTGCCAGAAATACCAGAAATCCCATTTGTTTAATCTATTTTGTTTCTGTTTTTCAGCTAAAAAAATAAACATACTCATGTATGATTAGAGATCTACTTGGATAAGCTCATTTTAATGTTGTTTACATCAGTTTGTGTCTTAGTTTCTTTCTTTTTTAATACTGGTAAGGCTTCCATTTATATACCATTGAGTGATGAGAAAGTAGGGCTCTATTTATAGATGTGTCTTTCTACACTGTATCGTAGATGGGATTTGCTCACTGATTTATCAAAGTTTATGGTATCTCAGTATGTGTATGTGGGTGTTAATTTTCTTTCTGTTCTCTGTCTTTCTAATTTTTATTTTGTTCCTTTCTTTTTTTTTTTTTCTTCTTCTCTCATACTGCCCTGTGAGTTTGTTGTTGGGTCTAAAAAGGTAGGCTGCGATTGCGTATATTTAAAAATAGTTAGCTTTCTTCCATGTACTGCCTTTCCACTCCACCTTCATTGCATATTTTAGTGTTGCTTTTTATATTTATTTTTCATAACACACACAAATAATTGCTGCCTGGAGCCTTACTACTGTGGTTGACCCCTTTTGGTGTGTTTAGCAATTATATTTGGTAGCAATGCTGATTTTTTTTTGTAGGACACATAATTTGCTTAGGCGGCTGCTGGCCTCTGGAATTTGCTTTATTTTTTAAACTCCAAAGCCATGAAGCTATTGCTGCCTGTGTTTGGTTTCCAAATTCAAAAGTTCTGGCAGTCGATCAAATGCCGTACCTATGTCTTTTAAGGCTGGATAATGTTATGATTGGTGATATCTTAGTTCTGCATGCTAATGGGAATCGGCAGAATTTGATGGAAACTTTTGTTGAAGCATTTTGCATGAATACTTTTGCAAATTCATTTTGCATGTTTCTTGTTTTTAAATTTAGCCACTTTGAAATTTTGGGGATCCCGAAATTCCTTCAAACCTGTTGCTGGATGGTTTGTAGTGAAAATAAATTCTGTCTTGAAATATAATATTGTTGCTCTGAATTTTCCATAAAATGATCCTGGGTTCCTAGAAAAGAGTTGGGGATGAAGGGGTAAAACATGTATCCTATCTAGCAAATGAGGTAGAAACGGAAATGGTGTAGAGTAGTGCTTTTTTGGTTCCTGGAACAGGTTGGTTTGTCCACCAGTTTGGAGTAGTAATAGTGGTCACTGATGGTAATGATTGTGGTTATTATTCTGAAGAGAATATAAAGAGCGTGTTAGGTACCAACTTAACACGACTAACTTCAGAGAAGAGTTTAAATTAGTTTTGTAGTCAGCTGTATGTGTACATGTGTTGAGGAGAGGACCTTCTGAAGAGGAGTTGGGATGACTGACACTATGGACTATTCCACATGTGGTCCTGCGTTATGTGGCATTGCCTTCCTTGAGGATATTTCTGAGTGTGTCACACTCCAGAAGGCATTTGTGATGTGCCTTTCAGTGAGACTTGGGCACATCAAGTCTTGAGACTTAGTGTCTTAGATGATCTTTTAGAGGAAAAATAAATAGGAACAGCTTTTAGCAGGAGGTAACTACAAGGAGCTGACCTGGAAAAATATTGTCATCTTGTCCTAGAAAAAGTAGCAGTTAATTTACGTGGACTTCCTGTCCTCAGATAGATTAGGATTAAGCAGTAGAAAGCCAAAATAATTAAACAGCATTTAAATAAAAAGTAAATTAGAAGATATCTATAAGCTTCTCACTTTCAGCTTTGTGGCCCGATTCTTCAGGTAAAGCTGTGAAGCAAAGTTAGGTATTAAAATGAATAAACATAATTTTATGCTGATATATATATGCACGTGTCCTGCTTTGAGGATTTTTTCCATTAAATTTGGATCCCAGTATGCATTGAAGAAACCATCAGTCACTTAGACATGCTTTTAACAGCCTGACATTGTAGATATTAATTTTTTTTCAAAACAAGTTTCCCAAATACAAGGTAAATTAAGTTTTGCTATCTGTGGAGAATGGGTTTCATTTCAATGAAATCTTTGTCTTTTGTTGTTTTGGAGATGCTTGCAGTAATCGGGGGAGTTGAAGCCTGAATTCTCTGTACTTAATTGTGAGTGCTAAATTAAGATGCAGTTTATACATTTGTACAGTGTAAACTTACCCTACGATTAGTAAAAAAATGTTTTCCAGGAGAATGGTGAAGGCTTGCAGGAACTGTAGGAGATAAATCCTGTCTTGGCACCACATTTAAAAGCCTAAAAGTAGATGGAATTAATTCAGTCTTTGAATAATTAATAGCAAATTTCTTCATCACCAGGAATAAATTATCTGTTTGTTTATAAATAAGGAGAGTTTCTAAAAGAGAAGTGTTTTGTATGAACAATGTTTATTGACATCTAAGTGAATAAATGCATTCAAACCTTGCATATATTGACATATGCATAAATCTTCAGCAAAATTAAGTATTGGTTAGGAAGAGCTGTTGGTGAGGCAGTGTGATTGAAATAATTCTGCTATTAGGTTCTGATTTAGGAGTCTGGCACCATCTCTTTTCCTTTTGCTATATGACTCATATTTATGAACTTAATTGTATACAATCTGGAAAAAACTCTTAAAACCTACAATTTGGAGAGAAGAAGAAATGTAATTTTTCCATAAACAAAGAGATTACTTGAAAGTGTAGAGAGAGGGAATTTAAAGTGTTAGCATCTTTGAAAGGAATTATAGCTGCATAAGGAACCAATGATTCTCCAATTCTGCTATTTATTCAGTGTAAAGAAAAAAAAAGGTTAAGAGCAATATAACACTTATAATCTTAATTTTGTTCTGCAGTGCAGAGATTAGTAAAGCCTGACTTGTAAACAGTTTATACTCTCCTATACAATACTGATTCAAGACTACAAAGTAAATGTTTGACCGAGGTATTTCTCTATAACCCAAAGCTCAGACTGAAATCTGGGTAAGATTTGGTGCCCTGCAATAGTTTGGGCAAAGCAGCTTTAGTTTTCACTTTGAATTTTCTTGAATATTTTTTCTTAAAAAGATCTGTAAAGTACATGTGTGTTGAAAAAGAAAAGATAAGAAATGTTGCAATTTCTTGACACATCTGAAAGGTAAAGAACAGCAGTCATCTCGTATGTCATCATCTTCACATCAGTTGTGAATATGATGTGGTAGATCAGAAATGTAGGAACATTTATATAGGAATTATTTGTAACTTTTTAGTTGGAGAGGAGCAATAGGAGATGTGCTTCTTGTCTCCTTTCATAATTTCCAGTTTTTCTTGTAAACAATGACACTGGTTTGGATTGATTTTCCATTTAATTTCTATGAGGATATTGTATGTGCTTCCATTGTCTTCTCTTTTTAAATTTCTGTCCTCTATCCATATGAATCAGTTATTCTTCATCTTCTTGATGAACTCCTTTTTTTTTTTTTTTTTTTTTTCTTTTTAAACCAACTCCAAGGAATATTATCCTTTGGACTTGATACTTTTCTTTGGTGTAAAAAAAAAAAAACAAACGACCCAAGAACCTCCAAAGCAAACAAGCCAGTAACGTCTAATTAGTTTTATTATTACCATTTCTCCTGGCCTTTCTGCCTTAAAATCTAAAGGAAATAAATTAATATGTTTATTCCTACCCTTGTACTTCATATGTTCTGTCTCACTTTTTTTTTTTTCCACAGTAGAGACTTGATGAGGACAGTCTGTTCAGATGAGTTATGAGAGATTGTTTCAGTTACGCTTTAATTCATCTCTAGGGCCCTCTGGGAAGTTCTTTGCTGGAAAAGCCCCCACCACCCCAAACCCCATTTCATTCCGTAACGGTGGCATTTCCTCTTATATTCCAGCCTTGCTCTAGGGAATAAGAGTTCAGCAGCTGGAGAACGCATGTTACCCTGAGTGGTTTGGGGTTTTTATTTTGGTGTTTTATTTTTTTTTTAAATTGTTAGGTTCAAATATGCTAGGTAATCTTTTTAAAGATACTCTGTTGGAATAAGTTTAATTGGAAAAGTATCACTACATCTACTAAAAGCTAAAAATGTAGAACTATGACAGTCAATCTGAGATTGTTCTTTGTATTTTTGGAAACCCCTTATAACCAGATTCTTTGGAGATTCTTCACGTATAAAATAATGACATCTACAGAATTCTTTTAATTAAAAATTTCATGCTCAGGTAACTTTAGTTTAAACCATCCAAAGAAAAAAGATTTTTTTTTCTTCTTGGTGTAAAGTTTGGACAATGAAATAGTATGCCTCTGTATATATTTAGACATTGTTAGAAGAAAAGGATATACTATTGGAATAATGTAGATAAATGAGTAAAGTTATCTAAGTTGATGTTTAATTTTTCTCTATGAAAAATAGTTTTCTGAGGTAAAGCAAGGACATTCTTGCTGGGGAGTACTTTTTCAGGAGGGAGAACGGGAGAATCGCTGATGGGCTCGGGGAGCAGCGTTGATCTGAACCCTGACTTAAACCATGAGGTGTCTTTACATCTGCGGCATTCTTTTGCTGCCACTTACTAAAAACTACTCAGTAGTAAGGTTAGAGCATTTATCGCGTGGGTTTGTGCCCAAAGTGCCTTTTCAGTTGTAGCAAAGTGACCGTTTAATATTTTCAGCAGGACTTCGTTGGCCTTGGGGATTAATTTTGTTTGGGAAAGGAAAGAACTTCACCATTTATTTCAATAAGTGAAAAAAAGGAGTAGCAAAAGAACGCCTGTTAGAAGTGGCAGTGGACGTGTTGGGTCTGTGAGCGCAGAGTAGGATGCAAAAAGGTGGTGAAGGCTTAATCCACTCTTTCACTCATAATCCCTTTAAAAGAAAAACATACCTGTTTCGGGACCGTTACGCTTGTAAAAAAAAATAGTATTTCTTTACAAACATAAGCAACTCTTTAGTTTTTACAACCCTTGGGAAGCCGACGCCGGAGCCGAGGGCAGCGCCAGGTGCCTGAGGGGGCCGCGGGCCTCGCCGCCCCCGGGCCGTGTGCGGGGAGGGACCGGGGACGGCTCCCACCGGAGGAGCGGGGCGGCCGGTGCCGGCTGTGCCCGCGGCCCGCTCACAGCGCGGGGGCCCGCGGAGAACCGGCCCCGGGCAGCGGCGCCTGAGGGCAGCGGCGCAGCGGCTGGTGCGGGAAGGGCCGCTGCTCGCCCCACCCGCCTGCGGGCTGCGGCTGCCGCCCCGGCGCTCGGCCCCGCTCGCCGGCGGCCGTGCGAGCTTACCCGGCGCCCGGGGGCAACGGGGAGCGCCCGTGAGGCGGCGCTGCCGTGCCGGGGCGGCGGAGCCCGGGCGAGGGCTGTGCGCTGCCGCGGGCGGGAGGCGGCTCCGCCTCGCCAGGCCGGGGGCGAGGGGAGGCAGCGCCCCGACGGAGCCGCTCTCGGGGCGGCCGCTGCCCGGGCGGGGGGCTGCGAGCGCTGCGCCCCGGGCTGCTGCGGGGAGGAGGGTGGAAGCTTCGCCTGCGCCGGGGGGGCTCTGGCGGGGCCGCTGAGGCAGCGGGTGGAGGAGCTGCAGGAGGCAGTTGGCGGCGGTGCTGAATTCGGGAGGGAGAAGGAGAAACAGCAGCGTTTCAGGCGTGGTGAGAAGAGAGTTGGGGGTTGGAGTAGATGATCTCCAGAGGTCCCTTCCAACCCTGGCCGTTCTGTGAAACGGCAGGGCCCTGAGGCATCGACCTCCAAGGACTCTACAAGGCAAAGAACCTCCACGGCACACAGACAGCACCTCGGAGAAGGAGGCACCACGGTCTCTGGTGACCCATAGGAACAGGCGGTCCCTTCACTCCCCTTCTGCTGATGTACCGATCAGTGACAGTTGTGAAGCCTTGGCAGAGGACAAAACCCATAAGCAAGATCCGGAGGGAGAAACCACACCAGCAGCACATAGTAAAAGCCACAAAAGGAAGCACAAATGCCAGTAGTGGGTGACTCTGTACCGAAAGGCCCCGAGGCACCCATTTGCCTTAATGCTGGGGGAAGTTTGCTGCTTGCCAGGTGCTGAGATCCGGGATGTCACAGGGAGATGATTGCCACAGCTGGTTAAAAGCACAGATACTGTCCCCTATTTCTTTTCCTGGACAAGATCAAACAGGACTTAAGAACACTGGGGGCACAAGTGAAAGGGACAGTTGTGAAAATAATTTTCTTCTCTATCTTGCCAGTCAGAGATAGGGGCGCAGAAGTGAACACATCATGCAGATCAGTACCTGGCTGGTGTTGTCCCTAGGGCTTTGATTTCTGTGATCGCTGGTCACTCCTCAGTGAATATAGGTTATTAGGGAGAGATGGGATTTACCGTTCTAGAAGAGGCAGGAGAATCTTTGGTAGCAAATTGGCTGATTTAGTGAATCACACTTTAAAGTAATGAACTTTGGGGGATAGTGTCCAAAGCTGTGATGTGTGCATATTCATAAGCAATAGGATGGATGAGCACACCCACCAGAGTAGTGAGTCATGCTCCCCAACCCTCTGCAAAGGCAAGAATCCTAAGTCCACTCACCTCAAGTGCATGTTTACTAATACACGCAGTCTGGGCAACAAACAGGAGGAACTAGAACTCCATGCCCAGTGTGAGAGTTACGTTGTCATAGGAATCACAGAAACTTGGTGGTAAAACTTATCTGACTGGAAGACCACTCTGGAAAGCAACAAACTTTCAGAAAGATAGGAAGGGAAGAAAAGGGGATAGAGTTGCACTTAATGCAAAAGAAAAATTTGAGTGTATGGAGGTGAGCTGGTGAGCCCACATAAGTTCTGTCGAATGCCTTTGGATCAAGATCACCAATGGGGGTCTTGTCTTAGATGTGTTCCTGACTTCCCAATCAGGATGATGAGGCTATAAAAAAACCTTACTTAGGCTGTTCAAGGAAGTCTCAGGCCAACAGCACCTAGTCCTCAAGGGTGACTTCAATTACCCAGACATTTATTGGGAAAACAACACAGCGGTGCACAAGCTGTTCATCAGGTTCCTGGAACGCATTGAAGAGAGCTTCTTGCTGGACATGTTGCCTAGGAACAGCACATTGCTGGATTTACTGCTCATAAACCAAGACGACTTATTTGACAACAAAACTACCAATGATAGCCTTGGATACAGTGATCATGACACTGTGGATTTTAAGATTCTGCTGAGCACATTGAAGACCAGTAGTAGGACAGAACCCCTGGATTTTAGAAGAGCCAACTTCAATATGCTCAGAGCCCAGCTGTGGGGGATTCCATGGGAAGCATCCATGGATGGCAAAAGAGCTTGTGAGTGCTGGGAGTTATTCAAGAACAGCCTCCTGGAAGCACAAGAACAGTCCATCCTCTACTGAGGGAAAGGAAGAAGGCAGAAAAAGAGACCACCCTGGCTTAACAACGAGTTTTTGGGTGTCCTCAAAAGCAAAAAAAACCCATGGTGTCTATGGAAAGGCAGCCAAATACCAATCAAGGACTCTGAGAACCTTGCTTTGGAGGTTCTCAAGATGTCATAATCTTGTCTAGGCCCCCTTTCCCATGAAAGGTTGGACCAGATGATCTTCTGAGGTCCCTTCCAATCTGGGCTATTCTATGATTCTGTTTTGTTTTATTTGTGACAAGGCTATTAAAGCACTTTGAAGTGCAGTCTTCTTTTGATTTTATGTGACTCTATCTGCGTAAATGCTATGTAGCCAATATACATGATGCATTGCTTTTTTTTTCCAATATATCCTCAAATTGTTGGTTCTTTTACTTTTGCATCTTATGCTCATGAGAATTCATACCTGATGTTTGCTCAGAGAAAGGCAGTAAATTAATGTTGATCTACTATTAAGGAGGAGAGAAAATTAACTTTACGTGTTTATTACCTCAGATAAGCATTTCTTGTAAATAACTATAAATTGTACCTTTTATTTTGCAGGCACTATAAGAAGCGTTGTCAAGGCCGGATGCGGAAACATGTTGGTGACCTGTGTTTACAAGCTGGCATGTTACAAGATTCCTTGGTGCATTATCACATGGCGGTGGAACTTCTGCGGTCTGTGAATGATTTTCTGTGGCTTGGAGGTACTACTGATGATAGTGAATCAAATAATTAGTTGCTAAACCCGAGTAAATCAAACTATCTTCTATAACTTTTATTCTTTATTATGATAATTATTTTGGTGACCAAAATCTGAATATTGGGTGTGACTAAGAAGTTGAAATACAAATTAGATAATAAGGCATGAGAAAGTAGTGTGTTTAAGAAAACCTGCAACATAAAATGTATTATTGCAGTAAACCACGTACTTAAAAAAAAAACGTTGCATGTGACTTTTTAATACTTCTCTGAAAGGTATTTATTTTTTCAGTGGATTGTATGGATGTTTCAAAAACCTTTCTGTAGGTATCTACTATGGACTGTTAGCAAAAGATTTTTGCCTTTATATCTACCAAAGCCATAATTGTTTAACTTCCTTTCACATTAGTTCCTAGGCTTCACTTTTTTTCCCGATTTTTCCTTCCTCCTTTCCTTTTCTTTTATTTCATCCTGCTTTCTTCTATTTATTGAATATACAAGTGATCTTTGAGCACAGTTTCTGCTTCTCAGTTTCATAGTCTTTTAGGAAAATTGCTGAATCCAGTTCTTTTAGCTTTCTCATTCTACTTGGAAGTCCACTTAGCTTCATAATGGCTCTTTACATTACGTATTATGAAAACCATAACATCTTCTGACTTTCCGCTTCTTTCCTTGTACTCTTTCAAAAGGTTAAATGGTTCAGGATTCTTCAAGGAGGAAAGAAGAACTTTTCTACTTCTGCAGGCCATGAAAATATTTTAAGGCCCATCTATTGGACTACCAAATTATTCTTATAGACTCAGAATAATTTGGATTGGAAGTGACCTCTGGAAGCCCCCAAGTCTGATCATATCACGTCCATTTAAATCAGGTTGCTCAGGGACCTGTCCAGTTGAGTTTAGATATATGTAAGGATGGAAGTTCTACAATCTGAGCAACCTGTTCTAACATTCTGCTGCTAGTAGTTTGAAAAAAACCCCAACAACAAACCACAAATTGTTCCTACATTAAAGCAGAATTTCCTGTGTTAATTTGCATTGACCCTCATCCAGTCTTCGCACCTCTGAGAAGCAGCTGACTCCACCTCTTCTGTACCTTCCCACTGGGTCTTTAAAGACAGCAATAAGATCTCCCCTTAGCCTCTTGTTCTTTAAGGCTGAACAAATCCACTTATCTCTGCTTCTCATATGTTGTGGGTTCTAGCTCCCTGACTATTTTGATGGCTTCCATTGGACTTGGTTCAGGATGTTAAATGTCTGGGGAGCCCAAAGGTGGACACATTGCTCCAAATGTGGTCTCTCAGATGCAGAATAGAGGAGAATAAATGGTTCCCTTCACTTGCGTGTACACTGTGGCTGTTACAGCCCAGTATGCAGTTGGCCTTCTTTGTTGCAAGGGCCTACTACTGACTGCTGTTCACTTGTTGTCCACCAGGACCCCCAGGTCCTTTTCTGCAAAGCTGCTTTCTAGCCAGTCAGCTCCCAGGCTGCTCTGCTGCATGGGGTTATCCCATTGGAGATGAACGAGCCTTTGTTGAACTGCATGAGGTTTCTGTCAGCCCATGTCTCCTGCCTGTCAAGTTATCTCTGAATTGAAGGTCTGCCCTACTGTCCCTTGCAATTTGGTATAATCCAGGAATTTTCTGGGAGTGCTCTATGAAATTATCCAAGCTGTTAATGAAGACATTAGAATATTGTCCCTTTTATTGATTCCTAAGGGACACCAGTATTAACTGGCAACCATTTGGACTTTGTACTGCTAATCACAATCCTTTAAACCTGGCTGTCCAGCCTATTTTACATCTACTTTATATGCTAGCTATCCCCATCTTATGTCATCAATTTGGTTATACGCATGCTATAGGAGACCATGTTCAAAGGTCATGCAAAAGTCAAAATATACAACATCCACTGCTGTTCCTTTGTCCATTAATCATCTCATCGTAGGGAGGCAGTGAGGTTGCCAAGGAATGATTTATCCTTGGTAAACCAGTATTTGCTGTTCCCAGTTGCCTTCTCGTCTGTCATGTGCTTGGAAATGGCTTTCAGAAGGGTTTCTTTATAGACTTGCCAGGGAGCTGAGGTTGATCTGCCTGTAGACCCCTGGTACTTCCTTCTTGAAGAAGATTATGTTGCTTCCCTTTGTCCAGACATTAGAAACCCCTCCACTTGGCATGACCTGTTAGAGGTCATAAGAGAGAGAGGCTTCACATTGGCCAGCTCTCTTGGCATCCATGAATGCATCTTACTGGGTTTTGTGCATGTGTCCAATTGGATTAAGTGCTTTGTATGTCTCTCTTCCTCTGCTGTGGCTAGTGTGTACTCCTACAGACTCTGCTAGTAGTCTTGGGGACCCGGGAGGGTAGACCTTACTGGTGAAAAGAGGTAAAAGGGATGTGGAGTGTCTCAGGCTTTTCCATGACCTTTGTCATTAAGTCTCCAATTTGAGGCATACTTTATGTTTGTGTAAACACTCTTTACTACATGATACTTCACTTCTTGCAAGTGTGTCTACTAATCTGTTGTCTTTTTTCTTTACAGCTGCCCTTGAGGGGTTATGCTCAGCATCAGTCATCTATCATTATCCAGGTGGTACTGGAGGTAAAATTGGATCTCGCAGGGCACAGGGAGGTTCTCTTTCTGCTGAGGCAGGCAACAGGCATAGACCAGGTAAGGATGGGATTTTGTTTTTATTCTGTTTACCACCACTGAACATCTAAAAATTTCCTCCCTACTTCCTAACTTTGTAAAATCATACTGATAACAGGATAAAATGGAGCCAGGGGGTGGGAGGGGACAACTGTATTTCTTCTTAAGACTTTTACATTAATGACATTTCTACTGTTTTGGTGTTAATGTCGACAGGTGTGCTTTGTGTAGAGTTGCAAAGCTTTCGATCTCTTCGTCTGATTGTTAATAGTGTCTGTGAGTTTGAATTTTGCTGGAGAAGATGCAGACAGTTTTCATAAAGTACACATGATGTGGCAGAGCTGCACTTGTTAAGAAGAATAAGTTATATACATTTGTTCAGAGGTGTTTTGCTATTTTAAAGTCAACATTTAATAAATAGATTTGGTTAACTAAATACCAAGAAACCAACATAATTTTTAAGATTTAGTATACTTTTTCTAAACTCTCAGATTGTTTAACTAATATGATAATGGTATTAACATTGGTATGATAGATGTTCTTTGAGAAATGGCCTCCTTAAACTATTTCAGGACTTATTAGGAGAGTAACAGTAAGAAAAAAAAAAATCATTAAGTCTATGGTTCACCTGCATCTGGGATGTTGTATGCCATTTCAGTTTCCCAGCTCAAAAGAGCGTTCACGTTCCCTATCTCCCATTTTTCTACTTGAAGGAGATTGCAGATGGGCAACAAAGATGATCTTGGTATATTTTCTGTACAAAGAATAACTGAATAACCTGGAACTCTGAAGTTCTGCAAAAGAGATGACTGAGGAGTAATATGAGAGAGCTCTGTAATACGGTGAATGTTGTGGAAGAGGATGGATAGGGATCAGAGGTTCGGTGCTTCTTCCGATAGAAGAACTAGAATACATAAAATACAGCTAGCAGATGAAAAAGAAAATGAAAGGAATTATTCTTTATCCAATTTGTAGGTATGATGTGGAACTCCTTGTTAGGACTTACTGGATCTGCTAGTATGACAGAGGCAAGGCTGATGCAACTCCGTGGCCCGAGGTCCAGCCAGTCATAAGGCTGAGCATCCATTCCCAATGGGTGTACAGGCGCATGCACAATGTATGTGCCCACAGCCACACAGACAGAACACACAGCACTCATAGGCACCGACAGCACTAACAGAAGGGCCGGAAGGAGGATCCAGGGAACTACAGGCCAGTCAGTCTGACATCGGTACCTGGGAAGGTCATGGAACAGATCATCCTCAGTGCCATTACACGGCACATGCAGGAGAACAGGGTGATCAGGCCCAGTCAGCATGGGTTTCTGAAAGGCAGGTCATGCCTGACAAACCTGATCTTCTTCTATGATAAGGTGACCTGCTTAGTGGATGAGGGAAAAGCTGTGGATGTTATCTACCTGGATTTTAGCAAAGCTTTTGACACCATTTCCCATAGCGTTCTCCTTGAGAAGCTGGCTGCTCATGGCCTGGACAGGTGTACTCTTCGCTGGGTAAAAAACTGGCTGGCTGGCTGTGCCCAGAGAGTGGTGGTGAATGGAGTTAAATCCAGTTGGTGTCCAGTCACAAGCGGTGTCCCCCAGGCTTGGTGCTGGGGCCTGTTCTCTTTAATATCTTTATCAATGATCTGGATGAGGGGATCGAATGCACCCTCAGTAAGTTTGCAGATGACACTAAGCTAGGTGGGCGTGTTGATCTGCTTGAGTGTAGGATGGCTCTACAGAGGGATCTGGCCAGACTGGATCAATGGACCAAGGCCAATGGTATGAGGTTCAACAAGGCCAAGTGGTGGGTCCTGCACTTGGGTCACACCAACCCCATGCAGCGCTACAGGATTGGGGAAGAGTGGCTGGAAAGCTGCCTGGTGGAAAAGGACCTTAGGGTGTTGGTGGACAGTCAGCTGAATATGAGCCGGCAGTGTGCCCAGGTGGCCAAGAAGGCCAACAGCATCCTAATCTGTATCAGGAATAGTGTGGTGAGCAGGACTAGGGAAGTGATCATCCCCCTGTACTCGGCACTGGTGAGGCCTCACATCGAATACTGTTCAATTTTGGGCCCCTCACTACAAGAAGGATATTGAGGTGTTGGAGCATGTCCAGAGAAGGGCTACGAAGCTGGTGAGGGGTCTGGAGGACAAGTCTTATGAGGTACGACTGAGGGAACTGGGGTTGTTCAGCCTGGAGAAGAGGAGGCTGAGAGGAGACCTTATCGCTCTCTACAACCACCTGAAAGGAGGTTGTAGCGAGGTGAAGGCTGACCTCTTCTCCCTGGTGACAAGTGATAGGATGAGAGGAAATGGGTTCAAGTTATGTCAGGCAAGGTTTAGATCGGATATTAGGAAAAGTTTTTTTCACTGAAGGGGTTATTAAACATTGGAACAGGCTGCCCAGGGAGGTGGTGGATTTGCCATCCCTGGAGATGTTTAAAAAAAGGGTCGATGTGGTACTTGGGGACATTGTTTAGATGTGGTTTTGTCAGGGCATGTCAATGGTTGGACTTGATGATCTTAAAGGTCCCTTCCAACCTCAGCAATTCTATGAACAGCCTCATCCTGCTCCCCTCTCTGGCTGATCAGGATCAAAGCCTGTTAGTAGTATGGATCCATCCAGTAGCTGGTTTTAGTCACTCAGTCTATCCAGTACGTGGCTGCAGGATTGCCAGGTCTCACCAGTCACTGGCACCTGGACCTACAACCCAGACCCAGAGCCCATTCCAGCTGGTACTTAGACCTATGCACACACGCGCTCCCCTTAGCCCTCTGTTTTTCCATGCTTGTTCGCTAAACTGCCTTCGTCCCTCCTTTTCCCTGCCTTTGATTCATCCCCTACACATCTTATAGGGAATCTTGTACAATCCCAAGATGTTCTTTCCCTGTATCCTATAATGAGTCCCATATCCCTTGAGGCAGTAACTCCCCCCCAGTCCTTCTGTGAGGTGATCCAGAGACAGCTGCTCATATTAATTCATCTTCATGGGTTTCACCTCCCGGGCAGCTCTGTTGACTCTGATTAGGTTATTGGGGTGCAGCTGACTGCCACCGTTCCTCTGTGCTCCTTTGGTTTTGTGGAGATGAGCCTTTAATCGCATAACCTAACGCTTGCTGCATGGTGTTGAGGCTCCTGAAAGTTTCTGTGGCTTCCAGGAGAGGCTGGCTTGGGTAGGGAAAGAAAAATGTGTTGATTATTATAAGCTAGACAGGCCTATGGTTTAACCCAGCACAGCTGTTTCTGGGCATATACTCAGGTTCTTACACAGGACTGAAACAAACAGAAGTCGTGTTTAAGTGCTGGTGTAAGTACTCTCGTGTGCGATGTGATCAAAATTTATTCCTTCATCTAAAAAATCCAACCCCCCGTCTTTATTAATCTATAAATCACAATATAATAAACACTTGCTTTGTATTGTGTTTATTACAAACTGTGTTTATTGACACCAGATAATTGTGATAATAGAATGACCTTATTTCAGGAGAGACTACTTATTTTTTTTGTATAATATCTAGTCATTAAAATCTATGCATTTGGTCATGGGACCAAATGCTAGCAGTATTTTATGTTGGCTGTTAGGATATAATTTCACACACTTACTAACCTTTGTCCACTTTTCAACGAATATTTAACAGCAGGTGTTGCAATCTGTTCGTTTGTAACAGGTAGTCCTATTTACTAAAGAAAGTAACAAGTCACAGCTATCAGAATATCTGAATGAAATATATTTTGCTTATATCATTGCTGCTTCTGTATGCAAGTTGTCTTGTAATTCAAAGCCCTATCACTGTTAGCAGATTGTGAACTTGTTAGTGTGGCTGTACTTTAAAAACGTTTTCATGTGACAAGATTTTACAAAGGACTATGTACCAAACACTTACGTGAGGAAAACCTGATTACAGGCTTTTTGTCATCCCTTCCAGATGAAAACGTGACTTCACAGTCCATTAGCTATTGTTCCCTAACTCTTCTAGGATCTCTTCATGTTTAGTGATCTGAACTGCTGAACTCTGTCTCGCCAAACAGCTATTGTTGTGATGTCTTTTTCCTACAAGGTTTTCTGAAAGTTTCTTTTCAATACTTTTTTTTTTTTTTTTGGCTCTGCATGGCCTTTCATTTAAAACCTTTTGACAAACTGCACCTTTGTTTATGATCCACTTTGTTATAAATAATTTTGTGAGGACATTATTTAATCCGGGGAACAATTTCCAGTGTATTTGTAGGATAAAGCCAGAAACAAAAGGGAGTCCAAAATTCTGCGCAAATCAAGAAATGCTGTACTTGGAACTGACATTCAACTCATGCCTACTTTTGAGGCATATAGATGTGAGAGTTAGCTTTATTGTTTCCTGATGTGCCTGGAATCTCACCTCTTCTTGGGCCTGTACTTCAGCCTTGACAGGAAGGGGTTTCTTGATACTACCTTTGTACCTGATCAAGAGAAACACCTTTCTCTTGAATCTTCTGTGATTTCCACCAGTTGGCATTTTTATGCTATAGCATAGGACCATGCTCAAAAAAATGTTGTGGTGTCTGCTTTATTTAAAAACATCTCTGGAGAGAGAAGCATTAATATCGTCTCTCTGTATAATATAGAGCACAAGCTTAAGAGGGCAGCGTTAAAGGATTTTCTTGGGATGGTGGTTTTGTTTTTGTTTTTTTTTTTTCATACTAAGTGGAACTGAAATATCTTTCATACCTGTCTATAACCATCAGAATATTGTCTGTTTTTTTGTTAGTGCACCCTTCAACTTCTTTTGAAACTCTTTTGATAGGAATAGTTCATTCAGAAGAGAATTGTTGATAACTTAGTGTTAAAACTACTCGTCTGATGGATGGAGACATGGAATCTTGCCTGCTCCAAAGACAGGTTTCTTCCTTGGTCATTGCCATGAGCCCTTGGACTGCAGTGTCTTGCTGATTGTGAGAAGGGAACTTTGATGTTTTCAAGAAGTGTGACTTCTCACATTCCTAAAACCTTTTGTTTTTAGGGGGAGAGCTTTAGGCTATGTCCCCTTGAAGGCTGGATTCCTCTCTGCAGCCTTCAGTGCAAAAGAAGATTTTGAGTTGCTTAGTTCTTGTTCGCCAGGAACCTGGCCACGGTCTGTTGGCTATGTGATTTTTATGTTGAGTAAGTTGAATTTAGATTGCTTTATGTTTAGCTTACTAGCTGGTTTGGGTTTCTCTATTGTGTTTTATTTGTTTGAAGTGCTAAGCTCTTAAGTTTGTCGCCTGACTTTTCCTCTTTCCCCAAGCAGAATTAGGACATCTGAGTGAACTGTTGGAGTATCTTTTTGTCCTAGCTCTAAATCTCTACTTCACTAATCTGGAGTCTGAGCAAATCAACCGAAGGGAGGTCCTGTCTCGCTCATAAAGCAATTGTTTTTGACTGCTTAACCCTGCATCTTAACAATTTTATTACCATATTTAATCAAAGTTTAGGGAAACAAGGTGTTATATATCTGATAATCCAACTTTGCAATACTCTCGGCAACTATTTTATGTGACTAGTCTGGCTTTTTGGGTTGGCATGACTCAATTATTCAGAAAATTTGGTGGAGTGAAACTATTGACAATTGAAAGGGATAAAAGTACTTGAAAATGTTATTCTAGAGTATTGTGTAGATTAAATGAGCTCCCACAAGGAGATTTAAGTGCTGTAGGACCTGATGTTAAAACATAGTAAGTGGACTGTGATGGAAACTTGCCAACTAAAACAAGAATAAAGAAAAAGGAGAGAAAGGATATGGCTTTAAACCACTGAAAAATCTTCAATTCTTCTTGATGTGTCTCAGAATTCATTGCAAGTTTATGGGATTTTTACATTTATTTTTTTAACAAAATGAGATTTAACATATGGTGACTACTTGAATTATAATTGGTAGTCCTTCAAAATAGCAATGATGATCCTAATAAATCTTATAATTTTGTTCAAGCCTGCTGTTATTATAAAACATTATAAGAGCTTATTTTGTTGGCTATATTTAAGGCTGAAAAAAAAATCATCTTTGTTCCTCCTTTTAGGGGCACAAGAAGTTCTCATTGATCCAGGTACATTATTTTCATGCATGTTTCCAAAGTCTTTTCCTTTATTACTTGCATATGTTTTGCATTTGTATAGATAGTTACTGCCACTTGCCAAAACTAGTACCGATTCCTGGTGCTTCAGTTTTTGGCTACAAATCTTGAGGGAGCAAAGAGACTGAAGGGTAACTGGCACAAAATAAATGATGTAGTTCCATGATTGTGTCCCTGTGAATTCTGATCCAGATTGTTTCTTCTCATGAGTAGTGAGGATTTTAAATTTTTTTTTTAACTGACAAATCTGAATGGTTACATGTAGTCTTGTAGCATCATAGTACTCTTTCAATCATCACTAACAAAGATTTTGCACTTAATTTCCATAAAACCCCCTAAGATGTTAATCTATAGATGCGCTTGGTATGATTCTTTAAGGTTGACAAACATATAAAAAAAGTTGCTTTAGCATTTGAGCATGTAAATTAACGTATTTCTGAATATATATAGAGGAGAAGAATGTATCTTTCACAGTAGTTTTTAACTGTCTATTGAGAGTTAAGTCCAGCTCCGAAACACAATGACTTCTTTGCCTTCTTAGTAGGGAAACCTCTTGGAGCAATAAATGACTGTATAAATTTAGGCATGTAATCCTACAGATTAAAAGTAACGTGTAAAAAGGTATAGAGCCTTGCCAAACCTTTGATATATGTTTTCAATTTTATTGTTAATTCTGCAATAAAATTAAATTCTAGAAATGAAATTTTCATGTTCTTTGTAATACCCCAAATTTCCTTGGCTTCTATTTCTGATTCTTATCCCTGATGTATGTGAAGACTCTTTCTGTCTTGCGCCTTCTTTCTTATATAAGAAAAGCAATTTCTTATTGTTTTGTCTGAGCCTCAGGTAATTTTTCTTTTAATGTGGAAGGCTCAGATTTGGTGGCCTTTGTTACAATGTAACACTTGGCTTTCTGTGATTAGAGATAGGCAAGAGGAGTATTTGCTTTAAGTGATTTGAGGTCACTGTTATAATAATTAAGTTATAAGATAATTGCCCATTTTTTTCGTAGGTGTGCTTCAGAAATACGATTTTTAAGTAGAACAAGGAGTAATTCAAAGATTAAAATTACATATTCAGATGTGGTCATAATCTAATCTAAGCAATCTAATATTTTAGTCAGTCTAAATACTCAGATCAGTGTAAAATATGAATAAAATAAATATGAATTTGTTTTTTACTAAGTGAAAGATTATTTCCTGTTTGCTGGTTTATGATTGAATCAATTTTTCATTTGCACTCTTTAAAATAGCATAGTAAAACCAGAACTAGTATTTTCTAGGTAGTCATAATTTCTTTCTAGGTAGGGCAAGTATTATTTGTGTATGCTTTGGTCAAGCCTACAGCATATCCTAGTTTTCTTCTTAGATATTTAGTATTTGCTACAAGTCCTTCTGCTCATTTCTTACCCCGTTCTGTTTTAGGTGCGCTGACTTCAAATGGTATAAATGCAGATACCAGCGCTGAGATAGGACGTGCCAAGAATTGCCTTAGTCCTGAAGACATCATAGATAAATACAAAGAAGCCATTTCTTACTACGGCAAGGTAATCCTCCTTATTTTTAAGAAACTTCACTGAAATTCTTGTGAATACTGAACTGCTGTGGTTTTGGTTTCAGAGGGTCTTCTAAAGCATGCGCAATAAAGTTTGTAAAACATAGGATAATGGGAGAAATAGGAGTAATTTATGCTGCTGAACAAAATGCTTAGTTTAGAGTCTGGGAATCTCAGATCTTCGGTCAAAGACAACACTTAAAATAACAATGGACTGAGTAAACGATGTATTATGCCTGCTAGTAGTACCTGGAGGTTTTGGATTAATTGTCTTACATTTTTAAAGCACTCTAAGCAGAAGAGTTAGATATTGAAGGTTTGTTATTATATATAATTATTATATATATAATTATATATGTATAATTATTATATTACTATTACATGTATTTATGGTCCTGTCATGGTTTAGGCCAAATCCACCACTGGGGACCCGAGGGACCCCAGACGGGACCGACAGATGCTCCCCTCTACCCCTCTACAAAGAGAGAGGCAGAGGAGGAAAAAGAGACTTATGAGTTTAGAAGAAACTAAACTACTTTAATGAAATATTAATAATAAAATAAAAGGAAATAATGAAAAATATATACAAAACCGTATCAAGCTCCCGAGATGACAATCACGTCACCGGCTGGCACTGGGGCAGTCCCAGGCTGGACTCAGTGACGGACGGGAACTGGATTCCAGATCTGGATTCAGGATCGGGATCACAGGCAGATGAACAGAGTCCTCCTCAGACGTCGGCCATTGAAGGAAGAACCCGTGACCCTTTGATCCCTCAGCTTTTATACTGAGCATGAGGCAGATGGGATGGAATACCCTGTTGGTCAGTTTTGGGTCACCTGTCCTGTCCGCTCCTCCCTGCAGGTGGGACCCCACTATGCTTTTCCACTTCCGACCCTCTAACGTGGCAAATAACAAAGTTGGTTGGCCTTGGGGGTTATGGCAATAAGTGTAAGCAGGAGCCTCTCTGCATACCATGCCTGGGCATCAGCTGTAAACGATTGGTCTTATCACTCTGAGACAGTGAACACTGTCTGCACGATATGCAGTTAATTTCAGTAGTTAGAAGAGGCCCAGCTAAGAAGCGAAGTTACTGAACAAAATTGGTTCTGTTTTACCTCAAACCAGGACAGGTCCTTAATAGGTACATCATCAACTCCAGTGATGCTTTTATGCATTGTGTAAGCTGAATGCTTATTTGTTGTGCCTGATGGAATGATCTCTGGGGAATTCAGGAGTTAATAAAGAGGTTGCTGATGACAGATAAAATTTTACAGGATTGTTCAAGGAGGTTAGTATTTAGAGCATGCAGAGAGGTAGGGGGTCATGCAGGAAATGTGAAGGACAAACATTCTTAAAAGAGGATTAGGAAAAATTATACAGTTTTCAGCTCCATTGGAGTTTTATTTTTTTTAGATTTTATGCAAATGCTCAGACCATAAGATGGTAAGGTGACTTAATGTTCACATTCATAATATGAAGAGAAAAAAAATTTCATACTGTGACAACAGTGGCTCAGTATCCACATCAACATTAAAGATAAGTTTAATTGTATTGCAGTGTAGCTAGTTAAGTTTTAATGGCTTTTTAATTTCAGGTATCTCTTGTTTGATATTGAAAGTATCTTTAGACTAAACTGTGTAAATATGATGTAGCATTTCCACGTCTGTTGAAGGGAGGCTCTCCAAATGAAACAAGATAAGTTGTGTGCATGAGTTAATTTATGATCAGGAGTAATGAAAGGTGATAGTTTTGGGAATAGTTTCAGCTAAGTTTGAATCCATCAATATAAAAATAATTCTCAAATATTCATTCAGCTTTTTATGTTAACTTATGCTTAAGTTGCTCATCTAGAAAGAGTAAGATTTCTTTAGAAGTATAAAATTATTCGACTTTGTTGGACTTAGGGCAGGATATTTATATTTTGATTATAATAGTATGCATTGTGCTCTCATCAAGTAGTAACTGTGCTTCACTGCAGCTTCACTTGCGAATAACAGAGAGCTTTGTCTTGGGACTTACCTGTAACTGTTCAGGACAAGCATTGTTAGCTTTAGTCTGTTTAAGACGTACAGATAGAATAACTCCTAGCTCTAACGCTGAGGAAGCTGTACTTTCTACATTTTTTTTTTTTTTTTTGTTATCATTGAGGTTAAGAAACCTTTGTAGCATCTTGTAAAATGGATTCAATCTCCAATGATTTGGTTTTGCTGATATAAATGCACAAGAGAGGAATATGTAACTGCTTTGGTGGAGTAGCTCTTGCGTTTCGTTCTGAGCTTTATTTCCCCTGTTATATTTCAAACATGATAAATACCTGAACAGAGTTTAACTTCAACAGGAGATAGGCTGACTCAAATAACCAAAACCACTATTGTTTGAGGAAATAACTTGATCAGATTGATTGTCTAGAAAATTGCTTGTTTGTTGTCTGAGCTCAAACAGATCAATGCAAATCTACATTGTCTCGTCTCCTGCCTTTCTTAAACAAGCTAAATAACTGAAACAGTCATTTATAGAAAATGTTTTGTAAGTAGATACTAGAGAAACTCAGAATGGTTTGTAATTCAGTTGTCATCAGTGGTACTGTTTTAACTAAAGAGAAAATCGATGCAATAAAACTAACGTTCTGTTGCTACAGCTTCCTGTGCTATATAGCGTATTTTGTAATAAGTAGAAAATGCAAAATTAATTCTCTGTTTATTGTGATAGAACAGTTTAAGGTGGTGATGAATTACTTTAAAACTGACCTTTTTGCTTACATACCTATTACACTGCGAAGGTAGAATTTATTTCTTTGTTGCAGACATACCACCCACACCCACCACATATATATAAGGTTATGCAAAATGATACTAATATTGCCAACTTTCCTCCTCATCTCAACTCTCAGACTGAAGCTGTGCTGTGTCTCAAAATAGGAAAAGTGAGTGAAGAGGCTGAAAACGGGTTTTGCCTAATAACATTTTAGATGACACCTTAATTTTCACTTGGGCATATGTTGATAATTTAACAGTATAGTCACTAGCATTAAGGAATTGCTGGGTTTGGAAGATGTGACAACTGATTTATGTGTTGAGCGGAAATACTCATAAAATCTAACAGGTGCAATGCTTCAATATTATTTTAATTTTCTCCCTCTTCAAGTACAAGAATGCTGGTGTGATTGAACTGGAAGCCTGTGTGAAGGCAGTGAGAGTTCTTGCAATACAGAAAAGAAGCATGGAAGCCTCTGAGTTTCTTCAGAATGCAGTTTATATCAACCTTCGTCAGGTCAGTGCAAAAAGTCTGGTTATTTTTCTCTTCTTGTTTCAGAGATTATACTGAAGTGTGAAAATTACTTAGATTCAGGAGACTCCAGTTTATTTTCTTGTATTACTACCTTCCTTCTCAGTAGGACTTGGCTTCTGAGGATTTTCACATCTGTGAGTCTGGTTTAAAAGGTGTTCAGAGTTTATCTAAAAACATGAGGACTTAGTTTGAGATTAAAGACTCCATTGGTTATTCACCCTTGTGAAGAAAAAAAATAATCCCATTGTTGTTCTATTGTGATGTTGTAGTAGGGAAGAACAGCTCCTTGGGACAGATCTGCAACAGATTTTTTTTCTTTTCTTGATTGTATCTCGTTCAGTGAAACTGTGAGCAAATGGGGAATGGTCTGTTGCAAATGGAGCTTAAGAGTCTGACTAACTATGTTAATCAGTTGAATTTTTGTTGTGTAGTGGAAAGTCTTGGTTAGGCCAAATCAGAAAGGAATTCAGAGGAGAAAATCAGTATTTGGAACTGTGAGAAAAGTGCTCCGTGCCACCACAGAACAAGACTAACATTTTATCAGTGTCTCAATCTTGGTGTCACTGGTTAGAGAGACTGCTGTGGTTGAAAGAATTCATAAAAAGCTGTTAGGTTTCTTACCGTTTTTCCTTTTTTGCTCATTACATCTTAATAAGACTGCAGTTTAACTCCACACCATTAAGCCCAGATGGTGACAGTAAATTTATGAGGGAGGTTGAATACTTCTTGCATTTGTGGAGAATACTTTCTGTGGAGTCAATTTTCTAACTCAACATAAACGAGAAATTAATTAATTGATAAGCTATCATAAAAATCATCAATGTTCTTGCAGAGTACCTTAATTGCTGTAATCCTTGCAGTGCTAAGGGTCTTCTCTTTAATTCTGTAGTCAGTCTTATGCTGGCAGCTCTGTAGCCTTTCTTGTAAGCTGCTGTGACAGTATTTTTCCCTTGTTGTTCTTGTGCTGTTATTCTCATGGCCTGCAAACTCCAATATTGTTGTTATGTTGTTTTTCTTGTGGAAGTAATCACTGTCATTGTGAGAATCACCTGTTCTCCTCCCTGACACCACTGTTGTTGCAACTTTCACTTTATATTAGAGGAAAACAATATGACTTAGTGAATGGCAAAGTATGTAATTTGTTTAAATAGCTGATAAGTATTACTTAACAACACACAAGCACAAAGCTTGGCAGCTCGTCAGCATGCAACAGGTGTCCCGATCAAAGCTTGCCCCAGACAGCTCTACTAGTGTCCCAAATAGAAACAACTAAGAGTTCAAGTTGGTCCCGATGAAATGCATCTAGTGAAAAAGTGTGGTGAGAAGGCATCATTGTTTTTGTCACCTGCTGTGTTGGAAAGAACCAGAGAAGGATGTTCGGGAGGCCCCACTGCTTTTCTTCCTAGCTGGCTGGTCTCTTTCTCTCTGCTTTGTTTTTCCCGTAAAGGAACTTTGAACTTGATGTATGCCATCAGCTATGGACCCCGCAAATAAATCTTTGTGCATGTAAAGCACATGCCTCCGTGTGCATTATTATGCTATATAAAATATACTCTATAAATGCTAGATCTCCCACTGTCTGGAAAACCTTGACATAAAAATCAGGTATATTATGTATTTTTGTTGTAGCTCAGTCAGAATTTAGGGAGTTAATGCAGATATCGTCTAGCAACCTTCAGCAAAGTGTTTGGCACTGCTTCGCACAGCCTTCTCCTAACAAGCTGGCAAGATGCAGACTGGATGGGTGGTCTGCAAGATGGGTAGGAAATTGGCTAATGGGCTGCACTCAGAGGGTGGTGATCAAATATTTTTACTCAGGCTGGCAGCCTGTCACAGCTGTGGTCCCCCAGGGATTGATACTGGGCCCCACGCTGTTCAGCTTCTTCAAAAATTATCTGGATGATGGGATTGATGATGACACCAAACTGGGTGGTCAGGTGGACACATTCGAAGGGAGAGATGTTTCGTGGGAAGGCCTGGACAGGCCTTCCACTGGGTGGAAGAGTAGGCTAGGAAGAACTGGATGAGGTTTAACAAAGACTAGTGCAAGGTTCTGCACCTGGGATGACCTAACCAAAGAGCCCAGTACAGGCCAGGATCTCTGTGTGGCTGGGGAGAAACCTTGCTGGGAGGGACCTGGGGGTCCTGATGGACAACCAGCTGAAGAGGAATCAGCAGTGCGTCACTGCAGCAACAAAGGCAAATAGGATCCTGGGCTGCATCTTGCAGGGGCATTGCTAGCAGAGACACAGATGTGATCATCCCACTCTTCTCAGCCCTTGTCAGGCCACATCTGGAGTACTGTGTCCAGTTCTGGTCTCCACAGTTCAAGAAAGATGTGGCCAGACGGGAGAGGGTCCAAAGGAGGGCCACAAAGATGATCAAAGCAGGGCTGGAGAACCTGTTCAATGAGGAAGGACTGACTTTTTCTCCCTGGAGAAGAGAAGGCTCAGGGGGGGATCTCTTCACAGTATTCTAGTACTTAAAGGGTGGCTACAAAGAGGACAGAGGCTCTCTTCTCTCTCAAGGAGACATATGGATAAGCCAAGGCGTACCAGGGTACAAGTTGCACCAGGAGACGTTTCACTGCAGTATAAGAAAAATTTCTTTACAGTAAGAACAATCATTCACTGGAACAACCTCCGCAGGGCTGTGGTGGAGTCTGCATTGCTGGAGGTTTTCAAGGTGCTGCTGGACAGGGTGTTAACTGGATGAACTCTCGGGAGGAGTCATCCTGTGACAGGTTAGAGAAACAAACGAATGGATGGTGCTTTTCTCTTGCAGGTAGATCGAACAACCCATATTCGGCAGCAGAAAAAAACCCATACAGAATAAAGTGTATGCCTCTGATAAACAGGAAAACTAGCTTCTTTCCATATATTCGATCTCCTACCCGGTCTGGTAACATTATGTAATTGGTGTTTTCTGGTTATAGGAGAGCTGCAGGGTAATAAGACTTATCTTTGCATCAAGTTATGAGGAATAAATTGTAACATGTAATTACAAAGAAAGTGAGATTATAGAATTTTAATATGGTAAGGAATAATTAAAAAAAAAAATAAAAAGCTACCCTTTTGAAAGCCTGTCTTAAAACAAGCCGGTGAAAAAACTGGGTCAGTTGCTTGGCTAGTGAACTGCAGCCTTTACAGGTGCGGTTGCCAGCTTGGTTTGTTATAACAGTTAAATGAAAATTAACTAAATCAAAAAGATGCTGTGCTTCAGGCATTGGCTATTTTGCAGCCACTTGATAGGCCTTAAAGCCTTTATAAATCTGTAAGGTCAGGAAAGATGTTTGTGAATGCTGCACTAATGGCCTGCAGAATGACTGCTGCACTCTTCCCAGAATTAATTACTTGGAGTATCTGCGTGGGGGTTGGTTTGTTTGTTGGTTTGTGTGGGTTTGTTTTTTGTTTTTGTTTTTAAATCCCTGAGTGGTAACACATAGCTATTTGTGCTGAGGGAAAACACAATTTTTCTATCTTTGTGGTGATGAAAAAACAGTTTCCCGCAACTGCTGAAAATACTTGAGTAACTTGGTGGACAATCATTAAGCAACAAGTTAGGTAGCAGTGTTAAAAACTTACTCAGATATGATAGAATTAAAACTTTCTGAGTATCTGTTGCCTTTCTGATAGTTGTTCCAATTATTAGTGAGCACTAATGTCTACCTAAATAGCATGACCCTGTCTTTTCTCATCTTAAAAACTTAGTTTCCGTAGATGTGTGAGCATTGACGGTATTATGTATTTGAGGAATAGCTTTTGATAGTGGTTTTTTTAAGCTTTTCTAACTTTTGTATGTGATCATGTGCTCAAGCACATTTCAACTCTGCTGCCATTCTTTTATTGTGCTAACTCTTTAAAAATTTTATAGATCGGAAAAAAAAAAAAGAGAAGAAAAAAAATAAAAGGTGGAGCAGTTTTTTTTTTCTTGTAGAGTGCATAACCTTAATCTGACACCTCATGTTCTTTCTGAATGATAGCTTTGGGGGATTCTGATAAACTGGTTTAAAATTGTTCTGTATTTTCTTTTTGTGCCTCATGTTCTTTCCAGCTGCACTGATTCATGAGAGTTTTCAGCTTGGTGCAATTACCTTTTTAAAACTCCTGTTACAGGGATTGGTCTTTTGTATGGATAGGCAGTATTTTTGCATTGGGCAATTGCATCGTCTTGTGTTGTCAGTTCTGAGGGAAACAGAAACTTCAGCTTCAAAAATTGTCTGAAACTTTCTAAAATGATTTGCTGGTCTGTCTATCTGTGTCTCTTCATGTTCTGAAGTACTAAGATTTAAACTATCAGATAAGGTTGTGGTGCTTTCTGAAAACTCTGGGCTTCTTTGAGGTCTCTGATATCCCTATGTACAAAATTAGAAGTTAGTTTTGAAAGCAGATCATTTTTTGTAATTATATTAAGAATTAAGTGACTAATAGATATTTTGAAGCTTCATTTGTAAGACCTAATTATTTCTGTAAAAGTGTGGCTAGCATCTTCTTTAGACTTTCCAAGGCTTTAAGTATCTGAAGTTAAACGCACAGAATCCACTGACTGATAACTTTCAGTTTTGAAGAATGAGTTGCAGAAACGCACTAAAGGGCAGAAACAGCTATTTTTGTATGAAGTTTGTCATTTTAAACGCCTTTGCAAAACGTGTTAGCAGCTTCAGCGTAATTAAAAATATTTTATATTGCTTATGATTGTGCCTGCCAGACATTGTGCACTAGGTGTCAGCATTGGTCCGCCTTCCGAACTCAATAGCTCTTGTTACTGGGATGTAGAGTTGGTGGGTTCCAGAGTTTCTGCGGCACTTTGTTCTTGGCTGGATGATTTCAAAGCAAGATTGTCATTCAAAGCAGAGGGGAAAAAATGGTTACTTGGGACTTGTGCCAATATATTGATAAGTTAAAGAAGCACATGTTGATAGTTACTCATCAAGTTTGTTTCAGTTTGAAGCCTAATGGGGCTTAACTTTTCACAAAATTCTTCCTCACTAGTTGGCAGTCTGCGTATGTATAGTGCCATGGAATGAAGATGTTGTGGTTTACGAGATCAGAGACATATGGAAATTGAGACAGTAGTTTCTTTGCTTTCATAGCCTGAGATTTCAAGATTAATAATTAGATTTAATCTTAAATGGATGAAAATATTTAACTAGGTAAATCAATAGATTTTGGAAGTGGTATATTTTTGCATTCTTATTATGCATGTGAATATCATGTTAAATATCTTCCATAAACTGTGGAGCTGTTTTGCTGTTATTGACTGTTTTGACTATTTACTTGGTAGTACTACTGACAAATAAAGTTGCTAAAGAACTCTATCTTTGGTGCTTTTCTGAGCTGTTGAACTTGAAGCAAGCTTAAGTTTTCCTGGCAGTAGAAGCTGTCATGACTATGCAAAATCACTGGCCTTCTCTAGTGTTGGAAATATGTCTACTACATTGTTTTTTTTTTTTTTAAACTCAGATATATGCTTTAAAATTTTGATTAAAACTAATCCTTTTGTCTTTTCCCTTTAAATTACAGCTTTCAGAAGAAGAAAAAATCCAGCGTTACAGCATTCTTTCTGAGCTGTATGAACGTATTGGTTTTCACCGAAAGTCTGCTTTTTTCAAGCGTATCGCAGCAATGCAATGCGCTGCCCCCAGCATCCCAGAACCCGGGTGGAGGGCCTGCTACAAATTGCTTTTGGAAACTCTCCCGGGCTATAGCTTATCATTGGATCCTAAAGATTTCAGCAAAGGTAAGTGTCTCTGGGAAAGCATGGATTAGCATAGTAGGTCACCCAACTGGCTTTCTGTGACTAATTTCCTAGAGATATTTCAAATTAAACCGAAATAATTTACCTATCTGAAACTAATTGTGACACATAGAGCAGTTCTTTAACGCTGTACCTTCACTTTTTCTTTGTGTTGCTTTCAATAATTTCAAATTTCTGTGAGCCACTGCTGAATGCGTTGCTGTGTTTCTGTTTGCAGCAAATAATTATGTTTTATTTATGAGAGCTTCATTTCTACTTTTTTTCAAAAATGTCTTTGATTATACACTTCTCAGTACAAGAAAGTTCATATTTTATTTTTGAGTATTTTTTCAATTAAAGTGCCTTCAACTTCTGTATCAGAAATTGTATTTCTTTTGGTATTTGTTGCTGTTTAATCTTATAATGAAAGAATGAAAGATTCTTTTACATAGTTTTGTATGCAGACGCACATACATACATATAATGTAATTATATCTGTATATGTAGGGTTGAATAGGTCACATTTTCCCACAAATTAGATGAGACTGATGTAATCTGTAAGACTAGCATTTGGTTAAGACATTTCAACAGTTTTTAGATGCCATATATTGTTTGAATTACTATTTTATTGCATCTATTAAAAAGCAAAGGAAAAACTGTCCATAAGAACACATGCTAATTCTTGTAGCTGTTAAATACTGTGTTCACTTTCTACAAGTTACGTGCTGTTTGCTGCCCTTCTTTTGGTAAGCTATGTTTCAACAATTTTATCAATGTTATCTAAAGCTGTATATAAAGTAATAATTTAAAAAGTTGTCTTGATTTTAATATACCGTACTGCATTTTTCCTGTAAAGGAAGAGGCAGCTAATACACTGCTTAGGAACTCCTTTTGAGTAAACCTTTCTATGTTGCCCCATGTTGTTGTATAGTAGCATTTTTGGGGACCATTCACTAAATAGTGTAGCTGCAGGAGAGGAGCAGCAAGCAATGGACTGAGCAGGTGTTGGTGGAAAGGAGGTGGGGTTCACCAGTATGAAAACTCTGAACTCGTTTAAATATGAAGGAACAGCAGCCACAATATTATTCTCCCTTTACTGAGAGCACATTGGCTATTGTTGGGATTCCAGTTCAATGCTGTCTTGTAAGTTCAGTGGTAAGTTTAGTTGTTTCTGTATATGCTTGGTCATTTAGCCACTGAAATAATGGAGCTATCGAGTCAATTCAGTCAAGGGACAATATGGAAAAACTCATCTGACTACCCACTAGGTGGTATTTTCCAAGCTCTCTTAGCTCCACTGATGAAACAGGCATTTAGACAACCCACTGTATGTGTGGATGGTTAGGTTGTTGTTTTTTGTTTGTTTGTTTGTTTGTTTTTTTAAAAAAACTGTTGTGATTTTAGCAGTCACTGAGGAGGAGGCGGGAAATGCCAAGTGGATTAGCCAGAAAGATACAAAGAGTCTAGGAAGAGGGAATGTGCTGGAAAAAAATAGACTGTGACCTATGATGGAAAAGGAGAAGACTAAAATGGGACTTGTGTTGGGAGAAGAGGTTGTAGAAGTTCTGCAAGAAGTGACGATTAAAAAAACCAGAAGTTACGATTGGTGTTTATCTTTCATTTTTTACCGTACTGTTATGTTGCACTCAAGTGCTTTGTTAGATTTTACCCCTAAAATGGCTGTTTCAGAGACATATGGAAAGATCACTGCAAACTGTAAGAAGTACTTGATAAGAACGACATTTCACACATGAAAAATAATGACTCTTGCGTGCAAAATATAAACTTTCAAGATTTGATTGCAGTAAATATTTCTAGGAAAGTTTGCCAAATGCTGAAGGGTAATATTAGATGGAAGGCTGTTTAGAAGTTGATGAAGTATTGCACGTTTTGGAATATCTGTTATTTAATAATGATTGCTCTTGCTTACTACTAAAACCAGGTTAAGCTTAGTGAAGAGTAGTGCATATTATATCTTTGAAATATTTTTACCATAAATACTTTGCAAATATAAAATAATTTATAGTCTGAAACTTAGTTTTTAAAGACTGAAAATCAGGAAATATGCCGTATGTCCTGTAGTCTTATTGCTTTTTACTGACTTTCAATGGCCGGAAAAGCATGTGGAGAAAATTTCTTTTGCTTGACCTTTAAAGAGAGTTAAGAAGTACTTGATTTGGATAAAAATGAAGTTTATGTATGGAATCTCATGTGAATTTCTCTTTCAGAGAATTTAAAAAATATAAAACTTTAAAGGTTTTGTGTATCATTTTGTTTTTACTTCATGGGAAGTGTTAGCTTCATTTTCTGAATTCTCATGATAAATTTATTAGTCGACAGACAAGCATATAAAACAAAAATTGCTTTTACATTTAAATATTCAAACAAACTAAAGGATCCTAATTTTTCTTTTGAGTACAAGATTTGGATTTTGTAATTATTGGTTCCATAATGTAATTTTTATAAGTGTCATTAAAATACTGCTTTGTATATGAAGAAAGCCAAAACCAAGTGGTTTGTGATGACTTCTAGCTTTAAAAAGTACTAAATGACTACTTACTTTATAGGAACTCATAGAGGATGGGCTGCAGTACAGATGCGGTTGCTTCACGAACTAGTATATGCTTCCAGAAGAATGGGCAATCCTGCTCTGTGTGTCAGGCATCTGTCGTTCCTTCTCCAGACCATGCTGGATTTTCTTTCTGATCAAGGTATGATTTTTAAAAGCAGGAGATATTCACACTTTCTTCTGTCCTACAGTCAAATAATGTGACTGTTTTGAAATATACTTAGAGAAGTAATGGAGAGTACAGAAGTTAGGGAATTCCGTGTATGCACGAGGTAGCTCACTGATGGTAATCAATTATACATCAGTGTTATTAGTTTTAAATGTAAGTGTTCTGACCTTGATGTGTGGTATCTAAAATAAAACGTCCTTTAATGGTTTCCATCTCTAGATTGACTGCCTCAAGCCTAATGCTCTATTTCCTCTGTAAATATTAAGAGTATCACAGAATCACAGAATTTTCAGAGTTGGAAGGGACCTCTAGAGATCATCTAGTATGATCAGAGGGCTTAATTTGCAAGTGGATTAAAAAAAGAATTATTATTACAAGTGCTATTAATGAAGAGATTGAGAGGAGTTGAGGTTGAAACGTTAATTCAGAAAAGAAGAGTGTACGGTAGTTCAGACTGTATGTACCATGAGTTTCCTGATGAAATCTGTTTTTCTGATAAAACATTTGTAGTGTGCATAAAGAATTCATCTAAGGGAGTAGGCATGATCCTTGTCACTGTATTTGAGAAAATGAACTTGTAGTTCCAGCATGTTCAGCTTCTGATTTTAACAGTGTTTAACTAGGACAGTTTCTGTAAGTTTCTGTGGTTTCTTTCAAAAAAAAAAAAAGTTTTAATTCAGCAATAAATTCAGTGGGATTTATTAAATTTGTCAATGGAATGAATATCTGTGGACGATTTACAGAAATGGTAATGATGTGCATGAGGACCCTTTTGCGGGGGAGGGCCGTGCAGCATTTACAAAATCACCTGGAAAGGCAAAAAGTGGCACCTGTCCTGTTTGTATTATGTTTCTTAAGAAAAATATTTCAAACAGTTTTTTTATCACCTAGATTAATGAGATTGAACTGCAACTGTGAAAGGTTTTAAAAGAATGTTTTTGATTCACAGTAACCTAGGCAAAAAATGCATTTGTTTTTTCCAGTTATCCCTTGTTTACGATAAGAGGATGGGAGTAAAATGGTGTAGCTTTTTTTTCTTTTCTCTTTTCTCCTTTAGTTAGGGCCATAAGTCTCTCCTTCGTGACTCCTGCAGCAAAGAACTTTTCTGGTGATCTTTAGGTCTTTGCCTGCCAGTAAATTCCCTCTGTTTAGTGGCTCAAATCAGTACTGGAGGAAGGAGAGGAACTGACAGGAACTGATAAACTGTATTAAAATATCTTTCTGTCTGTAGACCTTATTTGCTGTCAAAAGGTCCTTGGATTTTCCAGGGCTTTCAATGAAGCTTCATTGATTTATGTGTAGAAAGTTTGGCTGAAGACAAGGTTTTATGCTCTTGTACTCTGCATGTCCACATATGATATTGCTCATCCCTAATCCTAAAAAGGTTTGAAATCAAGCGAAACAACTTTTGTGTTTTTTGTCTTCCGACTTTACGTGTTGGAGTAAAGCTTCCAGTTTCATAAGACCTATGATAACTGTGATGTTTAGTGTCTTTGAAAAATCAAACTAAATGTTCTCCAGTGTGTTTGAAAAGTAGCTGAATCTTTTTCTCACCTCCTGAAGACATCCAAAATAGAACTTGCTGTTGTGTTTGAAGTCTTTTATTGATAGCATGTTGCTCAGACATGGTTAATGGTGTTCCAAACTAGCTCGAGTGTGGATGACAGTGCCAGAAATGTATTTCTGGCTTGTAATTTTTATGTAATTCTTCTGAGATTGATATCGTGTGATGTTGTGCAAGAGTCCCATTTAGCATACAAAATTACTTAAAATGTATAGTTCTTTTTAAAATATCAGAATACTAGGAAAAAATAAACTAACAACCCCCCGTCAGCCCTGGATTGTAGTAAAGGACAAAAGCAAGATTTGAATGCATAGGATTATGCTACTTACTATTTTAACTCTGTGAACTGTTTCCCTTATATTGTGAACCTTTAAAAAGTGGTGTAATTCGTATTCTTCTCTGATAATCACATGACTGAAACTTCCAGGTTTTCTTAACCAATTAGAGGTTTAATTAGGAAACGGAAGTAATACAGTAGCATTGGAGTTCAAGAATGCTAAGATTTTATTGTTTTCCCATGCTGCTTAGAAAGTTGCCAAGTTACCAGGTGGAGGAAAACTCACTCTTTTTAAAACAAAGTTTTTACCTGAATTTGTTTTTTCTTAAATCAAATAAATGTCATATTTTTAAAGTTGTAATTGCTAATATATGTTAAATCCTACATTTGTATTTAAAATTCGGGTAGTTTGCAGATCATTTTTGAAAATAGAACAAACGGAAGTGAAAACTAAGCTGAAAGAAAGTTACCAGCTAAATATTTGGCACTGGAACTTTATCTTCTAACCCTTTTTGTCTCAGGATTAGCTTCCTCTAGACACAGAAAAGGAATATTCTCTTGTTCTAGTTTGTTAATCTAATTCCGTTCGTTTACTAGTTCAGTTGAAGTTGAGATACTGGGACTTCAGAAAACAGAAAAAAAATTGATTCCTCTTTCACTTCAAGCAGAAATTCAGAAGATGAGATTTAGTAGTTATAATGAAAGATCTATTAATTAGTCGTTCTTGCTTCTATTCACAGAACACAAATGCATAGTCAAAACTGGTTTATGTTTAAAACAAAATTTTTTTACATTTTAATTGAATGACACTTGATTATTTTAAAATACAACTTTTGTATATGTTTACTTGAATTACAATTTCCAACCTTGCAGCCTGGCAAATCTGAATAAAAAGTATCATCAAGTAAATGGGAGATGTCAGTCACTATTTTAACAACATGGAAGCTAAGAGTCTGATTTAAAATTAAGCTATTTAGTTACATTAATATGTAAAATGCAGTCATCCGCTTAGGAAAGAGAGGTACCAAATTCTGCATAAAAGCTCGCTAATCTCAGGCCATTATGTTTTAATGTTAACAAGCCCTTGAGAGTCACTCTTTCTTTAAATAAGAATTAAAATGTACAATTGCAAAGTTGCTTGGAATGAAATCTATCTCTTTTGCATATTGCCTCTTGAAACACCACACTGTGTGTACAACTCACACTGAATTTGATTTGGGTAAGGTCAGATACTTGGAAAAAAACCCAGTATTTTATTGTGGACCTTTGTTAACAATATCCATACTCCTTAAAAGGACTGTGATTTGTATTGTGTGCAAATGATTCTGAGTTAGCTCATCTATTAGGGCCTGTCTAAACACAGAGCTACTTGGAAACAGCTATTATCGAAAGTGACTGTCCACACAGAAACTACTTACAGAGAGCATGTCTGTCACCCCTGCAAGCTCACAGTCTTTCAGACGTTCAGCGGGTTTCCAGCTGTCCTGCCTGCTGTTTTGCTTTTGGTGGAAAAGACCTCAGTGCACTGAGGTGACCTTTTCTCACCATTTGTGTTATGGGATGAAACTAGGAATGCTTCATTCCCTTTTTTTGTGGGCGAGTTCAGTTCATTAAAGATCCTCGAAGTTTCACTTTTCAGTGCTTCTCAGTATACCTCTGCCATTAAGATCTTTCTGCCCTGTGATTGTTGTTGTGCTTTAGTTCTTTTAAGCCTTCTAGTGAGATGACAGGTTTCAATCCAAGATCCCTACTGCTCTGTCTGTTGTGTACTTAATTAACTGAACTACTAACTTTATGATGATTTTACCTTTCATTAAACATGCAGAAGTAATTTTTCAACTGTTAACCTGTGTTCTGGATGTCTTTATTTTGAGATGAGTGACAGGTGATGGAGAGAACAGAATTCTAGAAGTACTACTGAAATGTCCTAGGGTGCCTTCCTGTCATTCCTGTCCATGGTTGATTCTCAGATCATTGGACTACCACTGTTAGTTCCAGCTGCATCCTCTGTTACCAGACTTTAGGACAGAGATTGGTTCCCAAAGCAATTTTGCAGGGGTTTGAGCTTGTGGAGACTAAAATGAAGGTGCACATTGGCCTTTTGACACCAGTTCTACCTGGTGGACCTCAACAGTCAGCAGGCAAAGGTGACAAGACAAATAACAGTGTTCCGTATTTTTTCTTCTCTCCATCATGGTTATTGATTTTTGGATACAGCCCGCATGACTGTCTGAGCTCTCTTGTGACCCTTAAGGTACATCTCTAGCTAACTGGATTGTTGGCACAGGTGCTATTACAGCATTAGCACGGCCTTTGGTGTGTCAAAACATCTGTTCTGCTGCTCTTATCATTCCCTAGATTAACACCAATACTCTCTTTAGAAACAGAACTGCGTTGGCTAACAATCTGAAGAACAACTGTGTGGCCTCTCGTGTATGTCCATGTTTACCTTTCAAAACCAGAAAGACACAGAGTAGTGGATATCATGTAAGTCAGAGTCTTTCTGTGATGACCTCTGCCTTTAGTCTTTTCAGCAGCAGTAGTGACCAAAAATAAATAGGCTAAGTTCCACCGACATGACCACAAAATGTCTGGCAGCTTAGCAAATAAGATACACTTGTTGTTCCAGTTTTGCTGATCTGGTTGTCAGGGCTTCTTTGCTCACTGAATATAAGATTTTGAACAATTTTAGCTTATTTGTCTTCCTACTGATGTCATGAATATATTTGTTTTAGCCCTGGCCAACTGAAAATGGTACTCTGGGCTTCATTACAAATAGCCCTTCACTAGAGGCATGCCCTCCCCCGGTGGATACTAATCACCCTGGCCACAGTCACTGATTCTGCTGAAAGACATGAAATCTTTAGTGAAAGACTTGTTATGACACTTCTCTTCAACCACAGGACAGATGAGGTCCTGCCTGCGATGAAGGACTTAGCATTTCCTTGCTGTAGCTAGATATTTTATCTTCACAAGCAAACATTATCAACAGAGTTCATCAGCCTTCATTAGGAGGGATTTCTGTGTGTGGATTTTGATTTTCAGTATGCTGATTTTAAATATCTGCATCCAGGCATTACACAGGAAATACCACAGAGCGGCTGCAATCGTTACTTGGTCAGGAGTTGGTTTTATGGTTTATCTCAAATAGCGACTGCATGCCATGGCTGCACTTGGTCAGTGGGATGATAAAAACATAGCTCTACCTAGGAAAAAGGGTTTTGTTCCTTTCAATGGTCCTGAGTTGAATTTTCAGAAACATCCCTAGTTGTCTAAATGTCATTGATGTGATTCTGAGCTCCATGGTGGCAGGATTCTATCCCTACTGCAGGGTTGGCTGTTACTTGGCACTTCAAAATCATATGACATGTTGATCCATGCCATGCAAACCTTAGAGGTTTGTAAGTTTGGCTCCAGGCTGTTTGCTCATGACAACAATCTCTCACCTTCCAGAAGATACTGATTCTCCACCTGTGCTGAGATCACCCTCCCTGATGAAGAATTTCTGCCAGAATTTCTGCTGAATGCTATTTCAGTTCCCCTCATCCTCTAGATCAGTGATGGACTTGTCAGTGTTGGCTGGGCAGACCACTTTGATGCCTTGACAGCTTAGAGTTGGTGGTGGTTGGAGGACCAGGGATTGCATGCCAATAATCTGCGATCCCTTTCAGAACCTTTTCATCCTCCTTTCAAGACTGCTGTGCTCAGGTGATGGCTGACATAGCAACTGCCGGGGTGAGGTCTGTGCCTTTTGCAAAGAAGTGATGAGCTTGATCGAAGAAAAAAATCCTCAAACCTCGTTTATCTTTAGAAATTATGGTTAAGCCTGGACTGATCGTAATTTGATCATGTCAGATGTGGTGTCTGACAACTCAAAAATCTGCCTTTCTATCTTACAGCATGAAAGGGGAAACTATGCAGTATTTTACAGACATTTTTATTTATAGAACAGATTGCATATGCATTCACTTGGTGATACTTAAATTTCAAATTGCTATGTAGAAATATAGGGAATAAGAAAGAATATTAAACTGGCCTTGTAAAAAATTGACAGCTAGACTAAAGGTGAATGTGTAAATGTCCGTAAGTGTAACCCTTCTGCCAAGCCCATATTGGCAACACTAAAAACCAGACTCAATTTCTGAAGACCTTTACTTAAAACATTGTCCTGAATTTCTACCCAACCACCTGGGAAAATGAAACCAAGCTGCATGGGCACTTGGCGAGTTGTAATTCCCCACACAGGTTTGACTATATGGCATTTCACTGGAGAAAGGGATATGAATAACCTATAAACCTATAAATAACTACTGCTACTCTACAGCATGGAATAACTTAAAACCACCTCTTAATTTGAGGGACTGCTGGAGCAACGTGTTACTGTATGTTCACCTAGCTGTATCCTGGTCTCTCGTTTGTCTTGCTGTGACTTTCTCATTTTTTCCCTGTTTAGACTGCTGTAGCAAGAGTTCTTGAAAGCTTCAGCTCATTTTTTTTTTTTTTTTTTTTTGTTTCAGCTGTTTTCTCGCTATTGCTCCCCTTTCTTTGCCTTTCCTCCTGCCTATTCCCATAGTGTTCCTCCTCTTTATTTCTCCTGTTCTTCATATTTAGGTCACAGGAAACAAGATTATCAGTATTAGAAATAAAATGTAGGCTAAACAAATATGAATGTCTGATTTTAAAATAGGCAAACCACGTAGATAATGGTATTAAACTTTGAAAGGAGGAGCTACGTAAAAGTAAAGAAGCTAATTGAAAGAAATTAAAAGGAGTGGTGTGTTTGCTGGTAGTATGGAGATTGTTTAAAGATGTCATAGTAGATTCTCAGTAAGCGTATTCTCCTTCTCCATTAAAATAAATCAAAAAAAATAATGAAAAAAGCAAGGGTAGTTAAACAGGAAAATAAATGCAGTTGGGCGAGGGAAAAAAAAAAAAGTTTACTTACATGAAAGTGGATGTTGTGTCCAAACACAGAAAGTAGAAGGGAATATCAACCCCGATAAGTTAAATGAGATGGGGGGAGGAACATACACCTCAAAAGTCTTTTCTGGGTTTAACTTTTTGAACTCATGAAAGCTAATAACTTCTTCAAATATGAGATAGGGAGGGACTCTTCATCAGGGAGTTTAGGGATAGGATGAGGGGTGACAGTTTTAAACCGAAAGAGGGGAGTTTTAGATTAGATATTAGGAAGACATTCTTTACTGTGGGGGTGGTGAGGTACTGGCCCAGGTTGCCCAGAGAAGCTGTGGCTGCCCCATCCCTGGAGGTGTTCAAGGCCAGGCTGGACGGGGCTTTGAGCAACCTGGTGTGGTGGGAGGTGTCCCTGCCCATGGCAGGGGGTTGGAACTCAATGATCTTCAAGGTCCCTTCCAACTCAAACCATTCAATGATTGTATGATTAGAAGCAGGAAGCCTGCCAGAATGGAAACATAATTGAAGTATAAAGAGGGACTCTCAGGGGAGATTAAGCTGCATCAGAAAACTTTGATCAAGGTTTTCTTTTTACAAAGGAAGATTCTGAGGCTTCATCGTTCCTCTACAGAGAATAAATCTGTGGAATTCTTTCAAAGTGTAATTAGAAATGGTTTATGGTGGGGAGTGATCTGAACTGTGAAATGAGTAGTAATAAATTTAAGGTACCAGATAAGGTTCAAAGATGCTAAAAGAATTAAAAAATTAAATAGTTGAGCTACTAATAGTTGCAATGAATGGATTTCTTAAATTGTCTTCGTTCTTATTTTAAAACTACAAATGGCAAACGTATCTCTGTCTTTTTTGAGTTTAGAGAGGGATGGAAGTTCTCCTAACAAAGGAGGTGGGTTTGTTTCAATCTGCATCCTAGTCATCCTAATGAACCTGGCCATCACAGTGATTCTTTTGACAATATTCATCACTCCCTTTACACGTATGCGGCTATCTCAGTACCAGCCAGGTGCCTGCACCTGACTGTAGTCATCAATGCTTCTCTTGAAGTAAGGTAAATGGAATTCCATCCCTTGAACCCATCTGGAGTTCAGTAAATTTGATATCTGTACTGGCTAAATGATGAGAAACTATAATAAACAATAGTAGATGTACGGATACTTGTGATCTTATGGGAGGAGGCAGAACATCTTTGAAGTGTCATTTCTCTCCAAGGAATGATGGAGCATTTAAACGAGTGTGATTTAGTTAATAAAATGTTCCCAAATTAAAAAAAAATAAAATACCCTTTTTGTACATTGATTAATTACTGATTAGAAGAGGTAGAAAGAAGCAAAAAGTGAATGAGATTATGGTGTTGAGCAAAGAGGTTATTAGTCATGTGGCTTTTGCTTTCCAAAACAGGTGTAAGCTATTAGGAAACTGGCAAAAATGGCAATATCACAATTTGTTGCTGAGCCAGGGTTATTTAAAAGAGTTTCTAGAGCAGACTTGATTGTGATATTGTTTCTTGAGAGTGGAAAATAAGAGATCCTGTACTGGAAACCTTCTGTTAAAAGGTCTGCTTATGCTGACTGTCACAAGTAATCTCCCAAAGTGTGTGCAATGTGGGCAGCAATGGCTTTGCTCTATAGCTTCTCACCTTTTGGGCTGCAATACTTGGTAATATGGATATAGCCTGTCAGGAGTTTGCAATGTTTCGTAGTCATAAGGAACGTCATTCCTGAATACTGCATTTAAATTAGGATAGCATTCCCCCAAGGATCCTCTATAGTGTGTAAATTAATTTTTAGAAAGTTAAAAGTTACTGATTTCAATGGCTGAAAAGAATGAAGCTTTAATCGGACTGAACAGAGAATATACTGCAAATTAAAACTCAATATAAACTTCTGAGTTGAAGTGAGGTTTACTTAACTGACACTAATGAACTGGTTTTAGTGCACCGCATTGTATTTTAGTTGACAAAGTACCTGCAAGTTGTTTCTGTCTAACCAATAAATTTTTCAAAAGGGAGCTAATTTGGTTGGTTTTGCAATATTAAAATTAACTGATTTCAGGATAGAGACTGAAATCTTCAATATAATTACCAGGGAATATTTATAGCAGCATGGTATGTTCTCAGCCATTAATTGGAAATCTTTTTACAGCTTCAGCATAGTGTCATATCTTATCTGTGTATGTATATATATATAAAAAAAATGTGTGTGTGTAGATATATAAAAATGTAATTGAACAGACTTGTCGCCTCATGTGAGTTCGACGTATAGCAGCGGCACAATATGGTGTAAGAATGAATATATTTAAAAAAGCTTGAATGTAAATGCTTTCTGACATATTGTAATAAAAGACTTCTGAGATTGTACATGAAGTGGGAGAAAGTTTCTTAGAAGCCACTTAACTACTCTTATTCATCATGGTACCATGAGTTTTGCAGCTTTTTATCCAGTTCTGTGTTTTCCTCAGTTGTGTACTATAAAACTTCAGCACTGTTACATGTTCATGTTCCTGTGGCTGGGAGTTGTTTATCTGCAACGCTTTTTCCTGCTTTTTAATAAACCCTTTTTCTTTTTTTATTTTTTTTTACTTTTTCATTTTTTTAAACTTAAAATAGTAGCGGCAGGGTAAAACTCTCTGGGCGTGTTTTATTCTTTTAAAATCTCTCTCTGGAATAGGTGTTTTCTAGAGACAAGCTGGCTTATTTAATAAGTTCACTCAAACTGCTTTATTAAAAAGGTGTCATTTATTTTCCTCAAATACATGTCTTTTAGACTATGTAGAAACTAAAGATTACTAAGAGGAAAACCACAATGCCTATATGTGTTTATCTGTTTCAAATAATGATCTGCTTATCCTTATGTTCCTTGATTAGCTCTGGTTCAGGTCCTCATTCAGTGAATTTATTAATTTTGAAGTGGAATAAACAAATGAGACTGAGTAGACTAGCAAGAGCGATAAAAGTTTTAAATTAATTTGCATAGCACAAAAGATGAAGACCAACAGTTTTTTGAGTCATATGTTATACGAAAGAAAAACACTGTAATGCAAATGAAGACTGATCCAAATTGTCTAGTGTTATAACCAAACCTGAAAGTCTTTCAGGTGTGATTTACCTTTGTTTAGACTTCCATGTTGATAAGGTACAGACAAAAACTCCAGCCAACACCAGGTCCAAATTCTTAGGTAAAACGGAAGACCAGGCTTTAAAATAAAACGGTACATTTCTTTATGACAGAAGTTTCCTATTAATTTATAAGAAGTCATTCATGAACAAAATTAAGTTTCTGAGTTTTAGCTCAAAATTCCTATCTTCACCTCTGATTTTTGAAGAAGCCTGATTTGATTAATTGAGGGAAAAGATACAAGTGTTCGAATGAAGACAATTTGCAGAGTTTTTGTTCCAGAAAAAGATTACTTAGGGAAAAGCATACTTTAATTGGCAATATGAAGACATGAAGAATTTGTGCTGCATTTTTAAGAGCTAATATTTTTATACTGAAGGAAGCTATTTTAGAAGGTGCTATATTACTAAAATTCAAATAAATTTTACATGACACTTAACAGACTCCATACTGCTGTCTTCAGCCTAAAATCCACAGGAAGGCGCAATCAAGGCTGTTACTGAAAGTAGCACCTTATATGTAAAAAGAAATATCCATGCTTAAAAGAGCATCACTCATGTACTTTGGTGAACTCCCCAAATTATGTCCGTTGAGTATGATTGGATGTGCTAAGAAGAGTAGGATCTAGGAGTGATACTGAAGAAATCTGATTTTCAAAAGGATGGGAAAATTCAACTATAAGTTAGTAGAGAGAGCCGACATGTTTTCATTGTAAGTTTTCAGACAGCTGTCTAGTTTTTTTTAACCAATTAAACTGTCCTTTTCTCAAGCAAGAGTCTTCTCTCTGTGTCACTAATGGAGGCATTGCAACTCTGAATCATGATAATCCTCTCTGGTCAAATTCCTGTTACTTTGCATAGCAGTATATTGGGAAAAATGTCCTGCAGAAATTAGTGTGTTGTTCTTGCCATCTTCTGTCTCTGTGCTTCTTCCACCCAAAATACAAAATCAGGTGTTTTTAACAGTTAATGCTGTTGTATCTGTAAATTTTCGCAAAGCCTACTTTGCTCAAAACCAGCCTTGCAGCAGTCCTTAATGTTTTTTGTTGTGGAATTTATCTATGCTTAATTTGCTCCACTTCATGCTAAGGTAGGTCTTCTGGTATTTCTTAACATGAAAAAAAAATCATTAATATTGTTCAGTGGTTCACATACTGATTCTGTATGTACAAAACATTTTTGTAGTATTCAATGTATACAGACATCTGAAGTTCTCGGCTACGGTGGAGAACTAGATACTGAAATTTTAATCGCATGTTTCTGAACTCTGACTTCAGCTATGTCAATTTTTCATGAGATTTTATGCGAAAATAATTTAGTGCTAACTGTGAATTTCAAACTGCCTGTACTTTAATTTGTAAACATTTTATATAATTATTAAAAATCTTGTAATAGAAGACCATGGTGTGTTTAGGCAGTCTCTTCCCATTCTCTCTCTCTGCAGTGGTCATCTTAGAAGTAGAAAACATTCTGTTTCTAACAGACAAGGCTTCTATTTTTATGTTGAAAAGACTATCTTCTTCTGCCCTGCTTCCTACAAAGTTAGTAATAAAGCTGATAATTTCTTTTTCAAAGATGAGCTATTACACAACAAATAACTGAATCCTTTTGCTCTCATTCTCTTCTTTCTGTGGAGGCAGCCACTTTCTTTGATACTGTTCATGAGGATCTGTTCATGAAAGTGAGTCTATCTCTAGCTCTCTGGGTAGCATAAATTAATTAGTTTCTTGTTCCTGCTCTTTTCTATGCCAAACTGAATTTTATTAGTTTTAGTCTCTACTGTATTTATTTAGAGATTTATTTTGCTTGATTTCTCCAAGAAACAGGATTCATATAATATGTTGTCTGCCGGTGCCTATCTGGTTTTCCCCATAAGAAGAGCCTTTGAATCTATTGACAAAATGTGGTGTGGAGAACAAATCAGAGATGTTAATTTTCATGACAGTTGTTTACACATAGAAAAGACAGATTCTAACAGTGCCCTGAGGGGGCAAAGGAAAAAAGACCATTAATTCTCACTCGCTTCGGTCACTTTGTCATCCAGTTGACCAGTCGGCTTGCACGTGCTCCTTGTCTAACCGATGACCTCATGAATATAGGTAGGAGTCTGAAATGTAGCTGTTCAGGGCAGTATAAAAACATAGGTAGTTGCTGAGATTTAGTGCAGTGGAGGATACTGGAACGAAACCCCAGCATTCCTTGCATTGCTTTCAAAGCAACTTGTTCAAGTATCGGATCTCTGAGCAGTTTGAAGTTGTGTTTACTTGATCCATGTATTTTTCAGGAAAATATTAGAGATGCTGTTTGTTTACTAAAACTGTAGAAAATGCTGTCAAACTGTACCTATCAAACTTAATGTAACGGAGAAACAGATGATGCTTGCCTGCAAATTAGAGGAGACCTGCTCTGTTCTGCTGAATTAAACAACTGAAATACTGAATTAGTGGATTGATCATGCAAATCTTGCTAAGGCACTTCACCTACAGCACGAGCTTGCTTGTGGTGGTGAAGGGTGATGCACTGAGTATACAAATAGGTTGCTTACTGTCCATCTGCCTCTACCCGAAACTAGAGTTGAGGGACTCCCTGAAAGGTCACAAAGATCTTTGCATACGTGCTATAATCTAGTGATTAACTTCAAAGTAAAGAGTTTGTAGCAGTTGCTGTCTATGAATACTCAATTTCTGCTTCAGCTTTTGTGAGGGTCTCAATGTATTTCATGGCTTTTTTGAAATTCTTTTGTAGTTTAAAGAATACACTCTGTCTTGATGGCAAGGTGGTGCTGGAGATCACCCTGGCAGCAGATGTTGACTTTTTCTTCTTCTTTAGTTGTGAGAGGGCTCACTGAGCAACTTTCTTTCTTTTTTGTGAAGGAAATATCTATGTTTCTGGGTGCAGAAACTACTGGTTTTTTTTGCTGTCAGGCTGACTTTTCTGTTACATGTTACTGGCAATTTATCAAGGACGTGTTTGACTCTGTGTTCCTGAGAGAGTTGGGTAGCCCAGCTGACTGCCACTTCTCAGGGGTGACTGCTGCAGGAGGTCTCCTCGGCTTTCTCCTTTTTGAACATTATTTGCTGTTTTCAAGGGGGAAGGAGAAGGTCAGTCAGCACAAAGAACCCCAGGTACTTTGGATTTTTTTGTTAAAACTTTGATTCTGGGCTTACCACCGGGGGAAACTGAAGTCAGAAGGCTTTTAGCTGTTTGTTTCCTGACTTCATTTTTCAATATTTTAGCAAGTTGCATAAGGAAACAGCAACGTGTTTCTCTTCCAGTATGATTGGCAGGTCAGACATAAAATGTTCCCTTTCTTCATTCTACCTTGCTGTAGGTTGCTCTGCAAGGGACACAATGACTTGATCCAAACAAGATCAACCAATTGTTTTTCAGAGAACAAATGTTGTATTTTTAATATTTGATTTTGGTTTTAATGGGTAGTGCATATATTTTAAATTTCTTCAAATATTAAAGTTAAAGAGCTGAAATGTACAGTTATAGCAATTGTGGTGTTCTAATTTTCTCCGTTACCTGCCAAGGCATAAGGTGCTGCTTGTGTGATATTGTTAAATCATGGTTACTGAAGTGCTTAAAAACTTTCCTGTCCTGGTCTGATTTTTCAGTGGCTCCATTTTTGTGAAATACTTATTCACATTATTGTGAAACCAGCAGAAAGACTTTTTCACATTTAATAGCTTTCCGTTACAAACGGTTTCTAACTGTGCAACTGAAGCTTTCAGATTTTTGTGTTCTCGTATTAGAAAAAAGTTTGAAGCAGCTTTGGGACAAAACCAATATTTATTGTGTTGGCATGAAGGAGTTAACCAAAAAAATTGCCAAGAATATTGGTGGACTTGCAAAACTTTCAATTTTCAGAAGCAGCCAAAAAAAGGTAATGAAAACAACTTGGTATGAAGTAGGGAAATTGTACTAAGTGGTTATACTGAACAAACTGAGAAGTATGTGCTGGAGTGGCAATACTGCCCGTGGCTTTGCTCAGCTTTATTTGGTTGCAGCCGTTGTATGATCCTGATCTTTCAATGAGTCTGGAGAGACACTGGAGAAAAAAAAAATCGTGAACGTAGTTATTCTGGATGAGAAAATAACCCATCATTTGTCACTCAATAAATGAGTCTCTGTAATACCTACTCAAGGGTATCCAGTAGTGCTTCCAGCTGCAGCGCAGGCTTTTAAAGCTGTTGAGGTGAATTCTCAGGTCAGAGGATCAAGTGGTGATTGCTTTCCTGCTGATGTATAGAAGCATGAAGACACTAGGTGGGTAAAGACCTCAAAGAGTAGCTGTTTTCTATCTCTTCTTTGCAAAAAGAAAGATAAGTACTAGTGATAATGGTTTGAGTCACAGACAGTCTTCTAAACTATGCGTCAGGAGACTTAGTAGTTGAATAGGTCCTTCCAGGAGGTTGGTGCGGTTTCTGATTGTGTCAAAATGCGGTGACAGCCAGGCAGATGCTAGGAAAATTCAGAGCTGTTTGAAAGTAGCTGTCTGTACCAGGTTTTTGGGAACTATTAGGCTTTGAAAATTTGACTAAGCAGAGAAGTTTGCTGAGAGAGTTGGGGTTGTTCAGCCTGGAGAAGTCAAGACTCCGGGGAGACCTTACAGCAACTTTCCAGTATCTGAAGGGCGCCTACGAGAAAGCTGGAGAGGGACTTTTGACAAGGGCATGTATTGATAGGACAAGGGGTAATGGTTTCAAACTGGAAGAGGGGAGATTTAGAATAGATATTAAGAGGAAATTTTTCACCATGGGGGTGGTGAGACACTGCATCAGGTTGCCCAGAGAAGTATGCATGGCACCTCTGAGAAGGCAATACAAAGCAGGTACCTGCAAAGTCATCCTAGATGATTTGTCATTGCTAACTGAATCCACCGAGGGGACAATGCTGGAAGACCTCAGAGAAGATGCATTTTTTCCCCCATGAGCAGACATTAAAAGTGAGGTGACCCAGGTGGCTTGCCAGTGCACAGCTTTGTACTTGGTCCAACCAGGAGACAAAACACTGTTTCCAGAAGACCACTGGAAACAGTGTGATAGGATGAGGGGTAATGGCTTCAAACTGGAAGAGGGTAGGTTTAGAATAGATATTAGGAAAAAAAAAAATTTACTCTGAGGGTGGTGAGGCACTGGCCCAGGTTGCCCAGAGAAGCTGTGGCTGCCCCGTCCCTGGAGGTGTTCAAGGCCAGGCTGGATGGGGCTTTGAGCAACCTGGTCTGGTGGGAGGTGTCCCTGCCCATGGCAGGGGGTTAGGAACTAGATGATCTTTAAGGTCCCTTCCAACCCAAACCATTCTATGAGTCTATTATTCATTCATACCACAGAGGTCAGGTAGCAGAGGTGCTCAGTCAAGGGAGAAGGGCTTTCAGAAGTGGCTCTCGGGCAAGATCATGCAGCTCTTGTTCTTTTGCATCATAAATGCTTCTTGCTGTGTCCGGTTGATGTAGGTTCCTTTAGCATCTCAGCTGAGATGCGGTGCTAAGTAAAAAGTAATAGAGCTGCTGCTTGCCAGCATCATGTTTTAAACTGCATTTCACACAATATCAGCGTAGAAGAATGTCTTGTTTTAGCCTTGTCTTTGCAGAAAGCATGCTGAGCTTCTACTGTGAAATAAAAATGCGACTCTCAAATGTATAAACAAATTCTTTTTGCAAGTGGCAGCATGCTTTCTTTGAATACAATAATTGATAGTGTTTCACACTAGGAAATGAAAGCCAGTTCTTCAGAATTGCAGACCTCCGGTTTCAAGCAGAATTAAACACATACTGTAGTGTTGTCTTCATCATTCTGGTCGCTGTGATGTTTTCCATCTCTGTGGATTCTACTGGTACTATGTGCCCTTACTCACATAACATGGCAAATAACAACCTGAATGCTGTAGCCTGAAATTTTTATTGAAATACTCAGTCTTCAATCACTACAACTCCTGGCTGTGCTTCGCTGATCTGAGTGTACGTGTATGTCTAATAACGTGTTGTTGAGAACGTTTCCAACATGCAATTAGAATGTGGCGAGTGGCTCAAGAGACAGTTCAGCGATAAACAGACACAAGCAAGGCAATTTGTCAGTTATGTGGCATTGATTTCATAGTGAAAGTGATTACAATCAATGTGTATTTGCTTTGAAAGAGTATGTACTCATGGCCTTAGAAGCTTACAAACTAGGCTGGATTGATGTGGGAAGCACAAACATCAGTGGACGTTTGTGCCTTTCAAGGCCCGAGACTGTTTCGGGCAGCAGCATGGGTTACAGGGTATGTTTCTCTCACATTTGCTCTCACTCCTCCCTCTCACAGCTGCTACGCAGCATTTTTTACCCTTCTTTAAATATGCTATCGCAGAGGTGCCACCAACACAGCTGATGAGCCCAGCTTTGGGCAGCAGCAGGTCCATTTTGGAGTTGGCTGGACCAGGTGTCTCCAACATGAAGCTACTCCTGGTCTCTTCTCACAAAGGCCACCCCTGCAGCACCCCTCGCTACCAAAACCTTGCTGCATAAACCCAATACACTTGTCTAAGCAGGTTTTTTTGTTGTTTTTGTTTTTGGGTTTGGTTTTTTTTTTTTGGAAAGCAGTATTTGCTATGACCCTTCTCTTTTCTATTTTGTTTTATCGTTGAGTATTTTTACCTCTGAAGTATTTTCTAGAAACGGTTTAGTTACTGAATGGTTATTTTTATTATTAGCACATATACGGAGGAATGTTCACTGTGCTTTGAAACAATGTAGGTCTAAGACTTTTCAGCTATCTCGTTCTCCCCTCTAAATGCACACTTTCAGGCTTATTTCTGTTCACGGATTCTCATTTCATCAGAGAGATATAATTTTGTGTTCAGGCCATATATTTCCATACAGACATTTTTTCTGAAGACACAATTATATACTTTGTTGAAAATAATTGTTGGATAAAATTCATAAGCATTAATTATACGTTACTGAAGATAAACCAAATAACATGTTTGTTGAATGTTCTTGTATTTTTAAGCAAAACCAAAGAAAAATTTTCTTACCAGTTATGATTTAGTAACATAATATAGTACAATTATTTTAAGAATTAGGTAGTTTTAACACAAGGTAACACCAAAAGTAATTTGTTTCTCTTCTTTGCCTTTGGTATTGTTTCAGCTAATGTTTCAGAACAGGGCTTGTTCACATAACACTGCTATTATTAATAAACTTAGCATGCTTGATGCCAATTATGTTGGATATGTAGACTTACTAGATAAATTGTAGAAATTTTTATCTCGACAATGAAAAAATCAACAGAGAGCAGGTATAGACTGACACTTCAAAATTCTGAAAAGTCCAGAAAACTGTCTTACTTCAGGTCACTTAGTTATATTTGATCAATCCATTAAGGCTTCTTTCTGGAGCATACCTCTAAGCATTGTATGCAAACATTAGTTGGCATTCCATTAGAGCTATTTTGTATAAACAAATAGTAAAAAAAAAAGGTAAAACTTTAGGCTATAACTTCATCTTAAACTTTTGTTACGTGTAAGTTTGCAATTGTTTTTTGATTCATTTTAAACAAATTTATTTTCCAGAAAAGAAAGATGTAACACAGAGCTTGGAAAGCTACACAGCAAAATGCCCTGGTACAATGGAATTCATCACTCTTCCAGATGGTTTGAAGTTACCTCCTGTTCCGTTCACCAAATTGCCTATTGTGAGGTAAGACTCCAAAATAAAATCTTTAACTTTTCCGCAGTACCTGTCAAATTTCAAAGGATACTGGAAGGATGTAGTCCTCTCAGTTTACGTAAGTTGTTCACAATAACATGGAAAAATGTCAAAATGTCAAATTGTTTTGAGAAGTTCTTAGGCAGAAATAGAGCCTTTGAGCATAAAATACTTTCTGTGGTCTTTAGTTTCAAAAGGAGAGAGGTTTCTTTTTTTAAAAAAAAAGTCACTCAAGAAGAAAAGTATTTTGTAATTGCAGCTGAGATTTAGGTTAGATACCTGGTTATACCGAAAGTCCATGAGTTGGATGCTGTCTCCATCCGTGGAGCCTGGAACTCGGCTGGAACTGATTACTTTTGTAGCTGTTCCTTTTCAGATGCTGCATTTTCAAGCTGGCACCTATTTTCACTGGCCTATTCTAAATCTATGTTCCTTTTTGTGCCTGTGTGCCAAGACACATCATGCAGTCAGTCCAATGAATAATACCTCGTTTAGATTAAAGCCTAGCATGAAGTATTAGAGGGAGTCAGAGAGAGAGAGAAAACAGCCATTGGGCATCAATAATAAAAGAAAAGGCTAAAAGAAAATCTTTGTCAAAGAGTGTTTTTTTGAAGGAAAGATAATTGCTATTCAGAAAAAATATGGTAGAAGTTATTGAAAAAGTTCTCATAGAGATTTGAGTTCTCAGTGGGATGTCATCAAACATTTTGTGAAGCAAGAGTTCTGGTATCACAAAGAGAAAACAAGGTGCACAACCAACCAGTGAAAATTCTATTTATTTTCAGATTAAGTTTAGTCCCTAAAATGAAAATGAATGTTTTACTCTATGACCATTTTTCATCATACCACTGTTTTTGCTATGTTCCCTCTAACTTCAATTTTTTTTTTTTTTTTTTCACATTTACTGAAGAGAGAGGCCTTATCTAACTAATTGTAGTGCATTTAACATGACAGGTCTGTTCACACTAACAATTTGTTGTGTGGGAGGTGCTTGCTTAAGGTGCAGGTTTGACTGGAGCCATATGGTTGTACCGGTCAGATGGGATTGTATGCCAAATCAGAATGGTCACAGTATCATAGAATGGTTTAGGTTGGAAGGGACCTTAAAGATCATCTAGCTCCAACCCCCCTGCCATGGGCAGGGACACCTCCCACCAGCCCAGGTTGCTCAAAGCCCCATCCAACCTGGCCTTGAAGCCATCCAGGGATGGGGCAGCCACAGCTTCTCTGGGCAACCTGGGCCAGTGCCTCACCACCCTCAGAGTGAATTTTTTACGCTAATAACTATTCTAAACCTACCCTCTTCCAGTTTTGTCTCCTGGTTGGACCAAGTACAAAGCTGTGCACTGGTGAGCCACCTGGGTCACCTCACTTTTAATGTCTGCTCATGGGGGAAAAATGCATCTTCTCCAAGGTCTTCCAACATTGTCCCCTCGGTGGATTCAGATAGCACTGACAAATCATCTAGGATGACTTTGCAGATACCTGCTTTGTGTTGGTTGTTCAGTGGTGCCATGCGTACTTCGGAGTTGCAACTGGTATCAATTTCTTTGCTGGCAAACAGGCAATGTGGACATATGACGCCAAAATCGTAACTGTTAGAACCAAAGCTACATATTAGAGTGGGAAAGTACTTTGACTAATTTATTATCAGCTTACCTTGGGGTTGATTTAGTTTCACAAAAAATCTACATATAGAGCTAAACTAGTCATATTTGACTATCTTAGATCCTATTTGCAGTCAAGACACATAGGTAGTCACTTCCAGGTTTTTCTAACCTAATTTAGATATCTGCTTTAGAATGAGTTGAGTTACTGGAGTATGCGGACTGTATTCACTCGTTTTCCATTGACCTTGAAGATGGCCAATGACCAGTTCAGGTAACTGTGTCTGTGTTAGATGAGTTCCCTCGTAAGCACATTCTGAAGGCAAATGCTCAGCTAAATATATGAAGGAGGGCTGTATTTCTTCTCCTGAAAGGTTTTAGGCAATAAATTTAGTGCAACTTTTAACATAGCTTTTTTTTTTTAGAGAGAAAAATTAAATAGTATTAAAAAAATTGAAGTTAATTAGGTAAACTTTTATAGTCCTTTCTAGTACTTGAATTATGTGATTGTAGAGAGAAGTTAGAGCAAAAGCTTCCATGAAAACATTTTTAAGGCAGACTACTTTCTTTTGAGAGCAAGAGCGCTGTCAGCCACTTAGTGCCTCTTGCATGTCTCTGTTCTAGGAATAAACTTAATAACTTAATATTACACAGTATAAAACCAGAGCTACCTTCCTGAATCTGACCGTATATGGTATTTGTCTGCCTTGGCTGCCAAATAGCTGCAGAAATGCAATGCTAAAGTTCCCTTACGACTCTAACCCCTGGGCTAAAAAAGCATTGTGTTCAGCTGTGATGTGTTAAATCCTGAATTAGCCTCAGGTTTTTGCTTTTTGCTTAACTTTTAAACCACGGAGGAGGTGGATTCTACTGAGTGTATTCCATAATGCTTTCTTGTTCTTATCCATGCTGAATATCGAAGAAAATTCCAGTCTGGAAGATATGGGAAATGCCAGTTGAATCCTTTTTTATTTTATAGGAGTCATGCATATAGAGGCCAGTCAAAACTTTGGCAACAGATTGCCAGGACTTGAATGGGAAAGGTTCTGCCTCACTTAAAATGTTTTGTATGCTGAGAGAAGGGGGCAAGCGCGTTATATTTACTTGTTAATCCTAGGCCTAGCTTTAAGAAATTGCTCACCATCCAGGTGCTTCATTTACACTGTTGGCTTGCCCTGACCTGGCTCTGCTTGGCATGGTGAAAATAGTTGCTGCTGTTTTGCCATGGGGTGAGGAACTCAACATCAACATTATTTAACAATTAAGAATTGCTTTTTGTGCTTCTCTCCCCTTCCTCCTTTTCTTGATTTTTTTTTTTGAAAGTTCCATAAAAGCCACAGTGATAAAAACCTGTAATTCAACAAAATATTAGTTGCATCTAAATACTAAGCCTCTGGTTATATCCACACAGCACATCTAGGGTATTGTAGAGCTGTCCAGCTCGGAAAATAGCCGTGCTGCAGGACTGCGGAGCTGTTTGAGCTCAATCGTGCTGATTTTTGACACATAAATTGTAAACGTGTGGAAATGTGGTTTTGATCAATGTTGAATAACCTAAGCTTATGAGTCAATGCATGGTAGAGTCCTCTAGAAACATACACATTTACTGATGATGATGACTTCCTTTTACTGTTGGCATTTCATGCTCTACTAGTTTCTAAGCCATTTAATGTGGGGTGCTTATTTTGGATGCAGAATTCTTAATCAAAACACTGTCAAACATTGAAATGCCACAGTGAAATTGGAACATAGGTGCCCTGTCACCTTTTTGTCCCCTGTACCTATAAAGCAATAGATTTGGCTTGGCAAAATCTTTATATTCCACTCATGCTAACTAGTATTTAATGTCTAGCTGTCCTTTATTTAAGTATGGTATTCTTTATAGTCTTTCTTTTTTGTGTGTGTATCATGTCTTTTAACTAGATGCTCGGTCTGTTATTGATGTGCTTTAAATATAATCATATTTTTACATATTTTCTTTTAGTCTTTGGACTGTTGGGTTTTATTTTTTTGACATTTCAAATACAAGTAGTACAATCTGGAAAGCCCCTTGATGAATTTTTATGTATTTGATGAAGCTTCAGAAATTAAAAGCATGTTGGATTGGAATGTATTCCATTATAGCATACTATGAAATCATCATCTAGTATTTTCTCAAATACAAAATAGAAGAATTTATTGACTTTCTAGTCTAATAGATGTGCTATTCCCATTTTTGTAACTTGTGTTAAAACTCATTTCCTTACTAATAAACTTAAAAGAAGAAAGAATTTTTTTCTTTTTCACCACTGATAACTTCTAGTTGTCCTTATACTTTTCTTACTACTTTAAAGTTAGTTGGTGCCATTTTTATCCTTCCTTCTGTTTACTTACTAAAGTGTTTTTTTTTTTAAAAATAACTTTCGTTTCCCCTCTAAGCAAGGTTGTATTTTATTAACACAACTTTTTTCCAAATACAAGATTTTGATCTTCTGGGTAGCTAGTGAAATTATTTTGTAATTCTTAATTGTAACTCATTTGAATTCAGTCGGGCTGGGCCAGGGGCTAGAAAATGTACATTATTGAAGCTTTTCACACAAAGGACTTAAAAAATTTGTCGTGTTCTATGTATGATTCTTGCAGACTTTCATAATGCTGCTACTTTTAGTGAATATCCACAAATTTATTGCTTGTTCTTATGCGCAATATTTAGTCTTTAATTTCCCATTAGCATTAGAAGGCCAGTGATTTCCCTGCCTGTATAGTTTGGGTTTAAATTAATTATTTGGTTCCTTTCTGCACTGGACTTGTGTATCTGTTGTTCAGTCTGCATTTAACCTGGAAATTAATAGCCCGATTTCAAATCACCCATCTGGCTAGTTTTGGTTTTTGTTGGTTTCTACTGAAGACGTTTTTACTTTGGTAGTTGCTTTCTGAGAGCTCTCTGAAACTTTGCCTTTAGTTTCCTTGGGTTGGTGTTACTTTCTTTTGTACTGTAGGTGTTTCCTTCACATTTTCCATGGCAGGTACCTACTCCGTAATCAGTACCTACTCAGAGTGTCATTTAGTATTTATCAGTTCATTTTTAACACAAGCATCTATTATAAAATAGAATAAACAAAATATTATAAAATTATTTTTACTTAACAGATCTGTGAAGCTCTTAAACCTCCCGACCAGTCTCCGACCTCACAAAATGAAAAGTCTACTTGGTCAGAATGTGTCGACCAAAAGCCCCTTCATATATTCTCCAATTATTGCGCACAGTCGTGGGGAAGAACGAACTAAGAAAATAGGTAAGAATATTTTGCAGTATTTTCCATTGTTTTGTTAAATTAGAAAATCTTTCTTGGTTAAGGAAAGTGTCATGGTTTGGGCCTGAACATTGCTTTCTTGTATTTGAAATAATCAGGTTTTTAGCCTGAAGTTCTGAAGGAGCAAAGCTTTGTTCTCCATGGACAGTTTCAGATTCAAAGGAGGAATAAAGCCTCAAAGATGATAAAATTGATTTTCAGAGGAGATAAACTAGTTTTATTTCCTTCTCAAACAAAAGGGAAATCAGGAAAAACTTAGTTCTGACAGTGTTTGACAGCAGCCAGCTGAGCTAGATGGGCACCCAGATGAGAAGCTTGGACAAAAGATGCAACTCCATAGGAAACTGGACTGTGCTAGTTCATCACCCATAGAATTCTTTTCTTTATTTATTTTTGGTTAATAGTGTTAGACCACTGGGATTTAAAAATTGGTTTTCAGTTTACGTCTTTCACATCTCGCTGGTATCTTATTATGATTTAACTTAAACTGAGAATGATTAACTGTCTGATTAGTCAGTTTTTCTTAAAGACAGTTCAGCAAAAAATAAAAAAACCCACAATTTAAACAATATTTACTATACTACTACAATACTATAGGGGCTTTGAGCAACCTGGTCTAGTGGGAGGTGTCCCTGCCCACGGCAGGGGGATTGGAACTAAATGATCTTTAAGGTCCCTTCCAACCTAAACCGTTCTGTGATTCTATGATAGTAATTTTCTGCTAGAGGGTTATTTCATTTATTATACAGCTCTTCAGTGCAGTAATTGAGCCATTGGAAACAGATTACAAGGCTTGTTTCAAATCCTGGGTTAAGTTGCAAATATTGGTAGTCCTTTTTGTTGCTTTTGTGCATAGCACATGCTTGATATTCTTTAACATAAGCATTAGTGTCAGCACAAAAAGGACTTGTGTGACTATGGAATAGAACCAATTGTAAAAACTTGAATATAGAAATTTGCAGGATGGTGTTTATCTTAATTTGGCTCCTTGTGTTACTGGTTTTAGTACTGTGTAATCACCAAAAAGGAGTAGAAAAACAGTACTTTGAAATGTCATCAAGCTTTGTTAGATTTTCTGTATTATGCTTTGAATTGTAAAATACTAAACATTTAGCAAGTCACAGTCAGTAGTGGCTCCAACTGATCCTTCAAATAGGTAGTTCAGGAACAAGTTGGAGCAGCAACTTTTGAGTAGGACATACGTGTGCACTCCTCAGCACCTGAACTTTATTTTCTGTCCCCCTCTCCCTGCCCCTTTCAAGCATGAATGCACATGAAAGGGATGGGGAATGCTTTCTGATTCCCGTATTCTCTGTTTCTCTTGTTAGGGTTAGCGTATTTGTATTGTAGCATATTGCATTGCTCCCTGAGACTCCTCCTTTCTTGTCTCTCTCCTTTTTTACCATTCTGACAGTCCTCTTTCATCTACTGTTAGAGTTAATTTTCTCCAGCAGTATAGCAACTGCTTGGTTTGTTCATCTGGATTGTGCCTGGCCGGCAGAGCCAGTACTCTGAGAATCTCTGTGTGGTTTCTTCATTCTAAGATGCGGGGCCGCAGGATTTTCCACACAGTCTTCTAGGGTAGATGTTGGACTTAACCTGTCTGTGCTGCAGACCCCTGATTATGATTAGGATGACATCCCTCACCTTGAGAAAAACACACAGGTTTTCTAATTTGTTTTATGGTGATGTGTATTTTCAATAAATAGTTGAAATACGAGGAATTAGGAGATATGCAGAGGTAAGGATTATTATCTGGCAGTTTGGATGGACGTGGCTTAGTTGCTACTTTGCTGCAGTACTACTTTGATTTCAAAAGAGAAAGGATAAGAAATTAAAAAAGGATAAGAAATAAGAATTAAATAAAGGATAAGAAATTTTAAAAATGTAGATGTGTGGGAACGTCTTAAAGTGCTTTCTTGTTAAAGAAGTATTTCTTTGGAAAATAGCTTATATTGTTTCTCTTAATAATTTGTTTAAAAATTGATCACAATTAAATTTTCAACATTTAATCTCTTAGGTATACCTTGTCATGTTTTTTCATTTAAATAAGCCATATTGCTAATCTTGTCAAACAGTTGTATTATGCAGTATTCTTGTTCCTTAAATAGATACAAAAGGAATCTGCATAGTTTTAAAACAGTTCAAGTTAGGATTTGTTTATGTGCTGTGTGTACCATAGGAGTTTTATATTATACAGGGCAGTTTCTCCTTTTAGGTTTTTATTTAGCCTAAGGAGATGTCTGAACTGCTTGTGATCCTGTAAAGCATTTGTCTTTTGAAGTATATACACAGTGCATTCACTTTTAAAAGCCTCTAATGTTTCATTCAAAGTTTTGTGAACAAAAGAATATGCAAAACAAAGCCAGATACTTCCTTTGCAAGAAGCTGAGGAATTTAATAAACTTTGAAACTAATGAGACTATTTTAGTGACATGTATTTAACTTTAATTAAAACAACAGTAACAAATTAACTGTTTTTCTTACATGGAAATATGTAAGCCATATTTTGGTTAAATTATTGTTACACCAAAGGAAGTCTAGTACTGCTGACAAACCAAAGGGAAACAAACCCTTTAGAAAGTCTTGAGGAAATGTTTTCAGCTTTCAGTTTGATAAGCTTTTCTGATTGGAAACAATAAATGGGATAATTATATTCTGGTTAGATTGCTTTAATAGTATGCCAGTCATAAAATAGAAACCTGTTGATTTTTGACATAAAGTGTTCTTTTGTTTTAAAGTGCTGATAGTTTAAAGCAGCAAGAATGTATAATATAGTTACATTAGTAAATCTGATGACTAATGTCATATAGCATCTGATATAGATACAGCTCTTTTACCTAGGACCATATAATCTGATTTTACCTTTCCTTTCAAAAGCTTTTCGCCGAAGGAAGCAATTCTGTAGCATTGCCCTGGCATCCTTTACTTGGGGTAGCTAGACCTTCTGGAAAGGAAACCAGAGGCAGCTAGTGAGATTTCCAGAAGTAGAAGTGTCTTTTTGGTGGTTGTAGGGACTAGTAATGTTTTCCTGTGGGAATGAGAAGACTATATATCTATCTATTTTCTCCCCTGCCCCCTGTAAATGAATACTAGAATCATGGACTAGCTCAGGTTGGAAGGGACATCGAAAGATCCTCTGCTCCAACCTTTTACGGGAAAGGGAGCTTAGGTAAGATCATCTCATACCCTGTCCATTGGCATCTTGAAAACCTCCAATGATGTGGACTCCACCACGGCCCTGGGGAGGTTGTTCCAGTGAATTATTGTTCTCACTAAAAAATGTCTTTCTTATATTGCAATAAAACGTCTCCTGGTGCAACTTGTACCCTTGTACGCCTTGCCTTCTCCGTATGTCTCCTTGTGAGAAGAGAGCCTCTCTTCTCTTTGTAGCCACCCTTTAATACTGGAATACAGTGATGAGATCCCTCCGGAGCCTTCTCTTCTCCAGGAAGAAAAGACCTAACTCTTTCAGTCTTTCCTCATCGGGCAGTTTCACCAGCCCCTTGATCATCTTCATGGCTCTCCTTTACCCTCTCCAGTCTGTCCACATCTTTCTTGAACTGTGGAGACCAGAACTGGACACAGTACTCCAGATGTGGCCTGACAAGGGCTGAGTAGAGTGGGATGATCACGTCTCTGCCTCTGCTAGCAATGCCCCTGCGGATGCAGCCCAGGATCTGATTTGCCTTTGTTGCTGCAGTGATGCACTGCTGCTTCCTCTTCAGCTGGTTGTCTCCCAGGATGCCCAGGTCCCTCCCAGCAAGGTTTCTCCCCAGCCACACAGAGATCTCAGCCTGTACTGAGCTCTTTGGTTAGGTCATCCCAGGTACAGGACTTTGCACTTGTCACAGCTTTGGACACTAACCCTCAAGTTTGTTAGTTTAAAGCATGATTCATGAAGTCAGCCAATCTGCTAGCAAATATTATCCTGCCTCTTCTAGGTAGGCAGATCCTATCAGTCCCCAATAGGCTATATTCACTGAAGGACTTCCCAAGATCGTAGAAACCAAAGCCTTAGGGACAACACCAGCCATGAAGCCATGTGTTGATCTGCATGATGTGCCAAGTTCTTCCTGCACCTGTATCCCTGACTGGAAAGATATAGAAGATCACTTGGGCACCTGTACCCTTTACTTGGGCCTCCACAGCTCTGAAGTCCTGCTCAATCTTGCCCAGGTCTTGCCTTACCATGTCATTGGTGCCCATGAGGAAAAGAAGTAGGGGACAGTATCTGTGCTTTTAACCAGCTGTGGCAATCATCTCCCTGTGACATCCCGGATCTCAGCACCTGGCAAGCAGCAAACTTCCCCCAGCATTAAGGCAAATGGGTGCCTCGGGGCCTTTCGGTACAGAGTCACCCACTACTGGCACTTGTGCTTCCTTTTGTGGCTTTTACTATATGCTGCTGGTGTGGTTTCTCCCTCGGGATCTTGCTTATGGGTTTTGTCCTCTGCCAAGGCTTCACAACTGTCACTGATCGGTACATCAGCAGAAGGGGAGTGAAGGGACCGCCTGTTCCTATGGGTCCCCAGAGACCGTGGTGCCTCCTTCTCCGAGGTGCTGTCTGTGTGCCGTGGAAGTTCTTTGCCTCGTAGAGTCCTTGGAGGTCGATGCCTCAGGGCCCTGCCGTTTCACAGAACGGCCAGGGTTGGAAGGGACCTCTGGAGATCATCTACTCCAACCCCCAACTCTCTTCTCACCACGCCTGAAACGCTGCTGTTTCTCCTTCTCCCTCCCGAATTCAGCACCGCCGCCAACTGCCTCCTGCAGCTCCTCCACCCGCTGCCTCAGCGGCCCCGCCAGAGCCCCCCCCGGCGCAGGCGGAGCTTCCACCCTCCTCCCCGCAGCAGCCGGGGGCGCAGCGCTCGCAGCCCCCCACCCGGGCAGCGGCCGCCCCGAGAGCGGCTCCGCCGGGGCGCTGCCTCCCCTCGCCCCCGGCCTGGCGAGGCGGAGCCGCTTCCCGCCCGCGGCAGCGCACCGCCCTCGCCCGGGCTCCGCCGCCCCGGCACGGCAGCGCCGCCTCACGGGCGCTCCTCGTTGCCCCCGGGCGCCGGGTAAGCTCGCACGGCCGCCGGCGAGCGGGGCCGAGCGCCGGGGCAGCAGCCGCAGCCCGCAGGCGGGTGGGGCGAGCAGCGGCCCTTCCCGCGCCAGCCGCTGCGCCGCTGCCCTCAGGCGCCGCTGCCCGGGGCCGGTTCTCCGCGGGCCCCCGCGCCGCGCCGCTCCTCCGGTGGGAGGTGTCCGCGGTCCCTCCCCGCACACGGCCCGGGGACGGCGAGGCCCGCGGCCCCCTCAGGCACCTGGCACTGCCCTCGGCACCGGCATCGGCTTCCCGCCGTTACCGTAATACCGTGAGGAGGCAGTTGAGGGAGTAATTCCACACTGAGGGAGGGATCAAATCTTTCATAATTAAGAAATGAGCCTAGAATCCTTTTTGGAAGAAAAAACAGATAAAACCATCAGACAAACTAATGGTTTGCATTTGCTTAGAAACACTTAGATGAAATAAAGAGTTTTCAACGTGTTTTTGTGGTAACTTTGCTTGTTCAGAATTGCTTTTTACATGTTTGCATTGAAAACATTTTCAGAAAAGACGTTCCGATCTTGTGGTAGTTCTTAAAATGTAGAAATCAATTTAGAAGGACTGAAGTGCCGCCTTTGGGTACTGGAAGTGCTGACGGTGATGTCGTTACCCATAATGGGGCTCCAGTGCTCAGATGCCTTGGAAGGTCTGCATGTACGTCTGCAGAGCAGGAACCAGGTCTTTTGGGGACTGCACAATGGATAAGGCGTTGTGGACACTAATCAGCAATTAAAATAAAAAGAAATTTACGGAACATCTCATACAACTGTGCTTTTGAACGTTTTGTTTTAATCAGCGGTTTTGCTTTTCAGGTTTTGTAGTAATACAAACTGTTAATATCTCTGAATGTATGTTTTTAATTTCCACTAGCATTAATTGGAGTTAAACGTTTGCATTAGGTACATCTCCCTTGAGCTGTCTAATATTGCTTGCAAATTGTAATCAGATAGTCAATGATTGTGGATATACAATTACAGTACAGATGGTTTCAACTGTGAATTACAGTCTTAATATTAATAATCCTGTTTTTTTTTGCTGGACACTTTCTAATATCCTAGTAAACAAGCATTAGTAATGTATGTTAAAATTATTGAGTAAACTAGTAAAAGTTAATCTAGGTATGTTATAGATTAGGTTATAGTCACATTTTATGTAAGAAATACAGTTATTTTTTTTTGTTATTTGGACTGCAGGTCCGCAGCCTGTATGGAGAATCTTGTCACATTCAGTTTTAAGTGTGAACGTCAGGTGAATGTGGCTAACTGTGAGAAATTTGGAAGGTAGACAGTACTTTGTGGGCCGAAAAGAGTATGAAATGCTGACGTAGAATAATCTTTCTGCATTGAACAGTTCCTGAGAACTTGCATCCCTGCTGCTGATGTCACTTCCATAAACTTCTTGCCTCCTTAAACTAAAAAAAAAAAAACCAACCCAAATTTTAAACTTGGCAGTGTGAAGTATTTTTAAAGTTGAACCCCTGTCACTTGCTAGTGAGATATAAATGGAAACTACAGCTTATTACCGGACCTATTTTTGTTCATCGTCTTCCCTAAGTATTTTAACAAGTTACTAAGTAATTTGTGTTTATTGCTGAAGTCTCCATTTTGTGAACCTCCGAAAAATCTGTATCCGTAGTTTGTAGCATCATTGTCCCTTCCCACAGCATCTCCCAAACTACTTACCATTTCCCAGAGAAAATTAGTGGAGGAAAGTAAAGTGGGAGTTGCTGGTGAGCACGTGTTTTCTTCTCAATTTAGAATGATCTGTTATTTACTCTGTATCATCAGCTATATCTATATGAAGATTTGTTTCTGTTATTTTTAATTTCCTTCTTCCTGTTCTATTCATCCCTTGTCTGGTTGCTTTTTATCTGAGTCTTAATTATCCAAGGTGATGTATACTTTGTCCCACACGATATCCTGGTCTCTAAATTGGAGAGACATGGATTCGACGAATGAACCACTCGGTGGATAAAGAACTGGCTGGACGGTCGCACTCAGAGTTGCGGTCAACGACTCGATGTCCAAGTGGAAAGCAGTGATGAGTGGTGTACCTCAGGGTTTGGTACTGGGGCCTGTACTGTTCAACATCTTTGTCAGCGACATGGACAGTGGGGTCGAGTGCACCCTCAGCAACTTTGCCAACGATACCAAGCTGTTTGGCGAGGTAGACACGCTGGAGGGGAGGGATGCCATCCAGAGGGACCTGGACAGGCTGGAGAGGTGGGCTCAAGCCAACCTCATGCAGTTCAACAAGGCCAAGTGCAAGGTCTTACATCTGGGCAGGGGCAATCCCAAGCACAAATGCAGGCTCGGTGGGGAATGGCTGGAGAGCAGCCCTGAGGAGACGGACCTGTGGGTGCTAATTGACGAGAAGCTCAACATGAGCCAGCAATGTGCGATCGCAGCCCAGAAGGCCAACGGTATCCTGGGCTGCATTGGAAGAAGTGTGGCCAGCAGGTCAAAGGAAGTGATTCTGCCCCTCTACTCCAGTCTTGTGAGACCCCACCTGGAGTACTGCATCCAGCTCTGGAGTCCCCAACATAAGAAGGACATGGACCTGCTGGAGCGTGTCCTAGAGGAGAGCCACAAGGATGATCCGAGGGCTGGAGCCCCTCTCCTATGAGGAGAGGCTGAGCGAGTTGGGGCTGTTCAGCGTGGAGAAGAGAAGGCTGCGGGGAGATCTTATTGCGACCTTCCAGTACCTAAAGGTGGCCTCCAGGAGAGCTGTGGAAGGACTTTTTACTTGGGCATGTAGCGATAGGAGGAGGGGGAATGGCTTCAAACTGGGAGAGGGCAGGTTTAGATTAAACATTAGGAAGAAATTTTTTACTTAGAGGGTGGTGAGGCACTGGCCCAGGTTGCCCAGAGAGGTTGTTGAGGCCCCATCCCTGGAGGTGTTCAAGGCCAGGCTGGAGGTGGCTTTGGGCAACGTGTTCTAATGGGAGGTGTCCCTGCCCATGGCAGGGGTTTGGAACTCGATGGTCTTCAAGGTCCTTTACAACCTAAACCATTCTATCTATGATTCTATGATAGTCTGTACCTAACTCCAAGTATGTAAGCCTTAAATGTTTAACATTAAGGATGTGTTTAAGTACTGTTTTGAATTGATGCCTGAGCTAATTTTGCCTATGTGATGTTGGCACACTGGGTCTTTGGAGCACTATTGCTGTGTTAATGAATGCTTCCTGTTCTTTAACCCATTGCTTTTCCTGTGATTTATAGCTTGTGTCCCACAGTGCACTTGAATAGGACTTGGGCTGTGAAGATTTTACAGAGATGTTAATTTAGAACATAAAGATAATATAGCAATCTGTCAGCTCAGCTGGTGCTACTTTTTTATAACACTATGATTAGGTAATTCTTGTGTTAATTCTGTAATTGTTTCATGTAGATTTCCAGTGGGTCCAGGGAGATGTGTGTGAAGTTCAGTTGATGGTGTACAACCCTATGCCTTTTGAGCTCCGAGTAGAAAACATGGTATGTATCTTCCTAATCTTCCCTTTTTGTTATTTTTTTCCGGAAAAATTTCTCAGTTGAGCTTTCAAATATGGTTTTCTATAAAGGAAATAGTTTAAAAAATCATTTAAGCCAGTATAACCTCAGTTGAACAGTGCAGTACTGTCAATTTTCTCAAATCTGTTGGTAATGAGGTATTGAAATGAAAATCCCTGCCACTCAGAGTGTTTAAATATTTTACTGCTACTGACCCGTAAATCAATTATGTACCTTTCTGCATTGATGAGAACTCATGGTACGTAATTTACATATACTGGTTTTCAAGTAATAATTATATGCTGAAACCTAATAATTAGTGTATACTTGCTACTGTAATTTAAAAATCTGCATTCATCATAGCTTTTCAAATTCCCATTTTGACCACATTTTTAAAAATTTGAGGAATTAAAATAGTTAGTTTTGAGAAGCTTTGTTTTTTAATAGAAGCTTCCGCTCATGGATATGCTGTTTCCAATGATATATGTTATTTGAAAACACAATAAGGTAAAATGATCCAGAGGGATAAAGAAAAGGCTAAAATACCAGAGAAGCATGTAAGGTTAGAACGTCAAGCTGAAGCCCTCTGCTTCAGTCAACTGCTTGCAGCGTATCCTGAAACAATAATTTTTTTTTCCCCTCTTTATGCCAACTAACAGGAATTTTTAAAAATTGTTATCCATCTAAAGGTTAAAAGTCCTCTAACTACCAAAGGGACTTAATCTCGCCCAGTCCTAATCCAGTGTTGTCCTTTATGATAAATATTTTTACCTTTAATATTGCTTTAAAAAATAAATCCCATCTCTTAGAGCCCATTGTTCCGTTAGACTAAGTGAATCAACGTTTATTTATTTGCCCTAGATTTTTTTTTTTTTTTTTTTTATTGTTTGGTCTACTGCCGTGGCTACTCAAACAATTTGACCTAAATTACTGATAATATGCTACATGTAATAAAATGTTTTTCCATGAGAAATGAACATGCCCAAAGGTTATGCTTAGAGCATAATAAAAATCATTCTTGGAAGCTAACACACTGGTTTCTTCAGCAGCATTTTATCTAACCCTTATAGAAGTATTCCAAATTGTTAGGAATGAATAGAAAAAGTAATCGTAAAGCTGCGCATCAGAAAGGACTCTACACAGGAATTTATTTAAGAACACTGTGATTTATACTCTAATTTGTGTTGTGTAAGTAATGATGTAATTATATATTTAAAAAACTGGTTTTGGATAATTTCTTAATTTCTTAACGAGGAGATTTCTTATGAGTGCTTACATACACTTAAGAACTCAGAATACAGTTATTTGCATAGAGGTGCGCCCCATCCGTTCCCTGAGCAAATAAATTGTAGTAGCGTCAATACTTCTTTTTACGGTTAATGTGATAAAGTTCTATCTTTGAATTAATACTGAATTTCAGTTTCATTGGTAAGCATAAGAGGAAGCAGGCATGCAAACTAGCTACAAATAATTGAGGTGATTAACATAATTCTTTAGTCAGTGCTCCATAAATAGAGTGCTTTGAGAAATTCTGCTGTGCGCTAATGTCATCTCATTGGTAGAAATTAGTTGATTTTGCTTGATTTGTCTGTGGTATCAAGACTGTAGCCAGCAAGATGAGCAAAGTAATTATTCCCCTCGATTTGGCATTTGAGAGGCAATATCTTTAGAATCAAGGCCAGTTTTGAGCTCCCCTTACAATAGAAATATGGACATACTGGTATCAGTCCAGCAGTATTACCAAGATGCTAGGCAGGCTGGAGTATGTGACAGATGAGGACAGGTTCAAAGAGCTGCATCTGTTTAGTTTGTAGAAGAGAAGAATACTGGGGTAATTCCTACTGCTTTCCTCGATCCCAAAATAGGAAGGTGCAGTGAAAATGGAGCTAGAGTCTTCCCAGAGGTGTCCAGCATAAAGATGTGAGTCAGTGAACATGTTGCAGCAATGGAAAACTTTCCTAATAAAAAAAGTCCCTTTTTCCAATTATGAAGGTGACCATATACTGGAACTGGTTGCCCAGAGAGAATGTGAGCTCTCCATCTTTAGAAATCTTCAAAACTTGAGTGTATAGGACAGTGAAAAACCTGAACGACCATCACAGTTGGCCTGGTTTTGAGCAGTAGGCTGGGCAAGAGGACCTTTAGCATTTCCTTCCAGCCTAAATTGTTCTGATTTTCCAGTCTCATTTGTGAGCTTTCTAGAATCTGGGAATAGTTATTACTGTATCACAAGAATAAACTCTTTTGGTTTTATGTTAATAATTCAAAGCGTTGATTAATATTTTAATATATTTTTTTTATTATTGACACGTACTCATGCCTGCAGTCCCCGTGCCCGCTTGTTGTCTGATTTCTCATCATGTGTCACATTCTTTCATATTATTTAGCCTCATAGGATCATTTTCATAGCAAGTGTATCCTTTTCTGTCATTTACTGGCAGTTTTAGCTTGTCTGTCCCACAGCGTTTTTCCTTCTGTCTGACTCAGCACTTTACCTTTGCAGTACGACTAATTGTTTAAGCTTGTTTCCAATGACTGGCAGGCCTTGGAGTTCTCCGTTGCTTCTTTTCCTTTCTTGTTTACACTGTTCACGGTTCACTGTTCATCAATGTGTAACAAACTGTCCTGAAATCATAGAATCATAGAATAGCTTGGGTTGGAAGGGACTTTAAAGGTCATCTAGTCCAGCCCCTGTTTCAATGAGGAGGGACGTCTTCAACTAGATCAGGTTGCTCAGAGCCCCGTCCAACCTGACCTTAAATGTTTCCAAGGATGGGGCATCTACTGCCTCTCTGGGCAACCCGGGCCAGTGTTTCACCACACTCATTGTAAAAAACTTCTTCCTTATATCTAGTCAAAATCTACCCTGTTTTAGTTTAAAACCATTACCCCTTGTCCCATTGCAGCAGGTCCTGCTAAAAAGTTTGTCCCCATCTTTCTTATAAGCCCCCTTTAAGTACTGAAAGGCTGTGAAAAGGTCTTCCTGGAGTCTTCTCTTCTCCAGGCTGAACAACCCCAACTCTCTCAGCCTGTCCTCATAGGAGAGGTGCTCCATCCCTCTGATTATCTTTGTGGCCTCCTCTGGACCTGCTCCAACAGGTCCATGTCCTTCCTATGTTGATGGCCCAGAGCTGGATGCAGTACTGCAGGTGAGGTCTCATGAGAGCGAAGCAGAGGGGTAAAATCCCCTCCCTCGCCCTGCTGGCCATGCTGCCGGGGGTGCAGCCCAGGATATGGTTGGCCTTTTGGACTGCGAGTGCACATTGACAGCTCATGTTAAGCTTCTCATCCACCAACACCCCCAAGTCCTTCTCCTCTGGGCTGCTCTCAATCCCTTCATCCTGCAGCCTATATTGATATTGGGGGTTGCCCCGACCCACTTGCACTTGGCCTTGTTGAACCTCATGAAGTTCATCTATAGTCTTATTCCTTTTTTCTAATTTTTCCCTTTCCCTCGTCTTTCAGTTTGTGATTTGTTGTTCTGGTAGCTTACTCATTTCATGTTAAATGACTGCTGGAAGCATCGATCCAAAGTTTTATTGTGATACTTTCCCTAATATGTCTTCCTGTTTGTTATGGTTGAAAGTTGTGATGGTAAACAACAACTTAGTATTGAGTACAAGTTGTTAGGGAGAATGATTCCCCATGGAAAGGCTTCTCTATCTTTTTTCATTATTTAAAGTATTCATGCTACGAGTGTAGTTTAATTGAGGTATGCTTAAGTAAAAGAAACTGAATTTTTAGACTTGACATGAGGCTGTGGAGAAAGGACTTTGATCAGTGTTGCTCAGACGATGAGACCTGTACTGTCTGAAAAGTTGATTTTTTTTTTTTTTTTGGTTGTTTTATTTCATTGTTCTCAAAGCTATTGGCCCATCTTTGTTTTTCTCGCTGTTTATTCCCTGTCATGCATATTCATGATTTGGGACTCTAGTTAGATATCTGTTCTTCATACGTGTCCCACTTCTGTATTACTTTTCTGCATTTCTCTATTTCATGTTTTGCTTTTGTCTGTATAGTTAGAAGGCTGATCCAATGAAAGGTGCAATAGTGTTTGTAAGATGACAAATGAAAATGTTGAATCGTGGAATATAGAGGTGATTAAGTCCAATAACTGTGTATTTTTGTCAATAAAGCGAAGCAGGAGCAATCATAGGGGTGATCAGAGGAAGTGCTTTAATAAAACTTAGCAGGTATCTTAAATAAACAGAGTGAGAGAGAGAGAGAGACAAAAATGAGCCTAACTAGCTTTGAATGTTTTTGCGATCCTGGTGGTGGAGCCCAAGTTAACAGGAGATGTAATGTTCAGCTGTAATATGTATATATACCATTTTTTTTTTTTTTTTTTTTTCCCCAGGAATATTGATTTCTGTATAGACTTGTTCAGCTGTGTGAATGATAGCCTCTATCTCTTTTGCAGTTACTAAGCCTTTTTTCTGTCCAGGTAAAAATGACCTTCAGCGTTCAGGCCTTCAGAAAAACCCCCAAATTCTGGGAAATCTCTGATGGATTTAGTTTGTATCTTGGGACAAATATTTAAAGCAGTAAATCATGGTACAATCTAGTGAGATCTATTAAAATAAAATGCAGACGAAGATGCACTGCAAAGTGTGTTGTTCTCTAAGAGTTTAACTACTTTTTCCTCTTTGTTTCTTGAGTTTCATACTAAAGGAGAAAAAAGAGCTGAGAAATTTTGAGGCAATGTTATTTATTGAGCAAAATAATTTTTTTCTGCACTTACTGTAGAAAATATAGCCGTGGTTCTAAGACGGCTACGGTATATGCAGAACAGTGTAAACTGTATTTAATAAATTAATATGGAGAAACTAAAAAGTACTGTCCCAAAACATGGGGGTAATGTAATTTATAGTATTAAGAACTCATTATTCAAAAAGAAAGTCTTTGTTCTAAAGTTCTTCTTCTGTTTGGAGCATGTATTTATTTGAAGACAATTAAGTATAGTATTTTGATTAATGATGGTATAAGAATGGCTGTTATTTTTTCTTTTTTTTTTTTTTTGTGAACTTAAGAACCGTACTATTAGCCAAGAGCTCTATATTAATGTTTAAAAATACCATCTAAAATTTTGATAAATCTTTACGTATAATCAGTCCCACAACTCAGTTTACGATTACTTAAATTGTTTCCATCAACTGCTCTTTAGTAAGTTCCCATCTTTATACTGTTTCTGCCATCTTGAAAGAATATATACTTACTGATACATTACATTTAATGGAAGCTGTATTGGGCAAGAATGTACACAAAAAAGGTGAGGGGGAGAAGGATAAAAATAGTCATGTTTGGTGTTTTCTGGGTCTGCCTAAAAGAATCTCATTAGAAATACTAGGGAAAATTTCCTTTTAAATAAATATTTGCCAATTTTTGTGTAAAGTATTTGACAACATTGTATACAGTATGTTCAGCATGAAAACTAACTTTGGTGGCAGTGTTACTTTTAAAAAAGACTGATTGCATTTCAGGACTGGTAAGTAAAGCCTAAAAAAAGCGTTTATATACGCATGTTGTTTTAACAGCCTCCCCAAATGATACCATGTACATATGAGTAGTTTTGTTTCTCTAAAACTAAATGGAGGTTTGAAGTGATTGAAAGACATGCTGTGATAATAGCATGCATATATTCTCTCTATGACAATTTAAATAGTTTTACAAGAATATAAAGAAATGTAAAATTGGTTGGGTTTTTTTTGTGTGATTCATATATATCCTAGAAGGAAATCTCGTATATGGGTAAACATTTCCTGTAAGATCAGAAAGAGCAATGATTACTACTAAATAGTTTCACTTGAAGTAAGGTGCGAGACTCAAAAGAAATCTAATACTTAATATATTTTTTTTTTTTATCTGATTTGTTTGGGTAAAGGATATGACAGTCCTTCAGCCTTGATTTGGTTGTCACTGTTAATCTAAAAAAAATTTTAGGCACCAGAGGGCAATGTTGGGCAAATATTGTTGAGTTTTGCTATCCAGCAAATAGCAATATAAAAAATGTCTTTCAGACATTCTAGATATGTCATTATCTTTTAAAACTTATTTGTGTTGGTTAAGTTTTAAGGGTAAGTATCTTGATTTCAGTTCACGTCTGGAACTCTGAAGCCTAGTTGAGGTTTATATTGTTTATTTTTCCATTTCAGTGAGTTTTTATGCTTTCTTAGCAAATTTACTTTTAAAAACTTGAAGTTTTACTGAATAGTAAAACTCTCATAATGAGAGAAACAAATACTGTATTCTCCTTCATGTGTCAATGGCTTGATGTCCAAGTGGAGAGCAGTGACGAGTGGTGTTCCTCAGGGGTCGGTACTGGGACCTGTACTGTTCAACATCTTTATCGGCGACATGGACAGTGGGGTTGAGTGCACCCTCAGCAAGTTTGCTGATGATACCAAGCTGTTTGGCGAGGTAGACACGCTGGAGGGGAGGGATGCCATCCAGAGGGACCTGGACAGGCTGGAGAGGTGGGCTCAAGCCAACCTCATGCAGTTCAACAAGGCCAAGTGCAAGGTCTTACATCTGGGTCGGGGAAATCCCAAGCACAAATCCAGGCTGGGCAGGGAATGGCTGGAGAGCAGCCCTGAGGAGAAGGACCTCGTAGTGCTGATTGATGAGAAGCTCAACATGAGCCAGGAGTGTGCGTTTGCAGCCCAGAAGGCCAACGGTATCCTGGGCTGCATTGGAAGAAGTGTGGCCAGCAGGTCAAAGGAGGTGATTCTGCCCCTCTACTCCAGTCTTGTGAGACCCCACCTGGAGTACTGCATCCAGCTCTGGAGTCCCCAACATAAGAAGGACATGGACCTGCTGGAGCGTGTCCTAGAGGAGAGCCACGAGGATGATCCGAGGGCTGGAGCCCCTCTCCTATGAGGAGAGGCTGAGCGAGTTGGGGCTGTTCAGCCTGGAGAAGAGAAGGCTGCGGGGAGATCTTATTGCGACCTTCCAGTACCTAAAGGTGGCCTCCAGGAGAGCTGTGGAAGGACTTTTTAGTCGGGCATGTAGCGATAGGAGGAGGGGGAATGGCTTTAAACTGGAAGAGGGCAGGTTCAGATTGAACATTAGGAAGAAGTTTTTTACTTTGAGGGTGGTGAGGCACTGGCCCAGGTTGCCCAGAGAGGTTGTTGAGGCCCCATCCCTGGAGGTGTTCAAGGCCAGGCTGGATGTGGCCTTGGGCAATGTGGTCTAGTGGGAGGTGTCCCTGCCTATGGCAGGGGGGTTGGAACTTGATGATCTTCCAGGTCCTTTCCAACTCTAAACCATTCTATGATTCCATGATAGTCTGTACCTAACTCCAAGTATGTAAGCCTTAAATGTTTAACATTTAACTATTCTATGATTCTATGATAATACACTTGAGATGCTTTAATTTCTAGTCCAGGCATAGTATATGCTTAGTGCAGGTGTTTTGGCATTTGCATTGCACTTATCTAGAAAATCTCTTCATTTTCATGGTTTTTGTTGTTAAAAAATAGACTGAGAATGCATTCTTAATACATTGTAAGAAAAATATATTTTGCTGAGGACTTATTTTGCTTTAGCAGTTATCGGTGATCAACTTGCTGTGTTTGTCATCAGCATGATCCAAGGGTGTCATTTTGATATAATTTCAGGGCTGAGGGAACAATGTACACTGTATATAGCATTTTTTTTTTCTCTACTGTTACTAAATCATTTTAATACTAGCAATTTCTCTTAATAGTAACTCTGCCTTCTTGCCCCTAAGCACATGCATATTTTGGTGATTGTAGTCCAGATGCATTTACCTGTCTTTTTGTCTATTACTGTCTCCATTTGTCTTGATTTTTGTCTGTATTTTGTCTGCTGTTAATATACTCAGTTTAAATCCTTTGGCGAGGAAGATGCTTTCTCTCACAGCCAGGTTGTGATCATTGCTTTTCCTGACCCTTGACCACTAGCCTTTAAAAATATTGCCATTGATTTATTTACTTTTTCTCAGTTCAGTTCCCTATTTTTTTGTTGCCCCCACATTGTGATCTTTAGTTTCTTCAGGGTTTGGCTCCGGTCTGTTCCAGACCTCAATTCCCTGCAATGAGGGAACTCATTGGTGTCACAGATCAAAACTCTAGCTGGGCTGTGGGGTTTTGGCAATTTTGGGGTTGTATGGCAGTCTGTATATGTGTACGTGTGGCTACTTCAGATGCATTTCTCAGGGCTGTGCTGGTTTATGGCCCCCCTTGAGGTTATTTTTTCCTTTACAGGACCCTAAAAGGCATTCAGGGCAATGTCTTCCCATGCAGGTCCTCAGTCTAACTTGATAGTGCAGGATGTCTAATTGTTGGGATAGGGGACTAATTCATATTAAGTAAGAGCACAAGACTGTTTACACTGCAAGAAGTGGCATGAATGTATAAATGTATGTCCTGCTATCCAGTTTGATTAACAACGTGAAGTAGAGGAGAAAGAACATGGGAGAAAGCTGTATTTACTCATTGCTTCCATCTTCTCCCTTGCCCAAGGAAAACTGGGCTAATTAGGACCATATCTCAATGAGGACATTCCCATATTTCAGAAAAGTGGCCTGACTATGGTTTTGCAATGGCATTGTAATTTCTTAGTGTTCTATATATGTTTATAGGCACTTGATATACTGGCAAATTTGGGGAGTTCACTAGGAATCGAAAAATAATGATGTGTATTAATTGTTACAAGGTAAGTTCAGTGTAGTATTAGGAGAAAGTTTGAACTTGAAAGGCTTTCCAGTTTAACCACTGCATTGAGTTACCTAGTCCCCTCTTAGAGACTGCTGCTGATGGAAATTCCAGATATAAATGGGAATGGTTAATGTGGAGTTGGTGCTACTTCAGAGTAGGGAGATGGGCCGAATAATATTTAGGGGTCCCTGTCAGTTCTGTTGATTTACATTTGCTATAGCTGATATTAAACAAGACATTGGAGGCGTTTCTTTTTGTCATTGATTTTTTAGGAATTTAAGTCCTTGGATGAAAGTATTTAGTTGAGGTGAATCCTGAATAATTCAAATATATTTGAATATTTGGCCAAGTGATAGCACAGTGCTTTCGGGACTGAAATAGTCTTATGAAGCCTTCTGTACCTGTTTTAAAAGTGAGTTTCGGAGTGTGTATGGGGTCACCTTTTGTTTATGTTCTAAGATTTGCTTCAACTAAAGCAAAAAAGCAGAATGATTTGATTATGGTGAAGACTGAGGCTTAGTCAATATTAAAGTGTGAATGTTCACCCCATTTCTGTGTGGTAAATCCCGCTTGAAGGATTCATGTTCAGTCACATGCAAACAATTATCTTGCATCATATCTAAAATTAACTTGTATTGGCTAATTATTGCAATCATTATTTTGATTTCCTAATTTTGAAATACTGCAAGGAATATTTCACCAAGAGTGCAGACAAGGCCTGTTTAAGCTCCCAGCTACATAAACACACCTGTTTGAAAAGTAGTGACCAAGCTTGCGTTTATGAAGTGGGAATCAAAAAGCATCAGTGCTCTGATACACTGGGTGGTGAATGTATGGGAAGACAGGATTAGTTTTTACTTACTTTTTTGTGGATTGTTTCAGACAGCTGAAGTCTGCATGTGAAACTAGGGGAAAACTAAAACTCAGTAGAAATGAGGGTTTGACACAACGTTTTCTTATAACTGAAGTGAAACAATGAAATTGAATTTTGCACAATATTAGAGAAGGATAGGGTTCTCTAACACACCTCTCCACAGAGCAACAACAGCTTTGATTGAATAAGGTGTTATCTCAACAATGTCAAGTCTACAAAGAAGTAATTGCTAGAACGAAGGATTTTTTAGCTTTTGGGTATATTATAATGTTGATGACTTCAGATCTTCAGTAGGAGAGAAATCAAGAACCTGACAAACCTGTTCAGTTTGATTTGGTAAGCTTCCGGTCTGTTTAGGGCTTTGCCGTTAATCTTAGGTGCAAAGGATTTGTTTAGTTGTTATGTAGTATGTGAGTAAAAGATAGTTGTTTGTTAGAAGGCACGCTGCCTTCTGTGGAGGAAAGAAATTCTGATAATGGCTTTTAATTTAGTTCAGTTTTTGACTGCTGGTGGGTTGATTTTGGTTAATATCTAGGAATTGCTTGAAGAAGACTTGCTGGTGGTTAGTCCCAATGCAAATCAGACCATTAAAACTTAATCTACATGACAGGTCAAGTTTCAGTCATTGGCTGGGTAATTCTGGTGGTGTCATTTGCGTTTCTGTAAGTATGAGTATGAGTTATATGAGTATCAATTTTCCTAATTTCTAATTGAGAATTAGAAACATAAGAGGGCTGGTCTGCTTTGTACAGTTGACATGAGCATTAGAGGTGCACCGTTCAAAACCCAATTGAGTTAAAAATGAGGCAATCATAGATGCTTTCAAAGGAAAGCAATGTTGGTATTCTGGCACTGTGCAGATAATGATGCTGCTTCTTAAACTCCTTGTTCAGTCTTCAGTCTCTTTGTGGTTTTCTGTGGCTCAAACCATGAGGTTTTTCATCTGTCTTTACAAAAATAGTATCTGCCTCTTTCATAGAGTTTTGAGCTCCTGTGGAGCAGGAGGTTTTGAGCATCCTCGTGGAGTTGAGGTTTAATCCATTTGTACTTACTGCATTAATTGATGGAGATATTTGGATGGCATCTTTATTAAAAATGAAAATAAAAATCTATGTTTATAGAAAAGCAGCTGGTAACTTAGATTTATGTGCTTCACAACATCAAATTTCTTACTTGTAACAGTACATTCTGTGTTCAAGCATCAAATTCACTAACTGAGCTTAAAAAAACCACCCCAGTCTGCTAAGGACAGTAATGCTGTATTTAAAAGTTGTTTAAATTTTTTTTTTTTTTGCTTCATTTCTTATTTTTTGCCATGTTTTAAATTTAGGATGCTGAGATGCTAAACAATGAGATGTTTAGGTTGGATAGTAAAGCTAGACTTGCTCTATTATCTGTAAATACTAAAATTTTTTTCTCCCCATAGATAAATATTTTCTGGCCAGGAACTTTAATGAAAGCTAAGCAAGAGTCGCTATTGATATTTGATTTTTCATTGTCAAAAACATAAGCAAATATATAAGTAAAGTCAGAGGTACAATTAAATGTAGGTATAAAACAACACCATGCAGATTATATCACTCATTCTTTTTACTCTGCTTGGGTATGAATTTTTATTAGTTTTTTATACATTGTTCCCATCTCAGATCCTGAAACGTGTTTCACTGTTGAATACAGATCTTGCCATAATTCAAGATGTGTGCTTCAGTCACTGGAACTTAAAAAACAAAGTAACTGCTATAAGCAAATTGGAATAAATAGTAAAACTTTGGGTGATGTAATGCAAGGGATTAAAATGTAAGTATATATCATAAAAATGTAAGTGTATATCATAAATGGATTTATCTATGTAATATGACTTTTTCAGGGTCTCTTGACAACAGGAGTAGAATTCGAATCTCTTCCTGCAGCTCTTTCTCTACCTGCAGAATCTGGTCTCTATCCGGTAACTCTTGTTGGTGTTCCTCAAACTACCGGACAAATCACTGTCAATGGTAAGGGATCTCTTCAGTCATTCTCTTCCTAGCAAAACAACCATGTGTTTTACATCTCTGTGGATCACATAAGATCGTATGATACATGTTAAATTGATGTCCTTTTTATATTTGACACTCTGAATTCTCCTCAGTATGTAAAAGAAAAAAAAAAAAAAACAAACCAAAAAAATCTGTTTTCTATACTAGACTTCAGTAAAAACAGCCTGATGAATCACTTGGTTGCAACAGCAACAGCAGTAATGAATGCATATTTACAGTATCTCATGTGTGAGGGGAAAAGGAAAAGGATAATGAACTCAAACTTCCCTTTATTAACACTTTAATTTGGAAAGCTTAGGAGGAGGATTACTTGAACTTTTTCATGAAAATGCAGAAGATAATCTTGCAGTTCATTTTTCTTAATTAATCGTGTTCATGTAAGATTACAGAAATCTTTGCAGATTGCTTCTGTAGAAACAATTTAGCCAATATGCATAGTCTGTTGCAGTCAAGATATCATTTCATTAATAAGCCTGAATACAATTGTGTTTGTAGTAAGTAAAAAGAATTAAAGAGCTTTTGTAGAAGATGAGCAGATTAGTCTCCTAGAAAAGGAGGTATAGATGAAGATGATCGATTCAACGCGTAGTAGGACTGAATCATCTTACCAACACACAATTTTAGGTATGTGTTCTTGGACTACAGAGTTATGGGAAAAGAACCATTTTAATAAAGCTAAACAAAAAGAAGATGGCTTTGAACTTGAAGGAACTCTGTTCTTACTGAGTTTTTCTTAAGTGCTTTTCTGTCTGCTCGTAAAATGATTCTTCATTCGATTTTTTTTTTTTCCCCCCAGAAACTATTTCAGTAAATACAGAATAGCATCAAAGCATTCAGAACATTTGTGCTGTAGTTCTCTGTTTTTAGTTTCACATACTAAAAATATATTGCAAGTAGAGGAGTTGATTTCTTTACTTGGCGGCTGTTTGTGTATCAATGTATCAAATTTTTCTTCAGGTATAGCTTGTATTATATTGCCTGGCAAGGAGTCGGTGTAGAGGTACTTTCCTACTAAATTTAACTTTTAGAGGATAAGCTGTGGTCTTTTATGGCAGGTGTCTGTGTGTGTATGCATATATACTTTTCTTTTTTCCCTAATTAATTTCCTTTAGGATTCTTTTATCCTTAGCTTCTGGACACAGTTGAGACTTTCCTATAAACATTTTTTGGAGGAATTCGGGAACTGTTAACATATGTTGAAGAGTATCAAGTTTTATGTGCACCAGTGGGTTAGGTGATGGGGTATAAAAGGGTGGTCTCTATACTATGACTTGTGATGTTGATCTTTTAAAGCATTCCACAGAACTTAACATAATGCATGGTAGAAATCATGGACTTTTTTTTTAATTTTTTTTTTTAATTTTACATGTCACAGATACAAAGGCGTACGTGTCTGTTGTTTGTATGTTGTCAAGTAGTTATAAATGTTGTTATTTAGGGGATTTGAAAATGTTTTCCATATTTTGTGTCCTGAGAACATTCCCCTATAGAAAATGTGGTGGTTTGCGTAGCAGAAATATTGGCAAAACCTGACTAGTAGCTTAGTTCTCTTACACCTTTCAGAAAACAGAAAAATTCACAACATACTGGTGTTTTCTTCTAAAAATCAGGTTACCATACTTCAGTTTTTGGAGTCTTCAGTGACTGCCTTCTGGACAATCTACCAGGAGTGAAGACCAATGGCTGTACTGTTGAAGTCATTCCAGCTTTGCCAAGGCTGCAGATCAGTACCTCCCTTCCAAGGTAAGAAACTGAAATAAATGATAATGATTATTTTATTTGGTCGTATTTAAGCGTTAGTCACATGCTGAATAAAAACTCCTTCATCTGAGTATATAATCAGTGCTTTAGTAAAATAAGACATAAACTATGTCTGAGCTATTTACTTTGGAATATAAATCTTAAGTTTTTTGTTTTACTGCTTGAAACCTTGGAATTTCATAGAAAATATTTTGACATTTCATTAACTGAGGTAGTGTAATGATTATTCATTATTAAAGTCATACTTTTAAAAGAATGAATCCTTTAAAGGCTAAGTGTTCATAGAGTCCTGAAGTAAAGAGGTAATCCATGGAATAGTGTAGTTAGAAAGGGTGCCCCTGAAGGTCATCTGGTCTAGGATCTTGCTCAAAGCAGGGCCAGCTTTGAAAGTGATATGACTTAAATGTTAGATCAGGTTGCCCAGGGCTTGATCTAGTTAAATTTTAATTATCTCCATGGGCAGTGTTTCTATTACCTCTATGGGAAATCAGTTCCAATGTCTGACCACACTCAAAAAAGTAAAAATGACCCCCTCTTTTTTTTTTTTCTTTTTTTTTCTTTTTTTTTTTTTTCTCCAATTGAACAAACCCAGCTCTTTGAACCTGTCCTCATATGTCATGTGCTCTAGCCTCCTAATCAGTTTCATAACCCTCTTCTGGACTTGCTCTAAAATATCAATTTTTCCATTGTTCAGGAGGGGCCTAAGCTTGATACAATACTACAGAAACAATATGTTTAAGAGGGACAGGAAGAATCAACTAAAATAACTTCTGTATACACTCACCAAAAAGGACACAGTAGTAGGGTGGGGTTTTTGTGGAGGTTTTTTTGAGCTTTTTTCCAGGAAGAATGTGGCTAATTCCATGGTTGTAGAGAGATCTGGTAAGACACTGATTCAATTCAATTTTTGGAACTTTTCAAGGTTCAAGAGTATTCACCTACTAAGCTGCATGTTGATCACTATGTCAGTCTTGCCATCCATCTATGTTTTGCAAATAGTTATAAAAGTACAGAGTTTCAGTTTTCAATTTTTTTGTTTGGTTGTTGTTTTTCTTTTTTTAATATTCCTTTTAGCTATGGATCAGGAAACAGCCTTTTGTTACTTACTGCCTTGATAGCTCAAGTACCACAGGGATTGTTCTATTGATTGGAAGATCTCAGCTCCATTTATGATCCTTAGTAGTATGATCATCAGTGTTGTATGTCACAAAGAGATGTATATGTGTATATATATATGTAATTTTTTTTCTGGTTGTGTTCTTCAGCATGGTTTAATTAGTAAAGCAAAGGAACCAGTTTGGTGCTGATTTTTCTGTACTGAATTCTACTTTTCTAATGTGGAATGGGCTGCATGGATGGCATTGTATTACAAAGATAGAAAAGTAATATCCTGATGAAGACAGCAAAATAATAAAATGCTGCAATTGAGTTATGTGTTGGTAAATTCCCTATAAAAATTCTGCTTGATATGGAGTCTGTGTGGTTTAGCTGTCATCAAATTGAATATTGGCTAGCCAAAGTTATGAATATATTAAAGAACACGATGGGGTTGAAATACAAAGGGAATTACAAATATTCTTAAATGAGCATAATATCTGCTTTTTTTGGATATGTATTCAGCTGATAATGTGGAACATTAACAAGATTTTCTTTCTATATTGGTATGTATTTACTTTTTCACTGGTGTTACATTTACTTTTCATTTCTTCAGATGCTTTAGTTTCAGTAGTCAGTCTTGGTTCCTGTGACATCCTGGAAATTCGGATACACTCCTGGCTACCTTGCACTATGCCAGAGGTGTCTCTGTTTACCATCACTTACTCCTTATCCCAGCTTCTATAATAACAGCGAACTGCCTCATGCAACTCCTGTCAACAGTGTTTTATCCTTTGGGCTCTCCAGAAGATGATGTGCTTTTAAAAGACATGGTGAAGAACAGAAAGAAAGAAAATTCTTAATTTACAGACAGCAGGCTAAAATCTGAATCCGATTTCTATCCTTGCATCTTGCTGATTTGCTTTACGTGTACATAGTAAATGTAATAGGAGTCTGCTACAGGCCACCCAACCTAGAAGACCGAGTGGATGAAGCCCTCTATAGACAGATAGGGGTGGCATCATGTTCACAGACCCTGGTTCTCATGGGTGATTTCAACCACCCTGACATCTGTTGGAAGGGTAACACAGCCAGACATAGGCAATCCAGGAGGCTCTTGGATTGCATTGAGGACAACTTCCTTCTGCAAGTGGTTGAGGAGCGAACAAGGAGAGGAGCTATGCTGGACCTTGTTCTTACCAACAAGGAAGGGCTGGTAGATAGGGTCAAACTCAAGGGTAGAAGGGTAGCCTGGGCTGTCGTGACCATGTCGAGTTTGAGATCCTTGAGGCAGTGAGGAAGGTGCACAGCAGGCTGACCACTCTTGACTTTGGGAGAGCTGACTTTGGCCTCTTGAAGAATCTGCTTGGTATGGTGCCGTGGGATGAAGCGCTGGAGGGAAGAGGGGTCCAAGAAAGTTGGTTAATATTCAAGGACCACCTCCTCCAAGCTCAGGAGCGATGCATCCCTACAAAGAGGAAGGCAGGCAGAAAAGCCAGGAGACCTGCATGGATGACCAAGGAGCTCCTGGACATGACCAAAAGCAAAACCGAGGCCTATAGGGAGTGGAAACAGGGGCGGGTAGCCTGGGAGGAATACAGAGGAATAGTTTGAGCAGCCAGGGATCAGGTTAGACAAGCTAAAGCCCAGATAGAAGTAAATCTGGCCAGGGACATCAAGACAAACAAAAAGTCCTTCTTTAAGTATGTCAGTGAGAAAAGAAAGACTAGGGAAAATGTGTGCCCTTTCCGGAAGGAAATGCAAGAACTGGTTACCCGGGACAGAGACAGAGCTGAGGTACTCAATGACTTTTTTGTCAGTCTTCACTGGCAAAGACTGTAGCCACACTGCCCATGACGCAGAATGCAAAGACGAGGATTGTGAAAATGGAGAACGGCCCACTGTAGGTGAAGATCAAGTGCAAGACCACCCGAGGAACCTGAAGGTGCACAAGTCCATGGGACCTGATGAGATACATCCGTGGGTCCTGAGGGAACTAGCAGATGAGGTCGCTAAGCCACTAGCCATCATGTTTGAGAAGTCGTGGCGGTCTGGTGAGGTTCCTGCCAACTGGAAAAGGGGAAACATAACCCCTATTTTCAAAAAGGGAAACAAGGAAGACCCAGGGAACTACAGGCCAGTCAGTCTCCTCTCTGTGCCTGGCAAGATTGTGGAGCAGATCCTCCTGAAAACTCTGCTGAGGGACATAGAAAACAAGAAGGTGATTGGTGACAGCCAGCATGGCTTCACCAAGGGCAAGTCATGCCTGACAAATTTGGTGGCCTTCTACAAAGGGGTTACAGTGGCAGAGGACAAGGGAAGACCAACTGATGTCTTGGGAAGACCAACTGATGTCTACCTGGACTTGTGCAAAGCGTTTGACACTGTCCCACACGATATCCTGGTCTCTAAATTGAAGAGACATGGATTTGACAAATGGACGACTTGGTGGATAAAGAACTGGCTGGATGGTCGCACTCAGAGTCCCGGTCAGTGACTCGATGTCCAAGTGGAGAGCAGTGACGAGTGGTGTTCCTCAGGGGCTGTACTGGGGGCTGTACTGGGGGCTGTACTGTTCAACATCTTTGTCGGCGACATGGACAGTGGGGTTGAGTGCACCCTCAGCAACTTTGCCGACGATACCAAGCTGTTTGGCGAGGTAGACACACTGGAGGGGAGGGATGCCATCCAGAGGGACCTGGACAGGCTGGAGAGGTGGGCCCAAGCCAACCTCATGCAGTTCAATAAGGCCAAGTGCAAGGTCTTACATCTGGGTCGGGGCAATCCCAAGCACAAATCCAGGCTGGGCGGGGAATGACTGGAGAGTAGCCCTGAGGAGAAGGACCTGAGTGTGCTGATTGACGAGAAGCTCAACATGAGCCAGCAGTGTGCGATCGCAGCCCAGAAGGCCAACCGTATCCTGGGCTGCATAAGAAGAAGTGTGGCCAGCAGGTCAAAGGAGGTGATTCTGCCCCTCTACTCCACTCTCGTGAGACCCCACCTGGAGTACTGCATCCAGCTCTGGAGTCCCCAACATAAGAAGGACATGGACCTGCTGGAGCGTGTCCAGAGGAGAGCCACAAGGATGATCCGAGGGCTGGAGCCCCTCTCCTATGAGGAGAGGCTGAGCGAGTTGGGGCTGTTCAGCGTGGAGAAGAGAAGGCTGCGGGGAAATCTTATTGCGACCTTCCAGTACCTAAAGGTGGCCTCCAGGAGAGCTGTGGAAGGACTTTTTAGTCGGGCATGTAGCGATAGGACGAGGTGGAATGGCTTTAAACTGGAAGAGGGCAGGTTCAGATTGAACATTAGGAAGAAGTTTTTTACTTTGAGGGTGGTGAGGCACTGGCCCAGGTTGCCCGGAGAGGTTGTTGAGGCCCCATCCCTGGAGGTGTTCAAGGCCAGGCTGGAGGTGGCCTTGGGCAACGTGGTCTAGTGGGAGATGTCCCTGCCTATGGCATGGGGGTTGGAACTTGATGATCTTCCAGGTCCTTTCGAACTCTAAACCATTCTATGATTCTACGTTTGCGTTGACACCCATCTTACCAACTTTTGATGTTAGGCTCTATTCTTAAGAGAGAGTCTTTTCCTGACACAGCACCTTAATTTTTATAGCTGATTGTTTTTGGAACCTTCTACTGGAGCTGAGATGAGTTTTCTTAATTTTTCAATGAATTTATTTATTTTTGAAGTATTTGAGATAATCTTGATACTCTATTTATTGCCTTGCTTCTTTGTACGTGAAACTGCTGATATGTAGGAAAAGATTTGTTTAAAAGGTCAAAGATACATAGCTGTTTATTATTTTCTTTAACATTTGATTGATGTATAGTAATTTTTGGGGTGATAATTATATTGGCAAGAATAATTCCAGGCCTTTCTAGGCATACCATAATGTCTTGTTAGAAATGTACGCTTTTTTTTAAAATTCCTCTTTGTTATGGAAGGTCAATTTGAAAAGCTCAGTCTTAGCAGAAGCTGTAATAGAATCATAGAATCATTTAGGTTGGAAAAGACCCTTAGGATCAAGTCCAACCACCAACTGAACACTGCCAAAACCACCACTAAACCATGTCCCTCAGCACCACATCTACATGTCGTCTAAATACCTCCAGGGACGGTGACTCAGCCACTTCCTTGGGCAGCCTGTTCCAATACTTGACAACTCTTTTGGGGAAGAAATTTTTCCTAGTGTCCAATCTAAACCTCCCCTGGCACAACTTGAGGCGATTTCCTCTTGTCCTATCACTTGTTACTTGGGAGAAGAGACTGACCCCCACCTTGCTACAACCTCCTTTCAGGTAGTTGTAGAGAGCCATAAGGTCTCCCCTCAGCCTCCTTTTTTCCAGGCTAAATAACCCCAGTTCTCTCAGCCGCTCCTCATAACACTTGTTCTGCAGACCCCTCACCAGCTTCGTTGCCCTTCTCTAGGCTCGCTCCAGCACCTCAATGTCTTTCTTGTAGTGAGGGGCCCAGGCGTTATAGGTTGCTTTCTTGATAAGTACTTTGTAATATACTGAAATGATTGTGCAATACTGTTTTTCTCAGAGTTGTGTTTATGGGCAAAGAGGAAACACACTTTATGTATAAAGCAAATAATTTACTGTTTTTATCTTAATAATTCCTGTATTAGCCTGTTGTTAGTCCAGATGCAATTATTATAGAAGAAAGAAAAAGAGAGAGAAAAATACTCTATACAGAAGAAGAATCACTATTAATAATACACTTAAAATTGCTGTACACACAGGTCTTATTTTGTACCTGTTTTCCTGGTGTTATGCTTGTAGTGCTCCTCTGGGTCCTAAGGTTGGTATTTTCAGTCTGGTGGTACAGCACGTTGTCAGCTTCTGGAGACCTTCACCGAGAGGAATATGATGTTGATGGATTGTTTTTTTTTCACTCTAGAAAACACTTGAAGCCATTTTTGTTTGCTAACACATTTTTACACGTATTCTTTCTTCACTCAAGCTCCACGTTGCATCCAAATTTAATATATGTGGTGCTTGTTTTGTACATTAGGTCCTTGTTGTCTTTGTTACTCCTGAAAGCTCTTTTTACCCAGTTCCATGTCTGCGTTTCTTTGACTTCTAGTGAATTGTTTATAGCTGTGAGGTCTCCGGTGCTAAGCACGTGCCTCGTCTCTTTACCATCGCAATGCCTCTGCTATCATACCAGACTTGTGTTTCTCTACACAAGAGAGAGAGTCACTGTTTTAGTCATAAATATATCATTCTACCTAGAACAACTGCTTTTTACTACTATCTGTATAAAACTAGGGTTGTGATGAACAGAGGTAACAGAAATAAAGCAAGTTAAGAGTAGCCACCAGGTCAGAAGAAAAATTGCTGCTACAGTAAGTACAACCAAAGTTGAAGGCAGGTCAGGACAAGTTCAGAGCAGGCACTGAACCATAGAATGGTTTAGGTTGGAAGGGACCTTAAAGATCATCTAGCTCCAACTCCCCTGCCCTGGGCAGGGACACCTCCCACCAGACCAGGTTGCTCAAAGCCCCATCCAGCCTGGCCTTGAACACCTCCTGGGATGGGGCAGCCACAGCTTCTCTGGGCAACCTGTTCCAGTGTCTCGCCACCCCCACAGTAAAGAATTTCTTCCTGATATCTAATCTAAATCTACTCTCTTCCAGTTTAAAAACATTCCCCCTCATCCTATTGCTATACTCCTTGATAAGGAGTTCCTCTGTGCCTTTTCTGTAGGCCCTGTTTAGGGACTGGAAGGGGCTATAAGGTCTCCCTGGAGCCCTCTCTCTGTGGCTCTTAATGCCCGAGCTTCAGAGTGCTGCAATGATAATAATTAAATTACAGTAAATTTTAAATTCTCAAATAAAATGTTTTAAGTCTTTGTTGTCATAGATGCGTTTTGAAAGACTAAAATCTGTTCTTGTTTGTGGAGACTGCTTATCTTTGCTAAGGAAGGATAGGACAGAAAGAAGGATAGCAGAAACACCTGCCAAAAGAAGTTACTGAACCTGGGTTTACCAACAGATTTATCAGTCATTAATCTCAGTAGCTTTTGCCCTTGTGTCCTTGATCCCTTCTGACCACTTTGCATTAGCATGAAAAATACAGTCAGAAATTGAACCTCTGCCCATCTGGCTCGTTCTGCGATCGTCCTTCTCGTTCATGTTCTAAAGAGTTCATTTATATTCACAATTTCACCTTTCACACAGTGAATTTCTTCCAGGGTCCTTTCCCATGAGGTTTATGCCCTCTGCTGTCCACTAAAACTGCAGTCTCTCAACTCCTGTATTTTCTTCCAAGCAAAGGTCAAGGTTACTGCTCAATTCTCCGTTATTCATGATGTGTTGTCATAGCACTGTGCATATGTGCTATTTCAATAATTGACTGGTTTGACACATTTGTTACTTTAAAATAAAATGCTTGATATTCCTTTAAATGAAGTCTCGAGTTTCTGAAGCTTTAGACATCCATGCATTTTCTCTAGCACATATAACTTGTAGAATAATTTTTGTTTCATCTCTAAGTTATTTTTACAATTTATTGCTCTACCAAGTCTAACTTACCTCATATTTCAGATAATGTTTATGGTCCCTTAAGGAAATGGTTTCTGGGTGAACACATGCGTAAAACAGTTAGTGCTGCTTATCTGTCATTAAAGGTGTTTCTGTCTTTATTCCGCATATATTGGTGGAGCTTGGGAATGCCTGACAATATAAAATAATGTATCCTCACCTGTGCATACAAAGGTTTCATCTGTTCTGAGGTTTCTTCTACCGGTTAACTTATTCTCACTTCTGTTATTTTTACAGGCTGATCAGAGAGCAGTATGGACTTCAGGGTCTTGCAGAGGACTCTCACCCTGGTTTCTCTTGTCTAGCACTCCAGTTTTTATTCTCCTCAATTTTTTTTTTTTTTATTGTTTCTGTTTTACATTCAGGTCTTGAGACTCATTGTTACTCAACCCTAGTGTTCAAACACTTAGTAGATCAGATACCACTTTTTTCCAGTTTGCTCATTCTCATGACCTGCTCTTGCTTTTTTGCTCTTTTCCCTTTCTTACCTTTTTTTTTTTGCAGCAATTTTTAACAAGCTTTCACAGTTAGGAATACATATTTTATATTGTTTGAAATCTGACTTGTCTTATGCATAAAATATTAACGTTTGTCCTCAACGGTTATAAAAAATGACCCTGGCTAAAAGGAGAATGGAAAATGATATCAAATATCTTCAAGATTGCAGAGCAGTAGTTTCTGAGTCTTCAAAGAATAGTTAATAGAATATTGTAACTTTACAGGATTTTAACATGTTTATCGTAATATTTTGTTTGTCTATGTGTCACGTTTTGTAGGTCTGCTCATACGCTTCAGCCTTCTTCAGGGGACGAAATCTCCACTAATGTGTCTGTCCAGCTTTACAATGGAGAGACCCAACAGCTCATCATTAAGTTAGAAAATATTGGAACAGAACCACTGGAAAAACTAGAGGTGACAGCGAAAACAGTCAACACTAAGGGTGCGTATGCTGATTTATATTTAGAAAATATAATGAACACTTTTTCTTTGATAAAAGGGGGACTAGTTGCATTGTGCTACTTTTAGGTCAGTTTAGAACAAATATCATAATCCCTGTTACAGAACTGGAATGATTCAGTTTGATTTTATTGTAGGAAGATAGAAATGAAAGAATGTAAGAAGATGTAGAAAGAAAATGAAATAAATTGTAGAACCATCTGTGTGTCAAAGGGTCACCTGCTTTTTGGGAATCTCGATTTCATTTTATTGTTACTTGGGAAAAAAAAAATCCTGAGGCAATAACTAGTAAAAAGCAAGAATCTTGGCTCTAAATTATTTTCTTCTTCTGTCTAAATACACTGATTAGTGAATTAAATAAATTACCATTAGCAGTAATGTTGTCCTACTTGAGGGAGTGGAAGTACATAAGCCTACTTCTGTCTCACTCAGAGAGCATTAAGAAAAAAATGGGATAAAAGACTTTAAAGAACAAGGCAATAAATAAAATAAGCTATTGTGAGTTAAAAGAATAATTGAAGGTATGGAAGAAATACAGTAGATCTGCTTCCACTTATTTGTCCTAAAATACTCTGTACTTAATAGTATTAAAAAGTAGTCTGATAGGTGAATCTTGCTTTTGTTTTGTGATGTGTTTTATCATTTTTGGTTTGTCCTCTGAGGCATTGTTACGAAAGTGATATTCGCAAAAGAACTGCAGATGACAAGCAATATAATCTTTACTTACAATAGGAATACCTTATTTTATTGCAGGTTTTATTCTGTCATTGCCAGAGTATTAAACTGCAGTGTGATACCTGGTGATTTTTGTTCATTTTGGTGTTGGCACTCGTAATTTTTTTTTTCAACAGAGTATCCTCTTCTCTGCAACCTGAGAGAATAGGACTTGCCAATCATCTAAGAATAGATTTTCTGTCTGAGACTTGTTACCATGAATAATTTTAGAAGCTGAAATGTATGATGACTTACTGTTCTTATTTCAGTAATTCCAACGTGCTCTTACTGTGCTAGGTGCTGTATGTATATAACAGAAAGACCAAATACAGCACGCATATTAAATGGTGAAGTTTATGTAATGAAATGTATTAAATGGTGGAATATATGGGCCTCTGAATCAGAAGTTAATCAGACTCTTGGTACATAATGTTACACAGTCAATTGGTTCAGAATTTTGAAAAAGAGGCCCTTGTCAATTTTGAAACCATCAACTCTGTTACAATGTTTGTTAAGAACAATGGGGAAAAGGAGAAAAGTTGATAAACTCAGCTTTGAGTTCCATAAAACTTTAATTTTACTTCATCCTTCATTTTCTTTCTCTATAGAAAATGTTTACAATGAAGCCTCTGTGTATTTGACAGTCTTTTAGATGTTATTAAGCATGATAGTAATTGTCTTTATCAGAAAAGGGAAAATTTCTGATGAGTAAGTTGTAAAATATGCCTGCTCAAAAATGTAACACTTAAATCACCACTTCAGGAAAAATAGAAATGAGAGTGAGTTTTGGGAGGCACTGAATGATACCTGTTCTTAGAGTGTGAGAACCGTGCCATCGTTATCGTAGAGTCGTGGAAGTCTACGTGGGCAGGGACTTCTGGAAATCATCTTAAACAACCTTCTTTTGAAAGCGAAACTCTAGATTAGGTTATCCAGGGTCCTATCAAGCAGAGTCTTCAGTTTCTTGGATTGTCCAACAGGAGTGAAACGCACCCCTGTGTTTGGAACTGTAAGCTTGAGATGAACCGTGTTATTGGAGGAAAATACATACTTAAATAAGTATGACTTTTTACATGATGTGTGCTGTGGGTATGATGTAAAGCGCTGAAAAACACTATCTATGGCCAAAGAACTGATGGTCCACATTAAGCATGTAATAATTATTTTATTTCAAATTCGATTGCATGTAGGTCTTGCAAAGGGTGGACCTTTGCTGTTTTTAATGGACTCTCTTCCGTTTTAGTTATTATCATAAGTTGATATGAATGCATGAGGATGGACTCACGGTACAGTGTGACACATGACTTGGGATTCTGGCGATCAACAGGGAACTAAAGATTTGTAGTGGCATCAGCTTATTTTGGTCAGTGAATACTACATGCATGGAAATAATGTGGATACGTCATTAAACCATCTCTAATACCAACAAGAACTCTGAACTTAGTGTTATATATCAAATTGGGAGCATACACAGATGCTTATGAACTATCTGTAGTGCATTAAGTTGTCTCTTGGATGTTCTTTAATACTCCTCAGCTGAAATGTGCTTGTGATTTAAACTGCTCAAGGCCTCCTTGAAAGCTGTTAGGCATCTTCATCTGCCATGACCACAGCTTGCCTGTCAACTTGGGAGCCCATGAGAAGTTGTCCAGTTTCAGCCAAATACAAAGAGCTTTCAATCATCCTTTGTTTCACCTGATTTGCTTTGGTTCTCTTAGTCTTGGCAGTTGCTCGTAAATCTTTCGCAGCTGCTGCATGTCTGCCTGTTTGACTTCCATTTCCGTACCTTCTGTTTCTGGGGCCATAACTTTTAGCACAAAGATGAATGCTGTAAATGGCAAATATTCTCATTTTTTTGTTGTTGAAATTACTGGGTGGGATTAGCTGTTGCAGTGCAGTGGCCTGACCTCCCTCCTTTATTATGTTAACTATAGCCAGTCACTTTTCTCGAGGAAGCCCACTTCTCTGGCATTGTTTTCAGTGGTGTCTTGTAAATGAGAACCTCTGGAGATCAGGCTTTCAAACTTGCCTTCCCTTACTTCTTCTCTTCTGTTTCTTTCAGGTGCAGCTCTTTAGCTTTTCCACTCTGGCCCTCAGATAAGTGAGCAGAAATCGCAGCTCACCCTGCACAGTTTGTAAAGGACATCACAGAGTTTTTGAGTCCTTTAGCAGCCATGGGTTACGGAACAGATCCTGAGGCAAATCAGCAAAAGGGACTTGTCATGCTGCCACAATAAACATGTCTGTCATGTCTTTTAATGTCTCATTGCACTGCTCGGTCTACCAGGCTGTGGTATCTGTAGGTTGGACATCACATGTATACTGTCAATGTCAACTGTGTTTCACCTTATATTGTCCCTTACCAGGTCAGATGGTCTAATATTTATTTTAGAATGATGACATGTGCAAAGGGGGGTGCCTTTCTCTCCTTTGTCTCCAGTCAGCCCTTGTCAGAGGCTTGTTATGTCTCAGGGGTTGCGCACTAAAAGCTTTGATAACCCATCTATTTGATACACTCAGGGGCAAATGTAACCCTGTGGTTTTCAAACTTGAAGCACTGCGAAGAGTGTGCCAGGCGTTCTTACCAGCCTCACAGGTTATTAGGCTCCAGCAGTGAGCACCAACTGCACACCCTGAATGAACCTGGAGGATGATGCAAAACCTCAGTGATCTTTCTTAGAAGTGGTTGACCTCTGGAATTTAAACAGAGAAATAAATTCACCTGTCTAGCTGTATTCTTCCCATGGTCTTTGAACACATCTGCTTGCGATCTCAGCTGTTTAGCTGTGCCAGGCCACAAATGAAAAATCTCTGAGGTCCATTTTAAGAACTGTGAATATCCTGGAATAGATCTATTTACCTTCCCGCCCTCCCATCCCCCCACCCCCCCAAACAAAACTGTAAAGTCTTTCAAATTAGAGTTGGGTTATGTTCCGTAGAGACTTGTGAATGCAGGCAGGCTTTTCTCCAGCTAGTCCAAACGTCCTTGTGAAGGTGGGATGGCGAGGAGCGTTGGTAATCCATCCCCAGTCTAGCTGCTGTAGGTTTACTATCTGGGTTTCTCAGCTCAAGTCTCTTCCTCTCTGCCCGCACTGGCTGACTGATATCTTCATGTTTTTGCATGATTCTTACTAACTCTTTTTTCCACTCATAGGATAAATGTCAAATGGCTCGTGATTTTGGAGCGTTTTTTCCTCCTTTTAGGGATACTTGCTAATTGCCTAGAGGAAACTCTGCTAGATTTATATTGTAAAGAACATAAATCCTGCAAGTTCATTTCTGTCTACCAGGTCTGAATTCAAAATATTCTGTGTTTTCTCCTCAATTTCAAGAGGCTGTATTTCCTCAATCACAAAGGGAAATTAGTATTAATAATGTTGGTACGATGCCTATGAGCTGATGAACAATTAGTGCATTTAACCCTGTAATTCTAGTGTGCACAGCCCACAGTTTCTCATTTTAAAAAAAAGGTGGTGGGTACTCTGCAGTGCTAAATAAACAACTTTCATTTTTACTAGAATTTCATGCACTTGGAGAAGTTAAGAGGTATGAATGCCAATGCTGATGCATTTGGAACTGGTAGTTATTTTGAGGTCCTGTATATTCTGCTAGGAATATATACTTCAGCTGGTGAGGCATCAAGAATCAGACATGCAGATTACCATAGAAGCCTGAAGAGGTTTGTTGCATTGAAGCACATCATGTATCTTCTGATAATACTTCCATTCAGTGTAGAATCATAGAATAGTTTGGGTTAGAAGGGACTTTTCAAGGCCATCTAGTCCAACCCCCCTGCAATGGGCAGGGACTGACCTTGAATGTTTCCAGGGATGGGGCATCTACCACCTCTCTGACCAACCTGTGCCAGTGTCTCACTACCCTCATCGTAAAACATTTCTTCCATATATCTAGTCTGAATCTCCCCTCTTTTAGTTTAAGACCAGTACCCCTTGTCCTATCGCAACAGCTCCTGCTAAAAAGTCTGTCCCCATCTTTCTTATAAGCCCCCTTTAAGTATTGAAAGGCTGTGAAAAGGTCTCCCTGGAGCCTTCTCTTCTCCAGGCTGAACAACCCCAACTCTCTCAGCCTTTGAATTCAGAGATGTGGAGTACTGTGGTCTCATCCTTGTGAGCTAGTTGGAAACTGCTCTTGCATTTATATTCCCTTTCAACTGCTCAGCTTGAGAAGCAGCAGTTGTTTTGGTTTTTTTTTCTACAGACTTCACCTTTCAGCTGTAGTCTGTTTCATTTTTCTTTCTACTTTCTTTCCTTTTGTCCTAACCTTTAAACTCTTTCCCCTACTCCTCCAAGTGTCTTAATTAAATTGCCAGTAGCGTTGCTAGCATCTCACTGGACCTCCAGGCTGAACTGCATCTTCTTATCCTCCTGTGGGTTTTTTATTTTTTAAATCTGTGTTTGTCAGGAATCCACAACTGTGCTCAGAACACTACTCCATGTAGATACAGTTTCTCTGGTACTTTAAGTTCAGTTTGCAATTTTGAGCCTGTCTGCAGATCATGATGGTTAATAGAGGATTCCGTCCCATCCTGTCCTGTTCTCCCACAGGAAGACAAAGGCATAAACATTTAAGAACTGTCCAACTAGGGCTGATGGTCCATGTGGCTCGGTAGTCGCAGGACATAAGGAGATGCTGCTGAGGGACAGCATGCAAGTATTGCCGCTGTTGCGGTGTTTCTCTTGTGCTTGCTGTACATACATACATACATACATACAAGCTGTAGTTGCTGTACATACATACTCCCTTTTAAATAGCCCTTTGTGGACTTGCTCATACTCACTTGATTTAATGAGGTCCTTTTGAGTTTCTTGCCTTTGCCATTAGTACTTCCCTAAAGGATTTTTGAAAGTTACTCAAGGTAAACTCTCTGGAAAGGAATCTGATCAGGTGGTGAATGTAATTTGCAGAACAATTTAATGCTGATAGCCTTAAACATTGTTATTGAAAGAAATGTCTTTGTCTACACTGTTGTTCTATAAAGCATTTTATGAAAAAAAACCAATAAAATCTTGGCAGCTCATAAATTCTATGCCTTTGTAATATATGCAATTGAGATATTAATGTTCAAATATACAAAATACTAAATACACATTGCTAGTCTAACTTGAATTTATTCCTATTTAAGTTAAGTAATTCTTAAATTCATCATTTTGTGTTTTTGTTTATTGACTGGTTATCTTAAGAACAAATAATTTTGAGAGAAATGGAAGCAGTCCTAATAGCATGAATTTGTGATGGTGGGAAGGTAAAAACAGATTATGGCTTCTCGTAATGGTTTTAATGTAAAGTTAAATACCCAAACAAAGAGTTAAATTATTTCAGTAAAGAATTTTGTAGATGCAATTACATTAAAATAAACCATTTGTGCATCTTGGGAAAGATTAAATTAGGAAAATGAGGAACATAGCAAAAAGTCAGATTTACTTGGGAACTTAAGACTGAAAAGAATTCCAGGAATTGAGGTTCATGCTTTTCTATCGAGTTTCTCTATGCAAAATGCCAGTGTTGATTTTTTTCTTTGGCAGACCTTAAAATCTGTTGAGTTAGATTGGCTTAGGGAAACCCAGAGTTAGATTGTGGGTAAGCTATTAAATGGTATTTGTTATGGTTTTAGTAATTTAGTATCCAGTAAAATGATAAAACAAGTTACAAATTTAAACTCTTGACTAAAAGTTGCTTGTAATTTCAGTTGTTTGCTAAGTACAAATTTTGGACCCTAGAAATGACTGAATACAGGTTTATCCCAAAAGAGACTCATTCCCACTGACCTGAAATGTTTGAAGCCCTGTGCCGCAGCATAATGCACTGTAATAATGATAACGGAGCAAGGTGAAGAAAACATCATTAAACTATAAACTAGTGTCAGATAAATATAAACTAGATTTTTCTCTACAGTTTAACTTTTAGCTCAAGCATGTAGACCTTGTTTTGTTATTACAGGTGAAAGTATCTGCCAGGGCTATTCTCACTTGGAAAATCTTTTCACTCGCATCTTCAAGTAAATTTCCTGCTTAATGAAAATACATTTTGGAAACAATTTTTTAATTAAACTGAAGATACACTCAAGTGCTTGGGATATGTAATTCTTCCTTACTCACACTGAGAAAAAACATCCCTTTAGCATATCATGTTTTTACGTATCAGGAAAAGAGTATAAGGATTGCTGTACTTGAAGTTAAGCTACTTCTCTTTAAGACAGAAGAAAATCAGAACAGTGATATGGTTACAGCTAAATCATTAGATGAGGTGGAGGTGACTTTAAGGAAACGATTATTAGGAGGATGTTTTATTTTTAACTTATCTTTGTTCTTATAAAGAAGTCTATAATATTGATTTGATGTTGAAAGACACAAAACAACAATTGACGGTCTGTGAGAAAACTAAATCTCAGGCAAAGCAGTTATTGTTTAGGCAGAAGTTAATGGAAAATTATTCACTTTTTTTCCTTCCCTAGGTGCAGTCGTTTTTGTGCAAATGCACAGAGTTTGGACTGGAATTCCAATTACTTTTTTTGAAAGACCCTTAATTCTAGATTGTTGCTGTTGAGGCAGTCTTCCCAGCCCATTTTGTCACATGTGGATCTTAGATGATGGTTTTGGAAGGGCTCCGAAATGGCAATACACTAAATTGCTCTTAAACATAGTAGCTTGGTATGAAGAAGAGATGAACTGTGTGACTTCCAGTGGCCCTGTGTTAGGCAAAGCAATGCTGAAATGGTGTTGAAACGAGCCTTTAGAAGAATTCTTTGGTGTACTTCAGAGATAGTATGCATTGCTACAGGGATTATTTATGAAGTGCATAAAAGAAATAAGAGATTAGCAGATATTTCTTGTGCCTGTTTAGTATATGAACTAAGATTAATTCAGGAAGAATTCACTGTGTTATTGTGCCATTCTAGTTTGTAACCACCTTCTCTGTCATTCTTAAAAAAATAATTTGCTCTTGCGTAAAATTCATAGAATATCACTTTTTAGATCACTTCTGCTGAAGGTACTTAAATGTCCATGACTTTTGGTTTTGGCATATTTCGGAGCGTGAAGTAACAGGTAACTAACCCTTCTTCCTGAAGTGGACTTAATTAACCCTCTGCTCTTTATTTCAAGAGGGGTCTTTTGATGTTACTGGAATAATGAGACTGAATAACTGGATAAAGTATCTCAATGTATTGATGAACAGTAAATATTGGGTGTTTTTCTCGTGTTACTTTCTGACACTTTAGGCTTAGGGCGGAGGAGCTAATAATTAGAGATGCTGTATCTCATGTGGACCAATGATAAACAATTTCCCCAACAAATATCTTTTAACATGAACTATTCTGTCTGGCGGCTTCTTTAATATTTGGGTCTTGTATACTTTATGCTTCTCAGTTTTGAGAAAGGACTTTATTTTATAAAAAATGGAAAGCCAGTGGTCTTCCTAGCCTTCTCAATTGTGTTTCAGAATTGTAACTAATTTATTTTAGTGTAATGTTTTGATGAAATGTTTTTTGCCTTCATGTGCCATTTCCTGAATTGGAGTCTGTATGATTCAAAACTATACGAACTTTTAGGTCCCCTTTGGGCTGTGTTCTCAAGTATTCGAAGTGTAGATTTAATGCAGCCTATTGTGCAATATTGTTTTTTTGGTAGTGTTCTTCACTTAGATTTGTATTTTGAGCTTTGTGATCTACATGGTTCCAGGTCAATGTCAGTAACCTCTCTAATGTCTTTCTAGTGTTACATTTATTTTTAATGCCTAAATCTGAATGTTTCAGAATATAAACAGAAAATGACAAATCAGTTAATACTCTCTACAAGTTATAAACTTAAACTTCCTTTACACAGGGGTTATGCTTATGAAACTTTTCCTTGTTTTAATGCAGAGAAGCTGTATGGGGACTTCCTGAGTTGGAAGTTAGAAGATACCCTCTCCCAGTTTCCTCTAAAACCTGGGAAGATCGCAACATTTACTGTAAACATTAAAGTAAAGCTGGACTTTTCATGCCAAGAAAACCTTCTGCAGGATCTCAGTGATGGTGAGTTTTTAATTTCTCCTTGCTTTGGAGGGTTGTATGTCCTTCTGAGAAACGCTTATTGAATAGTTGTGCCATTCATTTTAAAATACATGTGATGTGGCTGCATATTTTTCTATTTGTGTCTTGTAATGCAAAGATAATTCTTCAGTGAGCTGTATGGATTGGAGACTAAATTTTTGTGACAGCTCTGGGCATGATAGCCTGACCAAACTTTCCCATCATGAGACCTTGCTCTGCTATCTTTTTAAATCTTTCTTGACAGAGTGTTTTTGATGTGTCTCTTTGTATCCTTATCTTATGAAGAAAGAGAAAAATAGTTTGCCACCATCAGTGGGTTTTAAAGAACAATAACGTTAAGTTGGTCATTTAGTTATCCAGGATTGTAGAATTCTTAATCGTGGCTGACTGGTTTTGCCAGCAGTGACATACTGAAATGTAGGGCATAGTCCCCCTAATATTTGTACTGTAGGGAAAGTTTGATGTGCTTAAACTCATTGTTTCTTTTGGATAAAAAAAAACCCTCAATGTTTGCTTGTATTAGAATTATCTGGAATTACAAGTACCAGATACTTGTAATAAGGATTTCCTTTTTATAATAAACACACAGTCTCACTGAAGTAATTGCTATACTCTGTATTTTTTCAATTGCCTGATATATTTACAGTGATTGAATTAACTTGACAAAACAAGATATTCCTGTGTTAAAAAAAAAAACAACAACATTATTATTTGGAGTGTTTTGCAGGATCCAGTTGCAGGTATGCAGTGTCAGTATAATTAATTTTTAAAAAAATTAAATATTTTCAATATAGACAAAATACAGCAAAATGATATGCATAGCTTATTCACATTGAATAGAACGCAGTTCTGTGAGTTATCTCGCAAATGCATTTAGACAGAAATTATATTAATTATTAGTAAAGATTAAAACACTTCTTTGTTTTTTAAACCTCCCTCGTATAAAATACATAAATTATAAAAATATTTTAGGATTTAACTGCATGAAACCCATAGTGTTGCTACACTAAAGTTGACTTTAGACCTTTTGGGAAAAAAAAAAAGCAAGCTGATAATGGAGGAAGACCACACCCTGATACTACTGTGAAAACACAGCTGCCAAGGAATTGAGGTTTTGAGAAATGCCCTTGATAGGAAATGTAATTCCGTACAGCACAAATTTGTGCTACAAATTCACAGAACTGCGAGGGTGGAGGAGCAGATTTGACACTTACTGTAGGATGATTTTGCTGTTTCAGGAGTAGATGATACCGCATTACTTACAGATCCCTGACCTTGTGGTCCTCATGCACCCCATAGGTGACCACTCTTTTCAATGCAAATTCTAATGGTTTATTGCTTGCTTATTTTATAAGAACTTTTCTTAGATCATAATTCAACTCATTATCTATTACATTGTATGGAAAGGGTATAGGCCAGTTGATGCAAAATTTAAATTGAACTTTGGAAATTTAGCTTTTATATGTTGACAGGTTAACATTAACAGGAAAGAAATCAGAGGCATGGAAATGAGGAGGAACTTGATCAATTTAATCAATATAACTTGAAAAATAATTATCAAAGTATTTTAAAAGATAGACATTACTGTATTTAGTGCTGGTTCTGTTGACTTAATTTTTGTAACTTCTAAATATATATTTATATAAAATTTCCGTCATCTTCCCTGTCTCCAAAAAGCTTTAAAGGTACCCTGAAAGCTGCACTTGCCCAGTAGTTTTTCAGATTAAATAACATACAAACAAAATATTCTGTAGAAGGAGAAGATAACTTACTTCTTGGTATTGACATTGAACAGTTGTGGGATTTGGGCCTCTGTTTCTTTTACCTGCATCGAACTTTTATGGGACCACACATGAACAAAATCCTTGAACAAAAATTTTACCTTGCTATTTCTGCCTACAGCTTCTTTGAAAGGTTGTGTTGCTGAAGCCTGGAAGCAATTCAACGTTTTCTCATTCGGTGATGATAAAGGAATATAATCCCTTAGTGTTTCTTTAGAATTGTGCTATCTTTGGGTGCTACATACTGTGTGTACTTCGAAAGTATTATTAGACATGGCTAAGAACACTGACATTTTTACTTGCTTCTTTAATTTTTCTATATTGCTTTTAACTTTACAAATATTATACTTTCTAAAAAGGCAGGTAACATCCTGATGTGAAGAACAGTAAAGAGCTAGAAAAATCAATGGCAACTATGACATGACTTTTAATCATATGGTAGCTATGGTACTTTTTTCTTTTGAAGACTAGATTTACAATGATGATCAAAATACTTTCGTCTTTTAAAAGTAATGCCCTTAGCAGGGCATCTGTTACTTTGATCTGTTTTCATTTGCTGCTGAAATTGTTTCCTTTTACACTGTTTGTAATCAGGACATAGTACAGAAAGGATAAATTACTGATGTTTCTGATGATACACTTATCCAATTGGAAAGTAAACTAAGTTATCAATCAAAATTGCTGATCTAATTCTTGTGTGTTGATGGTATACTGTCTCGTAAAGAAAAATGTTAGATGTTCTTCTAGATTAAAGGAAGCAAAAACACATGAGTGGCTGTACAGGATCAGATCAATGACCGTCTAGTCCAATATCCTGGCTGTGATAGTGGCTAAAAGCAGATGCCTGTGGGAGAATATAGGGGGAATCATGAACATACATGTTCCGTTCTGCTTTTGGGCTCAGAAACTTCCAGAGCCTGATACGGTTTCTCTGTTTTTTAGGCATTGTTAGTCATCCTTAGTGGGCTTCTCTTTCATAAAATTCTTCACTCTCTCCGTCAGCACTGGTACAGTATGCTCTGGCAAGAAGAATCACAACTAAATTACTTCTGGCAGCTTTGCACCTACTGGTGTCCTTCTGATATTACCCAGTTCTTGTATTGCAAGAAACAGGTAACAGTACATCTTCGAAACGTCTTACCTACACTCATGATTTTATACATTTCCTCGTGTTATTGCCACACCGGTCTCTTTTCACAGACTGAAGATTTCTAACTGTGGCTTAGTTGTCCCTGTTATGGGAACAGTTCCGTACATTCATCAGCCTTGTTGTCCCTTTTGAACGCTTTCAGTTCTATAGGTTTGAGATAGGTCGTACACACTATTTGAAAGGTGATCTGTGTATTTCTGTAGTGACCTAATGATGCTCTTTATTTTGTTTTATATTACTTTCCTTATAATAATGCAATAATGCACAATTTGCCATTTGCTTTTTTGACTGTTGCTGAACATCGAGGTTGTAGATTCATGAGTCTGTGAACCATAGCTCCAGGATCTTGCTCATGAACAGTGATGATATGCTTAGAGCCTGTTATTTCACATGTAAGTTTAGGGTTGTTTTTTTCCGTTAATTTATACTGAATTTCATTTGACATTTTATTGCTCAGTCATTAAGTTTTGTAAGGTCCTAGCTGCGGTGTCAGGAACATGCCATTCTGTCTGTGTTGTATAGGCTTCCATACTGGGAATTGGGTTTATGCAAATACAGCCTAATGATGGAAGAATGTACTTCCCATTAAAGCACGTCATTTAGGGTTGTTGTAACAATCTGGATTGCCTTGGTTTATTATCTTTGGAATTAATTACTCTGCAAACCCTTTGAACAGCTGGGCAGGTGTTCTAGAGGCACTTGGTTAATTAGGATTAGGAAGACCAGGCATACATCTTGAAGGCGGTTGACCAAGATTCAGGCTTCCCTGTTTGCTGCAAAATGCCAATGAAGCTTTGGATCTGCTGTCCCTCAGCTGGATGGTTCAGGGTTCCTTCTATGTGTGTTCTTGGTTCTCTGGTCAGGAAGTCAGTGTGTGTATTTAATTTGATTCTAAGGCTGTTGCACTGGGTAAGACAGGAGGAAGCACTTGTATCTGCTTGGTACAACCAGGCTTAAGGAGCTTAAGCAGTAAGGTCACTGTTAAATAAAAGAGGTCAATGGGATGCTCACGTTATAAGCATAATCAATTCTCCTTCCCAGTCATTATACTTTAATTTCTGAAATGCAGTATTTCCCTGATGCCGAATGGGAAAAGAACAATAGCTGCTCTTTCTGGATTGCATTATATATGGTTAACTTGTTAGTGGGAAGCAGTCTTTTAAGAAAGCTCCTGTTACATGGGGATAATGTCTTGCAAAATTAATGAATTATTCTACAATGAGTACCTCATTATGTTAAAATGTTAGTGCTTATTCATTCTGTGTATAGGGAACCTAAAGACAGGTGTGAGAATATTTAAATTCATAAACTCATCAAAGGAACTAATTAATTACATGCTAAGAGAGAAGCAAATCTATGCCTTAAGTCTCTCCTTCCCTTCTCTGGGGGAAGAAAGGTTGCAGAGAAATAACAGCGTATTTCTAAAAGCAGTGATCTTGAATATTTTTCAATATTGGTATACAAACCCATTGTCTGTTTCATACTCACTTTCTTGCTTTTCTGCTTAAATGGATATATTTTATCCACTTAAAGTTGTTCCTATGCTTATATAGTGTACAGACAATATATTTCTTTGTTAGTAAGATAACCTGGTTTTGAATTCAAATGTAGTCTTGACAGGTCTTCTGAAAAACTAAGTAGTCTAGAGGACTCTATTAGGATAATTATATTACTGATGATGATGATGGAAGTCCTCAGAGATATTTCAGTACGATCATTTACATATTACTATGCTTGGTTGCCTTTATTACATTTAATCATTCAGAATATTTTTTCAAAGTGACTTCATTTCTAACGAGTTTTTTGTCTCTGCAGTTTGAAGATGTCAGTTTTCATTTTGGTTGCACAGTTAATTTGAGTAAATGAGGGGTTTTTTGCTGCTGTTTTTTTTTTTTTACTACAAACACCTCTGTGTCCTCGATAAATTAATCACTGTGTTACTTCAAAAATATCCTTAATTTTTGGAGAACTTTTCTTACAGACTTCTTGAGTTCCAGCTTTTGTGCTTACAGAAGATGAGGGGCCTTTTTCTCTTCCAGCTGCCTTTTAGTCTCGATAAATAATCTTGTTTTATCATTTGACTGACACAGGGTGGGGTTTTTTTTAACAGTCTATAAGTGCCATAGGACCTGTATCAATTCTACTGGCTGCTATATGAACATGTAGTAAGAGGTATTTCAGGCCCCAAATCTTTACAATGTAAATAGGTGAGACAGACGTGAGGCAAATAGCAATAAATTTATGATTAGCACATACAGGCTGATTGACCTGCCATTCTGTTATACTAGCTCTTTGCCGAGGCACTTTGTTTCAGCATCTAATGTAGCGTGCATAAAAAATCTCCGGTCTTTGATTATGAATTTCTTTACACTTCATTTGCTCCCTTTTGTTGTATTCACCCTTATTCTAAATTTAACTTCCAATTCCAGTTTAGTTAGTTCGCCAGCCTCAGGAAGGAATCCTTACTTACACTGCGTTCGCTATTCTTAATTATTCGCTATTTCTTAATTATTATTACCATCCTCTTCAAATGTAAAGGAGTCTCAAAGAAGTGCTTAGTCTGCTACGTGTCGTCTCTGCCCTGCTCCTGGGAGCCGGAGCTGATGCACGCCTGGCTTTGCCTGGAGCACTGCTGCTGCCTGCGCTCTCTCCTGCGATCATCGTCAGGGAGGGAGGGAAGGAACCGTTTCTTAACGCCCACCTGTAGTGTGAAGGGTGAAGTGATGATATTGCCCGAAACTCTGCCTACTTGCGTTCCTGCCCTCTTTGTTGCTGCAGACGGCAAACTCCTTGAATTCTGCCTGCTTTCAGCAGAATACAAGATCATTTTTTCTAGGAAAGAAAAGGCTTATTCTGGGTTGGGAAGCATACTCTGTCTCCTGTCTTGAGTAGTTTTTTTTTTTTCTCTTTTTTTCTGCAAGATGAAAGTACTTTAAAACTGTTACAGTATTCTTAGGAGAGGTTGCCTACCAAGAGGCTTTTTGTTTTGAAATTTCTATCAGGCAACGAATTGACAAAATAAACAAATGGGTTGAGGGGTTATCTAGTTTTCATATTTTATGCTCAAGTTGTGTACTTTCCAAAAACTCTGACATATCTCTTGGGTTATTATTTCATACTGTTAAAACACTCATATAAGAAAGAAGTTACTATAACGTTTTTCTATTTTTTAATATGCAGTGGCTAACTTTGACTAAGGGCCAAATGTGTGAGTGTGTGTGTCCCAGCCGTTTGCTCACTCCCTATCTTAAACAGAGGGAGAAAATAGGATGAGAAACCTCACGGGTTGAGGTAAGGACAGGGGGATCACTTACCAGTTACTGCCACGGGCAAAACAGACTCGACTTGGGGAAAATTAATACAGTTTACTGCCAAATGAAATAAAGCTGTGTGGTGAGAAACGAAAAGACAGACGTGAAGACAACATCTTCCCATCTTTTTCCCCATTCTCCCCTTCCTCCCTCCCCTCCCGCCCCCTCTCCCCACCCCGGGGGACGCAGGGGTGGGATGGGGGCTGCGGTCAGTCCATGGCAGCCCCTCTGGGCCGATCCTCCCTCCTCACACCTCTCCCTGCTCCAGCGCGGGCCCTGCCCCGGGCTGCAGTCCCTCAGGGACAACCTGCTCCCGCCGGGGCTCTCCACGGCCGCAGCTCCTGCAGGAAAGATCCCCCCGCTGCGGCCTGGGGCCCTCCCCGGGCTGCAGGCTGGGCCTCTGCTCCAGCGGGCTCTCTGCAGCGCCCGGGCACAGGTGCCTGATAGATAATGTTAAGTACATCTCATGTCTTTAGAAAACAGCAATAAGGAGGTTTGTACTACTACTGGTTTATAATTATTTCTTCTGCAGAGAAGCAGCAGTTCAACGCAAAATCTGACCCTGTTTTGTATTTCAAGTGACATCGTATTGCCAGTTATCTGTAGACTGCCTTGGAACACAAACAAACTTCTGTGGTGTCCTGGCTTCAGTGGTAAGGTTATTGGTTATTTAAGGGTTTCCTTGCCACAGTTTGAGACAACTGTACTTGTGATGCACCTGTTGAAAAGCGTATATGTTTTTGTCACCTGGAGCAGGCCAGCGCCTTCTTTGGTGCTTCGTCACGGGGTTGTAAATCTACAGGTTTAACTCCCTTAGTAAACTTTTCCCTCATTCAAATATAAAATTGTGTGGGATTTTTCTGTGCCGTGTGCTGTGAAAGTGGCTAATGAAGTTAAATTGACAATTTATTTAACATTTGAGAGGAGAGAGGAAATGCCAGTTAGAGACTTTGCTCTGTTGTGACAGCAGTGACTGCGATGTTGGAAAGGCAAGCTGTGTTTTTGCAGTTACCATGGAAAAAGTGTTGGTCATGTGGTGTTACCATGGAAATATTCAATGTGGATTCTAGAAATTAGGAAGATTTCTGGACAGAGTGGAAAGACAATTGTTCTTTTTATAGTGAAAGGCTGCTCAAGCTGTTTGACAGTATGGATTGACGGACGAAAACTGGGGAGGATTTAGCATCTTCAAATCTCTAAACTTCATGACAGAAAACAAAATGTATGAAGTCTGAAAAAAAATATAAATATCAAGTAATTTAAAGCTTCCAGTGAACTGCTTCATTGATGCGCTAAATTTTTCAATTACCTGTTTTCTTCTGCGATCATTGTGTTTTGCAACCTGCTAGGGCTTTTAACAAGATGTGTTCCCCATTGTGTGGTGACTAATGTATCGCAGAGGAGCTGGACAACGTCCGACCAACTTTGCTGCCTGGTCAAAGAAGAGAAAAAGCTGAATAATAAAAAAAAAAAAAATTGTGAGCAGCAGAACATTAATTTTTTTTCTCCCGCAGCAGAGAATTCCCCTTGCACTGTCAAAATTGTGAAGGGGTGTGTCATTTGAAGTATAACACAGTGCCTGGCACCGGGCTGTGTGTTATATGCCATGTTTGAGTGCCACAGATTGGAAACAGAAAGTTTGACCGCTCATCGGTCACCTTAAATTTTCCTCTTAGCCTGAAGCAGAGTCTATATTTACTTTGCCTCCTTTTGGCGGTGCAATGTGGAGATATAAAAAATTGTCTCTTCCCCAGAGAAAAGGTTCTTTCGTTTTCTTAAGGAAAGAAAAAAAAAAAAAGGTTTTGAAAAGACAAAACAATTAAGAAAGGCATTAGTTGTATGTCCATGATGTTGTTTTAGGTATTATCTATTCCTTTCTCAAAGAAAGGAAAACTTGTGCCTTATATAAAATGGAAAATCTGACTAGTGCCATGCAATTTTTCATGCTTTGTTCTTTTCACATTTTTCTTTGCAATTTTATGCACCAATCAGTGCCAACTTTTGTTCTAAATATAGAACTGGTGAAAATCATTCATCAATTGGAAAAGAATTATTTTTCCTCAAGTAGAACCTTTTATTTTAGTTGAAGAAGGGTGGATTTCCAAGCCTACTATCACATAGATTTATTTATTGGCAAGCTGTCTTGAGCTTTTAATCTTAGGCTAATAAGTATGTTTGCTTTAATAGCAGTTGGCTTTTCGGAGATGGTAAGAGCTGGTCTAGGAGTGATTTGATTATTTCTTGTGCAAGTTAGAAATAAAATACCTATTATCCCGTACAAAATTCTTTCGTGCTCTCATCTCCCTTCCTTTTCCCTGGTCTTCACGGGCTAAATTAGTGCATGATTTAATGCAGTTATATTGAAAGAGAAAAGGCTTTCTTAATTTTAGGTGAGTGTTAACAAAATGACTAAGATTAGCTGACGTGTTTTCCAGGACAGTGATATAGTAACTCATATGATTGTCTTCCCGTTTGTGCTACTCTATTCAGACTTATGCCTTCTGATTTTTTTATTAATTAGATGCTGCTGATTGATTTTTATGCAGTGGACCAATGTGGAATAAATATGTTTTAATATTTAATATTAATAAATACTCTTAGTTTCAACATTCATAGAGATTAAAAGAATTCTAACAAAGAGGAAAACCAGGCTAATGCTGTACGTGTTTCACAGTAGTACCATGTGGACGTGTTCCCTTCGTGCTCGTGTTGCTCTCAGGGTTTTATTGTTTTGTTTGTTTTTGTTTTAATGTATAAATCATTAACTAGTTAACCTGGAAGAGAAAAACAGCGAAGGTGAATAAAGAAGGTGGAGTGAGGTTTGGCCTAGATGATCTTTAAAGGTCCCTTCCGAGCCAAACCATTCTATGAAAATGCATGGATTATCATAAATGTTAATAATGAAAATACAAACCTTTGGGATGGGTAACTGGAACTACTGTTGCTTGAATTTGAGACATCGTGATGCCTTATCTTTGTTCTTCTTATCTATGATGCCATCTAAAAGGTGGAACAGGTATCATCATCATCTGTTTCTCTTACTTTGATAAACCTGTGCGGGTCACTTTAATGTCTGTCAGTTAACAGTAACCTATTAATCAATTTGCTACTGAACAGTCCAAAGCAGTGTTTGCATGTGGGTAAACAAATTTATGCACAGTAAGTTTTGATTAATTCAGAGTAAAGCTACATTGCACAGACAGAGCGTTCTCACCTGCCTGTCCTACTTTCCCCCAGTAACAAATACGGCAGGATAGTCAATGCTTTGGCAGTGCGCTTGAGCAAAGATGCAACATTGGAAAACACGGTGTTAGCCTTTCCCTTTGAAATTCTTTCAGACTGTCCATTGAGGAACGCTTGATCTGTGCTGTCTGTCTGAAGGTGGCTGGAAACCGACTGGCAAAAAGCGGTTCCATCAGATGATTGGCAATGCAGATTAATTTAGGTAGTCTGCAAGTTGTGTGGTTCTGAAAATTCATTAGAGGCAAAACTCTAAATGCCTGATCTTAAAATGTGTAGTATATAATGTTGGATCACACACAGCTTTTTTCTATTCTTATACTGCCTGGTGTTCGCACTATAATTCCTGATTTAGAGTTGCTGGATTTAGTGCCTAAAGGCTGTATCTACATTAAGATGATGCAGTACGAATAGATTGGTAGATAGAAGCACTTGGTGCTAAAGCTCTTACATTACACTGTGGTATGATTTGGGTATTTTATCTGAGGTCAGACTTATTCTGGCCCTCTGGATACAATAACCCTTCCACATGTGACCCAAATTTGTCTGAAGGGCTGCTTGTTGGTTCAGACTATTATGTCCCCGTTAGGGGTTGGATACATTACCTGTGCTCTGGGACTGGTGTCTTTGATTTTGGTTTGTTTGCTCCAAAAAGAATCTAGTTTGCATGCACTGAAATTGCTCTGCAAACCCAGGTAAGTTGGGATGATGATGAGATTTGCTCCAAAACCACGCACCAAAACACAAGGTGTGGTGAAGTTCATCCTGACTGTTGCACAAAGACTTACATCTAATGAACATTAAACATAAATGTGACAATTTGTGCTGTGAGTTGAGGGGGAAAAAGGCAATTTTTCATGCACTCCACACAAAAATTAATACATATTTGATTTACCTACTAGTTCTTTTGCTTCTGTGGGAAGTTCACAATAATTTTCCCTTCCTTTAAATTTCCCTTCCTTAAAATTCCTTTCCTTTAAAGCACTGAGAATTGTTTCTGTGAGTTGGAACATTCCTTCCACTACTTCAGTGGTAGCATCTCATACCGTCTTCCAAAGAGTAGTCCCTTGGCGAGCCAGTTCCATGCTTCATCTTGTTCCTCTGGTTTCTTCTTTTGAGGAATGTATCCGCAGCAGGCACGGATTCGAGGTCATCCATGGAATTGGAATGTGATATTAGCAAATATAATTTGATAGGAGCAATTTCCAAAGAGGAAATATGTTTGGGTTTTGTGTAATAACTTGGTGTGTCTGTAGGTTTAGATATACGTGTGCGCTGTGATATATGAGATTTTCGTTGTATTTAATTGGTGTTTGTGGATTGCAGTTGCTCTGCGTAGCATAAAGGAACAAAATCCCTTCTTTGGACTTGGGATGTAAATCTAAAAAAAATAATGAATTGTTAATAATAAATTGTGAATCTAGTTTTATTTTATGTTAAAGCTTCACTATTTTAATTTTCTTGTTCCTCTGACTTTTTGATTCAGTAGCAATTTTCACACATTTTAATCGTTTGTGCTTAGAATGTAGCTTTGGTAGGTTGAGAAACCCAAATGTGCTGCAGTGTATTTATTTACTTTCAAGTTACGCAAGCTTGTCAGCAATAAAAAATACTACTAAGTTGTCATGATGTCTTTTACTGCTATACTATATGCCAGTACACAGACTGCTAGTAAATACCAAACTGAGGACATTGCTCTAAGAATATCCATTTCTGTTAAGCTCTTTGTTGATTATTACAATGTAAACCTTAGTTTCCATTCTATCTTTGTTAAACATGACAAATATTTTATGTATTTTTACATCAGTAGGTGGTACAAAATATGGCTTCTCTATTTTTGATTCTTTTCCACAGTATATACTTTAAAAAGGAATCCTTGGGCCTCATACTGGAAGTTGGTTTAAAGATCCTAAGCAACTGATAGCATCGCTATCATGGAGAAGCATGAACTTTTATCTTTGGTCTTTTCTAATGTAAATATTACAACTAATTTATATTATTAACTCTGACATCTGTGTTGTGGTATTTCAAATGCAGTTACCTTCCTTTCCTGTGACCTTCACTGAGTTTTAGGTGTGTTCCTCTTTGGAGTTTTTTGGCTTCTGGAGAAAAATATAGCAAAATAATCTTTACCTTTTGTTTAGCCTTTTTGTATAAAATGTTAATATTTCTTTTTGTGTATTTTCTCTCCCTTTGATAATACAGATGTAGATTCGTTGGAATAAAACATAATATTAGATGAGCAAAAGTAATTTCATTTATTGTGTTTCTAGATGGAATCAGTGTTAGTGGACTTCCGCTCTCCAGTCCTTTTCGGCAGGTTGTCAAACCAAGAGTAGAGACTAAGCCTATTAATCCACAAGAAAGCAGCAAGGTTGGTGACTTCAGTCATATGAAGGTAAGCAAGTGACATCCAAATAAATAAAAGGTGTGGTTTTCATTGTATGAAAACAATGGTTTGTTGTGTGATTAAAAAATAAAGTTTTCTTTCTCTCCCTTTGGGTTTTTTCTTAGAACAGCTTGATGTTCTGTGTTGGATTGTTGTATTAGAACAAACAAACAAAAAGGTGAAATAAGATCATACTAACAGTAGAAATTGTAAACAGTTGGTTATGGGTACAGTAATATACTCAAGGAACTGTCAGTTCTTCGCCTCACTTTGCTTTCTTGTGCTATATGCTTTGTAGGAAGGTGCTTCTGTATGAATTCTTGGTTTTCTTATATGAAACTGTATGGAAAGATTTGTACCTTCTAAACATTTTGGGGTCAAAGTCTTATCTTCATACTTTCAGTAGTACGCCTTTTGGAGGTGTTTGTAGAAGTAATAAAACAGAATAGTTGAGAGCGCCAAAAGAAAAGTAAATAAAAGTAGCAGGATGAAAGAACAATTGTGTAGGTAGAAGCTGTACTGGGCTCACTGAGAAAGCGTCTTCCCTGGAGTGAGCTGCTGTTTGTTTTTCTGATGAAGATCTTACCTGTTGAAGATGTAAGCTTCTTGTTTTGAGCCATTAAATAAGAAAAGATTCATACTGGCCAGATTTGCATAAGATATAATTCAAGATTAAAATACCAAAGATTATAAAAAATGTAATGTAGCAGTTCATTGGTCTCTTCCATAGGTGTGGGGAATATTTCGCATGCCTTGTTGCATTTGATTACGTTTCGTACATGGATCTGTGTTCTGCATTAATTAATTCATTCCAAATTTAGATCGTGATGTACAATGCAATATTTGGTTTAGTATGTCTTTGGCTGAGAAACAAACTTAAACTTTGCTTTTCTCAGTAACTTGCTTTACATGTGAATTAGCTTTCTTCCCAGTGAGATTATTTACAATTCTATTTGATCAATAAACAGGTGAAGCTATTAATTTTTAAGTATGTTTCTTTTGGACCATTAGCACTGCTAATTCATCATCATTTGATTCTGCAATACAAAAAAGATGATGACAGCTTAGGGAAGATGATAAAAAAAATCAATAAAGCTTTTCTTTGTATTTTATGACATAGCAAGGTATTTCCCAGTTTGTCATAAATATAAATTGGTATTATCGAGGAAAAAATTTGATATTTAAGTGGGTAAAATGTCCAGCATTAATTTTTAAGTTTAGAACTTTGTGTAGAATGTCTGACCTATAGACTCTTCTGACTTATGGAAGCATGGGGAATGTTATTTCCAATTGGAGTAAAAATCCAGAAATGCAGAATTTCTTTGCACCAAATACATGAAAAAAAAACCCTTTTGGTACATTTTTTGCTTGTCAGTCAGTTGTCCTGGCAACCAAGAAGTTGCAGGTTCACAGTGACCTATGTGATGGTATTACAAGGATGTTGGAGACCTGTAAAGCAAGAACTTGGTTTTTAACAGCATATAGTGAAACAGTCTGGTGGGAATGCACATGCTTGAGTCTGTTGTTAGGTTTATGGAATGAATTTTGATTTAATTAATTGGTATTTTGTGATGGAAGGACCTTGCAGGTGATCAAAACTACGATCAATAGAGAATGCAGATGCCAACAGCAGCAAGGGGTTCCTTGCTCAGTAAATTTATCTGTGAGCCTGATTTGTATGACTGCTGTACATTCCCATAGCATGCTCAAAATTAGCAATTTACTGTGTTACTATCTGTTCTACAACCGGCTTAATAACTAACCTTGCACTTTTTGTGATGATTAGAAGAGATGATTTATGGGGGGGGTAATAAAAATCAGGGTGTTAAAATAGCCATCAGGATTATCTGATGGCTGGTAGCCATCAGCTATTATTAGCTTTGGAGGAAGTCTATGAAATTATATTTCTAATTAGTTACACAATCAGAATGATAATAATTTGTTTGCAGACATCTGTGATAAGAAAAATATTACTTACATTTTTCCAATATTTATAAAATTGGTCTATCGTAGATGAGGAGAGAGAAAACCACAGTAAGGTATCACCATCTGTAGGGTCATTTACTGTCATGGCTCATCCCATTTTAACGGATGTCCGTTTCTATGACTTCCATTTCTATTTACCATGTTAATACACTCATAAATAATAATCTTATCCCAGTTTGTCCCGGTTAAACTACTATAAACAAATCATTTGGTCTTCCTGGATTAAAAGTACTCGTGAAGCTCAGTGCTCTTTAGAATATCTCAGAAATATTTTTCAATTTGCCAGACTATCCGCATAATTAAGTCTCTAGGTATATGGACATACATAGTTGGTACTGGGCAAATGACCAGAAAAAATTAACCTGTCGTAAGTGAAGAGATTGCATTTGGCTGTTTAGATGACTACATTACATCTGACTGCTAGCTGTTCTGTGATACGGTATTACATCCAGCTTTTTCCCCCCACTCTCTACTTCTTCTGTTTAATATTGTCTGTTTATTTCTATTTGCTGCTTTTCTCTACTTTGACAGTGATCTTTAGTAGGAAGAAACACAAGAACCACCAGTAGCTTAAAATAAAAGCGACACAAGTTCCAAATAAAATATCAGGCAGTTATTGTAAATAATCGAGTCAATTAAGCATTTAAGATATAATTAGAATGTGTTCGGCCCAGTCTTCTTGGCTGGCTTCTGAGGAATTAGCTGTATTTTTGGTTTTGACTTGCTTAGTTGACTTGCTGAGTATCTTTCAGAGTATGTGAATATGTATGTTTGTTGTCAAATACGAAGGCTTTTGCTCAGTAAGAACATCATTGTCTAAAATGTAGCAAGCTGGGATATATACAAGAGAGATGATCCAAGGATCTCTTTGAACCTGACTCTCAAAGTATTTCATATTTATGAATGTTTTTGAGTTCCCTAGAGCCTCCTTAAAAGATACTTCACGTTCTCTCTATTGCTGCAGAACAATTCAGTGCTTGTGGGCTATTGCCTGTGTCCTGCACAGTGCCATTTGGGATGACTGCTTGATTATGTTTTAAGCTTTATCTTGTAATAGTCTAGTCAATTAAAGTGGTTTTACAGGGGCTAAGGTGAGAAGCAGAGTGAGTTTTTAAGTTAGGAAACAAGATTGATCTTAAACAATTTGTATGTGTGGTGAAAATTCTCTGCTGCCATTTATTCATGATTTAGCAATAGGTGTCTGTTGTGAATATTCAGGAGTAGTAGTAATTTTTCGATTCTGTATGCTGTGCATAAGCTAGTCTTCAAATAAAGGTGAATTTTTGCAAATGAAAATGAATGTAAATCAATGCTTCTCTTGTTGCTGATTCTGAAATGTCCTTGTTCGTATATTTGTAAGTCTTAATGCTTAAACCTTCCCTCCCCACTTGTTTGCCTTACGATTTTTGTGCTTCAGTCTTAAATATTGCCAGTGTTGCAGTTGAACTTCTCTGCAATCTACGTTTTCAATTTTGCTACAGGCTGTCTGCTAATAAACCAGTCACTGGCTTCTGCAAATGACTGTTATAATGATCTCATAAATTCAGTATAATAATTGCTTTATGACCGCATCATAAAGCTTGCTTATACCCTCAAGCTGAGTAGAATATCACAGTGTAATATTATGTCCAGATGTAACTGTTTGCTACTGAGTAGTTGTGGTAAGCATTGTCTAAAACCTTGGTCGTTCCAGGGTGCATTCTCTATGGCAGAGTGAGTAGCCCCTGCTTAGCTCTGCATTGCTGTGGTTTTACTGGCATGTGAAAGTCCGTTGTAAAGCTGAATCTGTTGCTTTTTGAGTAACACTGCAGTGTGTTTAGATATTCAGCTATTCTATGTCTTAATGCAAAAGCTGCAGAGGGAAATTTAAACAAAATCACAATCTCCCAGCAAACAGTGTGTTATTTTTAACCTAGGGAATTCTGTACTGGTTTTCATGCTTAGAAGCTGAGATTATTTGGCTTAGTCTAGTTCTTCTCGGTGATGGAAGAAATGCTCTTTTACTCCATGCCACGTATTATGGACTTGAGGCTTAGAGCAGTCTGATCCCTAGAAATCTGGTCCTTAAAGTCACAGTGATTGCCATCACATAATGGTAATGCATTGGTAGTTCCTTTTTGTCACAAGGTGAAAAAGATCAATCAGATCATCAACACGTCTCAGTTGGACATAATGTCCGTGGTTCCTTTGGAATAAATCTTCTGGGATTAAGAACTGCTACATGACCCTAACTGGACAAAAGACCAAATCAGGAATTGAAATGGAGAAGCCTTGTAGTGAAGAAAGCTTTGAAAGCATATTGTGGTTTTTTAAAATCTTGGTTTAAGCCGTTGAACACAGAAATTGATTACTGACCAGTTGTGTGGCAGACTGAGGGCTGGTTTATAATTTATAAGGGCCTCAGTTGACTTATTTGTTTGTTTTGAAATGTGTGTTCAGGAGAATTTGCCTCTGCATACTGAACATGAGCTGCAATTCTAGAGATGCAACTGCAGAAACTGGAGAGATTTAAGTAATCTCATGGAACTATACTCTGTTCCTGCACTATCAGTAAATGGTAGGAAATGTTAAAATATGGTATGTAGAGCTAATCTAATTTAATACACCATCTTTAGTGTATCTTTTCTGATTTAGTCAGTAGTGTATTAAAATGAGATACAGGCTTTAATTGGATTTTTTTCCATGCAGTTCTCAAGATCTGCTCTTCTAGTATGAAAGTATGCTGTTAATTGAGATAATTTTTATATTGTTGATACTTTAAGCTCAAACTCCTTTTACCCGAAAGCCTTAAATCTATTCTAATCTATATCTATTTAAGCCCTTAAACAGAACAAGTTGGATTTTTTTTTTTTTTTAAACTTTTAAATAATTCTGGATCCTGCTGAAGTTAGTGGGGATATTGAATCTACGAAGCACAATTGAAATTTAGATTCCTTCTTTTTGGTTGGCTAAATATGAATTTAGGAATGAGATCTTGGGCACAAGCATGTAATTCAGGTTAGATGTTCTACTTCCACACGGTCCTATTTTGGAATTCAATACTGTGGTTGTAAATTCTGTGGCCCTGAGTTCTCCTTCAGTATTAAGCACGTCAAGTCCTATGAAGAAAAAAAAAAAGGTAGAGAAATTGTGGCTGCCCCATCCCTGGAGGTGTTCAAGGCCAGGCTGGACGGGGCTTTGAGCAACCTGGTCTGGTGGGAGGTGTCCCTGCCCATGGCAGGGGGGGTGGAACTCGATGATCTTCAAGGTCCCTTCCAACCTGAACCATTCTATGATTCTGTGTTTCTGTCTCTGTTTCTTGAATACTTTCAAGCCTGTAAAAGAAAAAAAAAAATCCCAAACAAAGCTCTTTCTCTTTCCAAGATGATTTTTTTTTTTCAAAACAATCTTTTTGTTTTTATGATTAATTGACACTGGTGAGATGAGTACCAGAAAGCCAGTCACATTTCCTGAAGTCTGCTCAAATTGGAGCCACGAGCCAAATTAATGTTTGCCAGGTCAGCAAGGCGGGTTTTTTTATTGCTTTCCTGGCCTAGAATTGCCTTTTCCCTTGAGATAAAGAGGACAATAAAAGTAGAGTTGTTCTGCAAAAATGAGAGGGGGCTGGATTCTTGGTCATTTGTACATGCCTGGCAAAATTTGATTATGACCTGGATTTGGATGAAAGCCTGCAATTTTTGAGTAGTCTGGGTCTAAACTCTCTTAACTTTCCTTCCCTGCCTGGTTTGGCATTGGTTGTATTCCTTTAAGTGATTTGGGGTTCTATAAATAGTTGAGTGTTCAGCACTGTCTCTGCTCACCAGCCCTCTTACTCTTCTGTGGATTGTTTCATCAAGAAATGAACACCCTGTTGTGCCCTAGAGAGGATTGTACTTCGGAACATGAAAAAAATATTTTACTAAAGGTATTCTCTAGAGTCATGGGGAAAATAAATGTGCTACTTCCCCCCTGGATTTGAATAAATTCAATTCATTCATCTCATCTGGTATTTTACATTCAGTATTATCACTGTAGTATCTGCAGTTTCAATTCAATGTATTGAACAACTTCAGGTACTTCCTATTTTTGCCATTTTATTTGACATAAAAGAAGCATTAAAAATTTTATATTGGTAGAAAAAAATGTGGATAGATTCACTATCTGCCTGTCAAAAGCACTGTTTTCTCCAAATTTTTTTCCATGTCACTCAGTAAACAAGAGATGATAGTCTACTTACACCCAAACAAATCTCTCATCAAAGGGGGGTTGCAGCAGGTACAATCTGCTATATAAACCACGCTTCATCTATCTTTCTCTCTTGTCTAAAGATGAACAAAGAAAAATTAAAGTTGACATCAACACAATAAACAGAGCTTATGTGAACAGTAATAGACTCTGCAGTCATGAGAGCTTCTTTCCCCGAGGAGTGATCCATGGCCATCGCTGGCCTTGTTACTCAACTACAATAAAACCCTGTTACTATAGTTGGGATGAGTCAGTATCTCTTGAGACGTACAATTTCTGGTATTTTTTCATGAGCTTGCCAGACTATGTCAGCAGCAGACATCATTCGTATGTACCTGCCACCTGTGTTCAGGGTGTTCCAATGCTGTCACACTGGAAATATTTCAGACAAAAGGAGTTCCTTCTGAGCAGCTGTTGTAACTCGGAAGGTAACGGTAGATGAACCCATGTGAGGATGGGGATACCCCAAGATCACTGTGAAGTCTAAAAATTATTTTGGTTGGAGAAGTGCTCTCCACAAATAGAACAGCAGTAGGTGGTTACTTCCATAATGACATTATGAAAAGAAAGCAGAAAACCTTAATATTGAAGTGGGCTTGTGTAGGAGGGCATTGGCTGTCTAGAAGGTGAAGGGAAAAGTGGAGAGGAAGGTGACTGGGTTAAAGTAATGGAGAAAAATAAAAGTGGGCTAATGTGAAGACTTGCTGAGGTGAAAACTTGAAGTGGGGAGAGGGTTGGAACAAACATTTAGAGGAGGATGGTTCTCCTCTGTAAGAAATTTTAAGAATAATTAGAAATGGAGAGGTTTGTCTCGGTGCGCTGCTTGTACTGGGTGATACGTATCCTCACAACAGCTCTTCCAGAGGGCAGAGATGACCTGTAGCCTGGAGCTCTCGGAATGGAAACTGCTGTGTGCCACATGGCCAAGTGTCACAAACTCAGGATACCTCTGGGTATATATACTTCAATTTTGCTCTTGCGACTTCTTGCATGTTTGGTTTTCCTCCTTAATGGGGACAAACGAGGTAGGTCAGACACAGGGTTTAGACCAAAGACCGCTCTATTTCAGGTGCCTTATTTAGTTGTTTCACGATCTTTGTACATTTTTCCTACTCTTGGTGTTGATCCTCTGTCAATCAAGAGATGGTGCAGTAGTCCTCAGGAGTGCTTTCAGCACCGAGTTACGGGTGTGGTTGATCAGCCTTCTGAAGACTTGCTCTACTTACTAGGCTTAATTCACAACAATGAACTGCCTTTTGTCAGTACTCAGCTTCCGTGCTCACACTTTAGATTTGGTCTGAATGTCCAATTTAAAGTGTTTTTTCATCTTGTCTGCAGGTGGATTTTGATTTCATTGTCCGTGCTCCTAAAATGAGTGTCTATCGTCCAGGTCTGAATCGGAAGCCCTGTAGCATATTTGGTATCATGCTATGCTTCAGCTAATAAATCCTTTCTTTCAACAGTGCTTATTTTATTCATAGCACTATACTTCTTTGACTACATGTCTTCCGGTTCCTAACTGACTTGTGTTCAGTCACATCACGTTCTGGACAGAGACAGCTGAAGTATGTTTATGAAAAAAAGCTGTAAGTAGATTTAAAAGATCTGTTTTCCCCTCAAGTGCAAAAAATCTTACTCTGGAACACAAGAGTTCTTCCAGAATGACTTACCTGAAAATGTGGAAGAGATTTGCGTTCTTTTGTAAGTGGAGACTCTTTCAAGCATTTGATGTTTAGATTTTGATTATAATAGAAATTCTGGATATTCTGGATATTACATTAATTAACTTCACTGCCAAATGTATTTTCACACTTCATCCTTACAAATATTTATGCAGTATTTTCATCCATTTAATTTATGGGTGTTGATAAACATGCAGTTTTGCCGTGTTCATTTTCACTGGGCTCATCACGATAATTTCTAGCATTGTAACTTAACCAGGAATGTGGAATTGGCTGGGAGGAAGGCAGCTACTCTGGTGGGAAAACATGGTGGCAGAAGCCGAAATGCACCTGGAAATAGGACTGGGGAGACCAAGTGAGAGGGCAGCTCTGATCAGCTAGAAGGTTCTCTGGTGCCTACATAAATTGATCCAGTGAAGTTGTTCACGTGCTTTTGAAAGCCATAATCAAGATTCTATTTCAGCCTATGCGAGTGTGAAATTAAATGCAGAGAGTGTGATACAGGTGCTGTCTTACTACAGTTAACTGCAGCCAGCCTTAAGGATGTTATTGTTCCTGACACGACAGAAAATGCCATTTACTGAACAGTATCAGAGAGAATTTTGTTCAAATCTTTAGACCAATGCATAGAAGAAAATGTTGCACAATATAAGATTAGAATTTCAAGGTAACGTATATCTCACATCAAACAGTTGGAGGAAAGCTGGAAGTATACTAAAAGTAATTTTATGGATTTGGGTTATTCTTTTTTGTAAAGCAAAATTCTGAATACAAGGAATAGATGGAAACATGCTTTTTATTTCACTTTGAAACTACTGTTACTTCATCTGTTTCGGAATCCTGTTGCTACTTAGTGTGACACAAAGTTGTCTTCGATGGAGTATCTGTACACTCTGTTTAGTAGCTTTAAATCTTAATTCTTTTAAATACGCTGTAATACAATCAATATTCTAAGAACTTGCTTGAAGAATTTTTGTTCTACCGCAATTGAACGTGTGCAGTTCCATAGGTGCCTTAGCAATGCTGAGGGCCTTCCATCTGCAGTGCTCCAGCTTGCCTTTCATCTACTGCTTAATTCACCCTTTTTTTTTTTTTTTTTTCCTCCATTTCCTCTCTTTTCACCTTGTAGGTTTTAATTTATAACTCCATGCTAAGATCTCTTCACCCTTATCCTTGTAGCTGTTAGTTTGTTTAGAGCCTAGTAGATAACACGGTAGGTAAATGCCATACCGCATAAATACCAGTCATGTCTTGTTTACTTTTTTGTATCTCTTTGCTTCTTGTTTTGCCCCTGAAGATAGGGGAGACTACTTTGTTATAGCTCTGGAAAAGTCATTCCTGGAGGAAATAATTTTTCGAACTTCTGAGTGATTTAGTCAGAAATGTAAGTTTACATGCAGCATCGTGAACATATATTATATTTCCTTTGACTTAGATCCTAATAATGATGTTGTATTACTTCCCCTGAAAGAACAAGTGCCTGCCTCCAGAAATCACTCTGATGTGATAGACTTAACCAAATGAGCTTGTAAATGGTCATTTAGGATAAAAATGTCTTCTTTGGAAGAATAATTTGTGAGAGAGGAGGCATGCTCTCCAAATTGCAGTAACTGGAACTGTTACTCCATAAACGTAATACCACTTTTGATGCTGTACAGGAATTGCATCCTGATCATCTTCACATCCAAACCTGCCTGTTTAGGCTTTTATTTCATTAATAATTAATGGTAGCAAACAATGTCACCATCCTAGTGGTATTCACTTGTGTAGCTGCTGCTAGTAGCAGTTTTTATTTACACCTTTCGTCTAGAGCCAAATACAAATGGCCTCTTTGAATATGTGGAAGAGGACGTGGATATTAAAGGATAATTTAGGTTCTTTTTCCTCTCTTTGGAGCATTTTGTTCTGATCACTAAAATTTAGTTCTTACATTATGAAATGATCAAGCTCAAAATGTAATGATCTAGAAATTTGCTGCTGAAATTGGCTTCAGCCTCATGTTACAGTATGGCTTAAATATTGCTCATCCTGTGTATGATAATCTCTTCTTGTCAAATATTTGTTGGAACTTTTTTGAGTTTCCATAAATTTTATCAATATAATCTTTTTCTGTGGCCTTTTAACCACAGGGACCCAATGCATTGGCAAATAATGAAGAATAGCTTTTCTGAAGGCTGAGATAAATGCCAGGTACCACATGCAAGGCTTAGCAGCATATCCTTGGTTAGTTTAAAATGGCTTAATTTTTATTCTGTTCTTTTTAAAATATATAGGTCACTACTTTTTCTCTCAATTTGAGAATAAATAAATCTGCAAGCAAGTTCCGTTTCTTAAGTTTTCAAATAACTTTCTTCTCAAAATGTTCTTGATTTCTCCATCACAGTCACAGATCGTAGTTATGCATAGATGTTTGGTCTGGGTTTTGGGCAACTAGCCAAAGGAGTTAAAGTGCATCTTAATAAAAAAAATAGAATCTTTAGTCTGCAGATCTTCTGTTTAGTTAGCTAAAAGTGGCATTCTTAATAGCTGCCATACCCAGGAGTACGAGGAAGGGAATGAGGTTTAGTAATTTATCACTGTGAGGACTTCACAAGAGTAGGTCAAGTGTGGTAGTTTTCTGCAGAAGAAATTGGAAACACAGAATGCGATAGCTTTAATTGATGCCGAGCCATTTTTGAAAGGGCACATCAGAATCTACTTTACCAGCTTCGTTTCACCTGGGGAAACGACTGGATAATCATCACCACAAACTCCGCACTTCCTGTTTATGGGGTAAACCAGGTTTTAAATGTCATAGTTTGCAATTTTTTATAAGATGGTTTGGACTAATATTCTCACGGAGGGATTGCTTAAGAGAATTCCAGTTTTATTTATTTCTTTGAGGCTTTCTACAGCTATCAGGGAGAACAAGCATAAAATCCCAAGTTTTAATGCAGGTTTATATCTTAGTATAGTAAGAACAATAATGTTGTGCTAACTTTGTCATTGATGAGTGTCAAACGCTGGCTCTTTGTTAGGGTGCGTAGGACAAGTTTGGCTTTAAAAGCCATAAATTTCCCAGAAATGAAAAATTTTAGAAATTTTCAAATGTAGGGGAGAGGGAAATTCTAGGAGGGGGAAGCAAGACTTAAATAAATGCGCTTTTTAATATTGTGTTTCATGAAATAGATCCAAGTTATAACTCACATTTTGTTGGCCATTTTGTGAAAGTGGTTTCTGTGCATTGTCATTAAATTGCTCTTCTTGCTGCGTATTGCAGTGACTCACAATATGAGAGAGGAAAAACAGTTGATGAAACAAATACTTATATGAAGAGAGGAAAGTGCAGGAATTTGGAGATGCTGATGAAATAGAGTGTAATTTCTTAGATTTTTCTCTGTGATTGGTTTAGACCTCATTTTATGTAGGTGTAAACTTACAGTAAAATAAATTTCTAATGTTGCTGTGTTTAAATGGAATAAAAAAATCTTCTTCTCTGGTGGCAGATGATGTAGAGAAAAGTACTATGGCTATTATTGTGGAAAAATTAATTCTTTGCACTGGTGCACGTTGTTTGTGCCTGGAACGTTTTCTTTGCCCCTTGACTTGGAGATCTGTAGTTTGATGATGTATTAGTATAAATATTGCTGTTAAATGACTTGGATGTGCATCAGCTGTCTGTAGCCATTAAGTGCAGTGAACATAATGTATCATTCTCTGCAATTATATTTGTAAAAGTGGAGAACTCATAATGACTACTTAATTTTAAACCTGGGACTCTTAAAACATATTGTTGATTTAGCTGAAATAGGTCTGAGCAAGAGGAAAAGACAAATGAGAAGGAGTAATTAAAATGCGTGTTTTTTAATAAAGTGATTTGCAGGAGCAAGGAGGCTTCTAGATTACTTCATGGCGGTAGCTAGTTTATATACATTTTCTTAAGTTTACTTTCAGTTATGTTATATCTTTGTATAAAATAACTAGCAAACTGAGCAGTATATTTCAGGTACTGTACAAGTAACTTTATTAGGATTAAGGCATTCCGTAAAACGCCACTCATGTTTTGTTTGGCACTATGCGAATGCAAGTAACAGGCAATTTTAGTATTAGTGCTGCCATTTGATATAGTGGCTGACAGTCCAGAACAATGAGTAAATGGCTTGCCCAAGATCGCACAAGATGTACAGTTAGGAATATTTTTGAGATAACCACCAAATGTTCTTTACCATGACTGGGTGAGAAGCAGGTGATATAATCCTGTTTCTTAAGAACAACAACAACAAAAAAGTCTAAATCCCCACATTCTTCACACCTTCACAAAAGCCATTTCTAGATTTCGCCCCTTGCCCAATGCTTGTTTCCTATGGGTGATTATCTATGTCTATTTGTTTTAATTCTTCTATGTTAATTTCTGTTGCACCTTAAGTCTTTCTACCTCTTGCGTGGTCAGTCCAAACCCTCTCCCCGAGTTTATCTGATTGCTTGGTAGCCACCTATAGACTATATTGTTAACTCCTGCTCCAGTCTACAATAGGGGGGAAATAGCTATAAATGGAGAGCAAATGAGTTGAAATACAAAAAGATGGAATGTTACCCAGATGCTGTGAATCTATTCTCATAGCTTTGGTGGAAAAATACCTACTAATGATCTGTCTAATCTGATCCTGGTAAATTTACCTCAGTGGTTCCAGCGTCAAGGCAAGAATTCTGACCTGAAACATGCACTTTTGGATGTGATCCAGTTTTATTAAAATATTTCAGTGGCAGAAAACTTTCTACGTCTTTATAGCAGTTACTTTAATGGTGGCATACCCATGTCATTCAAGAGTACGTTGTACTATTAGCCTTAATTTGTCCACCTTCAGTTTCCACCACTGGGTTTTGAAGCAAGTTAAGGGCCTCCTGTCCTAGATATCTTTTCTCTGCTTATTGTAAGTGAGCTAATGTGAGACCAATTATTTTTAGAGTTTCATTTTGAACTTTCGCATGTGACAGAGATGTCAAATTCAGAAGGAGGGAGAACGTTACCTTTCCAGCACTATTATACAGCTCAGTGATGATTTCCCAAAAGGTGTTGGTTTTGCTATTCCAGCTGTATCTCTGTAAAGTTTTAAAGTTTTACAAATTCTAATGAACATTTTTCAATGTTGCAGTTTTGAAACTAACCTTTTGGGTTTCCTTTGTGGTGGTACCATCATGCAACTATAATGCACACCTTCACCCAGATGATTTTTCTATCACAAAAGGAGTGAAATAGTTTGATTGAATTGTAACTGCTCTTTGTACGTGGTATCCAAGTGTGAGTTACGATCTCCCTGTCTAGATGTAATGGAATGGAAAAGTAATAATAAGTATAAAAAAGTAATGGATGGAAAAGTAATAATAATTGTATTATCATGTTCTGTGCTACTTCAGCACTCTGAGCAATACTCACTGCTTCTGTTCAACTGAAGTCAGTTGAGAAAAAGAAAAAGCTGTCCCCAAATTTGAGTAGTTATAACCCTGTGTTTAATCGAATAATAACTTTGACTATGATTTCTGTGGAAGAAAAAAAAACAAAAAAACACACAAACCAAAAAAACCCCACCTAATCCTCAGATGTTAACGTAGTGGCAGCTCTGCTTACTTTACCTCTTCTGTGAAAGTCACTCACTTTGAAAAGTCGCTGTTGTAAAAGGTAACTCCTGTGGATACGCGAGTTCCAGATAACAGTGGAAGCAGTATAAGCCGTGGGGACCATTCGTAACGATTACCTAGCAGCATTTTTTCAGTGCATATTTTCTCAAGCACTTGGCATTTGAATTTAAAAGTGTGATACTGAGTATGTGGACATTCTCCCTTTATATATTATGTGTAGCCAGGGAATTTTGTCCCCACCTGAAAATAAGGCGTGGTGCCATAACTGTGCAAAACAGGACATAGCATCTCTCTGCACTGTGTAGTGCCAGGCGGAGTCCTGGTGGGCTGCATGTCCGTCACACGCAGCTCTCCTGGTTGTGTGTGTTGAATCTGCCCTGAAACAGTGAGACATGAGATAGGGTATTTATATTCCAAGAACAAACTTCTAGGGGATACTGACTGAAAGAGAAAGGCCGGGGAGAGGGGGAATGCAGACATCAGTTTGATAGTTTTGCTTTGTGAGAAAAAAACCTTTTGTATCCCGGACAAAATTTACAGTTGTTTCCCTAACCTCTGTTATCGTGATATCCATCTCACTCCAGGGAGGAATGATCCCAGAAGGGCAACTCGACAGCGGTAACCTGCAATAACTCCATTTGCCCTTCAAAACAGGGAAGAGCTGTCACAATTGCTCCTGTCCAGTGACAGAAGAAGTGGCCATGATCAGTTGTGAGAACCTGGAGAGTCTGTTCCACGCACAAGGAACATGTGGAAGAGCAAGGGCCGTGTCATTGTTGTAGGAGCATCTTCTTCCACTTGTATACCTACATGTCTCTGTAATTTTGGACATGCATACGGAATCACGGAATTTTCAGAGTTGGAAGGGACCTCTAGAGATCATCTAGTCCAACTCCCCTGCTAAAGCAGGATTGCCTGGAGCACATTACTCAGGACTGCATCCAGGCGGGTCTTGAAAATCTCCAGAGAAGGGGACTCCACAAGCTCCCTGGGCAGCCTGTGCCACTGCTCTGTCACCTGAACCGTAAAGAAGTTTTTCCGTGTATTTGAAGGGAAATTCCTATGTTCTAACTTGTGCCCATTGCTCCTTATCCTGTCACTGGGAACCATTGAAAAGAGCCTGGCTCCATCCTCCTTCAACCCACCCTTTAGATACTTGCATGCCATAATAAGGTCTCCCCTCAGCCCTCTCTTCTCCAGGCTAAAGAGTCCCAGCTCTCTCAGCCTTTCCTCGTAAGGCAGATGCTCCAATCCTGCAATCATCTTAGTTGCCCTTCGCTGGACTCGCTCCAGCAGTTCCTTGTCCCTCTTGAACTGGGGAGCCCAAAACTGGACACAGTATTCCAGTTGTGGCTATACCACTGCCTTATACTTGCTCTTGGTATTTTCCTCCTTCGTAGCACTAGTGTGTGTCTACCCATTTCTAGAATTGCCTGTGCTGGGTAGGTTAATATTTTTATAATTAAGCTGTTTGAAGCTTTTCTGCCTTTTTTTTTTTTTGTTTGGTTTTTTTTGTGTGCCTTTTCATCTCTCATAGTATTTTCTACTCACTGAAGTGCTTTGCCATGTACAAAAACCTGGCTTGCTTTTTCAGGAATCTTGCCATCTGTTGAGTACCTTGTACTAGCCTAATGTGTGAAATTCAATGGGAGATTCAGCTCATCTTTTCTTTTCCTCATTTGTTCATCTTACACATCTTACTCAGAAAGAAAATCGTACTGTATGAACATGAGGCTTTTTAAGGATATGTATGAATATGTAAGAATAGCAAATTGGAGTAGAAGTCAGTCTGTAATTGAGATTGTCGTGCATTTTTGTTTTACATCTTAATTTTGGCTTACTTTCTACGTTCAACAAAAAAATTTCCCTGTTTTAAAATCTCAGTGTGTATGTTTTAGACTACAACTTAATGAGGTCATACAGTTTGGAGTTCAAAATTCAATTTTTCTCATATATTTGAATATACTCAAATGCGAGTTGGTTGGGAATCGCCAAAATAGTGGGTGAACATACATTTACCATTAGAAGTTTTGCAGGCCTTTACTTAAAAAAAAAAGAAAAAAAAAGAAAGTTTTAGGTAAGGCAACTTCTTTAAAATCTGCAGACGGATATATCCTACCTTTAATACTGAATATTTTCTTTATTGATTTTTTTTTTCCCTGTTTGTATAACAGTGTTACAAAATATCTGATTTCGTGAACATAAAGCATCAGACTCATGTCCCTCCAAAAAGGACCAAAAAGTAAAAACTTAGTGGAATCTTTTCAGTGAAGATTTAATTTCCTTCAAAGGGTTAGAAAGTCTTTCTGCCTGTCTCAGCAAAGAGAGGAAACTGCTCGCTTACTGTTTACTATGCTTTCCCTGCAGAGATTCTGAAATTTAGAAAAGTGGAACTTGCTTTGGGAAACCGAAACCATCAGGTCAGAGGATTAGGAAAACAATGGAAAATGCCCTTTGTAAACTTCCTCTCTGAGACAAGAACAGCTTTTTTGAAGCAGTTGAAAAGAAAAATTTGGAATGCTGCGAAGTGAGGAACTTTTTAGTCCTTTGTGCTCAAATGGTTAAAGCCTTCAGTACAGTGAAACACTTCATTAAAATTTTGTCAGCCACGCTGAAGTGTTAGCCTTGGACTAACCTAAACAAATGTGATGGATTGGCACATGAGTATCTTGCAGTGCTACATCTCAGCACAATTTCACAGTTTGTCTAACGTCTTTTTTTTTTTTTTTTTTTTTTCCATTTTTTTTTCCCCCTGCTCTATTCCTCCATTGCAGGAAGGTACATTTTATTTTGATCATTTAGTTCCTGCGTTTTAAATTTATTCCTTCACCTTTGCGTGGCTACTTGTTTGGAGTTATGGTGGGCCTTTTATTTTTCTGACCATTAAAGAAGCCTTGAATTTTAACTTGTTGTACAGTGTAAACTGAAGTTTTTCATACTTCTCTGTCTGGGTGACTAGCTTGCTGGCTAATATTTTATTGCTGGTTCATGAATTGGGAAAACCTGGAAGAACAGTAGCAGATTTTAAAAAGAAGTTTCCATATTATCTTCTGCGTAACTGAAATGCATTTCGTTGCAGTTCTGTCTGTGGGTTTTGTTCAGGGCTCTGATTTGAAAGCAATTAAATGCAAAATGGACACTGCAATTCTAGAGTTACTCTGCAGGTTTCTCTGCAGCATTTATACTCGGAGAGTAGGTTCAGAACCGGAGTGGCCGGCTGTAGTTGTGGAGGATACAAATGCGGAATTTCAATATAGGGCATGAGAAGCACTGGGTTCCTGGGAGCTGCGGTTATCTGGGGAGCTCTGAACACCAAGGAATATGGATTGAGTGAAGTCTACTGTTAAATGAATTTTAAGGGGAAGAGATGAGGGATATCTATACATCTTTAAGGAATGCTATTGTTCTAGACTATATTCTGTATTTCTATACTTTTTTTTTTTCAGTAAGAGGAACAGGGACCAAAATTGACAAGACAGGAAGAATAAGAAAGGGGTTGCTGGTTATTGTCATACAGATTGGGTTATAGCTTAAGTTTTGCTTCATAGTTGACTCCAGTGCATATGCAGTTCCTAATTTGACTAATGCTTTACACATGATTAAGGCAAGGATGCACCTTTCTCATTGAACTAACAGTGTTAGGATGATGCTTCTTATCTGCTCATTGTATTCAGTTCGGGTACTGTTTTGCTGTGTGCTTATCCTTGCTTTAGCTTGGTTAACTCAGTAGCAATAATTACAGCTGCAAAGAAAATAATCAGTAAAAACACGGAAATTAGAATATTACTTGCCTTTTCCTTTATATCCCGTGACAATGTCCAAGTTCCTAAAATAATTGTGATTGCTACTGGGTTTATTTGGCTTTTTTTTTTCTCTCTGAGGAATTCCTCTTAATTCCCTGCCACTGCTATTTCTTCACGTCAGTTTATGATCATATAATCTACGGCAAATTTATGTTATTCAGGGCACAGAGTGAAAAGAAATCTACGACCTCATAGAAAGAATTAAGATTTTTCTGTAGCTAGAGGTTTTAATCTGTAACGTAAATAAAATTATTGGACAGCAAATAAACACAAGTAAATTGTCAACATTTCCCTCCCCCAACTGCATATTTTTTTTTGCTTGCTTCTGGGTAGGTTTTCACTTTTCCTTTACTTTTTTGCTTAGGAAGTTAGATGAGGTTACGGCTTTGAAAATTATATAGTTCTGTATCACTGTTGTGATAACATCACGTTAAAAATGTCAACAGTGTCAATATACGCATAGATACCTGTGTCTGTCTATGTCACTGGCCTGTTGAAAGCGATCTTGTAAGAACTGATGTGTGTGTTGGTGCTCATTCTTGAAAATGTAGTGATGCACCTGTTCTGTAATTAATTCAAGAGGACATTTCAGTGTTGTGGCAGTCTCGACAAGTGTTAAATGCATTAATCCTTATATGCTACCAAAAATTGCATGCTATTTGGATAAAATTCAGCTTAAATTATCACAGCATCCCAGCAACTTCTGGTGTTTTTTTTTTTTTTTTAATTTATTTTTAACTGGAATCTGAGCCTCTTTCAAAGAAATCTAATTGAAAGTTAAGCCTCTTAATATGTCCCCAAAATGAAATTTCCCCAAATTTACCCATGAAGATAATAGTTTGATTTTTTTTAATAGATTTCTATTTTCTATTAATATATAATTTAAGATAAAGCTGACTTCAAGTTACAAAATAATTAATGACAGATAGAGAAGGTGTGTGTTAATTAACTCATCTGTTGTGCTTCAAGGTAGCCAGGTCTGAGAGTTATGGTATTAAAAAAAATAATCATTAAAACCTTAAAGGGTACCCAAATTCACTGTGCTTTGAAGCTTGCAGGTTACCTGTACTACCACCAACTTGTGACAGATTTTAAAGGGATGACTCTAGAAAAATGGCTTATGGGAATTGAAAAGATTTGTTACCTACATGGAATTATACCTTATGTTTTTATTTAAGAAATTTATGTATAAACTAAGTGGGATTCCTAATATGAATTTGGTATTGCAAGGAAGAATTTATATATAATCTAAACAGGATTCCCTAATATTAATGTATTATCACAAGGTAGATTGAATTGTGAATTACAAACTTCTGTGTCATAAATTCACGTAAATGTTTCACCTGGCTTATTTACTCATATTCTGTTGAAAGGATTTTATTCTTCATCTACCCCGTACAGGAGTACTTAATTTAAATAAAAGGGCATGTTCGTATGCATGCATATAGGACCATGAAATGGTGGGGAATACTTCAGAAATAATAGAGAAGAGGCGCAGTTGTGCTTCATTTGGAAGTAACTGATCTGTCAGGTGTTAAATAATTGTAATGGAAAGGACAGAAAGGATGGGTTTTAAGGCCTTTTTGAATTTCCACACTTTCTGGGAGCATACGAAAAAAAAAAACCAAACCCAACAAACCCACATTGCAGAAAATAATACACCAAACCAATTTGGGAATAGTCGGACTATATGAGATGGAAAAGTGCTCAAAAAGATTATTTTTCTTCGAATCTATTACAGGAGACAAGTGAAATACCTCAATTTATTTAGTACACCAGTAAGCCTATGTATTCTACAATTAGACTTTCCCTTAGAGATTCAGATGTTTGTAAGATTGATCATATAAAAATGCGACAACACAGCAGGAAAAAAGCCCAAAGAAAACAAGGCTTTTTGTGGGCATCCAGGAGGTATGTTTGAGTGTGTACAATGCTTAGGTGTGTAGTGGAGAGATTTGGACCTGCTGATTTTTGGAGGGATATTAATGAAGGCTACCTGGTTAGGAAGCTGGGATTGTTGCTTGATGTAGTACTCATGTTCTCTTGCTGTGTCCTTTCCTTTTTGTCATATAATTGTATGGTATATTCCCTGGAAAAGTGTACAGCTTTTATTAATATATATCTCTATGCTTTTAGTGATCTAATCTATGGCTAAGGTTCTGAGCCACATAAGCTAAAGATAACTTGGAAATTGCAAGATAAAATTAATTAATTCAGCATTATGAAAAACAATTTTAAACTCATTAATGCCAGCTAAGATTGTATTCAAGTAGGTAGCTTTTGAAAAAGAAAAACCTAACTTGCTTTTATAAATGGAACTGAAGTTATTTCAGTCTTACTTGACATATATTTAGGAAAAAAAATACTGTGACTGTTCTACTACTTTCAGCTGTCGTTTTTGTCAGTTCTTAATTTACTTCTTTCTAAACAAGTTTACAAATTTGTTCATTTAAAATTGAAAGTTGGCTGCTGCTGTTTCTGTTTAACACGCTTCAAAATGTGCTACTTTTGAAGATGTTTATTTAGGTGAAAGCTTAAGTCAAGCATTTGAATGTGTTTACTTTCAGAAATCTGTTTTGATTGTCTGCCTAAGTAGGTCTTCCAGTGTTCCTATTTTCTCATTTTAACTTGAAAGTGGAATAAAAAAACCCCCACCATTATTTGTTTAATATGAATTTGGGGATTAGTTTGTTTCTACTGAGTAATAGATTACATGGTTATGTACGTATAGTTACATGTGGTTGTAAAAAGATTCTTCTCACTTTCTACTGGGAATTCGTCAGAAGCGGTGAGAATCCTTACATTGTAAGAGTACTGTGAACTGAATATTTACCTTGCGGTTTTGTGATGAATGTTCTAATTATGAAAGCTTACGTGATACGTGGTGGTTGGGATGTGACAGTTTGAATGAAGCTTTGTGGAAATTCTTCTTGTTGAGAGGGAATTTCTTGTTACGCAGGACACCAGTGCCTTGGCACGTGAACGGGCTGGTAGTAAGGGCAGTTGCTTGGAGTGGTTCAGCTTGAATAGAGCAGGAGATGAATTTTGAATAGATTTTCCCTTATTGTAAAAGTACACTTCATCAGGGTTGACTTGGCCAGTATCGCCTGTTAAATGTGTTTTCTTTATGTAAATATTTCTGGGGACAGTAGAAGACCAGTTGGCTTAACACAGTCATTTTGGCTCAAGAGTCTCATTTTCAAGACCTTACTCAGACTGATTCGGGGCAGTGTACTCTCTCAGGAGGCCACTCTTCCATTTTAGTATGGACTGCGCCATGCAGTTTTTCATCCAACAACTTCAAGGTCAAAGTGCTGAATAGGAAAAAATTGAAACACATTTTTCAGAATAAAATTGTGTTCTCGTGTTATCATCTTTCTGCATTTCTCTTGAGTGATCTGCAGCATTCCTGTGCCACTTTTCACCAGTACAGAGAATGTATAATGCTAGTTGCGTTCTACATCATAGTCCTCTGTGTCAGAGTGGAAAACATAAGTAAAAATATGAAATTATTTGAACTTTCAGGTTCTAATTCAGGAACGAAAATCAGTAGTTGCATTGCTGAGTCATATTCGTAGAATCATTGAGTACCGGGTTGGAAGAGACCTCAAGGATCATCTGGTCCAACCTTTCTTGGCAAAAGCACAGTCTAGACAAGATGGCCCGGCACCCTGACCAGCTGAATCTTAAAAGTGCCCAATGATGGGGAATCCGCCACTTCCCTGGGGAGATGATTCCTATGGCTGATTGCTCTCATTGTGAAAAATTTTTTTGTGTCCAATTGGAATCTCTCCAGGAGTAACTTGTACCCGTTACCCCTCCTTTTTTCCATGTGACTCCTTGTGAAAAGAGAGTCTCCATAAGGTTCTTGTTAGCCCACGCTTCCAGCCTATCAAGGTGTCCTGGTTCCAGCTAGGATGGAGTTAATTTTCGCAAAGAGCTGGGATGGGACACAGCTGAGTTGGCTGACCCAGAACTAGCCAAAGCGGGGCAGGAATTGCTGCTCGGAGCAGGCTGGGCTCAGTCAGCGAGCAGTGGTACATTAATCATGTTTTGTATATTTCTTTATCAGTATTAGCGCTGCTGTTTTCCTCTTTTCTTTGCTGTTCTGTTAAATTGCCTTTATCTCAACCCATGAGTTTTACCTTTTTCTTCCAATTCTTCTCTCATTCCAACCAGGGGTGAGGTTGGGGCTAAACCACAACACAAGGTCATCCTGCAGGGTGTCGACTTCCGAAGTGTTGACTTCCCCGCTTAGTTTGGTGTCATCGGGAAAATACATCAGGGTACACTTGATCCAGATCACTTATGAAGATAATAAACAGCGTTGGGCTCAGTTTTGATCCCTGGGGGACCCCACTTGTGACAGGCTGCCAGTTTGAAATGAATGCTATTTACTACCACCCTCTGCGTGTGGCGTGTCAGCCAGTCCCCACCCCCACACAGACCACTTGTCTGGACCATAACGCATCAGTTTCTCTAGGAGGGGGCTGTGGGGAACTGTGTCAAATGCCTCGGAGAAATGCAGGTAGGCAATGTCCACCACTCGCCCCACATCAACCGAGCAGGTTACTTTGTCGTGGAAGGTGACCAGGTTTGCCAAGCATGGTTTGCTCTTGGTGAATCCATGCTGGCTTTTCCTAGTCATATGCTTCATCTGATGTGTGATAATCCCCAGGAGGATTTGTTCCATAACTTTCCCAGGGACTGAAGTAAGATTGATGTGCCTATAATTTCCTGGATCCTCCTTTAAGCCCTTCTTGTAGATTGGGGTGACATTAGCCTTCTTCCAGTCTTCTGGGACATTCCTCGCTCTCCATGACTTCCCAAAGATTATGGAGAGCGGCTTCTCAACGACGTCAGCCAACTCTCTTAAAACCCTCAGGTAGACAGTGTCAGGGCCCATGGATTTGTAGGGGTCAAGCTCCTGTTACAGCTCACATACCAACTCTTCCTTCACTGGCGGTGGGTCTGTGTTTGCGTCAACCTGGACTTTTGTTCCCAAGGCCTGGGGCCCAACAGTGCTGGTGAAGACAGAGATAAAGAAAGCGTTGAGAACCTCTGCCTTTTCAGTGCTGTCGGTGACTAATTCACCTTTCCTGTTTAACAGCGGGCCAAGATTTTCCTTCTGTTTCTGCTTGTTGTTTGTGTACCTGAAGAACCCTTTCTTGTAGTTTTTGACATCTCTGGCCCATTTCAATTTGAGCTGAGCTTTTGCTTTTCTAACTGCTTCTCTGCATGCCCTGGCAATGCCCTTGTAGTTCTCAATGGGTATTCATCTACTTTGCCATCTCTGGTACGCTTCTCTCGGTTTTGAGCAGACTCAGAAGCTCGCAGTTAAGCCAAGAAGGTCTCTTGCTCCTCCTCCTCCCCTTACATTTAAAGGGGATGAGCTGGTTTTGTGCTTCCAGGAAAGCATGCTTGAAAAAACTCCCAGCGCTCACTAACTCCTTTATCCTCCATGGAAGCTTCCCATGGAATCCCTCCCAACTGAGCTCTGAGCGAGCTGAAGTTTACTCTTCTAAAATCTAAAACCTTTGTCTTAGTACCAGCCTTCAATGCACTCAGGAGGATCCCAAACTCCACAGTATTGTGATCCCCGCAGCCAAGGCTATCGCTAACCGAGATAGTACAAAGCAGGTTTTCTTGGTCTGTGCGTGGCAATTCCAGCAGTGCCTCATTCAGTGATGACTTCATTTTCTAACTCCTCAGGTACGCACAGTTTGTTTCATGTGAAGTTGAAATGTGATTGCTCCTATTGAAAACCTGAAAGAAATGTAGTATTACATGGGATGTTTTTATTCAAGAAGGGAGGAGAGACAGAAATCTACTTGTAATTTTTGTTCAGTATCTATCTTTTTTATGTAACAGTTTCTGGGTGAATTGTTTGTCCTGTCTTAACTTCCAATAAATTATTATTCTTACAGCATGTCTGTATTGAGGAAAAATGTTACCAAGTATAACACAGTATTTCCCTTGATGGTCCTCTTTTATAGATATGCAATATATTATAGTCTTGTTGCTTATTTTGTTGTGGGAAGGGGTGAAGGGTGAATAACAATGGGAATATTTGTTATGAGTTTGGGGAAGGGGAAAAAATAAAGGTCAACACCAAATATGAGAAATCTTTCTCCCATGTTACCGTCTTCATCAAAGTGTCAGAACTTGGCTCATCACTTCTATAAATTGTTAAAAGATAAAATATATAATGAGCCTGGGAAGTCTATTTGAATTTTTCATATGTGAACGCAGTAAGCCGATCAATAAATTTTATACTTGATATTCCGATTTACCTTCACGAAGTTTATTTATCTGCCACCTCTTTTTAAATGAAAGCTGTGGTAAATTTAGCAACAGAACTTGAAAAACAAAGTTCAGCAATGTTTGTCCTTGCATAGCTGGCTTTTAGAGGCCGAATTCCGGGGAAAAGCAAACAAAAAGCATACCCTTCCATTTATCTCATTCTTGAGCTCGTGCTGTTCGTTTCCATCCACAGTAAGTTTTATTATTTTATAGCAATATTCACATGATTTAGCGGTTAAAGTCCACTATGTTCCTAGGTAACATTTAAGTTTGCAAGAAGAACACGCAAATTGGAAATTTTGAACCATTCCAGTTGATGGAGAATCATTTCTGTCCTCGCCTTCAGATATAACTTCAGACAAGCGGAGGGGGTGACTGCAGGGTAATGAATGACACGAGGTGGTTGGATGAGCCTAAAACATCCCATCTATTTAAAATGTATAAGAGTATAAATAGTCACCAGATGGCACTGTGACTGAAATTTAAACAAGGCAACCATAAATATAGTCAGCTAGATCTTGGAATAAATGTTAGTTTTCTCTGAAGTTGTTATATTAAACAGTGGTGTTGTCAGGTTTTTTTTTCTGTGTTGAACTTTAACTGTACCTTTTGTTAGCTTCGGTAGCTCGTGCTTAGGAACTGCTGGTTTATCCAAGCAAAAACATTTATGTAAATCGAGCCATCCAATTGATACTTGCTGATGATTAATTTTAGACTATCTGGTTAAATTACAATAAATTCAGAAAACTTTTGATATTCTGCTTTTACTTCGAAGGGAATTAAACAAATTATTTGAGGAAAACGGTCATTCTGATCAGAGTCAAATGCTACTTTACCAAAGATTTATACCATAAGAGAGTCATAAAGTAATAGTCATAGTATTCTGTTTAAATTGTTGGCACAAGTTTTAACTGAAAGTCTTATTGAACCTTTTACCGCCCTTGGAGTAAAAGCAATTTTGTAATAGACATTGAAGTTAAGTGGAATAAAAATTACTTTGTTTTGCACAGAGATTCCATCTAATTTTTGGTCTATTTGTAAGAATCAGTTACCTAAATGATGTTTTAAAAGAACGCTGCCAGTCAAGCTACTGCGCATTCTAAAGGCTTATTTTGTTATGAATTTTTCTGTTTGAAAAACTATCTAACCAGATCTGACGACGCTTTCCTTTGGTCCTCAGCATCACGCTTTGACGGGTTGAGTAAAAATCTTAGTGGCAGTAATATCACTTGGCAGATATGCAAAAATCCTAGAGAGAGATGGAGTAGTACTGTCAGTATTTATAAATTTTCAGAAGTTCAGAGTTGTAATGTGTGCTCTATGTTCCAATTTCTGTGTGATAAATCTAGAAAAAAGATTGGAAGTGTTTAAACTTTAAGTAAAGAACCTCTGTGTAGTTGATAATGGACAAATCTGAGTAGAAATGTTAATTCTTTTTGCCTTGCAGTCTAAGTTCACTGCCATAATTGAGTTGATCCATACGCTTTATGAAACCAGCAATTCTAATTATCCCAAGAACTTAATTTCCTTGCCTCAATATTAAAATCTCATACTATGGTATAGTTTACTTTTTCAATATTTAAGTTTTATATGGCAGATTACACTCTCTTACCAAAAATAAGGCTTAAAGAATGATACAACTGATAGAAGTTGTTCTATTTAAATTGTAGTTCATCCTTAAATAATCTTCTAGAAAGATGGGAAGTGTAATACAAACCTACTCGAAAACCTGTATTTCATTTTGGCTGGGAGATGCCTTTTATCTTGTTTTCACTTGCATTTGGAAGCATACATCAAAGGTCTTGCCTTTACTGCTGAAGAACACAAATTCAGTGCACTTTAAACTTTGTTTAAATTTAATTCCTTATTTTTAGTGTAGGTAGTACCTTTTAAAACCCTACTACTGAAACTTAATTCACGCATATACACTTCTAAGATAAAATTAAATACTTATCTTACACCATATTACTCCGGGGAACAGTGTGGGCCGGATGCTGACTGGCTTGAAAGCAGCTTTGCAGAAAGGTGGACAACAGGTCGAACAGGAGTCAGCAGTGTGTCCTTGCAGTGATGGCCAACTCCATACTGGGATGTACCAGAAAAAGCGTAGCCAGCAGGCTGAGGGAAGTGGTTCTTCCTCTCTGTTCAGCACTTGTGATGCCATGGCTGGAGTACTGTGCCCAGTTTTGGGTTCCTTAGTACAAGACAGACATGGACATGCTGGAGCGAGTCCAATGGAGGACCGCCATGCCGGGCAGGGCATCGGAGTCCATGACGTATGCGGAGAGTTATGAGAGAGTTGGGTTTCTGCAGTATTAAATGGAGACACATAGAGAGAAGGGAGACAGAGTCATCTCAGAAGTGCACAGTAAAAAAATAATCACAGAATGGCTGAGATTGGAAGGCACATCTGGAGGTCATCTAGGCCAACCCCTCTACTCAAGCAGGGGCGCCTAGACTCAGTTGCCCAGGACTGTGTCTAGATGAATTCTGAATACCTTTAAGGAGGGAGACTCTGCAGCCTCTCTGGGCAACCTGTGCCAGTGCTGTCACCCTCACAGTTAGAAAGAGTTTCTGGATATCAAGAAGAAGCTTCTTGTGTTTCAGTTTGTGCCCATTGCTGCTTGTCCTGTCTGTTCAGTTTGTGCCCGTCACCGCTGTCCTCTCACTGGGAACCACCCAAATAATAAGCAACAGGCGCAAGCTGGAACGTAAGAAACTGCAGTCAAATATGAGGAAGATTCTTGTTCACAGGGAAGGCACTCAAACACAAAATGGTTGCTCAGAGACGTTGCAGAATCTTCATCGTCAGAGATATGTTCAGAATTTGCCTTGAGGAGTCCTGAAACAACCTATTGTAACTTAACCATGCTTTGAGCAGAGGGTTGCACCACATAACCTCCAGAGATTCCCTCTCACCTAAAATATTCTGTCTTATGTGACATGATTTACTACGCAAACACATCTTTGTGAAGATCTTGATATTTGTATGATTTATTTTTGAACAGCCGCATTTTCCAGTGTACAGTTGCTTATTAGGAAATTAGCAGCCCATATTTTTATTTGATAATTTAAAGAAATGAAAACATTTCCTTGAATAAGAACGGAAGCTTGTTTATTTTTCATCAGCTGACCTAAATGGCCATAATGGTTTTATTGCACTGTTATCAGCTGTGATCACCCAGATTTTGACTTAGGGTGATGAGAATACTAAAAGTAGCAAGCAAAAGAAATCTCTTTTTGAGAATGTGTGCCTGAATTCATGACTACTGAATTTAGAAATCCCTTTTCAGTTAGTTTGCCTGTATTCATATTGAATGGTAGCTCATAGTGTTGTTAACTGTGTAACTCTTATTTCCTTGTTCCACATATATGGAAGTCTATTGGAATGAAGCTGAGCTCCAGCAGCTCAGACGGATGATTTGTGTGCTGTTGATTGCCACGTGTTCTTTCTTTTTCCCCCTGTAAAAATGATTTTTGATTCTGCCTTTGCTTCATGTACTTTGAATTCTAGGCATTACTTCATGTTTTATAGCAGCCTTTTCAAGATTTTTACTGTTGTGCTTTTATTTGTAGTGTTAGAGGGAGGAGGGAGGTCACAAAATGTCATACTGTCTGTCTCCTGTGTGCCACAGATGTTCATTTTCAGCTTCACGCGGGGAAAAAAAAAAAATTTGCTCTGTGTATGTGACACAGTGTTTCTGAGGACAAGTCTTCAAATGCAATATTGTCAAGCTATTTTTAGCCAACTGCTGTCCCTATAGTGCTGTTTAAAGATTCAGCTCAGGCTGCTAATAGATATATTTATAACCATTCTGTCAACTGCCACAGCGTGAGTGCTGTTACAGATGATAATTCTATTCTTGGAAGCAGTGCCATGGTTACCATTCCCTTAGCTGCTCACATAGAAGCTATACATCTGTATACACTTAGCAACATTTTAATATACTAACACATTTTTACACTGCAAGAAAGAACGAAGCTAGACATGATATTAAAAGAAATAATACCTACAGAAAAGCACATGAAGACATTAAAATCAGTGTATTTACTTGTTTAAGAAAATACAGTAACTTCTTCAGTATTACATATTCTGAAGTCTGGGTGTGAAAGAAACTGTATGAAGGTTTTAAACTGCATTTTACTGGTATTTATTTTTAATATAAGCAGTTTGACTTTACTGGTTTTTGTTTTGTGTCAGATTGCTAATGGAGAGACGCTTAAGAACAATATGATTGTGTGTAGACTTGCTTTTGATACTGTAAAAAGTCATTATGTTGGTGAGGGTGGTGTTATGCCTTCTCAAAAAATCAGAATCGCTAAATTAGAGGTTCATCTGCTTAAAGGGGAAATTTGGTATGAAAAATTTCACATGGCTTTACATTTGTGTGCGTGTCCAAGCATGAGGTGCTCCTCCCCTTGGAAGCTTCCAGCGGTGGCTTTAGATGCCTGCCTGGCATCACAGCAAGCACCGGCGCGTTTTCTGAGGCTGGTTATCATGTAGAAGCCTTGAATACTCCTTCCTTTGGGCCTAAACCCACGTGATTCAAGGTCTTTTTTGGTCTGTGACTCTTTTGGGTAAATATTTGCTAAGTGATAATACAGAGTCTGGGACTAGACTGCTTTGTTTGCCTTCTCTGACTACTGAGGAGGTTTTAAGTGAGTGTGACTGAAGTGAGGATGTGAGGTCCCACGTTTGGATACACCGTGTTTCTAGGGGCTGCGCTGCGATGTGCCTGCAGCCCTCCAGCATCCCTGACAAGGAGACTAGAATAGAGGGTGTAGGGCTGCGTGGTCGGGGAGCTGTCAGAAATTTGCAGGTTTCTTTTGTTGATTTTTTTGTTTTGGTTTTGCCATTAGGTTTGCAGGGAATTGGATTGTGAGGCCATAAGCAGCAGTAAAAGGCTTAGAATAACGGTGGTGGTACAGATTTTGGGATGATGTGCTGTCATTCACCATGCTGGGAAAGAGATGACCTAGATGATTAAGGGATTGGAGCATCTGCCTTATGAGGAAAGGCTGAGAGAGCTGGGACTCTTTAGCCTGGAGAAGAGAAGGCTGAGGGGAGACCTTATTATGGCGTACAAGTATCTAAAGGGTGGGTTGAAGGAGGATGGAGCCAGGCTCTTTTCAATGGTTCCCAGTGACAGGACGAGGGGCAATGGGACAAGTTAGAACATAGGAAGTTCCCTTCAAATACACGGAAAAACTTCTTTACGGTGAGGGTGACAGAGCAGTGGCACAGGCTGCCCAGGGGGGTTGTGGAGTGCCCTTCTCTGGAGATTTTCAAGACCCGCCTGGATGCAGTCCTGAGTAATGTGCTCTGGGCAATCCTGCTTTAGCAGGGGAGTTGGACTAGATGATCTCTAGAGGTCCCTTCCAACTCTGAAAACTCCGTGATTCCGTGACTTTGTGATAGTCTAGTTGTATTCTATTGCTTCTATGGAGTTGGGGAAAAGGCTTCTGTGACTCATGGACAGTAGCAGTTAATTTTTATTTGCCTTTAAATTCATTAGGTACAGATTAAAAAAAAAGCTATCTTGACTGTTATACAGCTACTGTAATCATAAAAAGATAATTTTTTTTTTTAGTACATCATCGTTGTCACTGAGTGTGTGTTTTCTGCTGGACATGAATTACGGATCATGCCTGCCTGAAAAATTGAAAATAAAATGAACTTTGCTTTTGTAGGAAGATTTGTGGAAAGGTTAATATTTTGAAGAAGATACCATCAATATTATTGAATTCTTCAGCTGTGGGAATTACTAGGTGAAGTTTTAAACTAATCAAAAAGAAGTTTGTTTTCATAATGGGCGTAATTTGCAGTGTAGAATTCCTTGCTACTAAGTGTTAGGAAGGCCAGAAGGCCAGACAGGTTCAACATGGAACAAGAGGAATGGAAAACTGGATTTGATAGGTAGCTATTGTCTTGATGATCCAAATGCAATGTCTAAAAACTTTTGTTGCTGGATACTGAGAATAAGTGAAGTGTTGATCGTTTTGTTGCCTCGCTTGTCACATTCCTCCTTAAACAGATGCTGCTGTCCAGTGTAGGATGCGGAGCCATGCGAACGTCTGGTTTGTTCCAGTAAGATAAGCCCTGTATTAAGAAAAGGAGCAATAGGGCTCCATGGAGCCAATGGATGTTGTTACACAATAAAGAAATGTTCAGAAGTCATCTGGTATATCAAAAAGTATTTTATTGATGTGTGTAAAATACAAAAGCCAAGTTTGTTTGGTTTGGCTCCTCAGAGGAAATTTTCTATCTGAAAAGTTTGTCGTACTTTTAAACTCATCTATTAAGTGGGTTTTGTCTATTCTAATGAATTTGCTGAACAGTTGTGGTTTTTTTTTTTTTTAAAGATAACATACCATCTTGTTACGTAATAATTTTACTTTTTGCACAATTTTCAGTAAAGCTTTCAAAAAACATTGAAGTAACAGATGTTTTTATGTAGGTGATAGAGCAATTGCTAATTTTACTAGTGTTCTTGAGGGTAACTTTTGTAATCAGCGCAGGCAAGTAGTCTGCATCTTCTAATTGTGGAAGTGATGAATGAACAAGTAGGAATCCAGATTCTTTTCATAGTTTTCCTCAAATTTTACACCAGAAATATGAATCATACTGCAGTTTTTCTTTCTAGTTTATGATTGGAATTGCTTTGTCCCTGATTGTGTCTGCACATAGAATCACAGAATCATAGAATCTTTGTGGCTGGAAAAGACCTTTAAGATCATCAAGTCCAACTGTTATCTAATGCTACAGGGCCCACTTCTAAGCTGTGTCCCTGAGCACCATATCTATATGGCTTTTAAATCTATCCAAGGATGGTGACTCAACCTCTTTCCTGGGCAGCCTGTTCCAGTCCTTGATAACCCTTTCAGCGTGGAAGTTTTTCCTAATGTCTAACCTAAATCTCCCCTGGCACAACTTGAGGCCGTTTCCTCTTGTCCTATCGCATGTTACTTGGGAGAAGAGACCGACCCCCACCTTGCTACAACCTCCTTTCAGGTAGTTGTAGAGAGCGATAAGGTCTCCCCTCAGCCTCCTTTTCTCCAGGATGAACACCCCCAGTTCCCTCAGCCGCTCCTCGTAAGACTTGTGCTCCAGACCCCTCACCAGCTTCTCTGCCCTTCTCTGGACACGCTCCAGCACCTCTATGTCCTTATACTGTGGCACCCAAAATTGAACGCAGTACTTGAGGTGTGGCCTCACCAGTGCAAAGTATAGGGGGATGATCACTTCCCTAGCTCTGCTGGCCACACTATTCCTGATACAGATTAGGATGCCATTGGCCTTCTTGGCCACCTGGGCACACTGCTGGCTCATACTCAGCCGGCTGTTGACCAACACCCCCAGGTCCTTCTCCGCTGGGCAGCTTTCCAGCCACCCTGCCCTAAGCCTGTAGTGCTGCATGGGGTTGTTGTGGCCCAAGTGCAGGACCCGGCATTTGGCCTTGTTGAAGCTCATACCACTGGCCTTGGTCCATTGATCCAGCCTATTCCAGGTCCCTCTGAAGAGCCATCCTACCCTCAAGCAGGTATCCAGCTTGTATTGTGAATGTGAAATAGTCAGGCAAAATTATATATATAAAAAAAAGACTAAAATCCAGTTTGAGAAGGACTGAATATGGCTTGGTATGCTCAGAATATGTACTCCTTAGAATTTATGTGTAGTTTATAGAGTGTACAAAAGGCTTAGGTGTTGGGTAAGGTGTTGTGTAAAAATCAAGGGAGCAAATAAGAACCTTATGTCCTGGTTTCGCACCTGCCTTCAGATGGAGAAGGAAGGAGCAGGAAAAATGTCATGCCAGTGATTAATAGTGATTCTACTTCAACGAAAAGAAAAAGTAATTGATAGGCATGAGAAGAGTTTTTACATGATGTATACCTTAAAGCGTATTACATCTGTGAGATTTTCTACTCTTAATCGTATAATGCTATCAAAGCTATATTATGTATTGCAGTGAAGGTGACTGATTAAAGTTGCCTGTGTTCCAAAAGTGCTTGGAATAAAAGTATAAGAGGATATGCTGCGAAGCGAAGGGTCTGTAGGGCTGTAATTTCTGAACTGCTGAGGTTTTTTTTAAATGAGATAGGAATATTATCACACGTTAGATTCATTTAGTGGGACAGCAGGAAAGTGTGTGTGAAGGAATGGTCAAAACAAACTTTGTTGGACAATGAAGAACTTCACTGCATTAGTTGCTGGCTTGTCATGTCCAAAATTCTAGATATGTCTATCTATATAAATTACACCTCTGTGTGTGTGTGTATGTATGTATTTGTATATGTATGCACCTAAAAACAAGTGGGAGAACTTGGTGTTTGGTCCTGGGCATGTATAGAAAAAGAAAGAAAAGATGTCTGAGGATGAAGTTTTGGTAAAAAACAAAAATTTGTAAAGACGATGCTGGAGAGCATGAAAAAAATGCGTTGGTAAAGAGGAGAACTTTGAAGGAAAGAATTAATTTGCTTTTGAGTAACATTCCATAGATGGCATCCAGATGTGATTTTTGAAGTGAGGCAATTTCTCTTTTGAAGTCTGATGAAGGATACGGTGTTTTTCAAATTGAAGGGACAAAAGCAGATTTGAGATTGGTGACTCAGGAAGGTTCCTGATGACTGGAAAAAAGTTAATGTTGTGCCCATCTGAAGGAAAGATAACGGGGAAGACTGAGGGTTGCATAGGCTGCTCAGCCTTGTTTCAGCTTCTGAAAAGATAATGGAGCCTTTTGCAGTCACGTGAAAGACAAGAACGTAATTGAGCACAGTCAGTGTGGACTCACCAACCTCAGCTCAAGCTTGACCAACCTGATTGCGTTCTTGGATGAAATGGCTGGTTCTTTGACAACACCGAGGCTGATATCGTCCATTATCGACAATCCAGATGGTGAAACAGAATGTGTCCTCGGCAGATTTGTGGATGATACCGAGTGTTGGGTAGACATTGTAAGTCGTAGGGACTGAGTCCAGAAGTATCCTGGGAAACTTGAGGTTGGGGCCAACAGGAATTTCAGAACTTCAGCAAGAAGAAATGCAAAGTTATTCTGATGACATGATCTTTGTAGTCACAGTGGATGCCAAGTTTAGTATCAAGAGTGTATCCTCACTGGGAATAAGGCACAGCTGTTCTTGATTTTATATATTATGGAGTATTATGAAATCCTTTGTGGAGGTAAAGTAAGTTTGATCATTAAGTTCTCAAACACGTTTCATCTACTTCCTCCTACCATGCAGCAATCCCCCTGGTTTTATTGTTTTATAATACTGTATTAATAACAGAACATGTCAAGCATGAGTGCCATATTCAGTTTCACTGGCTATAAGAGATGATTGCCAGATCTCCGTGTTATCTTAGTGTTTGGCAGAACCATGCTTTAATTATTCCCTTTTTATTATCTCCCAGACAACTGAGTTGTTTGAAGCAGTTGTTTCTTCTCTTCCAGAAGTTTTCCCATGGAATTTTTTAGATTCCTGCCAACGTTGCCTTTTATGTGAGACTGCAAAGGACGTTGTGACAGATTGGTTTGCAGTTTCATCAATATGCTGCTAATATTCATTTTTACATCTCCCTTTCATGAAACACAGATGGTCAGGTTTTTTAGATGATCAATGTGTGACTGAAATTGGGTTTTGGCTAAGAGCGTGTTGGCTGAAACTCATCCTAACTGAAGCAGATGACACTGGTTGACTAAGGGGAAAAGATGAGAACGTAGGAATTTGTTGATTCAAAAAGGTGTAGCCACATTTCGTTGTTAAGACATATGATGCTTGGCTTAGATTTTGCTTTTGCTTTTTGCATATGAAGAAAGAACAGGCATCTGATCGTATTTCCTAATGTTCACTTAAAATGCAATTTTCTGGTTTTATTTTACTGATGAGATGCTGGCTTTAGCTGATGATGTCAAATGTCATTTCTGTGGCTTTTTCTTCAGATGTATTGAATTCCATTTACAAAGAGAGTATCTGTGATGTGACATGTACCTTCCTCTGTTTAGTGTTCTGCATAGAACACATTATATGTAGCCTTTTGGAAAAGTCATTACCTTTCAGAATGGTCTTTATTTCTGTTTGGAGTCCTAAAAACAACTTTGCATCTGTGTATCTCAGTTTCCTGTTCTCTTGACTGAGAACAGATAGAATTCTTATGATAGGGTTTGTAGACTGAGCTGCTGTCATTTGTCTTCTGCAGGGCATAATAGTTTATTTCCACTTAAGAACTAATAATTTCCAAAGCTCAGTTACCAACAAGTGTGCAGCCAGCAATGTGTGCATGGCAGCCAGCAACGTTCATATCCACACTGTACCGAGACAGTCTGGGAGACGTAGTTGTTTGCAGCACTTTAACAATTAATTGCCTACAAGTCTCAAGCAAATACCTGGGAGAACCCATGTATTTGAATTAAAATTTAAAAGAGAGATAAAGTTATATAAAAATCTCTGTAAGCCTAGAATATTGTTTAATATTTGAAAATATTACCGACTTCATAAAGGGGTATCCAGTTCCATTTATTGGAGCTGCGCATCAAGAATTCCACCCATGTGTGCGTAGAAATCATACATTTTTATGCAACTCTCACTTAAATTTGTTTTATATGTACTTAGACAAAGTAGAAATTTAATTTGCAAAATATTTCTTGGCAGGCGTCTATTTTCAGTGGTGATTTTTTTGTGGTCTGTTTAAAAACTGGCATACAACATACAAAACTCTAACTTTTAAGAAAACTCTTTTCAGTTCAAAATGATAGTTTTCTGGTCTTGTTTATTCAGAGAGATGTCCCATACCTCAAAAAATGCAACATCAAGAAATGTTCACTGTATTTTAGCATTGAATGGAGATCGGTGAGTGAACTGAAAGGGCACAGAGGATGCAGAGTAGTGACATGGACAGCCATCAGGTGCTAAGCAGTTGTAGTTTGCATGCTTGGCCAACGACTGGGAGAGCTTCTACTTCATTCTTCCATCAAGTATGAAAGAAATGGAGTAGATGTCCTTCAGGTGAGGGAACGATGTATACTGTCAAAGGGTAAAATGGCCTCAACTGTTATTTTCTCAGTTCTTTTTGGTTGTAGTAGTAGGGGCTTGTGGTACTGTGTAGTTTTACATAAGATTAACAGCAATTGGATATTTTATTGTAACTATAACTTGTGTTGATATGTGGTAGAAAATATGTAACATACATGGATTTGGAAAATTCCCTTTGGGAAAAAATATAGTTCTGGTGGTCTGATTTGCTGCTTTTTTCCTCACCCCTCTTTTTTTTTTTTTTTTTTTTCTGTCTTTAAAGAAAATATCAAGGGTATGAGAAGACCATCCTTTTTGTCTCTGTCTTTCAGAAGGTCTCTTTAAAGAATTTAAAAAAAAAATTTATCGTTATTCCACAATCTGAAGAATCATAGACTAGTATTTGTTTTTATCATAGCCCTGCCTTTAAATCTTGACCGTAACTCTTCTTCCAAGGATCAAGTCCTGTAATTCCCAAATGCTGTGGAGCAAGGTAAAACCTCTAATACTCAGTCTTTTGAAAAAAGTGAGGAGGAACATGATTCTCGCCCTGCAGATATGGACCATGCTCCTGCATGTTCTGCAGAATATCACAAAGGCCTTTCTCTTCGTCCTGATCTGCTAAAGACTGATGGACTATTAGGTCAGGTTTCTTTGACGTCCCCACTTAACTTAATGGCTTTCTCAAAACTTTTTTCTGTACGTCCTCTGATAGTGACATTTAAATTTTGACATCCACATCCTCTCTTCCAGGAACCTTGAATTCCCTGCTACATTTTCCTAGCAGAACTTGGCACTGTTATATTGCAAGAGAAATCCTGCAAATGATTGGTTATCCCACTTTCCCATTCCTCATGGTTTCAAGAATCCATCATTAGCAAGTTCTTGTTTGTCTGAATTTGTGTCCAGCTCAGCATCTGTCTGCTCTATCGATATTTAAGAGAAGATAATTGCTACTGGACTCCTTGTAAGGACTCATCATGTTTTTTAGGCTGTCAGTTTTAGGATCATTAGTGGTAGCACTGCTGATGAAAGCTGAATGCTCCATTATGAGAAAAAGGAGTAAGCTTCTTCAAAAAGCTGTGAGTCATAAGTGTAAAGAACTAATTTTTATAGCCTTAACGTAAGGACATCCATCTTTTTTCTTGATAAAAGAGCAGCCAAGAATACTCTATCTATTCAAAAGTGCTGTGTAAGCAGATCAGTGCAAAAAGTATTTGTTTGACCAAGGTAAAAGTAATTTATTTGACATACAGCAACAGTACTTTTTTAAGCAGACAGAAGTTTCTACAAGGTTAGAGAAAGTAGGCCTGTCCAACATCTGTGACAAAAAATTATCCCTTTCACAGTCCAGAAATCTCCTGGATTTCTTGTGTCCTGCCATGTTACCTTCCTAGCGAATGCTGAAAGTTTTTGTCCTCCATTAGAAGGACTGCAACTGGGAGATGCCTTTGATTTGTGTGAATAATGCTTTGTCCACTTCTTGGTCAGGCAGTCTGGATTAAAATATCCACGTAACATTCTCTTGCCAATCTCCCCTTTGGTCTTGGCTGGTCCTTCTTTCTGTAGCAGAGCTCCACGTATTTGAGCCTTTGTATTCAAGTTTTTTCTCCTCTTCTTGTCTATTCTGCATTTGCATTTCCAGTCTCCCCTCCCTGCAGGGTTAGCCTAGATGACCTTTTTAAGTTCCCTTCCGACCCAAACTATTCCATGATTCTCTGGTGACATGTTGGATACATCCACTTCTGCCAGTGTGTCCGTCCTCCTGAGTGGCAGGATCCAGGGCAGGCAAAGTCCTGCGGTTGCCAGTGGTCTACACTCCAAGTCTCCCTTTGCAGCACTGTCTGTGCCCACAGGACTGAGAAAGAGGGGGTGGTACGTGAGCCTTAGCAATCTTTTTGGCATCCCTATTCAGGACACTGAGCGAACAACAAACAGTACGATTCCAGGCAGATGGGCGCCTCTGTCCTTCACAACTAAAAGTTTTACTACTATATGTGCAGTTGAAATTCAATAAAACTGTTTTGTTACAGACATTTACGAGGATATCTAAAGCAGTCCTGCAGATATGTGGGACTTACCGTCTTGTGAGTGGTCAAGCAAGCCCTTAAGTAATTTCCTCTAATACACACAAGCTGTGTATTTATTAGATGCAGTAACAGATGAGTAGATGTGTAAACAGTGGCTATAGAATAAGCTTATATGGAACAATAGGAGAAACTGTGGGGGCTCCGCATAGGCATCGAAGATTTCCAGTTTAAGGATTATAATCTAGTTAGTGTGGAAAATAAATCGTAGCAAGCATGATATACAATAACTTTTCAATTGCCTTGTCTTGCTACTTGATTTTCTAGGTTGGGAAAGGATGTACGTACATATACATACATATACATATCCCTGGAGGTGTTCAATGCCAGGCTGGATGGGGCTTTGAGCAACCTGGTCTAGTGGGAGGTATCCCTGCCCATGGCAGGGGGGTTGGAACTCCATGATCTTCAAGGTCCCTTCCAACCCCAGCCATTCTATGATTCTATATGTATATATGCACATTTATACACATGTACATGCACATATATACAAACTTGTTTGTGGGACTTGGTTCATATAATCAGTAAGAATATCAGGAAAATCCCATTTAAATGCTATTTACTAGTTAGTTTTTTTTCAAAGAAAACTTACACATGCTATTGCTCTAACAGAAAATGGTAAACTGGAAAATAATAATTCATTTTCTCAGTTAATGAAGGCAAAACCATGAGAAAGTGCATATAGTGTGCATTATTTGCAGGCTGGTATCTTCCTTGGCTCTTTTTTCATGCTAAGTTTTGGGGATAAGTAAAATTATGTAGCTCTTAAATCTGCATATAAGTTAAGATGAAGTCAACTGTAGTTTTCAGAGATTATAGACTGCTTGGGAAACATGGCCTTGAATTTCTAAAGATCAGCTTTGCAAAAAAGCAGACATTCAATCCTTGGCATGGAGATCCATCTTCTACTTATATTTATAATTCCATATAACAGTCTTTCTGGTTGTTACCCACCAGTTTTGTGATGTGATTCTCGCCTTGTTGCAGGATTAAAAGAAAGAAAATTCTTTACCTGCTGTGTGTTTCTCTTTCTATTAATGGTTTGACTTTCCTATGTGAAGCATCCTTTAAAAGAAGGTTGCTGAAAGTAGGGCTTGGAATAAGGTGTAAGAACACCTGTAAAAGCTCCATCTGGCCTGGTATTGCATCCCTAATGCGGGCCACTAGTACTGTAAGTTATTCAAGGAAATAATATGAAAAGATTGCATAAAAAAAAAGTTTGTTTTCTGCTTCGTTTTTCCGGGTTCAAGCATTTAGCTGGTTGCTGGCTTCATTAAGCAGAGGGTGTAGCTGATCAATCTTATTTAAAACCTACCACTTAGGCAATCTTTTACATGAATTTTTCAACTCCCTTTCTGAGTTTATGGCCTCCAAAGTATCCTGCTGAAAGTGGGGTTGTTTTGTATGTAGAATTTGTTGTCTATCAAATAATTATATCAATTAGCCTCTGTTTTTTTTCCCTTCCAAAATGGTGGCTTAATCGTTCTGTATTCGTTTTGTGCACGGTGTTTATTATTTGACAGACTGGGTTCATATTGCCTTTCAGTAGCCTCTATCTACCTGAAGAGTCTCAGTCTATTGAATCTCTCCTTTTGGAACTTGCTAACTACTTAGCAGGTGTTTTCAGAGAGCTACCCGCAGTGATCACCCTGTAATTTATAACCGGTGATTGTGTTTAAATACTTAGTATATTATTATATCAACATATTATTAGTAAAATTTACCACTTATCAGCAACCCTGTTTTCTGACCATGTGACACAGCATCCGCCGATGAGCCAGGAGCATTTGGACCTCGATGGTAGTATATTCCTACACTGTTTCAAAAGTGTCTCTTTGCACCTGCGTGCTGTTTGCTGTTTATTGAACCAGTTTTCTGTGAGGAAAACCTTTTCTCTTATCCCACGTACCTTGGTTCCTTAAGTGCTTTTTGGGAAGCTTTTGGAAAATTTGAACATGCTTATCCTTATTCATGTTGACACTGACTTCCCTGGAGAATAGATTTGGCAGGCGTTTCTGACCTTAAAAAACATCTGAGCACTTCTGATACATCATTTCAATCCATTTGTCCACTAATTTTGTTTTCTGTTATGGTTCCTGCCCATTTGCCCAGTATAGAAGTCATTTACAGATCTGTAATTTCCTTTATCATTTCCTGAGGATCTCCTTCCTTTAAAAAGAAAGAAAAGGCGCGTTGGGCATCCTGTGCTGTGGAGAGTTTATATGAGTAGTTCACTGGTTTGGTCTGTAAGTTCATGCAGGTCTCTAATGTGAATACCACCGTAGCGATTTAGAATCATAGAATCACAAAATGGTTTAGGTTGGAAGGGACCTTTAAAGATCATCTAGTTCCAACCCCCCTGCCATGGGCAGGGACACCTCCCACTAGACCAGGTTGCTCAAAGCTCTGTCTAACCTGACCTTGAACACTTCCAATGATGGAGTATCCACAGCTTCTCTGGGCAACCTGTGCCAGTGTCTCACCACCCTCATTGTAAAGAATTTCTTCCTTATGTCCTATCTAAACCTACCCTCTTTCAGTTTAAAACCATTGTCCCTTGTCCTGCCACTAAAGGCCCTGGTAAAAAGTCTCTCTCTGTCTTTCTTATAAGCCCTTTAAGTACTGAAAAGCCACAATAAGGTCTCCCGGAGCCTTCTCTTCTCCAGACTGAACAACCCCAACTCTTTCAGCCTTTCTTCATAGCAGAGGTGCTCCAGCCCTCGGATCATCTTTGTGGCCCCCATTTGTTTCTCTTATTATTTGTTCTAAAATTTACTGACCTTACAGCTTGAAGAAAATTCTAAAGACTTATCCTTTGTAAAGGAAGTTGTATGTAGTCTAATACATATAAAAAGAAAAAAATACCCATCCACTGAGTGGTATGTCAGCCACTGAGAGGTATGCCAGAGAATTTTGATACGTTTATGTTGACGATCTTTCTTCCTCTTGACCTCTGTGGAATAGGAATGACTAAAAAAAAATGCTATTGAGTAATGTTTAAAATGGCATGTACTGGAAATGCCAAAAAATCTTTTTGATTTGAAAATTGCTCAGAAACTGAGTTTAAAAATTGGAAACATTATTGTGATCTCCTTATATGGTGAAAAATGGAAAAAGAGAAATATTCTTAAAACTTAGAAAAACCTCACCAAAAACCCTACAAATTTTTTTTTTGCGTGTGTGTGTGCTCAGAATTATCTGTAAAAAAGGATATTTTCTGACCTAATTACAAATCAGGGAAATCACAGGGAGCTAGTGGAAATTACTTTCTGATTGACTGTTCTTACATTTGTGTGTATTGCTCTACCTTTTATCAGTTTTTTTATCTGCTTGCATACATTGTTGGTAACAGTTATAATAGTAACACTTCTTTTTCTAGAAAGGCTTGAGGGAGAAATGCCACACTTGTCAGTGAATGATAAATGTATTGAATAAAGGTTAATTACTTTGTGATTCACAAAATAGCTGAAAGCACAGATGAATGCACCATGGAGACTAACTTTTAAAGCAGGATCAGAGCTGACCTTAAATGCTGGAAGAAATAGTGAAAACGCAGTTTTCTAGGCTAAGAATTAACAAGATAAGAGGGCTGTGGTAATGTGCTGTATTTGAAAAGCTTCGGTATCTTTTGTATGAGGAGTAATATCTTTTATCTCATATCTGGGAACCTTTTGTGTAGGAACGATTAGACAAATATCAGTTCCATCTATATGTATTTATTAACGGCATTATTATACTGTATCATCTTGAAAATTCTGTAATTATTTTTCCACTGTGTAAGTTTTGGTAATAAAAGTAGCAGGTTAGAAAAGACAGTGTCCCAGCTCTGGATAAGCATTTATATCTTCAGAATACCCAGAGTGATAATTCATTACCCCTTAAAGATTAAAATAATGCTCGTTTTTTAGTATTTGGTGAGAAAAATGTGCATACTAGTTATGGTGGTTGTATTAGTCATTCACTAACTGAATGTTGTAGAATTGGTAGTTAACGTTATCAGTAACATCAGATTGTTCTGTTTAAATTTTAGATTTATGAGATGCTTCCTGTTACTTGATATTTCCTTGATCTTAGGAATGCTTAGCACAGGAATATGTTCAGAGGTTAGAACTTGAAAAATTGCAGATTTCCTCACAAACAGTAGATTACTGATGTGGAGACAGCATTACTACAAAATGTTTCTCATTATACGTTACTCTGTCTGTCTTCTTTCTTCTCATTAAGAGGCAAGGTTATCTGTTCTGTAGCTGCTGAACACATTGATGTTCTTTTTGCAGCTGATATCTGAAAGTCAGTAAAACCTAAATGATTTTAAAATTTCTGGTTAACAAAAATGAATGTGCTGTTCTTTTATGTGTATGCCATTAAAATAAAATAGCTTCAGTTAATAATACTGCTTTATGATAAGGTTTTTTTTTATCAGAACCTTTTAAAAAAACCCCTTCCTATTCTGCCTCAAGAGAAAGTAGATTTCTAGGAGAAAGTAGGATTTCAGTTAACTTGTACTCAATTTCATTACTGACTTCTTAGATATTCCAGCTGCAGTTAATAAATTTTCCTGTCTATGTTTGTACAAGAGATGCTAAAGAACCTCAGAGATTCCCTCTAGAGCTGTGAGGGACTTTAAGAGAATATCTAGTCTCTCTCTTGCTGCTTCAAATGTCCGGTTACGGAGAAGTGACATCCAGGGCGTTATGGAACATCTGGTGATGGAAATTCCACAATCTGTATTTAATCGTTTCTAGCCTTTGTTATTGCAGAAAGCTATAGAAAGCTTTTCCTTTTTTCTGTGCTAACTCTTCCTTTTCATGACTTTCCTATCCCCAGTGGCAACTGTTCCCATCCTCTGTGCATCAAACTTCTTCTTACTTAAAAACTGTTATTTGATCTTTTCTATTGAACCTCTTTGTGTCTCACTGGTTAGGAGACTCTAAACGGGAAATAGCAAGAGTTTTAATTCCAAACTGAATCACTAGTTCCTTTGTTGACTTTGGGAGAGATGTCTAACACTGTCATTTCAGGGAAAATCCAATTCAAGATGAAGATCTCCTGCTACGTCTGGTTGAGCGTAGCTGGATTAGCTTCCTGCAGTGGAGAGTGTTTCAGTTACAGTCACCAAGCTGTTTCAGATGGAAGACAAAACTGAATTTTAAAAACCAACACTGTAATTAAAAATTGTGGTCCATACAAGAAGCAGACTCTGACTACTTCCACGGATTAAAAACCCTTAAAGCAGCTTCTGGCATTCTGTAGATGTAGGGTTGATCTGACAAATTTTTAATGTCAAAATGACTTTGAAATAAGCTGAATAATACCGTATAATTCTGTGCTTCTTTGCCATCAACTGTCAGGTGTAATGAACTAGTTGGTGAAACTACGACAAACTGATCTTAGCAACAGCAGAATTCTTAAAATTTTTGCAATTTTGAGATTTCTTTTCAAAAGGCTTTTATGCGGTAGTCATAGTAAGAAAAAACGTCAATGAGCACTATTAGCATACAGTTTGAGAAAGTATGGACAAACTTTTTGTTCATCTGTGATACAGAGTTTAGAAGGTATTTACTTTCTTTGATGCTGTGTAGTTGTGATTTATTTTGAGGCTTTAATCAAAAGGTCATGTATTTATTTTTCTTGAGGCTTTTATAGACTGAAGTACCTTATGGCAGAAAAGTCACAAATCAATAAAAGAATTGAGAAAATAAATGCATCTTATACGGATTGGAGCTTCAGGGAAAAAAATGTACTTTATTTCTCCCCTTACATTTTGAAGATTGCTTCGCCAAACTGCAAGAGGTAGGAAACATGTGGAATACTCTGCATAAGAAAACATGATAGACTGTGCTAACTACCTGGCGGAGTAGTACCTACTGCTGACATATGCAGTACTTGACAAGAAATGCACTGAATATCTTTGAACTAAGCAGGCTAATAACTGTATTGATTACAGAAACTCAATTCAACATAGAGTCTTTTAAATAAATAGCTTGGCCTTTAATATATGGATTAATTATTCATAAATTCCGTTTCACTCTGTTTTTTTTAAACTTCCATGATCGGTTTCAATTGTGTTAATCGATTCCAACTTGTAAAGCTTCACAGCTAAACAGGGATATGAAATTGGACAATACTTTCTCACACTTTTCTTTCCCTTTCTTTCCCTTCCTTTCTTTCTGAAGATCCTAGATATTTTTTAAATGAAATATTGAATGCATCAATTATTGCATACAGCGGTTCCTTGCAGAGCTGAAGATGGCTAACATGAATATATTGGTTGCCTATATATATTTTTTCATCTACTGATACTTTGAGCAAGGCCAAGTTAGCAGTGTATACTAGAAGTTATACAAACAAAAGTGTGTGAAGATGCAGGGTTTATTTATTTATACATGGTATATATATATGCTTATGAAATTTATTTTTACTACTTGGGAAAGATTTAACACACACTGAGCACTACTATTATTTTTGATAAGAATTGGCATATTGATGGAGACACTTTAATTCAACGAACAGTGAATTTTTTTAAATTTGAAGTAGCGGAGTGATATACATGCAGCCTGTTATTCAGTTTGCCTGAGCAGTTATCTTATTAAGCTGTCACCTTGGATAGAATATATTAAATGGTTTACTACAAATGAAAACATTTTTTCATGATTACTATTAAAGTTACAAATATTGTACAAGCCATTATAACCCATACACTCTGAACCAAAAAGTGCCTTTGTAAGTCAGTCATTTTTAGGTTGCAAAGATTTTTTTGTATCAACAGCGGTTATTTTTTTTATTGAGGATATTGGAGAAAACATCCTTAAGCTTGAAATCTCTTGATGCATTTGATAACGTGTGAATGAAAGTCTTGCTTTCTGTGATGGCTTTGCCTTTTTGATGTTGTCTTGCAGGAAGAAAAGATTTAACATAATACATCTTTTAGTGATGTCAAACTTCTCCAGCTGTAGCCAATGAGACTAGTACTTCTGCAGAGTTTTGAGGCGAAGCTACATATGTTAGTGTAGATGTTCATCCTTTTACACGTTGTTAAACATTTTTAACTTAGTCTGGGATTATATGAAGGCACATGGTGTCCTATAAAGTCCTTAGGGTTGTTTGAAGTTACCGCCCCAACTTCAGCGGTCATCTGCTTGTCAGTTCCTGATGTTCTTGTACATAATTATAGAAGATAACCTAGAAAATCAGGTAACTTGTTCCTGTGTAGCTACATGTTTGCATTATGTACACAGTAATATTAATGTAGCCTTCATTAGATTTTCAGCTGTAAAACAGTGATAGCTTGTTGGTTTCTAAGAACATATTTAGTTAGGTTTAGTGGACTCAGCTATAATATTGTGCTCACAACTGACATTACTGATTAGATTTTTTTTTTTTTTTTCCTGGTTGCTGAAATAATCAGGTACGCAGTCATTACCATGAAGAAGGAAAAAGTGTTTAAATTACTTGCACGTATAACAAATGGAAGCTCTCTTGAGATTCCAGCTATACTATAGAAAAATTAAAATTTTGATTAAGCAGGCTTTGAATAGAAAATATCTAAATGCACATTTATAATGTAGACTTTTGTGCACCATGAAATGCACTTTTTTTGGACTAGGTAGTGTGTATAGACAATGCGTACCCCATGTTCTTTCTGCTGAGGTGCGTGGTATGTGTGTGATAGCGTTTTTCTGTCTTGGACTTTGTAACTCTTGAATTCCGTTGACTTGGGATGGAGCATTCAGTTGATGCTCTGCAAAAGCCTGTTTGCTTTGGCTATCTGGATATGAGTTTTCACAGGAACTTTCTTTGAGTTCTTTTATTTATTTACTTATTGTTCTTTTTCTTTTGTTTGAGATCAGTGGCTTACACTGCTATCCTTTTCTTGAATGTGGTAGTTGGACTATAACTTTGAAGAAACTCCCTTTTTGTGGGTCTTCTTAAGGCCTTTTACTTTCTTTTTCTTTCAATTTTGTTTTTTCCTGTGACAGTTTGTGTTAGTGTTTTTTTGTTGAGAGAGGACTAATTGGGAGTTATACTGACATTAAATTACATTACAGTCACTATGGTTTTTGGAAAAAATGTTTACTGGCTATGAGCTTGCTTAACAAAAGCATAAAACCCCCCAGTTTCCAGATCCTGTTTTTGTCTCAATATTGTATTATGTCTCTTAATCTTTTAAGATGCACATTGAGTTTGTCATATATAACAATACAATATCTCTCCAGAGAACGGGAGACAGGTGTAATGCTTCAAAACTAATATTCCAGCCAATTCATTGAGCCTTCTTTCTTTTCTGCTTAGTTGTTTTGGGTTTTTGAGACTGCACATTAACATACTGCTGCCAGTGCAAGATTGCATGGTCCTGTACAATATTGGACAGGCTGGATGGATGGGCCGAGGCCAATGGTGTGAGGTTCATCAAGGCCAAGTGCCGGGTCCTGCACTTGGGTCACAACAACCCCATGTACCGGTACAGGCTTGGGGCAGAGTGGCTGGAAAGCTGCGCGGTGGAAAAGGACCTGGGGGTGTTGATCGACAGCTGGCTGAATGTGAGCCAGCAGTGTGCCCAGGTGGCCAAGAAGGCCAATGGCGACCTGGCTTGTGTCAGGAATGGTGTGGCCAGCAGGACTAGGGAAGTGGTGGTTACCCTGTACTCAGCACTGGTGAGGCCCCACCTCAAATACTGTGTTCAGTTTTGAGCCCCTCACTACAAGAAAAAGCCATAGAGGTACTGGAGCATGTCCAGAGGAGGGCAACGAAGCTGGTGAGGGGTTTGGAGGACAAGTGTTATGAGGAGCGGCTGAGGGAACTGGGGTTATTCAGCCTGGAGAAGAGGAGGCTGAGGGGAGATCTTATCGCTCTCTACAACTACCTGAAAGGAGGTTGTAGTGAGGTGCGGGTTGGTCTCTTCTCACAAGTTATGATGGGTAGGACAAGATGAAACGGCCTCAAGTTGCGCCAGGGTAGGTTTAGTCTGGAAATTAGGAAAAATTTCTTCTCCAGAAGGGTTGTCAAGCAATGGAACAGGCTGTGGTGGAATCATCATCCCTGGAAGTACTTAAAAGACATGTAGACGTAGTGCTGAGGGACATGGTTTAATCGTGGACTTGGTAGTGTTATGTTAACTGTTGGACTTGATGATTTTAAAGGTGCCTTCCACCGAAAATGATTCTATGATTCTGTGATTCGATGAAACTGCTTTAGGCTGTGATTTCTGCAGCGTAACATGCCATGTCACAGTATAGCAAACTGAAATATGTTTGGGACTTGGTTTTACAAAGATTTTACATTTCTGTAGATGTGAAAGTTCAAGCAAACCCCAGGTCTGAAGTACAGGATTGGCTGTGGAAAAGCACCAAACCATTGCTTTGAAGACAAGTACTTTTTAAATAGCATTTAAAAATGCTGATTATTACATTGTATTGTTTTCATTGCCTGAATTTTAAATTTTCGAGCCATGTGGACCTGGGGGAATCAGTCATAAAGACCTTAGGAAAGTGCAGATGGGCAGAAGAGAATGGGGTTCCTGAATTCTCTCGTGCCTTTGAGCTCACTGACAAACACAAAGCTGTTTTAAAAAGTCCAAAGTTCTGTGTGTCTGAGTATCTGATTTTGAATTCATACTTTTGGTATCGAGGTGAGCACCTCAAACACAATCATTTTGCTTTCTTGTAAATATTCTGTCGGAATGGAAGAACTCCTTTGGGGGCTTGAAGAGAGCACTGTGAAATTCATCTTTCCTAAGTGGTGCCTAGGTGAGTTTTATGAGTCTCAGATGAATGAATTGCATTCACAACAAATAAAGCACCATCATGCCTTTTTAAAATGTCTGTAATAAAAATGTAAAATGCTTATATGAGGGGATATCATATTGCAGAGCAATCGGTTTCACTGTCGTGCTGCAAATGTTTAATATAACTTGTTAGAAGTGTTAAGAGGGAGCTAACAAATATATTCAAAATTTGTTTATAGTCTTTAGCTCCTTTTACAAGTCAGTTTTGAATACCAGGATTAAAATGTGTTGTTTGTTTATTTATTTACACATTATTGAAGTGGTGACAGGATAAGGTGTTATTTACAAAAAATATATGTAAGTTGACTAAGGGAAAAGATAAACCTCATGTTTGATGAAGAGCGAGCTTACCAGCAAAGGTTAAAACGTAGAGCAATTTTAGTGAAGTCCTTGAAAGGATGGCTTTTATGTACGTGATATCAAGTGGAAGTGGTAGAGTGTAAGTCTGACGTGCAGCAAGAATAGAATATTAGTCACAAAACAGTGATCTCTTCCCTGCTAAAGGAAACCAACCTTTTGGATTATTACATTAATTTTTTCCAAAAGATAAACACAATACACTCTTAGTATTTCAAAGTGTACAATATATCTATAAATATACTCTGGGATAAGTATATAAACTCAGAGAGGGCTTTAGAAGCTTTATTCAGCAAAATGATTATAGTTTGACTACTGGGTGTATTTGGATGTCAAGTAGTGTAGCACTGTTTCGGTGGTTACATGTATTTTTCAGATGAGTGACAGGTTATTTTAGTAGGATGTTTTATATCACCCATGGCAATGCAAGATGTGACTTGAAAGTGATCTCACGTAAACAGATTTATTAAGAAAATATTTTCTTATTTTCCTGGTGTACTTCCTATAGTTCTTTTTCAAATAAAGTATATTGAATGGCTGATATCTTAAGAATTGTCATGTAGGGGTTAAACTTGCAAGTTATATTTAAAAAAAAGAATTTTGTTCTTTTGTTTTTGTTCTTGCCTTTTTCTTTCCTTATTCCAAAACCCTTGTTTTGCTCCATTTTTTAAACAATGAAAACATCCTTATTCTACTCCACTGTCTTGATGCGTGTAGTTGATATAAACTTATCAAATTCCTTATATAAAAAATATCGGTGATATGAAAATAGAATTTTCTATTTTGTGCCTTCTCAAGCTTTTCTAATGTGTGAAATTTTACCTTTGATATCATAGCCTTAACTCTTGAGAAATCAAAGAAATCTGTTACATGTTTTCTGCCTACGTTCTAAGCAGATGCGTTGCTTTGACTTCGTCCTTTTTCAAGGATGTTTTAGGTCCTTTTTTTCATTCTTGCACCTGGTCAGCCAATAAAGCTTTTTTTTTTTTTTTTTTTACTACTTGTCTTGTTTACTTGTTTCCCTCTGGTGTAGTATTTCTCCTGTGCTTGTGGTATTCCTTCTATTGTGAGGAATATGGAAGAATTATCCTTACCGCACTTGTTTCTGAAAACAGAGATTATGCACATGTAATAGGGTTTTCTTTGGCCAAAGTGGAGAGAGCAGCTACCTGTAACAGGAGAATAGCTTTTGTTAGTAAACAAAGGCTGCAAAAGGAGCCACTGTCTAAAGTAAAACTCAGGTTTCACAGGTTAGTAAATGCAGTCCACACCCTGTGTGTATGACTGGTACTGCTGATCTCATATACTTTTCAGCATAATTTTCAAAAATTTCGCCTTAGCTCTCCATTGCATTTTACATCCTACACAAGATTGCTTTGCTGACATTTAGAATTGCCAACCAATCTATTGCTGTTTATCTCAGTGACCTTCTAGTTCCTTATATTCTGGTCTGAGAGCTAAGATGTCGTGTAATTTGTTTTGGTGACTCTTAGACATTTGAAATTACCAGAGTAGTTAGTTGGAATATAATTATCCAAAGGAAATTTGGCCAAAACATGAAGGTTGACACTTCTCGGCTTGCAAAAACTATCAGGTTTTAAGAGCGGGGGTGAGAGTTCCAGTTTTATGCCTGGTCAGAAGTATAATGCTTTCAGCAATGTATTTACATTCTGTACTAGTAGATGAAGTCAGTGCCTTGTACAAAGAGCGAGTGCTACCTTCTGAAAAGTGAAGGATTTCTTTTCTTTAGTAGATATTATAGAATTTTAAACGATATACTTATTTTGTCCACAACTCATTCAATTCCAAGTTTTTTCTGTAACTTGCCCCCCTTTACATTTTGTTTCCTGCGTCCTGCAGACTTCTGCTACTTGCAGCGTGCAAAGTCTCCGTGCTTAATAAAAATATAGAATGTGAATAGTTCTTTTAGTTTTTGAAGCTGGTAAGGGTGAGTACAATGCAAGTGGCACATTTGTTATGGTTCACCACCTATATTTAACTCAGATTTGATGATGTTTCTGACGAGCTGCTTGCATTTAGACCAAGTCAGCAGTTCTCCCTGATGGCACATGGGCTGGGACAGGAGAACAAATCATCTGAGAAGGACAGAAAATAGAGGATTCAGTGGCAAGACGTTAGGAAAGACAATTTAAAGTAAATATTGAAAGCAATATTATTGTTAATTTTAATCTGTCAGTTTGACAGCTGTGAAGTGCTGAGTGCTTAGGTTTTTTTGGTTACACAGATATAATGACTGGAATGAGCAATAGTGTCGAAGACCCAGAAAGATTTAGTTCTTTACAGTCTTTACAAGTACATGAATATATTGTTTTAACAAAAAGTTAATATTCTACATGCTGCATTTTATTTATTAGCCTTTATGTGTTCCTATTATGATCCTCAATCAGAACCTTTGTGCTTGTTTTTCTGGTTATTTCCAGTGTATATTTTATTATTAACAAGTACAGTAGACTCTTATCAAGAATTGTTTAAAATTATGACCTTGAATGAATTTCATTCATAATTATGAACAAATTAGGGCAGAAGGGAGGTCATGTTAGGGTGCCATTGAGTAACTGAATGCAGCTTTTTCTAAGTCCATGGCAAGAGAAAAATAAATTATCTGCTTGGGGTCTACTGAGAACAAAAATTTAAATGAAAATTATGTTTTTATAGACAATTCCAGCGTAGTGGATTGACCTTTGTTGGCAGCCAGATGCCCCCCCAGCCACTCCCCCCCAACAGGATGGGGAGAGAGTAAGATGTAAAAGCTCACGGGGGGGCAATAAGGGCAGTAATTGGGAGAGGTAACGGGCAAGACTCAGACTGGACAGTGCCAGAGAATGGAATAACTGTGGGGAATCTTTTGTTGTTGTAAAGCCGTGAAAGGACTAGGGTTGGCCTTTTATTCTGTGCGCACATTGTCCACCTTTGTTGGCGTTGTGACTATGTTGCTTTGCTTTTGCTCCAGCGCGGGCCCTGCCCCGGGCTGCAGTCCCTCAGGGACAACCTGCTCCCGCCGGGGCTCTCCACGGCCGCAGCTCCTGCAGGAAAGATCCCCCCGCTGCGGCCTGGGGCCCTCCCCGGGCTGCAGGCTGGGCCTCTGCTCCAGCGGGCTCTCTGCAGGGCTGCAGGGGATCCCTGCTCCGGGCCTGCAGCGCCTCCTGCCCTCCTCCTCCGCCGCCCTCGGGCTCCCTCTGCTGCTGCTCCCTCCTGGGCTTCCTCCTCCTCTGCCTGGGCCGCCTTGGGCCCTGCCGCAAACCTCTTTTCCCCCCGCGGGGCGCCCCCGGCTTGGCTGAGGGGCTCAGCTGTGTCCTGCGGTGGGGCCCTTGGAGCCGGCTGGGACCCCATTCATCCACAAAACAGAAAAAATAACCTTCAGCCCAGAAATAACTTCCACCCCAAACTTAGATGCCCCTTTCCCCCCACTGTTTGCTGTTTTCTTGTCAGGTCTTCCTGCTAAAATTCCGTAGGCTCTCAGGTTGGGCAGACAGTGCTGATGAAAAAATGGCTCCTTTGTGAGGTGATGCAGTGAAAAAACATCTGAGCGCTCTACCGAATATGGGTGTAATTAAAACATGAAAATATTGCTATGCAAAACACTTATTACACCATCCGTCATGATCATTCAAAGGAACTGCTGTTTTAACAGCACAACCAAATTTTACTTTGTGTAGCTGTGAATTTAATGAGCAATTTGCTTTTAAAGTATTTGGAAAATATGAAGGGAGAACATTTGCAGGTCATATTTTGAATAGTGGGCTTTTTACAAGAACGGGGTTTTATCGTTCAAAGATAGGATTTTTAAGTATCACATAGAAAATCAAACTACAGTCCTCTCCTGTTTCTGGTCTCTCCTCCGTGTGGTGCTGTGTATCTACAGCAGTACAAAGCTGAATTTTTTTTAGTAGTTTTTCCATACGTTTAAAGCATTTGACACCAGCTTCTTTGCTTGATTGAAGTAGTAGAAAACATTCCACATCTATAGATAAATCAGCAACTGGAACTTCGTGTGCATGAATTGTCTGTCACATCTCTTCTGTTTTGACTGATATTATAGCACTTAAAGTGCAGGCAGATTAGTGGGTTCCAATAATAATGAGTTAAAATATATTGGTTAATCCTGAATTTATTGCCTATTGCATAGTTCATAGAGATGAGGGCAGGACAAGTATTCCAAAAGTGAGGAACACTCACTGTGTTGTGGGATAAGTAAGTCTTTTAGACAAGTCTAGAGATATTTGAAATTTTGAAGTCCAGTACCGTACTGTACCAGACCGTTCTCTTTAGCATAACTATAAACTGCAGAACATCACTTTACAATTTTTTTTAACATAATTTAAAGTTTCTAAATGTTTCCTCTGCATTATAATGGTGGGTATTTCAGTGAATGCACAGTACATCTTTTGATGACGGTATAGTGTTACGAATGAGGGAAAACTTTAAGCAAATCAGGTTAATAAATCAACTGTATAACTGAGCAACACCAAATTTCTTTGTTAATAGCTGCGACAAATAACACAGAATTCCAAACTTGAAATTTCAGTCCTAAGTAGGAAGAAGATAGTAGTGAATCAACACTACGGCCTGGTCGGCGTGATGGTACTGATTGTGGGATCTTAGGGGAAATAAGAGAGGCTTTGGATTTTGGATACAGTAATAAGAGATGACTCTAACTGTTCTCTTGTAAATTGGACGAGTGCTGCACTGGGATATGAGACAGACAAAATTTGCAGACACGTCTGTTTTGTGGAGCAGTTGATTAGAAAGCCAAGAAGAGAAAGTCAGTCTCTGAGATTTTCCTGGGGAACATAGAATCATAGAACACATAGGACCTCGTTCAAAATGTGAGGATGAAGTGCGACCTCGTAGTAGTGATTTTGGTATGCTTGGATACAGCAACGACAGTCAATGAAGTAGTGCTCAGCTTCTTAAAGCTACTTAGAGCACATATTCATAAAAAAGAGAAAAGTTGTTGAAAAGAAAAGAAGCAGAGCAGCTGAGAGTTAAATCTTGGTAGGTGGCATGGAAACTTTTTGAGGGCACTGTATCAGAAGGACAGAACAAAAAATATTTCCATAGGAAGAGGTTTTTACCTGTCAAGAATGACTTGAGAAGAGTGCAGAAAAAATTGGCGTATCTTGAGGCAAAAAAAACCACATTAAAAGCCAGATGACATCTTTCAAAAGTGCCCTGAGAACATTTTTGTTAGGATCCAAATTTGTACAAATAAACAAAGCTACTATTACTGTCAATGAGAGCACCTCTGTGAACTAAAGTGTTGTAATGGTTAAGTTGTCAACAGTAGTTTGTCACCTCCTGCTTTCAGCCATCTCTGTGCTTGAGAGATGATTGATAGATGGCAAATATGATGCCAGTACTTTCTGAGAATTCCAGATCTGGGACTCTGTGTACTGCTAAGCCTGATGGCTCTATTGGACGCTTTGATAGAAATTGTACTACAGAATTAGTGGACACATGAGTATGTCCAATATTTGGGGACAAGGCTTTTTTCTTTTTCTTTTGAAGTCAGTGCTTCACAGTCCGTATGCTCCATATACTGGAGTTCTTTGAAGATACGAAGAAACACTTGACGGAGGGAGATGGTGACAGTTTTTCTGGATTCAGAGAAACATTGAACAGGATCAGAGAAGGCAGGGTCAGTAAGGGTTCCTAATTACATAGAATTCACCTTTGTTTCGAGGAATTTCATGCTATTTGTGACCGGGAGGGTGGGATGGGAAGTATTTTGTGTGCTTGCCCTGTTCTCTAGGCATCCTGTTTTGGTTATTCTTTGGGGCCACTCTTACGAGTATAAACTCATGAAAACTTTTCTCTGCAGACTGTACCATCGGTTAAGTTCTCTCTTAGTTACAATATGACTCTTAGGTGAGCTGTTGTCCATCTAGGGAAAGCACTGGACGTGCTGCATAGTGGTCTTGTTTAACTGAATGAAAGAAGAGTAAATGAGCATTAAAAACATGCTGTCTTCAGTATTTTTGAAGAAGATGCATTCTAGCAAGTGCTGAGAGATAGACAGGAGCTGGTTCTTCTGATGTAAAAAAACTGTAGTAAAAAGCATCTGTGTTTTGTTTTGCTTTTGTTTTTTTTTTTTTTTTTTACATTATTGTACTGATCATTAATTCTTTAAGCTTTGGGTTTGTATTAGAACGGTTAGTGCAAACCAGGATTTATTTTTGTTTTATATTTGTATGCTTGTGCATCGATTCTTGCATCAAACATTTCAAAGAAGGACTTCAAAATGTAAGAATGCGTATAATGTGGTGTTATCATTTTGAGAGAATCAGTGAAAACATACAGCTGCTACTAGCACGTTTGGTTGTTTAAGTTAGTATTATAATCTCCATTATATGGAAAATAGCCAAACCTCCTACTTATTCTCTTTCCAGTTATCAAGCTTAAGTTTGTATGTTGTATTGGCCTTTCTTTGTCTTTTTAAACTAGCATATGAAAAAGTAAAAGAATTTAATTTGTATGAGGCAGGAGAAGGGGAGAGGAAGGCCTGGGCAGAGGGTGAGTAGTGTAGAATAACTTGCCATATATTTGCTCTGCAGAACAACATTTTTCCCTGACGTCATTCATAAAGCTGTCATACCCACACCACAATAGAAAGATACTTCCCTCTACAAATTTTACAATATCTTGCAAGCTTGTTTGACAGGGCACATGACAGGTCTATCAAAACTGGGAGTCTCCCATGACAAAATTTGAGACAAGTGGCAATCCTGTAAATGGAAAAGGTGGAATTTATATATGTCAAAAGCAACCCCATTTTTATTTAAATTTCTGAGAGTTGTCTTATCATTTTTCCTTCTCATTTTTCCTTCTATAGGATTTGAAATATTAAAATGAGAAACACACTGAAACGCTGTCTAGCTGTACCATGCTTTTCTATAATCTCACGTGAACACTTTCTTGTCTTATCCGTGGATGTCTTCCTTTCTCTCATTTAGTTGGAAAGAATTAAACTAGAGAAAAATTAAGAGATAATCTATAAAAAAAAAGGCTTTTTCTTGTATTTTTCCCCCAAAACATTAGAGGCTTATGGTCAGTGAAACAGATGGCTGTAGCCCGATCTGCAGACTGCTGTATGCTGACAAAGGCTTCTTGTGAGGTTGTCTTCTGCTTGCACAGGTGCTCTGCTTGCACAGAGAAGCATAAGGCAGTGATGGACATGGAGTCCATAAATCAAACACAAATACTACGTTTCAGTGCCTGCGGATGTGAATGATTTATTTTTATTAATTGAGGATATATTTAGAATGGTGATTGAGGATATATTTAGAATGGTGCAGAGTGTTGTCCACAGCGCTTTCTTAAAGCGGTGAAGTGTTAGCACATGTTGATTATAGTACTTCAAAATGCACAGTCCTTCACCTGTGTTATACAACCCAACACAAACGTACTGAGGTGAGAGTAGCTGTAGGCTGTGCTGCTTTACAAGGGTTTGGCCGGGTAGCAGAGAAGGTGGCTAGAAGGTCCCTGCTTGCTGTATCCTGAGTTGTTCTGAACCTTCTGGAGAGGGAGAGATTTTTCCTTCTGGGGAAGCAGGTCTGAAGGCTTGAGAAGGAAAGAAGATTTGCAAGTGAGGGGTGAGAAAAGGGAAAATGTAAAGGCTGAAAGGGTGGGAACTCTGCTGTCAGGAAGCCCAGACCTCAGCAGCCATGGAGACGCATGGGAATAGCAAGAATTGGATTATCAACTCTCTCTGGTGACAGAATGGACAGTATCTACATTAAGTAATGTAGCCAAAAAATGCAGATTTTTGAAGTGAAACAGTTGCTCCTAAGGATAGGATGTCAAAGCTACCAATGCTTTTGAGGAGGGATGGGGGTTTTTTAGATTGAAGCTAATCTGAGACTGATTAGGTTGGACGGGGCTCTGAGCAACCTGGTCTAGTTGACGATGTCTGTGCTCATTGCAGGAGGGTTGGACTAGGTGACCTTTAAAGGTCCCTTCCAACCCAAACTATATTATGATTCTATGATTATGGACTTGAATGCCTAGTAGTGGACGGAGTACACCTTCCAATTTTGTATCACAGAATTGTTTCTGTTTGAAGGGATCTCTGGAGATGGTCTAGTCACACCTGGTCAAAGCGTGGTGAGCTAGAGCAGATTATGGGCTATGTCCAGTCAGATACTGAGTATCTCCAAGAACTGACACTTCACAAGCTCTTTGGGTAACCTGTTCATGCATTTGACTATGGTAAAAATAACAAAGCTCTTCCTTATGATTAAAGGGGATTTTCTGTATTTCACTTGTACCCATTACCTCTTGTCCTTCCATTGGAATCCACTGAGAAGAGCCTGGCTCCATCTTCTTTGATCCCTCCCATTGGGTATTTATACACATGGATAAGATCTCCCTGAGCCTTCTCTTCTCCAGGCAGAGCACTCCGAGCTCTCTGAGCCTCTCCTCATATGATAGATGCTCAAATTCCTCAGTGATGTCCATGAACCTGGGTTGGACTTGCTCTAGGATGCTTGTATCTCACCTGGACTGGGGAGCCCAGCACTGGACACAGCACTCCTGGTGGGTCTCAGCAGTGCTGAGTAGAGGAGAAAGATCACCTCCTTTCACCTGCTGATGACATTTCCTAATGCGGCCCTTCGTAATTCACCCTGAAAGAGTCAAGTTTGCATGCTTCAAGAGCACTCCACAATGTGAACAAAGGCTTAATAAAGAAGAACAAGTAGGAGATTGATCACAAAAGGATTTTCCCGATCCAGACCAAATTCTGAAAATGCACCCATAAAGACCAAGAGCTGACTGTGCAGAGTTCGCACAAAGTCGCCAAGGTGGACTGATGGAAAATGTGAAGGAATATAGTAAATAGGGAGATCTTATTTACAAAGCTTTTCAAATTCTGTTCTGAGCTTTTCAAATTCTGTTCTATCTCTTTTTTTTTTTTTAATGGTAGTTCTCAGAAAAGTATGCTTTCTAAGGAAAGGTGGAAAGAGAAGTCTAGGTAAATCTATCTCAAGAATTCTGGCTGTCTTGAGGTCCCATCATAATTTTGTGGTTAATTTTATCCAGTGGTATTTTGAACTTGGATATTTTCTTTTTAACATTTTGTGCCTACTGCAATTAACTTGGCACAATTTTAGTATCAAACATTTGAAATATTACGTATAATTCTAGTAACTTGCATTTTTCAGAACTCATTTATACTTCTCATCTACTTTGGAAAAGTTAATTTCTTTTTTTAAAATCCACATAGCTTTTTTTTTTCTCTGATATGGGTTGAATGTAGATAGGTTGCCTTAGGCAAACAATTACAAATCAACCCTCAAGCAGAGTCCTAAGGAGCAATTTACACTTTTTCCCTATATTAAAGCTGCGAGGCTTATATATTTAAACTGAGTTCATACATGTCTTTATTTCAGTAGGAAAAAGTTACCCTCACGTTACCTGGTAAAAATAGATCATAAGTTGCCAAACAGATTGTTTACCATTTGGTGTGATAAAATTAAAATGTTAGAGATGGACAAGAACAACTTGATTCTTTATAATCTTATTATTTTTTAAAGCAGGGTGTGACACTTGTCATCTAGATCCAAGAATATATAGTCAACTATTTATGCTTCATTGTTGCTTGACTTTGAAAGCAAGTTTTGACTACTATTTATCTTCTATTAAAAAGAGTATAATACAAATTTATTTGTAAACAGTTCGTGACTTTTAAATGTTATGGTTCCTAACTGTATTAATTAAAGGCCTTTGTGTAATAAACCACAGATATGTAATACTCAGTGTTCATAATTTCTCCTGGTAAGCAACTAAAAGGAATGAGTCTGTGAATTGGAAGGGAACATGTTTTCTAGCAAATAAAAAACTGAATCATCACCTGATTTTAATCATTTATCTTAAAACAAGTGGAGCAGGCATAGGAGGACTTCTGAATGGCTGAAATTACGTATTTTGATACTTAAAATAACCAAATATAATTTTCATGTAATTACTCCTGTCTTTTCAAAGAAAACCCACCCCTCCAACAAACTGAAGTGAAAAAAATTTGATTTGGTTTTAAATGAACCAAAGCACCATCATTCAGGTTGAGTTGATTTGAATAAAAAATGAAATCACCATTCTGTCATAATTCTTTCAATTGCTTTTGCTTTTTGGTCTCTTTTTTTTGGTCTCAAAACTTTGTACGCCATACAGATTTTCCAAGAATAGGACCCTAGATTTCTTTTGCCTACTGACTATTCCGTAATCTAATGGGATCGTACCAAAAAGTTATTCCTGACTGTAAGGCAGTGTTGCTGCAGTAACTGGGAAGTATTTGGCCGGTTTGCATGCGAGTGCACCAGCAGAGCGACCTGAGCTGCTGTGGGAAGCGAGTATCCAGCAAAGGATGGAGCAGGTCAGGGCTCCGTTCCCTTCTGCATACGGTGTGCGCTTTGAGTCCTGTGGGCTTAGGTTGTTTTCAGAAAACTGCGCAAAATAGGCTTTTGTTAGTCATTAGTTAGAATCTCCTTGTTTAGGCTAAATAATTAATTGTAGGCTACCAGGTTTGTTTTGTACATTTTCAGGAGTAGAGGACAGTGTCCCACCCTTTTGTTTAAAATTAATCCTACTGAATTTCATTGTGTCACGTGCAGGAGTTCTGTCATTTGAGTGATAGATGGGTAGATGTTTTGACTTTCCTTACCATGTGCTGATATTAATTTGCTTTTATATGGTTTTATGTTGTGCATACTTTAGCTTGTCTTTTGATGAAATGATTACTAAAATGACCAGAAAATAAGCTAGTATTTTACTAAGATTGGGAAGAATGAGTTTATAAGGCATTCTTGTTCATTTTACAGAACTCAATACCATTGCAGTAATTACATAGAATTTTAATAGTGTTAAACTTGAAAAAGATACTACTTTCTTTTCATTTCAAGACAAAATAGGGACATTATGATGATATTTAGCAATAAGTCATTAATCATTTATTAATCATTAAGTATCGTAATTCTGTAAGAGTAGGTAGCTCCAGGTTGATGGTGCTTTTCCTAACTAGGAATTCTACAGGATGGTGAGTTGCAACTTCCAATAGATCTACACAGAGTTCTATGGAGAGGAAACTTCAGGCTTGTTGTGTGTTCTCAGATCCTGTCTAATTTTTCTTTTCTCTAGGAAAACAAACATCAGTGAAGTTTGTGTTGTGTTTGTTTTTTGTTTTTTGTTTTTTTTTTTAATATCTGTTATTCTGTTGTAAGCTGAAGACAAAATCCACCCACACAGGAGTTGTAAGGGAAAAGTATTATTGTTCAATGGATATATGAAATAGTTTTTCCGTACAGGCTGTTAAGAATTAGCGCTCTTTTCCCAGTTTTCTGATTTTGGTTGTTTTTTCCCATAGCGCTCTTATTTCTGTAGAACTGAATGGATGGTCAAGTGGTATTCACAGAAACAGAATGGTTTTGGCTTAGAATTTAATTGAGCATGAGTAACAGTTGGAAAATTCATGATTATTTGTCTGTTTTAAACCTCTGAAGTTATGAGTCACTGTTTGGGAGTTTCCTGCTGCATATTTATGAAGTTCTCTGACTGAGCTGACTCAGTGTGTTTTTTAAATAAGCATTTCTAATCCTTTTAAATGTGTGCTAACCACTTAGATTGGAAATCAAGTTAGCATCCCCAATAACATCAAAATAGTGATTTAAAGGTCAGGCACCAGTACCTTTTATCTATCTATCTGTAATGTTTCATAGAATCATAGAATACCTCAATGAGGAGGGGACCCATGAGGATCATCGAGTCCAACTCCCTGCTCCTCGCAGGACTTCCTAAAACTAAACCATATGACTAAAACCATCATCCAGATGCCCCTTAAATATGTATATATTTGTATATAAAATGAGTATATACATGTTTTGCAAAAATCTTTTAAATTTAATAATTTATTTCAGTTAGTTCGCCACTGGTGATCCGTAGAGAGTAAAGCGGTCACATGAGAAAGGGGTTTTTGCTGAAGTTTTATTTATGTGTAAGCAGTTGTTGGAAGGTGGGGGTATATGTTTAATGTAATTGAGTGTCTCGGAGACAAAAGGAAGAATCAGAGACTATTTCCTGTTCACACAGAAAGAAGATTTTCTGTTCCTTCTGTTAGAAAGTGGAGAGTTCTCCTGATTTATTAGCATATGATGGTTTTAGATGGTTTTACAACTTCGATTCTGGAACTAGATTTGTCGTGCTTCCTTCAGGAAAAGATCTCTGAATCCACTGATTAATTCTCTTGCTAAGGGTGAGCTACTGGACCTCACGGTAATGACCTCCAGTTGACTTTTGGGAACGTATTTTGTCAGAGGGGGAGACCCCAAAAGTAACAACGTACATTAAGCCTTTTTTGGATGTTATTTTTATAGGATGTTCTGTTACTTTTAGAGCATCATTGATCTACGAGAAGAATAGCGATTTGTAAGTAGTGGCAGCTCGAAAACGGCGACGGTCCAAGTATTGTCTGAATTGTGAGATCACGCTCAGAAATCAATAATAAACGCGTCCTGCAGACTCGTCTGACACAGGCTGTTCAAATTGTCAGTGACTGGCCCTTTATAAATCTATATTTCTGAGAAAACATTTTGTCATGCCTTTCATCTGTTTTAAGACCTTTGCCTTTGTAAAATTTGTCTGTTTTCATTGTAAGATCCCAGAATTTAAAGTGTATTCTCAGCCTTCAGCAATCTTTAGTGCCGGTGGGACATGGAGCGGGCAATGGTGCTGGAGCGTCTTGGCATGGACCATGTTTACCTGGCTGAATTATGGCAAAATGCATCAATGGAGAGAGGAAATGAATTTTAGTGTCATGTCTACTTCTGTTTCATATCTGCAATTATCTTCTTGTGTTTACTGAAAAGCTAAGCTCCAATTCCCTATATTGAGGAAAAACATTTGAGGAAATCACATACATTGAGTTTATTAAGTGAAACTCTATGTTTTAATAATGCGAGAGAATGCTTGGTTGCTTGGCATATTAGCTTTCGGATAGCACGCCCAGTGAAAGGGAAAAGATAAGTTGGAATGGAAAGCGTCGCTGTTCTGCAACTCTAGGACCTGATTTCTAGCAAAACTGTAGGACAAACTTAATCTCTGAATCGTTAATCCCTGAAAACTAACTTTGCTATTTTTTTTATTCTGTTAGTTTTTATCATCGAATTAAGGAGCGGGAATTTGCAATATTCATTCCCTGTAAAACTCATTAAATCAGTGATAAATTTAGCTCAATAACTTTACTGATTTTGAAAATGATTGTGCTACTAGAGCCTCTATTTCCAACCCAAGTAGCAGCTGAAAAATCTGAAGTACGCAGTCTTCCATATTTATATGTTAATGGCTGTGCTGAATAAACAGATCTATTGATTAAGTTGTTCAAGCATTCCTGTTTTAAAACCTCTTTCTTCACTTGTTCCTACTTTTGAACAATCACTTAATTGGGCTTATCCCTCCTAATCACAGGAATTCCTGACAAAAAGGAGGATTGTTTAACACAAGAATACCAAAGAGCTTTCATATAAAAACCTGATCAGTTTCAAGGATCTTTTATGGGTTATAGTTGATTTTTTTTCTGATTTGCTGGATGCATTATTTCTTTTTCAAGGTACTTCAGCTATTGCAGAGGAGGATTTCTTTTGTCTTTTGAGAGTGTATCATTTTTGTTTAGAGTGCAATACAGTGATATTATGAATGAAAAGTATAGAAATAGTGAATGGAACTGGGTTCTACAGGAAACCGTTTTGAACAGTGAGTGGATTTAGATCTCCGAGAAACCATTTGTACTTTTTGTGTGTCCTTTGTGTGGGATGGATTTGTGTGTTGTAAAATAGAAACTCTAAATTTTGCTTACTGGGGTAGTGGTGATGGTCTTGGACCTGTGTCAGACCATACACCCATAAGGAAATGCATGCGATTATTCCTTCTTTGTCTGGAATATAATCTTAATGTTCTCTGGTGTCTTAAAAGTCTAGAAACTTTGAAAAGTTAAGTTTTATATTGCCATTGAGGAAACAGTAACTAATATGATGACTTTACTTTTATTATTGGTGCATATAGTGAAACAGAAATGTAACAGCAGAGTTAATAATAATAAGGTACGAATCTTGGAATACTGCTGAAATGTTTTTTTTATGAAGGGCAGTCATGGTAAGCAAATCTGTCTGAATTCTTTGAAGCCTATTCTGAGCTCATGAGCAAAGGGAATATCATTGATGCTGCTTACTTGATTCCTAAAACACTCCAAAAAGACTCTCACAAAAGACTCTTTGTGAGGAATAAATATGCTGTGAGATAAAAGTGGAGGTCCCATCCTGAGTCAAGAGCTGGTTGAAGGCAGGACAAATGGCCCATTTACTCACTGAAGGGTGGTCTCCGGCCAAATTCGAGTTCGTACGGATCTGAATTGCGCCTGTCCCCTTCAGCATGCTCATAAAGGGTCTGGATGTGAGGGACATTAGGATTGTGTCAAAGTTTATCAAGGGTAGCATACATGAAAACCAAATTTTAAGGATTACAAGCTTATCCTGTGATAGAGGGGGGTTGTTAAAATTTGAGATGAAGATCAGCATTGATGCACATGTACATTGTAAAGTAATGCACGTGAAGAAAATAAAGTCTTAAGTCCAAATAATACACAGTGATGGGCTCTGAATTAACCATCACCATTCAGGATAGAAGTCTTGGATGTATGAGAGATTCTACGAAGAAGTTAGTTTAATTTGTAGTAGCAATGCGAAAGGCAAACAGAATATGAGGAATAACAGAAAGTAAAGGAATAGAGAACAAACCAGAAAGTTTCTTATGCGTTTACCCCACTTTGTGTGCAGTCTCATCCCCTTTTCTCACAAAAGCCGTGGTGGGAGGGAACAGAGGAGGGATGGGCCAGTGTTGAGGAAGTGTGAAACAGTGTAGAAGTGTTTGACATGAGTAATTTCACTGTGTTACCCAGAGGCTTCAGGTTGTTGCATATGAGCCGATTCAGGCTTGGTGGTGTTGCTTCGATTCCCTTTCTGGGCGGGAGGGTTGGAGAAGAAAACTTGCATTCACACTTGCAAACTTTAACAGTGTTGTACAGCTTTCTGAAATTCTCATTTGCTTAACTCAAAATATATACTGAGAGGTAATACTTGATTGCTGAGTCTGCAGTAGCAAGATGTGGTGGATAGCAATTAAAAAAAGCAGTGTGCTCGCTCTCTCAAAAGTGGGCAATGACCTGCTTGTGGATGAGTCGCACCATTGATGAGATGTGTCATTCTTAACTGGGGAGTCGCTTGTGCGGCACTTGTTTTCGTTTTTGGTTTTTTTTTTTTTTTTTCCCTGATGTTCTTTCTGAGGTTGTGACTGTTTTTATACTATCTTGTTATTACATTTCTGATTTCATGACCTGTGGGGTGTTTATACTGGACACATGTTCTTTGCACTGTTACGAGCAAGAGTTGGTTTTATCCAACTCTAGTTGGGTTCTTTCAGTGAAAAGATATCTGTCAGCATCTGTGCCTTTGCTCTCGGGGACCCTGACTGAGGGCGTGATGAACAGGTTCCAGTGAGGAAATACATTCAGTGATGCTTCTTTCCAGCAGCCAGCAAGTTATATAGCCAGTGCTGGGAGAACCAGTCCGAGTTGTTGGTCTCCACATAGAGAAATTTCCCCATTTGAAGGGAGTGTGTGTGTGTGTGTGTGTGTGTGATTTGTTCATTGAGATCTATCGCTGCATTTACTCTCCTTTTGTACTTTTCTGCTTCAGAATCGGGGCAGAATTTCAGAATCGGGGCAGGATTTCAGAATCGGAGAAGTCAGTGAGGAACAACATGCGTGATGACTTGCTCCTCCATTCCTTCAGGTCCCCCAAGAGCAGAAAGCAGGGCTGCCTGCTTTCCTGGTGTACATTTTTCGAAGAGGTTCTGCAGCTCAGTGTCAGTAGACAGAAAACTCTCGATGGGAATGTTCCACATAAAAGTTACTTGTATTTAAATTATTTTTAATCTCTCATCCGCCTCTCGGCTGAGAGTGAGATTGTGCGATAGTTGCGGTCAGCAGTGCTCCTATCTCGAGCTGAGGGAGGTAAAACCTTTGAGGCAGTTAAGAAGGCGCATCAGCCGCTTGGGCATTCGGCTGCAATAGCGCTGCCCTGGAGGCCTGGATGCAATTTGCCTTTAATTAAAGAAAGCAGAATTCTGCGGTTAATGTTACAAGAAGAATTCTGTATTATATTTCCTGAATATTTCCAGAGGGGAATTGAACTCTTGGAGAGAATACTGTCCAGAGGAATAATGTTGTATTCTCCTATATTTCTTCTGTCTTTCGGAAATAACAACTTGTGTTCCAGCTAGGAAATGCACACAAAGTAACTTGTGAATGTGTGGCTGCAATAGCCAATTAGAAAGTGCAGAGTTTAATGCGAAATTAATGTTCTTCAGTAAAAGATTGCTGTATGTTGTATTTTATCTGTCAGTCCGTATATCTTTTTGTTAGAATGACCTTTGATTCACCCTGCTCGTTAATGTGGAATGACTATAGCATGGCTGCCTTTAAACTGAATATTATTCTGCTCACATCCCCATTCTCATTATAAACACGGCTATTTTTAGCTACCACAGATTCAGAATATGCCTTGTAAGCTTAAGGGGGATTTATTGAGCTCCTGTGTGTATTCACTAGAGATTCCTTGTTGAAGCTTACTGATTTAGGATTGGGGAGGGGGAAAATGTACTATTTAATTCCCGGCATATGCCTGCAGGAGCTATATTTAGCTTCAGCTGCTTGTCATTGCCGTTGTGCTATTTTTACAAAGGGATGCAGCAGTTTCATTGTTCAGGGGCTTAACTTGACATAAATGTAGATGGATGAGCTAGATAAACATTGGTGTACTGCAAAAATTGGTACTGAAAGTCAGCGTGTACGCAGTAGGTGTACGTGAGTAAAACCACGCTAGAGCCTGAACACAATAGGCACCTCGTTCGATAGACTGGTTGTGTAAATTCACCTGATTAACACACCTGCTAAAAATTATATTTAATATTGCTTTAGACTGATAAAGTAATTTCGCAGGAATAACAATGTGGGCTTTGTTTTTGTACATAAAAATTATTGCAGTGGCACAATTTATTTCATTGCTTAATCAGTTATTAAGAATTTTATCATAGCTTTTGTAGTTGCCATGTATATTTTTAATGGAATACAGAGGAGAAGAATTAGTATGGAGAATGCTTGCTGCAGTTCAGTCCTAGAGGATGATTACATATGCACTACAAGATGATTACATATGTATATCCTTTTTATAATGCATGTATCAGGGCTCTCGCTATCAACTACTATACTATTTGGTCCTTTAAGGAACAGTATCTACTGGGAGAGTCTCCTTTTTCTAGTTGGGGGAAATTAGGAATTCTACCTTGATCAATTAAGTGTTGCAGTAGATTTAGATTTGCTTCATAATTTGCATTCAGTCCTTTCTTGGCTGTTTAATTTCTCCTTAAAAATACAGAATTTATTTTTTAGCTAAAAAAGAAAAAAAGAGAGTTGTTGTGGCATTTATAAGAATACAGAAAATCTAAAGTATATTTTGCATATCAGAAAATCAGACACATTAGCCATAAGTGAAAAGACTAATATTCTCCATGAGAGAGAACGAGCAATGAACAGATTTCTTTCTGCAAAGCTGCATATCACTGCGCACTCATTCCATCAATAGTTTCATGTAAAAATTCAATTTATGGTATAATTTACTTTTTATGAACCGTGATATGGTGATTTCTACAGGTAGAAAATTTCATATATGGTTCTTCATGTATTCCACTTCTGATCTTCACTTCTTATTGTGGACCTTTCTTGGGTAGACTGAGATTTGTGCCAGATACTAATGACCTCAGGGAGGACTAATTTATTTTCAGTTTTGGAATAATACTCAGCTTGAAATAAACTTTGTGAGGTAAAGGCTTGGTGCTCTCCTTATCACAAATGACAGATTCCACTTCTCCTCCCAAATGTCCTTTCAATGCCAGTACTGCAAGTAAAGGAAGGTCTAAGTGTTTGAGGGAACGATGTGAATTCCCGCATGGAAGAAGCTTTGAAGATATCAGCATCCAAGTCCCTGTGGTCTGAGTTTTGCCGTAAGAGACCAGACTGAAGAGACAATGCTATGAAGCCTGTGTATCTCAGAAACCATGAAGTATGTTGTGAAAGCATTCAGATTTCAGTAATGCTGTTCTTTGCTTGGCTCTCATCAACAGGGAGTAATAGAAACACGATGACAGTGACATTTAGTTGGAGGGTTTTTTCTATTAGATTGGAGATTTTTGTTTCTAACTAGTCAGCAGTTTCTCTGCTTTTCCTTTTTAGTGGTGCGGGGGTGTGTGTTTTTTTTTTTTCTTTTTTCTTTTTTCGTCCTGAGAACAAGTGGGCAGGAGGACTTTCAGCTTATGTGCATAAGGGCACCTGTTGCTTCTCCCAATGTTGCTGTTAAGCCTTATTTTTTTACACAGGCTTTATCCTTTAAGCTTGATTTTTATACAGACTTTATCCTTTTTCAAGTTACAGAATCACAGAATGGCAGGGTTTTGAAGGTAACTTCAGAGGTCATGCAGTCCAAGCCCCCTGCCAGAGCAGGTTCACCTACAACAGGTTGGACAGGAACGCATCCAGGCGGGTTGTGAATATCTCCAGAGAAGGAGACTCCACCACCTCTCTGGGCAGCCTGTGCCAGTGCGCTGCCACTCTCAGAATAAAGAAGGTTTTCCTCATGCTGAGATGGAATTTCCCATGTTCCAATTTGCCCGTTGCTCCTTGTCCTGTCACTGGGCACCACTGCAAAGAGTCTGGCCCCATACTCTTGACAGCTGTCCTTTAGATATTGATAAGCATTGATGAGATCCCCTCTCAGCCTTCTCTTCTCCAGGCTGAACACACCCAGGTCTTTCTCAGCCTTTATTTACAAAAGAGGTGCTCCAGTCCCTCCTGCTACACAGTCTTCTCCTGTGCAATCGTGGACTGTAAACTTTGTGATGGGAGAAAGAAGGAAAAATCACAGGTATTTGTCTTTTGTTAGACTATTATAAATTCAAAGTCAAGAAAGTGCTAATTTAAATTAATTTTGATAGCCAAATGAATACATAGGCAGAGATGTGTGCATTTCTAAATGCCAGCACTGAATTTTGTCATGGGAACAACTCTAAACGTAGACACAGTCTTTGCATTCACAAATCGGTCCAAAGACTGGAAGCTTGACGTATTTGAGTCCTATCTTCCTTGGTTTCAGCTACGTAGGCATCTCCATTTCCCTGCCAGTGCTCACATTCTGGTTTTTCCCTGAGCAAAGATTCAACTGTATTCTATGTACTGCATTTCTGCATGAACCAAGTTGGTGGAGAAGCATATCCCACGTGCTTGGATTCGAAAGCTTGCAGTCTCTGAGATGCTGGACCTTTTCGGGTTTGGTCCAGTAACGCTTAAGCCAGGTAATTTTGATAGTAAAGGTGGGAAATTGAGGTATAGAATCATAGAATTGGTTTGGTGGAAGAGACCTTTAAGATCATCAAGTCCAACCATTAACCTAGCACTGCCAACTTAAACCATGTCCCTCAGCACCACATTTACACATCTTTTAAATACCTCCATGGATGGCAACTCAACCGCTTCCCTGGGCAGCCTGTTCCAATGCCTGACAACCCTTTCAGTGAAGAATTTTTTCCTAATATCCAATCTAACCACAACTTGAGGCCATTTCCTCTTGTCCTATGGAGCCACATATCGAAGGAAGGATACAAAATTTAGTCTGACTGGGGCAAAAAGCCCCTACTCCACTCTGTGATAACTGTGTGTTGTATGGATGGGGATAAACCATGCAGCTTCTCAGCGTGAGTTAAGGTGAGCAGTAGGACTGGCCTGAGGCAGCGTGGAGCAGGAGAGCCCTTGAATGCAGCATTTGGGAACGTGGTCTGAAGCATCCTGGAGGCTTGTGGGGCTGTGTGAGTATGACAGCCCTGAGCAGAGCTCGGCTTCACAGCCCCAAAGCAGCGAGGGAGCTACGGAAGGGCAGAGGCCAGGAGATGCCACCAGTGCTGCATCACTGCACCCGTGGAGCCGAGGCTGGGGAGCGCCGTCCGCGTCAGCAGCCTTGGCACTCTGAGCGCGCTTTCGGCTGGCCATCTCTTTGCTGTTACTAGCGTATTTATTGCCAGGGTTACCTGCTGCTGTTGAAAAGAGCGTGGTTAATTTGAGAAACTCGTTTTCTCTTTGTTACTGCCAGATAATTTAATTAGTTGCAGTTGGGCAGCTGAAATTCCTGACCCCTGATTTATGTACGCAATCCTCAAAGCTCTCAAAAGAATTTAAGCATGGCACCCGGTAGAAGAAACTGAGAAATGAGTTCTGTAGGGAGAGGTTCTCTAATGCCTTTTGCATGATGGAACTGATGAATTAGTACATTTTTATTTCTCTTTATTACTGATGACTATCACTGATTGCCCATCAGAGTTGAATATGGGAGTGGAATGGTCAGAGAAGGAAAGGAAAGAAGGAGAGAGGCAGACAGTTTAACAGCAGTGGGTTTTATAGACTGTTTAACGGAAAGAAAAAAAAAAAAGGCAAACTTGAAAACAAAAGGCATCCAATGAGAAAAGGGACGAAAAGTCAGAAAGAATTGCTAAGCACTTATGAATGCATGGAGCATGTCCTGCTAATGCTAATTTGTGTGAGAAGCAGGAGATCAGGAGCACAATAGGATTTAGGAAGAAAAGAGGTTTACTATTGGGCAAGTAATTTGATATTTTTTTTTTTTAAGGAAGGTATGTTTGAAGATTACACCCCTAGAATAAGTTCTATTTCAAATTTCAAGCCCTAATCCTATGAGAAATTATACTCATTAGTAAGAATTGTTTTCTCTAAGCAGTTCAGAAGCTAAAATGGAAAGATTATGTTCTGAATTTACATATTTTTAGTCTGGTCTTCTGTATCTTAATGGGAAACCTGCAATGAAACCTTGTGGTATTTCTTCATGGTTATTGCAGTCAGTATCTGCAGAGTCTCCGGAGCAAACTGCCGGTAGCTAAGTACCGGCATTTCATCTTGTATTATATGTTGAGATCTACTTAGTGTCATTTTTACTATATTAAGGGAATTTAGGAAAGACCTGAAAATGTAGCGTATGTAGGCCTTTGTTCCAAAGCATGAATTGTTAATTTAATTATGGAAAACAGTAGTCATAAATATCTCAGAAATTAATGTTCCAGTTTGGGGAAAAAATTGAGGACAAAATCTCGCTTTGCTGTCTGGAACACCAAATGCAGTATGTGCGGTGATGCGATACTGTCCAAAGAACTATTATAAAACAAAATCTTCTGGTTCTTCCAGTAGCAAGATACGCACAGGGATAAAATTAGACTTATTGCTAGTCAAATTGCTTAGGAATAAAGAAATAAAGAATAAAGAAACAAATCTACTAAGCAAAATAGATGATGTAAGAATTAAACCCAGGACCTTCTGACCAGAACTGTTTCCAACTTTGGAAATTTTACAAACACAAAAATTTAGATGCATAAAAGTATTTTTCAGCAGTGAGGAGGGAAGTATGCAAACATTTTATTGATTGGTTACTCAGTAACAATATATCACTTGAAATTAGTGTTTCCTGACTACTAATTCACCTACAGTGTCTATTGTTCTCATTGTTGGTAGTTTCTTGGTTGATTATATCTAAGTTTGCTGTTCAATAATTATTCCTGTTTGTTTAAAGATGACTCTTTTAATGTTTCTCACATCTTCAGGATTTTTTTGTTAAAACCAGTCTAATTATGAGAGTTGCTAATACTAAATTAAGCTAATATTTTGTGTTCTTCTATGAAATGTTTATTTTCCTTTACATACAGCGTATAATCATTACATTTCTGCAGGTAGATTCTTACATCCTTGCATTACAGTGACCTTAATGTACACTTGGTCTAAATGAATTTTTTGAGCTAAAATAGCATTTTTCTGCTACATATAACTTCGAACACTTTTTTTAGGGGGGTAAAGCTTCTTGATTTTGCTAGTCAGTCTACCCCTTACTTGAGAAGAAGCGTACAAAATGGATTGAGCTCCATATTTAACTTCCCAGCGCAGGGAATCCTCTTCATCACTGCTCCTTCTCCCTTCGTTTGTATGTTTCTTGTGTCATTAGGTGTTTTGGGGAGATCTCTTCTCAATCGGTGATGTTCTAGCTTCTGCGTAAGTAATAATATTTGTAGAATTATATGGAAATATGCATTTTACTCTCTACTTCTTGGTAGGAAGTAGGTCAGTAGAAATAATTGATCTGAGTTGTAGATTATAATTGTTGGAATCAGCAATTAAAAATCAGTATATGAAAGGTATTACTGTTCAGAGTCACTGCTGAGGGACTGGCAGAAGGGTACTGACTGGTGTCATTCACTTAAGAAATGCCCAACATTTTGCATTTCATTAGTGGCATAGAATCATTGGGTTGGAAGGGACCTCTGGAGATCATCCAGTCCAACCCCCCCTGCCAGAGCAGGGTCACCTACAGCAGTTGCACAGGACGGCGTCCAGGCGGGTTTTGAATGTCTCCAGAGATGGAGACTCCCCCACCTCCCTGGGGAGCCTGTGCCAGTCCTCTGCCACCCTCAAGGTAAAGAAGTTCCTCCTCGTGTTTAGGTGGAACTTCCTATACTCAAGTTTGTGCCCGTTACCTCTTGTCCTGTCACTGGGCACCACCGAAAAGAGCCTGGTCCCATCCTCCTGGCACCCACCCTTTAAGTATTTATAAGCATTGATCAGGTCCCCCCTCAACCGTCTTTTTTCCAGACTAAAGAGACCCAATTCCCTCAGTCTTTCTTCATAAGAGAGGTGTTCCAGTCCCCTAATCATCTTGGTAGCCCTATGCACCCTCTCCAGCAGTTTCCTGTCCTTCCTGAGCTGGGGAGCCCAGAACTGGACACAGTACTCCAGGCATAGTGTTATTCAAACAGTAGTTCTTTTCTAATTTTGCCTTTAATTCTGTTACAAAAGTGAATGCGGGAAGGATTTCCATGAGCAGGCTGGAGAGAATGATTTTTTTTTTTTTTTTTTTTTTTTAAAATAACTGGTACCTGCTCTATGCTGAAAATATGTTTGAGGACAAAATGCGTGAGAGAAACCAAAATGGTTAATTTTTCATAGTTTTTCTGTGAAATATTTTTTGTCAGTATAGTAGGTGGTATTAATGTCTGGTGCCGTTGGTTGAGAGTCTTGTCATCTGGAACTTGCACACAGAAACACTTTCATTTCCTTTTCTTCATCAACAGAAGAAAGGACCGATGAAGCGGTAAAAAATTTATCAAGCCAAAGTCATCGTGTAGGTTAAACAATTTATCCATTTTTTTTTTTCTTTTGAGTTTCCAGGATGCAACTCTGCTTAGAAACAGGAATCCCCCCTGCTAGTCCATAGATATTCTGAATTCCAGATGTGTTCAGTTAACACCAGGCTGCTTTTTCCTTTTCCCAGCTGCCCTCAGAGAGCCGTGTGCTCCATCCCTCCTTCCTGTCCTTTTTTATGGATCATCCACAGGCAAAATTACATTCGTAGTGACACCCTGCCATTTCTTTTTGGTCTGCAGTGATGCAGTTGCGAGAAATCTAATAAATTCTATTGGTATTTGTAAAGATGAATAGAATCTGCAGCTCGGTCTGTTCTTTGTTTCGGTTTGACAAGGCCGCTGGAGTAAGCATACAACATTATTTAAATTGGAGGGGGGCTGTAGCATCTGGACCGTTCTTCTCTGCAGGTGCTGTGGGCGAGAGTGGTAAATTGTTTTAAATCGAAGCTTTGTAAGTTTGTGAAAGTGTAGCATATTTTTTTTTTCTCTCCTAGAGATAGAAAACCTTTCATATTTTACGTGGAGTCCTTTCCGAGGTATGAGTGTGTAGAGGGGTTTAAAGGAGATTGAATTTGTGTGGGTTTTTTTTTTGTTTGTTTTTTACTTCTGTTCTTATTATAGGTATCCCAAGCAATAAAACTTTCTCTGATTATTTCCTTCGGTTGTGCTCCCCCCTACACATACGTATACACTCCTGATGTAAAGCCTGCCTGTTGTTTTATCTTTGCGCGTGTGTGTACGTTCCTAGGAACCCTGTAAATTATCCTGGCCGGAGAAAACACATAGGTTTGTGTTCTGCTGTTCTTGGAGATATTCAGCATCTCCTGTGTCCCCAGTATTTAATGTCCCCAATCAGATCTTACATTTTGGGTGAGAAGAGATGGCCTCCCGTTGTGTAGATTAATAGAAGATCATTGGGTTTTCTGTTCTCTGTCTCTAGCATGGGGTGTGGGACACAGGCAGGGCCATCAGCGCCTTTCCTTGGACAAATTCCTCACTACAACAGGGACCAAGATTATGATGATGCCTCACTCTCCTCACCGATGGCACGTGATATTTTTTAGCCTTTTTCTGGAGGTTTTTCATTTGGAATCGGATGTTAGGAAGGGGTTTGCATCTTGAAGTACAATGCTCCATGATGTTTTGAACTAACATTTGTTATGTGGTTACCTGTAATTATATGGGATTTGGCTTAATAAAGCAGCCTTGTGCTATGGTTCTCTGTAGAATAAACCATGAATCCGTACCACAACAGCTTTCCCAAGCATGACACTGAGTGTAACAGCAATAAAACAGAACGTACCCAGTTAGGATTTGCACAGATTACCCGATTGAAATTGAAGTCCATGCTCACATGACGATGTAAGTACCCTCAGTTCCCTGTACTTGTGGAGTTTAGCTCTGATTTTTATTAAGTGGTCCAGCTGGTTAATTAGAATGAAGTATGGTTTGAATGGGCTTGCGCTTTTTTATTTTTGTATTTAATACTGATTAGCTTTCCTGACATAACATAAACTTGAGTTCATTAACTACAAATTAGGAATTGACATGAACAGAGTAGATGGGTATGTCCAGAGTGCTCAGCGAAGGTTTTTATTTGTATTATAAGGTGGATCTCATGAATTTTAAAGAAACTAAATTAGAAATTGGAGTTAGCCCACTTTACCTAAAAGGAAGGTAGAAATAGGCAAAACATTTAAGTGTGCACATGCAGCAAAACATTAAACTCTTGATTTTGGTATTCTTTTAAATCACTGGATTGTGGTTATTTTAAGAAATTTATTATGTCCTTGTTTCTGTTCCTTCAGCCAGACTTAGAAACAGAATAGTATAAAATATATTTTTTTTTTTGTAAAATAGAAAATCCCGAGGTTGTTCCTTAGAGCTTACAAAAATAATTAACAGGTTTCATAAATTGTTTAGTAAATCTTCAGTTGAATGGGAGAGTACTTTGAACTGTCTGTGGATTGATGACATTTGATAAATATAATTGGTTTCCTGGATAAGTAGTTGACTTAAGGTTTGGGTGGTTTTGGGTTTGGTTTTTTTTTTTTTTCCTTTTTTTTCTTTTTTTTTTTTTTTTTAATAAAGCATGAGCTAAAAGCCAATCAAAGAGGAGATAGGCATTTGTTTCTAAACCTTTTTAAGAAATGGCTGTCCTTCTAGACATTGGCTTCAGCATAATATGGTAATGTCGGTGTGAGGGTAAAGGTCTGTCACTGCCTCTGTCCTTGCCCTGAGATGTGACAATAGCAGCTGCCTGGGAGCCAGAATAAGAGCTGAGAAAAAAAATCCAGTGACACTTCCCAAATTCTCACCTTGCTTCCAGCAAATTATATTTCAGGAATGTAATGAAAGAAGAGGTGGTGTATAGTCTCTTTGGATGAATCAAAGGTTTGTCCTGAGCTTGAACCCTGATGCTGCCAGGGGGACTGGTACACTGGGAAATGTCCCATATGCTGTTCGTTAAGGAAAAAGACATAGAGCCCAAAATTGCATCAGAGAAGTAAAGGCTCAGTACTACTGAGAGTAATGAGTGCATAAGACTGATGCTAAAGAGTCGTCTTCATTTTTAATATTTGCAAACCAATCATGTTCTATAAAATGAACATCAAAGAAAGACTAGGTTCGTCTACTAGATCTAGACAACACTGTTGTTTTTGATCTGTTAGTTAATGGAGATGTTTGCAGTGACTTGTGAAGAGACCTGATGCTTTATTTTTGTATAATCTTCGTCTGTCCACACTCAAAAACTTTAAAGGTTTTCCATTTGATTATGAAGGTAATGAAGTGGTGAATATTTTTCAAGAGTATGAGAGAGCATATCATTTAATAAGCCCTAAACTCTTCTGAGCAAAAATATGCTCTTCATTTTTTCTATGTTAAATCTGGTATGGAGAGGAGTTATATAAAGGGAAGTCCATCTGACTTTGTTCTGTACTCCTCAGTTTTTGAAAAGATTAGGGAAAAAAAGCAACTCTTCACATAAGGTGCATTTATTTGTTAGATTGCCTTTTTTCTTGAGATAATAGAATAGATGGGTTAGGAAGGCAAATTCTTGAGGGCATAGAAACTTTGTTGGTAAATTACTTCTATGGTCTAATTTAACTGAACTTGTGAAATGCACAGTGATGAAACATAGCTAATAAGTAATTTACTTTTATTTCTCTAGACACTGGAAGCCATTTTGAATTTTAAGTACTCTGGTGGACCAGGACATGTTGAAGGATATTACAGGAACCTTTCACTGGGCCTTCATGTAGAAGTAGAGCCATCTGTTTTCTTTACACGTGTCAGCACCCTTCCAGCAACAAGGTAAGGCTTGGTTTGACTATTGTGTATTTGACTCATTGTCTCTATTCTATTTGCTGTAACTTAAAGACCATGCTGGAAACTTTCAATAGCATCAGCAACACGTAGGTAAAGAATTACGTGAATGAATTTTTAAAATTCCGCATTTAGGAGTTTAGCCTCCTTTAACTGCAGACTATGATTAAAGCAATCCACATGCGGTGGACATTTTCTGAGGTTCAATCACTTTTTCATGATGCTTTACGTTACCAGGGACAGCATATCTCGTTTATTGTAAAAATTGATGATTCCTTTCTAAATCTCTTTGCTATTGTGGTGTGTTGTGCATTACATTGGTTTGTGTTTGTCTAACAGAATCTTATTCAAAATGCATGTGTAAATGATTGTCTTTGGATGTGAGGAATAAATGGTAATCATTCCCTCCTTTGGTGCTTGCTTTCTCTTGTCAGCCACAGAGTAGTTTCACATACCGTAGTGAGTCTTCAAAATCATGGCAACACATCGTGATGGTCAAATGCCATAATTACTAAAATCTGATTGCCTAAAATTCATCAGCAACTGAGTACAATCAGTTTTAATAATCATTTGTTTTGATAAAATTGTCTTTATTTGCTGCTAAATACACAGTTCCTATTCTGTATGTTTGTCTTAATTTCCTATTGCTTTACATACTGCTTAAGCACAGCAGCTTTGCAAAAATGAATTCTGTAAGTTAATGATTTTACCGATTCTTAATCAAAATTTTTTTGCTAATGTGAGTTCCCCTATACTAGTAGTTAAATACTCTACATTCTTCAAATATTTGGGATGTATTCAAACTCTGGCAGTTCCAGAGGTGGCCTTTCAATAGCTGCGTTTCAAAAGACGAATAAAAGGGGTTGGATTTGTTGGGAAGAAAGAAGATTGAGAACGGACTTTGTTTCAGTGCATACGGACTTCTGAGATAGAAATATCAAGGAGGAGAAAATACTGTTTTAGATGAAGGGTTGAGTTAGTGCAAGAAAAAATTGTTCCACATTGGACAGGAATATGCTTTTATGAAAAATCCCCTTGTAATAATCAGCTACCAACTACCAAAGCAGGAGGATTATTGAAAAGAAAACCAGTGTGTATAGTGGGAGCAAGCATTTTGTTTGGTTTAAAGTCTCAAATTATTTCAGTACAAATATATAATAATAATAATAATAATAGTTAAGAGTGAAATTAATTGATCCAAGAGATTCCTACTGGTCCTTGGACCTTTTTCATGACAGACTTAAGAAATAAAACCCCAAAACAGGCAAGAAGGGAATATAAGTCTGGGAGATACTGGTAGCGTATTTCGCTTCCGAAGGAAAGAAATGACTCACCAGTGTCATACCACTGCAGAAATGTCAAAGGATGGATGGACAGCAACATAGCTTGCAAAACATGAAGTGTTTATTTTGTTCCTGCGAACAAAAGAAGTAAAGCCTCAAGAAAAGTTTGGGGCTTGAACTTGGAGAAACATGAAGAAAAGGAGACAAGTTGGAGAAAGTCCAGAGCAAGAAGAGATAAAATGTCACTTACGCTAAAGCGTAAGTTTAAAGAAACTCTTGGTTTTGCTGAAGCCAAAGAGAGGACTGACAGAGGACTTAAGTTTTCAATTACATAAATGGCACTGCCAAGAGGGTAAGTGTCTGTTTTTCACAGCAGATGATACAGTAAGTAATGACATTCATATATAGCAAGGGAATTTTAGGTTAGGCAAAGATAATGAAACACTGAAATAGTTTTTGTAAAAAATGTTTAAAAATTAGACAAACAAGATTGTCTCAAACTTAATTTTTTTAATAACTAGTTTGTGTCCAGCTCTTTTAGAATCATAGAATTGTCTAGGTTGGAAGAGACCCTTGGGATCATCGAGTCCAACCATCTACCTTACTCTACAAAGTTCTCCCCTACACCATATCCCCCAACACCACATCTAAATGTCTCTTAAACACATCCAGGGATGGGGACTCAACCACCTCCCTGGGCAGTCTATTCCAATGCCCGACCACTCTTTCTGTGAAAAATTCTTTCCTAATGTTCAGTCTAAATCCACCCTGTTGGAGCTTGAAGCCATTCCCTCTTGTTCTGTCATTAATTACCTGTGAGAAGAGACCAGCACCAACCTCTACAGTGTCCTTTCAAATAGTTGTAGAGAGTGATGAGGTGTCCCCTCAGCCTCCTCCTCCTCAAACTAAACAGTCCCAGCTCCTTCAACCGCTCTTCATAGGATTTGTCTGCAAGGCCCTTCACCAGCTTCGTTGCCCTCCTCTGCACTCGCTCCAGCACCTCAATATCTCTCTTGTATTGAGGTGCCCAAAACTGGACACAATACTCGAGGTGTGGCCTCACCAGTGCTGAGTAAGAGACCTAAAATTGTATGGCTTTATTGGTAAGCAGGTCTGTCAAGCATTTTGCTGCTTGAGAGCATAGCATAATAGCCATCATGTTATTCTTTCAGGAACTGCTCTAGTAAAGTAAATCTATTGATACCTGCGAATTCAGAACACAGTATCCGGAACAGCTGTTTGCAAAATCCCTGGAACCTTATTAATGATGTTCAGAGTTTCATCGCTGCAATGGCACGTTCTTAGGCCTTTGTAAGGTTTTCAAGGTTTAACATGTGATCTCTTTTTATCAACTTGGACGTACCATGGCATCTACTTTAAATAGTGTTCAAGAAGATTCACTATAGAGCTTAAAATACTCAGTTTGCATTTATTATTTGCATGCATAGTCCTCTTCATTCAGTGTCAAAAAAAGTCCTTCGTGCTCTGTCTGTGCATACTATTAAATGGACGGCACGACTGCTCTTTGGTTCACTGCAGTTACTCTGCTCTAGTCACAGAGCAGCTTGGGTGTGAAGCTGTGAACCTTCCATAAAAGCTTCAAATACGACATGATGCTTCTATTAAGCATCCCTGACATAAGAAAGACATGGACCTGTTAGAGTGGGTCCAGAGGAGGCCACGAAGATTATCAGAGGGCTGCAGCACCTCTGCTATGAAGACAGGCTGAGAGAGTTGGGGTTGTTCAGTCTGGAGAAGAGAAGTCTTCAGGGAGACCTTATAGCAGCCTTCCAGTATCTGAAGGGGGCCTACAGGAGAGCTGGGGAGGGACTTTTTGTAGTGATAGGACGAGGGGTAATGGCTTCAAAGTGGAAGAGGGGAGATTTAGATTTGATATCAGGAAGAAGTTTTTCACTCTGAGGCTGGTGAGGCAGGTTGCCCAGAGAAGCTGTGGCTGCCCCATCCCTGGAGGTGTCCAAGGCCAGGCTGGATGGGGCTTTGAGCAACCTGGTCTAGTGGGAGGTGTCCCTGCCCATGGCAGGGGGGATGGAACGAGATGTTCTTCAAGGTCCCTTCCAACCTAAACCATTCTATGATTTGATGCTCTCCTGTTGGTAAGCTGGCTCTTTCTGCTAGGTTTCCCCAGCTGTGTTTTGTGTGAGAGAAGGTTGTCCTACTCCTGAGTTGTCAATCTATTCTCAGGACTTTACCATGTGAGGAAAGTATTTAATTCTGAAATCTTTAAAAATAGATTGAGGTGCTAATTCAAAGGTAGAGTTTCTGCATTGTTCAGCTGTGTACAGTTTCACAAGTCTGATAGCAGCAGGTGCTATATATAGTGGCTCCAATTCAGCCGAGCGCTTCAGCTCATACTGTATGCATTTGCTTTATTCTTTGCTGGTTCGTCATACTGATCAGCATTTAAGTCAGTGGAAACTTTATTTTAAGTGATTTGCTGATTGGAGATGTAGTTAAAGATGTGACTGCTTTTAATTAGGGTGCCTAAAAGCTTTACTGAGTTGGGGAAAATACTGTATATTTTAATTTCAGAAATGGTTTATTGCAAGACCTGTCAAAAGGCTATTAAAAATTATATGATTTTTTTTATTTCCATTAGGTATATATTGTCTGCTAAGTCATGAATGCCTTTTGGTTTTAAGTACTTATTGTCTCCTGCTGTTTGTTCCATACTATTAGCTGTAGTGATTGGTAACACCGTTCCTTTACTCCATGTTGATTCTCCATCAGAAGGAGAAGTCATGTGTCATTCAATATGATGTTTTAGAGTGAAAAATAGCAGAAATATGTCATCTTCAAATCTGCTAAGGATAAATATTTATCATTAAATGAAACAAAGTTTGTTTTTTGATCATCTCTGCCAGTGTCTGAGACTCAATGACAGCAAATTGTAAGTCAAATATTGTACTTTTTACTTGCTCTGTTAAAATCTTGAATCTGATTTCCTTTTGATTTACAGCTGAGATTTCATTGCTTAAATTCTATGAGGCGCTGAGGTATTTTTGTTTAGTCATTATGAGAAACTATTTTATAATTTACCTTCTCAACTGTCATTTCAGAATGGAAGTTACCAGTGCTTTCATTTTCTGGATTCGATTTTTCCCATTTCTTTTATGTCTTTGTTGTTTTTATTTTACATTTCACCTCAACAAAAGTAAGAAAGAATAGCTTACTAGCTGCTGGGCTTAAAAAGTCAAACCAAAATAAAAAAAACTTTGAACATTGATTCTTCCCTTAGGCCTTTACTGAAAAAAGCCCAGGAAAAGCGTTAATGAAATCATTTCCCATTCTCCCCCACCCGCCCCATTTGTAACATAAATATTACGGTTTTTGTAGAAGTCTTCCAGACTTAATGGGTATTTCTTTTATTTCGCTGCTTGAGTAGATATGCATGGGAAATATCCCTGAAACAGCTGGGGATTTTAGTTTGTTTTTTGTTTTTTTAAATATCTGGCCAAAATTATGTCTTCCACTCATGCGCAGGTTTCTGCTTTATAGGAAGAATTTTCATTAACTGCATCTTCAGTATATCTTAAGATGTGTTTAATCCTGACAAGAGGTCCTCTTAACCTTTATCCGTGCTGGTCTGTCGCTGCATCCGTGGTTAGCTTTGTGCAGCCCTTACCATGATGCAGTGCCTAATCTATTGCCTAATTCTGGCTCAGCGAGCAGCTCTCCTGTCAGAAGGGATGATGTTCTGTCAGTAAACACACGGAATCTGCTCTGAGTTTTTTTCACTGGGTGTATCAACCTATGTTCATTCAGCTGCCTGCACCCCAAAAGACTGGCAGAACGGCCTTGTGCTGGGAGACTGATTGCCTCTGATCATGGTACCTGTAATCCTTGATTCTGCTTGGTTATGTGTGTCCGGAGATGATTGTCCTGTGATGCAGAATCATAGAATGGTTTAGGTTGGAAGGGACCTTGAAGACCATCGAGTCCCAACCCCCCTGCCATAGGCAGGGACACCTCCCATTAGACCAGGTCGCCCAAGGCCACCTCCAGCCTGGCCTTGAACACCTCCAGGGATGGGGCCTCAACAACCTCTCTGGGCAACCTGGGCCAGTGCCTTACCACCCTCAAAGTGAAAACATTCTTCCTAATTTTTAATCTGAACCTGTCCTCTTCCAGTTTAAAGCCATTTCCCCTCGTCCTATTGCTACATGCCCGACTAAAAAGTCCTTCCCCAGCTCTCCTGGAGGCCCCCTTTAGGTACTGGAAGACCGCAATAAGATCTCCCTGGAGCCTTCTCTTCTCCAGGCTGAACAGCCCCAACTCGCTCAGCCTCTCCTCATAGGAGAGGTGCTCCAGCCCTCGGATCGTCCTCGTGGCTCTCCTCTAGGACACGCTCCAGGAGGTCCATGTCCTCCTTATGTTGGGGACTCCAGATGCAGTACTCCAGGTGGGGTCTCATGGGAGTGGAGCAGAGGGGCAGAATCACGTCCTTGGACCTGTTGGCCACACTTCTTCCAATGCAGCCCAGGATACGGTTGGCCTTCTGGGCTGTGATCGCACACTGCTGGCTCATGTTGAGCTTCTCATCAATCAGCACCCCCAGGTCCTTCTCCTCAGGGCTGCTCTCCAGCCATTCCCTGCCGAGCCTGTATTTGTGCTTGGGATTGCCCCGACCCAGATGTAAGACCTTGCACTTGGCCTTGTTGAACTGCATGAGGTTGGCTTGAGCCCACCTCTCCAGCCTGTCCAGGTCCCTCTGGATGGCATCCCTCCCCTCCAGCGTGTCTACCTCGCCAAACAGCTTGGTTTCCTCAGCAAAGTTGCTGAGGGTGCACTCGACCCCACTGTCCATGTTGCCGATAAAGATGTTGAACAGTACAGGCCCCAGTACCGACCCCTGAGGAACGCCACTCGTCACTGTTCTCCACTTGGACATTGAGCCGTTGACTTCATCTCTTTTGAGTGCGACCGTCCAGCCAGTTCTTTATCCACCGAGTGGTCCTTTTGTCGAATCCATGTCTCTTCAATTTAGAGACCATGATATCGTGTGGGACAGTGTCAAACGCTTTGCACAAGTCCAAGTAGATGACATCAGCTGATCTTCCCTTGTCCACTGCTGCTGTAACCCCTTTGTAGAAGGCCACCAAATTTGTCAGGCATGACTTGCCCTTGGTGAAGCCATGCTGGCTGTCACCAATCACTTTCTTGTTTTCTATGTGCTTCAGCAGAGTTTCCAGGAGGATCGGCCCCATGATCTTGCCAGGCACAGAGGTGAGACTGACAAGAACATAGGTGTTACAAACAGTGCAGATATAGGGTGTAAGACATAATGAGTTAATGTCAGAAGTTTTCCCAGTCTGATCTACAGATCACTGAAGTCTCAAAGGGCTTCAGGGATCTATCTGCTTGACTGTTTATTTACCATAAAATGTAGATAAATATATATAGTAAAATTCTATTCATTGTTTTCTGTAATCGAGCATACCATGTTGCCATTACTGAAACTTGGTGGGACAAATCCCATGACTGGCATGTGGCTATCGAGGTCTACAGGCTGTTCAGAAGGGACAGGTGGGGAAGGAGGAGTGGAGGCATTTCCCTCTATGTCAAGAAATGGATAGAGTGTGAAGAGCTGTCTCTCAGCAATATCCATGAGGAGGTTGAAAGCTTGTGGGTAAGAGTTAGAGACCGAGGCAGCAAAAGGAACCTTGTGGTTGGTGTCTACTACAAGCCACCTGATCAAGGGGAGCCTATTGACAAAGCCTTCTTACTCCAGCTACAGGAGGCATTGTGCTCACAAGCTCTTGTCCTGCTGGGGGACTTCAACCACCCTGACATCTGCTGGAAAACTAGCATGGTGAGCTGTAGGCAATCCAGGAGACACCTGGAGTGCATCGAGGATAACTTCTTAAGCCAGGTAATAGACAGCCCCACCAGAGGAGATGCAATACTGTACCTGTTGGTCACCAACACAGGTGAGCTAATTGGTGACATCAAGACTGGAGGCAGCCTGGACTGCAGTGATCATGCACTGGTGGAGTTTGCAGTCCTGAGGGATGTGGGTCAGGTAAAGAGTAAAGGCAGGACCCTGAGTTTTAGGAAAGCAAGATTCCAACTCTTCAAGGGGTTAGTCAATGGGACCCCCTGGGAAACTGCCCTCAGGGACAAGGGGGCAGAACTGAGCTGGCAGATCTTTAAGGTTGCTTTCCATAGAGTGCAAGAGCTCTCGATCCCCATGTGTAAGAAATCAGGAAAGGAAGGCAAAAGATCAGCATGGCTGAGTCGAGACCTGCTGGTCTAACTAAAGGGCAAGAAGAAAATGCACAGGTAGTGGAAGCAGGGAGAGGTATCCTGGGAAGAGTATAGGGACACTACCTGGTTGTGTAGGGGTCAGGAAGGCCAAGGCATGGCTGGAGCTGAACTTGGCAAGGGATGCAAGGAATAATAAGAAGGGCTTCTACAGGTATGCCAGCCAGAAAAGGAAGGTTGGAGGAAGCGCACCCCCGCTGATGAGCAAGACTGGCAAATTGGTAACAATGGATGAGGAGAAGGCTGAGGTACTCAACAAGTTTTTGCCTCAGTCTTCACTGGTAACCTCTCTCCCCACACCTCTCAAGTGGATGGAACACAAGGCAGGGACTGGGGGAGCAAAGGCCTCCCAGTGTAAGAGAAGATCAGGTTCATGACCACCTGAGGAACACGAACGTACAGAAATCTATGGGACCTGACGAGATGAATCCCAGAGTCCTGAGGGAATTGGCTCATGTAGTGGCCAAGCCACTCTCCATGATCTTTCAAAAGTCATGGCAGTCAGGTGAAGTCCCTGGTGACTGGAAAAAGGGAAATATTGAACCCATTTTTAAAAAGGGTAGAAAGGAGGACCCTGGTAACTACTGACCTGTCAGCCTCACCTCTGTGCCTGGGAAGATCATGGAGCAGATCCTCCTAGAAGCTATGCTAAAGTACGTGGAGGACAGACAGGTGATTTGACACAGCCAGCATGGCTTCACCAAGAGCAAGTCCTACCTTACCAACCTTGTGTACTTCTGTGATGGAGTGACTACATCAGTGGACAAAGGAAAAGCTACGGATGTCGTCAATCTGGACTTCTGTAAGGCCTTTGACATGGTCCCCCACAACATTGTTCTCTCTAAATTGGAGACACATGGGTGGACTGTTTGGTGGATGAGGAATTGGTTGGATGGTCACATGCAGGGGGTAGTGGTCAACAACTCAATGTCCAGATGGAGATTGGCAACAAGTTGTATTGGGACCAGTAATGTTCAGTATCTTCATCAATGACATAGACAGTGGGATTGAATGCATCCTTAAAAAGTTTGCAGATGACACCAAGCTGAGTGCTGCAATTGACACACCTGAGAGATGGAATGCCAACCAGAGGGACCTGGACAGGCTTGAGGAGTGGGCACGTGTGAACCTCATGAGATTCAACAAGGCCAAGTGCAAGGTCCTGCTTCTGGTTCAGGGCAACTCCCAGTATCAATACAGGCTGGGGGATGAAAGGATTGAGAGCAGCCCTGCTGAGAAGGACTTGAGGGTATCGGTGGATGAAAAGCTGGACATGAGCTGACAGTGTGTGCTTGCAGCCCAGAAAGCCAACTGTATCCTGGGTTGCATCAAAAGCAGCGTGGCTGGCAAGTTGAGGGAGGAGATCTGCCCCTCTACTATGCTCTGATGAGACCCCACCTGGAGTACTGCATCCAGCTCTGGAGTACTCAGCACGGGATAGACATAGACCTGCTGGAGTGGGTCCAGAGGAGGCCACAAAGATGATCCGAGGGCTGGAGCACCTCTGCTATGAGAACAGGGTGAGAGAGTTGGGGTTGTTTAGCCTGGAGAATGTTCCAGGGAGACCTTATTGTGGCTTTTCAGCACTTAAAAGGGGCTTATATAAAGATGGGGACAAGGACAAGGGGTGATGGTTTTAAACTGAAAGAGGGTAGATTCAGACTAGATAGAAGGAAGAAATTCTTTACTCTGAGGGTGGTGAAACACTGGCCAGAGTTGCCCAGAGAGATGGTAGATGCTTCATCCACGGAAACATTCAAGGTCAGGTTGGATGGGGCGCTGAGCAACCTGATCTAGTTGAAGATGTCCCTGCTCTGGCAGGGAGGGTTGGACTACATGACGTTTAAAGGTCCCTTCCAAAAATGTCCCTTCCAAACTAAACTATTCTATGATTCTATGCTGATTCCTTATCATGTCTTAGCCCCAAAACTACTAGTGTGATTCTAGGCCTCAAAAGAGTTCAGTTACCAGCGGATTGTAGACTGCCGGCAGAGATCTGATGATCTGATCCCAGACTGCCAGTGGAGATCTGATGCTAACAGTTCAGTGTAAGGGAAACATTCTGTTGACAGTTTTGTGTGATACACCTCTTCATTTTGACATACTCTTCGCTCCAAGACAGCCTGTCGTTGAAGCTTGTGCTAGCTAGATGGTCTTGAACTATCTCCTTTATCCACGTCAATTCTCTCAAAGGCATTATCTGCCAGTTTTGGTGGGCACCGAATGTCCTTCCTTATTGCTCTTTATCAAAGAGCAGAGAACATGACAAAATGCCGGGAAAAATCCTGCTTCACTCCACACGTTTGTAAGAATTCAAGTGAGGAGTGTTCTGCATGCTGTGAGGTGCCTGGTGCTCTCCTTGCGTCCCTTGCTGTCATGCCGTCAGTACAAAAGTGTCTTGAATAAGAGCCATCTGCAAAGGTTGGAAAATCTTGGTCTTGCTTATTACAAAGGTGGTGAGACCTTCTGAATCGGTAGATGAAGTCAATCCACAGTGCAAAAGGGATGCTGCCTAAACTTATGGGCAAAGTTCGGAAGCCCTATGTGTAAGAATATTCTTACCTGTACATTCTAAAAATTCAAGATATTGAAAAAGGTATTTTTTTTCAATTTTTTTGAGGCAGTAGAGTTTTCTTCCTATCTTAATAGCACCATAAAGCTGACAAGACATCAGCTGCAGATCTGTTTTGGTAAGTGCAGAGGCTTAGACTCTGTTCTGGTAATTGAGTCAGAGAAAGAAAAGGAAAAGGAACTGCAGCAGGTCTGACACTGTTAAATTCAAAGTGTCAGTTCATCTAACTGTGGGTTCAAGTTAATTTTTCCTTTGTACCGTTAATATGCATCGTTTAATGAAATGTTTTAGTTTTGTGAAGAAGGCATCAGTTCATAACGCTGACAGTGTGCTCTCCCTGGTCTAAGACCTTACATCGTTTCGTGTTTAATGTTAAGATCAGTTTTTCCATCTTGGTTTCGCTGAAGGGTTTGGAGACTGAAAAACAATGATTTTGTCTGTGTTGAGGGTTCTCAGGACATCTTCAGTTTGGTGGGTAGAACTGTGGGTCTTTATGAAATCAGACATAATTTTCAGAAATCACATTCCAGTTTCGTGGTTTGCTTACATTTTCACTGCAGTAAATTTCAACACAGCCTCTTCAGCAGGCAAGTTCAGGTTAGAAATCCTCATCGTTATGTACTTACAAATCATACAGGGGAAAGAGTAAGCAGCGTGTTTCTTTGGCCATGTTCTAATAAACATGCGGTTCAACAAGACCAAGTGCAAGGTCTTACATCTGGGTCGGGGCAATCCCAAGCACAAATCCAGGCTCGGCAGGGAATGGCTGGAGAGCAGCCCTGAGGAGAAGGACCTGGGGGTGCTGATTGATGAGAAGCTCAACATGAGCCAGCAGTGTGCGATCACAGCCCAGAAGGCCAACGGTATCCTGGGCTGCATCAAAGGAAGTGTGGCCAGCAGGTCAAAGGAGGTGATTCTGCCCCTCTACTCCACTCTCGTGAGACCCCACCTGGAGTACTGCATCCAGCTCTGGAGTCCCCAACAGAAGAAGGACATGGACCTGCTGGAGCGTGTCCAGAGGAGAGCCACGAGGATGATCCGAGGGCTGGAGCACCTCTCCTATGAGGAGAGGCTGAGAGAGTTGGGGCTGTTCAGTGTGGAGAAGAGAAGGCTCCAGGGAGATCTTATTGCGGCCTTCCAGTCCCTAAAGGGGGCCTCCAGGAGAGCTGGGGAAGGACGTTTTACTCTGGCATGTAGCGATAGGACGAGGTGGAATGGCTTTAAACCAGAAGAGGGCAGGTTCAGATTAAAAATTAGGAAGAATGTTTTCACTTTGAGGGTGGTAAGGCACTGGCCCAGGTTGCCCAGAGAGGTTGTTGAGGCCTCATCCCTGGAGGTGTTCAAGGCCAGGCTGGAGGTGGTCTTGGGCAACGTGGTCTAATGGGAGGTGTCCCCGTCTGTGGCAGGGCCGTTGGAACTTGGTGAACTTCAAGGTCCTTTCCAACCTAAACCATTCTATGATTTTCATCATTCAATAAAAAAGGTCTGTAACATTTTCTGAAACAATTCTTGGTTTTATGTAGCCGAATTTTTAAATTAAATATTCACATTTGCTACATCCAGAATGAGAATCAACTGCCTACTGACAGGCAGCTGTTTCGTCTTCTCTTTCTCCGTATTTCAGTGTTTAAACGTCATAGAGCTTTGAAGGGTGGAGAAAACCTCTTCTGGCTGAGTGCTTGGAGAGCAAGCTGGTTAGTTTGGAGGGAGGCTAAGATATGACCTGTTTAAAATGAATTGATGTTTCTACATAGAGAAAATAATTAGTATTAAATTCTCTCTTTTGTTAATGAAAAATAATAGTAATAAAAGCCAGTCAAAATGGAAACCAGGCAAATTCAACTACACATAAAGCTCTCATTTTGATCAAGTAGACTGATTAACTGTTAGAAAAATCTGTCAAGCAGCGGATTTAATAACCATTTTTTAACATTCTCAGGACTGGATGTCTTTCTAGAATATATTCTTTATTTATACACACACCACTGAACTTAATATAGATTCTACCAAGTGAGAACCCTTGACATGTGGGAGGTTACAGCCAATAGTTAAATCAGCTTGCTAACCTTAAACTCTGCTAATTGTATAATGTTGCAGTGGGTTCAGGGCGGAGCGGCAAAAAGTAGCTTACAGATTGAGAATGGATTTTGGAGATCAAAATGTTAAATATGTACGGTTTGGCACATGAAGACGTGAGAACATAAATCTGCAAATATTTATAGATGTGCTGGGAATATTTAGCATAATTGAAAAGGTTTGAAACTGGGAGAAGTCAGATGAGGACAGTTCTTGGAATATGTGAAAAGGCCTTTTAACAGTAAAATCTGACTTAATAACCTAAAGTTAGTCTCGAAAGCTTCATTTCTAGAGAATTTAATAAAAATTAAATTGAGCTAAAGAAACCCCATTGAAAGCACGTTATCACCAACAAAGATGCTCTAGATGGTTGTTTTGCTGTGTTGCTTTTAGGGTTTTGTCAGTGGATTTTGGAGAACAGGATTGTCACCTGGCACACCGCTGCCCATTGTCATCACCAGTGTTTCTCTTCAGGTTGCCCAGAGAGGTTGTTGAGGCCCCATCCCTGGAGGTGTTCAAGGCCAGGCTGGAGGTGGCCTTGGGCAACGTGGTCTAGTGGGAGGTGTCCCTGCCTATGGCAGGGGGGTTGGAACTCGATGATCTTCAAGGTCCTTACCAACCCAAACCATCCTATGATTCTATGATTCCTGCTGTCTTATTTCAAGGAGGGAGGTTGTGTGTGCCTGCGTGAAGATAATAGAAAAGAAGCAAAGAAAAGCCTGGATGCGAAAACACTCCCTGATTTCAGTTGATGGGGACGCTGAGCTGAGTCGGGGTGTGGATAACGTGCCAAACCCCCCTGAGCGTTTCTCGTTTAAACTGCCTCGAGAGTGACGCTAGAAACAGAACCGCAATAAGATTATTCGCTGAAGTGGGGCCTCATTAGAGCATGGCAGCTGCAGCTGGGTTTTAATACTGTGTTAAATGTTACTGAAGAATATCGTCTGCTGTCATTCCAGAGTAGATAGGAATAGTAATCGCAATACCCCTGAAAGAAATTTGTAGATTAAAGTGTAATTGTCTCTTGCCTTAAGTTCCCGTGGCCCCAATTTTGTTGACAATTTTTGGAATCATAACTGTCATTATAAGATTTTTAAAGTACAGCATGACTTTTGTTTGTGTTAGTTCCTGAATTCTGCAAGAGAGGATAGCAGAAATTAATTTATACAATCAATCTTCAACACGCTGTTGAATTAACTTAATCTTCAAGGAAAAGATTAAGAATTCTTACTTTTTAGTGTTTGAAATGAGTATTGAACTTTTTAGTGTTTGAAATGAGTATTGACTTGATTTTGCATGTTATTTGGAACCCTTCAGATTATAAATCACCCATCTGAAAATAACTTTCTTTGTAATTCTAGTGTTTGCATGTACAGCCTTCTGATGTATAGATTTTTGCATTACTTGGAAAAGAAAATCTTCAACATGAAATTTATGGTAGATTGTTCGAAAGGAAACATCATGGACAAATAAGGAACATCAGTGAAATGGAAAATGTTTGCACATTGTGATTTTAAGTATTCTTTCACTTAGACTTTGAAAACGTTTGTTTGACCCAGGCTTATTTCTTTTCCATTAGCAGTCGAAATGACAGATGGAAAGAAGAGTAAAACCCTTTCAAGGACTTTTGTTTTTTATCCTAGAGTCCAATCCAGCTTTGATTCATCTTCATTTGATTTGGACTTTTAACATAATGCAGTAATTTGTATATCATTCCATTCAGAAAAGATAAATGTTGTGTTTGTGGTGTCTGCTGTATTTTTCGGAATAATGTTATATTTTATTTCCTAGGGAAATTAAATTTATATGATCGCTTTAACCATTTCCCCCTCTCCCCTGGGCAAATTTTGACTGATTTCAGCCATCTATATAGGGAAAAGTTAAATATATTCCTGCAGATTTCTAACTGGACAGAGAAGAGAAAGCCTAATTTATGTCCCGGTGAGGAAAGGCAGAAGCATGAGCTCAGCAGTTACCTGCTCCGTTCTCTGCGCCAGCTGGCATGGAGGAGCTCGGGGCCAGCCAAAACCGTTGTGCCGCCCACTGTGGTTGAGGGTTGGGTGAAGAGGCTGTGGGTGGTTTGGGTGGGATGTATAATGAGATATGATAGGCGTATGATGGGGGACATGGGAATGTGGATATATGTGAGCTGAGATTTTTTTTTTTATTTCTGTCCTGTGTCTTTCAGAAGAATCCATAAACTGTTGGTTATTTGAGTTTTGCAGAAGTTAGAAGCTCTGTGCTAATTAATGTAGTTTTCCTAAATGCTTGTATATTGTGTGTCCGTGTCCATGAACATGTGGCGTAAAACTAGATGGCAATTTAATTTTGTGTGTGTTAATGTGTGATGATCCCATGCCATCTCAAGCGATAAAAAACCCCCACAAAACCAAAACCTCCAAACACAAAGTGACTTATTTTAGATGCGTTTGACCCAAACTATAAAAAGGAACTAGTAACAGCAAAATACCCCAAACCTCTAAAAAGACTGGGAAGCCACTGATGACCCTTCACGTTGTGTGAAATGTTGAAGACAGTTCTTCACCTTTTCTAGGATGAACGGTAACTAACATCCACTTAACTAGACTTAGAGGACTCAAAATCCACTCAAAGTGAATTTTTTTTTTCCCCAGTAACTCACCCTGTGCTTCCCTCCCCAACCCATGAAACATTTAGTGTAAACTGTTATATGGTGGTAGATTGTAAAAGTAGGAAGAAATTGTGTACGTGTGGGATAATTTGGGGAAGTGTGGCTGGAAAGCTGCCCGGCAGAAAGAGACCTGGGGTTTCTAATTGACAAGCAGCTGAATATGAGCCGGCAGTGTGCCCAGGTGGCCAAGAAAGCCAACGGCATCCTGGCTTGGATTAGAAATAGCGTGGCCAGCAGAAGTAGGGAGGTGATCGCGCCCCTGTACTCAGCACTGGTGAGGCCACACCTCGAGTATTATGTCCAGTTTTGGGCACCTCAATACAAGAGAGATATGGAGGTGATGGAGCGAGTGCAGAGGAGGGCAACGAAGCTGGTGAAGGGCCTTGCAGACAAATCCTATGAAGAGCGGTTGAAGGAGCTGGGACTGTTTAGTTTGAGGAGGAGGAGGCTGAGGGGACACCTCATCACTCTCTACAACTATTTGAAAGGACACTGTAGAGAGGTTGGTGCTGGTCTCTTCTCACAGGTAATTAATGACAGAACAAGAGGGAATGGCTTCAAGCTCCAACAGGGTGGATTTAGACTGAACATTAGGAAAGAATTTTTCACAGAAAGAGTGGTCGGGCACTGGAATAGACTGCCCAGGGAGGTGGTTGAGTCCCCATCCCTGGATGTGTTTAAGAGACATTTAGATGTGGTGTTGGGGGATATGGTGTAGGGGCGAACTTTGTAGAGTAAGGTAGATGGTTGGACTCGATGATCCCAAGGGTCTCTTCCAACCTAGGCAATTCTATGATTCTATGATCTTTCCCAGTTCCAGGAATCTGTGGCTTATGACTGTTATTTCTCAGCCAAAAATTTCAGGAGGCCATTATGGTATACAATTTAATAATCTTTAAGTCCATTTATTACTTTGAGGGTTTTAAGTTTTTAAAAGCTTACATACTACTTAAAAAAATTAATTTACTTAGTATGGAGGCCAGGGTTAATGGTCTAAGATTTACTCTGTTGCCTTAAAATCCTTAAAACAATATGACATTGGAAATTTATCCAATGCAGAGCTTAGTTTCAGCAACAGATTGCTGCCTGGGCTTGCAGGTCGTGGTTCAGCAGAGGCATGTTGGAGTTCCTTTATCACACTGGAATTATTATGATTTGCTTCTCAAATCTACTTTACTGACACTTTGACATAGGTTCTTTAGATCCTGTCTCACAAAGGAGGTCCTTCTGTAAGTTCACCTGTAGTGAAAATTGATATAAATGATTGATTTGGCTTTTTTGCTAATCCTCTCTTTTCCTGGAACTTTCCTTTTCACCCAGATCATAACTCAGCATCATCAATTCTACACAGTCCTACTTATTGTGGCATGCTAAAAAACAACAACAAAAAGTCATTCTGGTTTTCAGGTCTTTAGTGAATCACTCTTTAACAACCTGAGGGTTTATTTTTTTTTTTTTTCCTTTTTAACTTTATTATGGTGTTACCTCTAATTTTCCAGAGCTTATGCTTTCTCTTGGTTTCCTTACTTGGATACGGCTCCCAGTATTTGAAGCTTGCTGTTTTAATTAAAATATATTTGTAACCTTTAATCGTGTTTGCTTTTCTTTGCTCTATTAGTCTCAATAGTCTCTTTGATACTGTCCTGTATTTACTCAGAACATCCAATGCTATCTTTTTTCTACAGTCTTAATATTCCCTTCAATCTTTTTATACCTGCATCTTATTTTTCTAAGTTTTCAAAGTACTGTAATAATTCCATAACTTTGATTTTTAGTAAAGATTTCCCTGGAGAATTAGCTTAAAATTGACAAGGAAAGAATTATTTCCCCTACGTGTCTATTTTGTGCCGTGTTTGAAGAGGATGAAATAAATGCCATGATGATGAGTAGTTTTCACTGCATAGCCCAAGAGTTCATACTTGGGAAATTTTAGTATTAGTGATGGCGTTTAGTCCTGAAAGGCCACTGGCTGTATAGGTCCTTTACATTTATTGCACGAATTGTGTTATTTACAAAACTTTGGTTCTGCTGCCGAAAGGTATTGCGCAAGGCTTGAATAGGATTGCAGACAATTGTTTGGTTTTGCTATGGGATAAATAAAAAATTACTTCCATGTTGAATTTTGTAAACACAGTCAAGGCGAGAAGTCTCTCTTGCAGATCGTAACTTTGGGTCTACTGGAGAGGCTGAAATTTGCTGTGTCTTTACAGGTCTCGTCCCACTCTCCCAACGATGGAAGCCAGGCTTTATTTTTTAATTTTCTCTTTTTCATTCCTTACTGGTAACAGGACAGCTACCGACTCCAATACTGCCCTTCCAGCCATTTCTTTCTTGTCAGCTGTTAAGGAAGGGAGTTTCTAATCAGAGCTATGACACCTTATTTGTTCTAAATTCTTGAGTTTTGACATGTTTGCTTCAGGCACTCACTTACCTTCAGGCATTCTTTTCTATATTCAGTATTCATTGGGGTTTTACCCAGAGAGAGTGAAAACCCTTAAAATATATATAAAAACAGCCTCCACCCCCAGTTTTGCTTTTTACTTTTGCTAAGAGACATGCTACTGTCCCCAAGCAGTGCTTGCTTGTCGTTTAGTGCCTGATTGCATGTGACATTGCTATCACTGTTGTGACCTGAACTTTAACCTTCCGTGCTTGTCCTAAGAGCGTTCCCGTCTCAAGGGTTTGCAGAGGAGCAACACAGTTCCTCCAGTATATGCTCTGAAAATTATATCTCCTGATTTTTAGGAGAGAGTTGTGTTACAAACCAGAGAACCTGTTTCCAAAGTAGAAAAGCAATTTGTAAACTCTTGCACCTCTTGACTTTAATTGCCTTTGGAAGGGCTGGTGTTTGAGTTCAACTGTAAATTATTATGCGATAGGATAAATCTACTTGGTTGCCTGAGACATGCAACTGTATCTTACTTAGTTTGAATATGCATATTGCTCGAAGGATGGCTCAGATGATTCTCATCAACATATTCCTCTTTCTTCCTTTTTGGGCAGCTTCTGATTTCATGTGAACTCTATCTCCAATTAATGTCGCTGACATTTCTGACACCGAAAACAAGTTGCTTTTCCCTCTCATCCATTCTGATAACAATGATATGGGATGAGATGATCCTTAGTCTTTGTACAGTAGCTATGCTACTTTATCCTGTAGTTCACAATAAGTCACTTAATTTTGTTATATGTGCATTTAAACTTCAAAGTCATTGAGAGCTAAAGCTAAATTGTAGCGATGCTTAAGGCTGGGATATTTCGCTGTTGTTAAGTAGCTTCGTAGGAAGTTTTGAATTTCAGAGTAGGCTGATGAAGCATTATTGCTGCTGTATGATTGTATTTGGCATTTTGGTATCTGGTTCTGATATTTTTCCATGGATATTATAATCACTCAATGCTGCTATTTGTGCTTTGTTTCACAAGGGAGAAAAGTTTATAAAGAAGAATAAAAATTGACAATAAAGTTTCTTCTCTGTAGCTTTGTCAGTATTATTTCCTAAGCTTAGCAGAAATGCGGTTGGTATATTTATACTCAATGCTTCAAGGGAAATTTGGATTTGAAGGACAGTAGCTGACAAATACAAGGTTTTCTGTGCGAGGTGCCCGTGTTTGCCTTTCGCGCAGAAGGGACAGAGTTGTCTCTCTCAGAGTAGTTGGTATAATGGAAAAGTACTCCAATTCCCAGCTTGCTTTGGTCTGTAGGCAAACCAGCTGTCGTTGTAAATGGAATCGCTCCCTGACACTGGGCAAGGATTTAAATTTTTACTTGTAAATTTGTTTCTTAAAAAGATAACACCAAGGTAGTTTGAAATAATAAAACCTTTTCACATGAGTGCTCAAAGAACTGAAAAAAAAAATCTGTGGCTTTTTCCATAGAAGGGAAAGGGGAAGCTACAGAATGAGAATATAAACAGGCGATCAAATGCTGTGGGGCTTAATATTGTGCAGGTTGTAATTGTCATGGAACTTCTTCTCTTTGGGATATATGCTTCTGTCTAGTTTTAGTAAAAACAAACCATTAAATTTCCAGTTATTAAAAAAAGAAAAGTTATTTCTAGTAAAAGTGTAAGATAATCTTAGAGTAGGGTATAAAACGTTTGTATATAAGTGTATGTTTATTTATATTTATGCATATATGTTTATATTTATGTACAAATATTAATTCTGACATATGTGTAATAATTCTGTGGTATGATACTGAAATTGGACTATTCTTTTTTCCCCTCATCTGAACAGTACCCGGCAATGCCACCTACTTCTTGATGTCTTCAATTCTACAGAACATGAGCTGACCATCAGTGCTAGGAATAACGAAGATTTAATTCTGCATGCTGGGGAATGTCAGCGGTAAGTGCTGTCGGTATTAAAAGGGCCCTCTTTTTAACCCTTTCAGTTATTCATTTATATGCAATTGATGATTTTTCTTTTCAAATATTGTTCTCATGTCAAAGAATATGAGAGTTTTACTTTCTTTAAGGTGCATCACTGAGTTCTAGCAATATGTCAAGTGAATTTATTTTGGACATGAATCTAGTAGTACTGAAAATAACAAAGTACAAAATAGTTGGCTCTCATTCAACTTGGGTTTGTAGAATGTTTTAATATAATTTTCACGTGCTCTGAATGAAGTTCTGATGTTCAAACCTGATCTCACTAGTTGGTTATCCTTTCCCAGTTTTAAATAGACTTTTCCTTATGTGGTTCCCCAGCCATTTCATCAGTTTTCATAGAAAGAAAACTGCAGGAAAGAAAAATAGAATTGAAGAAAAAGCAATCGCAATCTCTGTGGAAAAAATATTCTAGATTAAGTAGGCTGTTATGTGTATTGATTCTTACAACCCTGCTACGGTGATGTAAAGATAATTTTGTAGCAAACTTTAACCATTATTGTCCGTAATATATCTGCCTAGGATTCCTGTTGCTGGTTGTAGCCTCGGTTGCTTGGTTTATTGCCATCAGATGATCATTACGTCTAGATGAAACCATTTCCATCTTAAAAAGATGAAAGTGTGAAAAAGGAAATGTTTCCGTTTGGTCGTGGGCTATCTGTACAGTTCTCTTCTTTGGGAGAGTTGCGCTGCAGTCTTAAATCATGCAATTGATAAACTTATTTAAAGAGAGATACTTTAATGCCTTCAAATCTCAGTCTGAATATTAAGTTCAAAGTGAAAACACGTGAATCGTGAGGCATGCAATTGTCAAAAAGAAGTATAGAATACGTAACAGTAGCTGTGAATTCGGAATGCTTTTTGCCTTAGACTTTTTGCCTCTTTAGCATGAGAAAATACATTGACTCAAACGAAAGCTGAATTTTCTCTAATTTTACTCTGTCGAAGAATGGAAAAAAATGCCAGTAACATACAGTGCTTGTTCCTTTTATTGAGAAAGAATTGGGTTATTTTCTGTTTTTTAAAGCATTCTTAATACTCCCCAAAATGTTCGTGTTCTTATCCGTACTGTTTTGTAATTTTGTTTGTATGCCTCTTAACTCTTTCCTGTCATTTTTGTAGTTGGTAAACTCCTTGAAACTTTTTACTCCCAACTTTTGGGACAATATTGTAAACCCTTTCAATAAGTCTTTTGAAACGCTCATTTATCAAGGTCGATTGTGTATTTTTTTGCAAGTATTTAAACCTTTTAAGGATAGTGATTTTTATTCTTACTGCAAACTATTTTATCGTTTTACCCTTGCACTGAGTTTTTTATCAGTTCTAAACTCATTTGTTACCTATTTCTTGACTGAGAAGTGCTTTTAATTGTGACAATGTGTATATAGCTCCTGTGTTGCTTAGAGTTTTAATTTTTATTCTGATGGACATGCTACAGAAGCTTAGGTGGAACATACACTGGGCTTTAATTAGCTTCCTCCTAGCAAAGTGCTTATGTTAATCTTACCCCCCCCAAATGAGATATCTTCCCCCTTTTTTTTCAGCAATGGTCACTGATTCTAGGTCTTTCTTTTTAAACACAGGACAATCATTCTCAGGAGTTTACATTTGAACCAAGTGTTTTCAGTCCAGTTACACAATGCTTTTCAATAAAGCCCACTCTCAGATTCTCCCTTTACGATTCTTTCTTATCCGTGGACGTTGACTTTTTGTTAATACGTGATTAATATTTAAAGAGAGGCTCTTCAGTCAAGTTCAGGTTTTTCCCCCTTCCCTGTACCTTCTTGATTCCATCCTCATTGTTAATGTTTTCCTCGTTCCCCTTTTATTTAAATTATAACTTTTTTGCCAGCTTTGGTCACTCTTGCTTCCTTTTGTAATTTACTCTCCCTCCATTCATCACCATCATTTTGAAATCTCCTGTCCTGACAAAGTGTAGATAGCAGGAAATTGTTTTCTTCGTTCCCGTTCTTATTGCTGGAGACTGTGTTTTCATATTCTCTGCCTACGGACCTACAAAGAAGGATAATGCTGTGTCCTGCTTACGCTTGCCTCTTTGCTTCCTGCTTTTATTTTTAGAAAGTAAAATAACTTGCAAGTCTCTGATGCGTTGCTTTTCTTTGCTGTATTATGGAGCTGTTACTGTAGAATATAAGTTTTGCCCTCCCATGCCTGGTGAGAAGGAATTTGCAGGAGATTCTACCATTGCTTTTATGTGGAATGAAGAATGGCGGTGGAAGGCTCTGGATGCTGCACTTATTACAGCGCTCTCCATAACATACTCGATTTATAACTAAGATCCCCAATTTACTATGTTGCTGGAAATGGGGAGAGTGTAGGAGATGGAGGCAGAAATGCCAAAAGAAGACTGGGATCAGCAGCAGATCAGTACCGGCTGAGTCCACCCAGGGCAGTCTCTGGTATCCATCTTAGGGCATCTGTATTATTTGGTACATTCTCGCTCCCTCCTGTTCTCTGGCTTATTTATGTAAAATGGATCAAATACATAGAATATTACACAACCCTTTTACTTTAAGGTCTGAAATGAAATTTGCTTCAATTAACTTAGAGATAGGGAAACTATCTGTGTGGCCAGTAGGTCGAGGGGAGGTCATTCTCCCCCTCTACTCTGCACTGGTGAGGCCACAACTGGAATACTGTGTCCAGTTTTGGGCTCCCCAGTTCAAGAGGGACAGGGAACTGCTGGAGCGAGTCCAGTGAAGGGCAACTAAGATGATTAAGGGCTTGGAGCATCTGCCTTATGAGGAAAGGCTGAGAGAGCTGGGACTCTTTAGCCTGGAGAAGAGAAGGCTGAGGGGAGACCTTATTATGGCATACAAGTATCTAAAGGGTGGGTTGAAGGAGGATGGAGCCAGGCTCTTTTCAGTGGTTCCAAGTAACAGGACGAGGGGCAATGGGCACAAGTTACAACACAGGAAGTTCCGTTCAAATACACGGAAACAGTTCTTTACGGTTCAGGTGCCAGAGCACTGGAACAGGCTGCCCAGGGAGGTTGTGGAGTCCCCTTCCCTGGAGATTTTCAAGACCCGCCTGGATGCAGTCCTGAGTAATGTGCTCCGGGCAATCCTGCTTTAGCAGGGGAGTTGGACTAGATGATCTCTAGAGGTCCCTTCCAACTCTGAAACTTCGTGATTCCCTGATTCCTCCCTGCTCAGCACTGGTGAGATACACCAGGTGTCCAGTGCTGGGTTTCCCAGTACAAGTGAGACATGGACATACTGGAGCAGTCCTGAGTAATGTGCTCTAGGCAATCCTGCTCTGGCAGGGGAGTTGGACTAGATGATCTCTAGAGGTCCCTTCCAACTCTGATGATTCTGTGATTCTGTGAAACAATAGCCATTACGATAGCACTGCATGCAGTATGAAAACCTGGTATTACGCTTTTAAGGAAAAGTGTCATCTTTAGGCTGTTAAAATACTATCTGGAAAATATAAGGCTTTTTGTACAGTAAGATTATTCTGCTGACTAGTAAAGGTTATTATTTTAGTTTTCATAAAACCTTAAGCTTACAATTTACTGTAATTTTTAAGCCGTTCATGGGAAAAATTTGGTGTGTGCATTGTAACTGTTCTCAGATATGTATGTAAGTAGTGTTTCTGAGAGGCGACATGCTTTGCTCCCCATCGTTTTATAGTAAGAAGTGACAATTTGGGCTCAGTGATTATTTTGTTCACTCATTTTTCTGTCTTTGATCATAATATTTTCTGCAGACACACAAATGGAAAGGATCAGCCTTTCATTTTTTTCCTGTATCCCCAGATGTTACTTAGTGATATTCACACTCCCTTTTTTTGGTTTCCATATGATTTGAGATGTTCCTTTGTTTCTCATCATGGGACAATTAGTGATATGTTTTATTTTGAGGCCTTTTGTTGTCAGAAGATTGCAGTGGTGAGGAGAGAGACCTAAGGCTCATTTGGAGAAGAGAAGGAAAAGAAAGGAAATTTGCCCTCCCTTTCTTGTGCTGAAGAAAAGAGAGGGGTAAGGGTTTTGGAAGGTCATAGAATCATAGAATTGCTGAGGTTGGAAGGGACCTTTAAGATCATCAAGTCCAAACATTAACCTACCCTGACAAAACCACTTCTAAACCATGTCCCCAAGTACCACATTGACCCTTTTTTTAAACACCTCCAGGGATGGTGAATCCACCCCCTCCCTGGGCAGCCTGTTCCAATGTTTAATAACTCTTTCAGTGAAAAAGTGTTTCCTAATATTCAGTCTAAACCTTCCCTGACATAACTTAAGCGCATTTCCTCTCGTCCTGTCACTTGTCACCTGAGAGAAGAGGTCAGCCCCCACCTCTCTACACCCTCCTTTCAGGTAGTTGTAGAGGGTGATAAGGTCTCCCCTCAGCCTCCTCTTCTCCAGACTAAACACCCCCAGTTCCCTCAGTCGTACCTCATAAGATTTGTCCTCCAGACCCCTCACCAGCTTTGTAGCCCTTCTCTGGACACGCTCCAACACCTCAATGTCCTTCTTGTAGTGAGGGGCCCAAAACTGAAAGCAGTACTCCTTTGATGAAATCTTGAAAATATAAATAGATTTCATTACAAAGTTAGGTTCAAAATGAAATTAATTTTTGCTGCTTTACATCTGCAAGAGTTTTTTTTAAAGATTTAATATACACAGGGAAATATATTGGACAACTGGCGTCCTGGCAAAAAGTTGTCAGACAACTTACTCTGCTGAAGTTCTGGCTGTGGGGAGTGATGCTGAGATGTTGGCAACATCTTTAGTTCATAAAAAATATATTTGGTATACCACACTGTGGTGTCCACTTGTTTCGTTAATCTGATCTACCCGGTTGAATATACTTCATGTGATGATGAGGGAAACAATTTCTCTGATATGTGCTGTTGGAAAGTTGAGCCTTCAGGTATTTTGCTGGACTAGCAGAGCCTCCCTTCTGCAAAGCTGCTTCTTGAAGTCCTCAGCTGCACACTGCGTGTTGGAGGGGCTTTGCTATGAATGGAGAAATGTCTTGAATGTAATCGGCAGTAAAACGGAACTTGTTTGTCACCGTGATGTGGCATTCAACAGTTGTTCTGAAATGGAAGAGTACAGCAGACAGCTCTGGGAGGGGAATTGTATTATGTATGTTAACAAAAAAAGTGTTGCCACTAGCAGTGATTTTAATTTATTGAAAAACTTGGGTATGGTAATTATTGTGTTTCTTACTTGATTATCAAACCATTAAAATTAAATTTCATGACAACCCTCATTTATGCGTAAATCACTTCATAATTTATGGTAATAGATGTTATCTCATTATGTGCCCCAGGATATCTCATTTTGTACAACGCACCCTGCATTGCCTTTACATTTCTATTCTGCGTGTGGTGTGTCTGGCGTTTGGGAGCGGCAAACATCATCATCAGAGAAAGATTTGTCATGGAGACGGTCTGAGTAGATCAATCCTCTCATCTATCCTTGTGGTGCAACACAACTGAATTGTTAAGGTCTTGCATGTACGTGAGACTCCCCAGACGGTGGCTGTAGATACAATACTTTTAGACATTAGAGGTTTCAGACTGTTTTGGCCGTGTGGATTAATGCTTCGGCCTGCCCAGGAATAGGACTGGAGTCAGGAGTTACGAAATGAAGAGCAGACAGGACCTGGGTAAGAACAAGCTGGAGAAAAGGGGCCAAATGGTGGCAGTCATGGAGGACCTGCAAAGGATCATTCAGACATCTTCTCAGCCAGAGAGGCTATCTTCTCTGCTGGATGCTGGAATGAAGCTAAAATTTTTTGAGAGTTGTATTTCCTTGAGAACAGTAAGTAGCTCTGAAGCTTCTGAGTAGGTGTTTCACTGGTACAGGCCATCATAAGTGAGGAAATGCTTTTATTGGTAATTCAAATGGCAGAGGCTTTTGTGCAAAATTTACAGGTTTTGACAAGTACTGGTGATCCATCTGAATGACGATGTGAAATAACATGATGGAATTTTTTAGGGTTTTTTTTTTGTTTTTTTTTTTTTTTTGTAGCTGGGAATTGCGTAGGAAAAAACAGGCCAAAGCAAAACTGCAGTCGGAAAGTTAACACTCAGAAGTTAAGAACTGCCGAGCTTCTTGCTGGGTCAGCAGTTCCTGCCTTCTAGCAGGGTTATAGGCTTAAATGGGGGAGTTTACTTATACATATCCACTATAGAAAGTTGTTTTTTTTTTAAAGTCAGCAGAAATATAGCAATTTTTCTCAGTTTTGATAAGTGAACTCGTGTGTGTATTGACTTCACCCATTTTTAAATACTTTTTTTTGTTAAATTCTAATGAGTCAAGAATAATTAAAGAAACAAATTATTATTTTCATTTTTATACCTCTTATCACATAGTATGATGTTTCTTTCATCCATGGAAAGTAAAGAATTTTTTAAAAGTCCTTTCAGTGCATACTTTAATGAGGGCCATTGACTACTGCTCAATTATTTTATTGAAATGCGTTGATTAATTGAGCTGTGAAATCTTTGAAGTGGTATACTGCAATTTCTGCAGTATTAGTTAACATTGCACATATATATTGAAAATACTTTGAAATAAGTCCAAAATTCTGCCCCTTTTTAAACCATAAGTTCCCTTAATAAATTTATTGTCCATGTGTAAGTAAATCATGATTGTTATTTCTCGTAGCTGCCAAGTCAGTGTTTAATTTGTGCTTTTGTTTATGACAGGGCATGTTGTCTGCATGAGAGATTAATGATTTTTTTCCTCACATTGCTGTTACAGTTTATGTTTTAAAGACAAAGCTGCTATGACTAAGGCTTTACGTGCTGTTATCAAGAGAAAAGAAAATTTCACAGCGATTTTCCTGGCTCTTCATGTTGAATCCATGGCAAGCTGGAAGTGTCTAAGATACCTTCAGGTCAAATGAAAAAAAATCAAAGGTTGTATTAACTGAAACATGAAAATCACCTGCTGTTTTCAGGGTAATCGGTTTTATTTTGCCTTTTACTTGACATTTGTTAAATACACATTTAATTTTTGTAAGGCTCGCCTTTTTTTACTAATAGCCAAATCAATCTTTAAATATACTACATAATTTTGAGTGAATAATTAGTTATTTTCAACAAAGAAATTAGAAAGGAAATGTTTGTTTGGGTAGGAAAGAGTCTGATCTGGCACTGATCAGATCCACTGTATGATCCGGTTCTAATATTTATATTTACTTCAAAGCACTTTGCAAAAATTGGAGACGTTACAGGAAGAATCTGCAAAAACTATAGCCTGAGGAAATGATAAATGTAATGATAAAAAAATAAAGGGTAATGGAATAATAAAGAGAAATTTTGGGTTTGGACTGCTGTATAGTCAGAGCAAGGAATTCCTTCACGGCAAGGGGCGTGCTTCCCATGAAAAGTTAGTCCATATGCTCTTTTGAGGTCCCTTCCAACCTTGACTCTTCTGTGATTGTGGTTTTTCAGTAAGGTGCAAAGGCACAATGCGTGATCGCGGGGTGGTTGCGGGTGTACTGCAAAAACCCAAATGTGGTCTGAGAACAGGACAGGCAAATAGAAAGAGGGAATACGAAGTGGGAATTATGACATTCAGTTCTGTTTACGCGTATACAAGAAAGAGGAGATCAAATGGTAGAAGATGCAGATAAGTGATGAAAATAACGTAGACATTGACTTTGGTTTAATAAGTGCAGTAAAATTTAAAAGGGATTATTAAGGTATTCTGTGAAGTTGGGAGCAGAGAAGGGTGTTCTTTTAAAGGTTAAGGGAGGTGAGAGCACCGAGAAAACTTGAACTTTGAGCTGTCTATGAATACGGCTAGAAAGGAAGAGATTTCCAGGCCTCAGCCATCATCAGAGCGTTCAGCAGTCTCCCTTGGAGAGAACTGGAGGCAAAGAACCCGACTGCTTTTAAGGCGTCCTCTGCGGAATTGCTGAAGACCTGCCTGCCATTGCCGCGCTTTCCAACAGGAAGACCTCTTCCAGTGTTGTGTCCCTGTAATTGATGATGGGAAAACAGATGCCTTTGTAGTTTTTACAGCAACAAATACGTGAAAAGACAGACGTCTGTTCCTCCCTTCATTCCCTCCCCAGTGCAATATCAGCCTTTTGTTCTGAATACATACTCATGGTGTATTTCTACAGGCAATGTGCAAGAGAATCTCTTTCCTATGACTTCCATTTGAATTCAGCATTTCTGTTTCTGTCAAAAACACACATATTTGAGACACAGCTAAACCTGCCTTCTCTAATCGCTGGTGTGGAAACTTTCCCCTTTTCAGTGGTTTGTCTGTGTAAGGTGTTTCTCCACTCCCCCAGCTTCATTTGAAAGACTCAATGTGTTGCTTATATGAACTGGAGGAATACCAACTGCGTTGGTATTATATGACTTCTGAGAAGATCTTTCTCTTCTTCCCACTTCTTCAAAAGGAGATCTGAGAAATTTGGCTGTTTTTTTAAATAGGGGATGGCTAACTCACTGGATCTAGCCTGTATGGCAATTTTTCTGACCTCTTTGAACGTTGACATGACCTCAGGAGACCCAATTTGCACTATTTCTAATATTTTGTGTATGCAGCTAGGGAGACGGGAGGTTTGTGAGCACAGGCCAAATTTGTCGCTGACAGGATTTATGAAGTTTAATAGGGTACAGCATAAACATGGCTAGAGAGGTTGGCCCTTATACAGGATATCATAAAGATATAGTACGAGTTTGCTATCCTGGTTTTAGTTGACCCATAAATCGCTCAAAATCCAAAATAGTAATGTTCCTTTTCCCCTTAAATCATAAGTAGTTCACGGGTTGTAGGAAGCGCAGGGTTCAAAAGCTGTCTCTTGAAAAAAGTCGGAGTAATTGATTTCAGAATTCAGATTTAGAAATTATTTTAAAAAAGAGCTGTGTTTTTTTTTTTTTTTCATAGAAGAAACCAGACTTTTTACTTCCTTCATTTCTTCAATATTTGGAAAAATTATTTATTTATTGAAATTTTTGGTGCTAGGGACATTTGTGGAAGCATTTGACAAAGTGCAGGCCTGTTAAACAAATTGGCTGAAGCGCTAATACTTTTTTATTGTGTTTTCATTTTTGGACAAGATACGTGCAAGAAAAAGTAAGAACGTAAGAAAAATCATAAATGTTTTTGTTAGCTAACAATGGAGCAAGAGGCTAAACAGGAAAAACTACTGCTCCCTGAAGGAAGTCGTAGTTGAAACGGCTTGTGCTTGCCCTTAATTCACACATATTCAAGCCAATAGATTTGTATTGGGGTTTTAGAAAATCATGTTTCAACATTGATGGATGATGGAAAAAAATGGGAGTATGAAAGTGAACATTATCAAGCTTTCACTGGGCATTAGTCTCCTCATTTGAATTAAGTAAGAAATGCCAGTATTCACAGGAAGAAATGATTCCATGGGAAAATTGGGGTTTGTCAGTTCTTTTTCTGGTGGACTTTCTGAACACTGACGGAGAAAAGTAAGTGGTATCAATCAACGCTGTTTTTTCTACCAGTATTTGTCAGTGTTTCTGTAAGATGGAAACTTAATCAAAGTTCCTGTTTTGTCCTAAACCTACTCAGTGGTCAGCACACCTTTTAGCGGATTCCGAGTTAGAAGCCTCGGAATACCAAGTGGAATGATGATAGAGAATCACAAGGCAGAAAGAGGTGCCGCACCGATGAGCACAGACGAGCAGGGAGGTGCTTATCTGCAGCTCTGCTAATAGAGTTGGTGTGGCCCAAATATCTGTGACTTGCTTTGCGGCCTAATTTCAAGGTAGGCCGCATACATCATTATTGCATCGAATTATTTCATCATTCTTTCTTGCCTGCGGAAGGCGTGACAGGCGAAGGGAGCTGTGCCGTGCCTGGATGGGAGCAGCGGTGCAACGAATAAGTATCACTTGTGCTCTGCGGTGCTGCAGACACGAGTCTTTGGGGCCAACTTCCGGGTTACCCCCGCTTTGAGTGAGGCGTCCGAACTGGGTGACCTCCAGAGGTCCCTTCCAACCTAAAAGATTCTTTGATTTGAAAATCCACCTACGCATTGACAAACTCTCTCTTTCTTCTCAAAGCCAACAGTGTTATGGGCACATGCCCATATGAATTGGTTCCTCTATCATATTCGTCTGTCCTCTAAGACTCTTTCTGTTTTCCTAACATTTGTCCCATTCCCTTTTTTTTTTTTTCTTTTTTTCTCTCCCCTCTCAGAGGATGAATACCTTTCCTGAGCCCCTCTTCCTTTATTTTTCTGCTGTTACAGGTGGCATAGTGCCAGTTTATGGTAAGGCTCTTGGCTTCCAGATTCATATATTACTTTAAGTAATGTGTTGTTGGGAGTAACGTGCATTGCACAATCCTCCTTCCGAGATCTAATTACTTTTTCTGTTCACTCGCATGTAAAACCTCGTGCCTTTTATGTTTATCTAACAGATTAAAAATTGCCGTGGAATTTATTTTCCTGATAAATTGCTCTAGTACGGGTATTTGGAGACTTAGAAATAGAGAGTGAAGGGTATCTGGAGGTGTAGAACCTTTGGAGGTTGTAGGTTCAAATGGTGAAGATAACGGAATAGTTTTAATCCATCTCCTAATTAATCATCATCTGTATTTTGGGGGAAAAAGCTACCTAACACATTTCAGGGCATTTTTGTTCATGCTGCCAGTAAAAGAGTGAGCGTTTGGGTGTAGGTACAGCTCCAGGTCACACCTGGTTTGATCGATATCTGTAGATAAATAGGATTAATTTAGCCTATAGCGCTATCTGTATTTAGGAGCACTTGCTGTGTTCTGTGGCTGTGGTGACATGGTGACTGCATTAATAGGATGAAAGAAGATTGTCTTGAGTGGCTGCCAGTTACATCTGCTCTAATGGCCAAAGGATTTATTAAAGTTACACTCTGATGTTGCACTGATTTGGCTTTCTGCCTGCTCTCTGATCTTCTGTAAAAGATCATGATGGTACAGTGTAGATTTCCTGAAGTTGGGAAATATAAATACCTAATTCCTATTAATTTATTTTAGATGATCAAAAGTGTAATTAAAATAGCTGTTTTCTGGGTCTTTCCTTCAAATAGAACAGTCATTTAAAATTAGTTCTTCAGCTGCTTGAATTTCTTCTTCAGTCTTGACAGCCGTTTCCTTCTTCCTTCATTAACTGGAAACAAAAGCTAAAACAACAGTGATCTGAAAAGATCACTCAGAGATGTTCTGTAAATGCTATAGTACATAAAGCCTGCTTTTTTATGACATTTTCATTCTGCAGTTATACAGGTGTCTCCAGAAGTTGGTTTGAAGTGGAGTCTTTGTTTTTTTTTTTCTCCTGATACTGCTGTACCAACTGGGACCGGAGGCAAAAAGTTGAAGCCTTCTTTGGAATAGTGCGAGTATTTTTAAATCACAGAATCCCAGAATCATACAATGGTTTAGGCTGGAAGGGACCTTGAAGATCACGGAGGTCCAACCCCCTGCCATGGGCAGGGACACCTCCCACCAGCCCAGGTTGCTCAAAGCCCCATCCAGCCTGGCCTTGAACACCTCCAGGGAAGTCCTAAAACCAATATTCTGATAAATGTGAATACAGTGTATGATTTGCCCTACAGAAGTGTATAATTTAGGCAGGGGATGGGATGGTCTTAAGTCCATAATCTTTCCTTTTCGGCCACTTTGTCTCTCCATTCCAGCCCACTCTTTCAATGGCTGGATCTTCCCAAGGGAGAGCTTTGCCCACGTTAGCTTGGTGTGCTCTTAGTCCACAGTGCAGTTTTTGAAAATGCGTACTGCTTCTAATTTGTTTTCTTACAATTGACACCTGTAATAAATATGAAGACTTCTGCTGTAGCTTTGGATTTTTTAAAGAATAATAGACAGTTCTCCGACAAGATCATGGGAGTTACTTAATTTTCTGGCCCTCAGAAGGACTGTTACTTGAGGGAGAGGAACTCTAAATCTGAATCCTGTAGTACTTTAGTTTCTGTCTAGTGTGGTAGGTGTGTTTAAAACCTCCATATATACAGATTTTAAATTACTCCTTGTCTTATATATAGTGCTTTCAGGCTATGAAAGCTCCCGACATTATGGAAGTATTCTGGGTTTAGCATGTTGAATCATGAGTACTCTCAGGAAAGAGGATGACTTGTAATAATGAAGGTTTATTACAAGTTTATTTCTTTTTTTTTTTTTTTTTTTTTTTTTTGTGTACACCAGCATCAGGTAAGTGTGCTGAATTGGGAAAGAGTAAACATGATTTTATGCAGGGGAGCTGTAGCTCATAAATCCATTGCAGTTCTGTTAAAGGAGCTGACAAGCTTGTGGATAAGGAAGATCTAATTAATATATTTATTGACATATGACAATGTTCCCCACCAAAGGCTTAGAGAGAACCCAAGCTGCTGTGGGATAAGAAGGGAGAGTTATTAATGGTTTAAGAGAAAGGTGAAAGAGGAGTGACTAATCAGTTTTTATTGTAGAGATCAAGTCATTATTGGAGCCCTTGTGGGATCTGGGCTGGGCTCTGAGCTGCCCTTCCTCTGCGTGGGAAAAGGAGTGAGCAGTGGGCTGGGGAGGTCCCTGACAGTAAACGCGGGGCTGTAGGGGGGAAGCTGACTGCGAGGAATTACAGAGAGACAAGGTGATAAATTGGCAAGTGAACTTCAGTCTCGATAAATCAATCCAAAGTGTTGAACAGGATGGACGAAGAATCCAAACTTTAAATAGTGACTGCTGAGCTGGCTTTTACCTCTTAGGAATTGGACGCAGGTTTTAATACATCCATCTATGAAAATGCTGCCCGAGGTTCAATAGTAGTTGAATACAAACCCACCATCTCTTTGAGCAGATGTATTGTATCAGCACAGGGTGGGATGTTTTCACTTATTTGGTGTGATCTCACCTAATGAGAAGGGGTGCTGGAAAACTATTTAAGTTGAAAAGGAAGTGCTAGGAAGAAAATATCTGCAAAAGGGAACCTGATATGACAGAGGAATGTAGATGCTGGTACACGTGAAGGGAAAAAAAAAAAGGAAAATAAAAGCAAGCACACATTGTAAATGGAAGAATGAAAAAACTTTTTGATAATAGCCTGAGATGATTGGTGGCATCTTGGTTTTTTTTTTTTTTTCCTTTTCAGTTATGGGATTAAAGTTTTGCTGTCTGGTATAACTGTTGGAAAGGTGGTTAAATGGAAAGTGGTTTATTTGAGCCGGCAATGTGCCCTGGTGCCCAAGAAGGCCAATGGCATCCTGGCGTGCATCAAGAAGAGTGTGGCCAGCAGGTCGAAGGAGGTCATCCTCCCCCTCTACTCTGCCCTGGTGAGGCCACATCCAGTTCTGGGCTCCCCAGTTCAAGAAGGACAGGGAACTGCTGGAGAGGGTCCAGCAAAGGGCTACAAAGATGATGAGGGGATTGGAACATCTTCCTGATGAGGAAAGGCTGAGGGACTTGGGGCTTTTTAGTCTGGAGAAAAGAAGATTGAGGGGGGATCTTATCAGTACTTCTAAATCCTTAAAGGGAGGGTGCCAGGGGGATGGGAACAGTCTCTTTTCAGTGGTGCCCAGTGACAGGACAAGAGGTGACGAGCACAAACTTGAGCATAGGAAGTTCCATCTAAACCTGAGGAGGAGCTTCTTTCCTGTGCGGGTGGCAGAGCACTGGCACAGGCTGCCCAGAGAGGTGGGGGAGTGTCCCACTCCGGGGACATTCCAAACCCGCCTGGACGCCGTCCTGTTCAACTGCTGTAGGTGCCCCTGCTCGGGCAGGGTGGTTGGGCTAGTTGATCTCCAGAGGTCCCTTCAACCCTGACCGTTCTGTGATTCTGTGATTCTTACCTTCACAAACTAAATTTTTTACTTCTTTGGTGAAGATTTTGCTGATCTCTTCCTGACTTCTGACCTGAATTTTTCTGGAGTATTCCCACACGGTGCAGCTGATGCAGGATTGGCACTGCTCAAGTGCAGCTTTAAGGAGAGGACCTGGTAATGGGTTGGAGTCTGTTTATACTAGATTATTTGGGGATGGAATAGAGATTTTCCTCACTCATGACAGGTCTTCTTTTAGATTCTAAGATATTTCTTAGCTTCCCATCTGCTTATTCTCCTCTTCCTTTCAGAGTTTTCTTCCCCATGAATTGTGCTGATGCCCATAAGGTAGTCCTAGGTCTCTCCTGTAACTGAGAGGGGAAGGCAGTGGACATGAAGGGAATGCAACCTGTGCTTTAATAGTTTAAAAATCAGCTGTAAGCATTATAAATTATGTGACAAAATTAAAAATTATAATCTGGATAAATTCAGGTATGTATTGAAATTAGGTATACTCCGCATAAAAGAATCGAGTTTGGTGTTTAGTGTGGCTGCGTGCTTTAATACAGTGAAAATAATTTTTCCTCTTTGCTGTATAAGTCTTCAGAAACTAATCTTGTTTTGGAAAGAATCTACTGAGTCATTGCTTGCATGAGGAAATTTTTCTCTCTAAATTACTCCTGCTGTAGCAGTTTACTGGGTCATCTGTATTTTTCCTGAAGTGTTTATCTGTTGTCTTTTTTTTTTTTTTTTTTTCGGTTCAAACTGAAATATATGTCAACTCCACTGAACACGTGGCAGAATGTTAATTCTGTTAATAGTTGCTGTGAACCATGTCTGGCAAAACCCCCACCACGGCTGTATCTGAGCTAAAACCTTTCTCTTTGACAAATGAGGGTCTAACATGTAAATTATACATACTGATCACCAAAGTTTCCTTCCAGGGTTATTTCATCAGGGAATCTTGGTTCTCAGCCCTATCTTTTATATCAAAATGGTCTTAATGAGTTGTGCATCTCCCATTGAGTTGACAGAGCTTTCGCAGCTTCCAGGAGATCTAACACCTGCTAATACCAGTGTGAAAGCTTCACTGCTAAGTTGCCAAGACCACATTTAACCTATTTAAATAAAAAAAGTACCATTGATCTGTTTTTCGTATTGTGTTCTCTTGACTGCTTTGGTTGTGGGAGATGCATTATTTAAAGAAAGATTTTAGAGTTTAATTTGTGATTTTTAAAAGGAGAGAAGCTGCCTTTAGGAATTGATAAAGATAAAATACACTTGAGTGAGAATTGATTGACAGTAATTTCTGAGCTCTTAAAAGAAAATCCTCCTAGTAGGATTCTTCTGCTACGTGAAGGTTCTGTTTGGTATGAACAAAACCAAACTTGATCAAGAAGAAACTTCACATGATTTGAGGAGAGCAGTAAATGACACTGTGTGTAAACGAGGTGTATCCCTGTGGTTCTGGCATATTTGAATTCCCACTTTGAGCCAGCCCAGGTTTTGGTAATGGTGACAGTTTTGAAAAAAACTTTCCATCCATGCACGTAGTTTGAAATTGTAGAACCATAGGATAGTTTGGGTTGGAAAGAGCCTCTAAAGGTCATCTAGTCCGATGCCTCTGCCATGGGCAGGGACACCTCCCACCAGCCCAGGTTGCTCAAAGCCCCATCCAGCCTGGTCTTGAACACCTCCAGGGATGGGGCAGCCACAGCTTCTCTGGGCAATTTGTTCCAGTGTCTCAACACCCTCACAGGAAAGAATTCCTTCCTTATGTCCAATCTAAATCTACTCTCTTTCAGATTAAAACTGTTGCCCCTTGTGCTGTCGCTACAGGCCTTGGTAAAAAGTTTCTCTTTGTCTTTCTTATAAGCCCCTTTTATATATTGAAAGACTGCAATAAGGTCTCCCCGGAGCCTTCTCTTCTCCAGGCTGAACAACCCCAACTCTCTCAGCCTGTCCTCACAGCAGAGGTGCTCCAGCCCTTGGAGCATCTTCATGGCCTCCTCTGGACTCACTCCAACAGGTCCATGGATCTCTTTCTCGTGTTGGGGACCCCGGCGCTAGACGCAGTGCTCCAGGTGGGGTACCAAGGAGTAGCAGCAGCACATGGTTTTTTATTTTTTCACAGTCCTGAAAAATATGTTATTTAGAGTTCTGATGGGAACTGTGTCATTTTTTGTGCACAGTAATGAGTTCATGCAAACGTGTCTTTAGTGAGGGTGCTTGTGGTGGCAGGGACAGTCCAGCTTTGAAAGTGGCTTTTTTTTGTCAACAATAGAAATAGAATTGAAATGGACTTTATGTAGAAATAGAAGAAACTTTGGTTTTTATAAGCTGTTCACACTGAATGCTTGTTTATGTGTGTTTGGAAAAAATATCAGACAGATGTCTGAGATGATTTCCAACAGGTAAAATATAATTTGGAAAAGTAACATTTGCACATTGTACTGGCAAATAAGAGAATTTATACAGATTCTTTTTACAAATACCTGCCTTAGTTTCAAAATGTCTTGTTTCACAGTACAGTAAAACTTCATTATTTTACTGTAAGTCATGTGGCTATATCTTTTTCGGTAACTAGGTGAAGCGTTTCACCTCTTGCTACTTGGAGTTTTTGTACGAGTTGTGAGCTACATCTGTTTTGCAAAGAGCAGACAAACTGTGGGTACTGCCTGTAAATCAAACCTGTTCCATTTGAATAAAGCTTATGTTGAGGTCTTAACAGTTCAGCGGCTGAAGAGGTGGAAAGAGAATACAAAATTAGAAAAATACACATACTAAAGCCACTTGTGTAGCAGTTTACTTTCCTGTTGCTCTTTGAAAAAAAGGGGGAGGGAAGAAAACAGTGTCTTTAAATAGCCTGTCAGGCTGCTGCTGCATCTACTGCCTTGTGTGACAGATACCGCATTTCTCATTAATGGTACCTCGCAAGTGCCTCTGGTTGCCATAGTAACTATCTCTGAGCCTTATACCTTAAATTTATCCTGACAAAGGTTATTGTGGCAATTCCTACTAATTGGCGCTTTTTTTTTTTTTTTTTTTTTTTTTTGCGCTGCTGCTATTTTTAACTCATCCCCTCCTCCTCTATTTAAGTTACAGATCCTAAATGGAATGAATTGGCAGAATGGCTGTGGGTGAGAAAATGCTCTACAGGGCAGGACTAATTGGCAGCTAAACTCTACCTTTTAATTCTTTAGTGCTTGGTCAGAAAAATCTTAAGTCATAACTTTCAGTGGTGACTAAAATGTTATCTGTTTTGTCCTTCAAATGTTTTGATATGAAATAATATAGATGCTCTTGAAACACGGTTTTGGTACATGCAGGCTGCTACTATTGTTTATTACCAAATATTAGTCATGTTGTTTATTACCAGATGTTACTACCACCAGAGATACAAGGAAATAAGCCATATCCTGAAGATCTGAAAAGCTAATTTAAAGTAAATTTCTAATAAAGAGAAGATTGAACAATAAGAGAGTTCGCGTGGTGCTATATTTGCACCTGGGACAGGTGCTGTGTTAGTACGAATGCAGTTACGTGGCATATGCTGGTACAGCAGGTTGAATTAAAAAGTTATACATAGGCTGATGATATCATCATTTAATTTCCTGTAGGTGTTTTAGAGGGTTTTAGAGGACTGCTGCTATAACATTTTCCGTGGCTAAGAACTCTTAATTGCTTGATTGACTTCAGTTACATTTTTCAGGCTCAAGACTGAGACAGCAAATCAGTGACTTGATGAGCAGTCCCAGAGTATTTGTTGCATGGGTACAGAGCAGCAGAGAAGAAAAGTCGCGTGTAGAATGGGGGGCTGTCAAGCATTGTAACTTTTGATAGCATGGAAGGAACAGTTCAGTTCTGCTGAACAGCGAGAAATGTGATTGCAGCTATGATAAGGCACAAAATGTAGCCATAAAGAAGGCAACGTGATAGGAGTAAATCAAACCACGCCATTAGAGGACAGGAAGAGGCAGAGGATTCTCAGCTTTTCAGTTGGTGAAGGATACAGATGCACATTCAACCCCTGTTTTATGTTCAACCAGTTTCTGCATGGCCGAGTTCACCCAAAGGTGCAGCCAGTAGTCATTTGACCGCCTTCTTTCTTTTGAGACATCCAAGAAAAACTCATAAAACTTAGCAACCTTTAAGCGTTGAACTTTCTTGTTTTAATATCTTCAGTTCAGTCCTGATGTAAATCAGCACTTAAGTTCAAGGCACAGCAAGTTTAAAAGATGTAAGAAATAGAATCATAGATTGCTGAGGTTGGAAGGGACCTTTAAGATCATCAAGTCCAACCATTAACCTACCCTGACAAAACCGCTTCTAAACCATGTCCCCAAGTACCACGTCGACCCTTTTTTTAAACACCTCCAGGGATGGCGAATCCACCACCTCCCTGGGCAGCCTGTTCCAATGTTTAATAACCCTTTCAGTGAAAAAGTGTTTCCTAATATTCAATCTAAACCTCCCCTGACATAACTTAAACCCATTTTCTCTTGTCGTTTATTCACAGTTTATTCACAGTTGACTAATTCTGAAATGTTAAGGCTAATGCATTCAATTGCTAATTGCTTTAAAGCCCAAGAACATATCCACTAGAACTTCTTAGAACAACTTAATTTTCTTTCCATGTTTTTTCAGAAGGAATTTACAAGGACTTTAAATTCATGTCTGGGAATGGAAATTTGCTACAAAGCTAGAAAGATCCCTATGGAAATTTGAAAAAAAAAATATATGGAGATTTGGGAATTATATAGCTCCTCAAGGGATATGCAAGGGTATGTTTCATTCAACATTGTTTTTTTTCTAGTGTATAACTTTGACCAAAAGCATCTTTTTTCAATATAAAAACAAAATGGAAAGCTCTGGAAGACTGTTGTTGACTTTCAGGATTTTTAATTCTCTTCCTTTGGCTTGAAGGATAAGATGGAGGACAAGTCTATGCTAAGTAGGTGGACAGGATTTATAGCTTGTTTACAGTAAGTCTGCCTTTCATATAATTTAAAATGAAGGTAACAGAGCTTTGTGGGATATGAAATTGGTATTTTGTCACTGTGAAGCCAGTTCAGTGTGCTTCTGTAGAAACCTCATTCTCTTTCCTTATATATTTGAAGCTACAATTCCTAATGCACCGTTGAGCTTTCAAGATTTTCCCATATTTTTCACTTGGTATGGCTGAACAGCAGCAGAATTCAGAACTGATATTTGCTCATTTTTTTTGAAACTTCAGACGCTTAACGTAACAGGTAGTGAACTGGAATAACAAAGTCCGTCTCACGTGTTTTTTCATCTGTATGCTTAAGTACATTATAAAAGAGGTGTACGTTGTGATCTGGGGCCTGAGAGATAAAATGGTAAGCGATTTTCTGGCTGTCACTCAGCAGGAAAGTGCCAAGAGCAGTAACACAACCTGCCTTTCTGGGTTTGCTGTAGCCGTTGCCGTTGAGTGCTGAATTCAGTGCCCTGGCAGCAGTGAACACGTACCGTGTACCTGAATGTAGACATACGCGCAGTGACACCAAGAGCTGGGATGTGTAAAGAGCAGCTTGAAGATTTCCAGAAGTTTTTACTTCACATACATCAGCAATAGGGGTCTGAAATGGAAATGATGATTTACTGTCACGTAGAAAATTACAGCACTGGTAAAGACAAATCGTTTCTTCTGTAGTCGGTCCTGGAAATGCCAGAGCCTCGTTGGAAATCTCAAATTAAATGTGGATTGAAGAAAACAGCATTCACATGCTGTTACAATTTTTCAAGCTTTTGAGGCATTTAAACTTTAATTTTATATAGCAAATTACACTCATTTGCTGCATATAGAAATTTCTAGCTGAACACCTACTGAAGAGTTTCTCTTCTTGTGTTGAATTTTCTATTGTGTTGACCATCAAGTATAATTTTTGTTCTTCTCAGCAATTTTATATCTTTCTTTTGTTTATAAATCCATTGTCAATGGGATGTCTTTTTCCTGTGTGCGTGTTCTCCCTGACACAAAGTGATTCTGATCAGTACTTAGGCTTTATACTGGCTGCTGCAGGAATTACAAAAGATTAAGGAATTATACAAAGTTATGGAAAAAGAAGAAAATATTAATTTAAGTTGTAGATCTTTCACTTAGGCATCCAGGAATATATATATAATGCATAGAATCATAGAATGGTTAGAGTTGGAAGGGACCTTAAAGATCATCTAGCTCCAACCCCCCTGCCATGGGCAGGGACACCTCCCACCAGACCAGGTTGCTCAAAGCCCCATCCAACCTGGCCTTGAACACCTCCAGGGATGGGGCAGCCACAGCTTCTCTGGGCAACCTGGGCCAGGGGCTCACCACCCCCATAGTGAAAAATTTCTTCCTGATATCTATTCTAAATCTCCTCTCTCCCAGTTTGAAGCCATTCCCCCTCACCCTATCACTACATGCCCTTGTAAAAAGTCCCTCCCCAGCTTTGTAGGCCCCCTTCAGATACTGGAAGGCTGCTGTAAGGTCTCCCCAGAGTCTTCTCTTCTCCAGGCTGAACAACCCCCACTCTCTCAGCCTATCTTCATAGGAGAGGTGCTCCAGCCTTCTGATCAGTTTCTTGGCCTCCTCTGGACCTTCTCCAACAGGTCCATGTCCTTCTTATGTTGGGGTCTCCCGAGCTGGATGCAGTACTCCAGGTGGGGTCTCATCAGAGCAGAGTAGAGGGGCAGAATCCCCTCCCTCGCCCTGCTGGCCACGCTGCTAGGGATGCAGCCCAGGATACGGTTGGCCTTCTGGGCTGTGAGTGCACACTGCTGGCTCATGTTGAACTTCTCATCTACCAACACCCCAAAATCTTTCTCCTCAGGGCTTCTCTCAATCTATTCTCTGCCTAGCCTGGATTTGTGCTTGGGATTGCCCTGACCCACGTGCAGGACCTTGCACTAGGCCTTGTTGAACTTCATGAGGTTCACACAGGCCCAACTCTCCAGCCTGTCCAGGTCCCTCTGGATGGCATCCCTTCCCTCCAGTGTGTCGACTACACCACACAGCTTGGTGTCATTGGCAAACTTGCTGAGGGTGCACTCAATCCCAACATCCATGTTGCCAGAAAGATGTTAAATAGTACCAGTCCCAGTACGAACTGACCCCTGAGGGTTGTACTTATTGTTGGGGGAACTATAAAAATTATTGTTGATACTGTGATAGAATATAATACATTGCACTGAATTATGAACACCACATTTTACTCTTCATAAAATACTGTTTCATCTTAAGACCGCTACAGTCAGTGCCTTGTGCAATGCCCCAGAATAGAGGGAAACAACAGAAACAAAAAACTATCTGTAATAATAAGATTAAATCCCAACTGATTCCAAACAGGTAGTGTGGTTTTGGAAATACTGCATTTTCGTGACCAAGTAAGTGTTGGAGTATCTTGATCAATGTACGTAACAAAGCAGTCTTGGAGTTTGGCTGCAGGAGAAGATTTTTAGGAAGAGCTATTCGTGATAACTCAGCAGGAGGCTGGCCTAAAGTGCAAACCACAGGAAAGACTACCTTTACTAAAGCACTGACCAAATCTTTACAAGCAGAAGGTGCTGAAGAAAAGCGTAAGGTAACAGTGAGTTTCAATGGAAGTTAATCATATACCTGATTTTAAAAGAATTTCAGTTAGTGAACAATAAGTGTTTAGTGTAATTTTTCAGAATCTGCTTTGCAGTCTGTATTAAATGCTGGATTTAGATAATTCTAGTTAACTAAGGAGACTTAGAAACTGAATGGAATACTCATGCAGTTAACACATTTCTGTGTCTTCTTGCCTTATCAATCCAATTTATGAATGACTCACCATAAGAAGTTTGTGAAAGCTCATGGAGGGTAATGGTCTAATAAAATCTGCAACAAAAATTAATTTGTTTAAAGTGACATTAAATTTTATCTTCATGCGTTAAAATATAAATCATAAGCTCCTGACAGCTTGAGCCATTCAAAGTTTTTTCTTTGTATTATTAATGACAATAGATATGGTTTAAATACTCAGGAAATTTATTTAAGACCATTTTGGTTTGGATGTGAATGTTCCATCAAAAATATGAATGAAATACGTTTTCACAGCCTCATTCACAGAATCATTTAGGTTGGAATTGGACCTCTTGAGATCAGGTTGTCCAACCCCCCTACTCAAGCAGGGTCATCTAGCGCAGGTTCCCAAGAGCATGTCTAGTTGCCTTTTGAATGTCTCCACTGCTGAAGATTCTACACCTTCTTTGGATAACCTGTTTCAGGGTTTGACCATCCCCACAGTTAAAAGAAAAGTGTTTTCTTATGTTCAGATTGAATGTCATGTGTTTTAATGTGTGCAGTGCCTCTTGGCTGAACAGGTCGCGGCTCTCAGCCTTTCCTCATATAAAAGATGCTCCAGTCCCTTAATCATCTTAGTGGCCCCCTGCTGAACTCGCTTCACTAAGTCCGTATCTTGTAGTGGGTAGCCCAGCACTGGACTGAGCAATCCAGATGTGCCTCAGCAGTTCTGAGTAGATGGGAAGGATCACCTCCCTCGATCTGCGGGCAACACTGCCTAATTCAGTCCAGGATGCTGTTGGCCTTTTTTGCAAGATGGGCACATTACTGGCTTGTGGTCATCTTGTTTTCTGCTAGGAAACAAGGTTATTCTCTGCTTTCTGGCTGTTTGGTTCCCACCATATACTGATACCTGGGGTTATTCCTTCCCAGGTGCAGGACTTTGCATTTTCTCTTGTTCAACTTTATGAGATTCCACTCAGCCTGTTCCTACAGGCTGTTGAGGTCCCTCTGAATGGCAGCGTGTTCCTCAGGTGTATCAGCCGCTCCTTCCAGTTTTGTATTATCTGTGGACTTGCTAAGGGTGCCCTTTGCCCCATCAACCGGGTCAATAATGAAGATGTTAAACAGCATTGGACCCAGTATTAACCCCTGGGATATGCTGCTAGTGATTGACTTCCAACTGAAGTGCTGCTGATCACAACCCTGTTTGCTCAGTAGTTCAGCTGGTTTTTATCCACCTCACTGTCCACTTATCTAGCCTGTACTTTGTCAGGTTGTCTATGATGACATTATGCGAAACAGCGTCAAAGGCTTTACTAAATTTGAGGTAGAAACAACATCCGTTGCTCTCCCCTTGTCAACCAAGCTAGTCACCTCGTTGTCTGGGGCAATGAGGTTGTTAAAGCACGGTTTCCCCTTCATAGATCCGTGCAAACTACTCCCAATCATCTTCTTGTCCTTCATGTGTTTGGAAATGGCTTCCTTGATGGTTTTTTTCCAACACCTTCTGAGGGATTGAGGTGAGGCTGAATGGCCTTTCGTCAAAAACATAGGTAGGTCTTTATAATGTATTCTGTCCCAAGCATTTTTGTCTTTGTACAAACATTATTGCTATATGATACCAAGATGTACTGTAGATATCTCAAGATTAGTAAGTGCATCTTTGATCTACAAAAGTTGGTTTGAGGGCTATTACTGCTGGGTGCCAGACCTGGTGAAAGTACCAGACCACAAGACAGAGCGAGCTCCCTCAATGGACGGCAGAGTGCGGCCTCTCCAAGTGTCGTGGTTTAACCCCCGTCAGCAACTAACCACCCCACAGCCGCTCGCTCGCTCCCCCCTGGTGAGATGGGGCAGAGAATCAGAAGGGTAAAAGTAAGAAAAAAAACTCGTTGGTTGAGATGAAGACAGTTGAATAGGTAAAGCAAAAGCCGTGCACACAAATGAAGCAAACCAAGGAATTAATTCATCACTTCTCATCATCAGGAGGGTGTTCAGCCAGCTCCAGGACAGCAGGGCTCCATCATCCGTAGCGCTTACTTGGGAAGAAAAACTCCATAACTGAATGTCCCCCTTTCCTCCTTCTTCCCCCAGCTTTATACTCTGAGCATGACATCATACGGTGTGGACTATCCCTTTGGTCAGTGGGGGTCAGCTGTCCCGGCTGTGTCCCCTCCCAGCTTCTTGTGCCCCCCCAGCCTACTCGCTGATGGGGTGGTGTGGGAAGCAGAAAAGGCCTTGACGTTGTGTAAGCACTGCTCAGCAACAACTAAAACATCCCTGTGTTATCAATGCTGTTTTCAGCACAAATCCAAAATGTAGCCTCATACTAACTCCTGGGAAGAAAATTAACTCCATCCCAGCCAAAACCAGCACACCGAAGGGACCGAAGCGGTGGGAAGACCATTCATGATTCTGAGTGCCTCCCAAATATTTTACAAGCTGACAGAAGCTGAGGCTCAAGACTTAGCTCTGATTAAATCTGATTATTTTACTGCAAAATGGCTTAAATCCTGCAAAAAGTAATTAACTTCATGTGCTGTGAAGCCAAGCATCTGATTTAAACACTATGATTTTGTTTTCACTATCAGAACTGGAATCTACTGGTTCTGGTGAGGATTAGTGCTCTGCCTGACCTTTCCCAGCTGCCTTCTTGAATCTGGGTTTCTAACAAAGCCAGTTTGATGCAATTGCTTCTTCTGTTCTGTCACTACTAAGTTTTGAATTCACCAGTAAATTGAGGACTAGAAGTCTCAAAGACAGATTTAATTCTGAAAAGTTCAGTCAAAATCATTGATGGGTAGAGGGGAAAGAGAAAAATCGCTCCCCCTATTCTGAGAAAGACGGGCGGAGTTTAGTGAGTGCGTATGTGATTTGACACCTGGAGCTTTTTGGTTCTTTGTCAGGAAACGTGGAGAAATCAAGTCTGAGGTTAGAGGATCAAGAAGAGTCAAAGAACACAAATCCTTTATGAAACAGACTTTATTGTTCTTTCTGCTTATGCAATGTAACTTCTTTGACTAAAAGTAGCGTTCTCTAAAATGTCTCAGAGGGAAGGATTTTGACCAAATACTTCCCGTGCGTCTGTTTTACCTTTGTTAAAAAAGATTCTGAGTTTTTATCTCCACCTCAGATAACTTGTAAGTCCTTAAGGAATATAGTAACTTGACAAAGAACAGAATTCTAGTATTAAGTGTACTCTTTCTGTTAAGAAACGAGTTTTCTAAGACACGATTCTTTTAACCTGCTATGCGCCTTCTGCTCCCGTGTCTTTGAAAAGCAGTTTTAGAAGTCCAAGCATTTATTTCCACTTCTGATGGAACTCGATCCCAAATGATGAAAGGAGTGGGAAGGTTCCCCACAGAGCAGCTGATGACTGAGTTGCGTAGGATGCTGAAAGTCCTCCCTTAACTGACAATGATCCAGGAAATATGGTGCCAAATACGAACTTGTCCTTCTGGCGTCCAGCCTAATGACTTTTTGCCCCTTATTTTTCGAGTGTCTCTCTTTTAAAAAATGTTTTTAATGGATTTTTTGTTTGTTTGTTTGATGGATGGTTTTTAATTTTTTTTTTTGTCTTTGAAAGATAACAAACAGTTCCAATAGAATATTCAGTTTCTTTGAGCTGTTCTTTATTGCTGTTAAAGATGGCTTTGTCGGCATTGCTGGAGGGACATGAAATCTACCCAGTCTTTTTGCATAGATCCAGAAAAGCAGGAGAGTCTTTCCTTTGCTTGCATGGTGTAATTTTCCCTATCTCATTCATGGGCTTTCTTTACATTAGCAAAGACGCCTTACGATGGCGTCTAATGGGAAATTTTCATCATGATCAGATCTTCTCAAAACCTGTATTGGCATCTGCATTTTTATTGGTGTGCCTTCTGCATTGCCTTCTGTTCAGGTCTGACCTGTGTCAGAGATTGGTGCCTCACTCTTTTGTAGATTACATATATATATATTTTTTTTTTTCACAGCTATATTTTTCACACTGCAGGGTTTTGAAGTTTTTCATCCTGTGTATCCCTTAACTTTCCTAGCCTTTATTTGAGGGATGTTGGAAGTATGTTGGTAAATCAGCAGTTACTTGATCAGGTCAGAGTTTGCTTTTAGTGGTATGTGATAATTAGAAACTAATTAGAGGTTCATAACTCAAAGGTTAATTTAATATGTGTGAATACATTTGTAATTTTCAAATGAAGGCTGTGCTTGTGCTTGATAACTGATCTCTGAGACCAAAGGTTATTTGAGTTTTGACACTTTAAGTGCTAAGAGATGTCTTTGCTGCCTCAGTACTGTTAAAATAAAATTTGGGTTTCATTTAAATTGTTTTTTACCCTCTTCTCAGTTAGAATAATTTGCTTTGTTTTACTGAAAAAAAAATGACAAATACCTTATAATAGAATCATAGAATAGTTTGAGTCGGAGGAGACCCTTAAAGGTCATCTCATTCAAATCCCTCTGCATGCAGGGATTTTGTTTTCAAGGAGTATGAGTTCTATAAGTTTCTCTACAGCACAAGTTCATTAAAAGAGTATGTAATAGTTTTGCTAGTGTTTGTTATTAATAACTGAGTAATTATGGCAATATTACGAGCATGTTATCAAACCTACTTACTTAAAGTCATTGAATTTACTTAAACTCATTCAATTTGTGTCAGGTACAGCAGTAGAGGTGGGACCCTGATGCTTTGTCCAGGCTCTACAACACAACACAGATTCTGGTTATATGCCGGTACCGAATATGTAAAATACACATGATTTGGGGGAATAAGAAACAAATGTTAATATTTTAATATTAATTTTTTTCAAGTTTAAAAAATATTAAGTATTTGATTTTCTTGATTTGGAACCTTTTGATTATTTTAAGACCATTCAGATGGAGAGGTAGAAACTGGGGTGGGTTGGAAGGGACCTTAAAGATCATCTAGCTCCAACCCCCCTCCCACCAGATCAGGTTGCTCCAAGCCCCATCCAACCTGGCCTTGAACACCTCCAGGGATGGGGCAGCCACAGCTTCCCTGGGTGACCTATGCCAGTGTCCTCTTGATTAACTGTCATTGATTAGGACGCTCTTGACTTTCCTTGATAACAACCTTGTAGACACACTAGTAAAACTTCATATACTGTATGGTGAGAAATCACTTGCTTTACTAGAATAATTCTTTTTCTCTGTTAAACTCATGGACAGAGCAGGTGTGGTACAACAAGTAGTGAAATGCAAATTGCTCAGACTTTTCCTACTCCAGGCACTGTTGCTTTTATGACATATTCTTTAGGTCCCTCATCACCCTCTCATTTCCTCCATCACTTCAAAAATGCTTGGGAGACATCTCCAAACCTGATTCACAGCCTTTTTGCTGGTGAGCTGTTCCCCAGTGATGTTTTCATAAACAGAACCACCCACCCATAATCATCAGAAGGAAATGAAGCAGCAAATTCAACTAATTTGCCTGAAGGTATGAGAGTATCGAGTCGAGAGGGTTACAGAAACTGTCACAGGTGATCAAATTGGAGGTCCTCAAGGGCCCTATCCCACCTCCAGCAAAGTGGCAAGCAGCTCCTGGGAAATCATATAAAGCAATTTCAGATATAAGACCTTTTTTTTTTTTACTAATTTATTCTTATTTGGGTGTGGAGTACTGTGGAAATGTTTAAACTGAAATGGTAGAAATTGTAGAAATTATTCCAGGGACATGGGATTCTATTCCTCACATTGGAAAATTTAACCCAACAGGGTGTTGTACTTCAGTTAAAATGATTGCATAAATAATGAAAAGTAAACCTGAAGAAGATAGAATGTTGTTTTTTGTCATCTCTTAGGTGTGGAAGATCCCCCAGTGCCAATGTGCTTGGGCACCTTAAGAGTGTAATGAGTGGTAGGGTCTCAGTTCGTGTTCGGAAGAGGAAGAGGTTCTGCAGTCCCGATCTCTGAACCGTCTGTTGGTGAAAGATTACGCCTTGGTACCTCCACTGCATGTCTCACAAACATGACGGTGTCAAGTCCAATTAACTACTAATTTAGCCATTATCCTGTACTGAATCCATTATCATACTGTAGCCATTATCCTACTGCACTGTATCCATTATCCTACTGAAACCAGTAGGAAACAGTTTTGGTAGAATTTGTAGAAACGGGGTGCATACACCGAATCTGAAAAAAAGTTGTGATTTTCTATTAACATATTTTACTCTGATGAGCTAATTGAACAGTTAGAGTGAAGCATGTTTAGCTTTGATTTAGGCTTCCAAAAGTTCTGTCAGCACCTGGCAAGCCTACCGAGCGATCGGCGGTGCCTTGCAGACTGCCTGGGGGCTGTGCGGTGCATGTCCTCGTTCAGCTCCGCATCGACTATCGACAATACTAATGCTGTGAAAAAGTACGTAATTACAATTTAGTAGTTGAAAATACATTACGTTAAAAACTAACAATGAGTAGAACATGCTTCGCAGAGTCTACTGAAAAACGAACATGCTGAGAGTTAATCACTTGGAAATTCCTCATTTTTCAAGTCTGGTTCAGATGATACAAATGAAACCTATTTAGATCTACGTGTAGTGTCTAATACGTTTGCGCAGAAGTAATGATCTTGCGCAGAAATAATTATCATCTGCAGGGTTTTAAAATAATGTAAATTAAATAATACATATTATGACAGCATTCTGTTGCTGGTCTGAGATTTTTTTTTTTTTTAAATCATCATTTACTGTTACACACATATTTCATTGCACTTTTTAAATGTTTTTCCTTGCTTCAGTTAAGAAATGTCTGACAAGTTGCCAGACCCAATCTTGTTCTCTTAGTGTTTAATGTAAAACTAATTTTTGTCAAAGGTGTTGAATAAGGTGCAGAGCATGCTGATAAAGAAATAAATTATATAACCTAAGAGAAACAATACTTCACTTTTCAGAAACATTTTTATAAAACAGTAGCAATATGCAGAAGATAAAAAAAGCAGTAATATGCTCAGCCAGACATCTCTGACAAGCAACACCGGAGCCTCTGCTGTCATTAAACTGCTTTTGTACCATCCAGGGAAGCTAGGAGGGTATAGAACTCCTTCATCTGGCAAGTAGATAATGTCCTATTTTAAGAAATACCAAGTAGAGAATGTGATCTTTGGGGTATTGTGTCTGGCTAATGGATTAAATTTGGATTAAACCCAATTTTTCTGGCAGGAAAAAGTTGTAATTAAGCAAGTGCCTGACAAAAAAACGTGTTCAAGACTGACGTGATCTGAAGCTTAGAAAATCAGAGAACCTAAACGGTCTACAGGCTTAGGAATAAGGTGTGTCCGTGGTCAGAGGTGAGGCTGAAGGCCTCACTGAGACCAGGAGGTTCATGCCGAAAACTGTGGTGGTGTGAGAAGAGCAAGGGCAGAGCTTTGGCTAGGTTGGAGGATTGGATCCTCAGTGGAAACTGAAATCAGACCCCAACAAACCAAACATAAAAGCATGGCAAAACCCAAAGTTGCCACAAAGTAAACATTTCCTAGTAGGAGTAAAGTGTTGTTCCCTTGATTGCAATGTAAATAAAAAGCAGCAAGGGTCAGCTGTGTCAAAACCCGGCACCGGTATTGTAGACGATAATGATGCAGATGTTCAGATTTGATCTTGATGAGATGTCTGTAATCCTTGTTAAGACTGTAAAACGGAAGAAGCGGCGATTAGGTTGGAGAGCATCAAAAAACCATGTAGGGAAATGAATTGGAAAGTTTAGAGAACACAGTCATTTCAGATTTCGGCGTAGAGATTGCGTGCGGGGATGGAGAAGATAAAGAGCTGAGATTTCTTAGACTGCATAGAAACATGCATTGTAAGGAAATAATCTAATAAAATGGAAATGTAGAAAGAAAAATGAGTGAATGAAATGAGAACATAGGAAACCTACGTTCCTGTGCACCAGGAAGGTTACTGTTGCTGAAAGAGCATAAAACATCAGAGTGCTGTCCCAAATCTGGGTTCTTTTACCTGGTATGCAAAAACCAATGGACACATGGAGTCGAGACATTTGTTTTATTGCAGTTCTGTGCAGAAAAAGGTGGTAGGTGATAATTCGCAACAATAGCGCACCTTTTGAGAAACAAGCCAGGTCTTATGTACTAAATAACAACAAAGAAGAAACTACAGTAAAGTAAACGATTGGTCTGTCATTCTTCAGTCCTAACTTTACGTATGAAAGCAGAAATGTACCATTCTCTTATCTCGAGGCTCCTACTGCCTTTGTTTGAGATCAGTTGGGCATCACCAAGGCCCGATGCCCTGGGGCTGTATCTTCACCTCCTCCCACCCACCAACTACACAAGCCCACCTGGTTGGGAAACCTGGAATTTTTGTGACTGTTAACCCTTTTCTTTCGATAACAAGAGGAGAGCAGGGTTCAGGAAAGGAGAGTTAATCTTAGTGTGTGCTTAAAAACACAACACCCTTGATTCATAGTGCTTGTTAGCGAGGAAGAGGACCAAGAGGAGAACCTCTCCAGTTCTCAACAGTAAAATTATCCTCTCTCAGCTGCAGACTCCCTTCTGACATACGCTAGAAGATGGGCTTTGTCTATGTGGTTTGTGTTTATCTGCCGCCTTAGACTCTGTGTTTCTCAGGGTAAGTCTGAGTCATCTTCGAGACCTTGGTCTGCTAAAGCAATAAAACATCTTTTCTTGTCTGTAGAATAAAGGTTCAGTTTTGCGTGGTGTGCCAGAAGAACGATTATATTTGACAGTTTCAATATTTTGATTTCACACCGTGCCCCGTTTTGAATTGCATCTGTCAAGGTAAAGGAAAGGTTTGCTCCTACAGAGAGTATTGTCTATGAGACATGATAGTCTTTATTATGCTGCTCAGCAGATGCGTGTATTTGTCTTCACAGGGCAAAGAATCAGTTTCTTTTTGGGTATGATTAAAAAAAGAAAGAATCAATAAGGAATTAAATGGTCATAAGTCAGGTACGGCCTGATTACGATGGAGAGTTGTATTACAGTTTTCTACCTTTTTTTGCTAGCTAGTGAAAGTACCAGAATTAGAAGTAAAAGTTACAGAAAGTAAATAAAAAGAAATGCCCATTAGCTGAATTACTGAGATTTAATGTTTGGGGTACATGGGCTGTCATTAGTTCTGTCTTTTCAGCTTGTGCTCATCAGTAGTAATTAAATTAAAAACTTGTTTTGAACATACTGGCACGACCTCAGAAAATTATTTTAGTTGTTTTGGTAATTTGCTCCTAATTTCTATTATTTTAACCTTTTACATTGGAGAACACTTATTATTATATGATGTAGTGGCTTCTAGATAAAAGTAATAATGAGACCAGTCAAGGACTTGGTAGCCGCCGTAAAGACAGGACGCTAATTAATTACTATGACATTATTTATACTCTTCAAGCCATTTCAAACCGATATCGAATCTTTCAAGTTTCTTATTGTGAAGTCTCTTAAGTATCCTCCTGGTTCGTTGGGAGGGTGTTAACGAAGGCAGCTGTGTTCCGGGCTGTTAATGCAACAGGAGCTGCTGCTGTTGAAGGAGCAGTAGGGCTCCTCTAGTGTGCTTGGATGTAAAAGGAGATGAACAAGAAGAACTGGTGAACACACACATTTCAAGCTCTGATTTGGTTGCTGAGAATAGCAATAAACAGAGGGGGGCACTAAAGAAAAAATCTGCTTTTTATGACTACTCTTTGAAATGTTGCAAATTGTGTGAAAGAAAATGAATTGAATGGACACGAGTGTAAAACCTAAGAAACTCTTATAAAAAAAAAGTATTTACAACCATGTAACATCATCTTGAAATTCACTTCATTTATGTAATAGAAGAATTACAGATAGTTACTGCTATATCATGGAGCATTTTGAGGAATAAAGCTTAAGACCTTGAATTTCACCAAGAGTCCTCTGTGAAACCATAGTAGAAGGAAAGTACAGATTTGTTGAGCTTTTAGTAGTCTCTGTTACTGGAGTGATTGTTTTCAGTGTTTTTGTGATACTAAGAGTCAGGTATGTGCTTAGGTCTCAAAAAGAGAATGTGGGAAGAAGCAGCTTTACCATTCTGGTGGAGGAGAGCTGTCTGTAAATGAAGAGTGAATGGATACTGCGTACTGAACATTCTATTTCCAGTTCATGTAACTGTTTTATAAGCACTGTGTGTTCAAGGGAGGTGATTCTTCCCCTCCACTCTGCTCTGGTGAGACCCCACCTGGAGTATTGTGTCCAGCTCTGGAGCCCTCAACATAGGAAGGACATGGACCTGTTGGAGAAGGTCCAGAGGAGGCCACAAAGATGATCCAAGGGCTGGAGGACCTCTCCTATGAGGAGAGGGTGAGAGAGTTGGGGTTGTTCAGCCTGGAGAAGAGAAGGCTCCGGGGAGACCTTATAGCCCCTTCCAGTCCCTAATGGGGGCCTACAGGAGAGCTGGGGAAGGACTTTTTACTCGGGCATGTAGTGATAGGACGAGGGGGAATGGCCTCAAACTGGAAGAAGGCAGATTTAGATTCGATATTAGGAAGAAGTTTTTCACTCTGAGGGTAGTGAGGCACTGGCCCAGGTTGCCCAGAGAAGCTGTGGCTGCCCCATCCCTGGAGGTGTTCAAGGCCAGGTTGGATGGGGCTTTGAGCAACCTGGTCTGGTGGTAGGTGTCCCTGCCTATGGCAGGGGGGTTGGAACTCGATGATCTTCAAGGTCCTTTCCAACCTAAACCATTCTATGATTCTATGTTCTGTTGCATTATAATCAGCAGTCGGAGAGAATAATCAAAGAAGATTTTCTTTTTTTTCTGAATTCAGCAGAAAGTCATCCCTGAATGCAAATTTAGGAAGGCCTACGTTGCATCCCAAGTCTTAGTGACTCAGGATGCTGCCAGAAGATAAATGATACGCTAATTTCTCTGACCTTTTCAAATAAAAAGAGAATAGAACTTTTACTGTTGCAGCAAATTCTTCATCTATCTGCATTTTAATGATGCGTGTTTCATCTGAGCTATCTTGGTGTGTTATGGTTAGTTTTACTTACGACTCTTTGAACCTGCAGCCTCCTCCTTGCAGGACAGAACTTAGCGCTTCAGGAGATTCCCATTAGAACCCAGTTTCCTGTTTATTAAGTACTCCATAAATAATGTGCTTTATTGATATAGAATGTTGTTGAGTAAATTGGCAACCTTAAACACTGTAGCAATTAAAAGCCATAGTAAAATGCAGTTCCACAGTCATTGTGATGATTGGGCTTTACTGTTAAAACCTGCATTAGGTTAAGTTCAGGGCTCACTTTGAAAGCCACTTGGAGATTCGGAACAGCATACCTGTGTGAGTTTATCTGTCTTCATGTTGTCTACTTATTTGTCCCTGGGTGCTAAAGTGCTAAATTCTGCAGACTGTGATCAACAGATGTATGTACTGGGTTGTACTCAGGTGTTGACCTGGAATATGTATTACATCTGCCTTGTGTCAATTCTGGGTGCATTAAGTAGCCACGTATAAAACCCAGCATTATAAAATTTGTGTCTTGCTCCCCTTCTCTCGCGTACTTATTCTTCAGTTTAACCTCTATTTTCCTCTTACCCCTTCACCTTAAGCTATTCCCCGTCTCCAATGAACAGATTTCTGAAGCAGAAGATTTTTTCTTTTTTCCCCCCTCTCCCTTCAGCTAATGTTTTGTGTAGGTGTTGGGAATAACTGGAGGTTGGAGATTTCCTTACAGAGAATTCGTTGTTGTGAAATTAATTGAGACAACAGTATGAAATGAATATACAAGAAAACGTTCAGTTTTTTTCAGGGCAGAGATAATGAGCAGGAGATGATCGCACCGGTTCTTGTGTACATTTCTCTTCCACTGTGTTAACATGTTTTCTGAGCTAACTATGCCTTATGCAAGCAATCTTTCAAGTATTTGAATGCAAAAAACCCAACAACAACCAACCACCCAACTCTGCATAACTTCACCTGATAAATAGAAATGCTCTCCTTTTGCAGATGACATAAATATTTATTCCTGTAGAGCAATCTTCTAAATGTTTTTTTCTGTGTTTTTCAGCCCCTTTAATGTTTGGGAATATTTTATTTATTATTATTTGAAGATTTTTCCCCATTGCTTTCTAATGACTTATTAGTAAACATAACCTGGAATCGTGAACTGTTAGAGGACAGACATTCTGCAATAACCTTCAGACCGGCTTTTTGCCCTTTCAGTCTTCCTAAATAGTTTGAAGGCAGAATTGATAATTTTATGAGTAAGGTTCCAGAATCACATACACAATCACAGACTGCACGGAAACTGCACAGCCTCTCTGAGCAACCTGTTCCAGCGGTTGACCACCCTCACAGTAGAAAAGGTTTCTACTATGTCTGGATGGAATTTCCTGTGTTTTGATTTTTGCCCATTGCCTCTTGTCACTGGAAACCACTGGGAAGAGCCTGGGTCTGTCTTCTCTCCTCCTTGTCCCCATCGAGTATTTATTCACATGGATAAAATCCTCGTGAGCCTTCTCTTCTCGGGTTTGAACAGTCCCAGCTCTCTCAGCCTCTCCTCGTATGGCAAATACTCTCTCATCCCTTGATCATCTCCATGGCCCTGAGCTGGACTTGCTCCAGTATGTCCATGTCTCACTTGTACTGGGAAACCCAGCACTGGACACCTGGTGTATCTCACCAGTGCTGAGCAGGGAGGAATCAGGGAATCACGAAGTTTCAGAGTTGGAAGGGACCTCTAGAGATCTAGTCCAACTCCCCTGCTAAAGCAGGATTGCCCGGAGCACATCACTCAGGACTGCATCCAGGCGGGTCTTGAAAATCTCCAGAGAAGGGGACTCCACAACCTCCCTGGGCAGCCTGTGCCAGTGCTCTGTCACCCTCACCGTAAAGAACTGTTTCCGTGTATTTGAACGGAACTTCCTGTGTTCCAACTTGTGCCCATTACCCCTCGTCCTGTCACTGGGAACCATTGAAAAGAGCCTGGCTCCATCCTTCTTCAACCCACCCTTTAGATACTTGTAAGTATTAATAAGGTCTCCCCTCAGCCTTCTCTTCTCCAGGCTAAAGAGTCCCAGCTCTCTCAGCCTTTCCTCATAAGGCAGATGCTCCAATCCCTTAATCATCTTAGTTGCCCTTTGCTGGACTCACTCCAGCAGTTCCCTGTCCCTCTTGAACTGGGGAGCCCAAAACTGGACACAGTATTCCTGTTGTGGCCTCACCAGTGCAGAGTAGAGGGGGAGAATGACCTCCCTCGACCTACTGGCCATGCTCTTCCCTATGCAGCCCAGGATTCCATTGGCCTTTTTGGCAACAAGGGCACATTGCTGGGCCATGGATAATTTACCGTCTACCACGACCCCCAGATCCTTCTCCTCAGAACAACAGGAAGGTTCCCCTCTCTCGACCTGCTGGCAGTGCTCTACTGAATGCAGCCCAGGATGCTGCTGGCCGCCTTCGCTACAAGGACACATTGCTGCCCCACGTGCCACTTGTCCACCAGGACCCCCAGGGGCTCTTCTGCAAATCTGCTTTCCAGCCAGTTAGCCCCCGCCTCTACTGGTGCCTGGGGTTATTCCTCTCCTGGGGCAGGACTCTGCATTACATGATATACTGCTAATTGCTGGTGGAAGCTGGACTCTGTGACGCTGGAGAATCTTTCCACCTATAGGTTTTAATGAGACTAATGAGAATAATAATGATCATACCTGCTCTGTTCATTTTTTTCTCTACGAGTTTAAATTCAACTTGTAGTTTTAAATATTTTCTCTGTTGATATAGCCACAGAAGCACGCCTTTTTACATCTTAGGAAACAGTGATGCAAAAGGTCTTTGCTTCAAAATGCTGCTGTATTTACTTTAAAAAAGCAATACAAACCACTGCATGTTTTTGCCGTGTAGTTTCCTTTTGTTTCTTGCCTTAGCTTTATTTTCAGTAAAAAATCAGTCAGTTGTTGATTTGGTATACCAGCTCAAAACTCATTCCTTTCTTTTCACCATTTCATCTTTTTCAGTGGTGGTCCTTAGTCTTTAATATATACCTTATTACTTTCATCTACTGTGATAAGTTATAGGTATCATGTTTTTCAGAGAGTTTCATTAGAATATGACTGAGTATATCCATATCATAAATGTATTGGTAGAATACTTCAGCACTGTTTTCAAAAGTTCAATATTTGAAATAGAGTTTCCAATTTAGAAGAACATCTTGACTTGCAAGAAGCAGTAGATAATTCTGACCATGTTTTCCCTGTAAGTAATTAATCCGTAGTTGGGGACTACTCTAAAACTTATCTGTGAGATGCTGCAGCTTACATTTTCTTCTGAGAGACAGTATTGTGTTCTAATTTTTCTTTCTGTCCCGACTTCTGTAGTGTTGCATTAACCTCATCTGATGTTTGATGAAAGGAAAAAGGAAAGGAAATAGAAATTTGACATCTTGTGGGAAGTGGTATTTTCTGAGTTTCAGTTAACAGTAAAACCATTCAGCTTCTCTGTTGTTGTCCCCAATTAGATAAGTATTCTATAGAGCAGAGCCGTTTATGTCTATTTACATCAAGAAAAAAGACTTATTTGAAAATATATTTGCTCTTTTCAATGTTTTGTTAAGATTTCCACCCACATAAATATATGATCTTTCTTACTTTTAATACATGGTTTGTCATTTTACTTGAAACAATATCATAATCAGTAACAAAAACGTACAGATTTTGATCCAGCATTATTAAGAGGGTGCTGCAGACACTTTCTATCCTGAAAAGTGCTAGAATTTTGTTAATATACACCAAAAAGCCTAGTCTATTTTGACATGCATTGATGTTTGACTGTATTGTCCTTCTTCAAGGATGTAACAGCCAAATTCACTTCATTTAATTTAACACATAATTCTTAAGGCATTTTGTAATTTCTCCCAGGAAGTTATTCATCCAGTTGGAGGGAGATTCTTAAAACAGAGAGAAAAATCTGTCTTAGTGTTCATGACTTGCTTTAGGTTGTACAACCCAAACCTTATCAGTAACATTGAAACTGAAAATCAAATATAATTACTGAGGAGAGTAGTATCTCTGTACATAGCTTTAGCTAAAAACATGAAAGAACCTCAGGACATGATGGTGGTAAATCTATTTTTAAAAGAGATCATTGCTATTTAATGAAATGCTGAGCCCAGGGAATGCAGGACGGGATAATCAGAGGCACTTATCACCTTTGACAGGCTGCAGTATTTCTTATGGCTTTGCTTCAACTCATGACTTCTTACTTCAGTAATCAAATACTTTCTGTGCTCATTTCTAGGGAAAACATTAAAGTTTTAAAAAAGCATAGTAAGAAAAAAAGTATAGCTGGAGGGGATGGGAGAATGCTTGAAACATCAGGTTTGAAATATTTAGACTCCTTAAATCAGAGGTTCAGATCCCAGGATGGTTGACGTAGTCCTTCATCTTTTGCAAGCTGGCTAAACTCAACGCCATGCAGAAACGTTCAAGTCCCTAAACTGTTGTATCAGTGAATCACTTTACTGGTGTTCAGAGCACCCTTATTGATGGTCTTGTTAGATTGTTTTTCAGGGTCTGCAAAGAGGATCTCTCTATTTTATGATACGATATTCTACCAAGTGTAGACCTGCCACAGCCAAACAAATAAATAAATAAATACATTCTTGAAGGAAGTCTGAGCCCCCATCATTATCACTATTTCCACTTTGTTTTTCAACTCTGAGAAGCATGAAGTATGTTAAAGGATTGGTTGTGCTATGATAAGGCTGATTTCGTTTCCACCAGGAGCTGGAAAAGAATCCGTTAGAAGATCCACAAGGACAAAGTTTCTGATGTAGCATGATCAACGTTGGACGTGTTCTCTGCATTTCATAGTAACTGGGCATGCTGGACTACACTGAATTGTTGAATATTACTGGTTTCTGCCCTAACGCATCTCAAATTTATTCACCCTTAGTACATCATTAATGAAGAACGGAACGGACATGCACGAAAGTTTAATTTCAGTTAATAAGTCCAAATAAGTGTGCTCTGAACACCAGTAAAGTGTTTCACTGATGAGAACTGCATATTTGAGATTGCTTCTACATCTCAAGCCGTTTCAGCTTGAGTATAACTCAGCGTAAGTTGACACTGAAGAACTGTATAGAAATAGCTGTGAACCGGTGGCAACGCTTTCACTTTTGTCAATAGTATTTTCCTTATTGGAAGCTCTTTGTAGAGCTTCAGTTCTTTGCGTCTGCTGCTTCTGACCTTGTGGGTAGGCAGCTTAAAGTTATTTTTAGACCGTTTGTGAGCATATTTATGTGACACTGACTTTTTTAAATTTGAAAAGCCAAGTAGCTTTTTATAACGTTGTTAAAGAGACAGTGGTCATGGCTCAGTAGTTAAAATTGAATTCTGTTTTGCACTTAAAAGCTGAGATTTATCCTTTTAAGCCCTGTGCTGGTTTAATGATTCAATAGAGCTGTACGTTTGCTGGGAAGTGGTTTCTGGCTTCTTTGCTCTGGCAGCGTGGATTTCTCCCTTAAAAAGACCAGGTATAGTTTGTACCGTGTATCATCTTTATGCTATCTCTTCCTGGTTTAATAGGTATTCATTTCTGACATTGTAGATATTTTTGAAAAACAATGCAATTTCAGGATAAAACCAAACCCGCAGCTTTACGTAAAATAGCCTAAGGTTTGAATGTACCGATCAGCAATTTAAACCAGAAAAAGAAAAAGATACCGTAATTATCCCCACATTAATCACTGCATTTTCAATAAATTCACAATTAAAACTTAGCCCAGAGAAATACTGAAGCGTAAGGTACTGGAACAGGGGCAGTTTCACCGTGCAATGACTTGCATTTTGTCGTTCTAATTTTTTTCCCTGGTGGAATTGAGAGAAGCTTGTCTTAGAATCTCATAAAATAACTTGCTGCTTCTGCACGCTTTATTTGATCAAAGTCTAGGATCTCCAGGTATTTTTCTGTTAATGAAAACTGACTGTTGAAATAATGCTTTATAGCAACTACATCTCTTCTCTTTGTATAGTTCGCCTTTGATGCACTTTTTGTTATTAAAATAAATACTTTTTTTTTTTTTTTCCTTTGAGTGATTGTCCCATGTACTCTTCCCAGAATCACAGAATGGTTAGGGTTGGAAGGGACCTCTGGAGATCATCTAGTCCCACCCCCTGCCAGAGCAGGGGCACCTACAGCAGTTGCACAGGACGGCGTCCAGGCGGGTTTGGAATGTCTCCAGAGTGGGACACTCCCCCACCTCTCTGGGCAGCCTGTGCCAGTGCTCTGCCACCCTCACAGGAAAGAAGTTCCTCCTCATGTTAAGATGGAACTTCTTATGCTCAAGTTTGTGCCCGTTACCTCTTGTCCTGTCACTGGGCACCACTGAAAAAAGACTGTTCCCATCCTCCTGGCACCCTCCCTTTAAGGATTTAGAAGCATTGATAAGATCCCCCCTCAATCTTCTTTTCTCATAAGAGAGATGTTCTAATCCCCTCATCATCTTTGTAGCCCTTTGCTGGACCCTCTCCAGCAGTTCCCTGTCCTTCTTGAACTGGGGAGCCCAGAACTGGACACAGTACTCCAGATGTGGCCTCACCAGGGCAGAGTAGAGGGGGAGGATGACCTCCCTCGACCTGCTGGCCACACTCTTCTTGATGCACGCCAGGATGCCATTGGCCTTCTTGGCCACCAAGTCACATGGCTGGCTCATGGCCATGCTGTTGCCCACCAGGACTCCCAGGTCCCTTTCCACAGAGCTGCTCTCCAGGAGGTCAGCCCCCAACCTGTACTGCTGCATGGGGTTATTCCTCCCCAGGTGCAGTACCCTACACTTGCCCTTGTTGAATTTCGTAAGGTTTCTCTCTGCCCAACTCTCCAGCCTGTCCAGATCACGCTGTATGGCAGCACAGCCTTCTGGCGTGTCAGCCACTCCTCCCAGTTTCGTGTCATCAGCAAACTTGCTGATGGTACACTCTATACAAGGATGTGTGCATTTCCAGCTGTTTGCCACCAAATACTTATCTTCTTTTGTACTGAGTGAAGCTCTGAAGCACTACTAAATGTCTTCTCCATTAGGTTTTCTCTTATATGAGAAGAGTGGGGCTTCTCAGCAGCTGTTTTCTGCTAACAAAGAGGAAAAAAAGGACAGAGACTCATTTGGAATTTCAGAAACGGAGAGCAATTTTTGTGGTTCAAGTTAAATATGCAGTTGAAATATTCTATCACTTCATAAGGAAAACTGATTTGTGTCTGTACATCTTTGGGGGTCTGTGCTTTTCATATTTGCATGTTCTTGTGTAAATAAAATCAGTTTTTCATAGGTTAAGACCGCTATCAGTAGAAGGACATGTAGTTTGGATTCTCTGTAACTCTAAGGCTGTTCACGGAGGTCTCTGCACCAGTAGATATGTACACTTCAAGTTGAGTGCAGTTATTTTTTATCATTACTTCAAACAGGTACAAAGATTTCTAGAGATGATTGTGCAGCTGTTTCACTTACTCGAGTTAATTTGAGCCGTGCTTTTTGTTTGATGATGAGATGTGGCCAGCATCGGCAAAGAGCAGTCTTTCATCTTCAGCCCTACCCTGTTACGGTTTTTCCCTGGTTATGACACAAAATCTCTGGTGCATGTGCGTGCATTGGAGCTCTGGACTCCTTTTAGGTCAGCAATGATTGTGTCGCAGGTCCTGATGGGTACTGATAGGACAGTGTGATATGTAGTCAGGAGACTCGTGTAAAATGAAGCACAAAACATTTTGATTGGTCTGAGTCATTTCTGGCTTCCAAATAAAGAGCTCACATCCAAGATAATCTCCTTTACTTAATTTTCAGCACTGAATACGTCTGGAATTTCATTTGTGCTGGATGCCACCAAGAGATTTGACTCTGCTGTGGGTGCGAAGCTGGCCCAGATCAGATGTGTTTCTAATTCACTGATGTGTGTTCCTGATTCACTGGTTGTAATTAATGATGGATGCTTTTCCTCAATTCCAGCTCTTATTGAAAATACCTTAGGAAGAATGCGTTGATGGTGCTACAGTAATTATATTCATATTATCATGAGTAAGTTTCCAACAGCAACCTGATCTTTTGAGTTATAACATTGTCCCAAAAGGTCAGATTGGAAGTCTATGGTCTGGAGAGCACCTCTGCACTTAGCTAGGTGGATCGCAGAGCTACAGAGAATCTACCCCAAATCAGCTAGATGTGTTTTCATTGATAGGAGGAAAAGAGGCAATTGTCTCTTCTCAACAGTGGTGGAGAGACCAGAGATTAATTTAAAACAGAGCTTGATGGAGTCTCCTGAGGCACCACCTGGAATACTATGTCCAGCTCTGAGGACCTCAACATCAGAAGGACGTGGACCTGTTGGAGCAGGTCCAGAGGAGGCCACGAAGCTGATCCGAGGGCTGGAGCACCTCTGCTCTGAGGACAGGTTGAGAGAGTCGGGGTTGTTCAGCCTAGAGAAGAGAAGGCTCCGGGGAGATCTAATAACCCCTTCCAGTACCTGAAGGGGCTACAAGAAAGACAAGGAGGGACTCTAGATCAGGGCGTGTAGTGATAGGACGAGGGGTCACGGCTTTAAGTTGAAAGAGGGGAGATTTAGATTTGATATTAGGAAGAAATTTTTCACTCTGAGGGTAGTGAGGCACTGGCCCAGGTTGCCCAGAGACGCTGTGGCTGCCCCGTCCCTGGAGGTGTTCAAGGCCAGGCTGGATGGGGCTTTGAGCAACCTGGTGTGGTGGGAGGTGTCCCTGCCCATGGCAGGGGGGTTGGAACTAGATGATCTTTGAGGTCCCTTCCAACTCTATCCATTCAATGATTCTTTAAGACCTGGAGTTTAGAAAGTCGGCTGACTTTTTCCTTTTATCAGTCTCATTTTTTGTTTTTTAATTTAGTTTGGACAATGAGAGAAGCTGAAGGGGTGAGGGAAGTACACTGTCCTTTTTGGGGTTATTTTCTAGCAGGATGTGGATGGGGCACAGCTGGAGTGATGTGTTATGTGAGGTGATAAGGCTCAGGCTAAAAAGGTAGCTTATGTCATATAGATGAGTGTAACCAATATGTAAATCTTAAAGGAACTTCCAATTTTTGGTGAATAACCTTCCTTTTCCATATTTATAAATATTAAAAACTGTTTAGCCACTGGTGTGGAAGAACATGATAAAAAGTTTCATTATAGTCTGGACTATGTATTATCTACAGGAATGTTAACGCAATTCTAATCACTTGGCCAAATTCTGACCTTCCTTTGCACTTCCTCCTCTTCTGGGCATAGCGTAGACTTTGGAAAAGCTTGTTATTGATAGTGATGAATGGGAAAAAGATTATAAACATTAATAATCTGAGTGTGGAGATTAGAAGACTGGAAAGAGGGAATGAAATGATAACCGAAAGAAATTTTATTTGGAGTTACTTACCCAATAAACCATATGATAATTTAAAAAATATAAGTGCAAATGAAATGAAGGATTATTATCCCCCAAGTTAACTTTGTTCAAGCAATGAGAATTTATGGGCAGGGCTAAATTTTTATCTAAAGATGTCTGTATTTTTGAGAAAACTTTTATGTTATGAAAGATAATTTTAATTATTAATGGAACTGAGATTGAGAATAGCTGATTTCTTCACTGAAATAAACAGGGTACATCAAAACACAAAATGGTTTTGTGCCTTGAGGTTGGTGAACTTGCATCTCCCAAAGCTGTTACACAAAAGAGTAATTTATTTTTCTAGAAAGGCTTACGACAATAAAAATCAAGAAACAATCAAAATTTTCACCCTTAAAAAAGAAACTGCATTATTAAATCCACTGAAGCTTGGAAGAAGTGGGAGTAAAAGAATGCAGCAACATCTGTAGGTTTAGTAAATATTTTATTATTTTTAACTCCATGCACTTGCAAATGTTTTTTTGTTTTTAATTGTATATTTGATATCCATTATTGTTATAAGTGTTGTCTTTTTAGCTGCCTGATCAGATCTTACTATTTTGGATCCTGACATGAATGTAACGATTGAGCTGCATTTCCCACCCTGAATTTGGTATACATTTATTCCTGGGCATTACACTCTATTTTGCGTATTATTCATTATTCACTGGATGGAAAAGCAAAGTATGTTGCTAAAATGAAATGAAAGGTGAAAGTTAAGGAGTTCAGAAACATTAATTTAAAGATAGAGAGCATATGCATCATGCTCAAAGTCAGGAGCTGAGGTTCTGTTGTTTTTCATTTGAATTTAGACTGGGAAGTACTAAAGTAAACTTAGAAAGTGAAGTTTGTGTTAAGGCATTGAGATATTTTTTTTTTAAAATATCCATAGGCTTAAATAATAGGCTGTGCTGTGTTCTGTAAATAATGCTCTAAACTGTTTCTTATTAACATGTTCTGTATTACTCATGAGCAATATTTCATTTTTTCCCCTCAATATTTTGATCATAGAATCATAGAAAGGTTTAGGTTGGAAAGGACCTTGAAGATCATCAAGTCCCAACCCCCCTGCCATAGGCAGGGACACCTCCCACCAGAACAGGTTGCTCAAAGCCCCGTCCGACCTGGCCTTGAACACCTCCTGGGATGGAGCCTCAACAACCTCTCTGGGCAACCTGGGCCAGTGCCTTACCATCCTCAAACTGAAAAATTTCTTCCTAATGTTCAATCTAAACCTGCCCTCTTCCAGTTTAAAGCCATTCCCCCTCATCCTATCGCTTCATGCCCTTGTAAAAAGTCCTTCCCCAGCTCTCCTGGAGGCCCCCTTTAGGTACTGGAAGGTCACAATAAGATCTCCCCGGAGCCTTCTCTTCTCCAGGCTGAACAGCCCCAACTCGCTCAGCCTCTCCTCATAGGAGAGGTGCTCCAGCCCTTGGATCATCCTCGTGGCCCTCCTCTGGACACGGTCCAGCAGGTCCATGTCCTTCTTCCGTTGGGGACTCCTGAGCTGGATGCAGTACTCCAGGTGGGGTCTCACGAGAGTGGAGTAGAGGGACAGAATCACCTCCTTTGACCTGCTGGCCACACTTCTGATGCAGCCCAGGAAAAAAATGATGGAAAGCATATCTTAAGATGGGCATTGCTCACAGCTTATTTCAGCTGTCACTTATTTTCCGTCTGAATACACAGTGACTTGAGTAGGACAGGACTTAATTAAGAATATTGAGAGTCATGACCTCTTCAATGTGAAATAGAGAATTTCATGGAAGTAAGTTATAAAGTTATTAGTGAGCGATGATAAAACGGTGACAGCAGGCGGTAAGTACATAAGTACGCGGGCTTTAATTGTGGAATTTAAATCTAGATGAGGAATATTCTTACGTCAGTACTCCTTATTGTTTGTTTCCCCAGCTGTTCTATGCGGGCTCAAGTCAACTTCTTGTATTCTCTCTTGTATTTTGATTTGAGGTCTCCTTTTCTGCAAAGAGCCGGCCATCTGCAATTTTGAAGGAGAGCTTCTTCTCTTTTATCTGGCATTATCTGAGAGGCTGTGCAGGCTGGACTCCTGTACAATGATATTTTCAAGCACACAGTGACATTAGACAGTTGGTTATGTCTGTACTACTTGTCCTGAAAACACGCTCACCAAAACAAGCCCTGTTTTTTGTCTTTCATATGGCCTCCTGCTAGCCTCAGTGCTGCTATCAACTACACAAACTCACTTATTTTTGATGTCTTGTGCGCAAGAACTAATTTGTACAAATAATTAACATTTTAAAAAAATTATCATTTTTAAAAGTAAGTTGTTTGTCCTTTTGATATAAACTGGCTATCTTTTTTTCCTAGGGCAATTTAATTGAAACCATGTTGCTTTTTTGTTTTCTGCATCTCCATACTGTTCAATTGAGAAAGCAAATCACTTTATTTCCTTTCTAAGTCTTCCATTTTAGTTTGTATACATGTGTGAAAATAACATTAAACTGATGTTTCCAATAATGATAATGATTTAACCAGGGGTTCTACGCCTGCTTGGTAAATGGATTCCAATAGGATAGGAACTTTCTCAAGACAGAAGGTCACAGATTTGCTATCGAAATGGTATTGTCTAAAGAATTGTAGAATGGTTAAAGTTGAAAGGGACATTAAAGATCATCTAGTTCCAACCCCCCTGCCATGGACAGGGACACCTCCCACCAGACCGGGTTGCTCAAAGCCCCATCCAACCTGGCCTTGAACACCTCCAGGGATGGGGCATCTACAACCTCTCTGGCCAACCTGGTTCAGTGTCTCACCACACTCACAGTAAAGAATTTCTTCCTAATATTGAATCTAAATCTCCCCTCTTTCAATTTAAAAGCGGTACCCCTCGTTCTGTTGTTCCACCCCCTGATAAAGAGTCCCTCCTTGTCTTTCCTTTTCCCCTTTAGGTACTGGAAGGGTCTCTAAGGTCTCCCCTGGAGCCTTCTCTTCTCCAGGCTGAACAACCCCAGCTCACTCAGCCTGTCCTCACAGCAGAGGTGATCCAGCACTCAGATCATCTTTGTGGCCTCCTCTGGCCTGGTCCAACAGGTCCATGTCGTTCTTATGCTGGGGGTTCCAGAGCTGGATGCAGTAGTCCAGGTGGGATCTGACCAGAGCAGAGGGGCAGAATCCCCTCCCTTGCCCTGCTGGCCACGCTGCTGGGGATGCAGCCCAGGATGCCATTGGCCCACATTGCCGACTCACGTTGAGCTTCTCATCTATCAACACCCCCGAGTCCTTCTCCTCAGGCCTGCTCTCAATCCATTCTCCACCCAGCCTGGATTTGTGCTTGGGATTGCCCCAGCCGACATGCAGGTCCTTGCACTTGGCCTGGTTGAATTTCATGAGTTTTGCATGGGCTCACCTCTTCAGCCTATCAGGGTAGAACATAAAGAGTGATAGATAAAAAGTGAGTTATGGGGAATTACTTGAAGAAAAATAGTGATTTGGCTTAGGGTATACAACTTGTCCCAGGTTTGTGAAACTGTTTTCCCCCCTCATTTGGAAATGATTGCAGAATTAATTTAGTTCCAAAATGCAATTTGTACTTAGAGCTGTTAATCCATGTCTGATAATTATCAGCTAGATGAACAATTATTGGTTTAACTAAATCCTATTGTATTCTTCTCAAAATGGGGTGAAGACGCCTTACTTCTTGACTGGTTTAGACAATTTTCAGAAAGGAAAAGTGTAGGAAAGCTCCGTGAGGAGATGTAGGTGTTGCTCCTCCTGCTCCTCTGGCTTCTCTAGCCTTAGAGGGTCACTCGCATCTGCGTTATGGGGGATGTTTTGATCCCAGCCTGTGTTCCAGCTCCTGAAATAGCTGCCAAGGGCTGGACCAAGGTGCATGTGCGGTGGCACAAGGACAGGGTTCCAGGCACTGGTGAGCTGATGCCTGCAACAAGCAACAGTTTGCCTCAATGCTGAGAATGGCTACAGCTGAAGAGGCCAAATGGTCGTAAATGAGAACTGTTTGCGCTGAATTCCCCCACCTCCGCGTTATTCTTTTTGATGATGTTCATCACGACAAGCCAAAATTATCCCTACTTATTGTCACTCGTATTACAGCTGGCAATTAAGGTGGTGATTTGATTTAGTGATTTCCTGTGTTCCACGGTACTGTGTGGATTCCCGTAAGGGAACAGTCCAAGTGAAAAAATATGTGTAGGTAGCTATTTGAAGGATGTTACAGTTAAAAGAACCCACAAAACCTACTCTTTTATGACTTTGTTCTCAATTATGCATCATTAGAGTCTTGTATATTTGGGAAGAAATGCTGCTATCTAGCCCATTTCCTACCACCTGGAAGTAACTCGATTTACAATTAAGAAAACTGTTCTTTTTAGTAATATCAAAACTCTTAATGTGCTATTTTAGTGACTTGTCATACAATGTGTCATGTGCTGATTAAAGTCAAGTTTTGTCCTTTTTTGGAAATGATTCTAATGTAGTCTAGTCAAAGAATTTCTTTTAATTACATGTGTAATACAACTTTCTGCCTTTCACTTAATTGGTCTCGCCTACGTTGTTTCAGCCTATTAGACGATAATTTAGCAATTTCCAATTTGTATATCCCTGAGGGAGGCTCAGTGGGAATAAATGGGAGTAAAAAAATCTCTGCAGCTTTATTCCTTGATTTACTGCTTGATGGTGTCGCTTTTTCAGTGGTATGGAAGAAGAGAAATGGACAATAGTAAGCAATAAAAAGGGAAATCTTTTCTATTAAAAGCTTAGTTTCAGAACAAAGCAGCTTGTGTAATCTTTGCTTAGTATATTTACAGTATTATTTGCTTAGTATAGGATATATAAACAGAATTTTAATACTATATGCTTACAGTTTTAATATTAACCCTATAATCCCATATAATTGAATAACGTGGAGGAAATGAGCACATCAGAAGCATGAGGGCTTCTCAGCTGTGGATGGGAAGGTTTATAAAACGACCACACAATTCTGGTTTACAATTTGTCTGGTAGTAGCAGCCTATCATTTTGGATAATCTGACTCTGGGATTTGCTGTATTAAATTGTTCTTTGTAGACGGGAAATATTTCTTTTGGGAGTTCTTTTTTGTAAACTGTCAAATTGGCCTAACACTCTGTGTGTGTGTGTGAATTTGTGTGCCCCTCTGTGTATTTATTTGAGGATTTTGGCTTCTTTGCAGGAACTGGGAACCAGGTGGGAGAGGATGGTTTTAAAAAAAATGTTGATGATCTACATACAAGTGAATTTCAACTCTCTCATAAGATGGAAGTGAAAATATATTGATTTTTCCACCCTAAAGGTGGAGAATAAGACTGATTCCTAAACTGGGATTCAATTTGAAATGGATACCTAAATCTAGATATGGCTACATATGTTTTTATTATAGTCAGCAAAATCTAGTCAATGAGTGGGAAGTATATGTAGTTTTTAGAAAAGAGATCTCAAATCATTGGTTTTGTATTTTGGTACCTTTGAATTTTAACTTGCAGTTTGCATTTTTTTTTAAAGGAAAATTTGTCTTCCAGACATTTAGATGGCATCATCTTCTGAGCTTTTATTACCTATAAAGGAATACTACAAAGAAACAGAGATTGACAGAATTTTGATTAATTTTTTTTCTTAGTCTATAAAATTTAGTTTTAGATGAACGAAAAGACTTGTAAATTTCTAAGTTAAAAAGAAATGCTGAAAAAAAACCCCACCTTCAAAATTTGCGTATTTTAAAATGCTACCAAAGCTTCTAAATAATATCAAGTTATTTTGTTACTTGAAATAATTGTTTCTCAGTTTATGAAGCAGTGAAAAGATTCATCTAAAAAATATGTATTTTTAAAGCCGGACATTTAAAAAATTATTAACCACTATTTCCTGGGTGGAGGGGAGGTGCTTTGAGGCTGTCCCATTAAGACTCATTGAGGATCTAGCTGTTGACGAGATTTGGTAAGACCAATACGGTCTTTCAGGCCGCTGCACTGCTCAGTGTGAGAGTTCGTTTTCTGCAAATCACTTGTTTCTGAGCATGCTTCGAAATCCACGTTTTGAGTTATCGGTGGAGGAAGCACTAAATAAATTTCTCGTGCATACAGTGTTTTGTGGGGAAAAATATTGTTTAGTTAAAAATGTTGTGTGTGTGTGAGGGAGATGTGTATAATTTTTCCTAAGAGCGCTGAGCAGTTGGCTGCTATGGAACCTCTACGCCTCCTCAGGTGAAGCTTACTGGGAGCTAAGATTTAGGGAGCATGATTGAAGCTTCTTGTGCCCTCACTCATGTTTATGAAATTATTCCTGGTAGCAGTTATAAAATAAGCTCCGAAGGTCAAAACTCATGGACCACGTTGCTATGGTGGGAGATGTTCGCTGTTGTACTGGTGCTTTGGATTCTTAAACTGACTATGATTGTCCCCCAACTTTGCTCTTTGGCAGGGTGACACCAAGTATGGTGTCACTCACAAAACTTGCTTCTGGGACTTAAGAATCTGTAATAAAATCTGTATAACTCCTTTAGATAAAGAAGAATCAATGAGGCTGTGGCAAAATAAACATTTTCAAGTCCATGGAGCGGAGTAGCTTAAATATAAGAGTCTTCAAGGAACTAAACAAGGAGTGCTCTGAACGGCTATTGTTTTTTTAAGAAATCCAGAAAATGTGAAGGGTCGTATCACAGAACGGTCAGGGTTGGAAGGGACCTCTGATAGAAACATATAGGTTGTACATCTAGGAAGAGAAATTGTTTGGGAAAACAGTAACTTGGAAAAGAATTTGGTTACCACACTAAAACATCTCAAGGTGAACTTCAACTGCAGTGCTCTGGGAAAAGGGCAAATGTTATTTTTGTCTATAAAAAAGAAGATGAGCAAGTAGATTGTAAATTAATAACTCACTATGGAAGCAAAGTCTAGTTGCATCTTGAAGTGACAGTCTGTGGCAAAATGGGCATGCTTGCACACTGAGCATGCAGGTATCCTATCATTTTACCCCCCAAATGTTTGAACCGCTTCCTTTATGGAGAATTTGTATGTAAAGCTCTATATCACTTCAGTTCCTCTTGCGTAATCACTGAGATGGACTGCTTCAGGTGCGAATGATTTCTCGGTTGTATAGGCTGTCTTGATGTTTTGAGCACTGTTTGGTTTTGAGCGTTCTTGAGTTTGATTTTGACTCGGATCTCAGGATCTTCTCTGAAGAAAACAGGTCTGTGCAACATGTTATGGTCATAATCCTTTAAAGGAGGAGCACTGGCATCAGTTGCATGATTTATTGGGGATTTTTAAGCTTTTTCTCTGAAGAGAAAGTGAGTCGTTGCTCCGGGTTTATCATGTGCAAGAGGCTGTGAGACCCCTCTGAGGGTCTTGGTGTCCTACACAGGTCCTGCACAGACCCAACTCCATGTGTACCACACCGCTGTGCCCTGGGACCAGTAATAGCCATCGGTGTTGGGACAGGACAGACCATGCTGTGAAGTGATCTAATGGTGATTCCTGACCGCAGTGCTCCTTACCTTTCTTTGGAGTGTTCCGAAAGCAGAGGCACTTGGCTTTTCTATCCCATGTTCCTTGATGCGAGGTGTGTGCAGAGTCAGAAGGAAGATAAGGGCTGGAGCAGGTGAGTGCCTAGTTTCTCCAGGTGAGGCTACCTGGAAAAGATGCTCTGAACGTAGCCGAGATGTTTGCCTTATTCCGCTGTGTTTTTCTCTTTGTTCTTTGGCGTGAGCAATCTTCCTAATCTTTTCTTGAGGAGACTGAGGGAGCTGGAATAATGACTAGGCATGACTGTAGGACGAGGTCTTTTGGTCTTGTTTGTTATATCTGGCACAAAATTCCATGTTTTTAATTTAAATGTGCTTTATTTTGAGCTTTCTGCCTTACAAAGGTGATACTGAATTATACAAATGAGCAACTGAACATGAATATATACCTTTTGAAATTTATTTCTCTGATTATTAATATTCTGCTGAGAGAGAGGTAGGAGGTACAGCATGGCATTATTTTGGATAATGACAGGATTACATTCCTTGCGTAGTTCAGCTGCGATAAATAAAGGGAGGATATTCAACTTAGTCTTCAAGTATTATCACGCTTAGGCTTTTCTAGATTTCCTAATGGAGTGAATGACTATTGATTATTATTCTCTTATACCCCCTATAGAAATCGGTGTATTTATAGAGTAGGCTATTACCATTATTATTATTATTTTAAATTTCTTATTTCCTTAAGTAGCTGACAGCTTTGCTGCAAGGTGATTGCCGTAGAAGTCCAAATTATTTAAATGGGCAAGTGAAAAAAAGATGCAAGTTGAAGCTAATTGTTATGCCTCTTCGTTTCCACTTTATGCTTTTCAGATTTGGAGTTACGAATTGAAAAGCCCGAGTCTCAGTGTGCAGAGTATAATCTCATTTAAACCAAAGATTTCTGTAGCTAACTATCTCTTGACTCTGTTCCATTTTTAAATATTACATTATGTACAGTGGAACTAGTTTAACTTTTTATCATCTGAAATATTGTGGATCAGATAAGTATAAGCTGTTGAATTTTACAGACTTCAGCACTATAGTTTGACTTTTATCTCCTCTTCAATTATTTTAAATAAATAATTAAGTTCTGAATGCAAATTTTTTAATTTAATTGACCTTTGCTAGATTAATGGAAAAATTTATCTTTTGCTCTGCATAGTTCAGATATTAAAGCAATCCTTTTTCTTTATGAAGTCAGTTTTAGGCCAGGAGGAGAGATCATTACTTATGGGTCGCTTGAGCCGCTTATTTTTACAGTTGTATTTTATAGTAGTGAATGAAATATAGATTGCACTTGTAAAGCAGTGAAATAATTAGAAGTAAACATGAGGTATGTGTCAATGTGAGTTACTTTACTGTCTCATTTTCATCCAGTGATACATACGTATTCGTGCCACAAGACATTTGATGCTTGAGGTCGCCCTTTGCCTATAGGTTATTGTATACTGGGGGAGCACTACTCTACCATTTTTATATCAGCTGCAATATTTAGGGTGGAATTACGTGTACCTGAAACATGGTGTTATAAAAACGTTATCACTAAGATCCCACAATGGAAGAATCGGGTGAAATTTCTTTTTCTAAAGGCGGCTTGTCTTTATGCGTTTTTTTTCCCTCGTGAAAGTGCGAACAAGAGTATCATCCTCACTTCTAACTTTGCCTGAAATTTAAAGTCATTGACTGTACAGGGTTTATTCATATACATAAGCATTTTGCATAAGTAGTGGCAATACGGTCTGGCTCTGTGTCCCTACTGTCTACTTTATATAAGAAAGGAGGATGAACAGGAGGCATAATACTGAATAAAATCTCCAACTGCCTCCTTTCAGCTTCATTATGGAAGCAGCTTGCAAACTCATCTGTGGATGACAGTATTTAAAGAGGTAGTTATGCACGAGGAAGAGTTTTTGGTTTCCTGTTATATCGTTTCTTCCTAAAGATAATTGAATAAGGACTAACTCTCGATTTTATTCTTCCAGCCTAAGCAGCAGTATTTTATTTACTTAATGAAAGATGAAATCTAGTTATGTTAACCAGATTGCTGCTTTTCTTTTAATACCATGCCTACTTTGAACCCGGTTTTATTTGGAGAGTGTGACATACTTAATTTCACTTTATAGATTCATCCTTTTATATGAGAGGAGGACATCAACAGAGCAGAGATGCATCCCTGGGGTGAGGCTATGCCCGGGACCTGCCGGTCCTGCCAGGAGCAAGGGCAGGAGTTTATAGCACTACAGGCAGTACTCCACGCCCGTGCTGAATTTTTCACCTATTAATTTTATCTTCTACTTGCTATGTCTGTGAAACTGTCAGCATTGCTTAATTTTAACCGGCAGTGCTCTAGGAAAGAGGGATGTGCAAGGCGCTGGCTCAGGAATACTCATGATGCCATTTAAAGGAAGGTTTTTTGCTCGATACAAACTCCTTTCTGCTGTGCGTTGTGTTGTCAGGACACAGGAATATTTCCAGTCAAGTAAACTCATTTTATGAGAAGTGGTGAAATGATTTGTCTGGTGTCTTTAATAATTCTGTACTGTTACTTTAATAGGACTTTGGATAAACTGTCATTGAAATGTCTGCTGCACCACCAGAAAGTTTGTCATTTTTTTCCCTGTAAGTCATCCTGACAGGTGACGTGAGACGATACTGTGCAGACGTATCATCAGCATTGCCAATGAGCTGACCTTTTCCTCTTCGTTCCCTTAATTTGTATTTGAATAATTTGCATCCCTGTAACGATGCTTGGTTGTCTGAGTAGCTGTCACAATGGCTTGGGCTCGTTTCATGACAAAACCCAGTAGTTTTAGAACGATTGTTTCATTATTCATGAAAACTGTTGTTACTTTATCCCTCCTCCCGCACAAGCAAGGTGAGCCGGAGAGAAACAAACGCTGGCTTGTGTATGCAAGATTGGCTATTAAATACTTTTACATAACGCAGTGTTTTTATACAAATATCTGATGATTGATTGAAAACTCTCCTTGCAGGAAATTTGGATAAGTACCCACGAGGCAAAGAAGGTTCAAATGAAATTCTAGTCCCTTTCCCTGAAACAAGTATATGTTTAAACTTTTGCGTTTTAAGATCTTTTGTGTTTTCCCTGATACGTAATTACTGTGCAGGGCAAGGTACTGTGTATACAGTTACCCTTGCGCACCGTGAGCCATCGTCATCCGAGCTGTTTGTAATAAATTGAAGGCCTATCTCCATCTGAATTGTCTTTTTTTTTTTTTTTTTACTTCTTTCTATATAGATCATAGAATCATAGAATGTAGGATGGTTTGGGTTGGAAGGGACCTTGAAGATCACCGAGTTCCAACCCCCCTGCCATGGGCAGGGACACCTCCCACCAGACCAGGTTGCTCAAAGTCCTGTCCAACCCCGAACACCTCCAGGGATAGATCCTATAGATTCTTGTATATCACCACAGACAAGAACAAATTTGGGGAGAAAAGAGGGTTGGAGAACTTGCGATGAGAAACAGGTTGTAAAGTAACTGCAGATTACTTCAGTAATTTAAGTGGAGACTTTTACAGCTAAAATACATTTCAGTTTCATTATTTTGATGTGCAGCACTGTGACAAAGTTGGGGGATGTTGAAGAAGTTGTCTTTCACTCCCTTCGGTGTCTTTTAGGGTAAAGCCCATGTGATCTCTACAGATCACTTAAAAATTGAAAAATCCCAGCTTAGTTGGTGATTGTAACCCAATGTCCAGTTTATCTGTTTTCTCCTCCAGTCAGTTGGCCCCGGGAATCTTTGGTCCCTTTGTGAATACCTCACTGGTGAAACGCATCATCGAGACGGGAGAAATCAACATGTTGGAAGGGAAGAGGCTGTGTTTGTGTAGGGGTAGATTTTGAAGGACGAGTGACTGATTTAGGTTATGGTATTTATTTTCTCTTTTGATTTCTGTGTAAAGCCTTCCAATTTACTACACATTCCATAGGCTGAGGAATAAATAGTGGAGCAACAGTATTGATAAAAAATGCAGAGCCAAAACTCAATACGAATATTTTTAGTGCAAGAGGAAGCAGAATACTGATGATAAAAGGCATATATGTTTAAGAAAAAGAGCTGGGATTTAATTTTGTCATGCTTTACTTTGAGTGTAACTATAGTCCTGAAAAATTTTATTTTATCTCTGTTGCTTCCATATATTCTGCCTACTGCTGTATTCGTAAGGTTATTTTGTGTGATATTTTTCTCTCCGTAGTTCTCTTTTACTCAGACCTCTACACTTTCTAGCTGGCAAGGATGTCGTTGGGGGTGGTTTTGGATCTTCTCATGTGATATGAGGTGTCACTGTGCTAAATATGGTATACACAGTATAAATAAAAACATGGTTAAAAAATTTGAATAATTAGTAGAGATTCTGAGTACCAGGAGTCCTATTTACTAAAGTTTTCCATACCTTGGAGCTTAACAAAAGTTGTTTCAAACACAGCTGTACGAAGAACTGTTGTTAAGAGTAATCTAGGCTGTATTCCTGAAGCCGGCATGGATTTATTGTAGACTGTTGGGGTAAAAAGTACTTACATGCCTATTTAATTTCCAGAAAAAAAAAAAAATTACCATATTGCCAGTAATGATCCATTAGCAGAAGAATGCAATCTGAATGCCCTCAATTAAATATTAAATATTGTTAGCAGGAATGTTTTTCTAATATATCATTCACTTAGAAAAGTGTGGCGCAATAGTTAGATGAGAGCTGTTTTCCAGATCTGTTGGGAGAAGGACTCTAAATATGTTTGACTGTTCGGAACTAAGGTGATTTGTTGTCAAAATACGACTATGGGTAACTAACTATAAGTATTTATGTGAGAATTTTAGCAGTACTGTGTGTATACTAGAAATCGAGTACTGCGTTTGCATCTGCTCATGTACCACCGAGCGATGAAATAACCTCGGAAACAAAGGCAAAAATGATTTCGTAACGTTCCAGTCGTGTCTCTGTCTTCCACACGCATTGCCCAGGCCAAATCCAGGAAACTCACCCGGCATTTGCAGAATCGAGTCATACTTCAATGCCTGTAAGGATTGATGTTGTTAGTCATAGTTTTAGGCCTGATATTGTTTAAAAGTCCACTCTACAGATTCTATCTAGGTGTTCTTCATTCCATTCTTTATTTCTGGCTTGATTCCTGCGGTTCCTGGGATGCACTTCTGTAGCTCCTGTTAGCTTTTTTATATGCCCAGCACGGGATGGTCTCTGCATGCAAATGAAGAACTCTTAATGATCTCTTGCTGTAGGGAAAAATAGCCCAAACAAAAATACCTCTTAGAGAGGAACAGATTAATTCCTCTGCCTTTTTTGATTTTGAAATGTGAAGATCAGCAAAGATGCCGTCTGCAGAAGAGGTACCTTACAGAAGTGGTACTTGCGCCAACTTTGTCTCAGTGCTGTATTTGTACTTTTTAATGATGAAGGTAGTTTTGGAACATGAAGAGCTTCTCCTGAGATGTTGGGTTTTGCTCAGGGTGAAGCGTGATGGGCCTATCTGCATTCATCTTTCCACAGTAAAGTTCATAAACTCTGGAGTATTCCTTGTTCTTCTAATTGCCGGGTATTTTCTCCCAGTTTCTTCTAGGGTCAAAATTCTCTGAAATTAACGCTAATTATAGAAAATCTCTTCTGGTCTGGGGAGATTTCAAAGCCCTTTCTTCTTGACTTTTGTTCCTAGTGTTTTCCTTTTGGCAACATTTATGGAATAAGTTTGCATCTTTATATGTAGAAATACATAAAGGAGTAATAGTAATCCTGTTGGTTTGTTTTGTTTTGTTTTGTTTTTTTGTGAAATGCCCTTCCCATACCCCTTCTTAGATTGTGGTTGCATTTAATCACGAATGGTTTTCAAAGCTGTTGCTTGGTCTTCTGTTTTCTTTAAGTGCAAAGTCATCTCAAGAGCAATATATTTTAATTCTTCCCTAATTATTTTTCTATTTCAGATGATTCAGGAAATTAAAGCTGTTTTGGCAGCACAGTATATTAGATCTGCTATAACCACATTTCATGTGATGTGAGCTGGTCTAAATTCCCTTTTATATTAGATTAGTGATTCTAGTTTAACATATAAGTATTTAGTATGCATTATAGTGTAATATATTTAATTTAATTTGCTTTTATGCCTTACTGTACATTTAATAAAGCAATTATTTAACCATTTACTACCAATGAATTATACTATGATATTGAAATTAATATTGCCTGTAATTCATTAAGATGCATTAAGCAAGAGGCAAATATCTTCTCGAAGAAAAAGACAAGGGCCACATTTAGGCCCAAGTACTGTGGTGATTTTGTCTTTCCTTCCTGAGTTTTATAAGGAAATTTTAAAGGAAAATTTAGGAAGTTGGTTTGTAAAACCAATGAACTGCACGTGGCTTTGTAAGCGTGACTGTGCACTACAGGAGACACTTTTGTATAAAATATTTTGCTTCACTTGTGTATAGGTTGGGATTAACAGACTACTTTAAATCGTGCGTTCATCAGCATTTGGACCAGTCCTGTTGCTTTTTTTTCAGCAAGTCTTAAACACAGCAGGAGCATTTACATACCAAGAGTGACGGCAGACGACCCTCTGCAGAACCACAGTAAGGTCAACTGGTTGCAACTGGTGTCTTGTGTACCGCTCACAAAGGCATTAAGATGTTGACTGATGATTTTTAAAAAATCTTACCATCTTTAATAGGCTTAGATTTCTGTTTTCAGTACCATAAATCATATGGCGTATATATCACTAATATGCCGACTAGATGCCACCAAGACAAATAAACCAGTGTTGTTGTGCTTGGTTTCACAGCGGTCTGCATTTTCTGCAGAAGTAATATCTGTAAAACTGTTGTAGTGAAAAATCCTGTGTTTTTTCTCTTTCTTTTCCCTCTGCTACAGTATGGCTATCCAAGTTGACAAGTTCAATTTTGAGAGCTTCCCAGAATCCCCTGCTGATGGGACACACTTCGCGAATACAAAGCAGCTGGAAGAAGAAAGGCAACAAGCAAAAGGTCTGGAGATTAACAGCAAGCTGGATATTTGCTGGAAAATTATATCCTTTCACAAATACTTGCTTTAAAAATACATAAATAGATGCCCTATGGCACGTTTTATTTTATAATTCAACTCACTTTATAGCAGTGTTACTGAAAAGTAATTAGAACTATGAAGCTTATCATAATTATAGATTGTTTAAGGTTAATTGTGCTGTATATTATTTAGATGATGCTTGGGTCTTACTATAATGGCTTTTTATGAGTCATCGAGCATACCACAAAATCTGTGTGGTTTTCCCAAGTTTTAGAGAACTGAGGAAGTCGAGTTAGGATTGATGAATAGTAGTTTTATAGGGTCAAATTTTTCCATTCTCCCCCACACCAAGTAACTGAATTATAAGGAAATACATGAAGCTGGATTTAGAGTGTTTTCATATATTTAATTAAATTTGAGCAAATCAGATCGTATTAGAATAATTTATTTCCAAGTCCTCTTTACAAATTTAGTAATGTATCTAATCTTGGGTAGCCTTTTTAAGGCTGAGAAAGGACTTGCATGATGACTTAGTCATCCTAAACATAAAATCCCCATAATCATTCTAAACGCAGCAAAATATTGCCTTATGATTATTAATCAGAAATTACATTCAGTTCAGAGTTAAAATAAACCAATGGCGTTGCTGTAAATTTCATGATTTCCATAAAAAACCTTGTGCTTGGCTTGTCGGAAGTACACTTTTTCATGATTTTCATCAGGGAAACGTTCTGGACTGCCAACAGCCCCCCAAGCCATGTGTGGATACGCAGCATCTTCTAAGAGATTTATATTTTTCACTCAGATCATCCTCCAATTCGCGTGATGGTGGGTGGCAGGAAGGGAGAGAAGACTGGCAATCAAATAATGGTTTATCTTTAGAGGCATCTTTTTGTATGTTTAATTGTACTTTTCTCTAGTGATCTGAAATGATTTTTCATTGCTGATTACTAAATTAGCTGCACCAGGATTTGTCAAAGGCGAGACTTGAGACACAATCCTAGTGCCTGGTTCCGTCCAGGCTCCCTAAGCAACATTTCAGAAAGAGTTCCCTTTATGCAAAAACGTCAATATTTAACCAGAACTCACTTAGAAAATTTCTGTGTTATGGAAAGATATAAATATTCTTTGATAGCGTAGTTGAATTCTTATGCTGGAATTGAATGCACAGTTGTAATAATTCTGTCAGGGTGTAAAAATACATCCTCATTCATTTCTGTTGCCGAGCAACACTGTTTATATCCATTCTGTGTTCTGTATTTAAACCCAATTTTGATACCAAAATTATAATGGCCGACATGTAAGTCAGTACCTTAGAAAACCAATAGAACAATCCATGAATTCTGTGTGTTAAATTCAGTGCAAGCGTCAGTTTCTGTGTTTTTAAGCTTTGTTATGAATGTTCTCTTTGTTCCTAGAACTAAAATTATTCCAATGAAAGGCAATGAATTACACATGTGTTTAAAAATTCTCGAAGAAACATGTACATTGTTTTGCAGATTTCACGTCCCAACTAGAGTTGGTCTTTCTCATCCTTTTATTTCTTATGGCAACATTTAGATGTGAACCACTAAAAAAAAATATTATTCTCTCATTTCTGCTAAGTTTGAGAAACGTTGTTTGAGACATCTGTCCTCCTGCCAGAGTAATTTGAGACCGGCCAGCAGAGTTTGTTTCAGACATACTGACGGACAGACACACGGAGAAATGGATGGATAGCTTAACGGCATAAGCTTTGTTTTCCTTCAGAAGGCAGCCTAAATGCAGCCAAGAGATAAAAAGTATTTGCAAAAATACACCAGGATATAGTTGTTTATATTTCTTACTAGAGAAGGCATTTTTGCAAGTCTTTTGAATGGTAAGACCAAGTGATCTCTTTGGTATCTACAATCTTTGAGCTACTTGGAGCTCTCCAGCTAACCTTTCTCTGCTAAGTACATGCATGAGAAGAGGCATGTCTATTTTAGAGAACGCAGTTCAGACGATTTTGTTGTAAGTAATCTTATATTGTTTACAAAGGAAAGGACTATATTATTTAGCTTGCGATTCCCTAAATTCTTACTTTATTGGTTGATACCATATGAAACCATCACATAAACAAAGGCTTCAAATTTTAAGTGTGTGCATTACATTGCCTGCAGTGAAAAGTTATACGATAATCCTGCGAGGGCCAAAAATAGTTCACAAAGGATGAGGATTTCAGGTTGTATCTGTATGTCTTGAGGAGCACCAGAAGCATTTTCCAGTATGGAAAGTCCATTTGCCATGGCTGTATCCGTTGAAATATTCAGGGTGTCAAGTGATGAGATTTTCAGTGCTTCATTTGTGAAAGCATTGTAAAACTTGATTGGTTTTCATATACTTGGAGGGCTGAAGGCAGGAGGTAAAGACAACGCAGCGCATTGTTCAATTCAACCTTTGTACATTTTTGATAGAAAGAAAATTATTAGGAAAATAGACCTTGTTATGAGAAAGCTTACTGCCATGCCGTTTCAATTACGAAAAATTCTGGAGTAATGTAATTTAGTGTAGCTTTGAGATTATAGGTGTATTGAGATAATTTAAATTAAGAACATGCTGTCTTGTTTTTATAGCATCTGTTAGGTGGCATCTGGTATCAGCTTAACAACTGGAGTTTGTTTTAACACAGGATTTGAACAGACAGAGCATATGTAGTATTAAGGTGGCTAATATTTTCAAATTATGCTTCTCTTCATATTTGCTAAATATTTTTAAACAAAATTTATATTTTCTTCAGGGACCTTTTTTGCATTCTGAGTGGTGGATCAAGGCATCTGTACTAAGCGTCCTTTAAAGTTTCTGGAGTGCTGTGTCTGTTGCTGAGCGCTCTAAGATTTTCATCTTTTTGCTGATACTTTGTACCTGACTTCATCAAAATCTTGAGTTAAGAAACAGTGTGTTCCCCATGTGGAAGATGACGGACAGGTTAAACTTCTCTTTGTGGTCTTGGCACGCTCTGTGTTAGACCCACCGTAGATTATTACTCTTCAGAGGATTCCATTGATTTGTGCCATCTACATTTTGACTTCAGAAATTCAAATATGTTCAGAATTATTTCAAAGGATTTGGTCACATGCAGGTGATCCTCATTTTTAGAAGAATAAACAAAGATCTATCAATGTTCACATGACGGAAGGAATTCTTTGTAGAAAGCATCAAGAAGTTATTTATGCTTCAATTTAATATCTGTTTTAGTTTGCCATAACTCTTGCTGCTGCTTAATAAACAGTCTTTCCCCCTCCTCTAGCTCTGGGTCCTTCTTGTCACTCTCCCGATGAAGGGAGGTAAGAACATCTTTGCCAGCAGGCTTGCCTGGTCTAGCGACTCACTTGTCTAGTGAGTCTAGCTTTAAATTTGGTACCTTTGCAGGATGGACCCCAAAGCCTGTAGAGCAGTGCAAGAAGGGGGAAGCATGGGCAGGAGAACGCGATGCGTTGGGATCGCCAAATCAGCCCTAAAGTGTGATCAGGAGCCCATGTCAGATGCTTACCCCCAGACTTGCAAAAGCATGTGGAGGAGGAATTAGAGGTCAGTGTGTGTTTTCAGAGCTCTGGTGTCATTGGCATTTCAGAGACAGTGGGTAGTTTGTGTGAGCAGGGTGCACTGGCAGGTGGGTACGGGTTATTTAGGAAGGTTGGGCAGAGTTGATGATGAGGGATTGTTCTGCTCTGTGTGAAGGATGGCTGAAGTGCACGGGGGATCGTTAGGAAATGAGGGATGGGCCAATTAAAAGCTTTTGGATCAAGGACAGAGGAGTCCAACAGAGTGATGTGGTGTGCATTTGTTAGAGACCGCTCAAACAAGAAGCAAAACTGGATGGACCCTTCTTTTAACTACTGAAAGAAGTCTTCCAAATGAGGATTAGGAGATTTCTGGAATAATTTTAAGGATGCTTTTTGTGTACAGGTGCTGGATGGCTTGATTTGGCATGTGCTGTGTGGGATCTGCTACTGGAAAATGATGAAGATCCAGTTAGAGGGGCGAGGTTTGATGGCAGTCTTGGCTCCATTCGCCCTGAGATGGTGGAGTTTAATATCCCAAGGCAAGCGAGGAAGTCAAGTAGCGGGATAATGACTCTGGACTTTACGAGAGGAGACTTGGAGGAACTGTTAGGCAGAATTGCACAGCAGCAGGAGACTGCCCACAGGAGCAGAGGAGTCCAGGAGAGCTGATGGACCTCCAGGGGCAACCTTCTCAAAACCCAAGTGTTGCAGCAGTCAACAAGGCACATCTGTCTCTCCAAGCAAGGCATATCACGAGGTGACTGTGCAAGTTGCAGCCAGGTAAATTCCAGTTAGGTACTAGGAAAAATCCTTTTCACAAAGAGGGTGCTCAAATAGTGGAACAGGTTGTTGAAAAGTGCTGTAAAATTCATGTCTTTAAAGATATTGAAAAATTCTGGACGAGGCCTTGAACAACCTGATGCAATTTCAATAGTTTCCATGCTTTGGGCACAGGGTTGGACAGCAGCTCCAGAATTGCCTTTCAATATAAATTATTCTGGGATTTGTGCAGCCTCACAGTGGGCTGGGTAAGAGAATGACTGCTGAAAATTAAACTCCTTTTCCTCCCCAAGTCTCCTGCTCTCCCCAGGTTTGACTGCAGCCAGAGAAATTTTCTAATGTACTGTGCAAGAATTGCTATTTCAGTGAAATGAGACTATTACAGTTTTGGAGTAATTTTCTTGAACATATTCTGAACCTGGCCCTAACAGCCTTTAAAAAATGAGACTTCCAGTGCCACCTTAAATACCACGATCCATTTTTAACTTTTCTAATAGTTAGACCTTTTTTTCTTACTTCAGCAGTAATTTCTGTGACTTATATGAAGCCTGTCCTATTGCAATGTTTTCTTACATTTTTGAAATTGTATTCTGAGTCCCTTCCTCTATTTTTTTCTTTTCTATATTTAAACCCAATTCTCTTTCGGTCATGTTGCTGCTGATGTTCTGCCGTATAGCTATATTTGTCTCGATATATGGGATCCAAAGCTGGAAGCAATACTTCAGGTGAGGTTTCTTATAGAATAAAAGCTATACTTTCCATGTGTCTGATAGGATGTTTGCTCTGAGAAATATTCTTGACTTCTTTTGCAAGTGTCCCATGTATGATTGATTTTTTTGCACGTGGTTCATCATAACTGACTGAATAATTATTATTCCCAACTTCCATTTATAGGTTTGTTGATTCCTTCCAGGATGATACTTGGAACTTTTCTTCGTTGAATTTCACCTAAGTGATCTTTATAAGTTCCACTCATTTGTTAGGTTTTTGAATAGTGACATCTTTTCCAAATACATCAATTTTATGAATGCTTTTGTATTTCATCATTGAAGTAGCCAATCAGGATTTTGAAATTATTATGTATCGGACAGAACCTTGAGTCATGTCATTTGATATGCTGTCTGGCCTTGACAGCAAACCACTGATAACTGTTATTGAAATTTACTTTTCTGTTTGTCTATTCAGCTTTTGATGACTTCATCTTGCTCACAATTATGAGTCTTCAGTTATGAGAATATTGCATATTGTGGAGCTTTTGTACATCAGTAAAGGTTTCCTTAGAAATACTTCAGTTGGAAGGAGCTTTACATTTCCAGGGAGCTTCTCAGCATCAATAATTGTTTGCAAAAGTAATTATTATTTAAGAACCTCAATAACTGCATGTAATTTTAAAAATTTTAAAATTTTAATAGTAAAGTACCACAATAATAATCAAGCAGAAAGCTTAAAATATTTCTAAGACTACTGCTATAAGTTAACTGTGATAATTAATAATTTAAATTTGTTTTTCATTAGTATAACTTTTATTTATGAACATTTGCTAATTTGTTTATGATTGTGTGCATGCTTCCACCTGTATTTATCCGCAAAGGAACCGGGAAATATGTTATTGAAAATAAATCTTTTTAGAAGGATGCAAGGTGGGGAATGCTGCATAACAGAGAGAAAAAACGTGAGTAACTATAAGATCAAAACCATTTTTTAAAATCTGTTGTCATTTTAAGTAGTAAGCTTTAGTTAACGTGCTGTGTTATAATTGTGGGTACTCAGCTACACGTTAGACAATCAAGACAGTATAAAAGACCAAAGATTTCCTTGGGGAAATAACTAGTTCGTTTGACTGTCATTCAGGTTTTTGGAATGAAACAGTTTGTGTCATATATAACCTGTTGCTAAAGAAAGGTGAAATAAAGGTGTCTACTGTGAAAAATTAGATTTGGGGTTTTATTTGTTTTTAAACGGCACCTGGTGGTTGTGTGCTCATTGGCTCCGAGGGACTTGTTGAAACTCGTTTGATTGTGCAAATGAAAATGTCTTGAGCTGCCAAATGCGAACAGTTGCACTGGAAACTGGAAGTCAACCGTTTCCGTCCTGGCTGGTGCGTGTGTTGTTAATACCAGAGATTTGGCTGTTGGAAGCGTGGCCTGAGTCCACAAAGGTGTGTCAGAACCTGACTCCTATGGAATAGTAGTTTTGTAACCACAGTGAGATTTCAGCAGAATGTTTGGAGGTTTGGTGAAGTACATAGATTCTACAAGGTGAAACTTTAGCAGTCTGCACTTCAGTTTATCTGTGCAATTTTTTTCCAATGAATTTTAAATCCTACATCTTGCGCTTTTGTCTTTTATCTGGTTCCACTCTGAGCTAAGAATGGAAGGGTATATTGGCACCCCCCATTCCAACCGCTTTGCTTTAATTGACATCAAAATTCTTGTCTTAGAAAACAGGCAAAGTTTTAAGTCAAACTTTTCTCTCTTTTTCCTCTGACATTTTATTACTGCTTCGTTTGGTTACTTTTCATCTCCAAAGCTATGAGTTTGCTACAACGTTTGCTTTGTATTTTATATAATTGCCTGATATACCATCAGGAGACAAAGATCAATGAGCTGAGATTCAGTGCGGTTTGCGTCCATTAGGAATGGTGAGACTATACCAACTATACCGAGCATCTCTGTCGACTTGAGTGATTTTTGGCTTGGAGTCTGCTTGGCAGCAGAGCTTACACTGGACTGGATACTCTGAGGACAAGATTTTAGGTACTGGTTAAACTAAGTACTTTTGGGATTTTCTGGCAGGGGAAAGTGTGTTTTGTAAATGGGTTTCTGCAACTTAGGCATTTATGGTATGTTTGAGTCTGGTTTGCCATACCTATGGGGCAGCACTGAATGCCATGGGCACTGCCAGGTCTTCCCAGGGAGTAAGCTGAAGACGGCAAGGTTACATTGACTGTAGAATAATTTAGGCTGGAAGGAACCTGTTCGGGTCTGGTATAATACCCTGCCCTGTAATTTGTGTCCATTGGCCCTCTTTGTATTACTGTGCTCCTCCAAGAAAAGTCTGGCTCCATCTTCTCTCTACCCTCCTACTATACCAGACAGCAATAAAACATCTCCTTAGGCTTTCTTCTCCTCTCAAGACCAAACAAACCCTCTTCTCTCAGCTCCCTTTTGTATGTTATGTGCTCCAGCTCTCTAATCATCTTTGTAACCCTCCAGGGAACTTTATCAGTGTCTTGAAGTGGGGAAGCAAAACTGGACACAAGATTTAAGCAGTGTAGGTATATCATTTTTTATCAGTTGAGAAATAGCTATGCATGCTTTTTTGCGCCCAATCTAAGAAGCAGTTGGTTTCAGAAATAATCCGTAGCTGTGTTGAATTTGAAATCGCAAAATGTGGTTTTCCTTATGAATACGTGGATCTGCTTTGATAGCTTTTGCCAATGATAAAGGATGGAGAATCACCTCTTTTATAGTCTTTTTATAATGATATCTGCGACATTACGCTTTCCATGGAGCTTTAAGTAGTAAAAATTTGTAATATTCCAGGCACCACTGTGAGCCAGTTGAAAGCAAATTACAGTTAAGTTAGTTTAACGTTACAGTTAATGGCAGCCACTCTGTTTTAAAACTTCTTTTAAATACTGCCTTTTAATTAGTTTCCTCTCACTTCTATTCCTTACATTAAAGATGTGATAACAGAATTATTTATCTGCTGTATCTATAAAGTAATCCAAATTATGTATCCTCCATCCTATAGTTTGGTTTATGGGAATTATTCTGCTGTGCTGGTGTCCTGGGTCTTATTTTTCAGCAGCAATCTTTTCCTAAGGTGGTATTCCGCTGCCTTCAGTTTTCCAAATAGGTGCTTTTCCTTAATGGTGTTTACAGCTTTCATACACTTTGGGGTTTGTGAATTCTGCAGTTGTAGTCCTTTTAGGAAAAAAAAGAAAAGCTATTTAAGACATTTTTCAGGGCATAATGAGGATATTTAAAAAAAATGCAAGAATACTATACAATGTATTGATTTTCCTCTTCTATCATCTCCTTGAGCTCTTGAGCCTCGATCACTAATTGTTAGATCTCATTTTGATTTGAGGTTTCAAGACTTTTATTTTAAATCTCCTGGAGAGCCTGTAAAATTATGTCCTGTGGTAGAAATTAGTTATCCGCAGTACTTGTTAATTTTCTTCTAAATGGCACAGAACATACTTTATCAGTCAGATGATTTGCCTGTCGTTCCAGAGTTTTGCAGAAAAAGAACTGATCGCATTTGGGAGTTGTTTTTAAAAGCTCAGATATTCTTCTCTTTTCTTTTTAATCTATTTTTGAGGAAGATGGTTCTAGTACTTTGGAGTCATCGGTCGAAACCTTCATCGATCTTGGTGGGAGCTTAGCCCTTAATTGTCATGGGACACCACTTCACCTATGGTGGTTTCATTCAAAGATTACAAAGTTGGGAAAGGAGTGTTTTTAAGTCTTGGAGAGGATCCTGCCTCTCTCTTGAATTTTGTTTCTGTGTGATGCTCCCGTTCGGGGCAGGCACGAGCCGGGCTGTGCAGCCCATAGAAGTGTTGCCAGAGGGGTTCCAGCGTAAGTGCACAGACGCTCATAGGCTGTATGTGCATCCTGAAAGGAGCCGTGCTAGCTCCACCTCCGCTTCTTCTTCCCAACCTACCTCAGACAGGGGATTGCGGTACAAAATTGTACCAAAAGTCGGTGGATGCAGATTTGGCCAAATACAAGACGATGATAATGTCTGCGTGGGCTTCAAAGCCCTTTGTGGCTTTCTGCAGTCAGGGGATTTGGAGAAAGAAATCCAGTGCTCTTCCTGTTACCGATACATATTATCTTGGTTGATGCATCACACATGAAATTATTATTAATTTGTTCAAATGGAAAATGCTATCATTGTTTTACATTGAATATTACCTAAGCTTTTGTATTAGCACTTTCATAACCTATTTTGAAGCCTTTTAAAAATAGATTCTGCTTTTCCCGACAGTTTATTTCAGTGCTTCACTGTCCTTAGACTAAGAACTATTTCCTAATTTTTTCTTGCTTCAGTCTGAGCTTGTTATTGAGCTCGTACAGGAGTGAGTCGAAAGGGAAGCTTGCAGGTTATGTGCCTGGGCGATGCTGGTCTGGTGTTTGCTCTCGATAACGACACTGTCACTGCATTGTCTAACGTCCCTGTACCTCCATGGAACCGGTACTGGGCCAGTGTTCCAAGCTATCCTAGCCCACATTTGTTCTGTTTTGAATTGCCCTATTAAATTTTATCCTTACTGTTTTCAGATTGCCCCTAATTTGTCATTTTGAGTTCTGATGCTGCAGCACGTAGTTACAGGTTCTGCTTTTTTGCATCTTCCCGACTTTTTTCCCCCTTGTGTTTTACTGTGGTTCAGGTACATTTTACCTTTGCATCTTCATATTTAACACCCCTCAGTGGAATTAAATTTTTGTGTTCTGAAGATATCAACTGCTCTAATTATTATTGTTAGCCAATTCATGGGTTAATAAACCAAATACGTAACATTAACATTTAATGAATCTCTAGCTTGCTGTTTTGATTTGCAATAATAAAAGTTTTACATATTACATGCTCTTTTTCCCTCTGAAAACAAAATTTTCCTTAATTCCAATTTACCCTTCCTTGAAGCGTGAAGGAGAAGCAAGTGTGGAAGGCGTTCTTAATCAACTGGTCCTGGAGCATCTACAGTTGGCTCCTCTCCAGTGGGGTGAGTAATGTCAAAATCTATTGATGATCTTTTTAGAGGATGTACTGGCTTGTAATTTTTAGCAGCATGAGAATGATAATGTTTTCATTTACTGATAATCTATGAGACAGGAGGATTTGCTAGGAATTTTATTTTCCTGTAGATATTTTACTTAGGTGAAGATACATGTAAAATTGATATCTATTTTATTTTGAGAATCACTGTTCAGTGGCAGTAAATATGAAACCTGAGTGCGCACTTTTTCCTGTAATTTGCAATCCTAGTTGTGTTGTATGAGAGGTGGCTGCTACTTAATTTTCCCTTTGCCTGACAGTGTGTGTTTTTAAAATAATTCCTCTAAAATATTTTCATACGGATTTGTAATAAAATTTGTGGTGTATTTCTTATCATGTTCTAGACGTTTTCATTGCTGACTTTTTAGATACAGAAAAAAGTAGTAGTGAGGAAGAACAATTTCTCTTAATTTTGCATTTAGAATGATGTTCCCACAATGAAATACTGATTTTGAAGAGTCATAATAATGTGACTTCTGTCTGAGGTTCTTAACAAGGCTTGTTCAGAGGCTTTGGAACGTGGGATGTTTTATCCCCAAAACTTCTATGTCAGTTACAAGTTTCAGAAAAAGTCCCCAGTTCATAAGAAAATTGTTTTCAAAGCTTTTGCTTTTAAAGCAAATCTAAGTCTATCCTCCTTAATTTAATTAATTTGATGACTTAGAGAGGACCGGTTTTAAGCAACAACGATCCATTGCTATTGTCTGCGCTAACTATTAAAACTAAAATGACCCCGAATTCGTATTTGTGTGCTCTTTTAAATGCTTGTGTTTTTTCCAAGCATGTGGACCATCCTCAACTCATTTGTTGAAACTTGTGAGCGCTTTGTTTATAGATGAGAAGATTAAAACTGGTAATGGTTTAAAGTTGTTGTAAACATGTCAAACTTTAACCATCTGTCTGAAATCAGGCTTATCTGGCCTCTGTTCTTCCGAGGATTCAAGGATTTGGTGACACTTGCTTGTATGACTGGCTCTGGTTATGATTGCCCTGTTCCTCATCCGTAAAATGAGTGCCTTTGTGTCAGATGTGTGTTGTGTGCTCAAACGGGTCACTGGAGAGTCGTCTTAGTTTGGCGGAGTGCCATTGACCTTCAACATGTTTGTAACCTGGGCTCTGTGTTGGGAGATTTTCTCTTGGCACTTTTGCATGGGAGACGCAGGAGGAAAACCGGTGCCTTTCTTTTAATATTTTTTTTTCTTCTTTTAATTTTATTTTCATGCCGAATTTCACTGTTTTCTTAGGAATAGAGACTTTTAGAGTCATAGGATTGAGTCTGGTATTCCTGCCTGAATGGTGATATTCACGGGTGCTTTGATGCGGTAGTTGGAAAACATGAACATAGCGCTGATTTACCATCAAATGTGATTGCCTGTGGAGTTGGTAATTTTTCAGGTTGTTGCTTAATTCAGTTAAAGAATCGCAGTTACTTTAGTTTTCAGAATGTATGAACACGAGAGACAACTCTGTGATATTCTGTGCCTCATAACTTCAGAATCTTTTGAAGCACAATCTCTTGGCAGATCATGGCCTACGTGTTTAATATTGCATTAAATAAAATAGGGAAAGGGATATTAAATACGTGGTTTGCCACAGCTTCTATATGATATCTTCTTTTGGAAAGTTCTGGTGGCAGAAAATACTGGTTTTGCAGAAGTCTACTTTATTTTTTTTGTCTAATATTTTCACAATCTGAAATGAGTGTTGCATATGTTATATATTTTGTATTAACAAAAAAAAAAAAACGTCCATGTAGAAGCTGTAGCTCATTGCGGAGATTATAGAAAAGGACATTTTGATTAAATGCCTGATTTTACTTGAAAACAAAAGCAAAAAATTAAAAACAATGGAGAAATTTTAGTTTCTTTTTATTAACCATAACTTCAAATATTCAGCAGTTAACTCTTTACTGGTTGGTTTCACAATGTTGTAGCCACGTAGCCCTACCTGCAGTCATCATGAGCAAAGCTACTGCGGATCCTCTAGAAAGCGTATCATGGAAATACAGGCTAATTTTGGTTTTATTAATGTTTCAGATGAAGGAGGAATGAAAAGATTGTTTTTTTCAGTTTGGTAGGTGGGAGTAATAAGGAGTTGTTCGAATGTCTGGACAATCAAGAGTGTGTGTGCACACGCGTGTGTGTGTACACACGTATTTAGACAATGTGACGTATTGTCTTTTGGAGTTTAAATTGTCTTTTGATGCCAGAATATATTTCCTATTCAACACTTGTAAGCATGATAAAGTATTACGTCTTTCAAATTATCTAATGATGCAAGTTCTGTTTTCTCTGTGTTTTTTTTTTCTTGATATTTTGAAGTGATTGACCTTAACTATCATGTCAGAATCGGGTCTTTTAGAGGTAGTGGTCTGTAGTGAGTACCAATAATGAGATAAACTTATGCAATCTACCTTAAAAATTCTTTGACTGTTAACATTTCTACTAAAAGAGAACTATAATCATAATATATATAATTAATAAGGCAATATTCTACAGGTTTTTTTTCTGTCCTGCCTCATCCAATATTTTGATTTCATTGATAAGAAGTTATTTTAAATATACTGTTATATGGTAGTGTCAGATATATTTTTTCTCTTTAACACTGTCGACATAGCCTTACTTTGCTTTGAGTTTGGCTTTTCCATATGTTAAGAATAACTGGCATTTTAATGTGAACCCTTTAATACTAGCCATCATTGTAATATAATCTTTGCATATATTGGCTGAAAATCTTGCCTTAGTGTTATGCAATAAAATTGATTCTATGATTATTCAAGACTTTTGCTGTATGGATGGTTACATCGAAGGGTTTACTTTATTATAAGTGCTCACACTGAAACATGAATGAATATTTAACATGGTTTTGATTAAAAAAATGACTGGCTCTTGTTCAAATTTATAAAAGCTGGACTTCAAAATTCCTTTTAAATTTGGCATATTTAATTCATATTAGAGTTAATATTACATTTCTAAAATTATAAAAGCATATTGAAATAATTTTTTATGTAAATTTGACAATCCTGTCTTTTTTTCATTAAATGCAAGGCAAAGAGTCGAATTAAAAGTTAGTGGCATTGAAGTTTTGGTTTGAGGATAAGAAGTCAGCTCTGAAGGTTGTCAGATAGAGGAAAAAAAGTGGCTCTTAGTGAACGCTGTTGGTTGTGATTTCATATAATCAAATGACTGGGGAAGGGAAAAGTATTTAAAACATGAGGAATCATAAAAAAGAAAATATGTCAAAGGCTAGAGTGAGACTTCTTAATATGTTGTTAAAATTGATTTTAAGATTTAGGACACCTCTGTAGAATGAAGTTGTCTCTTAGGCAGGTTAGTAAATCACATGTAATTGAAAAACATAATCTTGCTCAACGCCACCAAGTTCAATGTTCTCTAAAATTTATGGCATATTTTCTCTTTACTGCTGGGCAACAAACCAAATGTAGGGAATAGCTGTGGTTTTAAGGTGAATATATTAATATCATCAAATCAAGGAAACATAGCCTGCACAGTTTAATGAGGAGAACCAAGACTCTTCAAAGGCGTGTGTCATGCAAGTTCTGGGGTCAGATGTGAAAATGATCAGATGGACTCATTTGTTGTTGCTGGCCGTGCGATAATTTTTCAATCTTCATTTGATTTATGTTGCTAAGTTTTTCCAAGTGAGCAAAATTCTGAGACCGAACACTTATCGGTTTGATGGTACTCTTCAGCATTTCATAGCCAAATCATCATAGCTACAAATGCTCTGCAGAAAATGTTGTTATTGAACTTGAAATAGACTGAGTTTGCAATACACTGTTGATTGAATCTGGAATAGGCTGGACAGGGTACTCCTACATTCAAATGAGAAGTACCTCTTAAGCGAGAGGTTCCCCCCACTTTGCATGTCGTACACATATTTCACTACAGAAACTTATTTTAAATTCTCCTACATAAAGCAAAGTAAACTTAACTTCCTTCGCTACCGGCAACCACAAGATGAAGGCATCTTTTCCTGATGGTCCTCCTCTGTATAAGAGTGAAGATGTATTAGAGAAATTTGGTTTCGGAATTTAGAACTGTAGACAAATCTAAATGTGCTAAATGTTTTACTGTATTGGGCAAATACCTAGCTTTTCTTCTCTGTAGAAACTAGCTGAATAATGGAAAAACAATCCTTATACATGAACTCTAAAGATGGTATTTGCAGTAATATTCGAAGAACCATACATTGGTAAAACTTCACCGTTGGCAAAGTCCAGAAATAGCATTTTGTTGTCATTCATGCTTTTATTTCATCTACTTATTTCCTTCATTCTTCACTTCTTCCTTCATAATAAACATGAATTTCAAGACAGTTTATAACATCTGAGTTAGTCATGGATACCTTTTCACAATGCAGTATGCTTCATTTGCTAGTATGGGTTTGAAGGCAAAACCAACGATGCTGTTGCCGAATGCTCTCCAGATCATAATTAAGAAAAGTGATAGTTATTAAACAAAGTCTTAATTGTTTACTTATAGGTAGAGAATGCCACACATTTTGTTGTGGGTTCACAATAAATTGTGTGTCTACTTGCATCATGTAGGCATATCGTACTCAAAACCCCAGAATTGAAGGGTGGTTTTAAATTGTACCTCACCGGTAGTTGGCGTCAATAGAAAAAGTAGATTTAAAAGTATTTTGTAGTGTTTTATGAGCATGTCGTCCCTGACAGCTTGTTTGGAAGTTCTGTCTGGTTAAGTTTCACAAAACATCTTATGGAAGCATTACTTTTAAAATAAATTATCTCAATAATTTATTGTATGTTTTAGAGAGCACCAAATCAGAATCAATTTTCACAGCTTATATATTTCATGGATCTTAAAATTAATTACTGAAACTACTCACCCATTTTATTTTGCATTTTCCAGTCTGACCTTAGACCATAATTAAATCTTTCTTTCCACAATTCATGTGATTAACTCTTAGGGATTGCAGCAGTGTCAAATCACCACATGCTGAACACAGAGGAAAATATTTTAAAGTATCTGTCAGTGAGTAGATGAGGAAATGATACATCTCTAAGCCTGTGTTTTGGATGCCGTCTTGACACCCCGACAGCTTGTTGTGGCCAAGGACCTAGTTAAAAAGAGCCAGATCATTGGTAACAGTTTTAGTTGAGGCAGTCCTACAATATTGCTCTTTCCCCATATTGGAAATTCCAAGGTTGTCTTGGATGTTTGTTCAAAGAATAGTTTTAATGGGGAACTGTGCTTTTTAATGGGGAAGTGCTTTTGCTTTCTCTTTTAATAAACAACCCCCTCATAGGCCCTCCACAGGAGCATGTGGGTTATATAGGGGTAAGCTTGGAAATACAGAGGGATCAGCAGGGTATGTGAAGGTCTGCCTTTCCAAAATTTTATGAATGTTATTCTGTTCATTTATGAAACTAAAATATTCTTTAATGATTTCTATTTTAGAATTACAGTAGACTGGCCATTACCATCATTAGAAAGACGAAACCAAGAGCGTTAGCCAGAAAATCTCAAGAGTAAGCTGTCCATAGGGTAGAGAATCACAGTCTGATTCATAGGAAGACCAAAACTGAGGAACAACCTGGTGGTAAATGGAACTTACTAGATAACTAACCTTTCTCATCCATTTAGAAAAATCTTCAGGTTTTTCATTTTTATTTTTAAGATGCAAGAGAGGTGGGAACACTTTCATATCTTAACAGCTTGTGTGCAGGCTGTTTTGGAGGATATTTTGGCAATGTCAAACAAGTAACATGCTTTAGTTATTGGGAAGTGTTAAGGGACTGGGGTAGTACATTGAAAAAATGGACTAACTTGATAAAACTAGGGCATCTGGCACAAGAATAATGTTCTCACATGTCAAAACATGCTATTGTGTGATATGTTTTGAATCAGCTGTTGTTTCTAATTCCTACCGAAGCCTTGGTTACTCTAAACTGAGAGGAAAAACTTGTAGAGAAAGGGTTTCAGACCTAACAGGACCAATAGTGATTTCAAAGAAAAGATGCTAAGAGTAAAGAGAGCACCTTAAAGTGAAAATAAATTAACAAAACCTCTTACGTTAAGACAGATAACTTGAGACAGGTTGGGTGCAGTGCCAGCGGTTACTTCGTCTCAGATTTCTGACAGAAGTGGTAGCTGAAGCTGCAGGTTCAGCATTTCTATCAAAGCAGTTACAAGAGACGGGAGGGAAGAGGGAGCAATAAATACTAACGGAGTTGTCTAAGTATTGGTCTAGGACCAATTTCACCAATGTGAATCATTAGTGATTTTTGCTTTGTAAAAAAAGAAAAAAGGAAAGCTTATATGAGGAGGAGGAATAAACTGATGAAATATGCTGACGGCTGAAAGATAAGCACCACCATCTCTCCAAGAAGAGATCAGGCTCTTACACAGAATCATAGAACGGTTTGGGTCGGAAGGGACTTTCAAAGATCATCTAGTCCAACGCCTGCCATGGACAGGGATATCTAGGACACTGCACCGGGTTGCTCAAAACCCCATCCAACCTGACCTTGAACACTTCCAATGACAGGGCATCCACAGCTTCTCTGGGCAACTTGTTCCACTGTCTCACCACCCTCATTGTAAAAAGTTTCTTCCTTATGTCCAATCTAAACCTACCCCCTTTCAGTGTAAAACCCTTGCCTCTTGTCCTCTCCTTACAGGTCTTGGTCAAAAGTCTCTCACTGTATTTCTTATAATCTCTTGATAATCTCAAAACCCAAAGTACCTTAAATGAGATGGATGAAATGTAGTCTGGTCTGAGACAAGTAACACAGAAATCTGCTAGAAGTCCAGCTGTCTGAAGTGATTGTAAAGGAATTGATTGTTACTCTGAGCTACCAGTGCAATTCAGCTATGAAGAAAGGTGTATGTGACATTTGTCCAAGTCTCTAATGAAACCTTCCATGGGAAAATTCTTATAGAAGAACTCAAATCAAACTAGAATAGGAAAAAGTAAAGCTTTGGAGGTGACCAAGGAATGCAGACTTATTGTTGGGTTTATTCTATGGAGATACCACGCTGAACAAAGTTAGATCGGTTGTCAAAAGCTGAGTAAATCTGGCAGGTGACTTCTGTGTTCAATACTTAGATGTCTAATACAGTTGAATTGCAGTATCTCTGAGACACGTTTCTTTAATTCAGCAAAATCAAGATTTGATTGATCTCCAGGAAGCCATCAGAGGACCGGGTCTCAAGGAGGGGAGAAAATTTGCTGAAGTAGGGAAACTGTTGGCATAAGAGCATACTGAATAGAAACTGTCTGTTAATAAGCACAGCCTAGATTTTTTTAAAGACCGTTAAGGTTTTCAGTGCAGCGTTACAACAGAAATACTGGCAGAGAGGAAAATACCAAATAATGTTGTTTAATCGGATACAAAAGGAGGAAAAGAAACAGGATATTGTGGTAGCAGGAAAATTAACTCATTCAAGATTGATTCAGGCACGTGTGCCGAATACATTTTGTTTAGTTGAATGAGTGACTGTTTGCAATATTTCATTCTATTTTTAAAGAAAAAAAAAAGCTATGCATAGTTTACTTCTTTATAGGAATATTGCTTACGGCATTTCAGTTAAGCCATAACAGGTGATTGAGGAACAGCATAATGATGATAAATGGTTACACCGTTACGCAAGGTACTTAATTTTCTAGGTATTGTTAGAAGTAAATTGAATAATAGATTAATTGAAGATCCAAATTAAAAAATGGCAAGCTATCGAAATAATTATGAAAATGGGTTACACATTCAAAAAGAGGTAGAGGTGTGAAGATAATGGTAAGGAAGAAGACTGAGAAGACAAAAAAGCTGTCTTGTAAAGCAGTTGGTGAAAACTATCACTGAATCTGCAGAGAAATAGATTTCTGTTACTCTGATGGACACAGAAGATACTATTTGAATAAAAATTTAGAAAAATATGATTCAGCTTGTGGACAATTAAAAAAAGAAAAAAGGAATAAAAGATCAGAAGACGTATGTATGAACAAGAGAGGTAAGAAAGATGCTTTGATCAAGCAGGATTTTAATTACCCAGCAATTAAATGAATTGTACAGTTAAGTGTGTAGAGAATGAGAGATAGAAAATATGCTAATTGTAGTGGAAGAATGTTCTGAATAGCCTATGTAGGACAGGTTCAACGTGTAATTGGTTTCGGGCAGTAAGCGAGAAGGGAGGCCTTATTCCAGAACGCATAGGAGGAGTTTTCCTTATCTGGCTTCTGACTTTTTTCAGCTTTTGTTTTATTTCACTTGAAAAAATAATGCATATATTTTGAACAGAGTGCCATGACTGTTGTAAATGAAAGCAGTCTTTTCACTGACTACATTGTACTTTGGATCACACTCGTTTCTACTAATAAAATGTTTCGTTTGACTGGATTATTGTATCTTCTCCATAGAAGTGCAAATGTACTCTGTTGTCGTTTAAAGTTTGTATGTAATCAAGTTAAATGGAAACTTTTCCTTTTATTTTTGTATTTTACTAAAAGCAAAATTTTCCAAGTATTTGCATGTGTTCTCCCCCCCCCCCCATGTTTTGACTCATCGGTTAAGGCCAGCATGACCTACCATCAGTAGTTCTCCGTCAAACAGACATTTTGAGAGGAGGGGAGTTGGTTTAATTTTCAGTGTTCATTCTGAAGTAGTCCTTTATTTCATCAAGGAAGCAGAAGTGAATTAACAACTGTAAAGAACATAAATCCATCTCAATAAGCCTCGTAATACTGAAATTAATAGCTTCCAGCTGTCAAAACCTCAACAGTACGAGCACAGACCAGAACAGACAGATTTGTATGAGAAAATATAAGCTTTGACTGAAGTCCTCTTTCACGTTCTCTCCTTTTCTCCTTTTTAGTGTCTCTCTTGCTTCAAATTGGCAGCTCATTGTCTATTTTTTAGCATGAGATTCTTTTTGCCACCTTATTATTCTCCAGTTTGTGATTTTTCTTACCCTGTTCCTTCTCCCCATTGTCTCTTTGTATAACAATGTCAGAACTTCATTTTAATTTTGTTTTATTTTGTATCCCAGACCTTTGTATTAAGCAATCTTTTTTTTTTCTTTTTTTTTTTCTTTTTTTTTTTTCTTTTTTTTTTTCTTTTTTAAAGAAAGGTTGTACAGTTTTAGGCCAGGAAGAAGTTTGATTGACTTGAATCATTAATTGATTTGATTTTACAAAGGAAGCTAGTCAACCAGAAAATCATTCCTGGGCTGTGATTCTGTGTGCTTATTGACATTGTATACTCAGTAGTGAACTTAGACTTTTTATTTTAGTATTTGTTTCCTTATTAAGCAGAAATTGAGGCTCACTTTAATAACATTTCTGATTACGTGTGCATACATTAGAAAAAGTTTCAGAAAGGGAAGGGCTATCTTTTTTGCATCTTAAGATATAAAAGAGGAGCTAAGCAAATGTGTTCTGTAGGATGGCTTTGTACAAAAGGGCTCTCATCAAAAGATACTCGAGTTGTTTTCTGTTACTCATTACATTTTGTATAGTATTATATGAAGTCGTGGCTCAATAATATCAGACACATACAGAGCTGTTACAGAACTATTATATCAAGGCCAGACACAAGAGATTAAATAAGGAAGAATCTTAATTAAAAATGTTAGTAGTATATAGAAAGGGTAAAATGTCTTGGCATTGTCTGGAATTACACAGAGAAATAATTGGTTGCCTCATGTGAAAACTTCAGGAAAGAAAAAGAGGCAGCAGCAGCAATCCTCAATAATTAAAAGAAGTGCTAAGGGGTAATTACATTTCTGTGCTTTGATAAACATTCAGCTGTCAGTTATCTGAGTGAATGATGGGGTTGAGTTGTTCAAGCTAAAGGAAAAGCCCAGATATTAAAAGTGTTGGAGACCATAAATCAGAAGCTTCAGAGCAGAAACGAGTATCACCAGCCCTGAATAGTGCTGGTTGGAAGTTCCAACAGCGTTCCCAGCTGTGGGAGCATTTAGTAAATTTGTTTTAGTGGGATGTGAAGGCTCAGAGTTGGTTTTATGCTGCACCCAAGCTCCAGGCTCCCGCTGGAGCCCTGCTGAGTCGGGGGATCAGCAGCTCAGATCTCTCAGGGCTTCTTGGCTTGGCCTTTGCCTTCTTCGTAGCTTAGATTGGGTAAAAGATGACTTCACACCTATACATTAGTCCACTTGCATTCAGAGCCCTTGGTTGAAATGAGATCTATTTGTAGCTCATTCGTTCTGCCCAGAAATTTAGGCCCGTGTATATGTATAAACCCCCCAAAAAGGGGAGCTGACCCCACGGGGATGGGTGTCCATGCTGTGCTGCCTAGTGGGTTCCTTTGTGGCATTTAACTCCCAGTAACTGCATCACCTTTTGCTTTCCTACCACAGTTTTTCCTGTATATTCTTCACTTCCAGAAAGAAAACATGCAGGTTCCTCTCACTAGTGAAATTGCCAAACAGTGGTAGGGAAACAAAGAAAATGAAAAATGAGCGAGAAACATAATCTAAGTTTTGAGGTTTGGATGAAAATAAGATCAGTAAACAGCTGTCGGTTGGAGTGAACATCCTGAACTCTGCCTGTTAAAGAGGCAAAATGACCTCTTCTGGTTTCCTAGCGACTATAATTTTGTGTAACTTGCTGGAGCAACCAGTGAGTTTCTGAATGTCTGTTCCTAATGAAGGTATTAATCAGCGGTGCGTTCACTATTTGCTATTTATGAACAATTTTTGTTAAACAGGCTGTATTTGAAGGAAATTATTCCTGTTTATGGGTACTTAATGATTTGTATTGTCCACACATTATTTTAAATTAATCTCATAACATGAAATACACATCTTTATTTAAATCAGAAGTAGATTGCAGAAGGTGTCTCAATATAATTTTGTTTGGAGAGCGGTTTGTAAACTTATTGAGCTCTGAGAACCTTGCTGTGAATAGGAACTTCAAGATTAAATTTATTTGTGACTCATTTCCAGCCCTTTTGTTCTCATGTCAATATTGTTCTTTAGTTTAAATAGCTTTTCTCAGTCTCGGATGTTTGCTTTGTTTTCACTCTTTCTTTTGTGCATTTCGAGACAGCAGTCAGCACTACTTCTCCTGGGTTCCTTGATAGCATAGTGGGGTTTTTTATTGCCCACCCCACAATTATCTCAGTAGCCTCTGTCTGCATCTGTCACAAAGGTTTTTTTCTTCTTGGATCTAGATTACAGGATTAGATATTTAGTAGGATCATTCCTGACACAGATCCTTAATGATCTCTACGTTAATAAAGTAAATCTGTGCTTTCATTTTCAAGACTATCTGTTGTCCTCTATCAATCACCAAAATTGTAGGCAATATTTAGTATTTCACAGAACATGATGTAGGCCGTGGAAACCAGCACAGCCTCTCTCACAAACATTAGTTTGAAGCTGGCAACGATGGAGTAAGTCCAGCTTATTAAACCTTCTGGCTCATTTCAAAGTTTACATATTAAGAGCAGTGTGAATTTTACTGGCTACAACACCGTGGTTAGCAAGTTGCTGCTGTCTCTCTAGTGTAGCAGGATCCTTAATGTTTAAGGTGGATAATAATGTAGTCTCTCCAAGTAAATACAAAATAATTAAACCACCACAACTTTCAGAGGTTTGCTTTGGTTACATTTCAGGTTTCAGCTCCTCAGCACCATGACATGTAGCAAAGCACTATCAGGCCTTATTTCTGGCAGAGATTAGTGTCATATTGTGAAGGCGTATCTAGAATATTTCAAAGGGAGTACAGTTTGTCCTTTGATGTGAAATTCCTGTGTTATTAGGTTTTTTCATCATCTAAAGTCATTCTTAGCAAACTAAGGAAGATGCTCCACATAACTTTGGGAGTCATTTCTCCAAACAGCTGGAGTGATGTCATGTTCGCCAGGCCTGTGACATTCCTCTGGCTGTGCTGCTGATGTTGCCGCAGAAGGTATTTTCTGAGGAAAAGGCTCCTTTCTGCTGTCACTTGCCCTGATGCTGAGGAAACCGTCCATTTGTGGCTGTGAACCCTGCACCCGGGTTGCCGTTGGGTGAGAACTGGGTTGACACCTCCTGCTCGATTGCTAAATGCTCAAGTATACAACAGATTTTTTTCCCTCTTATCCAGGCCTGTATTCTGAGTGACAAAGTGACATTTGTCCATCCAGGTGACTTGTATTGTCCTTATGGATGGAGAATCAAAGACATGTTTCTTCTTGTATCCGTTAACGTTGCCAGCTGGAAACACAGAGGCACAGATGAATTTCAAGTTTCGGTTAGTTTTCATTACATAATTACGGGTTTTGCTGCATGCACACGCAAAATCTTAGGAATCAAAATGTATGGGGTGTCCATGCCTGGGTGTTCCTTCTGTGCGGAGGTGCCGGGGCTGCCCCGTGCCGGACACAGCCAGTGCCAGCCGGTGCCAGCCGGCTCCAAGGGCCCCACCGCAGGACACAGCTGAGCCCCTCAGCCAAGCCGGGGGCGCCCCGCGGGGGGAAAAGAGGTTTGCGGCAGGGCCCAAGGTGGCCCAGGCAGAGGAGGAGGAAGCCCAGGAGGGAGCAGCAGCAGAGGGAGCCCGAGGGCGGCGGAGGAGGAGGGCAGGAGGCGCTGCAGGCCCGGAGCAGGGATCCCCTGCAGCCCTGCAGAGAGCCCGCTGGAGCAGAGGCCCAGCCTGCAGCCCGGGGAGGGCCCCAGGCCGCAGCGGGGGGATCTTTCCTGCAGGAGCTGCGGCCGTGGAGAGCCCCGGCGGGAGCAGGTTGTCCCTGAGGGACTGCAGCCCGGGGCAGGGCCCGCGCTGGAGCAGGGAGAGGTGTGAGGAGGGAGGAGCGGCCCAGAGGGGCTGCCATGGACTGACCGCAGCCCCCATCCCACCCCTGCGCCCCCCGGGGTGGGGAGAGGGGTGGGAGTCCCTTGGAAGCTGGGATTGGGAAAGGGGCGGGAAGGTGTTTGCAATTTTGACTTAGTTTCTTACCATCTAAATCTATTTTAATTTGTGATAAGTTGAATTTTCCCCACATTGACTCCATTTTGCCTGTGACAGTGGCTGGTGAGCCATCTCCCTGTCTTTATCTTGACCCATGAGCTTTTTCATCCTTTTTTCTTTCCCTGTCCTGGTGTGGAGGGGGAGTGAGTGATCAGCTGGGTGGGTGCCTGGCAGCTGCCCAAGGTCAACCCACCACTGATTGTTGCCTTAATATTTGGGTAGTCCCTTTCAATTATTCTCTTTCAGGGAGGCTGTAGTGCAGTCCATGCAGTTCCTTGGAGCCAGTAATACTCAGAAATTTCTTGAAAACCTATAGATACTACAGAAATGTAAAAAATATGCTAGAATGACACATAGCAAGAAAGGAAAATGAGACAATACAAGATTGTTTGCTTGTGAGAAATTGTTTTGGCTTTCTAGCTGTCACAGTACATAATTTTGGTACAGGAGGTCCGTTCAGAAAGCTGTGCATAATTCAGTCAAGTGAAAATGAGCAGAAGCAAACCAGGACTGTGACATAGAGTGATACGTGCCTGATAGGGGAAGCAGCTTGTAATAGAGATTGGCGATGATAATCTGGAAGCTGTTCTTCATACGGCATGGTGGCAGGCAATGAAATTTTTCTGTTATTTTGAGAGAGTGAAAAAATCCAAGTACTTGATCATCATGCAGAGCTAACCTTCACAGGTTTCCTTCTCTTCTTGTAATAAATTGTTTCTTAAGCAATGTATTGTGTGATTAAGAACAACTCTGACATACTGTATAGCATCATTTTGAATCCTTCTTCTCTTTTAAAGTATCTTTTTGCATTTCATTGGCACTGGTGACTTGGTAATAATCCAGTAGTGTTACCTAATTTATGTAAAATATCACAGATGGCGTTTACCTCTGTCTTTCATCTGGAGTCTGCGGAGCTGTTCGGTTGCCATACAGCATGCCATAATAATCAGCAAACCTTTAGTCAAATTAAGTTGGTTAGTTTGATGGTATGAACTCAGCAGAAAATTGTTACATGTCTAAATTTAAAGATGAAGGGATGAAAACATTACAGAAAACCAGAGATTTCATTTAGCCCAGGAACTACATTTTATTCAGATCTTGTTGCCTGTAGATACTGACTAAAACGCACCATTGGATTTTTGAAGCAGGTTGTCTGTGCCTTCAGTTATCCCACATTATGGTTTACTCTTCTAATTAGAAACTCACTGTATTCTGTATGGGACTGTGGATGTTTCTCAGTTGCACAGATTCCAAATGTGACTCTTGATTGTTCAGTTATTTTCGTTTTTCATGAAAGTTCACACTAACAACATGCATATTCCCAGTATGCCAGTCTTGTGGGTATCGTTGGGTAGTATTGTTGGATAGTACTATTTATACCCAAGCTTGCAGTAATAAAGTCTTTGAATTACCTTTGGGAAGCAGCTTTAAACTGAAATACTGTAGTGATGACTCCTATGCTTTCCCTGATGTGCTAAAATTTAGAGAGGAGGCTATACGAAAGGCTTTTCTGAGCTCTGAGATAACAGTGAAGAAACAGGAGATGTAAGTGCAGGTTCAAATATTTTCAGTGCTAAAGTGGAATTGCCCTGAGCATTTCACTAGAAATTAAATCTGAGTACATGGTATCTGGCAATTAATAGCAAATCAAAACTATCTTTATAAGCAGTGATTAGACAGTCTTTAATTGTCATTACTTCATATTCTGGTGGCAAGGTGAATTCATTAAAGTTTGCAAACACTGAAATAAGCACAAGTAAATATTTTGTTCAGCAAAATTTTACTCGTATGTAATAATATCTAGGTGAAAAGTCATTTGGGATTCTTTCTATTTTGAAACAGGGACTAAAATGAATTTGACTCATCTTGCTATTCATTAAGTAGCTCACTCCTGCTCCATCATAAATAATAAATGATATGATGGGAAGACTCATAACTTGTTAGTGAAATTGGAATATCAGCAACTAAGTTAATGGATACAAATAAAAAGCAAGCTAATTCCAGCATAAGATATCTTTGAATCTAAAGCTGCACGATGAAGATCAGGATTGGATACTTTCTGCTGCATGAGAAAGTGGAATTTACCAAGATCTACCTGTAGAGCTGTTTCCTGATTTTTCCATTCCCGTACCCCATTCCAACTAGCTGTAATTGCCAAGAATATAGAATATTTAGGTTTTGGGGTTACCCATGAAACTGGGTGATTTTCAGATAAGCTCATTGTATAAGATCCTTAAGATGTCAGAAATGGCTGCATATTTCTTCCTTTAAACCCCCATTAGCAGAGACACCTCATTATGGAAGGTCAAAGCACTATAAGTAGACACACATTGATTACCACCCCCTCCCCCCCCCAAAAAAAAAAAACCAGGCCTCAGCCCACCCATAACACTCTACCTGAGATTTCTACCCCGTTTCTGGGGTTGAATGTCTTAGAACTTTTATGGGAAATCCTGGTAAGTGAAAAGGATGGTGCTATCAGCAGAAATGCATCTTCCATTCTCCTCTCTCCCCATGCTCTCTTTTTCAGTCTCCCGTGTGTGGAGGTCTCTTACTGAAGCCAAACCATGTTTGTGATTTTGAAGATGTGCGGATTAAAATATTGTAGGCTCTGTTGGATGCCTGAAAGCACCAGCGACACTAGGAAATTTATACTTTACCCCGCTAATTGTTGGAAAATATGAGCTCTTGATTGGTATGCAATTAGAAGTGTAACATTCTGTTAAACATATCACACAGCATATGGCATGTTAGCAGCAAATCCTCTAATTTAAAATGAAAAAAGTATGTAGTTCTGCATATTAGAAATTTTTGCAGGGAATCAAAATTTGCCATTTATCTAAATGCCAGGGGGGAAAAAGCCATCCTTAGTTATTTTGGTAATCTAAATTTGTTTTGAGTTTGATAAAATTTCTATTCTATAATGATAAACAAATATAAAAGAGGAAAAAAACATAATGTATTCAAATGTGCCATTAGTTCCAAAATCAAAACTATGCCTTTTATTAAAAAAAAAATAATATTGAATTACCTTACCAAGTCTGCCTTGATTCAAACAAGTTAAAAATGCTGGAGCAAAACCATAATGGCAGGACCACAGAAATGAAGTCAAAGGACCCTGAGTGGAATTCATGGATGGGCAATCAGATGGTGCACTGTTTTGTCAATTAAAAACATAGAATGGATCCATAAAAGGATGATCTTTTCTTTAACAACCTCAGTGATTTGGAGGCTTGATATAGTCTTTCAGTACGTATTCATTGATCGCTTTTTTTTTTTTGGTGGTGTTTTGGGGCATTTTGGAGTAACATTTTCACATATATACCAAGATGCTGCAAGAACTACCCTTCTGTTGGAGGCTGAAGTCTTGCTTGTATGGGCCCAGGGATGACTAGTACTTAAAAGACGTACTAGCCCATTTATAAGGCTAATGGTAAGCACTGCTAATTGTAGGCATGGGTCGTTGAAAGATGGCTTGGTGGTCCAGGGTAGGATGGGAGCAAGTAAATTGCATCTGAGAATGAAATAGTTTCCTGTCACAGTGGTTGCACAGGGTTACTGTGCGTCTTCAGATACGATTAGTCTTGGAGGGAATTGCATTTCATTGATTGACTGCACATACACCACAATTTTTATCAGTGAAGTTTAACAATCTTTGAATGCTTCAGACACATTTTTGTTAACAGGGTACTTGACAAGCTTGTTATTTCTAATATTTGTAGATGGTCAATTTATCTCATGTTTGGCAGGTAATATTTATCTTCTTCCTTAAAGTTTCCGACTTCCTAGTCAGCTTTTCACTGTTGCTATGTTAGGATAACTCATCGCTTTGAAAATGTGCCTTATTTCTGCTTTAATTTGCATCTTGTCTCCGGTCTTTTTCCCATGGCATAGTATTTGTGAGACGTCGGTCTGATGTCTCACAAATACTATTTGTCACTGTATCTCAAAGTAACCTCCTACCGCTGGCTTCATTAAGTGTTTATCCTGAAATGGTAAGTAGGATTCCCATTCTGCTTGTCTCCTCGTTGTCCCTGCCTTTGTCACCCTCCTACTTCGATCACCAAGAGGGGCTCTTACCGCAGCGTAGCTGAGCGCTGCAGAGCCACATCCCTATCTTAAACCGGGAAGGAAAGAAAATTTTTCTGCTCTAGCAGATAACTGATCATTTATTACGCTCGAGTACTGACATCAGTTTTGTTGTGACTTTGTACTTCATTTTGACATTGCATTATACAGTCAATTTGGCATTGAACTGGAGAAAATGAGAATACTAGGAAGCCGATTCCTCAAACTATTAATTTTATATCAAAGACATCTCTCCAAAATGTTGCATGGGGAGGAGGGAGTTCTTTTTCATTCTGCTTTGCTCACCAAATTCTGCAGTTACTTTGGAAATCTTAAATCTAGTACACTTAAAATCAGTTTGTGCTACAAAGCCTGAGGTTTAGTATCGGTTGTTCCTGTTGTGTGTTGTAGTCACTAATCCTTTTAATGAAGAGCTTTTAGCATTGAAGAGATTCTATTTATAGTAAAGCCATTAGAGCATAAAGCTCCTCATTGCTATTCTGCAGCATGTAGCTGTAATGTTTGTCAGTGGAGAAAAGATATTTTTAGCTGCAGCATTGAAAACCGAGGCTGAAAGGTCAAGAATCCTCGCGGGGATATGTTCTGCTACATCAGTGCTATCACACAGCTGCTGTTTACTCTCTTATCATTCCTCGGTAATAAGAAGATTTCTTTATTGTGACACTAAAGGTATAAAGCATCAAAAGGATTTTGTGCATGAAATGAATACTCAGGGAAGGATGATGTATCCAATCACATTAAACATTCTACTTCTCCTTAAGTGACTGATTTTATTTTCCCAAAGACTATCTCAACACCTATTCGACAAAAGATTCATTCTAGGAAAGTTTTTTTTTTTATTAAAGGGGATAAGACCTAATGCAAGCAAGAGGCAATCTGCTGAAATAGCAGAGAATTTTAAGTACGCGCTATTCTGCCTGACATCTACACCATTCATTTTCTTAGCAGCGTATTGCGTGAACGGAAGACGTGATATCAACATATAGTTTGCCAAAGCAAAAAGAGCCTGGAGATCTCTATTGGTAATTTGAGGAAGAGAATTGTGGGTGGTGGTGATTATATCTGCTACAGGACAGCTCGTAGCACACTGGATAGGTACTCAGCAAGCACAAAAAGATCATGTGGTCCTATTGAAACAGGATATGATAGACGATATGTAAAAGGGAGAAGGGAGAAAGGAGGGGAAAAAAGGGATAATTATAGGAATACAAGCTGCATATATTAGCTGAGTGTACAATGTGGAGGCTTCAGAGGGTTTTCTAATATCTTTATATAAAAATCAGGGGGAAAAGAGATTAATTGCCACATTGAGAAAATTAGGGCTGTATGATCAAAGGAAAGGCAGAGAAGAAATGGCCTGTTGACAGATGGCTTATAAAAATGAAAAGATTTTTCAGAGGATACGAGTCTGGAGTTTTGTGCTGCTTGGGGAGACACAGGCACTGTCATCATATTTTAATAATAATAAGCTGCTATGTAACCCTTTTTATTCACCAAACATTATGTAGCATAGGAAAAGTATGAGTAAAATAATACACTGATAGGTACACTTTCATCTCAGGGTATAAAGAAATTAATTGTACTTCTCTAAGAATTTCTTCGAGGTCTTGCTGCTGGAGGTTGTTCTTATCTTCTGACACATGGAATCCATTATCACGTACCTTTTAAAACAGGTTCCTTTGTACCAGGAAATTGTTTTAATTATACTCTTTCTGCTTACCCAAAACCATTTTTTTTTTTTTATCACCATCTTTTCCAAGCTTTCTCTGTGGGCAGTATTTGACTTGGTCGGTGTGGTTAGAACGGTTACGTTGTTCTGTCTGTTATAGTCGTGCCAGGCAGCAGCACAGAGTGAGCACGCGTTAATAGGCAGCTCCTGTCCCCGGAATCTCACACATAAATAGACCAAAAATTGAAGGATTTTAAAAAAAAAAGAATTAGGGAAACTGAAAAGATCTCGATTTGACAATTATTTTCTTTTGTAATTGAATGAGATTTAGGTAAATGGGCATTGGCTGAAGGGAATGACAGAGGAAGGGTGGGTATGGCTTTATGAAAACAGAGATCGTTAATGGCTTGTTCCTATCACAACCAACAGATGTTGCTTAGTCCCATTATCTCTCATCTCTCACTCTTTTGTGAAAGAAACTTGTGTTTCTGGCTCTGTCACTTTATGGCACAGTGACTCAAATCTGCCACTAAAAATGGCAGGAAAAAAAAAAAAAACAACCAGAAAAAAAAAAAAAATAGTAGTTCCTCTTTTTCTTGGAGGTTGAATGAGCATGCCTTGTGCCAGGGGCGGTGAGCACTGGGACAAGGGAGCAGCGGGCTCATGCAGTGAGGAGCCAGGGGTGGGCAGAAAAGGAGGCCAAGATGGAGCCCAGCTTCTCCTCCTCCCTGCTGAGGTGATGAGCTCTTAATTTAGCTTGCCATCATATGAATCACAGGAACAAGTCTGAGGAGGGCCACAAGGAGCAGGGATGATAGGTGGAGAGAGGCTCAATTATGCAGCAAGAAACCTGCATGAACCTCCAGTCTTCATGTGGAAGAGAACGTCCTAAGAAGGGCCTGTCAAAAGCTGTCCTGACGCCATTCAAAGGGCTTGGTCATCCCTGCTCTAACTCTAAACCTATGTTGGTATCTGCTCCTCATAGCTTCAGGTCCTGTGGTGCCGGGATATTTTTTTCTTTTTATTGTATTTTTTTAGTCTTCGAACATGCATGACTTGGAAAAAGAAGGACACTACCTGGGGCTTCATGCTTTTGGGAGGTGGGAGGCTCATATGTGAGATATGCACATAGTATATGGAATGGAGGAATTTATTCTGAGTTCTCGACTTCATGATGTGTATATATATATGCACTTTCTTAATGAAAGAGAAATTTTATAAACATTAGTGACGGATTTAATGTATTGTGAGAACTGAAAATTCCTGGGATTTTGATGGTAGCACAAAGATTTCTTTCACAAGAAAGAATTCAGGATTTTTTTTTTTGTTTCTTTCTATAACTGCTAGACTACAGAAGGAATCAGCAGAGAATATGATAAAAAATTACGCAGACTCATAATCCATGATTTTAACTGCAAATGAGTAAGTTATTTGTTTATGGCTTTCATAGACTGTAGAAGTAGTCATGGTGTTAGTAGGAAAAAAAAAAGTTCTAGGTCACAGACTGCTAAAATAGTATTTAAATTTATTGTCGATATTTTGTTCAAGAAGGACAGGGAACTGCTGGAGAGGGTCCAACAAAGGGCGACAAAGATGATGAGGGGATTGGAGCATCTTATGAGGAAAGGCTGAGACACTTGGGGCTTTTTAGTCTGGAGAAAAGAAGACTGAGGGGGGATCTTATTAGTACTTCTAAATCCTTAAAGGGAGGGTGCCAGGGGGATGGGAACAGTCTTTTTTCAGTGGTGCCCAGTGATAGGAGAAGAGGTAATGGGCACAAACTTGAGCATAGGAAGTTCCATCTAAACGTGAGGAGGAACTTCTTTCATTTGAGGGTGGCAGAGCACTGGCACAGGCTGCCCTGAGAGGTGGGGGAGTCTCCCACTCTGGAGACATTCCAAACCCGCCTGGGTGCCGTCACTGCTGTAGGTGCCCCTGCTCTGGCAGGGTGGTTGGACTAGATGATCTCCAGAGGTCCCTTCCAACCCTGACCATTCTGTGTGATTCTGTGTGTGAAAATGCATATGATTTTGCTATTCTAGATAATGCAGTTTCCTCAACTTCCCAAGTTAATCTTGATGCTTTTTGTACTCGCTAGTCCTGTGAAATGCCATATAGGTTTGCTATCTGTGCTTCATTCTCTCTTGCTTTCTGAGACTATTTAATTCTTTTTTGGGCTTAGACCAGCTTTAATTACTTTAATGGTGGTGTCTTTGTTGCAATTTTACAAGTCACTATGAGGTCTTTTTTTTTGTAGTTTTGTTTTTTTTTATAGTTAGCTGTTCACATCCTACCTAATTTGCTGTATTAGTGAAGCATTCTTGGGAGAACCAAAGAATTTTTTTCTTTTTTATTAACAGTGGCTTTTGTTAGTAAAAGCAAAGGGGGCTCTTTTGGAGTCTAATGGGCTAACGCTCCCGCTTGGTCACACATTGGCATGAAGTTGAGGACTGGTAAATTTTGATAATTATTGACTTTCAACTTGGCTGTAAATTTGTAAAATTCAATGCAAGTCAGTTATTAAAACCCATTGTTTTAAATAAATTCTCCCCTGGATCTCTTCCGCGTGCAGAGATAGGTTAAAAATAATTGCAAAGTAGACGTGCTGGCCTTTATTGACATAGATTCAACGAACATGCAGCAATTGACAGTTGCCTTTTACTAGTTTCATATTTTCACTTTAAATACATAGTTTCCATGAGAGAGTGGAAATGTCAGTGCTGTTATCTGTAGTGAAGACAGAAATACTTGCCTGTAATTACTCTTCTCAAATTTTTTTTGTGAGAGGTTTTATCTGTTCTCCTTTCTGCTGTATCTGAGACTTGTATATTCTGTTCTTGATTTCTTTGTTAACCAGGGGGAATTTTTATCTTCTTACTGTCTTGTGTTTTGAGGTTTATTGTGTGATTGCCCGTAATTTGAAACTTGGCAAATTTTATGAAATACAGAAAAGCGACCTAGTTCTGACCTCATATACCTATGCTGCATTTTGTAGCGATGCCCCTAGCACGTTTGATGGCCCTGCGAGTCCTTTTATTTGCAGCCTGTCATCACAAAATGTATTTGGCTGCTGGTTACTATATAGAAGGATTAACGATTCCTGACACAGCTGAAGTTTCGGTTTAGGAATCTCAGTTTAAATCTCCTCGCAACAACTGAAATATCAAGGGTTGTTATTGGAGAAAGATTGAGTCACTTTGAGAGATGTGCGGAGACCTGTGCAAAACTGTACGTACATCAGAGAATCTCATCATTTCAGCTGCACTTTTCTGGCTGCTGCAAAGCAGTATCTGGAGAGTTCAGTTTATCTACTTGAGCTAATCCGTGACTTCAGTTTATTGTATATACAGAGCCTCTGCTGTAGATCCAGTTCAAATTAAAATGAAGTACTAGGTCTTAGCGTTTCACTCCGTCAGAAGCGGCAGTTGTTTGATGGTAGCGATGTTGAGAACACTTTTGCAAATAAAGCTGCAGGCGGTGGCTAACATTTTAATTGTCCTGTCCTTTAAATTTGCTAAGCTCGGGAGTCTTGTTGATGCTAATGCTCTCTCTGTAATACAAAGCTAGGATGACTTGTGATTCCAGTCCTGTTTGTTAAGTGGATGTATTTTATGTGTAACTGGTGACTTGCTGCTAGTGAATACTACTTGTTTTATTGTCTGTTTAAAGCTCACGAATCTCTGAAAGAATCTTAAGACACGTTTTTGCTGTGGTTTCCTGCTTGTGGTTGGGTGGCATTCAAGATTTTTAAAGAATTAAGAGCTGTAGGTAGTTTTGTCTGACTGCCTTGCTTTCTATATAGCATTTCAGCATTTGGGACCCAGTGCAATTTATGTTAAAACAATCTAAATTGGGATACTTAAGGGTGAAACACTTCTGGAAATTAACTTTGTTCTTGCTGTCAATTAAAGGACTAGTTCTCAGTGTAAAACCTTCCTCTTTGTTCAAGATTCTGACTTGTGTGCTGTTGACATGCCGGGAAGGTAGATAAGATGTGATAAAAGGTACTGTTACTATTGCCTGCCCACGTGGATAATTTGTTTGCTGCATAAACACACCTACAGGCTTCTTCCATACAGGGATCTAAGTAACTACATAGAAACATATATTTGCTTTGTTAACTCACAGAATTTTTCTGTGATCTGTTCAACATAAACATAGATAAATAAGCCAAGACTTCATCAGGGAAAACCATGTTTCTGCCAAATTGCATTGCAGTAGGCCAAAAAATTCCTTCCAAAACATTCCTCGACGGTTCTGAAGGGAATACCTCAACCGGCATGTGCGACATCTAAAATAATCTGTTCCTAGGGAGGAAAAGTTGAAGATGAAAGAATAATTTTGCCTTTTCACCAAAGAACTCTGGGTCTAGGAACTATACAATGAATAATCCAAACTGATTCTCAAAAACATGGAAATAGAACGTAGCTGTGTTATGAGGGAGCCAAAGCCTATGAAGATGCCAGAGAGGTGGTGGATTCACCATCCCTGGAGGTGTTTAAGAAAAGGGTAGATGAGCTGCTTAGGGACATGGTTTAGGAGTGGTGGTGTTTTTATCAGGGTAGGTTAATGGTTGGACTTGATGATCTTAAAGGTCCCTTCCAACCTCACTGATTCTATGATTCTATGATTCTAAGATGTCTAATTTGGACATCATGCATTGCATCTAAGAACAAAGTGAAATACGAGCTAGAAACATGACTACGTGAGCAGATAGCTTCTTTGGTAGCTCAAGTTTCTAAGTAGTTCCCAGAAGAAAATGTTGCAAAATTCTCCTGCAGAACTTCTGGTCTCCTCTTTCATACCATGCATATCTGAAGAAACATATCATTATCAGCCTCTGCAACTGCATCGTCAACCAAGGCTCCAGTGGCATTTTAATAAAACAAATGAGCCAGTCTGTTTAGCTGCAGAAGAAAATCCTGTCTGTTTTATCTCGTTTCTTCCCCGAACTCCTTCTCCCACGTCAGCTTTCCAACTCAGCTTGTGCTAATACACTCTCCAGCATCTCCTTCATTTTTCTTGGCTTGTGTTGTCCTCCTGAGCTGACAGAGCTCGAGTCTTGCCGTTCCCGTTCTCTCTCAGGATTCGTGGGATGATGTGGAAGATCTCATCCCTCCTGGCTCCAGATTAGAAGTCCTGAAACAGTCAAATGGGTATCTTTCTCTGAGGGCAGGATGAACTTCTGACTTTTCTCTTCTGGCCAACATTGTGTTTGTAAAGCTGGAAACTGACTTTGGAAGCTGATTTTTATTTTTTTTAATAATTTATTTTAGAAAACCCCACAGACCTTGGAGAGCTCGATACCAGACAATGGTATATCTAGGTAAAAAGTTTGTTGTAACTTTAAAATTATCCAACTGCGGTGGTACGAGAAGACAGTTGTTTTCACTCTGTTGCTTACCTCTTGTGAATTTATGATGCTATTTTTCTGAGAACACGGAAATTTTTCTTATCATCAGCGAGCGAATCATATCCCTGTGAGAAGCATAATGTGCATATTACATATAGACAGACTGAGAAAAGATCATTACTTTGCCTCTGGCTACGAAGTAAGACAGTAATATAGTGGGAAGCTCAGTCTCGCAGTCTCCCGGTTTAACCAGTGAATGACTCATTTATGATACTGGCTTAAAATGCACTAGGAAGGAATGATGGTAAATAAAGCTTAGAAAATGATTGGTCAGAACAATGTCTCCTATTCAGGGTTTAATAACGTGTGACTTTCACACCAGTTTGGAAATTAAACTAAAACTATGAGACTATATTTTGCTTCTGGCAATATCCCTGATGAATAAGCAAAGCAAATGTTTTTCTCCACTGAATTACTTCCCGTATCTTTATTTACACATCAGTGTGTCAGACTAGTCCTTTCCTTTGTCATTTGGCTGTTTTGCAAATCTTTTTTTGTTACTGCTTTTAGCTGCTGCTGGCTTGGCAATGACACGACATTAGGCTTATGTCCTTCTGAACGTGAATATTTCCAAATATCCTCCTCAGCATCACAGCAATATTTCTGTCCAAAGACCTTCCTCATCCTGGAATGCGAAGAAACCACCTCTGGGAAGAGGTTTTATTTTTAACTGCGGGTCGAGCATCCACAAATCTATGCTTAGTTTATTGCAACCCCAGTTCAGTATCAATGCTCAGAGGAGCTTCAGATGGGATGTCAAATTCCTAGTGTCCTCCTGATCCTGCCACCCACTGCTTTCCTCCTCCTTCCTCAAGTCTAGTTTGAGGAAGATTTTTAATTGACCTAAGATAAGGGCTGCTACGAGGGAGTATTTGTGCGTTCCCCTCTTGCCAGTTGTGTACTCCTGGGGTTTGGCGCTAGTGTTTGTATAGCTGCTGGGTAAGTCAAAGTTGATCTCTCTGAAAACAGTTTTCTCCCCTTACTGCCAAGTCTTCCTCCAGATTATTTCCTCAATTACTTTGTGCACTTTTACTACCTAATTTATTGCAGCTTTGACTCTTGCCAGACTTCCCTGAGCTGATTTAACGCACCGGTCTGACAGACGACAAAGCCAGTGAGAAACACAGATTCCTGTAGTGTTAGTGATTTGAATGGCTGATGGAGAGATTGCCATGCTTGCTTTGAGAATTGCAGGCTCGGATCCTCTGTTCCCACAAAGAGAGAGGAAATAGTTTGCTAAGGAGTTGAAATCTCCTTCATCCCTATCCCAACCCTTCTTTATGTGATCCTCATTAAAAATTGCGTGTTATGACCGATGCCCTTCTCTCTGGGCTTCAGACCTTCCACTGCTGGAGTACTTCATAATCCAATGCTGGTTCTGTGCATGTGAAAGCCCATTGCAGAATACCCTTTGATCCGTATACCTATTCAGCTAGATATTTTAAAATACAAAACTCTTAAGAATTGACTTCTCAATTCTAACCAGAATTTGCAAATTGTCTGGTGAAGTTTCGTTTTTCTCCAGAGTTGTATGACTAAACGCGAGAAGGGAAAATAGAGTAATCATCAGTGAAAATAAACAAATAATGACTTAATAATCACAAATCTAACTGAGCAAGTGGTATTAATTATTCATAGAGGGTGATTTATCTTAAAACTTACTGTTAGACTAGCAGCTGAAATAAAGGCAGACATTTCTGCTTTGTCCCAGAGGGCTGGAAATACAGAATTGGAGTCAAATTTGATATCCACATAATGATGTGGGAGGGTGTAGAGGTCTGCATAGTGGTTATTTGTGTATGAAGTTTGTTTTGAATAACAGATGGAAAAACTTTTTTCAGTATTTGTACTGTTTCTAGTTTCTTCTATATGTTGTGTAGAGGCTGCACTGTAACTAACAGCTTTCATTTAGCACTCTTGCTGCGTATTTTGGAAGAAATATTTACAGGAATAAAGACAAATGAAAAATGCCATCTATTAAAATTTTAATACATATTTTTAAATTATGAAATCACTTCTAGGAGTTACATTTCACTTTTGAAATGCTTTGCAAATGCACTTAAATACCACAAATGCATAGTTTCAGAATACAAAATTTAGATTAAAGGTGGAGGCACTAAAGCAAAGTGGAGTGAGAAGGCAGAAATAAATTTATGACAAAAGCTTGGAAGTTCCAGGTCTCAGAACATCTGGTTTTGTCTTCCACCTTTGTTGAAAATTTACTGTGATACTTTGGATAAGTTGGTTTTGTTTTGTTTTGTTTTTCTGTTGAAAGGAGTATTGTGAGCGAGCTCTGAAAGTTTTAAAGAAGTTGAAAAGTGCTAAATAGTACAGTATGGAATCAATACAGTGTAGTTGGACCGGACCTGTGCCATCGTCTGGTCCCTCCCCGCTCAATCTTAATCTTAAAAAGAAATGCCAAGTCAGGACAGATGTGAAGGGTTTCATCACTCTTTTGCAACTTCCCAAGGTCAACCCATGAGTTAGAGGCAGGTTTGACTGCATGTTTCCACCCCAACTCTCTTTTCTGGTTAACTTGCTTATAAATAGCTGCAAAGGCCTCTTACGTGCACTGTAATTTTTCTTCAGTAATTACATTAATTATATTTAGAATTTAAGGTGAGATGAAGGACATAGGTTTATGATGAAGAAAGGGAAAACAGGTTGAGAAAGTTAAATAGCTTTACTAGAATGGGAGCCCTGAATCTGTTGCCTTAGTTAAGATGTTAACAAGGTGCAAGATTAACACAGAGAACCTTGTTGGTCGATAATTGTTTTCTCCTTGTGTCATCTTTTCTTTTAAAAGAATATTTGTTTAGAATTTTGACTAGTGGCTTAGCTTCTCAGCATTTCACTTCATCCAGTTAAAGTATTTGGCATCACCTTTGTTTGAAATGTGGTAACATGATCTTTCTTTCTAAAAAAAAAACCAATCCAAACCCAAATCCAAATCAGCATGTATTTGTATTCACTGCTTATCCTACTGACTAACACATTTATCTGAAAATAATTCAGATTTACTTGGGCACATTGGGAAAAGTTGTGGCATTTACAGTTCCGTGTTTGTATTTTTCTTCTTGTCCTTGAATTTTGGGATGCGTACTATTACAAATAGAGTTTGTTAATATATAAAAATAAATCATGCAATGCAACGGAAGGGAGCCAGCAGTGGCCTGCCTAGCTCTGCTCTTTCTCATCGTAAAATTTTCTTACCTTGTTGTACTGATGGTGTACAAAATTGCAATGGGCGCATGAGGATGTGCAGGCAACTACAGAAAAGTGATGCCGTTTGCCTGCCTCCAAAACTGTGCGTGTATCATAGAATCATAGGGTTGGAAGGGACCTCTGGAGATCATCCAGTCCAACCCCCCTGCCAGAGCAGGGACACCTTAGAGCAGGTTGCACAGGACGGCGTCCAGGCGGGTTTTGAATGTCTCCAGAGATGGAGACTCCACCACCTCCCTGGGCAGCCTGTTCCAGTGCCCTACCACCCTCAAGGTAAAGAAGTTCCTCCTCATGTGGAACTTCCTATACTCAAGTTTGTGCCCGTTACCTCTTGTCCTGTCACTGGGCACCACTGAAAAGAGCCTGGCCCCATCCTCCTGGCACCCACCCTTTAAGTATTTATAAGCATTGATCAGGTCCCCCCTCAACCGTCTTTTTTCCAGACTAAAGAGACCCAATTCCCTCAGTCTTTCTTCATAAGAGAGGTGTTCCAGTCCCCTAATCATCTTGGTAGCCCTATGCTGCACCCTCTTCAGGGTATGTGTATGGCCTTTGCAGATCCAGGTTTGGAGTATGTTTTGTATTTCCTCGATGTGTCTCACGTCTGGCTTTAGGGGACACAGAGACCAATATGTCTTAGCCGTTTCTCTTGTATTTCTTCTCCGTTTCTCATGCTAAATATAGAACAGTTTGCCTTAAAGATGTTGCAATGAAGCTGCTCCCCATTCACTTCTTTTGTTCAGCCAAGAATCTGATCCTGGGGGGTTAAAACATCTACAGTTACTTGTCATTATTTAATAAAGTTCTATATGTTATTATGCTATACTCAAGCTTTCCGGTACTAACTCCTAGGATTCCAAATTTTTAGCTGTCTGAGCTATGACAAAATGTAATAGCTTTTTATGTAATTCACGCTTTTCCTGGGCACCCTGAGAATGTTTCCTATCAGCATCTCCATCTTGGAGATTTTAATGATTTTTCTCTAACATTTTCTTTAAAGAGTCAGTTCTTTTCTGGAAGCTTGTTGCCAAGCTAATTTCATTATGCTATTATTATTTAGTCGTTCTTTTTCCCATTAGAGAACACCAGAACTTCCAAGAACTTAATTTTGTGAAAGTGATTGACCCTTCCTGGTAGAGAAAACCCACACATTTTCTTTGGGAAGATGGTTATATTTTATCTGTAGGACATCACTCTGGAAAGACTGAGAGAACTGTTTGAAAAGAACTTCTTCCAGCTACTTTTATGTAGTGGTGCCTAAAATAAAATTAGTAATAATTGCCAATGCCTCTTCACATGGCTTAATAATAGAACCTATGCTAGAACATCCTATCGACTGAAGATTTCCTACATCGCTTGAAAAGAGAAAACGCAGATGGAATTTTAACAGCCGCAGGCCTTGTCGAAACGGGCAATTTTTAAATTTTTAATTTTCTATTGAAGACAGCAGTTCATTTGTTTCAGCATTAGCAGTATTTGGATCACTGACATAAACACACTGCTGACTATTTTTCTGAACGAATGTAAACTCAACCTCTTAGCTGTTAGCTAGGCTCAAGTGCCTTGAAGTTGTAGGAAGAGGGCTTTTGGCTCTCAAGTATGTACAATCTTTTATATTTTTCTGCAAAAATAGGTTTGGAATTATTTATGCCCACTTTGTCCAGGAGCATACTTCTCTTGTGTCTGCCAAGTAAAAACAAAGCACGAGACTAATGGATATTTGATCTTGGAAAAATAGGATTTTACCACACAATGAATTCTGGGTGAACAATTATTACTGCTATTAGTATTACCTGTGGTTGACACATTGCAACACAGTTTTCTCTTCCTGACAACTAAATCAAAGTGACCAAGGGAAAGAGAATTAAATTGGGTATTTGCAAGATTTAGTGATCTTTGTTCCTTTACCCAAATCATCTTGGTATTCATTCGAGGAGGTTCATATTTTTTGTTTCAGCTCTTGCATTTTTCCACAAAGTGTTTGTTGCAGTTCCTATTTCTAGACACAGTTTTATGTGTTCGTATTTATAGCGTTTCTTGTCACATGTGTGTTTATGTATGTGTACAAAAAGTTTACTGAGGCTGTATGCAGGTCAGTTTAGTTTCCGTGATAAGTGTGTGATTGTGCAAAAAATATAAAATTTGGAGAAGAAAGCCAGCTTGTGGACAAGGTTATGGAATCCAGGATACAGAAACTTGCTAATTTAGTCTTTGAAGACACAAGTGATATTTTCACCCTGCATCCTATTGCTGAATATTCCATAAATAGACTTTATTCATATTCCTCTAGGAGAGACGTGGCTGCAATTTATGGAAACCTCATCATACTTTATGAAAAAGCTGAATGCTGCAGCTTTAACCAAAGCGCACTGGTTCATAAATGTTGCAATGCTATGAGCAGTATAAAAGTATACTTTTTTTTTTTCCTTTTTGGCAGGCAATATGATTTTATTGCTTGAAGATGATTCCTACAGAGTTCAAAGAGAAACAACATGATCTCAATGAATTTTTGAAAGAATTTGATGCTGGCTAGTAAAAATATTTTCGAAATAACCTCACAACCTCCTTGACAAGGTGTGGTTTCCAGGGACCCTCCACTTCTATTGCTTCTGCTCTGACCTGCATACAGTGTCACGTTGCAATCAAGTCCTTGATGTGCCTGTCAAGAACTGAAGTTCAGAGAGAAACTTAGCTGGGGCCCAGCTCTGGATAGATGCAAACCTTAGAGCTGTCATACGTTAATGGTGGTTAAAAAAAAAAAAAAAAAAAAAAAAAAAGTTCAATAGAAAAGAATTTTGCTGTGTAGTGATATTTTTTGTTTTGAAGATGAAAGCGGTTGATCACAACAAATTATAGTCTTCCCTTATACCAACAAATGCATACATGCTGAGTAGAAATACTACGACGATGAAACTGGTGCTTTCAGTGTCCCTGCAGTGTCCTTGGCAAAGTGCGTGATGGATTAGCGAGAGAGTGGTTCTATTACACAGATTAGGGGCAACTCATTCTTCATAGTAACAACTGATTATGGTGCATTGTTATTTACCATTCTGTGCATACACAATTAAAGTTTTAATGTCATTATATAAAGGCCATATATTAAAACAAAGAAAAAAAAAAGAAAAAAAAAAAGATTCACTGAAGTTTTAACTTGCTGGTTTTGAGTTTGCAAAGCACCTCCAGCTCTCTGGTGGGGCCCACAACCTCAGGTCCTCGGTAACTCCTGAGGCTTGGGTGGACACTAAGGATTCTGAGTCGTGTTTAAGGAGGCACCAACTCTCTTAGCTCAGATCTTGTATGTTTAAGTGTAAATGCCCCTGCATAAAGTAGGTTTGAGTGTACAGATGGAATATAGAGTATAACCTAATGCTTTAAAAGGGATATAGCCTACAACTGCTTTCCCTTATTCCTATGACCTGACTCCCACCTCTGTTCCTTCCAAAGCTGAAAATAGCATATATACTTACTGCAAAGAAAGCATGCTGGTGTTGAATTTTGGCTTTTCACTAAATGGAACAACCTAGAGTATCAGTAAGAAAGCCCTAAAGAAATATTAAAATGAATGAAAATTTCAAAGGAATAATTTTTTTTTTCTTTTTGTTGAAAGTAATTAAGAATCATAAATATTTTGGTTACTCTGCAATAAGCAAATCCTTAAGGGATTAAAATATGCTCTAACTAGCTGCTTTGCTAATGTAGAAAATTCATAATGTGTTTGATTAAAACTTCTGTATTGCTTACTTAAGCTTTGCATTGAATTCTACAAACCTTTCATAAAGAGTGGTTCATAAATCCTCTAAGTTACCCTTACCATCTGTGTCAAAATCTGACATAAGCACTGTTGAGAATTAAAAAAAGTGTTCAAAACTCAATAGGAATTTAGAAATACAAAGAAAGAAAGAAAGGTCCTTGTTTTACTGGGACCTTGGGCAATGCTGGGACTTGATATTTTTGCTTACCATTGCCCTGTACATGTGCTATTTCAAATGTTCTTAAGCACACTAGAGAGATATGACAAAGGATGAATGGGGAAAGCAATGCAGAAAAATACGGCAAAAATGTGGAACTTGAGTTCTGAACTGGCAACAGATTGTTGAAGAGATTTCTACTTGATTTATTTTTGTATTTTTAAAATAGAATAGTTAGGATAATTTTACTTTCTTTTCCTGAAAACCTTTAATAGGCTTGCCATGAAATGAAGATTTTCTTCCCTAATTGTGAATCTGTGGGTGAACAAACTAATGTGATCCTCTCAGTACAAACACTTACAAATAAAGTCAGCAAATTAGCTTATAAATTCTTCTGCTGAAAACATGAATTGCATAATAATTAGAGGTTATAATCAAGTCTTAAATAAAGTGAGTTTATCTAAATAATACGTGTGCTGCAAATGCTGTTAATACAATGTTTCTCAATAACCTGTTTCCTGTGAACGATCGTCTCTAGGTCACCTGAATTACCCTTCTTACCTCTTTTTTTGCTGAATTTTATTCTATACCCCAGTGATTTCCAACTCAGAAATAGAAAAGGGCTATAGCAACATTATTGCTGTGGTTTTTGTTGCTGAAATTCTCTCAAAGCCCTTGAGCAAAGTGAAACTGAAGCAGAATTGGTGGCATTCATCAGCCACAGTGAACAAACAGGATCCGTCTTCACATCGGAAGGAATTTTAATGTTTCATTACAATCCATAATTAAGTACCTGCTCTTTTCTTCATCTCCCTCTCCCCAGTCTATTTACTTGGCCATTCATAATACTGACATTTATGCTGACCTGTGTTCCTTAAAATTATTTTGTAGGTCTTTAATTCCATTTTCCAGATTACCCTGAGGCGAAAATGTTCGCCGTTCTCTTCAATGACAAAGGCTGTTAGAAACACCAGCTAGTCTTGGTGTAGCCTTAATCTCAAAATTCAGTTCCACAAGCTTTGACAAGAAGAAATACCGAACAGAAAAAAAGGGAAAGTCACATGAAAAACAATGCATGATGCTTCAGTTGGAGGGAAAGAAAAATCAATTGGATGTTTTCATGTGTTATGATATCTGAAATCTTACGTGACGCATTAAAAATTACAAAAGTAATTCTGCTTTAAGAGGAGGGTAAATCATAGGAAGAAAGAAGGTTAATTTATATAGGTTTAAGATCCCTGACAAAGTGGCAAATAAAATAAAAATCAGTCTGCTTGCATTTCAGATTAAATTCAAAACGTAAACAGTAAAAGATATGAACTTGAAACAAATCAAACATTGAGATGTTTCTGAAAATCTTTGTAGTTACTGTTCATTACTGTAGTTACTGCTGTTCATTAAGCAATTTCATTCTATGCTTTTATTATAATAAGATCATCATATTTGATAGAAATGCAACAATGAGGTTTGGATTCCCAAATGCTGCTATGCTTGTGGTCTGAAACTGCTCCAAAGTGGCAGAAAAAAGGAAAAAAAGAAAGAAAAGCTATTTTCTTCGCCTGGTCAAAATGAGTCACGGCTCTCCTCGTGCACTGCCCAGCGCAGTGCTTAGAGCAGCTGCTTCTGGTTTTCACTTTGGTGATTCAGAGCAAATTAAGTTTGGAAGCCTCAAGTTTTGCCTTCTTAATATAATTTAATGCATGGTACTCCTTTGGCGCCAAACTATGACCAATAGCAGATCCATGAGAACTGGCAAATTCAAAAGAGTTATGATGCAGATTTGTAAGAGATTTCTTTCAACCCGAGAGGAACACAATAGTTACTTATTTCAACAGAAATGTGAAGGTCTGCAGAAGCTGATAGTGTTTGCCCAGCCATTTGATCAGTAGGCATGGGAATCTTTAAGACCTTTTGAGCTTACAAGGAGGTTTTTAAACAATACGTATCAACCTAAATAAAATCCTGCTGTAAGAAGAATTACCATTTTCAAATTATATGTTTTATTTTAACCTACTGAGTGAGATTTTAGCTACAAACTTTATGTTCCATTTTATTCTGTGATGCACAGAAGCTTAAAAAGAGGTTTGTGCCTGTGAAGACATACGTGCTTTTTTGACTGTAACTCTTCAAGTTGGTTTTAACCGAGTGTAAACAGATGTGCCTGCGTAGCACGTCTCATGTGGTCAGGAGCTTAGTGATGCACATCAGTATGTGGGATCAGCATCCAGCAGGTAGGAAAAGCACTCTGGGAAATCAGTTCATTTGGAAAACCAGCAGAGATCTGATTTTAGTTCAGAACCGTCAGGTTATTCTTAATTTTAGATGCTGTGGCATTTGCCTGTTGATGAGGTTATGGAAAACTTGGTTTTGTGTGTTAACGCTTTTTCCCTTATGGGCCACTTTCAGTTGTGCATTGCAGTTTCATGAGTCAAAAACCATTAGTAAGAGACGAATGCGGAAATTTATTAGGAGTCCACAATTTGGAACAGTATTGAACATGATATGTATTCGAATGATTAATTTTATTTGCTGTTAATGGCAAAAATGCATTTGAATCTAACTGACTTTTTATTCCAATTTGGCAATGCATCTGTACGTGATGGTGGGCACAAATGTTTTTGAAAATACAAATCAAATTGATTAACAAGCATTTCATCCCAGAAAGATTTTCCTTTTTCTGAAGTCCTTTTTTTTTTTCCACTAGAAAAAAAAATAAAATAGTATTTTAACAACTGTTCTCTTTAAATGAAATATTATGCATGTTTTTGTTCACAGACAATTAAAAATACCCACTATTTTGCCATGCCTTTTTTACAAAATCGAAATAGGTGGTGTTGTACATAGTAATAGAAAGTAAAAATATTCATTGGAGTATGAAATCAGGTACTTGCAGCCCAGAAAGTCAATGGTGTCCTGGGCTGCATCCCCAGCAGGGTGAGGGAGGGGATTCTGCCCCTCTACTCCGCTCTGGTGAGACCCCACCTGGAGTACTGCATCCAGCTCTGGGGCCCTCAACATAAGAAGGACATGGACCTGTTGGAGTGGGTCCAGAGGAGGCCACAAAGATGATCCGAGGGCTGGAGCCCCTCTGCTGTGAGGACAGGCTGAGAGAAGGCTCCAGGGAGACCTTATAGCCCCTTCCAGCACCTAAAAGTGGGCTACAGAAAAGGAGCGATGGGGACACTTTTTCAGGGAGTGTAGCGATAGGAAAAGGGGTAATGGTGTTACACTGAAAGAAGGGAGATTTAGATTGGACATGAGGAAGAAATTCTTTTCTGTGCGGATGGTGAAACACTGGCCCAGGTTGCCATCAAGTCCAACCATTAACCTACCCTGATAATTTAAGCTTTAATTCTCTAAATACTTGAGCATTGAGTAATTTTACACCTGGAAGTATTTATGTTGAATGTTGTTCACGTTACTCCCCGACGTACCTTCCAGGTTTGGGGCATTGGCATGCTTTAGTCTGGCCACAGACCTGGGAGCCTGAAACACTTGTGTTAGCTCTGCTACCATCTTACTTTGAAGAGGTTGCCAACATCTTGTATTTTTGTTTCTGGATCCATGAATTCCCAGGGTTTGTGTTTTGTTTTGGTTTTTTTTTTTTTTTTTTTTCCCTAGACTTTGCACAGCTCTTTTGACTTCTGACTACCTATTAAGAAATAAAACTGACTTTTGTCTCTGGTCTGGGAGAAAAGCAGTGGAGGTCTTTTCGGAAAAGGCGAATGTGCTTTGACAGAGACGTCTTAATGATGCAGCAATTTTCATAGCAAGAGCTATTTAATTATTTCATAGCATCAGTCTACTATTATCAGAGAGTCTTTAGGTTGCACAGTGTCTTGATAGGCCTCCTAAGTAAACTAAGGGTATCCAGACCTCAAGTCCTTTTGGGCTTCTGGTGATATTTGTAAGGGAAAATTCCGACACTGCATGTCAAAAACTTCCCAAATTCTGCTCCAAGAGATCAGGAGCACAGCAATAAAATCCTTATCTACCAGCTCCTCATTCTATGGCTTATCCGGCAAGACCAGCCTTTCTCTCGTTTTATTGGAAAAATTGCTTTTGCCCTTATATTTCTTGTAGGAAAATTGACCTTTAGGAAGTCTCCCACTGCTTCGCCAATTTATAAATCATTATTTGACAGTGTAGTTCTTTCTACCCTGTGTGTAAATGGGAAAGAGACAGATCTGTGGAGACAGATCCTGAAGGAGACCTGTAATAAAATCGCAATGAAAACCAGAAGCAGTCTCACACTTGAGCCAATTTTTCTTTCTTAGGGTTGTTCATTCACGCATCTCATCCTGGTGCACACTGAGCTGCACCATCCCTTGTGTTGTTTTGGGCTTCTTTGTTGGCTGTTTGCAGTGTGTAACACTGCAGCAAAACTATCACATAAGGTATTACTTTAAGCTGTTGATTTTACTGTTTCTGTCTGTACCAAATTCTTTCATGACGCACGAGGAGAGCTTATCTGCTATGCGCTATTGCTTTCTGTGTCCATAGTAAAAATAATTTCTATGTCTACATTTTTGCCTATTCTTCCTCTCATAGGAAGTGAGTTGACAGAATAGAAGTTGAAAGTGGAAATATGCATAACATCAAGAATCAGTTCTTCCTGAAATACGTTAGAAACCACACACGGCTGAGTGCTCAAGTAGAGGAGATGTATGGGTGAAGAGGGCATGAAGTGGTACTGCTGTACCATACTTTGTACTGCCCTTGGGAGCGAAGGAGCAGGTAACTATGTCCAAACCTCGGCTTTTACCTCACCCTCGCCTCCTTTTGGCATTTTTTCTGCTTTAATTTTTGCCATCAGACTCATCAAATTTCATAAGTTTATCAAATGAAGTTCAACCTAGTGGTTTAGTGCAGGGCTTAAATCTAGGCCCCCGCCTAACTAGGAAATTAGGGACAACAAAATTGTGTTTCTTATAGAAATGCTTCACTGGCGATAGGTTACTTTTTCTTCAATTTAACATTCCATTTTTTCCTGCGATTTTTAAGTTAAGCAAAAGGCAGCTGTTTCACAGTCAGAACACACTGATGTTAAACCAGCAGCCTACCGGACCTTCCTCCAAATAAAATTGTTTGGAAACATCTTATTTTCATTTAGAACCTTAAGGAGTGACTGTGTGTCCTCTGCTCCCTCCTTAGGTCACCTACATCTGCAAACAAGTCCAATGTTGGGCCACTAATGTGACAGTCACATAAAACACTGCAATGCCATGTGCTTGTGATGCTTACGAATGAAGCAAGAGCGAGAAAATAAGTGTATTGGTTTCAGATTTTAACATAAATTAAGGAAATGGGAAGGACTCACAGAGCCTTTATAACATATTTCTAAATGAAAAAATGTGTAGTGCAATAAAACGACCTTTTGTACCACAAACTTGTATGTGCCGTTCTCAAACCCAAAACTGGGTTTGCCCAAATTTAAGATTTCATACAGTCGTTTGCACTTTCAAAAACAGGAGGGCTGTTAGCAAAGATGCCAATTCTGCAGTGAATTAACCAGCACTTGAGAGGTGGTTGAGAGTAACTGGTTTTATTATAGGTTCAGGACATCCAAAAGCAGTCCTGTTACGCAGCTCTAATATGAACTTATTTGTTCAGTATTGGCTAAAGAGGTTTAGCTGGACAGCGATGTGGACTCCTTTAATGGGCAGAGAAAGATTGCTCCTCTCTGAAGGAGAAAGGGGTTTAACCTGAAGACTTTCCTCTTGCAAAGAGGGGGAGGCAGAGGACACCTCGTCGAAGCAGGGACTGCTGGAAAAAGGAGGAGAAACTCAGCCAGCCCTTGTAGCTCAGATGGGAATGAGCCGATTTTGTTGCCACTCAGAAAAAAAAAATTCAGAAAGAAGAACAATGTGAGAAGGCAGCGAGGCTTGTTTCAACCTCTGTTTTCGTTCTTTCTCATCTAGTTGTTCTGAGCGAACTCTATTTATAAAGTAAATTTCGAGTTCATATCGTAGGAAAATGTAGCGTTGGTGGTAATTCCACCAGAAATTCTGAGGGTTATGTTCTGTCTCACTTCACGTCTGCATTTGCAGTTGTGTTTGTTCTTGCTTTCCCTGCTGGCTCTTACATCAAATTGGGCTTTTATTAATACAACATATTCTTGTAAGTTTACAATTTACTATAGTAATATTTCATCCAAGACAAAGAATATAGACTGAAGAGGCTTTCAGGAAAAAAAGATTCTTCTCTCTATTATACCCTCGTGAGTCGGTGTTCAGTCCATTCCTATGTGCAAAGCAACCCTTACTTAAGAGTAATTCTAGTGAGCTCTATCCTAGTATAAGTATCATGGTTTTTCTACAAAAGCATCCATCAGTTGTTTAGTTACCTTTTAAGGTCTTTCTAAGATGTCTTTGGTAGTGGCTGAAATTGTCATTTTTTTTGGTGACAATGTTTGGAGCATGATGCTGAATTTTTTAAGTAGTCGCTAGGTGTTGCTGCTCCCAATAATGTGCAGTGCAACATGTGAAAGACTGCAGAGAGCATTTTATATTGGTGTCAAGTAACCATCCTATTCTGCTTCATTGTTAGTGATTCCGTACCCAGAAAAAGGTCTTAAAATACTGGAAAGCTTTATAAAACTGGCAGCTTTTTAAACAGCGTATGTGTAGTCTGTGTGGCCGCTTGACGGCGTGGACAAATAGGATGGTTATCTCCACAGAGTTTCTCTTAAAATCGAAAGTTAACAGCCACGGTGTACAGCTGTGGCATGAACGTGTGCTTTGAAATTTGGTCTCGCCAGTGGTATGTTTAATGGGTTTATATTCAACCAATTGTTTCCCATCAGAGTGTTTCTCAGCTGTGAGATTGATCTCTTGAGTGATGATTATTTCTATACACCTGTGTTTTACTCGTATACCTTGCAAGGGAACTTGGCACAAAGTCTGGCCTTTCTCCGACGGGCAATGTGAAAAATTGAAAAATTGAACATTGAAAAAAGTATATTTTTCTCCTTTCCAGGTTTAAAATTGCATGACTGTCAGAGAGCGCAGATTCATTCTCGTGTCATTACTAGTTAGGGATATGACAAAATAATAAATATACAACACATGTACGAAGTTCTTTGGCAATGTCTGCAAAAATAGCGTGAAGATTTTTTTTTAAAAATCAGAAATTTCCAAAATATTGATGAATTCAGCTTTAGATTACTGTACTGTACTGAGTGGATTCCCTATTCCTGAATATATGTACTAGAGTTTTGACATCAGTGACAGGTCCTCTGCTTTCAACTACATACTGACACTTCCTTCAGTATAGGAGAGCAGATTTACCCCCATTGCTACAGGAGCCTCATGCTTGAAAGTTCTTACTGACCACACTAAGCACTGCAAATAAAGAGAGAAAGCAAAAGAAAAAGAAAAAAAGAAGAGAATAATAATAATAAAAAAAAATCTACATTTTTCATATGTATTTTATTGGAGTGAAGCCATAGTAATATTGATTTTCACCTCTGAGCCAACCTTTCCTGCAGGATTGCTGTATACGAAACTTAAACTGGAACCTCTGTGCATCTGAATTCAAAGAAATCGTCGCTATTAAGGGAAATTTTAGTTTTCAGAAATAGATTGGAAGATGCATGGTTTGTTAGCACGATGTGTGTGCTATTTTTGTTTTAGAAACTTAAAATGATGTTACCTGGAGCAAGCATTAATCGGAGTAAAAGCAGCGGTATGAGTGCAGGAGCTGCTGCAGTCTCTTTCTGTTTAATGTGTGCTGGTTTTAAGAAGCATCAAGTAAAGTGCTTGTCCTGGTTCCCAAAGCAAATAACAAAATATTCCTGCTCATAAAATATAAATAAATTATAAATATATTCTTGTACTCATCCCCGTGAATGTTCCATTATATTATGTCTTCATCTATTTTTTATTATTTTTACCTTAAATTTGTCAGTGTTTGCACTCCCAGGAAATGTATGCTCTTGCAAGGGGAAAAAGGGGAAAAAAAAATAGTTTTCAAACGTTGATTGCAAATAGAAATGGATGAGAAATACATAAATAATGGAAATAGTTTTTATTCACTGGTTACAGACCACCGCTGCATTTTACTGAGGATTTTGGTAGCAAAGGGAATGGATAGTTTTGAAGTTGAACAATGTTGCCGGGGGCTCTGGTGAGAGTGGAGAGATCTGGAGACACAAAGCAGGTGGTTCTTGTATACATTAATTCAGTCTTTCCTAAGCTACACGTCAACTCCTTCAGTTCAGGGCTTTGTGACTAGATAAGATGGAAGAGGGTGGCTGCGAGCGCCCCTGGCTTTGAAGTGAAATGTCAATGTGAAGTCAAACGCAACCACAGTTGTAAAAATAGTAATTGCAGAAAAAAAAATTAAAATGTATCCATTTATCAGTATGGGGTGTCAAAGGGAAAGCAGTGAATCTGCATATGCCTTGGCAAGTTTGCATTGCACAGAAAAAGGGATTATTGCAGAATACATTATGGACTTTGCATCCTAAGTTGTCAGGAAGGGACGAGATAAAGAAATGGTATTTTCATGATGAAGCGGCCCAGTTCCCAACACTTCTAATAAACCCCAAATATCCAGTAAAGGCTCAGAGGAGTTTATTGCAGTGCTCCCTGTTGCTAATTGTGTCATTTGTGTGAAGGCTGAGATCTCTTAGAGAAAACAATGTTTACTTTCTTATTTAAAAAACAATTTCCGTAAGACCTGGAAGAGCATATAATTTCAACCCGGTTTCTGAAGTACGAATTTGTAACAATGTTTTTAATTATGAAAAATTTCAAGGGACAGTCTTTTCCAGTCGAACAATGCTGGTGGGATGCTTCCCTTGGTGATGCGATTTTTCTGGGGAACCACAAAGTTCTGCAAATTCTTCAGGTCATTTTGTAATCTCAGCTCCTGAAATAAGAGTACGCTTGTCTGCTCTACAGGTTTGGAAGTCATTAGTTATCCTGGGTCAACTGGCTTGTGGAGACAAAGCAAGGGTTAAAGATGACGTTCTATTATGTTTAAATATGATGGTCTATTATGTGTATTGTATGAAGTCTAATAATTTGTAACATACCCACATAGTCTCAGTTGGAATAATCCCTTAGTGATTTGCAGGATGCTGAACCAGTGACTTGAAGCTGTCATTTATTGGTAGGATGAAAGAACACTTAATCTGCGATTTTTTTTTTTTTTTTTTTGGCAAGTGTTCATTAGCATCATGAATTCCCCTTGGGGGAAAAAAAAAAAAGGGAAAACAGAAAATGTTGAATTGAGAATATGTGATAAGGTGGGAAACCAGTTTGGAGCTAGAAATGTGAAGTATGATGGGATGCTGTAGATAGGTACTTTGTGTTTATTGCACATGAAAATATTATTATTAAGCTACTATAGAATGTTGAGAGAAGACATCTCTAGTCTGGAAATGGTATCTCGTACGTTGGCAGAAAGGTAACCATTGATCAGCGTGGAAGGGAAATTATCAATAGAGAGTTCTGTAAGGTTTCTTTCCCAGATTCAAACAGAATAATGGCAAACGTGACCTCACACTGAAGGTCTGATAAATTTGCCTGCTTATTGGAGCCTGCCATTGTAATGAGCAGTTGTAGCATTTTCTTCAAGACTGCTTTAAAAAAATGTCCAAATTGCATTCATTTAGTAAAATAGCTTAGTTAAGTGAGTTTATTTTGAGCTATTTATCATAGCTCATAGTGATAATGGTCCAAATAAATAAGATTTTGTCATGATGAAGTGACAAATGAAATGCAAATTAGATCTTGAAAAAAATGAAAGCGTAAGAGAGGGTCATAATTGCAGTGAAATACATTGATAATAAATACTTTAAAAAGAACCCCCAAATGAATATACAATATGTATCATTGATAACTAACAGAAGGTATCTAGTTAGTGCTAATTTCAGCACAGGAGGAGACAGCTGGCAGAAAGCCAGCACAGGAAAAGTTTCAAGTCCCACATCTTGTCTCTAGTTTTTCTGTTGGTTATAGAGTGCAAGCTTCAACACAGATTTAGAAAATTTTTTATGATGATGATATGTTGATTTTTTAAAATGACATAGGAACCATTTTTCCTCCTACTTTTTCAAAATAGTAATTTTCTTTTTCATTTGAGCCCCGAGTGAAAGAATAAAATGGACTGCAAAAGTTGCTATGACCTATAAGGTGGACTTTCAGACAGTGTTTTAGATCTGACCCAACTCTAATATCTCCCATTTCCGATTCAGATAGTTTAGAAAACAAAATGAAAACCTTTTATTTGCATTCATGTAATGTTATCTTTGCTTTATCTTACAATATACCAGAGTGCTTTGCACGAATGAAGCCGAGATGTATCCTCTGGCCTATGTCATAACATCACGTGGGAGCAAAATTGTGGTGTGCACATTTTGGGGAAGAAATGCAGATGCGTAGTGGGGCGAAGCCGCAGCTGTAGTAATCCGGTCGGCCTGGGCAGTAAGAGGTCCAGGACTCTCGGGTACTGTGAAGAGCAAACCTCTCTTGCCATGAGATATAGCTATTGTCAGCCAAATTGAAAGTTGTATTTAAAATGTGGAACTGAAAGTATTTTTTATTCAAATACACTTAACATGCCAAAAATACAGTATATATTTTATTTGAATTTTGTAGACACACCCATAAGCCAACTCTTTTGGCCAGATTTTCCCTCTTGAGTTCATGATTTGGGATTATTCACCCAGATAGACTATTCTGGTAAGGGTCTGAGAGATATACTTCACGCTGTCTTCTTAATCAAGCATGAAGATAAGGGGAGGAGAACAGAAAAGACAGGGCGTTTTTCCCTGCCTGTAGCCTCCTGCAACCTTCCCTGAATATTATCCCTCTCCTGTCTACTGTAGACTTTAACTCCACATTTTCATTATGTACATTTTTGTCATTCATTCACAATCTGCACAGCCAGGACAAGAAAGGATATATGGTCTGCTATTGATTTTGATGAGATTAAATTGAGAAAGAAAAAAGATGAAAGATTGAGCTGAGAGATACTTTAGTTTTTTTTTTTTTTTATATTAATATGGTTACCATTTTTTTTGAAACACGTCAACTTTGACCGAGGATGGGAAGTGACATGTCAAAGATGCAGGGAGATTGGTTTCTTTTTTCCTTGGTAGGCAGCGATGGAGGGGGGGAGTTGAAAACTAAAGCAAATCTTGTTTTTTCTAACAGCATAAAGAGAGATTTAGTGTCTGGAAGACAGCTGCTTTCTTCTTGCCTTTAGCTTAGTGTGAGAATTGTTGGAGTTCCTCTGCTCTTTACTATTCATTTTTCAAGAAGCCCTTCAGAACATTATACTTTTAAGACCTCTACTCATTTTGTCAAATTTGGTTGAAATAATAAAAAATACTTTAAAAAACTACTAGAAGGGGGCAAATTAATTTGGAGACAGTGTGATTGAAAAAATCTTGGTTTATTATGAAACCTGGTGCACATGAGCACGTCTCAGCCAGACCCACAGGGATTTTTGCCTTTTTTCTCCGCAAGCATTGTCATCGAACTCAAACTTAGCTGGATTGACTCCATATTTTCCCCCAGCCAATCAATTAGCAGAAACATTAATTTTTTATAAATGTCATACTGTTATAAAATTACTTTGTGTTGGTTGTTTTTCCCCTGGAACTAATTTTTATAGCACAGAGAGAAATACTGAAGTGTATCATTTTTTGGATGTGAGCAAGATTTGTTACAGTAGGATAATAACCGCATGCTTTTAAACAGATGGGATATCATTTATTTTCTTTGAGCCTGCTTTCTTTCATCACAAAACATTTAATGAAAAATATGACTGTTTGTTAGTAAAGTTTTTCTTCCCCCCTGCGCTGATGAGATATTGCCATTGGATATGAGAATCCAATCACTATCGCGGGCCGTCCTAAGCAAGTATCGGTTGGTAAAATTCTTTATATTTCTTGCTAAACCAAGGAAGGATTGTTGTTGGGGTTATAATGGTTTTGTAGTATGTTGAATTGTTGTTACTTCTATTTTGCTGCAATTTTTGCTTTGGGTAAAGGAAAGCATTGGGAGCAGAAGGATGCCTAAAGATGGGTCATTATGGTTGACCTCTGAATTTTTTTAACAAAAGTGTCAAGTTTCCCTGATGAATTTTAACCCCTGAAATCCCAGCTAGTTTATTTGGCATTTTCTTATGACTACAGTGAAATATGCTGATGATCTTGGAGTTTTACTTGAATATTTCTAAATATTTACTGTTGCAAGCTGGAGGTGTTAAGACTACTGCTGTGCTCTTGAGCACTCTAGGATAAGTATGGAAAAATTTCAACTGGGGACCAATACTCACTGCTTTTCATGGACTTCCTCTGACCTGCCCGTGGAGTGGGAAGTATGGTGCTGATCATCCTGCCATCAAAAGCTCTTACCTTGAAGATAGACTTTCTTAGCACACTGCTCAATATTCACTACCAAAAAGCTAAAATTTCCTTTCCTTTGGGGTTTGCGAGCTCTGCCGAGTGAGCAGTGTTAAAGGAGACCTGTGCTTGTGATGTGAAACTGTAAGAATTCCTCTTCACCAAGTTCTTAAAAGTGTGAATTATATTTTACAGAAGCAGGACAAAATGTTTTCCTTTCTTCTGACTTTCATCTGAATTTCTGTCTCAGGAAGGAGTTTGCAGTTTCTAAAATCTCTGCACTTTCTAAAATCCCTCTGCTCATAGCAATGCTGTGTGTACAGGCAGGAAGAAGGAAGTTCTTAAATAATTCTGCAATAATGTTCCCAATTTCTCCTTAATATTCTCATGCAAATTTTGCTCTACAGTGAATGTAGAGCTGCACTCAGATTTTTCTTATCATGAGGCCTACGGAGTCCCAGTTTTTGAACTAGGATATGGCTACCTGTTTGCTATACTCCTGCTTCTTGTCCTCACTGATCTTCTGTTTCAAACCTCCCAGCTAAAAGACGTTTGGTACTTTTTGCTAAGAATCTGGTAAGATATGACATTAAAAAGAAATAGTATACTTAGCAGCTGTCCTGGTACCTACTTGATTTCAGATAAGGTAGCTGTATTTTGCTATTGTTTGTTTAGAAAATATAAATGTCTATCTTTTTATATAATACTTTGTTCAGGTATGGTGGATCGTGTTCGTTCGTTATGACAGCTATATCAACTTGAGGTTTTGTGAGGGTACATAATTGGAAAAGTAGGCTGTTAATTGTACACTCAGCGGGTTTGATCTACAGTCATTGGCAGACAAGAAACATTGACTCACAAAAATATCAATGTTCCTACAAAGCCATTTATTACTATCTTTTAAAAAGTCTCGTATGGCAGAGCCATAATGTACTGCACAAAAGGAGACATGAACCTGAAGTCCACCAGGAATGAGCACTGCACTCATACTTTAAAGTGGTCAACAACCTATTTCCCATGATTGGGTTGTAAAGAATATAATGTGTGTCATTTTTCTGCTCTTTAGAACAGCTAAATTTTCCAGGTGGAATTGTTGTTTGGCACTTCTAGTGAATTTTGTATGCATGTTGCTCATCAAACTGATAGTAATACAAGTTCTGATATATTGATTTAGCCACCGCATCATTGGGAACTATTATACAGAGTAAAACCATTGATACCCTTTTGAATGAAAAAATAATGATCAAAGGCATTAATACCCTCAAACAAGGGGATAAGGATCAATGAGCAGGAAGTAGTAAAAAAAAAATGTCTAATTTTTCAGGAGGCAAGGCTTATGGAGAGAGAAGGATCAGAGGATGATGTATTTGGGGGGAGTTAGTAACGGTTTTGACATTCCTTCTCATGACACTTTCAGCTGAAGAAACATAGTTTAGATTACTCTGCTGTACAGCAAATGCAGAACTCGTTGGAAAACCACCTGTAGAAAATAGTTATGAGTGGCTCATTGTGAGACTGGAAGGAGATGTTGAATGGAGCTCAGCAAAGTCTGTTCTCATCACCAACCCAGGTGGTGGACTAGGAGGCATTCTTATTAAATTTGCAGATGCAAGGAAACTGGGAAAGATTGCAAGTGTGTCAGAATACAGAACGAAAATTCAAAATTACTGGAAGACCTGGACTAAAAATGTAAGAATTCTTAGAAGAACAAGGAAAACCTGATAAGTTTAGGTGGGAGCACTTTGTTAATTCTCCGGTGTGCCTTTCCAGTAGAGTACAGATTAATTATAGACAATACGGATTACAGTCATGGTTATGATTAGATATCTACACAGCATGATCTGAGAAACGAATGAAAGAATTGGGGTTATTTAACTTGACAGAAGACCAGGAGGTACATAACAGCCTTGTGATACATTACCACTTGTACTGGTTCTGGCTGGGGTAAAGTTAATTTTCTTCATCACAGCTTGTGTGGTGGTACGGTTTGGATTTGTGCTGACAACAGCGTTGATAACACAGGGATGTTTTAGTTACTGCTGAGCAGTGCTCACGCAGCGTCAAGACCTTTTTGGCTCCTCACACTGCCCTGAGAGCACATGGGCTGCGGGGGCATGAGGAGTTGGGAGGGGACACAGCCAGGACAGCTGACCCCAACTGACCAAAGGGATATTCCATGCCATGTACTGTGCAAAGCAATAAAAGCTGGGGGAAGAAGAAGGAAAGGGAGGGGGACGTTTGGAGTGATGGCGTTTGTCTTCCCAAGTAAGGGTTACGTGAGATGGAGCCCTGCTTTCCTGGAGATGGCTGAACACACGCCTGCCGGTGGGAAGTAGTGAATGAATTCCTTGTTTTGCTTTGCTTGTGCTCACAGCTTTTGCTTTACTTATTAAACTGTCTTTCTGTCAACCCACGGGTTTTTTCTCACTTTTACCCTTCCGATTCTCTGCCCCATCCCACCGGGGGAGGAGCGAGCGAGTGGCTTTGTGGGGCTGAGCTGCCTACTGAGGTTAAACCACACCAGTGCTGCTGTAAAAAAGAAGATGAGGGGAAAAAAATAACAGATTATTTGTGTTCCTGGTAGAAGCAAATCTTGAAATAAAGTTGCAGGAAAAGAGAATCATACAGGGTATGGTATTTTTAAAAGAATAATAAGTTACCGCAAATTTACGGAAGAGGTTGTCTAGGGAGGCCATGGTGGCTTTACCATGGAAGCCTCTGAGATCCGACTAGACAGAAGTGTCTCGTGAATGATTAGGTGTAACAAGATCCTCTTGTGGGAAGAGGAGATGGAGCAGATGTCTTCTTCAGGATCAAGATCTTCTAATTTTCATGACAATCTCGCAAGGTTGCCATATGTGGCACACCAGAAATTTATGTGATCACCCATCCTCACCATTTTAATTGGTGGGTGTGTGTTCAGGCATATAAACTTGTCAAGCTGTATCCTCCATTGTTGATGAGTGAATAAATTAGATCCTTTATTTTTACATTTATGAGACTATAAAGGCTTCCCTCGCCTATCAAAACAGAAACTTACACATTTACTAATGGGTTGTAGGAAGCAAATGAAGCTTGAATTCAGTTCTTTTCATTTTGACAACTGTTATTGATATGAAGTGTAATGAAAACAGCCTGTCTGTTGTTAGGCTTTTAGTTATTTGGTGCGCTGTTTCCAGCCTTTAATTTACAAGGATGAAATAATTGACCTTGTATCCGTACAGGGCTGACTAGGAATTACTGACTGCAGTTATGTTTTATTTAACCGGTACTGCCGTGCCATTGAGAATAAATGGACGTGTGTCTTTAATAAACGTAGAGGATGGTCTGGTTAAATGTTCTCCTGGAGATTTTTGGAACTTGATAGCCTTCTTGATTGCACAAATATGGACTGAAAAAAACCTTGTGAATGATGAGCAACGATAATTTCGAAGGAAATGAAGCAGAAAATATACATTAATATCGCTAATGCTAAATTTAGGTTCTCGTGACAAATGTAGAATATTTTGCTTTACTGTCTTACAGCCGAGCCCCAAAGTACTTGTGAAATAGTATGCTTTTTGGTGTCATAATTAGAATTATTTTAGTGTAATTATTGTTTCCTTCAGTTGGATCTGATTGCCACAAACGTTAAAATAGCTTAATTCTTATTGTTTACATCGCAGATGTGAGTATTCTTTGAAGAGTGTCCAAGGATAACTACTACACATAAGTAAACCTTGCAGAGCTCCCAAGGATATAGTCATGGCATCATAGCAACTTACTGACTTCTTCTGTTGCAATTAGGGTCAGATTTATGTCAATTTAACAAAATTGAGTTGCATGTCGGTTGTATCACAGCTAAATTTTGGTAAGAAGATTACATGAGCTCTGTGATTGACATAGGCAAGGATATGACCTGGAGAATTTGAGACATCATGAAAATCACTTCTTGCTGACAAAAACCTGACACCTCCCCCTCCTCTATACACATTTTTGAGCTGTGCCCCATCCTACTACTCTGATGCACGTATCTTGTTTGGGTATGTCTAATCAGAATTCCTATGTAATTATTTTTAATTATTAATTTAGGAGTTATGTAAAGAGTGGGTTTTCTTGGATAGGAAAGGTTATTAGCAGCTGTCAGCAAAGAGTTTTGCTAAATTTGCTATGAAGAAAGCCTAGCATAGTTACTTGGCAAGGAATGATCTAAAACAAATTAAAAGCCTAAAGATTTTGACTTGAAGCACCAAATTGCCTTTTGCCATTCCATTATGCCAGCATTATCATACAGCTTTCTTTTGTTTTGACTCGTTACATACTATCCATGTTTCTGACTGGCAGTTTGATACCAGCCTTTCATGTTTGTTCTACAGCAAGCTCACTTGCTCCAAGTGCCTTTCATCATGCCCTCTCTGTTGTTTTTATTTGCCTTCTGCTCCTAACTGCTCATCCTTGAACTTCACAGCTCTCCTCAGCTTGCTGGTATATACTGTGCATTGTTCTTTCTGTGCTTTTTCTGCCATCCCTGTTTAAATGTTAAGATACACAACAGAGGAGTAAGAGATCGGTTCATCCCATACTATTGTGGGTGCCTTGCTGCAGTATTTGAGTGGTGCATCACTCTTGACGCCTTTTCTCCCTTGTTCCTGGGGCAGTGACCTATGCCACACTGTTTTCCCTAGAAGAATTTACTTTCCTGTTTAAATGAGCAAAGCCATACTGGCTAACGTGTTGGTTATTGTCTACTGAAGCTTCATTTCCCATCTTCTTGCTGTGCATCTGCTCTTCTTTTTGCTTAAAGTCTGCCTGGTCTCTTAAATCCTCACATAGTTTTGCAAACAGATTTATTGTTGAAAGTATATTATTAGCACGGTGCCTAACACAGAGCCTCTGGGTGGCACCACAACATGAATAATGATAATTATAATGAGTCGAGTCAGCCATTAAATCACTTCACCTTCAAATCTTGGCTACGTGTGGAAGCCTCTTTTATTTCTAGAGCTGACTTCTTCCAAATCTAAAATTCATTACTCTGTGCATTTTTCATCTCCACAGACGTGCTGGTGCTCAGAGAAAATTGGGCCGCAAAAAGAAACTGAAAAAGCTTTAATTAAAAAGCAAATAGCTTTTTTTCCAGCAGGGAAAAGAGGTGGTGAGATCTCCCCTAGGCTTTTCTTACTATAAAAAGATCCTTCTATTTTTGTTTCACTTGCCTTTTAAAATCCACCACCTACCTTATTTATTCTTCCCCACTTGGAGTTTACTGATCCAGTTGTAACAGAGGTGTTCAAAATTAGCAGTTGTGTGGTGGCAGCCTTAAGGGGTGTACGACTTCCTTCTGGAAAAGCAAAATTGCAGGATCTGCACATTACTGGTACAGCCAATCAGCCAGGGGGATGGAGCTCTAATAGTGTCAGTACCTTTTATTTTCAATATTTAATTGCCCGGTGTGTAAAGACAGATTACTTTTGGCAATAAGTAGAGCAAGTAAGACGTGAGGTTTTTTGTTGTTTTTTTTTTTTTTATTATTATTATTTTTCAGAACAGATCAGGCTGATTGGAGAAGACAAAGTGAAAAGCTGTGGTTATCCTCTCATTTCAATTTTCAGAATTTCACTTAGGATGGTATGGGTTAGCAATTCCACTATCCATATTCTGGGGAGAATTAAGACATTTAGCATACGTATCTTTTAAAATATCACTCGCTTCTTTGAATAAATGACGTACTTATCACATTTCCGAACTTTGCAGAGTTGGCTGAGATGTGGTCGAACTGCTCTGAAAGCTTTTGGATGCAGTTTACTCTTTTGTAATCAAACTCAAAGCGATGAAAGCCCTTTACAATTTATTAGCTATTTGATGACCAATTTGAAATCAACTGTGATCTTTCTTTGTACTGCAAAAGAGCATATCTTGTTCTGTTATATTTAGCTGTAATTGGCATCTTTATTGGCAGTCTCAAGAAAATGAAATGGTGAGGTGGACCCTGGGAGCTGATTAGACCCTCTTAATTACTGAATGTTTGTACTCCTGGGAGATACTTGCCTGTAGCTGTGGCAAAGGGGAACTTTACCCCGCTGCTCCTTTTTTTAATTATCTTTGCAAGAAAGCAGCAACTAACGCTCTGCTGAGATTTCAGGCCACCTTCCTTCAGACAAATAAAGGAGAACTGTTTTCTTAAAACCATTTTAATTGCTTTCTGAATGTTGGACAGTGTATTTCTAAGTGCTTGCATAGGTGTTGACTGTTTCCATGTACTGGAACATGTCATCCATCCCATGGTATAGTTTGATCTTCTCAGAGATGAAGTCCTGGTTTTTACTTTAATTGATATGAGTTTGATTTTTGGTTGAGTGATAACAAGAATGTCACATGTTGAGATGGCTTAGCCATCAGCTCATGTCGTGAATGATGTTTCCTGGGTTTAGGGAATGTCTTTAGTATTTTTTCTTAATTAACATTTAAAATTATTACAGTGTTACACTGTTGAAAAGCACTATGCAGAAAACTTGTGTAAAACTTGCTTCTTCTTATAATGTTGGAGGTGCTCCGAACTATCCTGACAATACCATATTTTGCTGTGAAATTGAGGTTTATTAATTCAGAAGTGCCCTATAAATATCAACTCTAAAATGACTACAAGCTATAGCTTGATTGCTCTGAAAACTATAGTGCTTTTCAAATAATGTTTGGGGTTTTGAGGATTTCTTCATTAATAGGCACAATTTGATTGCTGTGGAAAGGTCTGCTCTCTGAGTGAATGTTTAAAACATCTCTGTGCGCAGTCTCTCTGGAGATAAGGTTTGACTTCTGAAATGTGCCTCTTTCCAGCTGTTTTGAAATGAAGAATTTGCACTTCAACATTTTACAAGTGGCATGGACATTACTTATGAACGCTCCTTTTTTGAATAGCATAAACTCCAATCAATCAGTCAATCAATCAATCAATCAATCTTTCCTTCTACATCAAGGCTTTTCTTCATCCTTCTAAGGACTGACTTAGTCCTTATGCTAACTCAGAATATGCAGTGTGATAAAACTGACAGTCTTCCCTTCCCTTCCCTTCCCTTCCCTTCCCTTCCCTTCCTTTCCCTTCCCTTCCCTTCCCTTCCCTTCCCTTCCCTTCCCTTCCCTTCCCTTCCCTTCCCTTCCCTTCCCTTCCCTTCCCTTCCCTTCCCTTCCCTTCCCTTCCCTTCCCTTCCCTTCCCTTCCCTTCCCTTCCCTTCCCTTCCCTTCCCTTCCCTTCCCTTCCCTTCCCTTCCCTTCCCTTCCCTTCCCTTCCCTTCCCTTCCCTTCCCTTCCCTTCCCTTCCCTTCCCTTCCCTTCCCTTCCCTTCCCTTCCCTTCCCTTCCCTTCCCTTCCCTTCCCTTCCCTTCCCTTCCCTTCCCTTCCCTTCCCTTCCCTTCCCTTCCCTTCCCTTCCCTTCCCTTCCCTTCCCTTCCCTTCCCTTCCCTTCCCTTCCCTTCCCTTCCCTTCCCTTCCCTTCCCTTCCCTTCCCTTCCCTTCCCTTCCCTTCCCTTCCCTTCCCTTCCCTTCCCTTCCCTTCCCTTCCCTTCCCTTCCCTTCCCTTCCCTTCCCTTCCCTTCCCTTCCCTTCCCTTCCCTTCCCTTCCCTTCCCTTCCCTTCCCTTCCCTTCCCTTCCCTTCCCTTCCCTTCCCTTCCCTTCCCTTCCCTTCCCTTCCCTTCCCTTCCCTTCCCTTCCCTTCCCTTCCCTTCCCTTCCCTTCCCTTCCCTTCCCTTCCCTTCCCTTCCCTTCCCTTCCCTTCCCTTCCCTTCCCTTCCCTTCCCTTCCCTTCCCTTCCCTTCCCTTCCCTTCCCTTCCCTTCCCTTCCCTTCCCTTCCCTTCCCTTCCCTTCCCTTCCCTTCCCTTCCCTTCCCTTCCCTTCCCTTCCCTTCCCTTCCCTTCCCTTCCCTTCCCTTCCCTTCCCTTCCCTTCCCTTCCCTTCCCTTCCCTTCCCTTCCCTTCCCTTCCCTTTTTTTCTGCAACAGCAGAAAAAAAACCCAAAATCTTCTTTAGAAGAATGTTTGCAGACCTATTAGGCATTAGCAGTACTCTAAGATTTGAAAAATGATACTTTAATTAAAATATTATTAAAGATAAAGAAGGGGAAAGATAAAGTGTCAGCAGAAGTTAGCAATGTGTAAGGTGTCCATGTTATTAAGTGTTTATCACAGGTTTCAAATGTTCTTGGAAGTTGTCACAATGGAAGTACGAAGCACCAGATTTTGAGATCGGTACTTAAAAAAAGTATTTTTGACTTGTTGGGAACAGTGATGCTCTCTCGTAGGCTTCGGCTGTTAGACTTGGAGACTAATAACAGCATTTCTTTCCTGTGATGAATGACCACTTAGATTTTCCTTTCAGTTAAAATTACTTTGGTGTAAAATGCTGTAGATTTTAAATTGGGAGAGGAGGCTGTTTATCCAGCCCTTGCTATTTGTTATATTTCTCCTTTAATACTGCATGGAAAAATGATCCCCTTTACACAGAAACAGATTGTAAGCATTAGACAATTTGGTATCATAAACTGTATTTCTGCCCTTAAATATTCTGTTGGGAAAGAAGAAGTGACCATCTGAAGTTCTCCGGGAGCAGGAAGATATATCTGTGGTATCTGAAGTTCAGTAAATTGAATAGGAAAGTAAAAGGATCACACAGCACTTGAGTACTTAAAGTAGAAGGAACTGTGCGGTAACTACTTAGTAAATCAAACGTCAGATTCTCCTTTGCAGACAAATGGAGGGAGGAGGAGGCTGATGGGGGTTTGTTTAATGTGTCCTTTCAATTTTCCAGTTAAATTCTGTTCCCAGTGGCACACTCTAGTTCACCTTCTGAGCGGTTGGGCCCTTCAGCAGGCATTTGTTCACCTGCCCGAATAACCGATGGGAGCAGCCACACAGGAGGAGGACACAGATTTATCTGCCCCACCAGTTGTCTTCTAATGGCCCCCAGTTGTCTTCTAATCCTGGCTGGTGGCTCAGAAGGGAGTGTAAGGACCATGGGCAGTACAAGGTGATCCTTCCCTTCCTGTAATCTTCATGTCCAGGATTTGCATTCCCAGTTTCTGGGAATGCGCAGGTTCAGGACTTTCTCAGCTGCAGCTACAACGAGCTTAATAGTTGTTAATGGCATTATGCTACACAAATGAACCTAATGTCTTTTCGAGCATCTATACTCTTGGCCCCTGTAGGAGTGTCCCGTGGTGGTGAAGACCCACGGTTCAGCTGTGCTGTCTGAAATGCATTTTCTAGAGTTTGCTTTACCTTTGTGACACGATAACTTCATTCGTGTCCCAGTTGTGTCATGTGGAACTGTGAAAGAATTGCTCCCTCGTCATCTTTATTTCATAATTCGTGATTTTATACATCTGTATCAGATCTTATTTTACCAGCTGTAGAATGAAAATACTGGTTTTTTTTCTCATGTTAAAAGTGCCATATTTCATCTTTTGTTTGTTTGTTTGTTTGTTTGCCATCCTGTTTTTTTCTTGTTCTGCTCTCTTTGAGATTGCTCTGCCTGCAGTGCCTGAGGTCGGGGCACACTGTGGATTTCTGTACAGTAGCACACCGGTGTTTTCTCTCTTACTTTCCTTCCCATTCTTTATTAACATCTTACATGCTGTTTTCTTTTGCGTTGTCTGCTGAGCATTCGTATTTCTTCTAGTTCTCATAGAGCTGTCTACCGCATAGCTGAGATCGCTTTCCAGAGTGATAATGACTAACTAAGAACCTGTCAGTGCCTACGTTATATTTCAGACCTATCTGCCTTCCTCTGCATTTCAGCTGCCATTTTATCACCCCATCACTAAGGTGGTTTATGCAACACTACAATTTTTCGCAGTAAGCTTTTGATTTTGATTATTCTGAACAATTTTCCGTTGTCAGCAAAATTCATCCCTACACTAGTCAATCATTTTCCAGATCGTGTGTTCATCTTTTCAGCTGCACAGGTCCCCTGGGTGTTTCCCTGCTGTGGAAACATGGTAAGCGCTCTATATTTTTAGCAAACTTACAGATTTTCCCCTACGATATCCAAAACTCTTTCTCTTTTAGAAGCTTTTCAGTGATCTGTGTGTAAAGAACTTGGTGGTCTTCTCATTGGTCTTCTGCATATTGCTCTCAGCACCATCATGTTATAGCCAAGAACGAGCAGGGACTCGAGTAGGTGTTGAAGTGACCTCCTTCATCTGCTCTGTGCTTTGTCTTGGTTAGGACAGAAGCTCATTGCGTCCACAGGTCGTGAGATTTGCATGGCCATGGCCTGTACAGCCCCTCTTTTCTGCATTAAATAGGGATTTAAGGACGAATCACCATCAGCCTTGAGGTATTGCTCATAAATGCAGAAATGCCATTTTTTTAAGGGAAGTTTATGAAGCTGTGCAATGATTTTTTGCTGCAGCCATTACTGTGTTATGAATCTTTAGACAGAAAAATAGCAAGCAAATAACTATTGATCATCTGATATTCCCCATATTTAGATGCACATAAGTGCAATTTCACAAAATCACAGAATCACAGAATTTTCAGAGTTGGAAGGGATCTCTAGAGATCATCTAGTCCAACTCCAATTTCCCATTGTTAGTTTGCACTATGGCCCTGGTCTGGCCATCGGAATGAAGTAATGTTGACATATTTCAGTTTTATGATCCCTTTTTTCTAAGCCAAAACTTTGTGTGATCAGTGCTGCTGTATTTAATATCCTTTGCTGTATTTCCTGAAGTAGTATGATAGTGTATGCTACCACGGCAGAATAAAACTCTAGAAAACATAATGTATCAAAAGTTTATCTTGAAGTATTTTTTAGTAGTATGCCAGCAATGGATTTTAATGGCCATCATGAGAGCTGTTTACCAGATGCATCAACATATTCAGATTGCTGATTTTTTTTTTTTTTTTTTAAGAGAAAGCCAAATTCTATCAATCTAAGGAAAGCTCCTACAGAAACGACGGCAGACAGGGTGCGCTCTCTTGAACACTGCTGCTTTGCAAGTGCGACTGCTATGCGATTCTAGCACTTAGGCTGCCCACATACATTTTAAAGTAAACACCTCTTAACATTTCTACAAAAATTAAACACCAATTATGAAGAACGTTTCTCTGTTGTCAGGCAGAGCTGACTACGACTCTGTAGCTGTTGGTGCTGTTGAGAGCCAGAGGTGTTTGTAGTCTTATAGGTTTATCCACATTTATTTCTATTACGATTTGATGGGTAACAACGATGGGGAAAGAAGATCCAGTTGCCGCACAAGCTATCCAACGAGTCAGCACTCGGGCTCGGCTGGTCCTGCCTTTGCCGCTGCTGTTACCCATCGCAGCCACAGTCCAAATTCAATGAATACAAGTTGTTATGGTCTTCCTGCAAGTAGATCAGGCGCAGGGTGGTGGTTACTCCGTGTGTTCTTTGCAAGCTAAGATACGGTATTATATGGCAGATATTTAATCATGCATGATTAAATTCAAGGAATCTCACTGAATGTGTGAAGTTTAGCCGTATGCACTGGCTTTTCTATCATTGTCTACTTTCCCTGCTAGGAAGATTTAAGTGGAACCCCGGAGGCTCTGCTTATTAGCGTTAGGGGTTGAATTTATGTCTTCTTGGAAGTAGCTAAAAGCAAAAATAGCAAAAAACTGAATGCGTGAAATATTGTTTATGCAAAAAATTCTGTTGTGTGACTATTCGTTACAGGAATGTCCACATTAATTTTGAAGACTGGTACATTTCTTAGAATTTTGGCACAGAGGAACTCCAGTGTGGAAATATATATTTTGAAGTTTGTGACGTTAATAGAACATCGTACCTAAAGCTAGAGAGCTCTGCCGTAATATGAAATGGCACGGAATATTTAATGGCTGTAGATTGAAATTGTTTGGGAAGTCTGGTGGGAGTCACACGCCGTTGTGACACGCTTCTGGCAAATCGCAACTGCTGTTCTTGTTTGCATCGAGGATGTATTGCTGCTAGCTTCCTCTGCGTACTTGTTACTTTCACTAACACTTAATTTTGGTTTGCTAATGCATTTGGCTACTCTTCTCAGTGCTGTAGGTTAGGATCTTGACAGATTGAATAAGTTTTTGGACTGATGAGCCACGAAGAAGATTTTGCAGAACACAGTCTTGAATCAGGGTGGGGTTTATTCCCCAATTGTTTTTTCCTCTCATATTGATGCTAGTTCAGTCCTTTCTCCTCTGGAAGTTGAGATCTCTCAACTCTGAAGAGCTTTTGAAAGAAGGATCCGTGCTGGATTTGAGGGGAGAAAGCTTCAGTAGTACTTCTGAACTCAGGGCTTTGAGCAGCCCTGAGAAGAAGGACCTGGGGGTGCTGATTGACGAGAAGCTCAACATGAGCCAGCAATGCACAATCGCAGCCCAAAAGGCCAACGGTATCCTGGGCTGCATCCTGAAGTGTGGCCAGCAGGTCAAAGGAGGTGTTTCTGCCCCTCTACTCCACTCTCGTTATACCACACCTGGAGTACTGCATCCATCTCTGAAGTCCCCAACAGAAGAAGGACATGGACCTGCTGGAGTGTGTCCAGAGGAGAGCCGCAAGGATGATCCGAGGGCCGGAGCACCTCTCCTATGAGGAGAGGCTGAGAGAGTTGGGGCTGTTCAGCCTGGAGAAGAGAAGGCTCTGGGGAGATCTTATTGCGGCCTTCCAGTACCTAAAGGGGGCCTCCAGGAGAGCTGGGGAAGAACTTTCTACTAGGGCATGTAGCGATAGGACGAGGGGAAATGGGTTTAAACTGGAAGAGGGGAGATTTAGATTAGACATTAGGGAGAAATTCTTTACTCTGAGGGTGGTGAGGCACTGGCCCAGGTTGCCCAGAGAGGTTGTTGAGGCCCCATCCCTGGAGGTGTTCAAGGCCAGGCTGGATGTGGCCTTGGGCAACATGGTCTAGTGGGAGGTGTCCCTGCCTATGGCAGGGGGGTAGGAACTCGATGGTCTTCAAGGTCCTTTCCAATCTAAACCATTCTATGATTCTATGATAAGAGAAATTGAAACGGGTACACAAAATCATGAAAACTGCTTTTAAAGATTAAGGAGGAAGAGAGTGCAAACGTGGTCTATTTTTTAGACATACATTAAAATCAAGATATAAGTGTCTTATTAGAGAGGTGCAGAGACAAATTAGAGATGGCACCTTTCAGTCTGGCATGGTAACAGTTGTCACTTTGTAATGAACAATTGAAAGATTTATAGCTTTTAGAGCTATTCATTACTCTGTCGAATAAGACTTGTGAACTATTTGCTGTGCTGTGGGTCAGGCAGACATGTTGCTGTGGATGCGATGCCTCTTACAGATGCGGTTGGCACTTTTCTTCCCGGTCCTATTAGCGGTTATTTTCCAGCAGTTTCACTCTACTGCTTACCCAGTTACCGTTAGCTGAGTTGGCAGCTCCTGTTTCGCAGGACCCAGTGCAGTATTATGTGGCTGCAGAATTTATTCTAGAATTACTTTCAAATGCTTTGAAGTCCTCTTTTTTTTTTCCTAACCAGTCTTGTTGCAGAGCTACAGTTACCAATTCTTGCAGATACACACTGGAAGTGGTCTTGTACTGCGAACAGCAGCAATGAGGGAAGCGGGTATGGCTGTTACTGCATTTACCTGTTAAGTTTTTGTTTTACCAAGTGAAAGAGGGATTTCCATGCTTCAGGGGGAGGTAACCCATTTCTAGGTACTGCAGGATCATTCCCGCAGGGAAGAGTATTGCAGGAAAGCATGTGCTTTTCTAGAAAGCAGCTTCTTAAAACCCCTTTCTCTTGCTCCAGGTTGCACACAGCATGAAAAAGGAGGAAGGAGGGTAAGGGAAGAGGGGAGGGGATGCTGCTGTAGTTTCTTTACCTTCCTTCAAATAACAAAACCTGAACGTTGGGTTGTACAGTAACGTACCGCAGGTATTTCTAATACAATCTGGGCATTTCTTTGCGAAGGAGGTCCGTAGCACTTTCTCAATGCAAGGTGTTGGGTGTTTGGGTTAGGAGGTGGCGGCTAATCAAAGGGGAGGTGATGGAAGATTCCCATTGCTAAAATCCTGGCAAAAACATTGTCATGACATAGTTTTGTTGCATTGCTGTAATGTACAGATAAGTGTTTAAAAAATAATTTAAAATAATTAAGCCCAGCATTTTGAAATCTGTAGTTAGCTTTGTGCCTAGATAAACCAATATTTGAGTACCTAAATAAATAAACAAACAGTTTTCAATGAAGCTAAATCCCGGTGGCTTCCATTGACTCAGTAATGCTTGTGGCTAAATTCAGCTGCATGTAGCTGAGCTCCATGCCATTACGGGTGACTTGGACTCCTTAATTCATTAAATTCCAGACCTCAGAGAAGGTTCAGCACTTAATAATGTATTTGCAAGGCTGGATGAAATTAGTTTGCACTAGCACGTTATTTTTTTTTTTCCTAATAAATTAAGAAATTTGTAACTACTGTGTGTCCAAAGACCCTCAGGAGAAAGTATCCTGAGGAACAGAGCTTTATAGCATGGGATGTGCTTATTTGATTTCTGTCTTATAGCATATTCAGTAGGAGTTCTCTCAGAACTTTCTGGGACTTCACAGCCAGACTTTAAGTAAGAGAAGAAGATAGATTTTTGAATTAGGAGAAGTCTGTAAAGAGTGGGTAGGAGAAGTCTGTAAAGAGTGGGGGTAGGGATTTTTCATGAATTTTATCAGGATGAATATGCATTTAGACATAGATATTAGAGCCAGTGCTTGCAGAAACCTGCTAAATTTGCCAAGAAGCATTACCAATTAACGTAGTTAATTAACAAGAAGCTATGTTAAAATTAGTTTGGGGTTGGAGGAGGGGAAAGAGAAGTGAATTGTAATTAGAAAAAGAAATCACAGCTGCTATTTAGAGAACTGGTCGGGAAGTTTGCAGGTCTCGCTATCAGAAGCAGCACTGCATTGCGGCTATGCCTCGTTCATTCATTCCATTCTCAGTTTTCTAGGAAAGAGTTGCTTTGGTATTATGTATCACGATTTCCAAGCAATATCGATTACCCTAATCGAATTTAACTTTCTGCAGGCTAACATAATAATAATAAAAAAAAAGTCTCTTTTTTTTTTTTTTTAACTTCTCAGAAAGGTGAGACCTTTGGTAGTTCTTGAGCATCTAATGTTCAAGGAATTATGCTGATTTTCTCAGTTAAGGATTTGGATCCTGCTGAGTAGAATTTGCTCAAAGAAAAATGCCGACTTTCCCAGCTTGTATTACCCTGCATGCTGTTACTAAGCAAAGAGGAAAAATCAAGGCATTTATCTTTGCAAATTGAAATGAGTTTCACAGTAGAAATATATGAAAGTTACCATGAAGCAGTGAATATCTCAAATATATCATTTGATTTTCCCAATGAAAAATAAACTACAATTTATTTAGTAGATTCATGAAAAGGCCTGACATTAGCCCAGGGAATTTTCAGGTCCTTCTCAAATATATTTCTTTATTTAAAAAATAAAATTGGGCATACAGATTAGGATGTGTGAAGCAAACTTGAATCTCAGGTTCACCATGGCACAATGAGTCACATTACCAACAGCCTACATGACAAAGATTTTAACAGGATATCTATTCCTTTGGTGGTATAGAGGAGCTGTAGTTTATCCTGTCAAAAACGGACCTTTCTTCGCTAGGGTAATTAAACATTTCCATGAGAGGTACAAAACCTATGGAAAAGCACCCTCTTGCCAAGGCATTCTGCACATAGGGGAAGGGATTTCCCGCTGTCCTCTATGGTCAGAGTTACAATATGGTCCATTCAGCTTCAAGAGAGCAAATTCCAGCCTTGCTGCTGAGGCAGAAACTTCATTAATAGAAGCACATCAGGAAACTGATAGTCTGGTTTCTCCAGCCAATGCTGTTTTGACCATCTCAAGGTGAGGTAGTGTGGGTTTAGGCTGTCAGTGCTTTCAGGTTTCTAATTAGATTAATCTAATGGATCCCCATTGGCCTCACTGCAGCTATTTGAAGTATGTTGAGTATGTGAGTACACCTAAACTGTAACACAGCAAAAAAGAATTCATTCCGCAACGCCTAGTTTTCAGTTGAGACAGACAAAACCAACATCTGTACTGCTTCCCTATGTGAGAGCTTCTCTGGAGGTCTTCTTAACACCAGCAGGTCACCAGCTAAAGCAGGTTTTTGTGCCGGTAGAGACCAAGGGTTGAGCCTACGCTGGGTTAGCCATGCTACTAATCAGTATTTTTTGAAGATGTGCTGGCGAAAGTTTTGCAGTATGGTTTAGGTCACGCGTTTTGGTGTTATTTAAATATACGGAACCCAGCCACCGAAGGAACGGGACCTTCCGTTTGTGCCCAGTCGTTTTATAAATAACACCAGTGAGGAACTCTATTGTAGATGTGCAGAGATGATATCTGTGAAGAGCTCTGGTTACTGTATTCATATCTGAAGTACATGGATGAGGAGTTGTCTGGTGGCTCGGTGGCTCTTGTGAAGCGCGTACATAGGTAGCAAAACTAGCTTGGCATCTTCTAAACACCTTAAATCATCACTCATTGCTCTGGTTGCATTCAGGAAAGGTTAGAAGAGATAATATTTTTACTCTTTCTTTAAAAGATTTGGTTTTTAGTTTAACATAACATTTATTTGACTTTTTAATGCAGTCGATACATCCTGAAAAGGTCTGTATGTACAAGCAGTTCTATTTAAGGATTATTAGAAATGACATTAATAGCAAATCTAGTAGCTTCTGCTTCCCATTCTCCATTAGAAATCACGATCCTTTGCTTTTGCTGACATAATTACCTCCATATGAGCCAGTTCTAACAAGGCAGAATTAAGAGTTCACATTATAAATGAGCAGCAGGAACAGATGGACTGAGAAAATAGTCAGATTTCATGCAAATATCAATAAAGGTGATTAGTAAAGAAATAAAAGCATTTGTCTCATATGTTCCTTCGTATTAATGAAGACTGCCTAACTGGAAAGGTCTTGAGGCCCGTGCGAGGTCCGGAGAGTTAGGTGTTCTGCTTCTGTGCATTACAAAGTCAAGTTTTGGTTTGCGAGAAGACGCCACAGCCACGAGCGGTGTCACACTGCCAGGCCCAATATTAAAATTCATCATTTTCACAGATTCGTTTAGCTTAAGGGCTGAAAGCATTACATTTCATCCAGTGAAACACATACCGAGCTGAGGAGCTTAAATTTGATTAAAACATTGCTGTGCCTAAGTAAAACGGGTTTAGGGCCCCTTTTGCCTGGGTGTCCCTTTTCTGGTTTATGAACCTCCGCTTGCAGATTCCCACCGTGCCTCTCCCCTTACCCTTTCTGGAGGTGTCACTCTTCTGCAACGCTTTGAGTTTGTTGTTTTGTGGCGATGCTGGTGCACTCCCGTATTTCTCTGTACCGTATGGATCTGTGCCCTTTGGTAGATCTGTTTGTCCTGCAGTTTCTCTCGCTTCTGTTTCTGCCAGAGACAGAGAGGAGAGCAGCAGAGCCTCTGGCAACACAGAAGATAGGAAACAGCTGGAATATATGTATCAGATGTATAGCACATGTCTACATATTCCTATCCAGGATTTTTTTTGGAGAGAAACGTTGTTGTACATGATGTAGTGTTTGCTCGTTGACTCACATGTGCTCTGGACTCATCGGAATGTCAACACACACATTTGGATGTTATTCGTGTGCTCTCGACAGGTGCTTTGGAATTGCTGCCCATGTAGTTGATGCGCACACGTGCTGTTCTGGACAGCCAAATCGAGCCAGTAGCTGAGACTTGCCTCTCAACTATCTGGAAAAATATCAGAAGTCCTCAGAATTCGTCTGAACATCATTTCCTAACAGATATCTGGGGAAACCTGGGCAGCCCGTATCTACAGCAGAGGGTTAAGATCACCTCCCTCTTTTTCTCACACGCTCTGAGCTGCGAAGAGTCACGCCAATGTAGACATGTATTTTATGTGGGGGATAGTAAGAGTACGTGTAAAAAGCTATATTTACACTGAGAACAAAAATTATTTCCCAGTCAGATAAAGCATACTGTACAGAAAGATGTCCAATGATTTTGTTCTTATTTCTTATTTACTGATGAATGAACACTTGGAAGAAAGTAATTCTTTACTTAAAATTCAGTTCGCTAACTCCTTTCAGCTGTAAATACAGGAAATGCTCATTGCTCCAAGTAAGTGCTTAGGCGGAGGGGGGCGATACAGGAAGATCTTTGATGGCAATAGGCTTTTCCATTGTATTTAGGTTTACCTTCCTGGAAGAAAATCTCTCACGTCTGTCCCTGACTCTTGTATCTATTGCTAACTCTTAATGTGGGGCCTTGTGATGAATTCAGAGGGGCCTTTGAAAAATAGTACTACAGAGTATTTGCGCATTGTAGATGTCTTATTATCTTTGAATCAATTTGAAATACTGTACATTTAATTATTTTTTCTTCCACTTAACGACGTTTTTTCTTCTCCTCAATATTAACAGCGGGTATAAAACCTTGGCTGTAACCTTGGTTTCCTTAGTTTTGCTCTCACCATTAGGACTTCTAGCCAGAGCCCACTCGTTTTTTTGGGTTTTGTTTTTTTTTTTTTCTTTTGCAGTCTGGGAGGACAGGAGAGCTTTCTCAGCTAGACCCAAAGCTTCATGCATTTCACTTAGCTTTTGATCGATTTTGTTGCTGCTCACTGTTGGTACTGTATTGAAGTTGTATTTTTATTGTTGTAAGCTCCTATGTGCTGTGGTGGTTGGCAATCTAGAAATGTGTTAAATAATATTGATTTTTTTTTTTCCCCACTTGGCAAGCATTTTATTTTACTCTATCTCTAATACTATTTTAAGTATCATTTACTGGTTTTATTTTCTTTCTTGTTTACAACTTGGCATCTCATAGAGCAAGGGGCCATTGCAGAGCCTGGAGAGAAGTCCTGAGAGAGGATGCTCACAGGAATATACTTTCCAATTCTGATGCTAACTGCCTTTAGATAAAAAGATGAGTTTGCATATTATGTTCTTATGGCATCATTAAATAGTAGGTTTCCATATTTGTCTCAGAAAAATAGAAATTATTTTGATTTTCGCTACAGTATGGGTAAGGTAGTCACCCTAAATGGGTGTTTTGACAAATCAACTTCCAGAAAACATCCTTTCTGGACCTCCAAGAGCCAACAAGATGATACAAGAAAACCTGTCCATTTTTGATATCTTTCACAATAAATACACCCATTTAGGTGTTTTTCTCTTTGTGATAAAGTGTGGGTCCATCCATTAAAAGTGACTTTTTCTGAATTGTCTTTGTTTGGCATATGAAGGTATTGGGGGAAGGAAGGCTGTCCTTCACTAGGGGGAAACAAAGGTTGTCTTTGAAGGGCAGGTCCCGCCTAATGCTACAGAACTTGTTACTACATCTTTGAGCCTTCCACAGCGTTCTTGTGCTTTTATCCTGAGTTGGAAACCTGTGCTGAGCAGTAAGCCAGGCCAGGGAGAATAAGGTACAGAAAACAGCTGGGTGATAAAGCTGTGGTTTCCAACAGTGGTTTTCATTGCAGCTATTAAGGGAGCACAACGGCCTTTTCAGCTACAGTAATCGTCTGTTTCTGTTGAGACTTTTCTTGAAATAATAGTGGGAGATTAGTTTTTAAATCAAAAGAGGTTAATATGGTGGTTTATTGTCACTGTTTATTTCTTTCCCTTTTGCTCTGTACAGATTCGCAAAACTCTGAGTTGTTTCGCACCGTGAAATGTTTCTTCAATAAATGGTCCTTCTATCCCAAATTTGGGCACCTGTTGAAGCATTTCATTTTGGAGAAAAAACGTAGACCACAGGTCAGGCTGTTATGGCATCTTCTCTGAAGCTCTGTGTGTGTGCACGAGGGGAAGAGCTTAACTGTTTTTCTTGAAAAGATTTCTTTATTTAAAAATTCTGAACAAAAAAAATTTCAGGAGGAATGATGGAAAAATACTAGCAGTTCTTTTTTTCCATTAGAAAATTTGTATGGAAGGGGGTAAAAAGAGAAGCAATTCATCAACTTCTAATGAATTCCCTTTCTGTGTAGGAAAGTAGGAACGGATAGAAAAGGGGAGTTTGGAGAATATTTGGAAACTCCTCCATGGGGACGTGAGCACTCACATTTCTCACTTGATTTTCCCTCCATGAACACTGATGAAACCTGACCTTGGATCCAGTTCTCCATAATCTGAAGTTGTAGTTAGATGAATACATGAATTTCCAAGGGAATGGTACAATACGAATCTGTGGACAAAAATAAACCAGCCCTTATTTATGAAGTCAAGAATTTATTGCTGGGATGACTGAAATCTTAACAGTTTATTTAAAGAATATTAGTCTCAATAATAATGACATCGTTGGAATTGTTACACACAAATTAGATATCTATCTAATCTTTCTTTGCCGTTACGCTCATCCTTCTCTTGCCCTTCTAGGTCCTAAGGTTGATGGTACCCATATTCCTGAAGAAGCAGCCAGGGGCTGCAGTGAGTTGTTAACATCCTCCAGTTCTTCAGTCTACTTTTTGTGTTTTCTGATACACTTTTTCTCCTCGCTGTTTCTTAACTGGTGTGCAACTGTGTTCGCTATATGTGGTGTATCTTACATATATTAGCTACATGTATTGGAGGTTTTTGATGTCTTTGTTACTCCTAAAACTGCTTTTCCCACTCCCAGGTCTGCATTTCTTTGACCTACCGTTGATAAGTTGTTTATGGCTCTGGGTTCTCAGTGTCAGCCTGTGGCCTTCTTCTTCCTATGCCCGTTGTCCTCCACACAGTGGAGTAACACTGTGTCCCAGCTTTCAAAGGTCTCTGCTGTCATACCAGCCTTATATTCTTCTGTACTATATCATAAATACTACGACATAAATACTCATATTCATAAGTACTTCATTTTACCCCAAATAATTACTTGTTACTGGTATTATATACAAATAATGGTTATAACGTACAAAGATAAGTAAAATAAATTAGGCCTAGCCACCTGCTCAGTAGGCAATTTGCTGATAAACTAAAGAAGCTAAAATGAAGCTTCTTGGAGCCCAAGACGAGTTGAGATTGACTTCCCCGGGCTGCAGTGCTGTACTGGATGATGATCTTGGGAGCCTGAAGAGTGAAAAGTCTTTACGTTGCATATGGAAATTTGAACTGTCTCTAGAAAAGAGTTTTCCCAGGCTATTTTGGCTAGGAGTTAGCATTGATGATTTGGGGTATCATCAGTGGCAGCAGCAGTTCTCACCTTTTTTTGAGAGTGTAGACCACTTTGAGATGTATTGCTATGGGTGTTTGTACTCACTGCTTCCGATCCTGTTTCCATAATAAAGACCTTGTGGAAAAGAGAAGGTAGAAAGGACTAATGCCATTTCACCTCTGAATGGTGCTATCTCTGATTGACTGCAGGTATAGCCAGTAGAGTCAGGTGTTTAGGGGAGCGAAGCCAACAGCACTGAAAAACCCAACCGTGAAGTCATCCTCCCCCTCTACTCTGCCCTGATGAGGCCACATCTGGAGTACTGTGTCCAGTTCTGGGCTCCCCGGTTCAAGAAGGACAGGGAACTGCAGGAGAGGGTCCAGCAAAGGGCTACAAAGATGATGAGGGGATTGGAGCGTCTCTCATGAGGAGAGGCTGAGGCACTTGGAGCTTTTTAGTCTGGAGAAGACTGAGGGGGAATCTTGTCAATGCTTCTAAATCCTTAAAGGTGCCAGGGGGATGGGAACAGTCTTTTTCCAGTGGTGCCCAGTGACAGGACAAGAGGTGACGGGCACAAACTTGAGCATAGGAAGTTCTATCTTAACACGAGGAGGAACTTCTTTCCTTTGAGGGTGGCAGAGCACTGGCACAGGCTGCCCCGAGAGGTGGTGGAGTCTCCCACTCTGGAGACATTCCAAACCCGCCTGGACGCCATCCTGTGCAACTGCTGTAGGTGCCCCTGCTCTGGCGGGGGGGTTGGACTGGATGTTCTCCAGAGGTCCCTTCCAACCCTGACCATTCTGTGATTCTGTGATTCTACTCCATCCCTTGGCAGGCCAGCTGATGTCTCTTAGGGAGAGCCCAGAGGATGTGGAGCAGCAGCAACACTGTGAACGAGGAGACCTGGGGGCTTTCCAAAACCAGCAGTTTGTGTCACAGTCCTTCATCTGTCTTTTCTGTCCTGGAAGCTGATAAGTTTTGTCCTGTCATCCTTAGAGCAGCCATACTCAGAGGCATACACTCTTGGGAAGCCTTGGACCAGTGCTGCCTGAATCTATTCACAGTTTTAATCCATTTCAACTACTGAGGTTGACATTTGTTTTTTTTTTTTTTCTTTGAAGCACATACAGTTTTCCTGCATTTCTATACGTAGACACACTCTCAGATCTCCAAGACTGCCTTTTGGATTTGAAAATGAAGGAAGCCTTTGTGCTTCCCTGCTCTAGGGTAGTCAGTGGCACCATGAATATTAAATATAGACGAGTTCCAGCTGATTTATAACTGTACCCACTGCATCCAATCTTCATCACCTGGTCTTTTAAAATTTGCATTACTTCATAACAGAGAATTAGTCCGTGTTTTTTTTCTTTTTTTTTTTCATAGGTTAGCATTAGTTGATATGTTGCAAATTGATCTCAGTCATCTGAGTAATAAAACAGGCATTTTCAGTCAAATATCTCTTACAGATAGACACTATACTATGTCTGATTGAGCCCTAATAATATCTTTGGTTGACTACAAAGGCACTGCGTGGACAAGACTGTAGCATCACATCCATGTAACGTACCTTTTAGTTACATTGATGCCATAACGTACATCTCGCTCCCTTTTACTAATGTAAATGTAAATAGAGCCTTTTTCTCCGATCTGTTACGCAGCTGAGGCACGTTGGGGGAGATAAACTTTTGAGATAATGTTCGTGCAGAGTATTATTTATGTCTAATGGTGCAATTGTACGAACAATTTGCAGACGAATGTAAGACGTGGAACCGAATTCATTTATAATCTAAGCTGAGTACGCTGCAGGGTACAGCACTGGGGCAGTAAGCGAAGGGAGATGGCAAAGGGGCGCTGAGGTTACAGTGCTGTGGCAAAGGTGTATTTTTGGTGTTCGTTTCACTGTCACTGACCTGTGTTTCTAATCCAGACCTGCCCCTTGGAACTGTCAATAAGTCCCAACGTCTGGACTAGTCTTTATTTTAGAATCTGTTTGATAACCTAATTCTCCTCACTCAATTGATTTCTGACCTGGCTTTCATTCTTGATTCAAATGGTTTTCTTAATAGCTTAGCTAACTACAGTTGCCAGTAATTGATCCTTATTAAACATTTTTTTTTAACGTATCTCAGCATTTTTGCCACCCATCTGCTTTTAAACTGCCCATTTGTATGGATTCTTTGCATAAATATTTTGTGGCTCATTTGATTTTCTGCATAATTAATTAATTGCTTCTCACTTAGTTTTCCGCATAACTAATCTACTGCCACATAATTAACAAACTCTTTAATTCCTTATTAATTATTTACTGTTCTTTTGAATATATGAATTAATTGACTGTTTAAATTTGCTGCTGTGCTGATTTGACATCTAGTTAATTGTTTTGATTAATCAATTAATTAGCTGCTTAATCTCTGCTTAAAAGTATAACCCCATGACTGCCTTGCAAATGTTCTAGCGCCCTTCCCCGTTCTCTTCTCATTCAATTCTATCATCTCATCCACACCTGGATGCTCAACTTACTGTCCAGGCACACGTGGACCTTTTGGCCTTATAGGAATCCCTCCAGTGAAGCTGTCTCTATAACCCCAGTGATGCTCCTTACATCTGATCTTCCTCCAAAGGTTTATTTTTTTTCCATGTGATACACTGCTCATACACTTGAACCTCAAGAGGCATTCGGCTCCTCTTAGTTATGCCAAAATGAAAAGAGGAGAATCAGGAAGAAAAGCATTAAAGTATTGAGGAATGAAAATCCAGGAGGCAAATGTGATACAAGAACAGAAAAGCAGAATTTTTATGGCACACAGGGTGAGAGTGTTTCAGATGCAATATAACTACTGAAGACGTTTGTGGTAAATTGATGTACCTGATAAAGTTCCTGAAACTTCAGATTTATGTATAGCTCATCTACTAGACTTACTTGTCAAGGCTCTTTTTCTCTACTTCTTCACTACAGAAGAATTTTAGTAGAAAAGAACCTTTTTCTTCTCACTTTGCTTTATATATGTGCTAATCCTGGACTTAAGATTTCACAACTGGTTGCTGTAGAAACTGCTGTTCTCTTTGGAGACAAGGCCTTTGAAAGAGGTGTTGCCTTAAAAAGTAGTTTGGTGTTACATATCACGAATAAGCCAACAGAAAACATACCCAATACTAGGAAAACTCCTTCAAAATTGAATGTTTTTTTAATGTTTTCCACAAGCTGTCAGCTGCTCTTCGAAGGTATTAAATTGTGGCTTCTTATACAAGTGGAAGCGTGAGAAGTGAAATGGCTTTATCAAGCATGCGACATGAAACACAGGGAGTACATTTATGTCTTTAAAAGAAGACGCTGAGTTGAGTATTACATCTAACAGCAAGAGAATAACCAGGTTGGAATCCAAATAGGTTGCACTTGCTCGTATGTTTGATGGTTGCTTTCCTAATTTATTGTCTGATCTTGATCACTCTACATACTTCAGAGTGAGAGTCATTGCCAGAAATATAAGATTGCCCCAGAGCTGGCCCTAGTCCAGCTCTGGAGCCCCCAACATAAGAAGGACAAGGACCTGTTGGAGAGGGTCCAGAGGAGGCCACGAAGATGATCTGAGGGCTGGAGCACTCTGCTGTGAGGATAGGCTGAGACAGTTGGGGTTGTTCAGCCTGGAGAAGAGAAGGCTCCAGGGAGACCTTAGAGCCCCTTCCAGTACCAAAAGGGGCTACAGAAAAGGTGGAGAGGAATTGTTTATCAGGGAATATAGCAATAGGACGAGGGGCAATGGTTTTAAACTGGAAGAGAGTAGATTTAGATTAGATATCAGGAAGAAATTACTGTAAGAGGGTGGTGAGCCCCTGGCCCAGGTTGCCCAGAGAAGCTGTGGCTGCTCCATCCCTGGAGGTGTTCAAGGCCAGGTTGGACAGGGCTTGGAGCAACCTGGTCTGGTGGGAGGTGTCCCTGCCCATGGCGGGGGGGTTGGAACTCAATGATCTTTAAGGTCCCTTCCAACTCTAACCATTCTGTGATTCTATAACTTTTAGAGCATATGAAAATGTATAAAAACTGTGTTATCAATTAAAATTTTCAAATACATGATATGATAGGTTATACTGTTATAATACGTATTAAAAAAGTTACAGTGTGCATGATATTTATGTTATAATATGTCTTAAAAGGACTGCTTATCTGCTGAACCATATTAAACAGGAAAAATCTGCAGCTGTTAGAGCAGTCCCCTGGATCCTGGAAGCGATCTGGTACTGGCTGCTGAGCTCCTCCTCCTCCTGCATGCCATCAATTATGGCAGCTTGATCTCCATCCAGTAGTGTGGGACCATAAACACCGTGTCCACATGGGCATACCTACATGAAAATGACTAAGTTTAGATGTCTTAATCTTGAGCTGAATCCCACCCCACGGTGTTTTCAATTAAACTCTTTGGGAAGAAGGCACCAGCTCGTCCACGAAAAGTCACCTTTACCAGTGGTCTCCATGGCCAAATGTCTGGGACACGCTCCTCTGGCGGAAAACATTGGAGAATATGCAGAAGTTGTTAATATTTCAAAGGAGTGGATGCAAGAGTCTGCTTCTGTCTTTTATCTCCAATTTCTGTGAAACTGATTATCATGAAAACTTGCCATGAAAAGATGCTAGGCAAGACGCACAACCTGCTAGCTTCCCTTTTCGCTGTAAGCGTAGAGCTGATGAATTTGAAATAGTTTGCTTTTCCTTGTTTACCGTAGGGGAATTAACTAGAGGCGTTTTTTCAGGGCTGTTTTACAGTGTATTGCATCCAGTTCATAAAGAATCTGAAACAGTTGGACTCCCTGAACAGGTAGTGGGTCATAATGAAAAACAAAAGGTGAGGTGTTCGTTATTCCTGTGATGCTGCTTAATTAGTCTGTGATAGTGAGTGTGCTGCCAATATGGATCATCTCTTAGTCTATATGTGTCTCTGAAGGATGAAGGATCTCATGATCTCTGAAGGAACTCGTGAGACCCCACCTGGAGTAGTGCATCCAGCTCTAGAGTCCCCAACATAAGAAGGACATGGACCTGCTGGAGCGTGTCCAGAGGAGAGCCATGAGGATGATCCGAGGGCTGGAGCACCTCTCCTATGAGGAGAGGCTGAGCGAGTTGGGGCTGTTCAGCGTGGAGAAGAGAAGGCTCCGGGGAGATCTTATTGCGGCCTTCCAGTACCTAAAGGTGGCATCCAGGAGAGCTGGGGAAGGACTTTCTACTAGGGCATGTAGCGATAGGATGAGGGGGAATGGCTTTAAACTAGAAGAGGGCAGGTGCAGATTGAACATTAGGAAGAAGTTTTTCACTTTGCGGGTGGTGAGGCACTGGCCCAGGCTGCCCAGAGAAGTTGTTGAGGCCTCATCCCTGGAGGTGTTCAAGGCCAGGCTGGATGTGGCTTTGGGCAACGTGGTCTAGTGGGAGGTGTCCCTGCCTATGGCAGGGGGGTAGGAACTCGATGATCTTCAAGGTCCTTTCCAACCTAAACCATTCTATGATTCTATGAAGCTTTACTCTTAATATTTCCAGGCGGTGCCTGATACAAAAACTATTAGTAACTGTGACCAGCATTAAGCATATCAGAATTACATTTCAGGGAGTCTATTCATGTGGTTAAAATTAGGCATTAAAGTTAGATAACTCAGTGGACCCAAGCCCGAAGAATATTCACATTGGAGATTTGCCATTGCGAAAAAAAAACCAACACATTTTGGAAAGAGGTACAATCTGAACGAAAAATGAGCTTTTCAGAATGTTAAAAAAATAGCAGGAGATGTGTCATAAAATGATATTGGAGAAATATGTAAGGAAGTGATATAGGTGGGAGAAATTAAGACTTTTATCATGAGGAAATGTATATATGTGCCTATATATGTATATATTTATTGTCAGTATTTCTTAATAGCAAGAAAAAAACACATCAACAACCCAGTGGTCTACAGGAATTATTAGAGAAGGTGAAATAGCTGAGCCTGCAGGAATGTAGTACCCATTCAGCTCTGTCTCATTGCATTTTTATGTCAGCATAAATCCACTGATTCAGTGAAATTCAGCCCACACCTTGATTTCTATGTCTAACTGAAGCTGTGCAAGCAAAAGCCCATCCATTTCAGAGTTCTTGTTTTATTTGCTGCTGATAGAGCATTATTCCAGTGTGGTACAGAGGATAACATGGTTATTCCATATAATATTTGACCTTTCTTTAAAAGCCTAAAGCTTCTTCCCTGGCTTCCTGTATATTTAGTAGCTCACTCTCAAATTGAAGTTAACTTTCGTAATAGCGTATTCAAATTGAATTTTAGTATTCCTTTTCTTTAGTTTTCTTTCTTAAATGTAGAAGAATTACATCCAAAAATGTGATTACCCACTTGTTTAAAAATCTGTCACAGTCGTGACACGTTGCTATTGGTTTCATCAGCAGAGTTGGGAGACAACATTTCCAATAAAAATATCTAAAACACCGGCTTCACATGTACACAAACATGTTGGATATGGAAATTATCTCTTTTTTTAAAGTGTTTACCTTTCTATCATTCTACTGGAAGCAAAAAGTTATGAAAGTAGGTAAAATGTAAAAGATATATCTAGCTTTTTGCAGGATGAGGCTTATTTGTGTGTGATTGAGTAGCTGTGGTTGACAAAAAGGGTGGAGGCAGAATGTCAGAAACCATTGATTTGTTATGGGTTTGTGTTGTATCGTCTCAGCTTCAGTAGTCTGTTTTTTAATGATTATACGTACTTGCTAACATTTGAAAGTTGTAAAAGAAGATGCAGTGTTTATACTGGAAGTATATCAGCCTAAAAATTAGGTTGGCATTGTTTTAGCAAAACTCTGGAAAAATAACTGTAACTTAAAGAGAGAAAATTGCCTTCCTTTGCTGCTTTCTCTTCACTTCAGAATTCATTTAGAATTTCAGTTTATTTGAAAATAAGATTTTGGGAGAAGCTTAATGTTCAACAACCTAATGCTTTAATTACCCAGTATTAAATTTTGCTTAATTATAAAACAACACACAGAACTTTTTGACATATCAACAAAACATTACCAGCAGCTTTCTTTTGAAATGTAAAAATCCACAGGAAAAAACAGGTGCTGAGACATCTAAAAATACTCATTCGTTTCACAGAGTTCCCTTGAAAGACAATGGAGTGTTTTAATGGATAAATTAGAAATCACTTAGCTGTTATTATTTAACTTATTTAAGAAGCTGAACAGCAAATTATTTTTATGTCTGTGTACATGTCTTAATACTTTCAGAAAAAATAACAGAACTCTGTCTTTGAATTTTACTTTAAGTAGCCTAAGTCGGGTCTTTCAGCCTTCCAGAAGCACAACCCCACAGCATCATCTTTGCCCTGCTGCACCTGAGCGCTCAGATCTTTCTGTCAGAAACTAACGAATGGCCTATATTGAAACGCTAAGCTTGGTCTCAGAGGGTTTCCTTTGCTCAGTTCTTGAGTAGAGAATTAATTACCAAAACAAACACTTGCCTTTTCGTTGCAGTTACAGCATAGCTACTCCCCATAATTCCTTCCCTAGTATGGTAGAGGAGGTATCTGGATTTCAAACCTGTGGACTAAAACAAAAATACTGGAGCTACCTCTTAATTGTAATGTTCTGGTAGAGTTGTAGTTTGAGCACTCTGAAGGACAAGCTGTGGATGTTGTTGACCTGGACTTTAGTAAAGCCTTTGACTCTGTTCCCCACAGCATTCCCTTGGAGAAACTGGCTGCTCATGGCTTGGATGGGCATACTCTTCACTGAATAAAAAACTGGCTAGAAGGCCAGGCCCAAAGAGTGGTGGTGAATGAAATTAAATCCAGTTGGTGTCCAGTCCCTAGGGGTGTTCCCCAGGGCTTGGTACTGGGGCTGGTTCTCTTTAATATCTTTATCAACGACCTGGACAAGGGGATCGAGTGTACCCTCAGTAAGTTTGCAGATGACACCAAGTTGGGCGGGAGTGTCGACCTGCTTGAGGGTAGGAAGGCTCTACAGAGGGATCTGGACAGGCTGGATCAAAGGGCCGAGGCCAATGGTGTGAGATTCAACAAGGCCAAGTGCCAGGTCCTGCACTTGGGTCACACCAACCCCATGCAGCGCTACAGGCTTGGGGCAGAGTGGCTGGAAAGCTGCCCGGCAGAAAAGGACATGGTGGTGTTGGTTGACAGCCAGCTGAATATGAGCCAGCACTATGCCCAGGTGGCCAAGAAGGCCAACAGCATCCTGGCTTGTGTCAGGAATAGTGTGGCCAGCAGGGCTAGGGAAGTGGTCGTCACCCTTTACTCAGCACTGGTGAGGCCCCACTTCAAGTACTGTGTTCAGTTCAGCCCCTCACTACAAGAAGGACATTGAGGTGTTGGAGCGTCTCCAGAGAAGGGCTACAAAGCTGGTGATGGGTCTGGAGGACAAATCTTATGAGGAACGACTGAGGGACCTGGGGTTGTTTAGCCTGGAGAAGAGGAGGCTGAGGGGAGACCTTATCTCTCAACTACCTGGAAGGAGGTTGTAGCGAGGTGGGAGTCGGTCTCTTCTCCCAATTAACAAGCGATAGGACAAGAGGAAATGGACTCAAGTTGTGCCAGGAGAGGTTTAGGTTGGGTATTAGGAAAAGTTTCTTCACTGGAAGTGTTATCAAGCATTGGAACAGGCTGCCCAGGGAAGTTGGTGGAATCACCATCCATGGGTGTATTTAAAAGATGTGTAGACATGGTGCTGAGGGACATGGTTTAGTGGTGGACTTGGCAGTGTTAGGTTGATGGTTGGACTTGATGATCTTAAAAGTCCCTTCCAACCTAGACAATTCTATGATTCTATGTAATATGGGAAGTCAGAGTAGACTTCTTGCAGGTCACTTCTATATGAGATGTAATATCGTATTTGATTAAAAAGGTTCCAGGTTATGCTTGGTCCTGACTTGAGCTTCAATAAATGGAGAAATCTGTTTCCCTTTAATTCCTCTTTCCCACTGTCAACTGGGGAGCCACAGAAACTGGAATGAAATTAGTCCTTTAAGGCAGCATCAACCCTAACTCCAGGCTCCCTAATTTTCATAGGTTTATTTATAACAGATTTCCAGAGGCTCCAGAAGGACATGCAGCAATGTTGGAGAACTGTAGCTTCACATTAGTAGTGTTTCTGAGAACTTTTCTCACGTTGCTTAAAAAGATGAAATAAAGTACATGGCAAAACTTAAAACTACAATGAGCAGTAGTCGAATTCTGCTCCTTCTGCTCTTTGGCAGCGCCTGCCTCAGCTGCAGAAAGCGCTGGCAGCACAGCGGGGTCTCTCTCACCCTGTGTTATATCTCATCGATGCATCCCTGTCTTCTGTCCTCACGGCTCTTTTCTATAAATAGCAGGTTTCACCAAGAAAGACGCCCGTCAAGAAATTAGGGAGAAGGTGCAGGACATGATGTGGGACAGAAGGGCGGAGTGAGGATGCTTTTGACGGGGAAAAGAAAAAAGATCGTTTGGGAAAGATGAAGAACACGGGGGTTTAAGAGTTGTTTTCAGAACTTGACCGTGTGTTGTGTTACCTTTCAGAAATAGATTCGCTTCTTAAACAGCTCTGCTATTTAAAGCATGCTGCTAAAGTTTCAGTTCCCCTTGATGGTAACATCTGGCCCTCTGATTATTGTCCTCTTACTGACAAATCAGAATTTGAGCCCTGAGCACATGGATGCTGCTCATGTTCAGTTGCAACAGCTTGATTCTCCTGTCTGAGGCAGCCTTCTCGCTTCGGCAGAGTCCTGGGCTGCCAGATGTTGTCTTCGATCTGAATCGTTGACTTAGTCCTTAACAAATCCTTGAGTGTAACACCAAGTCCCAAAGTCAATGAGTGCTAAATTATTTTGTGAGGCACATATTAAGGGACTAAAAATGAATCTGGGAGACTCAGAAACGTAATCTTGTCCTCATGTATTAAAATAAATTGGGACTAATTAATTCTGATCTTTTAGTTGAAAACATTGTTCTGGGAGCACCTTGCTTGAATTAATCCAAATGTAGACGTTTAATATTGCCTGGTTTATATGTAGCAAGCAGACACCAAGATTATGTGTCAAGATTATATGTAGCAAGCAGACACCAAGATTATTAAGATTATTTCATCCACACATGGATGAAAGAGCATTTAGGCTATTGAATCTTTGACTGAGAAGTGTTAAATTGTTAAATACAGAGCTCATGCTCCAGTGCAGTGATAGAAAATCTGGTTCTAGGTTCTGTTCCTCACTTTCCAACTCAATAACTGTTGCTCTGTTGCCTTAGGCGGTCTCTTAGTGTTTAGCTTTGGAAAGCGTGGTGTTCCTGAAAGGTACATTTGAAATCAGGAGGATCTGTGGGAGCAGGGGATGGTGAGACCATCGAGGCAATTACATCTTCTTTGGTCTTCCTACCTACCTCTGCAGTCTGCTGAAATAGGACGGTGAAATAACTTGCTCAGTTTCCATTTATTCTGTGATTCTCTCTGAAGAGGGAAATGGCAGAGAGTCCAACCATTTAATACCATCCTAACTCATGTCAAGTGTAACCCTGATCATAAATCATTTGTGGCTCTCCATGAAAGGGACTCGAAAATAAGAAAGTCTGTATGTCAGAGCTGGTTTTCCTCCAAGCCCCGTGCAGGGCAGCAACCTGTTTCTTCGTGCCACAGTGCCTTCTCTTCTGGAGCACTTGTCCCAGCCTGGCTGGAGAGGGTCACATCGGAGTGACCATCTCATGGAGACAGAGCCTCGACAACATTGCTGCTCTTAGCTTCTGCTCACCGAAGGATCGAGATGTACCCTGATGAGAAATCTCAACAGAGGAAAACCTGAATTCTTTTATACATTTAATAGACTGTTTTCTAGTCATAAATGGCCTGAAAAGCACATGTCTCTCTATGACATATATGATGACTATAAACAGATTTATAAAAGGCCTGGGCATAATAAATAATAGAAAATTTAAGAAGTCATAATATGACTGCCACATCTTGATTTTTTTTTTAATATATTTTTTTTCCTGCTTTTCATTCTTTTTCTGCATATCTACAGCATCCAGGTTCTGATAATATTGTAAAGTTTATAAATGAAAATGTAGGAAGTGATGGTCAGTGTATTGGCAAGTCTGAACTGCTGCTTGTAAACTATTTCATATTATAAAGTTTACTTCTAACAAAATAAGACCACTCTACATCTCTTTCTGAAAGCATTAAGTTCAATTCTATGCAGTGCTAAGAGACCATAGAGGAAGTTTTTCCCAATCGTTCTTGTTTAGAGAAAAGTTTCATGCCACAAACTTCTTTCCGATTAGAACAGCGCAATTGGGAGCAGAGGAGGAAAGTAGCTGGTGGGAGGCTGAACACCAGTACATGTGGTGCCTCTGCCTGAAGGACAGCTTCTTCGGAGACGACAGTGAGAAAGAAGAGCTTTATTTCGAAGCCCTCTGGAGAGCAAAGGTGCAGAAAGGTCTAAAAGCAGCACATGAGACAATGCTGTCTCTTACTATAGCAGGAAAATGAAAATTCAAGCCACAAAAATACAGGGAGGATGAAAAACATATTCTTGGGAAAATTATCATGCACTCAAACCCAGCCAATTTGTACTACCCCAGACAGGACTTCCCTTGGCTTCTTTCCTTGCATATAAACCGTTATGAACAAGTAGTTTCCATTACTTCCAACACAAATATCCTTTCTGAAATATACCTTATTTAGGATTTTCCTTAAACGAGAATATTGTGCCTTATGGAGCCATCAAACTGCGCTGAATTTTCATATTTCCATCTTGGATAGCTGCAGCTCAAGAAAACTCAGCTGCTGTTTGGCTTTCGGTTCCCCTCGCGATCTGAATGTCAGTTCCCGCTCTTTGGGGATTAGAAATAATCACTGCTAAATAGAGTCTGTGATGATGAATTTATTTAATCACTTTCTGGGTGATGATGGAATCAAAATGGGATTTGTTTAACTTCCCATACCTTTACTTATTCTTTATTTAGGAAAAATCAAGACATTTGTTTGGTTGAATTAGTTAAATAGAAAGACACAAATCAGAGTGCTCAAGGTACTTTTTAATAGAATGAACAAGAAGTGTTACTTTTGAATTTTGTCACATGATTATGAAAATTCTCATTACAGTACTCCTAAGGGAATACCATCTTATTAGGAGGTAGCTGGCTTCTCCAACTTCTTCAAATAATTTGAAAAATATGCAGATGTTAACAACGTCTCTGATGCATACAGAAAGGGATGTGGCTTTTACTTTTATGCAGATAAAGAATATTTGGCAGAAATAGCAGCCAGAAAGTTGTTGGTTTTGACATTGTCCATTAGGATGATCAAATTGGGGTTGGGTTTTTTTTTTCAAGATTTTAGGTCCTCTCATGATACTTCTTCCATTCTTGAGCCACTTTTTGAACTGTGATGATTTTAAATGGAAGAGGCACAGCAAAGCTGCTGCTGTTCCAGTTCACTGATAAATATTCAGTCAGCCTTTTGTAGCTGCTATGTACGACAGGAATAAAGTACATGGGTTTAATGCTGTTAAGAGCTGTTCCTTTGCTTTGACTCATTTTACTAGCAATTTCCAATTGTTTTTCACTGCCCTTCCAATAGATGTCCTCACACTGGTCCCCAAAATATCTCCTAAAGGGTCAGCTACCCAGTAGATATTTTCTTCATAGACAAGTTGACAACAATAATGGGAACCGCTGGTTGCTTTCCTGCTTATTTTGGTATTGCATTTTAGTAACCCCGGGGCTGGCAGTGCGTAATGGCAAGTAGCTCACTATGTTTGGCTTTTCTAGAGCATCGTGTTTTACAATTGTGTTGCAGCAGAGTTGCAGAACACGAATGTCTTTATTTTGAGCTGTTAATTAGCAGTGGAAGCAGGACGTGCAGTAAACTACGGATTTAACATCTAATTTGAAGGTGGTAAAATTATGCTTCAGTTTCTGCACAAGACTGGAGAAAGACCAACAGAAAGTTTTTGGTTTTACCCTTTCTTCAGAAACCACACACTGAGATTACAGGAAAGTATCTGAGGATAAATGAGATAACAGGAAAACAAAGACCTCCTAAGCCTCGTCGTGTTGGAATTTAGCAACCTGAGATATTTTCCAAAGGCTCTGGATTTTAAAAGTTCCTTCAAATAAATAATGGTTTAAGACTTGCTGAGAGCAAAACCCCACATCTCTGGAAGCATTTGAGTAACAGATGATGATAACGAAGGTCGCTAAGCATTTAATGGTTAGTTGTATTTACATGTTAACACTTCTTTATATTTTTGGTTAAAGTAAGCTAACTACCGATATCGAAACTATAAAACTATGATGAAGTGGTGAGAGGATTCCAGAGAGAATGGGGGGTTGAGAGGAGGCTCCCAGTACCAAGTGTATGGCCATGAACAGGAGTCTGTGAGTCCTTGCAGAGCTCACGGTCTTCTGGATCAGTGCCTGTACGTGCGAACAGGAACAGTCCTGTTGCCGATGGATCAGAAAAACTGGGGTTTACTTTTCAGAAAATTGAGATTATTCTTCTTTTCCTAAAAGTATTTCTTGCAAAGGTGACAGTCTTGACTTGGAGTCCTAGTTGGATTTGAGCATCTTGCAAAAGTAACATCAGTTTAATCCCTTGTGTGTGTGTACCAGCAAAATGCCTTTTTGAACCAGTGAGCGGAACTTACTGCCTCTGAAAATATTCGGGATAGGTGCATGAGTGTCATTTCTTTTCTTCGCTTTTTAAATTACTTGAGAAGTTAACTTTTCAGTTATTCTAAAGGTTTGTTCAGTTCTTCTGAGCTAAAGAATGGCTAGTTGGTTTACACTGAGATCCACCTATTAAACTGTGTTAATACGCGTGAGGGTGCGTGTATTTGTACAGCCAATAAAATGCAGCTTCATTCAGTATTGCTTTCCCTTTCTTTTCTTGTTGATTTGAAGCTTTGCAATCCTTTCTGTTTCAAAAGCAGAGAGCAAATTGAATCTAACATTTCTTTGAAAAAAAAAAAAAAAAACAAAAAAGAGACAGAGAGGAGGTTGTCAGCTCTTCTGCTTGCAAAGAGCGCTGGCTGTGTAATTTCTGTGAACCGATTTCTTAGTTTAAAACTGAATTTTCCTAAAAGTCAGAGAGTTGTTATTCACGTTTCTGTCAGCACAACCAGGACCAGATTTAAAGTTGCAAAAAGCTGTCAGGATATTTTTTTTTTTAACTGTGGGTTGAGCCTCCAGCCCATTTAGAGGTGTTGGAGTGCCCAGGTCTCCTGGAGAAGGTCTGAGCTCAACCATTGCACATTCTTACTTTCCTCATTTTTTTACTTGTGCTCTTGCACCACATTTACCAGAAAGCATGTCTGTCTTACATCCATTCAACATGGACCTGTTGGAGTGAGTCCAGAGGAGGACCACACAAAGATGATCAGAGGGCTGGAGCACCTCTGCTGTGAGGACAGGCTGAGACAGTTGTTGCCTGGGGAAGAGAAGTGTGGTGAGCCGGACTAGGGAAGTAATCATCCCCCTGTACTCGGCACTGGTGAGGCCTCACCTCGAGTACTGTGTTCAGTTTTGGGCCCCTCACTACAAGAAGGACATTGAGGTGTTGGAGCGTGTCCAGAGAAGGGCTACAAAGCTGGTGAAGGGTCTGGAGGACAAACCTTATGAGGAACAACTGAGGGATCTGGGGTTGTTTAGCCTGGAGAAGAGGAGGCTGAGGGGAGACCTTATCACCCTCTACAACTACCTGAAAGGAGGTTTTAGAGAGATGGGAGCTGACCTCTTCTCCCTGGCGACAAGTGATAGGACAAGAGGAAATGAGTTCAAGTTATGTCAGGGCAGGTTTAGATTAGATGTTAGGAAGCATGTTTTCACTGAAAGGGTTATTAAACATTGGAATAAGCTGCCCAGAGAGGTGGTGGATTCACCATCCCTGGAGGTGTTTAAGAAAAGGGTAGATGAGCTGCTTAGGGACATGGTTTAGGAGTGGTGGTGTTTTTATCAGGGTAGGTTAATGGTTGGACTTGATGATCTTAAAGGTCCCTTCCAACCTCACTGATTCTATGATTCTATGATTCTAAGAGAAGGCTCTGGGGAGACCTTATAGCCTCTTCCAGTACCTAAAGGGGCTACGGGAGAGCTGGGGAGGGACACTTTATCAGGGGGTGTAGCCATAGGATGAGGGGTAATGGTTTTAAACTAAAAGAGAGAAGATTTAGATTCTTCACAGTGAGGGTGGTGAGGCACTGTGGCTGCCCCATCCCTGGAGGTGTTCAAGGCCAGGTTGGATGGGGTTGGATGAGCAACCTGGTCTGGTGGGAGGTGTCCCTGCCCATGGCAGGGGGGGGTGCAACTAGGTGTTCTTTAAGGTCCCTTCCAACTCTAACCATTTTATGATTCTATGATCACTAGGTATGATAGGATAGTGATAAAATCCCTCCAGAGCCACAAAGTCCTACTGCATTGTGCAGGCAAATAATGAGGAGATGCTATATACCAGCCTTTTCTACAATAGCGTCTACTGTTGATTTCAAATTTTATCAAATAGAAACTTTTTTTTTTTAAAGTAATCAGTTTGAAATCTTGATGGTTTGAAAGGAAATGTAGGTTTCAGCATGTTCTTGTTTTTCCTTCTGCACTTCGCCTACTTGCAGTGTAGTAAATTGGAACCGCCATTGGTATTTTAAATCTCTTGATTTTCCTGCCATTTTATAAAGCTACATAAAAGAACACTTTAATAAGCTTGAATACATTATTGTTACATTATGAGTGGTGCTTCATTCGTTTTTTCCCCAGATTGGTATGAAAACAAGGTTCTGGGCTTAGAGTGCTCAAGACAAGAGTGAAAGAACCCAATGACTTCAGAGCTGCTCTTTCATTATTTTACCTCTCTCTGCTTGTTTCTTGCTGGTAGCCATTTGCTGTTCTCAACAGTTGTGAGAGCTGCCTCGTTTACAATGTTAAAAAAAAATAAAAATAATTTTGTTAGTCCTACATCTTAGATCTGTTGTAAATTGAAATGTTCTTGTTTGCACCAGGACAGAAAGAGTTTACACAGCACTTTGCTTACAATGAAATGTTGCGTTATCGAACTGTGTCTTCTCACCAATGAGAAAAAAAAAAATCTCTGCTTGGTCACTCAGAGCTTTTTTTAAGGGTACGAAAGGCCACACCCAGGCAGCACTTCTGCTTTGGAGATAGAAGAGGAGCTCCTGTCTGTGTGCTCTTCCTGATGCCGTGCTTCGATCCTGCTGTGGGAGATAGAGGTGAATCAGCCCATGGTGCAACCCCAGTGTGACCAGCCTCGGCACTCGTCACAAGGTTAAAGCTAGCTTTGGTTTGTGTATATATATATACACACACGTCTATATATTGCACTCCTGTCGCTGCTCGGATGGTGGGGTTTACCTTAAATATTAAATGAGGCAGTGGCAGCCCAGTGTCAACCATGCAGTTTCCCGAGAGCTCAAGTAAGTGGTTTACTCTGCTGGCTGCAGGAGCAGGTGTTTTTCCGTGGGAATCAAGCTCCCTGCCTCTGCGGGAACTCTCTTCGCTCGTACAACTCCTAGAAATATATTCTGAAGAGACAGTTTAACGACCTGAATGTGCATCTTGTATCCTACCTAGCAAAAATGAGATCTGAAGATTTAAAATCCTGTATTTTTGATATTTCGCTCTTGAAGAGCATTTCTGTCTTCAAAATCGTCTTGAGACTCTGCATAGCTGATGCGCACAATATCTGGGATGCAGCTGCTCTGTAGAGTACTGCTGGGAAAATATTAGCCCAAAACTGAACAAATATATAGAGTTGGCACCAACTTGAGGACTCAAGAACTGTACCTTTACTCCTCTGTTCTCCATAAGAAAGAGAGGGAAAAAACATTCACTTCCACGTGATAGGTTGGATATTTTTGCTATATATGAACCGTGGTTCCTTCCAGACCTATGTGATTACCAGAACATCAATGAAAAATGGAAGTTTTGTTTAACTCTCAGCAGGTAGATGTACACTCCCCCCCCAAAAAGTAAATCGCCCTGAAATCAGAGAGTTAGGCAAGCACCGGCAGCTCACTGCTGTCATGGACTGTATGCTCAGGAATGGGAAACAAGATGATAGCTCTCCTTGGTTCAAAGCTGAGGCTCAACTTCCAAATGTTTCAAGGACTTTGTGTGAATTTGTGACTCTGTTATGTGCGAGGTAGTTAAGGATGCTTGACACTTCATAAAGGCACGCTACTATGCCTTAAATATTCAGCCCTGAAGCTAGAAAGAAGTTATAATAGAAATGCCGCAAAACTCAGGTTCCTGTCCCAAAAATTAAAGTGGACAACATGAGGAAAGAGGGTGGAACAGGCTGAATTTATCATGTGGGTTGCTAATGTTTGCTTGCTCTTAATGCAGTCTGCCAGTTTGAGTTTGGAAGACTTACTACAAGATTTGGGAGACCTGTTTCTTCCAGTCTGGAAATACAGGACACTTGATGCTGTTGTCGAGGCTGGTTGGTCTGAACATGATTTCAGTGGAAAGGATTCTCCTCCAAATTTTGGAATCTCACAGGAGTTCCCCATAAGTCACTTTCTAAAGTGGCAGAGCAATAAAAGACCAAAGAAGACTCTGTTGAAGAGGCCAGCAAATTTTTCTTCTGCTGCTCCTCTTAAAACAGTGAACTCTCTTTGTGTTTATATCTTTCAGAACCTGAAGAATTTTTTTTTTTCATTTTGTGTGCGTAGAGTGTGAATCCAGGGTTCTCCTTGCAGCTGTTGTGTGGTGCAGCTACCTCAGCTATCAGCTGCAGTCTGGAGTGAAGAAAAGTGGTGTTTGTACTGTGCTCACTGCTAATGATCAAAAAATAATCAAAGAAGGACCAAAGAATCCAACATGAAAAAAAAAAAAAGTTTAATTTCTGCATCTGTTCCATAAAGATTCTTCTAAGCTATATGGAAGGTCTGGCACAATGGACTTTGATACCTCTGCTATATATTAAATATCTCACATAGAAGTTAGATCTGAGAGTATTAAATTTCATTATAAACTCTATTTGTAAGTCATTGAATCCCTTTACGCCAAATCACATTTTGTTGATCACAGTGGGACGAAGTGGCTACCATGGTTGTTTTTTTTTGATTTGGACAGCAGGAGTACCTATTTGTGAGCAGGAGCTCACAACTTGTTATCATTTGTGTATCTTAAATTTTCTGGCTGATTTGGTCCTTGGAATAGCAGGGAAATAGTTCTGCATTTTACCTAAACCTAGTAATCAAAATCACCATTTCTTGTTTTCTCGATTTAACTTTCTTAACTCTGTCTCTTTACTGTTCAAAGCTTTATGCATTTTCAGGAAAATATCTGGGTCGTCCCAGGGGAGGCAAGGCAAGACATGTTCCTCCGCTGATGGTGCAGGCTGGTTTCTGCAAATCCTGCTCTGGAGAGCCTGTTCCTCTCCCTTGACATAGAGGGAGACTCAGCTCCTAGTGTGGATCTTGCATCGTCTTTCACATATAATGATTTTACTTGCTGATGCGTTTTATCTAATGAACTCAAACTGAAATGGATTTTATTTCGTCGTTAAAACTGAAAAGAGCAAAAAGTCTCAAAGCCAAACGAGCAGCCTTCTGAGATGAGTTAACTGTGCTTGTTTTACAGCAAGAAGCAAGTTCCTGAAGTGTTGAAATTTGCTTGCCTCAGGTCAAAGTGAATTGACAACAGATCCCAAACCAGGACCTAGAAACACGGTTTCAAGGCTCTAATTACAAGCTGGAAAGGGAGTAGTTGTCTTGAGCTATTTTATTGTGTTGCATCTTTGACCTGAACATAGTCAAGAAAAATCAGTATTTTCCATAGACTTCTGGAGTTGGCTTTGTGGGTGGATGAGGACAGTCTGATTTATTTAATGAAGCTGGTGGCAGGAAGTAAATGCTGTCATGGAGTTTGTCACCGCATATCGGAGGGAAAGCAGTGATTTCTAAAGCGGCTGCTATTTGCACATTTATTGATCTTTTGGTGGAGCCGTAGCTACCGATACTTTTGGGATGCCAGATTATTTTATCAGTGACGCATCATGTGTTTCCTTCTCAATCCATTTATATTCCCTTTAGGCACCGGCAGAGCGTGGCAAAGCAGTTTTCTGGCAGAAGGTGGCATTTTCTTTCCGAGTTAGAGCACTGACCCTTTATCATTGCCATGCTAAAATATCTAATAATTAAGAACTGATGTAAGTTTGGTTATGAAGAGCCCATGGGTTCTTACTGCAGGCTTTGAGGTTGTTACTCGATGTGCTGTGTCTAACATAAAAATGAGTGAGTCTCAATCTGCTGTTCAGTGAAGCAAAGACCTTCTCAGACACTCAGAGGATCCCGATAAGTCACAAAAGGCTAAATAAGAGAATCTATATCGTTGTTCTTGACAGCAATAAAAGACAACTTATGATGTGCTTCGGCTCATTAATTTAAACACCAGTGGAATTAAGAAAGCCTCTTACAGTGTTACCAGAATGATGAATGCCAGTTGCAAATTACAGGGCTATTTAGATCTGCTTACCACGTGCTTCGAAGTCACTTACAGAAAGATTGACTTGATGGTATATTTTAATATTGTTAAACTGCTGCGTGTACGATATAATGACTCCCTAACCTTGTTTGATCGAAGCGAACCAAGGAAACTTGTTAAAGTCTTTAAAGTCTCATAATTTATGAAGTTTAAAAGCAATTTTAAAAATAGAGTCTAATTGAGGTACCTATTGCCATTTCTGTTTCTTCATGCTCCACAAAGCCAATTAATTCTCTCAGCAAACCAGAATGTGTGACAAGGAGGAATTGAGCACAGCCCAAGGGTACTCGTATCTTGGAAGGTTTATTTTTGGATGGGATGCAGGCAAGAAACTTTTGAGCCCGTGAAAATGTAGAAGTGTCTAGGTAGTTGCAAAGGCACTGAATGCCAGCAGTGTCTGAAATCAGGGAGACGCATGACACGGGGACACTGCCCCGAATGGGAATCCGAGAGGTTGAGTTGGTGTCACACCTTGTGCTGGTGGTGTGGTAGGATGACCACCCTTGCAGATGTCAGTGTTCGTAAGATCATATATTCTAGCAAAATCAGGTTTTTACCTTGAGTAGTCAAGGACAGGGGTTTTATGTGTCACATCTCTTCTAAGGGGGCTTGGAGGGATGCAAACCCTCTTTTCTTAGAGGGTTTCCAGTTGCCGCTGCACCAGTATAGGGAAAAGGAGGCTGGTCTAGGGAAACCCTTATCCAGATGGTTGGAGGAGTTTTGTTGCCCAGATCAGAGCTGTGCAAAAGGTTGTAATATCAGCAAGAACTTTCTGCCTTAGAGACATTTTTTTTTTTTTAGTTTAGTTTTAATATTTATAACTTCCAGATAGGTCAGTCCTCCTAACTCAGGGCAGAAGACAAATAAAATATTTCAGCAGTGGCTCATTAATGGCACGTGGCATCTTCTTAATCCTTTTCCTCCCCTCAGATTTCATTTTTAGAAAGCAGAAGTCCCATAGAACATTAGGCTTGCACTCAGTTAATTGGCTGAATTCAGCAACGACGTTCTAATAAATATTTGCTTTCAGCTCCTCTGTGCCTGTTACTTGTAGATGTTTGCGTCTAAAACAGGAAAGTTGTCTATTTACAGCTCACAGGATAATTTCTTTTCTATCTGGCAAAAAGATACTGGTCTTTTTAAGTAGAATAAAACAACCAGTTGCTTCTTTACCCTCTGGTGCTCTTTAATCAGTTTACCACCCTGTTTTCCAGCCACGGTTTTCTTAGTACTATGCGTCTGATACTCTGAAGATAGATTTATTTATTTTTTGCTAGTGTATCTGTAAAGCGCCTTGAGCACAAAGTCATTATCTGAGAGCTACAAACTAGAATTGATCTGTTTTAGGCTTAGCATAATTTCCATGTCTGGGGCTGACCTGAATGTTATTGTCCAACAGGTTTCTGAAAATGTCAAGAGCCAGAGGGGAGGTCCCGGTGAAATTGAAGTTCTTCCTTCCCTCGGAGTAACTGAATTTTAAAGGCCCCAAGCCCTGTAAATAAAAGAGAAAAATTGGTAATGAGAAAGGGAATTAATAGGATAGTCTTTCACGCGATTTATATAGCTTTCAAAAACTGTTGCATTATTGTGTTTAAAAGTGCTGGTCTACAGCACTTTCACACGGGGAAGATAAGATTAAAAACTCGAAGGGGCAGCTCTGGGAATTAGAAGCCAGAAGAGCTGATGGATTTGAAATGAAATAAAAGCTGCTATTGGGGAAAATTTATTTTGAAGCTAAAATAGCGTGGCTGCCAATGAAGTATTCAGAGGACTCAGATGTTTACCTTGATATAGATGTCACATTTCAATTTAGTAGACGAGTACCTTTTTTCAGCTACTGTTGTCATTATGGAAATCAGCTGAATTAATCTCTGCCATGTAATACATTATAGAGTAAATTGGAGTCTGAGGGAGAAGTTACCGTTACGCAGATGTGATATGTGCTCTTCAGATGTGTATACAAAGTCATGTCATTGCAGCCCTCTGGAATATACTGCACTTGAAAAGGGAAAATTTCAACCAGAAGTTAGAATGCTCTTTTAATTAAAAGGGAGAAAAATGAACGGGCACTGATGCATCTGCAGAGCATCTGTCTTTATTAAAGGTTTCATTTTCGGGGAAGCTATTTATTTTGAACTTGTAGCATTTATAATGAAATACATCTTTGCGGTGAACCTTATTTTAGGGAAACAAGGGCATATATTCTACTATTAGAGGTGAAGCGTTCACTCTTCGTGGCTTTATTTATAATGAGGAGTCTATAAACTCCTCTCTCCCTCTTTCTCTCAAATGTGTGTATGTTCTCATTTATTCTTGCTGTGAAAGTGGCTGAATTTGTAGGCATCTGCATAGAAGTATTGTCATATTCATAGTTTTACTGTGCAGTTAATGCATTGGAGATGAGATTAAGTTGATTGCTTCTGAAGTACGATACCGTTGGAGCATTCCAAGCACCTACAGCTTTCCAGTTTTTACCAGAAAGTCTTCTCTTTGAGTACTTCTCTTGCAAAACCCCCCAACTTTGGTACTTTCTTTGGATAATTTCCTGCGTGAAAACTCATGCAAAAGGGATCGATGTTGCTGAAATAAGGACGGGGATGCTAATTATTGTTTATAAATGAATAAGTGGTCTTTTCATTGGAAGCTTTCTTTTTTGGCCTGCAATTTGCTATAGGGAGTTTTTGCTAAGTATTTCCATCTCCTGATATTGTTGAGTTGTCTGTGTTGTTTTTTCTTCCCTTACAAGAGCTTTAGAAGTTTTCTAGGCAAACAAATTGATTGTTACACTGCAGTGTAGGAGGATTTTGTGTTGCATTTGTTTGAAAATGTTATTGCTCCTGTAGCTTCGTTGTTAAACTAACAAACTTCTGTAGTGCCTGCTTTGTTTTCTGCTCCATTTGCACCTTTTTTTGTGCCTGCATGAAAATAATCTACATTAGTGTTAAAAGGAAGTTAATGAACATAAGAGTGATGCAGGAATTAACAGAACTGTGAGTAGGAAATGCATATTCTTAGAAGTTTGGTGTCAGCAGAAGCCAGGATAACACGATGAATTATTTCTTTTCTTTTTTTTTTTTTTCATTTGTTCTCAGGCTATTTATCTACAGTATTTAGTACAAAAGGAAACAAAATAAAGTTTCTACCAGTATTTCCAGAAAAAAAAATGCCCATTTAGAAACACAAGGAAGCAAAAGCATCTAAAGCAGATCAGGGCTAAGGATTTTGAAAAGCTAATCTATTTTTTCTAGTATGTAATTGCTGTGCTGTTTACTAGTAGATGTCCTATTAGGACTACATAGTATACTAAAATGTTAGAAAGACGTGTCCATAGGTATGTTAGACAGCTAACAGTTCCATAGCTGCTGTGGACGACATAAAATACATGCTCTGCAAAGCCCCGCATACCTGAACATGACTTCCACCTGCCAACAATGTTCCCCCAGGGAACTCAGCTGCATTGTTAATGAGCCACTGCAATACAAACAGAAATCATAGAATCATAGAATGGTTTAGAGTTGGAAAGGACCTTGAAGATCATCGAGTTCCAACCCCCCTGCCATAGGCAGGGACACCTCCCACTAGACCGGGTTGCCCAAGGCCACGTCCAGCCTGGCCTTGAACACCTCCAGGGATGGGGCCTCAACAACCTCTCTGGGCAACCTGGGCCAGTGTGTCACCATCCTCAGAGTGAAAAATTTCTTCCTAATGTGTAATCTGAACCTGCCCTTTTCCAGTTCAAAGCCATTCCCCCTCCTCCTATCACTACATGCCCAAGTAAAAGTCCTTCCCCAGCTCTCCTGTAGGACCCCTTTAGGTACTGGGAGGCCACTATAAGATCTCCCCGGAGCCTTCTCTTCTCCAGGCTGAACAGCCCCAACTCTTTCAGCCTCTCCTCATAGGAGAGGTTGTCTGTTCCTTTGTGAGGACCACAGAAGAGGAGGGAAGGAAGGAAGTTGGTGTTATAGAAAGATGTTAGTTGGTCTTACAAAAAAAATGTGTCACCCTACAAATTGCATTCTAGTTTCAGACTTGGTGGAAGATTAAACACGTCAAGCTCCACGGCTAACACCAGTGCAGGGCTGGTGTAGACTTTGGAGAAAATCTTCGGCATGTCATCTTGGTTTCTAGCCCACTTTCTTGGGGGGAAAAAAAAGGAAAAAAAAAAGTTATCTGTTCTGTTTAGCCAATTTACTTGGCTTGTCAGGAAGATTGTTACTCAGAACCAGTTTCAGTGTGTTCCCGCTTCCTCAGCCGCTGCTTAGGGAGGCTGGAAGGGAACCAAGGGAGTTCCTGCAGGATTTCAGGGTGGGGAAACTCTTACTGGCAGGGAGAGCAATCAGAAGGGGTGTGTGGGAGAGGGAGAATAAAGTTTTTTTTTTTTTATGTGAGAGTGACATAAGACTTGAACCTGCAAGAAAACAGCAAGAAAATTCATATTCCAAAACTATAAATATCTTCAGCATAGGTTTTTACACCTGAGGTTGTGCAAGCTCTCACTGTGGCCACTGGAAATCTGTTTATTGGGGTTGAGGGCGCTGCACATTGAAGCATCTGCTTTAGTTGGAACCATATCTTAATTCTCTACTGAATAGAAAGGGAGAGTTTTAACCTAAAAGAACCTCGAAATATGACCGTGATACTGTAACTTGTTTTAAGTGACGTACCTGCACTTGGTGGTCAAATGGACAGATGTAGCTTCTCTTTAAGTCTTTGAAAACCATAAACTGAAAGGCCACTTTTTTCACTTCAAGACTTTTTAGGCATTTTGTCCATTCGTTTTTACTTTGGCAAGGTAAGAGGGACCAGCCTAGTGATCCTGGGTGCCAAGTAAGGACGAGAAGAGGTTTAATATCCTTCTACAACTTCTGCCCATATGAAACAGCTTCTTTCTTCTCTCTGTCTGGGTTTATTATCTTTGCTAGTAAGAAAATAACATAGATCTAGTGTAAGAGTTGTATCTCTGTCTTTGCTAAGCTTCGGCGTCATTCCCTAAGCTGTGGGGTGAGAGAACTGTTCTGGTCTTGTATCTTTGGCAGCTAAGGGGAAGCACCATAGCTGCACAGTACCAACCACAGAATCATAGAATCATTTAGGTTGGAAACGACGCTTAAGATCGTCAAGTCCAACCATTAAATTGCCATATTGCTCATGTATACTTCTACACAAGCTGGTGGTTTTGAAAAGGCAGTGTTTACATGAATAGTTAAATCCATTTAAAATATGGTTTTTTGAGGGGCAAATTTTCAATCACATTTGTGTATCACCTAATCTTAGATAAAGCAATTTGGAGATGGCAACATCCCCTGGAGCCTCCCTTTCTACAGAATTCGTTTAATGTTTTTCGACAGCCATGTACATTTTATTGCTGGTTTGGTGTTTGGTTTTTTGTTTGTTTGTTTTTGTTTGTTCGTTTTTTGTTTCTTTTTAAAGTTTGAATATTGATTCTATTGTGTTACTTGGTTTTTGCCTGAATGATTTTCAAGTTTGGAAGGCAGCCCCAAACCAACTTCAAATTTCAGAAAGAGGACAATAGTATGTTAATCACAAAGACTCCACTGGTGGCACTGGGTTTTTTGGGTTTATTAATTCATGTAAATAATTATTATTGATATTACAATACTAAACTATGATTGGTAAAAATACTTTGTACAATGAAGTTGCCCAAGGATTTAAAAAAAAAACCAACAACCAAAACCCAAGAAAAACTGCAACCTCCTGCAGTTCTTTTCCTGAATTCACTTTGAAATGATGACTGATACAGTGCCAAACAATATTTTGGGACTTGCTGGATGCTCAAAACTTCAGAATATCAGGCAATTTATCTGGATGCTTAAACATAACACCTCTTCTTTGAATTTTATTGAAATCTTGGGAATTTCTTGTACACTAAAGTCAGGAACCCAAAACAAATCAGTTAAAATCAGTTCAAAGCTCCTTAATGTCCAGAGTGGCACTTTTTCTTCCAAATTCATCCTGGAATGTCTTCCTCTGTTCCACAATCACCATTTTATACCAACAACTGAAATAAGTAAGATGGCTTTGCTTTAACTGTCCTGTGGACACAGGGAAACTCCCAGGAGAAAATGATGGCGTCATTTCTGCATATACACCTAGCTGCCCTCAACATGTTGCGTGCGAGTCTTGAAGTTCAGCATGTCACCGTGGCTTATGCCTTGGCTCTTATAGAGGCAGAAGTTTGTAAGTACGAAGGGAAAGACAGAATTTGTTTTGTAGTTTGTGCAGTCAGTTTGTAACGTTTTAAGTGCTTCAGAACCTGTTCCAGTAGAAGTCCTTATACAATGTAAGAATTTTGGTATTAATTGCTTTGTCAATAGCCTGAGAAGATGGTAAAGAAGAGTACTTATCTGACGGCATTTACACCTGCAGGACCAAGAGGAAAAATTGAGTATTTTCTATTTGAAAAAGTCATAACAAGTAAAAAAATAAAAAGCTTCTGAAGTGCTTGTTGTGCCTCTTTGGATCTGCAAGAGAGGCATGGAACAAGACCTGGAAGTCAGCAAAGTTTTTAGCTAGAATTGGTAGATAAATGTAGAACGAAGCAAGAAGAATGGTACGTGTAGGTACAGTATTATGTTCTTGCCAAGCCTGACTGCTCATCTGAGTGATTTATTGGCACTGAGGAGAAGCTAACCTCACAAAATCCACCTCTATAATAGCTCTTAATGGAATCAAGGTGTTTATGCAATACAGAAAGCAAAAAACCTAAGCATGTTGTCATAGTTAAAAATAGAGGTTAATGGTGTGACATGTTTCATGCTACTGTGGCATGTGTAGCTCTGAATTACTGTGATTAGATAAGGGGAGTATTTATTGTCTAAACACAGGTGAAGTGTTTCATCTCAGCACATTGCTCTCAAAGCCATGGTGTCCTCTGTTTGTAAAGTGCTACACACATCCCAGCGTTTCTCCAAACAGGAGTCAGTGCTTTAGAAAGGATATCATTAATGACTTGGAGGCTTCTTCAGCAAAGGCATCGCGAAAGAACTCGTAAGAGGAGGAGAAAGTCCATCTCATGGGAAATCTCACTTTGCTGTAGTTGGGACAGAAGGGTCGACCATGCTTTAAATACTTAATACTTACCAGAATGAGGTGGAAAACTATATGTCATCTTGATGCTATGTGACAGACATAGACAGTGCATATACACAAGGTAAATAGTATATGCAGTACTTGCACTCTTATCTTGCAGCGCTGTTGTATTCTTAGTGTTCAGTTTTATAGCGTAACAACGGAAAACGTATTTGGATTCAGAATAAGTCAAGCCACACTTTATTAAAAAATGTTTTTCTGGGTAGCAAATCCAGGCATTCTGGGTAGCAAATCTAAGCATTTGTGCTACAGGAAAAAAGTTGTCAGCCTTAGACTGTCAAGCAAGCTCGGCCCTTCAGCCCTTCCTGCTATGAATATATTCTGTATCTGAAGCCACGGCCATCAGTCTGACTCCCCAAAATTATTCTCGTGTCCTGAAATTTTGAGTCCTTGTTGTCTGAAGGAACTGGCAGTCAAGACCAGGAGAGGATTCCTGCACCTAGATTGTGTAGTTTAGTTCTCAGTCTTAAGTGTTTTGTGCTGTTTGGTAGCAGAAATAATTCGTACATATGACAAGTGCCGCTATCACTGTTTGTTTTTCTGGCAGTATACCTGGTACAGAGTATTTCCTCTCTATAGACTACCCTCTCATTCCCACTTCATTTCTATTAGAGAATTTTTACTCTTCGCCCTGATGCCATCCCCTGTTTGCTCTATGGATCTTCTTCCCATTGATATTCAGATGTTTCACCCCTGAAGTCTTCATTTCTTCTTCTTCCTTTGCTACGTTGTGAGGAGATTGCCAAGATGATAAGAGGTGGTGAACCGGGACGGGAATTTCATCTGAACCTCAGGTGTACGTGGGTGCTCGTAGCAATGCTCAGTCTTCTCCCTCCCTGGGTGAGGGCCTGGGCTATATCTGTCTCCACGTTCTGGCTGTTTTTCTGTGTTTGTGAGAAGTTGTTTTGGTAGTTTGGGTTTTACTTCTCTTGCTTACAAGAAGAGCAGAGTTCAAAGTCCCCTTGGGTGTATCAGTGGTGTTTCAAATAGGCAGAAAATAAGCAGGCACGGGAGCTCTGGAGACAGCAGTAGCAGTGCCGCCCTGCAAACACAGCAAAACAAGCGCCGCTAAGAAGAAATTGAGTTTTCATTCAAGCACAGCAGGATGGAAGTGGGTAACCTGGCCCTTAGCGATGATTTCCCATGCATGTCGAAAGTTTCCCAATTAATGAACTTTGAGCAAACTATAGTAGAGTTGGACGCATTACCAAATCTCCGTAAAAATCAAATGCAGCCGTAGCATTTGCAAAGACAACAGGAAATTTGGAAAGCTAACAGGGGGATCTTTCACTGCAGAAACGTTATTGTCCCATGAAATTATGAAGTTCCTTGCATTAAAACTCCCCTAACTAAAAGCTGAAGTGATCTCTCAGACTGACACAGCACAGTCTGTATAGAGTGACCTTCGCTACCTGGTCTAGTAATAATAGCAAAATTCTTGGTGATGAGAACAGATTTGCCCAGAGAGGCGGGTGAGTGGCTTGGCTTGTCCTTTGGGCAGAGCCGGTCTCCAAAAATGAGCTTATGTGTGCCATGTACCTCTTGCTGTGTTGGAAAATGCTTGATTTGGACATGGTAGGTTTTAAACAGATAATTCTAGGAAAATACCCCCTCCTCCCTCCCCCCCCTTTGTTTTTTTTTCTTTTTTGGTAAATGAAACTAAAGCTTTAATTAGCTTTAGAAGAAAACAAAAGCCACAGCATGTATATTCTGAAAACACACAAGGGAAATAAAGTGCCTGTCATGGACAGAAATGAGAGAACCATTTTCCTTTAGTCAATACAGCAAAAATTCAACAAAAGTCTACATATGGATGTTTTTTTATCTATCCTTGATAACGTTAGACTTGAAGAACTGTACGAACTCTGCGTCAAGCTAATGGTAATGATATTCCCCAAAATCAATACAGAAAATATCTTGCTTATTTAGTAGAAATGTCTTAATTGGGACTTTCAAACAAAACTAACTGTTTCCTCTCCAAACATATTTTGAAAGGAACGTGTATTTTTGGACTAAGTTGATTTATGAGAGAAGGAATTTCATTTAATGTCAAGTCTTTACGCAGTTATCTCAGCTGAGAGCAAAATTCAATTTTTGTACATCTGTACTGTGTATTCAGTTGCTATTTGCTGCCTTTATTTATATTTTTAGACTGATTTCCTGTGGAATGAGGCTCTCAGTGCTTGTGCCTATCTCTGTCACCCCCTATTACGTTTTTAACCTGTTGGGCAACCTAAACCAAATTTAAAAGAGTGGAGGAGTACTCAAATGTAATCTACCAGTTTTACAAAAAAAAAAACAAAGAAAGAGACCCCAAATGTTAGCAAACTTGGGAAGAGGCTGAAGGATTTGCCTGGTTTGTGTTGTGTTTGCCAACAGCTGATTCATAGGTCCAAATTAACCCCAGTGCTTAATGGCTTTTGCTTAGTGAAGGTGACCTTACGATGGAGAGGAGGGCAGAGGCAGAGCACACATTTCCCTGGGGCAGCTCTGCTGTTTGCTCTGGTGGTTTTTGGCATTGCTTTGGCGAGTTCTTTTGTGTCTCAAAGCAAACTCTGAACAAACCGGTGCAGCAAATAGTGGCCATCTGATGTGGACGTCTGATGCGCATCAAGGACTATTTCACCCTCCCAGGCAGGGTGAGCAAGTCTGTGCCTATACTATACTTTCTACTCAAAATCTCGTTTTACAAACCAGTTCACTGTGCTGCTGTTGTTTTACTAGATGATATTTTTGCTTATGTCGTTCAACATAAAGACGGGTTGTTGTGGATAAGTGCTGGACAAAATTATTCCCTTAAGCTTGATCTGTAGTATCAGGTGGTGATGTATGTCTCCGAAGTGTGTCTTTAAGTACCTTCTATATCCTACTTAAAAATCAAGTAAAACCCGGTATTTTACAGACTACTTTAAAAATTGGGTAAAAACCCATGACTGTAGTTTCGATAGTACACGCCAAGAACTATCTTACTTGGTGCTATCCTTCAGTGCAGGCTGACTCAGTTGGCTTCCTCACGCTCCTTTGTGCAGGGAAAAGAATTGTGCATTCAAGTTCATTGTGGAAAGAGGGCTTCATCCTTTCCAAACCAGTACAGAATGATTGACCATGCTCCAAAGAGCACAGCAGCAGAAAGATCGTTTATTAGCAGGAAGGTGAGATGAACAAATGGTTTGTTGTGATGGACATCAAGTCTGGAATAACAAAAGGTATCTGCAGTTGTTAGCCAAAACCGTTAAATTTTATTCTTTGCTAAGTGTGGTCCTTAAAAAAAACAAACTCTAGAAAACCTCATCAGTTGTTTTGAATTTTGGTAACTGAATTCAAGCTTCCACTGAGATGGCAAGGAGCTGTACTGGGCTGGTGAGGTACATTAATTTCTTGGCTGGTGTAATGAGGCATATAGTTGTCGTGCAGGGTCACTCTGGGCATGGGAAATTGTGCCAGTCGGAAGTGATAACTTGCATTCTGTCCTGCCCAGGTGGAATCGCAAAGATTTGGCTGCACCAGCCCAGGCTGTAGCCAAGAGCTCATCATGCATGCAGAAACTTGAAAGATCAGATGGTGCCTTATGTGAACGGCAGAGGAGCAGAGATTAGTCAGGAACAGATACGCTTCGAATGTCAGCATATTTTATGTTTCCATTCTTTATTCTTGACTTCATAATTCAGATCCATTGATATCTATCGTGCTGTCTTCTGCTTATTTCTTTAGCTTATTTGACTACATTTTAAACTTCATTGGTATTGCAGCCCTTTCACTGCTGTGCTCTTGACACAAGCTGAGGATGCATCGTTTAGCATGATCCTGTGTTTTGCTTTGTTCAATGAAATGACGACAGTAGGATGATGTATGTTGAGCTAAATATATCCTCAGGGTTTAAAAATGGCATTTGGTTGGGCATATGGGGCAGTGCTGTACAACATCAAAAGTCATGCTTAAAAAGATTGTGTTTCTTCCTAAAAATCACACAATTTTGGCAGTTTTCAAGGTGTGTTATAGACCCAGTTATTTTTGCTACTGGTGTGATCTTCTCAACCTGTTTCTTTGGGGTCTGACCTGCACTGTCATACGTGCTTAAAAGGTATTCCAACCCATATGTCTAATACTGTAAGGACATTAATATAATCAACAAGAGATCTTTAAAAAATAGAACTAGTTTCAACAGAAAATCAGAGTATTTTCTTAACACCTGTTTAAGAACTTGGTCAGCTGTTAATTGAAGTACCACAAATCCAGGCTCTGATTTTTGTCCACTTTAAATTTCTGCCTCTTGAAGCAAAATGAGAGATTTTGCTATCATATACGATAGATTTTTTAATTCCTATGCAGAGAACAGGTCAAAATTTTATTTTAGTTGCTTTGTATTTTATTCACAGGGAAAGGAAAGAGTGCAAACACAGTCAGGTTTATCCATTTCTAACAACAGATTGAAACTACGGTCTGGTGATGAATTGAGAAATCATTTAGTCAAACTTTTATCTGGTGGATTTTGCTGTGATTTGTTATGCTTAGGGGCTGGGGGAAGAGGAAGTAGGAAAGCTTCAGCATATGGACTAAACTTAATTTGTGTGTGCTTAAAAATGGGAAAAAAAGTTCTCTGTCAGCCTTTTTGTGGGAAGTTAGAGAAGCCCCTGGCATGTTAAGCAAGCTGTTGAGATTACGTAGTAATGAATAATACATGTGCACCAGTGGAGAGATCTCACTGCTGATTATTTAAGTGGATATCTTTGTGGCCGAACTACTTGTGAAATATGCAGATAATTTCTTATTATTAGCAGAAGACATAAAGAGAAGATTGGAGAAAGCTGTTCAATGATTTGGAGTGATTTGTTATAGGAAGTGGTTAACCACACTAGTTGCAGGATTTTTGGAAGAATGGCCATCTGCATTTGCAAGCAAAATTGTCATCATAACCCGCAATGTAGAGATTCTTCAAACTACCCGGCTCTGAGGAACTAATCTGGAAGATAATACCGATGTTCATCTTAGCATCATAGAAACATTTAGGTTGGAAAAGTCCCTTACGGTCATCAAGTCCAACTTAAACCTAACACTACCAAGTCCACCACTAAACCATGTCTCTGAGCACCACGTCTGCCTCTCTTGAATACCTCCAGGGATGGTGACTCAACCACTTCCCTGGGCAGCCTGTCCCAATGCTTGACAACACTCTCGGTGAAGAAATTTTTCCTAATATCTAATCTAAACCTCCCCTGACGCAACTTGAGGCTATTTTCTCTCATCCCATTCCTTGTTGCCTGGGAGAAGAGACCGACCCCCACCTCGTTACAACCTCCTTTCAGGTGATTGTAGAGAGCGTTAAGGTCTCCCCTCAGCCTCCTTTTCTCCAGGCTGAACAACCCCAGTTCCCTCAGCTGCTCCTCATAAGACTCGTTCTCTAGGCCCTTTACCAGCTTCGTTGCTCTTTGTTGCTCTTCTGAGCCGGGGATGTGGTTTATAGCTGTGTTCCCTCTTAGCTTCTATCCAGCAGTTTTCATGGGTCAATGAAATACAGTTCCAGGAAACTCACACGGGAAGAAGATTTTTGAACATCTTTGGAGCACAGACTGCAATTCGAGTGTTTCTGTCATCTTCACCCCATGGTGTCCTCACAGGGCATCATAGCCATTTTCACTGTATCTTTCCCTTTTCTCTTGAGTAATTGATACTTTTTTGATCCCAAAATATGGAACAGATGCTGGAGAAGTGTGGGGTTCCCGATACAGAGCTTTCATGCTGGGGACGGTGGGAGAGGCAGACTCCCACATTTGGGGAGAATCCAAGCAATTCGATGAAGCAAGGTAGAACCACTTCTTCACGCTGTGACTATTTCTTTAGGAAGACCGACACTTGCATTTCACTCAGCGACAAATCAGGATAGTGGCTTTCGAAGAAATGAAACGGCTTCCCTGCCATTTAAAAGGATTTTGCTCTCAGTGAGGGGTAAGAATTAAAGATGCACCTGCCACCTCCATATTTCCTCCCAGCTGAGCTTGATGTCTCCTCCAAAGCTTGCCTGGGTCCGTGGAGTCCATGCGGCAGCAAGTCATCTGCCCTGGTGTCCCTCATGCCTCCCAGTACTGGTGAGTGGCTTCGGCTGGACTGAAAGTAGATGATGAGAGGGAATATCATAACATCTATTTATATTTGTGGATCCAGCTATAGTTACCTGCTAATACTACATCAAACAGCAGGACTGAAACTGCCCTGTGTATTGTTTTTTCATTTGTTTGGACTTCTTTTAATATTAAATGTGCATAATTAAATAACCAGTTGAAATCAATAATTTTAATACGCTGAGGGTACCGTTTTATTTTACTTGCTATATCTCTTTCTGACTCATGCAACTCTTACAGAAAAGACAGCAAATATATTTAAGGTTACTTATTTCAGAATTTGATGTTATTGTACATTGACAACAGAAGCAGTGGGTGCAGTATCTGGGCAGTCTAAATTCCTGTCTTCATGAGCATGAGCGGTACAGGGCACACTCCTTCCACGCAGCAGTGATAGCGTCCCCCGAATCCAGTTCAAAGGGAGTAACATTAGCTTGTTTCACACCTGCGTTTTGCTTTTGGCCTTTGTTTTTGTGTAAAGTTACCACTGTGTGCTACCCAGGGGCCGTTAAAGAGCTTTCACAGAGTCATAGAATTGCTGAGGTTGGAAGGGACCTTTAAGATCATCAAGTCCAACCATTAACCTGCCCTGACAAAACCACTTCTAAACCATGTCCCCAAGTACCTCATCGACCCTTTTTTTAAACACCTCCAGGGATGGCAAATCCACCACCTCTCTGGGCAGCCTGTTCCAATGTTTAATAACCCTTTCAGTGAAAAAATGTTTCCTAATATCCAATCTAAACCTCCCCTTATACCTTATACATACCTTGAACCCATTTCCTCTCGTCCTATCACTTGTCACCAGGGAGAAGAGGTCAGCTCCCATCTCTCTAAAACCTCCTTTCAGGTAGTTGTAGAGGGTGATAAGGTCTCCCCTCAGCCTCCTCTTCTCCAGGCTAAACAACCCCAATTCCCTCAGTTTTTCCTCATAAGATTTGTCCTCCAGACCCCTCACCAGCTTTGTAGCCCTTCTCTGGACACGCTCCAACACCTCAGTGTCCTTCTTGTAGTGAGGCGCCCAAAACTGCACGCAGTACTTGAGGTGAGGCCTCACCAGTGCCGAGTACAGGGGGATGATCACTTCCCTAGTCCTGCTCACCACACTATTCCTGATACAGGCCAGGATGCCCGTGTCCTTTCGTTCCTCATTCCAAAGGGCTGTGACTACACTACAACGAGGTACCAAAGATCTCAGATACGTTTACTCAGATATAGAAATATATCTCAGGTATATTTATTAAGTGTTGGCTCTTGCAGTAAGCTGAATTCAGTGTACTGCCCAGGCTCTGGGTGCAGGATGCAAAACACATTAGAGAATCAGCTTATTGGAGAGATTCATGGTAGGATCCCTCAGCTGCTCATAAATGTTGTTTATTGACCCCCTTGACACACTTTGTCTCCTTACAGTATCGTGTGACCTGAAATCTCTAAAGTGAACTGCCTCCCTCCTTATCAGACACTTTGCACATGGATCCAGGTTTGTCACCCGATCAGATACCACGAGCTTTGGCTTCGCTTTCAAAGGTCTTTGCAGCTCCCACCTCTCCAGTCAAGCTCTACATCCTCTGCTTTGCTCTCATCCCCAGTCTCATTTTTTCAGCTTTTCAGCTAATCGACTCCTTTCTTTTTCTTATGTGGCCTCTAACATGTATTGTAGCACTGTTTGGCTCACATTGAAGTTCATGTAGATTCCTTGTCAGGACTATTTTACTTAAATTGACAGTAAAAAGGGTTCTTTCTCTTTCTGAAACCTCTGTTGACCTGAGTGGGACTCCATGCAAATCCTATACCAAACCTTATTTGCTTGTACATTGCTTCAGTGTGTACCTCATCTTTTAGCTTTTGTGTTTCTGTTTTGCTTTTGGTTCCATAGAGGTTCTAAAGGTTGTCTATAAATGTGGTTCATTCTCACGTCAGACTTTGTCTTGTTCCAGTAGCATAAGATTTAATCTGGTAGGTTGGTTTTAGTTAAATGGTAATCTTATTGCTAGGAATTAAGTCTAAAATACACTGCGTATGATTTCTCTCCCACTCTTGACAATAACGACCGCAAATTCTTTCTAAAATTGCATCGTGAAAATATGATAGTGACCAGGAGCTAGAAATACAGTTCTTGACAGAGATATGGTACTTTGGCACTTATTGTTTCTGTTCATCATCACATATTATTCATAGCAGAATAAATGTCTCCTTGGTTTGCCATGGTTCCTGCCATCTCTGGCTTTTTCAATTTCCACTTCTTCCTCTTCCATATGTCGAAAGCAATGCACAAATAAAAGCAGTTTATAAATAGAATGAAGTGGAGATAATGAGTGGGACAGGGGGAAGAGTTTTCAGCGTTCTTGTGACTTGGTTCATTGGTGACTACTAGATTTTTAGCTCAAGAAAAATAATTTTAACAAGCATCATTGCAATCTCTGCCCATCGCTGCCTGCCCCAGGAAATGCATTAATACTTCAGAGCTTTCATGTGCTCATCTGTGTCTTGCTTTTGGGGGAATTAATGGAGTTTACCCTGTAATTTCATTGAGCAGATATATTGCTTTTCTGTCTTATTTAGGTTACAGGAAAGATTTGTGGAAGGAAAAAGCTGTGCAACCTTGTTGGGAACAGAGGTTGTTAAAGGCACAAATGTTCTTAGAATTATGTCATAATAATAGTTTATTTAAAATAATATGTCAATTATAATGGAACCATGACACTATTAGATACTGATTTTTCTTTTGTTTGTTTGCACATTATTTAGAGTAGCAAGTTTATGCTGTTTTTTTTTTTTTTCCTCTTTCTTTGGGAGTGTGCTAACAGGGGTGTCATAAGTAGAAAATCACTTTCAGAAATATACTGTAGAGAGATGGAGACATCACAATTAGCTTGATCTGTAACACGGGTTTAAATGTGGCTGACCAAAAGGATGAATTTAAATCAAGCCTTCAGATAAGGCTTGTATGTACATAGGAAAAAAAATATTTTGGGAACAGTACAATAGAGCCAAAGGACCTGTCTGGTTAATCCCCTCTGAAGTTTTATCGATGGTGTTGTCCTCCTGACCTTCCATGTTAGACGTCACTTGTGTGTCTGTTTAGAGCAGCTTTTTGTGTAAGGCTGGAAGAAGTATTTTCTGTGGATATCGACGTTTTTATATTGGTTTTGGATATTTGTGAAAATATTTGTATGTTCATGTCATTTAAGCTCCCATAGAGTTGTAGACATTTCGGTAGACCCATGGTGGTCCTCTAGTCCCATCTCCAATTCAGAGAGAGGCTGTTGCCAACAGTAGATCAGGTCAGGTGTCACTTGTCTAGCAGCCGCTTGTTTAACACCTAAAAGTCTCCTCAGAAGTTCCTATACCTTGATCTCCATCCTTCCAAATACCAGTCTCTGACACTTTTAAAGAGTGGTTGGATTATCTGTTCTCCAGCTGCTAACCACTGATTGCTGAGTTTAATGGCAGCCTGTACGAGACCAGCTGTGCCATTTGAATTTGAGCATTTCAGCTCTTGGAAGGTCATACATTATGTACCAGGCATGAAGTAATACACATCAAATGTTTCCACTGCCAAGATTGCACCACCAAGGAATTGATACAGCTGAGAGAGAACCAGATCATCTGAAGAAACAAGTCAGGTCCTATGCTACAAAAAAAAAAAAAAAAAAAAAAAGAGAAAATAAATCCAAAGTTCATCCTTGAAAAAGATTCCTTGGTTCCCACCTCACTAGAAAGTCTTACACGTTGGGTACTGCCATGCAGTAGCCAATGGCAAGTACATTCACGTGAGGCACATTCAACTTCTTTTCACACAATACTGTACTTTCTGTCGACCTGATTTTGCTTTCTAGCCTGTTTTTTCTCACTATGTGTAACCATCCAGATGGCATCTTCCAAGAAAAATTTGTTCATTCCTATGATAAGACCTGGATGAAGTCAGGCAGTCACCAGTTTAAGAGTCTGCCGTAACATAAGAAGGGTTATATAGAATCATAGAATCATAGAATATCTCAAGTCGTAATGGACACATAAGGATCATCGAGTCCAACTCCCCGCTCCATGCAGGTCTACCCTAAAACTAAACCATATGACTAAGTGCATCGTCCAGATGCTCCTTGGACTCTGACAGGGTTGGTGCCATAACCACTTCCACATACAACTCCAGTCATCAGCTGTAACAATAAGGATGGGGAAGAAAGTCATCTGGTCTTGATCCCCCAAGAGCAGAGTGTGATGGCTCCAAGGAGAGATGCAGCAAAGTTGTGTATGGACTGTACTGAAGCAGCTATTTTTGAGGAGCATTATTTTCAAAGACTGTGGCTGTCTGACAGATGGGTTATACTTAATGAGAAAGCAGCTGGTTTTTGTCAGAGTAATGTGCTCCAGCATTACTGGAAAATGTTATTTTGTGTGAGGTGAACTTTCCTTGGCTGTTGGTGGGTTGCGCTTATTTGTACTTACCCTGTAAAGGAGGAAAACTTGTCACTTTTAGCTGGAGCAAGTTGTCACCGTCCTGTTGACTTGGAAGAAGTAGACTTTGAAAGCTGAATCCTGTCCACTGTTCAGTGCTGCCTGCTCCTCCCTGGTTATCCGGAGGCTGACCAGGATGCTTGTAGGTCATAGCTGTGGTCTTTTGAAACATAACCACAGGTGGAGGTTAGAGAAATCAATTTTCCTCTAGCAATAGGTAACAATGCCTCTTGCAAAAGCCCTCCATGATCTGTAATCATTCTGCTTGTCTGTGCTCCTAGTTTTGCTGTGCTGGAAGTAGGAGGCAGCACTTGAGATTTTAATTTGGGGCTATCGGAAGAATGCTGTTTGAACAGGTTGGACCGAAATGAAAAATTAAGATGAACTTGCAACCACGGGACAGATACCGAGATTGTTAACATTTCCAGATTATTTTATATTTAGAATCTGAATAAGCTAAATCCAGGATGAAGGATTACAGCAAACCTTTCAGATGGAACATTGCAACAGTCGTTTTCGAAGAGATAAAGAAACTGTATTTCTGGTAAGGTTTGCATGAGGAATCCTCAAATCCTCACACCACTGCAAATGAAAACTCAGTTTATAAGGAAAAAGGGTAATGTAAAAAACAGTCCCTTATGTCATAAACCTTAGAGAACAAAACATTTTCATAGCCTTTCATAGCCATAATGTGTTCAAAGCACTACGTGTGCTATTTGTAAATTGTCTTCAAGCTGGAGAAGATGAATCTGGGCAGCTGCTGACCGTGCCCGACGCATTGGACAGACGTCAGAGTTTTCCACTGACTTCATTTCTCCCTGTCTGTACTTTTGATGTTTCCATTTCCTTTAAGGTAAACTCTAAGTCTGAATTTCCCGACTTTCTAATATTGGCAGTTTATTTGGTTTATCACTACAGACTTTTAAAATTACTGCAGTTACCAAAATGTGCCTTCAGGCTTCACTTTGTCTAAGCCTTTATTTGCAAGCGCGTAGCATATTATGGTATGTCCTTGAGGTACTATAAAGTTCAACTTTTAGCAAACACTGTAAGCTTTTATTTGTAAACATCTCACTGTAACAACAACACCGAGAGTGAAAAATTTGAGTACCACTTGAACTTTCCCCAGAATATTACGAAAAATGGATGAGACTAGAGAAAATAATAGGTATCGACAATTACCTCTTTGTCAGTTTTTCCTCAGAAAATCTCCTTGCTTTGCATGCTTTTCAAGGGAAGAATAAAAATTTCTTTTCTTGTCCCTAGCCCGTATCATTTAATCATTGCTTGTTGTGTACCGGCTCGTAGAGTATCAGTTATAGTTCAATAGCTTTTGTCTAGAGCTCATTATCTGTAATTGAATGTATGCACCAAGCTGAATATGTTTATTTGTAACTTGATAATTAAGCTGCTGCAGACACTTATTCTGGGAAAAGGGAGGAGAGGAGACAGACAGCCTGTTATCCCACAAACACTGCTCTGGCCTGAAACGGGAAAAACAGGATGTGTTTGAAGGGGATCGAAGTTCCCCTCCCAGCATTAACAACCACTCTTTAAATTTCACTGGGGTTACATTTGTTTGTTAATTAATTTTCTCGTCTCCAGACTAAGCGTGCACTGAGGAAAAGGGGCTTCATCGTTCTTGTCATAGATTGTGTTGGCCCAGGTGTTCCTTAAGACTGGTGTCTTACGGTTGTTTATGACTGATGCTGCCCCATTTTTTACCACCATAACTCCTAATTTTAATCTACCCTGTGGGTTAAGAAGTGGTGATTTCACCGGTTCTTAGGCAAAGTGGGTCAGATGTGTGGGAGCACGTTTCACAGAATCACAGAGTGGTCAGGGTTGGAAGGGACCTCATCCAGTCCAACCTCTCTGCCAGAGTGGGGTCACCCAGAGCAGATTGCACAGGAACGCATCCAGGTGGAATGTCTCCAGAGAAGGAGACTCCACCACCTCTCTGGGCAACCTGCGCCAGTGCTCTGCCACCCTCAAAGGAAAGAAGTTTTTCCTCATGTTGAGCTGTAATTTCCTGTTCCAGTTTGTGCCTGTTGCCCCCTGTCCTGTCGCTGGGCACCACTGTAGAGTCTGGCCCCATCCTCTTGACAGCCGCTCTTTAGGTATTGATAAGCATTGATGAGATCCTCCCTCGGTCTTCTCTTCTCCAGGCTGAACACACTCAGGTCTCTCTCTTTCTGTTGTTACAGCTGATACCAAAGTATGTCAAGCTTCTTAAAAAAAAAAAAACAAAACAAAACAAACAAAAGGCTAAGGGCAAGTTTAATAGGAGTATATTACATTTTGGTATTTCTTGGTGATGAAAATGAGAGCCTACTGACGTCTGGTAGCCATGGTTGCTAACATTTCAGGAAGCACAAAAGGAGGGATGAACGTAAAAGTCTTTTTCAGTTCCTAATTCCTTTCCTGTGAGGTTTTGAATAAATCAGACATGTAGTGCCACCTTAATTTTTACTAAATATATCTTAGTTTGCTAATGCTTTCTCGGGGCAGACCTGAGATGACATTGTAGAACATAACCGCTTTGTTTTTGCTCTAGTTACCCTTATGCATTTTTTAAAGTAGAGCACGTTCAGTTGAATTTTTATTTTCTGTCAAGTGTAAGAGCTGGTACTACATTATGTCCCGTTAATCATGTTTTAAAAATAAGCCCAGATCCTGAGAGGAAAATCACTGCAGTCACTGATTGACTCTTTAGGTAACAAAATAAGGGGAAAAAAAAATTGCCTCGGGAAGAGCTACTGTGCTGCAGGGTCCTGATCACTGGCTGTATTCTTGCAAGGTGTGAAGGGCAGGTTTATCGTCTCTGTGTAAGTTGCCCTTCCGAAGCCAGTGGGACCAGAGTTTTTATGAACCTTAAAGAAAAAAGATGACGTGACTCTTCAGAGGAGTGTGCTGCATGAGAGGTGGGTCTTTCTGTTGCTGAATTCGAAGCCGTCCTTGTACTCAGGTGTGCAGCATAGGCGAGAATAATCCAAGGAATAAATTTCTATCACTTGGTTAAAGAACTTGACAAACTCCTAGTTGAGGTTGGTTGAATGCATCAGGTTTGCTTTAACAAGTAGTTGACCTCAGTGTGCTCTTAAATAGTAAAACATATCGGAGATTAGTATTTTAAAATGGGGATGCGATCACTGAAATCTCGCTGCCAGGTTTGCCCAGCTGTACTGGACTTGTTGGTTTTGGAGCCTGCAGCCATTTTTGCAACCTAAAATGAGCCCCAATACGCTGATACAGGAGGTGCGGAGAACAGCCGAGTGGCATCTGTGTGCGGAACATCTCAAAAAAGGGACAGTTTGGTTTCAGGCTGAACTCCCACCAGGATTTCTCGTTAGCCAGGTACAAATTGGTTTAGGGTCTGTACTGTAATTGTCCGTGAATTTATTTCATGGGTGTGGAAAAAGGCAACAAGTCATAAAGAAACGGATGTGGAAAGTGAGCAATGGTCATAGGGCATGTGACAGAAATTGGTAGGATTGTTTTGCCTAGAATTTATGGCGTGTGCATGTATAAATACGCACATACACAAAGATACACCAGATTTTGTACCCGAAGGCAGGGTTTATTTCCTAGGTTTGGTTTATGTCCTGCTTGGTCTGGGGAAGTTTGAGGTGTTGGGTACGCTCACAGTTGTGTGAGCTCTTATCAACGCCTTTGTCATCTCCTGGGTACTGCAGCTCTCTGTGATGATGGCTTTGGTCCCCCGAGTTTTAATGACAGGACTGCTTTCTGCCTGTTTTTCTTTAATAACTGTTGTCTGGGGATGTTATCTTTGTGTCGTGATGTAGGATCACAGCTCAGGGAGGATTGTTTTGAATCTTGCCAGCTTGTCTTGATATTTATTTTAGGTTTTGAGAGAAAATGTCCCCGAAAGCCATTCTAAATTAGCTCGTCTTTACGGATTTAAATGCAAAGAGCAGTTGACACGCCGGAAGGCAGTGCCGCCATACAGCGTAACCTGGACAGGCTGGAGAGTTGGGCAGAGAGAAACCTTATGAAATTCAACAAGGGCAAGTGTAGGCTACTGCACCTGGGGAGGAATAACCCCATGCATCAGTACAGGTTGGGGGTTGACCTCCTGGAGAGCAGCTCTGTGGAAAGGGACCTGGGAGTCCTGGTGGGCAACAGGATGGCCATGAGCCAGCCATGTGACCTGGTGGCCAAGAAGGCCAATGGCATCCTGGGATGCATCAAGAGGAGTGTGGCCAGCAGGTCGAGGGAGGTCATCCCCTCCCTCTACTCTGCCCTGGTGAGGCCACATCTGGAGTACTGTGTCCAATTCTGGGCTCCCCGGTTCAAGAAGGACAGGGAACTGCTGGAGAGGGTCCAGCAAAGGGCTACAAAGATGATGAGGGGATTGGAACATCTCTCTTATGAGGAGAGACTGAGGGACCTGGGTCTTTTTAGTCTGGAGAAAATAAGATTGAGGGGGGATCTTATTAATGCTTCTAAATCCTTAAAGGGAGGGTGCCAGGGGGATGGGAACAGTCTTTTTTCAGTGGTGCCCAGTGACAGGACAAGAGGTGATGGGCACAAACTTGAGCATAGGAAGTTCCATCTTAACATGAGGAGGAACTTCTTTCCTTTGAGGGTGGCAGAGCACTGGCACAGGCTGCCCCGAGAGGTGGTGGAGTCTCCCACTCTGGAGACATTCCAAACCCGCCTGGACGCCATCCTGTGCAACTGCTGTAGGTGCCCCTGCTCTGGCAGGGGGGGTTGGACTGGATGATCTCCAGAGGTCCCTTCCAACCCTGATCATTCTGTGATTCTGTATGAGACTGCAGAAAGATTTGTGGTTTAATTTCTTCACCTTCTTCTGCCACTGTTATTAGAGACCCCAAAAATAGGCATTACTGTTACATTTTTGCATTTATAATCCCTTCGAGTTAGTGTTATATTGTGGAATGAAGTGGAATATAAGGGAGAAATAAATAGCTGTCTCTAAATTCACTTTCTTCCCTCAAAGCTATGTATGTCGAGTCTCTCCCTGGCATTGTGTTTGAAAGACCGTTAAAATCATCCATTTGACATGATACTGTGAAAGCTTTTTTTAATTCTGAAAGGTTGCCTTAATGCAGAAAAATGAGCTTAATATATAAAATGCTTAAAACTTCAGGATGCGTAGAATCTTTGAGTATGGCAGAATTTTTCCTGGAGTGACCATTGCATCATACTGCTATAAATTATTCAGGTACCTGGGAAGATGTTTTCTCCATAGGGATTTACCACCCTCACTTCATCCTGTAATGTACTTGCTTCCTTTCCATAGAATAATTTCAGTTAGAAAGAGGAGGATCTCTGGAGGTCCTCTCATCCACCCTCTGCCTGTACAAGGTCACCAATCTGCATATAAATTCATATGTAATAAAAGTATTGTGCCAGTTTAAGAAGTATGGATATGAAATCTCTGTTTTCTTACACCTGGATTTCTTTTTTTTTTTTTTTTTTTTTTTGTGGCTAATCTTTTGTAGAACTTGTCCATGAAATATTTTTCAGCAGGTGTCTCTCTGTCTTGTGCCTTTTTTCTATGGTTCTAAGGTTTCCCATGTGCTAAAATAGTTTCGAAGGTTACTTCTCTGTTCATTTCAGTGTAACCAGAAAGTCTGTGGTTTTGCTGTTTAGTATTCTTTTGTGTATTCTTTGGCAGTGGGCAACAGTTAGGATTTATTTGTGGGTGGGAAGATCTTAGGAGTTAGCCCGTGGTGGATTTATTTTGCCTGTTTGAATGCACTGAAAATAATTCAATGAGGTATTGCTGAATGATCAGAAAAAGAGAAAAAATAATGAAACCCTTTGAATATTTTCTCTCTTTTCACAAGTGTACTGTCTTAGAGACAAAGATAAAATGGCACAGTTTTTAAAAGCATCCCACCCAAACACGGCAGAGTCTAAGCTGAGAGTCAACAGTGGAAATGTGCGTGAAGATCTATATTGTCTCTCTGTATATACATGTATACACATATGTCTGCGTATATGTAAAGTTGTATAATTCACATGTTCATTTTGGGGGCCTACATGAGAGCCGGGGAAGGACTTTTTACTCGGGCATGTAGTGATAGGACAAGGGGGAATGGCTTTAAACTGGAAGAGGGCAGGTTCAGATTGAACATTAGGAAGAAGTTTTTCACTTTGAGGGTGGTGAGGCACTGGCCCAGGTTGCCCAGAGAGGTTGTTGAGGCCCCATCCCTGGAGGTGTTGAAGGCCAGGCTGGAGGTGTCCTTGGGCTACGTGGTCTAGTGGGAGGTGTCCCTGCTTATGGCAGGGGGGTTGGAACTCGATGATCTTCAAGGTCCTTTCCAACCTAAACCATTCTATGATTCTATGATTTTCCCAATCTGATTTCTTATCCTATGCCTTACATTTATTATTTATCGCATACTATTATTTAAGTGCTGGCATACAGTGTAAATTTTATACAGTGATCTCTGATGTTGTGGTTGCAAATCAGTGGAGCCACCATGTTTAACATCATCTAGTATCTTAGATTTTAACAATCCAAGAGTATTCCTGAGCAACGTTGTCTGTTTACCGTGTTTTCTTTTACTGTTAGCTTGGTAAGGCATCGCAGCAAAGGGGTAGTGAAGCTACCTTTGGGGTAGATTTTATGATTAGGGAGACTTACTATGTGCTCCTTTCCATTCGGGAAGGAAGCAGAGCAATGCCGTAGCTGCAGCCATTCAACCTGGGACCTCTCTGACAAGTGCCCATGGTACGCAAAGAAATCGAGCTAGATGGTTTCTAAATTAGTTGTTCTGAGTCCATAAGGCAGCAAACTCAAGTTAAATTATCAGAAAAAACGCTTGACCAGTTGGCTTCATAGGCATCTCATAGCCAAATACTTGTACAAAACCTGTTTTTTTAAATTTGGGGTTTTTTTGCCTTCTGCCCAAACATATGCACTAGTTTTGCATTCTTACTAACAGGGCTAATATCTGTTGCTGAAAATTTACCCAATCCCTATAATGACATAAGCAATTAAAATAGGGTTTCTTGCCATGTCTGCCGTTTGTTTAAGTCCCAGGTAGATATTAAGTCTTCACAAACATTAAACTCTGGTGGCAATTGAGCCAGTTTTTATTTTTCATAATTACAGTGAATAATAATGAGAGTTGAACCTATTTGGTGATGCCTGGATGGGTATTTTTGGCTTGAATACTTGACCTATCATTTCCACAGTGACTTTTGGTGATAAGCAAACACCCCCTACCCCACCCATCCCTCGTCCCCCCCCAAACCCCAACCTAACAACAACAAATTTGGGCTCTATATGGGCCATTTTGGTCATAAATTATGCAAAGGACATTTCATGTCTCTTGCTGTGGGTTATGGGGAGTGAGCAGAACGAGGTCCTCCAGTTGGGTCTGTTTGAATGGGTATTGCAGGCTGGGATGTGGCTGAACAGCCTGTTCAAATGGGAGAGAAGAGCAATTTCCAAATCCTCTAAGCAAAGTTGGGGTTCCTCCTGAACTTCTGACAAACTGCTCATGTTCCCCGTCTGGCTAAGTTTGGATGGCTTTGGGAGGTTTGTACTTATCAGAGTTTACAGTACATTTTCCAGTCCTTTTGGAGCAACTGTCTGGATTTCTCTTCTTGCTTGAAATGCAAATGTTGAGATGTATTTGTTGCCAACTGACAGAAAGCAAGAAAAATTATTTTAGGAGAAAGAAATCAAGCAAGCAAGCACAGCCATTCATTATTTAAATGATGGTGTTTCGTGGCAATTTTGTCTTGAAATAACCTTTTCGTTTTGTAAATTGTGCAGCAATCTTTTTCAGTAGCCAAAACTCTTTGTCACACACTCAAAGCCCTTTGTGATACATGCATTGATATCTCAGTAATGGAGAGGTGGGAGCAGATAATTAGCAAATAGTGTTAACCAGCAGTATGTTCCAGTGAGGGTAATGAATCAGTATTTTCCTTCTGTAAATGTGCGTTGGTATCCAAGCAATTTGGCAACCCTTTAGGTTTGACCTGAGAAAATAACTAGAAGTGGGATTTTTGTGTGTCCCCAGTTTCAGTATCCCAGAGTCGTCTTTCCCATCCTGCCCTTCCACCCAGAGATGTGGAATTTAGAGGTTATTCCCCATCGATGCAAAGAAGTTTGTTTGTTGGCTCTGGCTCTTTCATTAGGATGACCGTGTAAGATGGACGTTCTTGGTGAGGATCAGTCCCTGAGCTGAAGTATTGGGATATGCCAATTTTTGAGGCTGCTGAAGTGTTTCAGGAGATAAGTTAGAAAGTGGCCATGCTGTACATTTCAGTGTTTTTTTCTTTGCCATCTGCCTGAAAGAAGTACCTTTAAGTAGATTCAAATCAGGGAAAAAATTGCAGTAATTGTTTCCAAATGGCCCATTTTGTGCAGAATCAGATGCTTTAAAGATATAGTATTTTATAACTTCTCAATTAGAGATGTTTTGCTTTTTTTTCCCCTCCTTTTTATTACCCCACCAATATTTCATGGGTATCCTTAACATAGAAATAGAAGATTATTTAAAATTAGGTCTAATTTTTCATTAGGAGATCATCAAAGAGCTAGTGATACACACAAAATGTGTTGGTTCTCCCCAAGCTACTTGTATTTGAAAAGAGTTTGTATCCGAAAATTGTTACAACATACCTACCTGCAGCAATCTAAACACTGCTTTTGCTCGGGTTTTGAGGCAGCGCGTCTGACTTTCAAAGCCACTTTTAGATAACAAAATAATTGCCTTAGGACTCTAGTCGTCTTCTCTTCGTGGATGAAGTTCTTCTGCTATACCCAGAGGAAACTTTTATTTTGTTCATATCTCAGCTGTTTTGTGATCTGTGTGATTTTTCGCCGCGGTCTTTTGGCTTACAGCAAGTTGCCATATGTGTTATTAGTGAACTCTCCCCGACAGTAATCTCTGTATCTGTTATGATATGGATGAGCCCTACAAAAGCTCTCATAAAAGCTCTCGTAAACACTTCCCGTGTGAGAGCGAAGGGCTCCAGGCGAGGGCTTGTTTAAAAGGTGCGTTGTATTTCTCATGCCATAGTTTTCAGACTCTCAGTTCAGGAGTGGTTTACTGGAATTCATTTGGTTTTATATCTGACATTAACAAAAAATTGCCACTGGTTATTATTGCTTTAAGTAGGCATTTATTTCGATAATTTAAGTTTGGAGGGGAAGAAAAACACATCTGTGTTAGAGCCCCTGGTTATCTGTGATGACTATAATGCTGGTGTCTGTTGGCACAGTCCTTACTCATCACTGTTCCCTATGAAATCAACCTCATTTTAATGGGTTATCATAGACATTTAATAGAAGAACTTGCTTTGACTTGGCTGTCGAGGAGGAGGAATCGAAGCTGTTGCTCTCTCGGCCCTTCCTGGACTCCGGGCGCGGGAACTGCCTCCTCTAGGTGTGCAGCATTCCCATGGAAAGTGATAATAAATAGCGTTTGCACTGCACATCCAGGTCTTGAGCGAAGCAACGCTTTATATTGGCTTCAAGAAATACTATAATAATAAAATTTAGCTACCACGTCTGTTATATCTCATGATAGTGCCATGCAGAAGTATAAATAAAGAAGTAAGCACGCTGAAGAAAGGAAAGGAGATGGCCGTTAGGCAGAGCCTAACTGTTGGTACCCAGTGCTTAAAATCACGGCTGTGTCATTAGTGGGGCCTGTAGGTATGATCACCATTCAAAAAAAATAAATAATCTTTGTCGGTCAGTATCTCAGGCTTATTAAATCAATCTTTCATGACTCTACACAACAATAACCTATTGTTATCTGCGGACAAATGGGCTGCATTTTAGACCTAAAAAGGGAAATTAAATTCATGAATTAGTGATGATATCCAATTTTATGTTGTCCGTCTTTTTTTTGTCCTGATGCTGAGGTGGCGAGTTTAACATTTAACACAGATGCATCAGAAAACACCTGGTGTTGCAGCTTAACGAAGTGAATATTTAATGTTCCACAACAACATGTGACTAAGGCAGGCAATGAAAAAAAATTAGTCCATTATTGGCAAAGATTATAAAGACAAAATACATTTCCTTCATGCAGCGGGAAGGAAAAACGCCAGCAAGGATGATGAAGACTTTCTTAATAAGATTTCTGTTTTCAAATATTCTGCTTCAGACCTCTTAATAAAATGAATGCATTAGACGCACAGAGCTAAGATCACTGTTGAATGAGATTATACTCTCATCCATTTAATAATCATGCAGTTGTAGTTTTTTTCCCTACCTTCTCTTGTAACTTTAAATATTTAGTGCTGAGCAAATTTTGCTTGGATTTAAATGGTTTATTTATTTATTTATGCCTAAATAAGCTTTCAATTTATGTAATCTGAATGGTACCTCATCTCCCAAAAGGCTAAACATAGTTTGTTCTAGTCATCTTGTGACTTCAGTGTGTCTATTCACTGCAGAGGCCACACGGACAGGAGCCTTTTTAGGACAGCATTTGAAAATTGAATTTAAAGAGAGCATTTTGGTTTAATTTGCTGGGTCAATTTGTTTAAATCGGCAGTAATCTTGTATTTGTCCCGGTGAGACCTTGGACAGAGAGTACATGTGGGCATCATTTTTGATGCTGTAGAACATAGCACTTGTGTTAATAACTGCGGGTAAACTGATACGTTTATGTATTTTTGCTCAGAATGACTGATTTTTGGCTTATCTGTTATTTGTGATTGACTGCAGGTTGCCTATTCATTTTCTTTCTGGCTGGGCTATGGAAAGAGGAATTACTCTTTCTCTTTACTTCCTTACTCCCCTCTGTTCTCAGCCGCCTCCCCAAGAGATCAACTCCAATCTCGGCACCGCGTGACAGTTAGCAGTTGTGACAGGCTAGGCTATTTTTGGAAGTCTCTCCCCACTCTTTCCCTGCTGGAAGAGAAAAAAAAAGCAAGTTATCTTGAAAAATTAATCCATCTGGAAAAGGAGGAGAAAGCTTCACGAGGCACTCGCCGCTCAGTGCTTGGGCTGCAGTTTTGCTCGTTATTTGTTCAGCGTGGGTCACGGGATCGGAGCCGTTTGCACTTCGCCTGGCGTTGATCGCCCACCCTTAAGCTCTGCAAGAGCCCCTTCTGTTTCTGCGTGGAAAAAAGCAGCAGACTAAAATACAGCACGGAGCTGCATGGATGTTGTCCAGTCATGTCTTATATTTCACACATTTCTGAGCTGCTTCTGCAAAACCAGAAATACTACTGCTTGTCTCCAAGGAACAGAAACAGAAGTTCAGAATTTGGCAGTTAGGGTGGAAAGATTTTTTTTTTTTTCTTTCCCCTCATTTATTTTGCCCCTTCTTTAGACTCTGCAGGATCTACAAGTAGTAAAATGTATGTGTTAAATTGTACTCGCGATGGGGTAACATCCATAATGCTGTTCCACGTGCAGAAGCAACTGCTGTGTGCTTAGTGATTGCATCTCCTATTTTGATAGGGTCTCCTTATAATCAAACTGCCACATCTTGGTGTGTTGCAAAGCCGGCCCAAATAAGGCAGGTGTAGTCCTGGTGCTTTCTCAGGATTATCAATTAAAAAATATAAAGCAAAAGCTAATGTCTGGTAGGGGAAGTATGGCAGCAGAATTACATTGTCAATGGATAGTTCATATCGTATCGAGAAAGCCAGAATTTCAAGTTTGTGAAACTGTGACCAAAGTGGCTTTTAAATTCTCGTTCCATGTTGTCAGTGACCCTAAAGCTCAGGAGCGTGCTGGACCCCTGATGTTAGTTTTGATCTCCCAAACCACTTTTATTTTGTTTTCTCATAGGTGGTTATTATTGGAACTTTAAAAATAGACTCTGCTGTCTGTCTAATCTATTCATTTAATCTTGTTCGAGATGCTTCCCTTTATTTCCTTATATATGATGTGAATACCTCTATGCCTACACTTTATATACCTGTCACCGCTAGAATATCAGAACACCTTTCCCTGGAAGGTTGGTGCTGAGTCATCTTCAGAAGGTGCTCGTCCTCCCCACATCAGCTTGGTATGCAAGAAATTAAATATTCAAAATATCATTGATGTAAGGAGCCCAAAAGAAGCGGGGATCACTTGGCCGTTCAGGGCTGATCCTATATTATCAAGGAGGCCTGTGGAAGCGGTGTGGTATCAGGCTCCTGAGTCACAAGGCACAGATTTATAATGTTAGTTGGCTGATGAGGCAAGTGCCATAAACTCTCCAAAATAAAGTACCTTCGGAGGCAAAACTGTGATACCTAATCACAGTGCTCTCTTTACATGGATAACATGTCCTGAATGTGGCTTTTCCCTTGTCCCCTTTAAAAGACCATGGTAGCACTATATGGCTGTTCCTGTCCCCTATACCAACTGAAGCTCAAAATGTACGTAGGCGTATCTGGTTGGAATGGGTTGAATGGAAAGTGAAGCAATACATTAATTTACAGCTACAATAAAGCATGTATTTATTCCTCCAACTGTACCACATTTCTTCGCCTTTCTACCTCCCAAAGAAATAAATGCATACGTTACACATTTTTATCCTTCAGGGTTAAGACCTTCTTGAGGAATATAGCTCTCCTGATTGTATTCACACCTAGAGGCTTTTTTTTATTATTATTGTGTGACATTAAATTCACACTTCTCTCTCATCTAAGCCTTCATTACCAGAAAGAGATGTGTACACATCCACACGCCATGTTTAAAGTGTTTCATATTAACAAGCATAATGTGTGTGCTTTCTGCGTATATTCATCTTGCCATAGAATGGTTTAGGTTGGAAGAGACCTTGAAGATCATCGAGTTCCAACCCCCCTGCCATGGGCAGGAACACCTCCCACCAGACCAGGTTGCTCAAAGCCCCATCCAGCCTGGCCTTGAACACCTCCAGGGATGGGGCAGCCACAGCTTCTCTGGACAACCTGGGCCAGGGGCTCACCACCCTCACAGTAAAGAATTTCTTCCTCATGTCCAATCTAAATCTCCCTTCTTTCGGTTTAAAACCATTACCCTTTGTCATAGAATCCTAGAATCCTAGAAGGGTTTGGGTTGGAAGAGACCTTAAAGATCATCTGGTTCCAACCCCCCTGCCATGGGCGGGGACACCTCCCACCAGACCAGGTTGCTCGAAGCCCCATCCAACCTGGCCTTGAACACCTCCAGGGATGGGGCAGCCACAGCTTCCCTGGGCAACCTGCGCCATTGTCTCAGCACCCTCAGAGAGAAAAATTTCTTCCTGATATCTAATTTAAATTCCAGTTTGAAGCATCACTCCTCATCCTATCACTACATGCCCCTGTAAAAAGTCCCTCCCCAGCTCTCCTGTAGGCCCCCGTTAGGTGCTGGAAGGGGCTATAGGGTCTCCCCAGAGCCTTCTCTTCTCCAGGCTGAACAGCCCCAACTCTCTCAGACTGTCCTCACAGCAGAGATGCTCCAGCCCTCGGATCATCTTTGTGGCCTCCTCTGGACTCGCTCCAACAGGTCCATGTCCTGTCCATTCAGACTGACATGGCCAGTGAACCAGCCCCACGTGTTTGCAGATCTTTAGTGTGCAACCTATGTGATCTGCGGCGTAAACATATATATGTGTAATTCCGTGTGTTTTGGGGACATTTTGTCATACCAGTTAGATGTTCTTATGGAACTGAATGGTTTCATTGTGGAAGACAGAGAAACGGGAAAGGAGAAAAAGATTTTAGGATAATTTGGTATGTATGTATGAGCGTGTGTGTCTATGTATATACTGTATTGTTTGTCAAGGTAGATCAGAAAGGGGCAGCTTCCTTTGGGTGTTGTATTCCTTCTGCAGGGTTTTGTGCATGAAAGGAAAATGCTTCCTTAATCCTACCCCTCATCTCGTTTACCGAAGAGTAAGTAATTATGCCTGTAAATTGATGATTACTCTTTCCTATCCATCACCGCTAGGATGCAGCATTTTTTGAATATTCATTTAAAGTACATGTGAACCAGCAAAGTAATGAATGGGCTGTGCTTCTGGACGTTGTCTTTTCATATGCTAAGTAGTAATAGTTAATCAGCATTGGTATGTGGTACAACATCAGATAATCAAACCAAAAACATCCATCTGCTTCTCCTGAAGTGAATCATCGTTCTAGCATCCTTGCTCAGTGTCTTCTGCAGGAGAAAAACGAAACAAACTTCTTTTAGCATAAAAAGTGTTTGGTTGCTTATTCTGAAGAGGAGGGGGGAAAAGAAGTGAAGCGATACAGGCATTTATTTTAATGAGGTTGACTGTTCTGTAGCATTTTCTCTATGTGCTTTGCATCAGTCCACCAGAAACAAATGTGCTTCTCCGCATGTTGGCTTGCCTGGGCATGGGGGAAGCGTCTGTCCCTTGAAGCTTTCCACTGCTCTTAGTTTGTATCTTGAGTGATAGACTCCAGTCATCTAATCTTTCTACCTTGTATATTTTCTTTGTCTTAAATATGAATTAATGTAATGACATTGTATGAATTTCAGTTAATAGCTTTCTGAGCCCAGGGATCAGCAAATTGTTCCTTCCTTTTTGGCTGTATGTGTAGGTTTTATCTTTTTATCTGCTTTTCTCCGAACATGTAGTCATACTGGTCTGAATTTCCTAAATCAGTTTTGTGGCTATAAAATAACATGACAAATTTCAAGTCGGTCTATATTTGGCCACACAGAGCAAGTACCGGGAAGTTGCTCTGAACTATTTATGTGTTTAAACTATTGTCCTCTGCTTAGAAAATTTCTTCCTGCAAGAGGTGAAGGGTTTTGCTTTCACAACTCTGCAGTTGCTTTGGGAATAAATGCTACTTGTACCATGTGTTTTCCATGATCAGTGTTTTTTAATTTTTAAATAATTATTTAAAACAGAAGATTTAAATAGCTCTGGTTCTGTATTACTAAATGCCCAATTAAACCTATCAACCGCAAGAAGTTACAACAATTAATACTTTACACATAGGCACGTTGATGGTCTGATTGGCGATGGTAACAATAATGTAACCCATTTTTTTGCCTTTTTTGAGGATGCGTGATTTTGTTCTGCATGAATTTGTGTTCCGAGGTTGTTGTTTGTGAGGTTGTGGCATACGTGGTGTGAAAGGGGCACTTTGCCCAGTGGCTCCTGCTGTGCTTAGTCCAATTTGAATGCCCAACAGGACTGGTTGACAGCCTGGATGGAGTGTCCCAAGGACTCTCCTGGGTTGTTCCTGCTGTAGAAGGGATCAGATTGTACATAAGAAATTTATTAATAGTCAATAGAAACTATCCCACAGGATTGATTATACAGAACAGTCTTTTTTTATGTCATTAAGATATTGAAGAGATGTTTTGTACCTAGTCAAGGTATATCAATAGCAATAAACTGTGCATGTGCTGGGGTGGTCAGGGAAGACTGCGGTCAGCTGGATTAAATAACTGAGCAAAAATGATTTGAGGAGTCTCTTCAAATCTAGCTTGCACAACCTCCTAGAGGAAGGTTTGGAAATGTTGGAGTAAAAGGAGGCAAGGTGTTTGTGTAAGGATTTAGGTTTGACTTTGATCATTTTGAGATCAGTGCAAGTAGATGCGTAATGTGCCTCTGCACTCAACTGAGGATGTGTGACTATCACTTGGAGCAAGTGAGAAACTCTACCCAAAGCATCTGGCAGAAGACGTCTGGTTTCCTCCTCTCCCTCCCACTCCCCTTGGTCTCCAGCAGTCTCTCCTGTTTTGGGGTTCCTTCACAGCATCTTGACACAACTACGGCAAGTCTGTCCTCTGGCATTCCTGCTACTTGGAGCCTGAACGAGGGAGTTCACAGTGCCTTTGAAAATGCAGGGGAAGTCCGCCTTTTGCCAGCCTAAGGTTAATTCTGTCTTTGGCCAAAGCTTGTTATTACTATTCACACTCATGTTCCTCTGGTTTTAGTGTTAAACATTTAACCACTCCTTTTGTTCTCTTTTTCTTTATTGTAGTCTCATTTAGATATAAGGCAATGCTTGCATTTGGGTTTTTTTGTTTGTTTGTTTGTTTGTTGGGTTTTTTTGTTGTTGTTATTTGTTTGTTTGTTTTTTCTTCAAATTCTCCTATTTCAGTGGCTTTCCAAGGCCGAGTTGTGCATGTGATTGTAATTCTGTAAATCATGTGTGTCACTGAAATTCCAAAGCATGCACATTAAGGTTCTGCTAGGTGGCCACCTTGGCTTTAGCACTTTGTTAATCAGTAGAGGAAGGGGTCTAGCTGGACTTTTTTTTTCAATGGGAACATCCATCTCTTGTATGATTGTCTTCATCTCCGTTACTTTGGCATCGTCATGCTTTGCTCTGGCACCTGTGTGACTGTAAAAAATGCTGCTTTATAGATTTGGTCGTTATACTTGTTTGTCTTTGATTACCAGCTTTCAAGCTGATCAGTGTCAAGAAGCTTCCATGACATTTATTGTAATACAGAGTAAATCAATACCTGTGCACTGGAACAAGAATAGATGCATTATGGTTGCGAACTGTGGTGGTGTCTCTGATGTTGTTCAGTGTTTCTGGAGTCTGGCCTTTCAGAAGGTTGGGATGGAGCTGACTGACAAAAATATAAAAGATGTAAAAGAGCTGGTTCGTGTAATTTTTCTTTACCTGGACTCCCTGTTTGTTTGCTGTTCACATCACTTTTTAACAGGGTAAATCCTAAATCCTAAAGCCCACTGTGTAAGCAGTTTCCTTTTTATTTATCTCAGACCTGGGGGGAATACTCCTTTTCCACCCTTTGTTGATTAAAAAGCTTCCACGTTTACATTTCTACAAAACTCATCAAGACACAGGTGAGAGCAGTAATTTCTAATAGCCAAATGTCACAGTGTTAATGTGCTTTGTTCTCCTGCCTTACAAATTAACGGTAATGAAAACGAAAATGCGTTGGCACACTTACATGCCAGCGTGGAGAGAGCTTACTGCTATTTAAGTTAGCTGGAGTTACCTTATCAGATCTAATAATAGGAAGCAAATACCTGGTTTCACTTGGTTACCTGGAAAGGGACCTTATGCCCCTTCTCAAATCTTGCTCACGGCTCTGCTTTAAACCTAGTTGCATCTGCTGACTTGTGTGGCAAAATGTTTTTTCCGCTTCTTATTACTTGGGACCCTGGAAACCAGTTCACCAAAGACAGCCAGCTCGTGCCCGTGCATCACGGAATCACAGAGTTTTCAGAGTTGGAAGGGACCTCTAGAGATCATCTAGTCCAACTCCCCTGCTAAAGCAGGATTGCCCGGAGCACATTACTCAGGACTGCATCCAGGCGGGTCTTGAAAATCTCCAGAGAAGGGGACTCCACAACCTCCCTGGGCAGCCTGTGCCAGTGCTCTGTCACCCTCACCGTAAAGAAGTTTTTCCGTGTATTTGAAAGGAACTTCCTATGTTCTAACTTGTGCCCATTACCCCTCATCCTGTCACTGGGAACCACTGAAAAGAGCCTGGCTCCATCCTCCTTCAACCCACCCTTTAGATACTTGTATGCCACAATAAGGTCTCCCCTCAGCCTTCTCTTCTCCAGGCTAAAGAGTCCCAGCTCTCTCAGCCTTTCCTCATAAGGGAGATGCTCCAAGCCCTTAATCATCTTAGTTGCCCTTCGCTGGACTCGCTCCAGCAGTTCCCTGTCCTTGAACTGGGGAGCCCAAAACTGGACACAGTATTCCAGTTGTGGCCTCACCAGTGCCGAGTAGAGGGGGGAGAATGACCTCCTTTGACCTACTGGCCACACTCTTCCTTATGCAGCCCAGGATTCCATTGGTCTTTTTGGCAACAAGAGCTCACCATCATGAGGTTTTTGTAGCCTTACTGAAAGCACTGTGTTGGGACTGTTGAAAAACACTCTCTTTTGTTCCCTTTGGTGCAGTTACCTGTATCGCAACCATCATGACATCTCGTGTTATAAACACTAGTGGTGTTCTTGCTATGTTCCCAAGAAAAAATTGGTGTAAGGGAATAGAGGAATTATTTAAGTGACTAATTCATGAACATGATATATTTTTGTTACCAAAGGCAAAACTGTAGAAGCTCACCTATATGTGGAATGTGAGGACGTGGCTAGTGACACCTAGCATTTTCTTCAGCCTTGGATCAGTCCTTTGACTCTTGAGCAATTTTCCCCTGGCACTGTTGTATCTGAGGAATGGATTTCTTACCCCGAAAGTGGTGGTATTTGGTGATACTTTGGGCGTCTTGGCTGCAAGTCATGTGGAGGCATCAAGAACTGTAGGGCTGTGTGGTGTAACTGATGTAGAATTGGCTTTGTGAGATCTTGACTATTGGTGACGCTCTGTGAGAAGAAGATGGTAACACAGGTTGACTTTTAGATCCCTTTGAGAACCCGGGTTGATCATGAAGCGGTAACTTTTAGGGGAAAGCAGAATTGATGCATTAAATATGGCATTATGGATTCTTAGCATGGAAAACCATAAGGCTGTTTTTCCGGGAATGTTTTTCAGAACAGAGTCAGTTTCTCATCTCCAGTGTCCTCCATATCATGTACTTGTGTTAGATATTCAGATAACGTGGGGAAGGAAATCTCTACCATGCTAATTCGGTCTCCAGTCTTTCAAACGCTTTCTTTTATCCTTATATTTATTCATGTGAGTTGTTCATTTGACTAGTCTGGTTGCAGAATAAGAGATGCTTAAATAGTGCATTTTGAGTTTATTACACAAAGTTAAGGAAGATAAGGGAAAGTATGCATATGTCATTGCAAGCCCATTTATTTCACGGTGTACTATACTGAACACACAATGAAATTTATCCTTGTGCTGCTGGTGGTACAGAGGAGTGACTAAAATACATTTGTTATAACATAATAAACCATATTAATACCAAATAAAATAGCATGGGGATCTTGTTACAGATACTGTGGCTGCATTATAACCCAGGGCAATATCTCAGTAAGTAACATTTATTATTAAGTGTAATTTTTATGCTGCTTTGAGAGTGACAAACATTTGACATGTTCAGTTAATAGGTTTAGTTAAAATTCAAGATTAATTATGAAGATGAGTAACTCTCCTTCATTACCTTGTAGGAACAAAAGATACTTACATTTTGAGAAAGAAAAGATGATTAACCCAGTAACATGTATCAGAAGAATTGCAAATACTCCCTTTACAGGATCATAAATATTAAATTCTGCCTCCCCCAGCAAAGAGGGAATGAGATTCAAAGCAAATTGGGTTTGCAGAACTGCCGGGTTTCAAAAAAGTGATTTTAAAATAACGTAAGTGCACTTGTCAAAGAGGTGAACTGTTGCTTGAGACAGATCAGAGATGATTAGAGCAGGGGAAGGTGTTGGAGTCTTACTCTAAATTTGAAGAGGTTATTGATATAACTCAGATGTAAAACACTGGATGTGGGATTGGTTCCCTGGGTTTAAGTTTTGAATAATCACCCGATGATCATGTGAAAAACTTGAAAGAGCATAGACAACTATCCTCGTTTCTTCCACCGTTTCCAAGAAAGTGGCAACACCGACTGATGCATTGTGATACATTATATTTATAGGTCAATTTAGCAGCTTTTTCTATTAAATTTTGTCAGGCACTGTGATTTATATGATATTTGTTCAGCATGCCTGTAGCAGATATGACTGGTAATTTGAAAAATGAAATGTGTTAACCTCTGAGTTAAGCTAATGATAAAGTTGAATTAGGCTAATAACAGTTTAAAACAGCCATATGTTTCCTTTCGACTTTGTAGACTTTCGATCTTAGATAGGCTTTAGCCTTGTATAAAAATACAGAACATTATTTCTTTGTAAGTACAGCGTGTTGTTCTGAAGGGTCACCTCCAGGTCTTCGACTTATAAGTAGGAGAAAAAGCATTTTGTTTTTAATATGTTCTGAAATTTCAGTTTTTGAAAGATGTCTCCTTCTCATATTTTCTGTGTCAGTCATTGCTATTTAGCTTAGATTTTTAATCAATTGCCAGATCTCATCACTGGTTTACAACAAGTAGTATGGTTGTTTCATCTCTGCAGCCTTTTTTGTTGGGGCCTTTGAATTAGCTCAAAATAAGCTATAAACACTGCAACTCTCGTACCATTTTATGCATTTGATGTGAAAACAAGGCATGGCCGTACCTGTCATACAAAGAAACCCTTGAAACTCGTCTGATAAGAGTGCGTTTTGGCCAAGGTTCAACACCTTACTATCAAATTCAGCTTTCCAAAGCTGCCCTCGCTTCAGTGATATCTTAGCTGGTTGGTGTGTCCAGTCTTCCAGTGTGTGCTGCAAACTATTTGAAATGTTAGATACTGTTGAGAGCCTTTTTAAAAAAATAGAGTACTATTTTTTTTTTGCTCATAAATAATGCAATTCAGTTTTTAGGAGTGACGTTTGTGTCACTGTTGTGCCTTGAAGGTCATGGCTTGTTTAATGATGTCTCATCATTGCTATTCTTTTTGTCCCAGCTTTCCCACTTGTGTGTCCCACTGGTTTACGCACAAATTCCTAGGGAAACCCAGATTAGGGGGTTTGTTCAGACTTTGCTTCATCCATGACAGTAAAAGTTTATGTCTGGCAATGTGGAACTCTTAGTGGAGCTACTAGACCGGGAGAGGGCAAGTTGAAGATCCAAAATGGGCTCTTTACTCTACAGGTTGAGAAATTCCCGTTTCAATTAAGAAGGCTGTCCCTGCTGGTGATTCCTTGAGCTGCTGTACAAGTACCCAGGTGTAGAAGTCAAGCTTTTTGTGTCACTTCAAATAGGCAGTAATGACTAGAAAAAATAGAAAATTTAGAAAATCCCTCCCCTTTTTCTCTTTCCAGTAATGGATTTTTATACGAAATTAGTCGTCTTCTCACTCTCTCGATTAACAGCCAATTTATATTTTTATCCCCAGTAGTTTTGCGGGCAAATTTTTATACGCAGACATGGATGAGCTTGCTATGTTCAGCGTGGTTACCAGCACCCGGAGTCTAAAGCGTGTGCTCATGAAGATTGGCTGTGATATCTGGTATAGAGGCCGCAGAACATAATTAAGTTCCCACAGAAAAAAAAAAAAAAAATTGCCTCTGTTAGCTGACTCATCCAACGCCTAGAGGTAACCCTGAAAATCATACTTATTTGCACTGTGTAAATGGTGCTTGTCAAAATGCTTTTGTCAAGGGGATGTGGGTTTTTCCTGTGGACAAGATTACTGTTTGGGCGCATTAGCAGAGAGCTGCGCTTTGCCATAGGCGGTGCAATAAACTTCCAGATCTTGACTGTCACAGCAGAGGTACCGATATAGGGTGAATTCAGATTGCTTTGCAACACATGGCTGTGAGATCAGATTGGAAGAGCCCAGGAAAATCTTTCGAGTGAAGCGTATCAGTCACCCCACGCATCCAAATATACGTACGTCTCACATAAAAATGTCCTGTGATGTTAAGCAGTGACTACAACATACCTCTTGGGTAAGCCATTGCCTGGTGGCACGGGGTAGATTTGAATAAAGTCAAGATTATGTGCAGCACAAATAAAACCAAAATGGAAATCCCTTTGTTGGAGACAGCTGTGCTGCAAGTTCTTTAGATACCTTTTGTGTCATTGTCCCCACTTCTTTTTGATGCACATTATTTACGTCGGAGGTTAATGGTCCCTCGGTGTCCTGGATCTGCTCAGACTACCTCGAATGGTTTCCCAGCTTTTTGCTGGCAACGATTTGGAAATTTGCACAGTGTTGGTGACTCTGCACCGGGGTCCTTCAGCCAAAATGGAAAATCTGATGGGTCTACTCTCTTAGGCCAAAAAACCTTTCTATTGTTTTCTTGAAAAATGGAGGTCCTAACCCCACATCCTGGCAAGACACCAGTTTAAGAAAATGTAGACTGCCAACCTATACAGGATCACCTTGTTAGCTTCATTGAAGCCTTCCCAATCCACATGGTGAAAACGTTCTTATAGAAGATTCCGCACTTTCTGGAACCTTGGTAGAAGCTGCCTTCTCAGTGTCTTTCAATACAAAGCCAATCTTGTGGCTCATGGGATCATTATTGCTGTTATTCTGTTTTGCTTTAGGATCTGAGGAAGAGCTTTAGATGCCTGTGTCAACTACTTACGGTAGTTGGTCTAACAAAAGTGATTACCTTTTCTAAAAAACTTGCCCACATCAAAAAAATTATTTGCCTTTAAGGTTGGGAGAGGCACAGCTTTGTTGGAAGCTGTCACCTGATGCTGGAAGTTCAGTGGGAGAAAAAATAAAAAAAGAAAAATATGGAGTTCTTCATCTGCAGATGTATAATTTACTACGTTTTGGGGAAGAAACAGAAAACTTTAATGTTTTCCAGTGTAGACAATTGTGGACTGAATAGGAGAGATTGCAAGGTCACGTGATTAGAGACAAGCGTTTGCGTGGGATGACAAATGAAAGCTTTTAAGCATTGTTTTACTGTCGGTATTTTTGGTGTTAGGTAGCAAACACAGTCAAACCCCGAGCATGTTTGGATCTTTTTCGAAGGGCCTTGAAGCACAGAGCTAAGCCGCATTTCAGACTTTGCAACGCGTAGTCCAGAAAGTTGGCTACTATGACAGATGGCGTTGAGATACGCTTTTAGCTCTGAGGACTTCTTAGAATGTAGCGCGAAGAAAGTTTTCGGAGGAAATGAGCTCATCCCATTTACGTTTGAAAAGTTCGTAGTCCAGCAACAAATAAAAAAACCTATTGGTCTGTGCGTTTCAGTCCCTCGAAAGGGGGTCTATAGGGACCTCTTCCGTATTTATTCTTCATTTTTTCTTGGAAGACACTGGAAAAGAAAAGTTTTAATCCAAATTCGGGTTATGGTAGATTTTTCGTAGTAAGATTTTGTATACTTCCCCAGAAAGGTTTGGCCCACAAAGAGTCAGATCGTACCTCCCTTAAAACTGTTAGTTAGTAGGGAGACGATCACAACTTCTCATATTTAGGCAGGCATGCGAAGGCACGTTGAGAAGAAAGTGGGTTTAAATTTGTTTTCTAGTCAGAGTGATCTGAATTTTTCAGAACTGGGATGCCCTTCTGCCACTTTTATTCTTTGTCTGGTGCCTACCTGTAAATAAAAAGCCATTTTCTACATTTTCCTGCTGAACTTCTCAGTCGTATTCCCCTGTGTATGTGCCGGTGGGATGTCACATCTCAGAAAGTCTCAGCCTCCTGTATTTCCATCCAGCAGGTCTAAGACCTTTATACCAATCAGAAATAGATACCCATAAGTTACACTGAAAAAGAAATGTTCTCACAGAGCACTTAAATATTTCTCTTCTCTTCAGCTTTTTGGGGTGTAGAAAGCGTGACCATACCAAAACTTGTTTTAGGCGAGACCAGAGGTCCCACCCTAACCCAGTATGCTTTTTCTGACAGCTGCCAGTAGCACGAGTCTTGTTTAGGGAATAAAATGTCAAGTCTAAAATAACACTTTCCCAAACGTGTGCCCTTCTAGTTTTGGAAAACCGCATCCTAGGCACTTTTTGAGCCAGAGGTTGTATCCACAGCTTTGTGTTTATTAGGTCACGCTGAACTTTCTTTGATGGATTTATCTAATTAGTCTTTGAAACCACTTGTACTTTCAGTGCCTATATCACAGTGAGTAATTTTTTATGCATGTTTTATAGCAGCTTAAAGGACCTCCTACGAATACCTACAGGGTTTTTTTTTGTCTACCATAAATCCTTTTCTAAGTCCATAAATCCAATTAGTATCGCTTTTAGTCTATCTGTTGACATTTTGGTAAACATCTCTGCATCAACATTTTTATCAACAGGTCTATATAACAAGCCATTATTCCAGTTTCTAAGTACAACTGTCCTTTCTTAATTGTGGGAGAAGGAAGTATTTTTACTTTGCCAGATTTTATAGAAGAAACCTACTAATAAAGATTTAAAGCTCTTTTTAAAGCATGTAAAATTCAGATATGAACTCATATATAATTGGATTACCGAGCCTCATCCTCTCATCTTTTCCTTACTGAAGCTGGTGTCAATCCATAGGACGGTTGGTTGCCTTTTGTGTAAAGGAGATGTATCTGTTCCACATAATCCTTTAGAAAGCATGTCCAAAAACTTTTACTGTTTATTCTGAACTAGTTATCAGATATTTCTTGCTGTTCCTAATGAACTGACTAACCTCATTGTCCCTTTTTTCCTTAAGCTTAGCATCCTATTATTTTCTCTACATTGTTTTCTGCTGTTAAAGAGACGTGATTTCTCTCTTGCTTCTCTATTTTCTTTAAAAAGTTTTAGATCCGCTTGCGCTTTAATTCCAGGGCTAATGAGATTTTTGTCAGATAGCTTTCAATCCTTGGTTTTTAGGATTGCAAGCTGTATCAATTAAGGGTGCTTTCCATCACAGCCATGCTGGTATCCAGTTGTGGGGTTTATATGTTTCTTCTTTATCTTTTTCTCTTAGTTCTGAAAAACATGTTCATAATTTTTAAGGGACACCAAATAAAGGTGAGCTGAATCTCTAAGAATATTACTTGGTTTTTTTTTTTTTTTTTATTTCCAGCCTCTTCACCCTAAATTGGTGGGTGATCTTGTATCTACAGCATTCAGTGTATTTCTTACCAGCCAGAAAGGAATCAAGGGCTTGCTTTAATACTTAATAGGATCTCTCCTCTGGAAGCCTTATAACTGTATGTTTTTCTTTCATGCTTTTCTTATCCTCCATGTTCTCTGTAGGGCTCCTCTTTAAAAAAAAAAAAAAAAAAAATCTTTATTTTACTGCTCTTGTCTTAGTTGTAGCTTTTAAAATGCATTTAGCTTAGAGACTATACTTCCAATTCCTCCTGTCTCCTTGATCTGTCTCCTTGATTCAGTTTTGGAGGTACGATTTCTGATCTCAGCTCGTTGGGGACCTCTCTCCTCGCAGAGCCTGTTTTATGTCTCTTCTCTTCTGCATATTCTGTCTCCCACTTGAGCAACCATACTTGATTTGCCAAATTCCATGTGGTATCCCGAGCCGTAATCCTCCCTGGGAATTTCTTTTGGGAAATAGCACTTGTAATTGCTTAGATTTTGACATCTACCCCTTCAAGTGTCAAGCAGTGTCATTGTAGGCTTCTGGTGTCTTAGTGTTTCTTTTCTTTTTTAAGATTTTTGCAACTTTAGCGTAAAGGTGAATTCAGAAATGAAAAAACTATTTGGATGCTACTAACAGTTGGTGCTATTATGAAGGTTGTAAAAGACGAACACACCAGAGAGTGTGGGTCTTATGGATTTTAAAGTACCTGAACTTGCTTTTAAATTGCCAAGCCATGTTGCCAATGTTCCTTAATATCATTCCCAAATGCCAGAAGAGAAAGCCCAAAGGAAATATTAAAAGTTATCCAGGTAATGATTTCTGCAAAGCAGAAAAATAGGAAGAGTTTTTAGAAAGTGAAATTTATTCTTGTTATAAAACACTAGTTTTAAGGTTATAACATGTTAAGTGTTTCCACTTTTTCGTATAAATCAATTTGTCTGGGAATTGTTGAGCTTTTCCTGTAACAAAAAGTCTTTTAATGGAAAACCTTGGAGTAAGGGACACTGATCTGCAATTTCGACCATGAAAGACTGACGAAGGATAACAGAGCAGCAATAAGAACAAAAATGAGGAGAAAATAAAGGCTGGGGCTTTGGTGGCTTAAAGGAGGATCAAAGGGCCACAGTAAGAAATGCAGTCCAAGGTACCAGGCAGGGATCTCTGCAGAGCTCAGAACATGCCCGTGCTGTTGTTAGACGTGACGTGTTGGGTGGGAGGGGAGGACTCCATACGGTAAAAGCTTATGTACCTCAGGAGAAAGGGAAGGATGTTTCCAGACCATCAGATTAGGAGGATAATTTTAGCAGCTGTGATTTGAACAGGCTGGAAAGGAAGGAAGCGTGTGGGAATTGGATCCCAGGTAGGAAGGAGTCACAGTAATTGAGGCAGGAGATGATCAGGGCAAAGATGAATGGTTTAGCTGGGCTAGTAGGAAGAGTGTTTGATATTCGGTAAATCGCAGAGCAGGGAAGCGATGTGACCTGCTGAGCATCCAGCTGCCGCGCTGAGGGCAAAGCGAGCAGCGGAGCGGGCGGCGGTGTTGCAAAGGCTGCTTGAGCACAAGTTCGGGAGCGGTGTTCCCAGATGTGGAAAGAGGAGGTGTGGGAGGAAAAAGAATTCACGTGTGCTGTGCCCTCCTGGCTCTGAGTTCTGGGGGCTGTGCTGGGAGACCACGCGGCGAAGTTGTGTGGAATTTGCACGGTAGCTTCATAGCAGTCGCTGTTAGCTCGCGAATGAGTGCGCTTTTAAGGCAAGGGAAGAAACATGGAGGAGAGAACTTATATACACAGACATTTTGCAGGTGGGAAAGTGAAATGAGAGGGATATTGAAAAAATGCTCGGAGAGGAGGTTAAAGTTTACCAAAACTTATAATTACACTATCACCCCATAGCGCAGCAAAGAAAGAAGCTTTTTAGTGACATCTAATACTATTTACGCCGGCAGGTTTTGGTTTTTTAACAGAGTAACCGTATGCTGTGTTTTCAGCTGGAGGGAAGTGACATATGGTGTTGTTTAATAATTGAATTTATTTTAGAGCATCATGTAACATAATTGCCCTGGAAGTACTGTACATACTGCTTAGCTGCCTCTGAGAATGAAGAACAGTGCTCATTTCTTGCCTGCAACTGTGCTATTGTGCTGGTAGATAGCTGTGAACATCAACAAGTCAAATAAGTGATGTTAAATGATGGAAGTGATTCTGGAACCACTTATATCTGGGGAGGTGAGAGATTCTTCCGGGCTTTCACTCTGCTTTTCTTGTCAGCCACGAGGAGCCCAAGTTAAGGCACCTGATTGTCACCACCTGCAAAGGCAGTAAATATGTGCCCAAGCACTTTTTATTCTGACTCCTCTTTGTTCATTTATACTTTTATTGATGTTTACTCCACTTGTCCCTCCTGTATCTACAAATTTTTGAGAGTGAGTTTTTGGTTAGGCTCCTTTTGCCCTGGCATCCTCCTTTTAACAGGGCTGGCAACTGGGAGCATGTAGGAGGACATTTGTAGAGCTGTCTTGGGCAGCACTTGTGGTGGCAGAAATGCTCTCCCAGCATGGCTCATGCCCACTGCTTTATCTGTCATTAAAAGACCCTGTGCAGTGGGGAGAATCTTCCGCTTCATTCCCAAAAGGAGTGAAATATCTGAGAGCATTGGGACTCTTCCTAGTGTGAGTCCCTGGGTGATATTTTTTTTTTTTGGTCCTGGAAAAAGAAACTTTTGTTCTAATTGGATTGTGCTAGTGCGTTATTTATGAATATATTTTTAAAAAGCTTCATTCTGTCTCTTCATAAGATTGAATGTGAGCCAGAAACAACAGGATTTATATTCCTCATAGCCTTGGTTAGATGTAAATTTTTTATCATATTAGCAATTTTGTTGTCATATTGGTTTTCACTTTCATTAGTACAAAGCGTTCAGATGTTATTTTCCTTTTGAGTTATCTGAAATAAATTATAATGTAATAAATGCAAATAGCTGCACAAAAACATTAGGACTGAGGGGGGGGGGAAATTAAGAAATAATTAATATAGAGGTAAAGAATCTAGTTTCTCTCCTTCTGCTCCCACAGTGTCCCAAAATAGGCATTCCCATTGCAGACTTGGCTTTGTTTTTTCACCATGCAAGAAATTTCCCTGTGGAACCGACCCCACTATGGTCCTTCCTCACACTGCTCTGAACCAAGTAGGGATGTTATGCAGTTTGTCAGTTTCCCACCCTCTTGGATTTGTGCTTTATTTATTGTAGTATAGCATAGAATAGTATAGTATTTATTGTATTGTATTATCTATTTTTAATGCTATTAATGGCAGAAAATAACTCAATCCGTAGCCTTCCACATCATGCTCAGGTCTATAGTGCCTTATAAAGGTAAATCAGCTTTTTTAGGGACCATAGTGGAGCAAGTTATGTACCTCCTACAGTTCAACTTTGGGTCTGTAGAGCCTCCATGATTTCTCCTAGTGCTCCTGGCTGCTAGTTTTTCTTCATTCAGAGGGAAATTCCTAACTATATTTGAAACCCCTAAACAATTATTTCTGGAAAGCGATTTGGCTCCATAATGTGTTTTTCCAGTTCTGAATTATATCTGCAACTGCACTTATTTGGGGGGAAGACAGTCCTTTTACTGAGTTCTCTCAGGAAAGTGTTTTTACCAGCAGATGTTTCAGGAAGGAAAGCCAGAAAAATCAAAGGCATCAGTCTCTATGTCCATTATGAGCCCATTACCCCTGTGTTACAAGGGGTTATTTTAGCTTTTTGGCTGATAAAAGAGGCAAGTAAGAGAACTAGAGTAGCTGGCTGCTGCCGAGGAATCACCCCTTCTGCCCGTCCCTTCCATTTTCTTCAAGAGAAAATGAGGACAATATGAAAGATGGTATCTGTATCTGTAAAGATTTCACCCAGGCATGGCTGGCGGTCAGTAACACACCGTACCCATTGTCAGTCTTAGAGAGTGGAATAACTAGGAACTAGGAACGACACTATGGATGAGGCTATACTGCTTTGGGGAGGACGAGAGTTTAACCACGTGTACGTGAGACTTGCCATGGCTCTCATCTGCCTGCTCGATTTTATTTGTTTATACAAATTTACTGTTTGAGGCTGTCACAGCTCCTTTAGGAAGTTGAATCTCCAGCATCTTCCAGGAGAGATTCGTATGTGACCTCTTGGAAAGGGAAGACCATAAACTTAATCTCCAGACTCCCTGGTGGGCAGATTCATGGCCAAACACAAAGGACTGGAGTTTCGGTAGGAGAAATGAGTGAAATTATATGCCCTGGAAAGTACAAGAGGTCAGAGAAGAAGAAGATCTAATGTTACCTGTTGGTTGTAATGTCTATGAATCAGGGACAAACTCTCAAAGGAAACATTCATAAATCTGAACTAGTTACCCCACTCGATTCATTTTAAGCCAAACTGACGGGGTGGTGGGTGGCCTCTTTGCATCATGAGCAGCAGCAAGGTCCCTTCTCTCCATTTGATATATAGGAACCTGAAATCTCAGATTTTCTTTGCAGAAATGATAACTGTTTCTGCCTGTTGTTTTCTGACTGATCTGCACGGCTGCATAAAAGCCATGAAAGAGGAAACAAGGTGCTCAGAATTTCTTAATTCTCGACCTATCTAGAGCTTGCATGGAAGGTTAACATAGAATTGTAGAATCACAGAATGGTTTAGGTTGGAAGGGACCTTGAAGATCATCGAGTTCCACCCCCCCTGCCATGGACAGGGACACCTCCCACCAGACCAGGTTGCTCAAAGTCCCATCCAGCCTGGCCTTGAACACCTCCAGGGATGGGGCAGCCACAGCTTCTCTGGGCAACCTGAGCCAGGGGCTCACCATTCTCAAAGTGAAAAATTTCTTCCTAATACCTAATCTAAATCTATCTTCCGCCAGTTTGAAGCCGTTCCCCCTCATCCTGTCACTACATGACCTTGTAAAAAGTCCTTCCCCAGCTCTCCTGTAGGCCCCGTTTAGGGACTGGAAGGCTGCTATAAGGTCTCCCCAGAGCCTTCTCTTCTCCAGGCTGAACAACCCCAACTATCTCAGCCTGTCCTCACAGCAGAGGTGCTCCAGCCCTCGGATCATCTTGGTGGCCCTCCTGTGGACACACTCCAACAGGTCCGTGTCTTTCCTATGTTGGGGCCTCCAGAGCTGGACGCAATCTGGACATCACATTGTACTGTTTGATGATATTACATTATTATAGGCTACTATTTTCCCTTTCTACCCGACAACAACCAAAAAAAAACCCTGAAAAAACCCTCAAAACCAATCCACCATTGGGCACCAAAGAGGCCCAAAGGAGGGTTATTGGATGAAAGGCGTATCACTGCTATAGGCTGTAGAAATACACAAACAAATCAATGGATTTATTCCATTCAAAACAGGGTTTGTTAACTGAGTAGTTAAGAAGAAAGTAAATAACAGCCTTGCATTCCTTTGCGAGACTTCTCATTTGTTTCTGTAAGCATCCAAGAAACATTATATATTTTTTTTTTAATTATCTCAGGTAATATTCCATGAAAGGAAGACGTATTCAGACAGAAACCGTAGGGACAAGATTCATGGCACTTGACGTAGATGTCTGTACCTAATCCTGTTGTATTAGGCTGCCTTCGTGCTGGAATGATAGCGACAGGCACTTGCAAGGTTGGAGTTGTTTGGCCTATATAGCTCTCTGGGTCAGACATTTGCTCAGCTGAATTCTGCCTTAATTATTTCCTGTATTAAGGAACCAAGTTTTTGTTTTTCTAGCTCTGTGAGTTATAGAATACAACCTCGGAACAGCTCCAACCATACAGCATGCTTTGGAATGATAGAACGATAAAATCTTTATGGTTATTAAGAAATCAAGGAAGGTTTGCGCTAACTACCAATCCAAATGTTGCTTTACATCCTGCTAACAGTCACTGCCATGTATGCCATGCCAGAGCGGTACTAGTATATAAATATTTAAATGTTAAAGGAAATATGGAAGCACTGTGCATATAAGCTATAAATGAGATAAGATTGGTAATACCGAAAGGCAATATAATTTGAAGAAATCTATTTCAATAGTTGCTTTGTAAATTAAACTAATTTGGGGAATGTTTATTGTCACAGGGAATATTTCACAATGGAATTTGCTTCTAGGAAATGTGGAACACTGTAACGTTCCCCAGTGCATCTGAGGGCAGGATCTAAGGGACACGCAGTTAGACTATGAAACACTGACGAGTGAACAAACCCCTGATTCACAATTTTGTGAGTAGGAAGAGCGGAAAGCACACTGATTTCATAAAGTTATCTTAAAAACTCCGGCATGTTGCATTTAAAAGATATGAAGACAGGCTGAGAAGAGTGATGCTTCAAGGGCTGGAGCACCTCTGCTGTGAGGACAGGCTGAGAGAGTTGGGGTTGTTCAGCCTGGAGAAGAGAAGGCTCCGGGGAGACCTTATAGCAGCCTTCCAGCACCTAAAGGGGCTACAGGAAAGCTGGGGAGGGACTCTGATCAAGGAGGGTAGCCATAGGATGAGGGGCAACAGTTTAAAACTGAAAGAGGGGAGAGTTAGATTAGGTATTAGGAAGAAATTCTTTACTGTGAGGGTGGTGAGACACTGGAACAGGTTGCCCAGAGAAGCTGTGGCTGCCCCGTCCCTGGAGGTGTTCAAGGCCAGGTTGGATGGGGCTTTGAGCAACCTGGTCTGGTGGGAGGTGTCTCTGCCCATGGCAGGGGGGTTGGAACGAGATGATCTTCAAGGTCCCTTCCAACCTAAACCATTCTATGATATTTGAAGGATGCTGGTTAGCTCTGTTGGATCAGACCCAAACCAGATGGGTTGTTTAATATACAAAATTGAGAGGAGGAGAAGATTTTGAGTGTGTCTTACAATCTAACAGCACAACTACTGTAGTTTGCCCAGGGAATATTAAAACACTAATTTGTTTGCTGAAAATGTGAAAGTAAATGAAACTGGCTGCTAAACTGTTGATGTTTGTTTGCTTTTGTTTGTCCCCTTGAGGTTTGATCTTTGGAGATGTCGGTGTTACTGGAGGTTTGAAGTTGAGTAACTTTCTTTGTTATAGTTTATTTCAAACTGTGTCCCAGAAATTGGGTGCTACTCAGAGAAAGAGAGATAATTTCCAAAACAAATGAGGTCTCTGGAGCTGAAGCCTCTGTTGACAGCTCTGTAGGGCTCTTTCTAGAGCATTGCAAAAGGTAGCTGCAATGTAAGTAACGATTTTGCTCTTGGTTCCTCTGTAATACCTACGTCCCATTTTTAAAGCTTTGCTTTTCTGCCTTGTGTGTCGTGCATTTTCGTGCAATTCAAAGGAATGGAATTATGAGCAAAAGGAAAAGGAAAACGGTTCCTCTTGGGAAGCCTGTTTGGTTGAGGGGTACTGTGTGGTAGATCTTCTCACAAAAGAGGTGGTGTTTGTCCCATGGCTGCAGGGCTTTTGTGGCTATTTAGGAAAAAAAAAAACCAACATAGTAAAATATGGACCAACCCTTTTCTGTTTCATATACTTGAACTCCTCAGCCTACTTCCTATCCCAAAATGAAATATTCAGCCAAAACTGTTTTGGCCTCATAATTTCCTTCTCTTGCTTCCAGTGGAGTGCTCAGCCTGGAATTGTTTCACCTCTCTCACTAGGCAGACTATTGTCTTACATGACTCATTTGGCCACTAGACAATGTGGGTAAAATAGCATATGAAATTATGGATCTAGGAAGTTATTAAAAGTCCCCACAGCATCAACAACAACCTTAACCCCCTCTATTCTATGCATTTAGCACTGATCAAGTGGTAAAGCATATGTGAAAATAGAGTATGCCCCCCAAGGAAAGTGTTATGATTAAACTAAAGATGTGGAAGAAAGCACACCTGAGGTAAGGAATTGGATTTCAAAGTGCTGTCTGGTTTTGAACAGCTTTTGTGAAATTTCAGGTGAGTTCATTAGCAGCTTCCAAAAGGACTGCACGTCTGCAATATTCAGATCGCCCTTCTGTGGGTTTCTCCGTGTTCTTTTGGCTGTAGGAAGGACTCTTGCACATGTTGAGTGGGGAGTTGTGTGATTTAATAGAGCATTTTTCTCCGTGATTCCGAAGATTTTTTTTTCCTCAGGAGTTAGCACGTGCCTGAGTTTTACTGGGCTTAAAATTGCTCTCCTTTAAAGGTTCAATTGGTCAACAGCCCCTGCAACGTATACCAACTGTAAAGTGTTCACTGTGAATAACGGCCTCTTTCCAGCAACCTAAAATAGCACTGCGTTTCCTCTCCGTGGCCATGAATCCTGGGGAGGATTTTGAAAACCCACCCACTAGGCATAGGTATAAATCGTTTCTATTTGTCAGTGAAAATCCCATTGGTATCTTCAAGCCAGACTGTATTTCCATGTGTCTATCTCTAATATAGGGAAATAGTTTTAGTGATAATATTAGGAAATTCATATTTTTTTTACTGTAAAGGAGAGAAGAAAAATAAGGAGAAACCTAAAACAAAGTATCTGATTTTTGAAAGAGTAACGTTAATAAGTGCTAATGTGGCAAAGTAAATTAGAAAATACTATCCATGAAAAATTACTTATTTATTTTCCCAGACTCCTAATAAGTTAATTATTATTTATTATTTCTGCTAGCATAGTACCTATGAATCCTGCTAATCCTGCTGACTAACTGGTGCATTGCAAGCAACGGGACGAAATGGGAGACCGTGTCCAGAAATAACCATCTGTGTAAAAGATGAAAGAAAATAACTGAATGAGCTGGGGAGGCTTCAAGAAGACGAGGAGATGCTGTGGTTCACCGCGATAGGCAGTGATCTCTAACACGTCAACAGCATTACCCTTGTGAAGCCTTTGTGGGCATCACACCAAAGAAGTGCTTGAAGGAGGGAGTAAGGCAAAATAACTCTTCCGAGAGCCAATGGTCAGCATGAGCAACAGCTTGAAAGAAACCTAGATTTAAAATCAAACAGATGGGCGATGGATGTTCTCGCACGCCTGCTAGAGGTGAGCACATCCATCCAGCGCAGAACGAGAGAGGAAAAGACACGGGAGGACAGACTGCGGGAGAGGCTGAGAGCAACAAAATGTGGCAGGCATTACATTTCTGTACTTCTTATGTGATGGTATGAAGTCAGAATTCATTAAAGCCTTTTTATAGGTACGGTGGCAGCACCATATGGAACATTTCTGTCTTGGCCGTGGCCACATGATACTGTCTGAAGAACACCACGTGTATTCAGTACATAGTCTATGGCACTGCAACTTTAGAAGTGTGTGGAAGGGATATACGCACAGAATTAAATGTATCTAGTAGCCAAATAATATCTAGTAAATTCTGTTCTCCTTACTACTCAGAGGAGTACACAAGCAATTACTTCCTGAGGAGGGATGTGCTGGGTTGACCTTGGCCAACTGCCCCCCCCCCCCCCCCCAAGCTGCTCTTACCCTCCACCTCAACAGGACAGGGGAGAGAAAATAAGAGATAAAGATCATGGGTTGGAATAAAGACAGGGAGATCACTTACCAGTTACTGTTACAGGCAAAGAAGGCTCAACTTGGGGAAAATTAATTTGATTCGTTGCCAATTAAAGTAGATTTGGATGGTGAGAAACAAGGCCAAAAACTAAAACACCTTAACACCTTCCCCCCACCCCCCTTTTTTTCCCCTTCCCCTTCCCACCCCCTCTCCCCACCCCAGGGGGCGCAGGGGCGGGATGGGGGTTGCGGTCAGTCCATAGCAGCCCCTCTCGGCGAGAAGGGAAGGATGGCTTTGTATATAGTTATTACACTGGTTGCATCAGGTGTGGTAGATCTCCTTGGTGAATGAACCTCTTCACCCTGCACAGCACTTACCAGCGTGGAGGAGCAGCCTTGGGCTAAAACTCCTGGTCTGAATTTCATATCTCTAAATCGTCAAAAGAACTGTCTGCCTAAACATCTATGAACTTAGGAATGTGAATAAATCAAAACATCAGTGGTGGATTTTTAGCTGCCATTGTTAATGAATATCAAAATACTCGAATTCTACCAAACCGGGGAGTGTTTGCCGTTCTTCATTGTGTGAAGCCCGTTTGAAAGCATAAGATAAAATAAGAACGCTGATGCAATCTCGGTGCAGATTGCAGATCTGGGGCTGAAACCATTTCAATTTTCAGTTCAGCTAATTGGTTTCCAATTGCCTCTTTCATTTCACTGCACCCAAATGCTCATTTTCAAATCTGGAAGCAACCGCATTGCTCACTCTATAAAACAAATATTTCTGCTTGGCTTGTTGATTATCTGAAGCGTTTTTCTGGTATCGCTGAACTTAGAGCTACTTATGACACTGATAATTAGGGTTACTTGATTTAATTACTCCTACAAAATGTAAACTTATAAGGGGCAGCTTGGCTCCTACTCTACTGTTGTAGCCATATCATGAGATAAGTTCATCGCTTGGAACTACCATTAAGACAGGACAAGTACCTTGATGTCAGAAATGGTTTAGTTTTAAAAGAAATTCACATCAAGGAAAGATGTGGATTTTGTATTTTGTCTACACCCAAATGGGGTGGCACACAGGTATGTCAGATGTGTGTGTTTGATGTGTACCTGTTAACCAGCTATCCTTTGCCAGCCCAGAATAAGAATAATTTATAGATTTGTTATGGTATACAGTAGACATTTTTGTTTCTTTCTTGAATGTTTGCGTGCTGAGGAAGACTGGTTGATCTGGACTAGAGGTTTACCCTGCTATGTTTTCGGTTTGCCAGGCTGAGGTTGCCTATGCCCATCCTTCGTGACATACTCCGTGCCTACTTGCGCCGTTGTGCTGTGTATGAACTTCGAGAGTTCATACTTCTCCATCCAGTGAGTTACTGACTCCATTTTCAATAATGTCAGGGAAGATAAAATGCATCAATTAAGCTTGATATATTTCACGCAGAAGCAAAGTTGAGCACTAGTCGCATCTGAGGTGGTATTAATCACAAAAATAAGAACAGCACTAATACAGGTTATGAGTCAAAGATTGTTAATGTTTCCCTAAAGAAACTTTTGCATTTTTGTTTGCCTGATTTGTGATGCTCTCCTCATTCATTTTAATATTCCAGTTTTCTCTTTTACTTGCCTACTTGGAGAATGTTTGAGAAACCCCTTTATGTTTATTTGGACACTTAGAAGAATTAATGCTGGTTTACTCCTCTCAAAGATAATTACATTTTACAATTAGCTAAATTTTATTTTAGTTCTTCTGTCTAATTGTTTAGACGGCAGCAATACTAAAATTGCCATGGTCTTTCATATCTCCTCTTCTCTGAGCTGCCCCAGGTTCATTGCAAAGAAGCCTTTGGGAAAACATTAAGCAGCAAAATTTCATTGTTCAAAAGCAGCACGCATCATGTACAGTGCATTAAATTCAGTCATTTTGCAGTTATGTAACAGCACTATGGAAATTTGGATAAAATCTGAATATGGTAGTCTATGTATATAATATATATACTCTTTGCACATTTTCAGTTGTAAGTTATTTTTATGTTTCCATTTTTGTAATGCAATGCTTTTATAATAAAGATTTTTAAATGTTATGTTAAAGCTATATAGGTTCCGAACATATGAACAGACTTTGATGTACTTACATCTTTAGACCGTTGTGGTTACACCAGTCCTGTTGTTATAAAGAAAATAGCTATAGTTTTGGAAAATTGGATGAGATGCAGAAATACTCAGATGACTGGAAAAGTATATTCAAAGGATTGGGAGGGAGCTCAGCGTATTCAGAGGAGAAGGTTATTCGCTGTTGAGTACAATCTGTGCATATCTTTTTGAGGACCAGGAAACTGGTGATGGCAAGAAAAACTGGTGATGACAAAGAACGATCCAGCAGCTGGAGACATTCAGACTTGAATTGGATAGCTCTTCTGAACTGGGAGAGTAACTCACTAACCACCGGGGCACTCACGTGAAGGGCGTTGGGTTTACCATCGCTCAGCACCGAATTTTTTCTAGAAGTCCTTCCCGTGTGAACACAGATAAGTTGTGTTGTGTAGGTCACACTGCAAGTTCTGAGAAAACCTGTTTTCTCTCTGAGTTACGGCTGACATGGGTGGATGTGCCAGAGATGATTTTGGATGAGAATATTTGGTTGCTCTGGTGTCAGATCTCTTCGGGGAAGCGATCGCTCTCGGAACTGAAATGTTTTGCTAATACTCTTAATGCCATAATTCCTTTACGTGTAACAGCAGACTGACAGGAGCAGTCACTGCCTACATCATGAGAAGAAGATGAAGTTCAGTTAGAGGGATGAAGTGTGTGTTCCTGTTCTCCTTTTCATTACTAAGTAATATTCTTGGTATGAGATGATTGTAGCCAACATACACGGGTAATCGTTTTTCAAAGTGACGAGCTTTTCTGCTCTGCTCTTAAGCACATGATTCATCCCATCGCATGACTTAGATTGAAAATAAGCACGCTACAGTTTGCGATTTGTTTTCAGTGCAAGCTTAATGCCATAGGCTGAGTTTTCCAGAGGAGCTTATTGATGGCAAGAATTGGGCCTCTTATTTGTCAAGACCTTTTGTAAATACAGATTTGATTTATTCATTCTATTTTACTTTCTTTCTAAATTGAGATCTCCTTCTATACAAGTCTGCAGTGATAAAAGCGAAGGATGTAGAATTCCTTTATTTTTTATTCATTCACACCTCCTGGGAACCAGTACAGTATTGGAAGAGTGTTATAAGGATTCAGACTCTCGGTTGGTTATTCCTTGTTTTCATGCTAACAGGGAACCCGCTTTCCTTAAAACTTTGTTGTTACTCTGCATTTGATTTGTGTTAGGTGCTGAAAACAATCCAGAGATTAGGATGAATAAAGTTGGACCGTTAAATATTTAAAAGGAAATGGTGGGAATGTAAGCCACAGTTTTCTTTTGTTATGAGTGGACAAGCAGAAGCAGAAATATCCCTTTTGGATGTAAAATTCTTGGGGATTCTTCTTGGTAGTGTACATGGTAGTTTTTAATGTGAATAAAAGTGACTTTCCTGCCTTGAGAAACAATACTTGTTTCACATATGGGGTCTCTGTTTTGCAAACAGAAACCTGTAGCAGTGACACACACATGTAAATACATATTTGTGAGTGTCTGGGAATGTAGTTTAAAATGTTTTGGTATGTGCATTTAATACTGCTATTTCAAATGATACTAAATGTGAAAATCATTACTGACCAATGAATTGTAATAAAAGTTATATTTACTGATCTTTACTAGTCAGTGGTACATGAATTACTGTGTTTTCCATACATTGTATCATCCGTTCTAAGAATAGCTCAGATACCACTGTGTTACGTACTCCAATATTGACTTTTATTAAACGTGCACTTCAAAAAAAAAATTATAGCAGTATATTTCTACCTTCAAATCCCACATCTGGGCTAACCGTGATCAGGTTGCTACCGTGGAGTGTTAAACAAGAAATCCCAACTACACTCCAGAGGCGAAAGGTTGGCAAGCGGTGACTGCCTTCCAGGCTTACTGGAGAGGGGAAAATAATGCCTTTGTAGAGACCTAGACAAAAGAAAGAAAGGTTCGATCTGGTTTTTGGTTTTGTTTGTTTGTTTGTTTGTTTTAACAGGGGCTTCTCTTTTTCAATCCCTAATTAATTTTAACAGTCATTACCCTCTTGAAAATCTCTTTTATATATGTATTTGCCTTGTAGTCCAGGTAGAATGGTGAACCCAACAGTAGGACCTAGTAATCATGGGTGTGAGAAGATAGACACCGAAGTTGAAATTGATCTTTCTGGAGGAAAAATACTATAACTGTTTTTGTATTCTCAGATCTGTGCTTCTAAGTGCTAAGTCATACTGATCAGCATGGGTTTATTGCATTATTTCAACAGTGGAGATAATTAAATGAATGATGACTAAAAGAGGACATTTATATGACATTCAATTATTTAACGATGTAAGCTGTCAAAGTGCTTTATTCCAAGACTCTAAAAGCTGAATTTAGAAGCCAATCCAGTGAAGTCTTTGGAATTGAATTTTTCATTAGCTTTAATGACTTTTTGCAATGGTTATTGTATGGGTCATCTGCAAACTGCAGTAATTAAAGCACTGGTGGTAATTATAACTTACAGAAAATAACTGAAACTGAGTTTGAGTATAATGCCTGTCTATGGCACAAGACTACGCCAAAGGCAGGTGTGCATGCTTTGTTTTCAGTTGCCTCCCTGTGGTGGAAGCCAGTGGGAAATAATTGCTCAGAAATTACGAATACCTTCCACCACATTGCATTTAAGGTTCTGTTGAGGTTTTTTTCTCATCGAGTTTTGAAATAAGCTTAGAGTTGCTAATATCAGAAGTGTGTTTCTGTGCCAGATAACCCTCTTTCTCAGCCCTTGGACATTCTTTACATACAGTTCATGCACACAGGTCCGAGCAGTTGACCATTAATAGATGCGTGAAAAAGAGTAGATGCCCATTTTTCCCTAGAGCCTTCATCCTCCCTGGTATAAATATCAGAACATGGTGTAAAGCTCCTTACCTCAAGGAAATTGGTGTATGTCCTTTGACTCAACAGTCTTCAGTAGTTTGGATTAGTTGCGGATCCTCAGCGTATGGTTTTGCTTTGACACCCAGTGGTTTATTGTCTTTAGTATTGGGGGACAGTCCTGTGGATAGGGTGCTCAGCTTAGGCTCGGGAGATCTGGTTTTCCAAGTTTTTCTCTGCCCTGCTGAAGGAACACAACTTTCCATGCCTGTAAAACAAGGGGACATCTTCCCCTTTGAGGTACTGTGAGCCTGGCAATGGAAAAAAAAGAAAAATAATTTTAAAAGGCCCATTTATCATTATTTTACTTTGCACTTTACTGGGAAGCAATGCACCTCACGTATTCTCATAAGTATGCTCTTGGGTTGATTTTGGTCTCTGCCATTTATTTATTTGGAGTTGGAACAGTCACTTAATGGTTTGTTCCTTGGTTTATGTCTGTAGACATAAAGGCCTACAGGGGAGATGATCCTGCACTACTGTGCTTCACGTATATCTTGATGATTTAAAATCACCGAACAATTTTAAGTAGGGATGGTCATAATTAGTGCACGTTAAATGCCCTTCAACATTGTGTAAAGGTGCACATCAAGTGATTAAATTTCAGGACAGTGTTGCTTCTACTAGAATAACTCTTTCTGTTTTGGGGCAAAATTTCTATTTCAGTGTCAGGTACAGTGGCAGAAAGAAGAAAGGAAAAGAGGCTGTTTCTGGTATTATGGGCTGCTGACCTCTTGGGGTTTTGCAGCAGAGGCCCAGAAATGAACTGTCAGTTGAGTTGATAAGGTGACCAAGATTATCCTGTTTGAAGATGCTTTGACCCATGAATATACATAGTGTTCCCTTACAAGGGTTAACCATGAAGTGAGAAGGTATGTAATACGCTCCTTGGGTGGAGTAGCCTAAAAGTAGCTGAGATAAATTTTGGGTTTGTTGTTGTAGTTGTTGTTGTTGTTGTTGTTGTTGTTGTTGTTGTTTTTCTAATGTCTTGAAAAACAGATGAGATCCATGTTGTTTGTTCCATTAGTGCACAGAAGTTATAAATGCTTTAGCTTTGGGGAAGTTCCTAGGGAAATACAGTTATTGTTTTGTTTTTTTCATGGGTTTTAAATCATCTGTTCAAATCACAGGTCCTTGCTTACAAATCAAGGTCCCATACGTGAAGCAGAATTGTAATTTCTTGGATATTACTCTTATTTTTGTTCACATTTTTTACAAAGCACTCTAGTCTTGGGGAAGGGTATTATTAATACTTTAGTGTTTTAATTTTTTAGTACTGTGTGGCTTCCAGAATAAGTGCAAACTCTTTCCTGGGAAAGCCTATTCTGAGTTTATAGTAAAAAGGAATTTAAAGGTTGCAGATGTTCCAGCTTTGGAAGCAAGCCAGACTAGAGCTGCAAACTTGAGTTTATACCCTATAAGGATAAAGAGATTGGAGAGTTTTTACCAAGAATACTTTACTAACAGTCTGGGCTTCACTTCGGAGAAAGTTGCCAATTAAAAAACTCCCTCCGATACTTATTTATGTAGTTTGCTTCTAAAGGGCAGAAGTCACGGGCCCAAGTCATGTTCCTGGTGAAGTTAAGAGGATCTGCCCTTCATCAGCATGTGACACTGGTTGGGACAAGGTTTTCCTTCCACCTGTGTGTCACTAAGCACTCAGGAGCCCAGCTCTGAAGATCTGACTCGGAGTCTACCTCAGGCGAGAGTAAATGGAGATCTTGCCTGAGGAATGGCTATTTCATATAGGAATCTGTAGCATATAAAGTGATTTATAGAAAACAAGGGGAATTTGATTCCTCATAAAGTGCTGACACGCAATTCCCATTGGCTCACCCAGGGAGAAATTATCCCTTCTCGTCTGATCTTGTAAAAGCAATGTCTCCAGACCCTTAAAAACTCCACTTTGTGCCACTGGCAGGCTGGGGGGTGATTGCCAAATTCCTTCTGCTGGTTGAGAGGGAATGGTTTGGTGCAAAGCGACATTCATTAAAACGCGTGATGCAAACCTGAGTGGCATTTCAGAAAACTGAGAAACATTTGGAAAATGGGTACAGGTGTGGAAAATTGCTATTGGCCTTGTGCTTCATAGATGTTTTATGAAGAAGCTTTCAAAAGGCTTTGTACTGTTTTCCATCCCTCTGTTGGAAAATTCAAGTTTTGTTAAACGCCAGGTTTCTTGGGACCAAGGCAGAAGACTTAAAAGGGTGTGTTGCTCGTTTTTTGTTCCATCTCACTTCCACATTACCAGAAGATGAAGCTCTTTACGTTCCTTCTGAAGTGTCTGGTGTAGAGGGAGTGTTGGACTAGGTGAGTCTTGGGTGCCATTCAGCGTAGTGATTGCCACAAACATAAACTACCATGAAGTTACATCACTGATCTATATGAATAGCTTCTGCCAAAGTACTGTATACTTATGATGCTTTAAAAAACGCACAGTGCCCTTAACATGTGTGGTTAAACTTATGACTATTGGCTACTCCTGTCACAGCAGGTAGGAAGAAGAAGCAAGTATGATTCCTTCTACTCTAAGCCATTGGAATGTAGTGGATCCGGGTCTTAGCTGTCAGCAACTGATGGTTACAGCCCTTGGTAAGGAATCCAAGAAAGGATGAAAATACATATCACACCATCCATATTGCTTACCAAACATGTCCAATATTTTGAGCCTTCTAGATTCCTCCAGTGACTGATGTACATGTCATTTTGGTGGTCGTAGAGAGTTTTGACAATAGCAATCCCTATTCGTGTACCAAAACGATAGATTCCTTTAGACAGAGGATGTAAAACTAAGAGAGATTTTGGGTTTCTGGGAGGGTGATTGTTACATTTTCCCATCTCAACAGAAGAGATTTTAAGGAATGAGCTGAAAGCTCCAGTTGAAGTGTTTTTGTCTGGATAATGATAGGTTCAAATCTACCTTGCAGCCCCTTTTCAGTTTTCTTGAACTGAACTGCTGTCAGGAGGACAGAAGAGCATAAGTAGCCTTGTGGATGGTATCCCCAGTGGAGACTGTCTTGAGCAACCTGCCGTTGTCTAAGTTGTGAACTTAGTCCACCTTTGAGAGAGCAGCGAGCAGTTCCCAAGACAGAGCTCAGGCAAACAAGGGCAAGAAGTGTGTGTCAGGGTACTTAGCCAACTCCTCTCCATGGAGTCATGAGCACACGTGCTCGAAAGGATGGATAATGAGACAGTTTTATGAAAATCTGCTGAAAGTTATTTTGGACAGAAAAAGTCTACCCCAAATCCCTTCTGTTACTGGGCCCATAGTAGAAATAGTGTCTGGCCACCAGATTCTCAGACAAAGAAATTTGAGGTCTAGTTGGAACCTGAGTTCTTTAGGGTGATTTTCTCCTATGTAAGTACAAACTGTCCAAAGTCAATGTTTGAAGCGTTTGACATCTGAAACCTCTGCTTTCACTTGATATTTGGAACTGCCTTTGAGCAAAGGTAACATTGTGTTCCCATTTAAATGTATAGATGTAGATATCTAAGTTCTTAATTTACAAGGTAAATTAACTCTGCAGTTACAATTGCTTTAAATCTATCTGCTAAATTATTGTACTTGCTTTCAAACTGTTCTTTAGAGAGATTATTTTTGGGTTTTTTGAGAGAATGATGATCGGATTTATCACTGTGTTCTCTGTAGCAACATCAATTATTCCAATAAAGGCCAAATAAAAAGAGCTATTTACTTGTTTTCTCAGACAAAGACTTGCTGGGACTTTCAAGTACCTCAGATGTCTGTATCACAGCAAGCCTCTGTAACACAATGAATTCTCATGCTGGCTTCACATGGGTTCCCGCACTATTCGGTAGAGATGTCCACGAAAAGGCACTTGGTGATGCCCTAGAGACTAGCTCGTTAGCACACGCTTTGTAGGCTCTTTCCCCGAATAATGCAGTTCAGTGCAATGGAATTTAAAATAGGAGTCAACAGTGTTGCAAATGGTTTTGGTATTTCACTGAGTGAGTGTTGCTTTAGCAGGAGCACGTCTTCAGTCTGCTGGACTAAAATAAATTTGTTGCTGTTGAATGTGAATAACTAGGAAGCTCCCTGCTGTTTATTTTGCAACAACAAAGATTGTTGTCGGCTTTCTGTTGGAGTTTATGGTAGCCTTCTACAGAACAGAGAGTCACGAAGTAAACTATTTTTAAAGGAGGGAGAAAGCTCCATTTCTGCTGATACAAGGCAATTCTGTTCTGCATGAAAAGGGAACAGAAACCTCCTCCTGTCCATGTGCCAAGTGGCTACTTAAGCCTTAAGCGTAAGACAGGATCACGTCGCTGATTCACTCAGGCTCTGCTAAGTTATCACTTCTGATCTGTTTATTGCATAGCTGATCACTTGGCATCAAAGTTACACAATTTCTCTGATGTCCTTTTTTAAAACTATGAGGAGAATGAGAATTAACATGGGGTTTGTTTAGACTTGTTTTTTCCTAAGAAGCTTCATTTCCATTAAGTCTGTCTCACTTGTACTCTGACCGTGATTTCCCTTAGCCTAAAACAAGGGAAATGATCTCCCCAATTTAATATTAGCCTCTGATTAAAATTGTGTAACTCATGCTGAGAATAGTAGCATGTTTTATAGGCTTTTTTCTTTATCTGTACCACTCAAAGGGCTCCATACAGAGACAGGTGGTATTAACACCATTTTATAGATAAGAAATTGAAACAGAGAGAAGGAAATGCCCTTCCTAAGATTTCACTCAGTTGACCAGTCTGGTGCCCTCTGTGACAACGTAATGTCATTTATCTGTAAATAACTCGGCCGAATGCTGGGGAATCAGATTATTTCATGCTTCAGCTCTGTCTTTGGTGATTTAGCTGTATGCTAACTTCATCTTGCTTTGCGGAAAGTGTGAGCTGTGACATGCTAGTGGTCCTAATGCTGGTAAAAGAACAACATAGGTACTTCATTTGGAGCTCTTTCATTTTTTTTTTACCCGTGATTGCAACAGAAAACTACATCTTTCTAGAAAAATCACACTGAGCTGTAGCAGATGGGAATGACAAGCTGCTAAAATGTCCTGAATTTCAACTTCAGTGCTTGCGCATTGAAGATGAAGACAGAAGACAACCAGATCTTAAGAGGAAAGGCTGTAATTTTGAGAAACAGCCAAAGGAATGACACCTGATAGACACGGATGTCCAGAAGTACCCCTGACAGCTCTGGGGTTTCTGTAGCCACCTTACTACTGGTTTCCCCATAGCAGTGGATGCTGAGGTGTCACAGCTTTAGATCTGGTCTGGAGCCTGCTGTCGGATGATGTTTATGGTACGTGGTTTCCAGTCATGCATTGCTTAACACTGGTAGAACATCTTCATCCACAGTATCTTTCAAAACACATAAGATGAAACAAAACTTGAGTTTCTCTAGCTTCATTATTTTCTGGAAGTAGGAGGTGAGAAGCTGGAGCAAAGGGGACGAGAACAGTACACAAAGGGTGGCCTGATTCTGTTCAACTTCTGCTGGGTTTCTGTTCGTAGGCAGCTGCATGAAGAACTGCCAACTGTACAAGATTGTTTGCAAAAGAGGAATTCAGCAACGTTTTACGTTTTCAAAGGCAACAACTATGATAAGTTGTTGACACCTAAATTCCATAGTCTGGTTTGATTAGAAAAATCTCAATTATTTGACTGAATTTACTCACATGAAAAAGAACTGTCCATAGTAACCTTGTAGCCATGATACTCTGATAGTCTAAGGATATAAATGAGGTAAAGTTTGTAAGAAGAGGTCATCTCTTCTATCACTTGTCTCTACAAACCCTTCATTCTAATTAATATACATTCCTGTTCCCTCTACTATAGAAAACATAATCATGCACCAAAATGGCTGTTCCCTTTGAGCTTTGTCACCTCAGGCTTTACAGTGTTATTTCATTTTGGTTCTCATTTAAGAAATTACTCAAGTACTGTTTCTAAAAGAGGTTTGGAATGTTAATTAAGTCCATTAGGTCTGTGCTGAGGCCATCAAATTAATTTTGCTTCTGTCTTATGTAGATATGAATCTCAGCTTCCTGAGTTGAGAAGGCTGTTACATTATATACAGCCCATTGTCTCCTGGAACTTCTCAATGAGGCGTTTATAGTACTTATCTGCCCCAAAGAAGTATTTCTGCTCGTTTGGGATAAGTTTAAAACACCCACTTTGCAGAAGGCGCCAGGCTCCTCTGTCTCTTTTTGCTCCTGATTTGTGGCAAAGGTCTGACTGAAGTTAAACAGAAATAATAAATATGTTCTTATTTAAACCATAGGACTTTTATGGGCGCTTCAGAATCTTGAAAGACTGTTTAAGGAAAGCGTTATTCATGCTAGGCAAAGAAGGCACATAAAAAAATGTAACCTGTTGGGTAAATGGTTGAAAATTCAAATTTCAACCATCGTTGCAACTTCCCTTGTAAAGTAAACGTGGAACACGGGGCTGTTGTGCATTTTGTGAGATAGGGGGGATTAGAAGTTGTCTCAGGTCTCCTTTGGCTCACTTTTCCTCAGCGCTCTGAGTATCCTCGGCTGTTGGCATCACTTGTGTGCACCAGCTCGTGCTACGTACAACACCTACAACTCATAAGTATCTCAAATACCCACCTAGGAAACCTAATTTGTTTATAAAAGTAATGTCAGTTGGGAAAGACGGGTGTAAAATCTTCCTAAAAATTATCTGTCCATGATTTGGGATTTACTAAGGGGAGGTAAGCAGTAATTGCTTGATGACACTGGAGGTTCTTACAGTTTAATTAATGAATGCACCGAGAATGTCTGATAAAAGATACCCAAGACATAGAAAGTGTATTTGTTTTAATGTCTCATTGCAAGGACACTTTCTTCAAATGATTATCCCTGGGTTAATGTAATTGTCATGATAGTCCATTACAAGTCTGTGTGGTTCCTCTGTAATTCTTTTTTCTTTTCTAGTTGACACCTTAGGAAAAAAATTATTCCAGTTACATTTTTCACAGCCAAGCTGTAAACTGTAAGCTCAATTTAAAGGCAGCTAATAAAGGAATGCCGTAAGAAGATGTGGTTTTATGCATAATGTCGGGAAATACAGTACCATTAGGATTTTTCTCTCAGAGGAAGGAAATATAAAAGCGTTGCTCCAGAGCACAAGAAAAAAACAAAAAAGAAAAGTTTGTATTTCTGATATTTTGAATGAGAAAGAGATTTAAAAAAATCTGAGATGGAAGCACTTTACTGAGCTCTGTACTGTGGAGACGAGTTATCCAGTGGTAGGAGACGTCAATAGGAGGTTGTCACTGATGTCTTTTCTGGGCTTGAACAAGCCATTGAACTGCGCCTTGATTTCTTCATCAGCAAAATTAAATTAGGAATTGACATTTTGGTTCAGAATATTGTGATAAACATAGGTGAGTAAATTTGAATAGTTTTTCAAACGTGTTTGCCAGTAAGCTGAATTTAACCATCCAGATAATTGCAGCTGATAGTAGTAGTACACTAAATCGATGTTATTTTGTATGTTTTCCTTTAAGCAATCAAAACTAAAATAATGTAGAGTTTGATTTCACGTCTTTGAAGTTCTCCTCGGGGACATATTGGGGTTTTGAGTCTGTATTATGCCCTACTATTCCACAAAAGAAATCACAGCTTTTTTCCCCAGAAAGCTTACAAGGTAAACACCATGGCAGAGTCAGCGATACATACATATTTTGATTTCATATGTGTCTTTTTCCCACAACCTTTGACGTTAGTTCTGAAAACAAATTTGTACAGTTTCTTTTGGGGGATTCGGGGCTATGAGGCTCGGTTTTCCCAACAGCAGATGGATTTTCATTTCTTTGTTCCATTTAATTCGTTGTTCTTATTAACCCGATCCCTGAAGGTATGCAGCAGTCAAGAATGCACCATTCCTTATTGCTCTCCTGTCCCGCTGGGGAAGCAGCCAAATCCAAATACATCTTCACTAAAAGTTATTTTTATACAGTAGGACTCAAGGAAAAGATAAACGTTACTGCAGAGAGACTGACTTGACATAGCTCAGGGTGTACACTGGGTGATTGACCAGAGATCTTATCAATACTTATAAATTCTTAAAGGGAGGGTGCCAGGGGGATGGGAACAGTATTTTTTTGGTGGTGCCCAGTGATAGGACAAGATGGAACGGGTACAAACTCGGCCATAGGAAGTTCCATCTTAACATGAGGAGGGACTTCTTTCCTTTGAGGGTGGCAGAGCACTGGCACAGGCTGCCCAGAGAGGTGGTGGAGTCTCCCACTCTGGAGACATTCCACACCGACCTGGACACCGTCTTGTGCGACTGCTGTAGGTGACACTGTTCTGGTGGGGGGTTGGACTGGATGATCTCCAGAGGTCCTTTCCAACCCAGACCATTCTGTGGTTCTGCGAGATGTCTTTAACTTTGTAAATGTTATGACGTTAGAAGTCTAATATGAAATACTGCTGTGTCATGAGCTCAGTCAGCATTCGGGAGATGAATGCGTCCATCATTGGTGTTGTGATTAAAAAGCATCAAGTGGCATAAATCCAATAAATTATTCCAGAAGTTTGTGAGGTTTTTTACATCTTTTAAATATGAAAACTTATGGTTTCGTTGTGACAGGGATTAAGAAATATCTCAGCGAACTGGAGAGTAATAGATTTTCTACTTAAAAATTATGATCCATATCATAATGAATATATGGCAAAAAAACCCCATGGCAATAAAGGAAGACAGCCAAATCCATGGCAAAAACCCCTGAAAACTTGCCCAATAATATATCCAAAACAGTACGTGAATTATCGAAACTAGAGCATAAAAACTGAGCTGGCTCTAACGTAAGTAAATTGGGTGTTTGAGGTAATAGCGAGAACTTAGGTAAATGAGTGCTGTGCTGCCACATCCATCTGTGTCCACGCTGCCTACAGTGATTTGTATTTTGACTTTTTGCTGACGACGCTTGAAAAGACTACAGTCTACCCAGCAGAAATCTGGTTTTCCTAGATCGTATAAGTGCAATATAGATTTTAGCATATTTCCTATGTGTTAGTTTTCTATTAGAAAAAGAAAAAACCCAAACCAAACGCTTTGTGATCCCCGTGTCTTCTGAGATAAACTAACAGCCTGTGGGTTTCTGCTATATGTATTAAAGGTACATGCAAAGGCGTTTGGAACTGGGATTGGGATGCAGCGTTGTCCCGGCTCTGTAGAAAGGATGTCTAGAGTAGAACTGGGAACAAGTATCGTGGAATCACAGAGTTTTCAGAGTTGGAAGGGACCTCTTGAGATCATCTAGTCCAACTCCCCTGCTAAAGCAGGATTGCCCAGAGCACATCACTCAGGACTGCATCCAGGCGGGTCTTGAAAATCTCCAGAGAAGGGGACTCCACAACCTCCCTGGGCAGCCTGTGCCACTGCTCTGTCACCCTCACCGTAAAGTAGTTTTTCCGTGTGTTTGAAGGGAACTTCCTATGTTCTAACTTGTGCCCATTGCCCCTCGTCCTGTTGCTTGGAACCATTGAAAAGAGCCTGGCTCCATCCTCCTTCAACCCACCCTTTAGATACTTGTACGCCATAATAAGGTCTCCCCTCAGCCTTCTTTTCTCCAGGCTAAAGAGTCCCAGCTCTCTCAGCCTTTCCTCATAAGGCAGATGCTCCAATCCCTCAATCATCTCCATCATCTTCGCTGCCCTATAACTTCCTTCATTTGCTAAAGGAACAGTATGAAGTCAAAAGCCAAACCATTCTGCTACAGTCTGGTGTTTCTGGGATTTTTTTCTAGATTTCTGAATGAAAGATATGAAGAGGGTGAAAGAGCTTTCACCCTCATTCCTTCACACATCTTTAACACGCTGCAGCAGACACACTGCTTGAAACCATGAATTCAACGCAGAAAGAAGATCTGAGGGTATCCAGAACAATGAAAACAAGAGAGGAAAAAAAGAGAGGATTATGCTAAATGCATTTATATTTGTAGCAATGAACATACTGGGTTGTTGCCTCAGGGTTTATTTATCAATTTATTTGTATTTTTTTTCTTTTTTGGTTGCAGATGAGTGTATATATCTGTTGTTTGGGGGAACAGAACGTGGTGTTTAATGCCTTGAAAACTTTGTGCGATTTGATTGTTTTAAATTTAGTGACACTGCTTCAGAGTCAACTCCCTGGGCATTGCCCCTCTCCATCTCCTCCAAGGCTGCTCCATGTAACTCTCAGGTCTCGAACCTCATGCTGTTTAACCCACTGGTCACAAACAACACCTCCAGTGTTGCTGGCAGACACAGGAAATTTAAAAGCTAAAGTAGAGGCAAAGAAGGAATATTCATAGAATCATAGAATCATAAAATGGTTTAGGTTGGAAGGGATCTTGAAGTTCCAACCCCTGCCATGGGCAGGGACACCTCCCACCAGCCCAGGTTGCTCAAAGCCCCATCCAGCCTGGCCGTAAACACCTCCAGGGATGGGGCAGCCACAGGTTCTCTGGGCACATTACACCTGATGTTGCTTGCAGCTTTCAACATTACTGCCTGTGGGCAGTGAAGAGCGGTTACCCGGCTCATGCCCTTACTTAGATCCTGAATTTTCCCTGTAACACCTTTGAGGAATCGCGTGGTTTTTGTCCTCCCACAGGTAACGACAATGTTTTCAGTGCTCAGCTTTAATAAAACAAAATCGGAAAGAATCCGATCTGGAAGATACATACAAAAAAAATTTTCAACTGAAGCAGTTCAGATCACTCATGTACTTCTCTGTTAGTCAGGAGGAGCATTTATTTAATATTTTTCTTGAATGATTTTCTTGAATTCCCCTCTCCCCCTCAAATGCTTTTTAGGGGGAGGGCAGTGAGTCCCTCAGAGAGCATATGGTTTCTTATGGATTTAGTTAGAAGTTCTGTTGCTAGGAAGGCTGTAAAGAAAAATGTGGTATGAATAACATGAATACATACAGTAGTCCTCAAATAGCCCTTGTATCCATCTGTCACGTGTCAACATTTGTTTATGGAAATATCCTTTCCCAAATGTTGGTCTACTTCATTCAAAACTTCACGAGTTTGCTGTAAAATTGTCATGTGCAGCTCTGCAGATGAGTCCAAATAACTCTAGTGCAAATAATAAGTTTTGACCTCGAGCAAAGCACTTTTATTGTTGAGTTGCTGCATTTCTCCTTTAGCTTTCACCGCCTTTGTTCAGCTATATGTGTAATTTATTCTTTATTAAAAATTTTTTCCGTTACAGATTTCATAATTGCAATTTAAGCATTACACTGGGACAGGGCAAAGATTAATTTGGTTTTAATTCATTTTTTAATTGCAGTTTTCTCCAAAGCTTGAGTTACATTTCTCTGTGCATTTAGAGTTGCTACGTCGGTCTAACATAAATATTAACCCACTTAAAGCTACATATTACTTTTAATCTTAGAAAAATCCTCTCTTTAGTTTAGGAAGACATTTCATCTCTGTTCACTGTGAAATTGCCACAAATGAACAAGAATAGAGTCGTGCTGTTAATTCCATGTGCGTGGAGTTGAATCATTATTCTTTAAGGGATTTATGAATTATCCCTTGAATAGGGAATCTAGTTTTCAAAGAGATTTATGGATTTAATGTTATCTTATCTCCAAGATCTGCCTGTATTTTCCATGTTCTGTATCTAGACTAATGTTTGTCTGGGCAAGGGATATCTACTGCCACTTGGGTCACAGGAAAAGGTTAAACGTTTCTGCTAGAAACAAAAATAGACTGGGGGATCTGGAATCACAGTTATCACCAAGTTGTTCCACTGTCCAGATGCGCTTCGCAACTCAAAATCCATTTTGGAATTTACTTTACAGCGGGATCTACATCTTTGTTGCCAGGTACTGCGCGTGAAATAAAAAGATCTTGTGCTCAGTGGGTTAATCTTGTTATTGGCACACTGACAGGTTGATAATATGTGCCCATGTTGGTGCTCCTTCTCAAAAATGTTTCTACCCGTTTGGTTCTTATGGGAAAGATGTCCCCACTGAAGTTGGGCCAAGACAGATAACAATGGCAGTAGCCAAAAAAATTATGCAGGTCTTAACAGGGCGGAACTTACTCAGCTTCTAAATTTGTCTGAAGAATTTAAACAGCAAAATGATAGTCTGTTATGATAAAAGCCTTTTTAATTTGTACAGTCTCGGAGTTCTGTCACTGTAAATGTTTGTTTTGGGAAATGGTGTTATTTACCTCTCGCACAAACCGGCGGGCCACCAGGAACGTGGACCTTTTCGTTCTCGTGTTAGCAATCGTGCTCCTTTTAATAAGAATAAAAATTCAAGTTAATACCTCTTTGTTCCAAGAACAGGCGCAGGTAGCGTTTAATGTTACCTCCTGAGGTTTGTAGTCTCACTCAAATGAGATCACTTTGAAGGAGCAGACTACATCTGTCAGCCCTTAGTCGTGGAACAAGGCACTGACTGCTGTGTCACATCGCGAGCCTGGTGTGCCTTCCCTGGGTTCGCTTTGCTTCAGTAGCAATATTTCAGGAAGATTTGTGAGAATTTCAGGTGCCTCTTGATGAGGAACAAGAGCAAATACGCTCCAAAGGCCAAAGCCATGGCTTGTGGCTCCGCCATGGTCACGGTGAGGCATGCAGGAGCATTGAGCCAGGACGTGGGGTGGGAAGTGTTCAGAGCTGGTCAGAGGAGGGCAACGAAGCTGGTGAGGGGTCTGGAGAACAAGTTTTATGAGGAGCGGCTGAGGGAATTGGGGTTGTTCAGCCTGGAGAAAAGGAGGCTGAGGGGAGACCTTATTGCTCTCTACAACTACCTGAAAGGAGGTTGTAGTGAGGTGGGGGTCGGTGTCTTCTCCCAAGTAACAAGTGATAGGACAAGAGGAAATGGCCTATGGTTGTGCCAGGGGAGGTTTAGGATGGATTGTAGGAAAAATTTCTTCCCTGAAAGGGTTATCAAGCCTTGAAGCAGGCTGCCCAGGGAAGTGATGGAATCACCATCCCTGGAGGTATTTAAAAGACGTGTAGACATGGTGCTGAGGGACATGGTTTAGTGGTGGTTTTGGCAGTGCTCGGTTAATGGTTGGACTTGATGATCTCAAAAGTCTTTTCCAACCAAAACAATTCTATGTTTCTAAGTCAGGTTTGGGTCTAGAGACACTGCTCAGTGTCCCAAACACCCAGTGAGTCCGTAACCAGGAGGCAGCTCCAGGGTCAAGCCAGGAAGCCCAGGCATCAGGTCTGGGTCCGGATGGGAGAGGCAGGAGATCAGATACAGACGTAGCTGCTGCACAGCTGCAGCTTGAAATCAACTCCAACATTTTTATGTGTTTCACCCTTTTCACCACCTTTCTTTTCTGCAAAGAACAGCATCTCGCAGCGTCCCAGCAATGCCATACCCCTGTCTATGCACGTGGCGTTGCCAAGCGTGTGGCGTACAGTGGAGCATCAGACGTCATCGCAGTAAACAGAAGGACTTACAGGAACTGTCCAAAGACAGACTTACAGGAACCTCAGAAAGGTCATTTTAATGGATTCACCACATTATTTAGCCATTGTGAAGAATCTTAGAAATGCGTCAATTCGCCAGCAATTTAAGAGCCATTTATTAAGGTGTCACTTGAGGGGATTATTCTTCCTTGTACAGTGTCACCTAAGCACTGGCCCTGCATATGGTGTTTCCTACTTGGTGACAGTGATGAAGCTTTCTGAGGTTGTTAGGAATTTGAATACATACTAAGCTGTTAGATAAGTACCGGTATAATTCCTGTAAGTTTCCCAGATTTTATGTGCTGTTTTGGGTACTGGCAGCTTAAGTGGTTTTACTGGTAGTTTGCGCTGTCACTGTGACTTTATAGCATTTGGAAAGATTTTGGTGAACCTCTGCCCAGTGCTATGTCCTTCTTTTACAGAAAAGCTTTTCTTGGTAGAGATAAAGAAATGATGAAGGAATCTAAAATTTCCATATTTATTTAAAATATGAATTTAATTATTGAGCAGGTAATCAATCAGAAGAGGTATGAAGAGATCATCTCAATGAATGTTCCCTTTCTAGATAAGGTGGCCTTCCATCACATGATAAGATACAACATTGCAGAATTGCCTCTCCAGTAAATTTTACTGCAACCTTGTCAATGTTTTAATAAGGTAACTGGGAATTACTGTGTTTTTACACTACATTTGATACTGTTCTACACTTACGTTTTGAAAAAGAGAAGTGAAATAGGTAAGGATTTAAGCTTATTAGCAAAACTGTAAGTCAGAAACTTGTACAGTCAGTGCTGGTGATGTGCCCAACATTGCTGTTGTAGATACCAACTCTTACCAGTTTTAAATGTGCTCATGTTTGTAGTGCTTAGGCGTCAGCAATGAGTTGGTCTTTCATGTTCCACATTAACAAGACCGGAGCTTTGTCTAAAGTTTCTGTGAATGAGCTTAAGGATCTGTTTTGCCGGTGGTTGAGCAGAGGGATCCAAAACAGGAAGGTGAATTTAAAGGATTTGGGGGAGTGCAGTTTGAGTCTGCGCATTTGACTCCTTCTGCTTGCACGGCAAGTGCTGGAGTGATTTTTTACATTTCTTTTTCCAGTGGTTTTTTTTTTTTTTTTTTTTTCCATGCTGCTGGTTATGGATTTTCTCTGAATGAGGTGTTGAGGGTTTGGTATATGAAAGATTCTCTTCTCCAAAATCCATATAATCCATTTTATTTGCTATACGCCTTGAACCTTCTGTGTGGTCACGTATACTTGTTCTGGAAAGATGGCAGAAAGATTTCTAGTAAGGACTGGGTGATAAATCAGGGTTGTACTTTAACTAAGGTAATTGCAATCCTGAATTTGCTCAAGTGTTTAACTTTTCATACTAGTTTATTCTAAACTTAGAGATGATCTGAATGTTGATTTTTCAGCTACCAGGATGAGTGGAAATACTTATTATGTAGGTGGCTGGCTACGGGGTTTTATCACATCTCTAAAATAGAAACAATATTCCTTTTCATTTATGTGGAGACTTTTGCCTGAGGATGTTAATGCAGTTTTATAACATTCTTGGGAAGGAGAAGAACATTATTAAATCTAGTCTGCCAGTAGAGTAGATTTAGTCGTACTCCACCAGCGAGAGTGTACCCCAGTGGGGAGCAGAACCATATTTTCCCCATCTCTCTAGTTTAGAGCTTATGTCGGACAAAGTCATGTGTTCTTGGTTGCAGATGTATATTTATTTGTAGATCATAGAATTACAGAATCATAAAATGGTTTAGGTTGGAAAGGACCTTGAAGATCATTGAGTTCCATAGACAGGGACACCTCCCACTAGACCAGGTTGCCCGAGGCCACATCCAGCCTGGCCTTGAACACCTCCAGGGATGGGGCAGCCACAGTTTTTCTGGGCAACCTGGGCCAGTGCCTCACCACCCTCAGAGTAAAGAATTTCTTCCTAATGTCTAATCTAAATCTCCCCTCTTCCAGTTTAAAGCCATTCCCCCTCGTCCTATCGCTACATGCCCTTGTAAAAAGCCCTTCCCCAGCTCTCCTGTAGGCCCCCTTTAGGTACTGGGAGGCCGCAATAAGATCTCCCCGGAGCCTTCTCTTCTCCAGGCTGAACAGCCCCAACTCTTTCAGCCTCTCCTCACAGGATAAATATAAATAAAGATAAATAAGTCCTTTGCAGTGTTCCTTCTGTTTCAACAATATGGTCCATCAAATCATAGCAAACTGCTTGCAGATCATCAGGATCAAACTGGGACTAGTGTACATGAGCCTATGCCATCCTAACACAGCAACTCTCCGTGTTTTATGCAGCGATGAAACCTGGCTTAAATCAGAGGGTGTCTTTTGTATGGTAAGAATAAAACCAAAACAGCATAGCACTTCCAGGGCTTCCCTCTGAAACTGAGAAACCACTAAGAGTTGTCTCATTCAGGAATAAAAGCTCACGGCAATCTGTTTACCAAAGGAATGCACAGGCTCTGTTACGAAGTTTTAAAAGCCACAGTATGGGTTTATCTTTGTTAATCATGAAATAGAGATTAACATCCTCAGCTAATGTTAGCTGGATGATGCCGTGGGTGATGTCTTTCAGAAATGTATTTCTTTTTCTTGCTTTGAAATACCTTTTCCTCTCCTTTCTTGTTTTTTCTTTTTTTTTTTTTTTTTTCTCACCTTATTTGTCCTTTTTTGTACATAGATGCTGACGGAAGTTTGTTGATTAGGCGCTGAGGTGATACTGCTTCTTCGGTGCCTTGGTCCTGGGCTGTAAAACATTCCTTCCCCCAGTGGTCTTGTCCTCTTTTTTCCTTTGTAGGTATATTGGTCAATTTTGATAGAAGACAGCGTCTTAGCTTTGTCCCCGTAGATCTTCCCTGTGGTCTTGTAACTGTCATTGCAACTATGGTCAAGTGAAACATATGATGAAACAGGTAGAACACAAGCTATTTGGAGCTGAAACACGTCTCCTGTGAGGACAGGCTGAGAGAGTTGGGATTGTTCAGCCTGGAGAAGAGAAGGCTCCAGGGAGATCTTAGAGCCCCTTCCAGGCTACAGGAAAGCTGGGGAGGAACTCTCGATCAGGGAGTGGAGCAATAGGACGAGGGGTAATGGTTTTAAACTGGAAGAGGGGAGATTTAGAATAGATATCAAACAGAAATTCTTTACTGTGAGGGTGGTGAGACACTGGCCCAGGTTTCCCAGAGAAGCTGTGGCTGCCCCATCCCTGGAGGTGTTCAAGGCCAGGTTGGATGGGGCTTTGAGCAACCTGGTGTGGTGGGAGGTGTCCCTGCCCATGGCAGGGGGGGTGGAACTTGATGATGTTCAAGGTCCCTTCCAACCTAAACCATTCTGTGATTCTATGAATTTAAGGCATTTACTGAAGGCATTAAGGAAAGAACATGTAGAAATTAATCCTGTCAGTAACTGCCTGAACTTTTTCAGGACTGGCAATACATGGAAAATAAAGTGACCATGTGTAAGATTAGGCTGCAGAGAGAGGGGATAGAGAGCACGGTGGGAAAGGTGGCGTTGGAGGCACGGCGGGTTCAGCAGTACTGTGAACTAAGCCCCGTGCTTCAAAGCGCTTGGCTGTGTGCTCGCTCCATAAAGCCAGCCAAAACAACCCCCTTCATCTTTTTCGGTTTCTCTGCTTTCTGGAAAATTCACACTGACTGTACCTGCCTTAGAAATGCCTCACTGTTTGTAGGCAGGATTTATAAATAGATGTGTTTATGTGGCAGTTGATTAAAAAAACCCCAACATCCAAATAACAAACTTACTGTGTGATGAATTCTACATGCTTGCCTAAGGAATCAATATCCTCTTTGATTTGCACAGTATGGATTCAATTTCGGTCTGCTGAGAGAAGCAGGAATGCACTTTTCTAAAGGAAACAGAATGATTCTTTAAGTTGTTTATATAGAATATTTTATTTGCAGATGAAGAATATCATGTGCAAATGTAATGGATCTGTCAGTCGCAAATGATTTCTATGTTTTCTATAAATGTATTTCTATATATGTATTTCTATAAAAAGAGATCAAAGATATAACCTTCCTAAAATAGACCTCTTTATGTAATCATTATAAAGTACTACCACAGGCAAGATAAACAGAGGCTCATCATGGTGATAATATACTTAGAAAGTTGAGTTCAAGCCTAGTAAGGAAAGTGTTTTGCTATTATTGCTGTTCATATGCTTTAATTATTTACAAACATACTATCAAGAACAAGACAGGGGCTTTGTAAAAACATTAGAAAGCTGGTATCTTTTTTCTTTCTCTCTCTTAAAGGTTTTGACCATTATAATTTTGTGCGAAATGCTTTATGCGATGTCAGTTCAAAGAGGGAAGGAAATGAGAATAATATAACAGAGGTTTCAGTATTTGACTCAAGTGAAAGGGACCAAAAACTAAATTAATTTGAAGTATGAAACATCATTTCAGTTGCTTTTGCTAGGGAAATTAGGTATGTGCTTTCAGGTTGTGTTTTATGAGCAGCTTTATAAAACCCTTGTAGAGTTTCGGCAGAGGTGAAGAAATCAGAGTTAGGATCCTGGAAGCGTTTTTGCAGAAACCTTAACTTGGATGGGTAGATGCAGAGATTTAGAAACATTTATAAACGTTTCCTGGGCTGGGGCCTCAAAAAAGGAAATCACTAGTAGAGTTTTTTGTTCACCCTGTTACCAGTACGGAAATGTTCAGCAGAAGATCCAGAAGCGAGAGGCACTTACACTGGTTCCTGCCCCCCCTTCCTCGAATGAAGCAGTTGTTCAGTGCAGTCTTTTTGTCTTTTTTTTTTTTTTTTTTCCCCCTTGGTAGTCATTTAATTATTATTTGGCCAAGCTGCGCTTACTGCAGTATCTTTCGTACTAATTTAAGCTCTCCAGCTTTTGAATGATTAATGTTGACTGTGCTCAGAAATCTCATCGAACCTTTCCAGTCCTGAGCTGTGTTGAAGCGTATGGTCTGGCTTTGATGCGAAGTCCACTGTGCTGAATAACTAAGGAATAACTGGGAATAACTAAGGTGTCTCTGGACTGGGCTAATGTACGTGTTCCGTAAGCAGCCCGGCCACCCTGCTCTCTCGGCCGGTTGTAAGGCGGTGTCTGAGTTAGTCTGTTGTTTCTCTGGGGGCTCTGGTGTTGCTGCTTTCAAAGGTTTTCTCTCCTCTCGAATATCTTATTGATATTATTCCCCCTCACAGGTAATACTTTCTGTAACTCTAACGCTGATCACTCTGTATTCATACCTGTATTTTAACCTTCTCCATCTTGACAGTGTTGGTAGCGCTCGCTCTGATGACACGTAGGAAACCATTTCATTTTAACTAAATCCAGGTCCAGCAGTTGCATCACAGCTTTTATTAAACAACCCACTGCCATCTACCATTACCACTTTTTATCTGCCCCTTGACCAATTTTTGCTTATAAATAAAAAACTGAATTAATTTTTCATTTCGAGTCTGGTAACTCACAGTGAGGAGTGCTTTCCCGGAGTTCAGACAGGCAGTTGGATGCGCCATGTCCTCTTCATTCACTAATTTGTGTAGGTTGCTCAAAAATCGCTTTCTGCATGAAATTAAATACCCTGGGAGAGAGGATGTTTTGAAAGCTGTGTGGCAAGACATGTTCATATAGAAATTAATATTCAGCGCAGAAGACAAGTTGGCTGTTAATTTTCACAAGTGTTTTATGATGGCAGTAGCACTTTAATACAGAAAGCACTTCATAGCTAGAGAAAATAGATAACTCTATTATCTGTAAACAACAATAGAAACTATACATCAAGTTGTTTATGTAGCCATCCCATTTTTAAGATTTACTGAGGCTTACTTTTAATTTTAGCTTCTACCAAGCCTTCCTGATTTATCACTTCACTGTCTCTCAGTTTATTGTAGTGCTGAACCGAGCGTAGTCTCCCCTCCATAAATAAACACACCCCATTATTGTGTTGTCTGTTAGTACAAAACTCAAAAGTAATATTTAGGCAATAAACTTGCATAAAATTTGGTTGTTCTCTCCTCTAGTTTGTTCTGTCTTCTTGTTAGCAGACCTGCGTGAGAGCAGGTGGAAAATACAACAGGAACATAAAATCTATTTTACCAGCTCAGGTGGTCCTCGCCACCCACTGTCCCTTCTCCAGGACCAGGCTCTCCCAGATCTTTGGGGCTAAGATGAAGATACCTGAGAGCATGAGGCATTTCTGGAAATGCTCTTTCTCTGGAGAGACTCGATGGCTTCATATCCCTCCCACAGTCTCACCTGTTCTCCTGAAGATGAAAATGTACATCCCTGCCATGTCTTCTTTATTAATTTCTCCTTTGGTGGAGAAGGGAATGATTATGAAGTCTTACTGAGCCATTGGCTTTACTCATACCTTGGAGAAATGAGTTTGAAATATTTATATGAAGTTGCCTTTTGATTTTACCGCATCTAAAATACTAGTCAGCTAATTGGTATCAACATGGGGTGTTTTCGTGTGTGTAAAATTTGCATTTGGAATTAAAAAACTTTTGAAATCAGACACAGTTATCAAGTGGCTGCAAGAGGCCACTGAGCACTGCTCCCTCTGCTTGGACGTGGTTTAATTACTGTCACATTGCCCAGCAAATAATTCCAGTCCTAATTCTTAGGTGGGTTATACAGTCCTAATATCAGAGTACCTTCAATGGCAAGTGAGAGATTAAGGGAAAGGCAAAATCTACTAAAAAACTTAGAGAATAATCAAAAAGAAACCAGGTACCAATGACTACTTGTGCTGCCGTCCCACACAGGCGCGTGCGTTCTGCTCTGAGTCAGGACCTTCCCATATGGAATTTGATTTATGTTATGGTTCTGCTCTTTAACCTCCAGAGAAGAGGTGAGGTCAAACCTAGAGAATCGTCCTCTGCCTGGTGGGAACCTGTAGGTAGCGCAGCGTCACGGAGATGAGTTGTGAGTGTGATGTGTTATACTGGTGCATCCTCGTTAGATCAGTTTTTCTTAGAATTGGGGCAAGAGCCTGGCAGTGTAAATGAGAGTGGGTTTATTGCACAAAGAAGTGAATTTGTGGTTGGAAATGATTAGGAATCACTGCTACAAACTGTCATGATTATGCAACTTTGTCTCCAGTGAGATACTTATGAGCGCCAAAATTAAAAGGTGAACCAGTTCTAACAACTTTATACCTTCTGGATGCTGCGTCGGCTCATCATGCTGTGATGGCAAAATTTGTCTCTCCTCAACATCGGTCCTAGTTTTCTGTCTGATCTTCCTTTCTAAATGCACTGGAGGAATACTATGACATATTGCCACTTGGTGGGTTGACGTTTCAGTCATTAAACCTGGGAATGAGCAAAGCATTGTGTCGACAGCCATGAAGGATGGGCATCTCTGCAGGTCTTCTGAGAAGACTGGGGATGGGGACGGGTTGTTGTCTTCACAGACTTCTGCAAATTTGTCTTGAAGTGCCTTATGCATGAGTTGGCCTGGATCATCCCAACAGAAATGCTCTCTCGAGGGGCCAGAAAAGCACATTATTCCATTTGGGTTTTGACTTATTACTGTGGTTTCCCAAGTCTATTGAACCTCTCTTGGGGGAGGGAGGAAGGTGGGAAGAGACAGACATTCCAAACACTAAGGTTGGGAAGGTCTCATGTGAAAAACTGATTTTTCAACAGGAAAAAATCCATTTGAATCTAACTAAAGATGATTTTTTTAAAAATTCTTGTGTAGAGGGAAGCAGGTAAAAAAAAAAAAAGACAAAAACTGTTGATCCGTTTTACATGTTCACAGAATGGTCAGGGTTGGAAGGGACCTCTGGAGATCATCCAGTCCAACCCCCTTGCCCGAGCAGGGGCACCTACAGCAGTTGCACAGGACAGTGTCCAGGCGGGTGTGGAATGTCTCCGGAGTGGGAGACTCCCCCACCTCTCGGGGCAGCCTGTGCCAGTGCTCTGCCACCCTCAAAGGAAAGAAGTCCCTCCTCATGTTTAGATGGAACTTCCTATGGTCAAGTATGTTCTCATTGCCTCCTGTCCTATCACTGGGCACCACTGAAAAAAGACCGTTACCATCCCCCTGGCACCCTCCCTTTAAGCATTGATAAGATCCCCCCTCAGTCTTCTTTTCTCCAGACTAAAAAGACCCAAGTCCCTCCTCATAAGGAAGATGCTCAAAAAGATGTTCCTCAAAAGAAAAATAAAAAGAAAGTTTGGCCTCTGAAATATTATGGAGATGAAAGCAAGATTCACCTGCGTTAAAGAAATACTCATTGGCACATGGGATTAAATATGGGTTTCCTTTCCTGGATGAGTGTCCCAGCCCTTCTGCTGGTCGTATCCCGGCATGTACAAAGTGGTCTGTATAACCGTCAGGAGGCCCTGGCGGAGATGTGTTTCAGGTCATCCATTAGCCAAGCGGGTAACAGTGTCATGAGAAGTGGGAGACTAATGGAAATCCCAGCTTTGTGTGGCCAGAGAGTGGATAGTAATGTAAGTAATTAAATGTGGAGTTCTATCAAGTTTTGAAAACTGAACTTTTGAGACTCTGAAACAAAACCTGGCCTATTCCAGCCCCTCCATGGGAAGCCAACTTCTCTCTTAGGGTTTATTTTTCATGTACTCTTGAGATCTAGCAATGAGATTTCTACCATTTCCTGAGCTGGTGGTTTGGAGGCTGATCTATTTTGCCAGGATCTGAAATAGTACTTAGAACTTTCTTGTTCTTCCATGTCCTTAATTCAAGTGATGGCTACAAATTTCAAAGGTAACCATAGAGGTTCTGAAAAAAGCAAAAAGAAAGGGTATTTTTAAAGCAGCTGGGCTACACCCTTTCTCTGAAAGGGAAGAGTGAGAAGAAATTATCAATATTTTATTTGAAATAATGGAGAGTGTCCCTGTTAATGGTGGATAAAATATCCATATTTGCACCCAGTTAATGACTGTTCATTGTAGTATTCGTAAAACATGGAAATACTTTGATTTCTCTTGTAATTTGTGTAAACTTTGGACTGAACACCATTTGGCAATGGCCCTTCAGTTACCGCGAAGGTTTCTTTCGGTCCTCTCTTGAGAAGAATAAAACCACATTAGGAAAAAGCTGTGGGTACTCATGGTTCTTCCTCGCCAAGCACCGAAGCATTCCGCCTCATCGCTACAGCGATGAACTGAGCTATAAACTGTGGCTACAAAACTGTGCTGTAACGCGCTTTATAACCTACCAGTGCCACGTACTATTTTGCAAAGCAATTTATAGCAGTATTGAAGCCTGGCCAGAGAAAGCACATCACCACCTCGCAGGTGAGAAGCATGTTTTAAAACACGGCAGTCAGGACAGTTTTGAGTCCTGCCATAATGAGGGGCCCTCTAAATGTACCAGAAAGATGCTCAATGGATCTTAAGAAGGAGGCGTAGTCTTGTCTGTAGTCTAGGGAGGCGATATTTGATGAAATTGCATCTGTACTTCCTCACGTTATTTATATCCACAGATATTGCATTCTATGCCTGATATAATCTCTGTATTATCTCTGGTACATATAGTCTCCCTGAGGCTTCTCATGAAAATGAAGCATTTATGATTTCCCTGGAAAATTAGATTTTACCTAAATACATCCACACTGATTACAAAAAGCGCTGCAAAAATCTTCCCAGTTAGGGTTGCACGAATGTTTCCATCCTAATTCCTTGACTGCAGCATTAAACTTTTCTGAATTTTCCCCCTGAGGAGAATTTTTTCCTATTCAGATTTCTGCCTGAAGACTAATGTGTGGGTTTTCAACTTTGAGTAAAAGTTATTCATCTGCTTTTGAACAGAACAGTGGACAGAAATATTATTTTTCTTCTTATTAAATAAGCACAACCAGACAGATCTTGCAGCTCAGATTATGCCCTTGATTATATAGTGCACCATCACCCGCAACTTGAATACCTTTAGAATCTTTAAGGCACAATTCAACTTTTAAAGGGTTAAACAGAACTTTGTGGTATTATGATAATTTCTCCTTGTTTAACTTTTGCAATACGCCTAAAGAAAGTTTGCTGATGGTGAAAAAGAAAGCATATAGGTTTTTTAACTGTATATTGGTTTAGGAGTTTCTTTTGTTAAGTGTCACAACAATAAACACAACGATATCGTTGCAGAAGAGAACTGGGGCAAATACTTAGCTCAGTGCAGCGGCTGAGATTTCTAGTGGGAAACCAATGGTTTTGATGGCTGGCAGGGTGCTCAAAATAGACAAAAGGCTTCATCTCAATTTGTATGGCTTCATTCGGTAGCAAAGGGGCCAGCAAGGAGACTTCTCTGTCTCCACAGAAGGAGGAAAAAGCGTATTTGGCCAGGCAAGATGACTGGAGATTGCTACTAAAAAGAAGCATCCGTGCCAAGGTACCATTCCTCGTGTTTGTTAAAATGCAAGTGAACAAATTATTACTGCATTTCTAAATCACCAGCAGCGCATCAAGTCATAAAGAGGGGATGTATTTGGCGTTTTGGCAGATACGGATGGAGAAGGAAATTGTTTGCCAAATTTATATTATTTGCCATGGTTCAACCTTTCATTTTTTTTCCTATTTAGCTCTTGTGAAGAAGGGCAACCTTTAAAAATTAGTAAGTGCAGCGATGATAAATACAACGGTGGAACAAAAAGGAGGAGAGATTAGTTGAAAGGAAGACTTGGCGATCATACAGGAACATCCTTAAGCAAAAATTTAGAAATTTTATGTAAATCAGTCCACTGTGTTTAAAAACACTTGAAACAGAGTACAGAGCCCAAGCAACTGAAAGTTAATTTTAATTTTTAATGGTAACGTTTCTGAAATTTACTGAGCAGACTTAAGCAAAGCCTTTGCTTTTCACAAGCAGGATCTACTTCATCCTCAGTACATAGTTGAAAACTTCTCTGTACCAGCAGAGAGCTGCAGCGATGCTTGTTGCTGGCTACCTGTCTCATTCGGTATCGTCAGAATGTGTTTGAGGTTCTTGAATAAGTCCTAGCAATAAAAGCAAATCAGCACCTTCCAATTTCATATATTGAATTCTTTAAAGAATTGGGGGAAAAGAGAGCATTGGAGACGTATGTTGATAAAGCAGAGGTACGGTATACCAGCTACTCCAAAATTCAGTAGATTTGCATGCCTGGAATAGTGGAAAGGAAATATGGTTAGCTGAGTTACCACAAGTAAGTGTTTTCTAGCACCCTGCATATTTAAAGTAGAGCCTGGTTGCAAATATGTCAATGAAAAAGACCATCAGACTAATTGCATAGAGGGAAAAAATACTGGACAAGGTGAGTCAAAGTGGAGGTAGATGAACGCCTTGCACTACACGTGCACTGCCTGGAAGGGGTGGGATGAGGTGGAGTAAAGGGGCTCAGGCCAAAGACCGCAGTTCCCATTTTGGACAACTTGGCAAGGGGAAAGGGGTCTGGGTGCGATGGGTTTCGAGGGCAGGGTTGGGTGGTGGTTATGACGTTGAGGAGATCACAGATAGCAAATGTTGGCACCCTGTAGAGGTGGGGAGAAAGCTCCCCAATGCTTCCATACCTCTGCGCTTTGGTGGGCCCAGAAAATGGGGAGTTTTCTTAGAAGTCCATCAGTAACTCTTGATGAGAGCAAACCGGGCACAGGGGGAGCCTCTAAAGCGCACGGCTGCCTGGAACAAAGATGGCTTTAATTAGTGCTTGTTTTTCTGTATTGTCAGGTCTATAGCAGGCATGGAAAGACAAATCCAGTCTCAGATTTCGGAGCGAGCCTGAGTAAAAGTAATGTGCTGTAGTCGGCACGGCTGTCTGACACAGAGAAGGCTTTGAAGTACGTGCTTCATTTGCAATCGGTTGGCTTGTTTTCACCCAGCAGAAACTGGCTGTACGTTCTCTCTCCAGTCCCTTCACGTAAATAGATGTTAAATAACAAGAACCTTGTCCCTCTCTCCAAATTGCTCAAAAATTTATGCTATGGATGGGGGTTTGATGAGAAGTTTGTATGTAGGGTTGTTTCCAAGCCCCAGGGATGGTGAGGGTTCATCAGGCAGTGGTCTGGGTGCAGCCTTCAGCGCCTCTCACTCAGCTGTCTGGTGGGGCAGGTCCAGTGGAAATCAGACACTCGATCCCAGATCACAAAACATCATGTTAATCCCCCGCACTTTAAATTTGGATTAGAACGGTTTCTTTAATCCTACTAGCTAAAAACTATTAATTCCTTTCTCCCTTTGAATGGTGTTTTGGAGAGAACTTCTACAGACCTCATGTTTTAAATAAAGCCTATGACATTATACTTTGGGGTTGCTATCATACATTTTTTGGAAGTGATGGACCAAAGACCTGCTTGCGGCATCCTCCAGGGATCCAAGGGTTATTCCATTGGCTTGAGGAACCTCCATGCACATAGGTGCCTACCTATGGCAAGGCATTCATGGGGTCCAAAATAATTCCCTAATGAGAAGCAAGCTAAGACCTACTACTGGCAATCTGTTGTTTCATACCGTGGAAATGGCTAAGTTGGGGTCTGCTGATAGTTTGCATGGTCCTCTGTTGTCTTTCTTAGACCAAATGAAATGGGCTTTGTGACATTGGTTAACTTCTCTTGGAGAGTTTCGGTGGACGCTGTACAGAGGTGATGAACCAGTAGTGTCAGAGACCATGAAACTGACACTGTTTGTGATGCGGTACAGTATATTTTTTCCCCGCAACACCATGTCATTGGTGTGCCTGGGCAGAGATTTACGGTGTAAGTGCTTGTCACTATGGAAGTAGGCAAAGGCCACTACATTATACTGCAAAGCAGGCTGGATGGCTGCAGATTTTACTCTTTAGATTAGTGTTTTTGGTTATTGCAAAGCGAAAAAAAAAAAAAAAAAAAAGCCTGAAGCCTGTAATTGCAGCCTTTGGACTTCTGAAGTACACCAGCTTGTATTACTTTTGAAACTTGTCCCGTTATTGTTAATGGAACCTGTTCATAAAATCTGTTTCCCCAAATGCTTACCAGAAAGAAAGCACTACACAACAAATTTTGTAATTATAGAGAGATGTCTCTTTTCTTTTTTGTACTTCTTCGTTTATTTGTGCTTTCTCTATTACATAGAAACATATGGAAGAGAATAAATAGAAAAAAAACATATGATTGGGGGAAGGCAGAGAAATGAGGAGATGTAGCCAAAAGAGAAAAACTGTGTTTCCATGTATGTCGTTTCCATCACTACAATATATCAAGTTAGCTTATAATCTGTCTCCTTGTTTATAAGTGTATCACAGTCTTGGCCGGAAAGTGACGGACTGAAGCAGAGACACCCGAAGCGTGAATCTGTGCCTCGCACTGGCGAGCTCCCTGCCACCGCCGAGATGGTCCAGCTGCCTTTTTGGGGCATGTCCTGAATGGCGTGTGAACCACCACCCGAGTGGAGCAGTCCGTGGTGAAAGGTGGTTGTTTTAACAATAGACGTGAGGTTTTACACTGGTTCCAGTGACGGGACGTTCCAGATTTTATGAAGCTTTCGATTTGACCATCAGCCCAACTTTGCTTTCTGAAGCCTTTGCAGAGATTTAAAATGAAGGCCGGAGACTGAAAGAAATGTGAGGAGAAGGAAGATGAGGTATTTTTGTAGCCACGATGCGAAGCACCTTCCCAGTACTGAGTTTTCCTGGCGAGGCAGGCCTGGTCAGTCCAAGACTCTGGGAAATTAAAATACCTCCCTGTGAATGACATGGATTTATAGCTCTCCATCAGTTCTGGTTTAGCTCATAAATATCCTTTAAATACCCTTATTATGATACACACCATGCATAAAATTGCACAAATAACGAAATATTGAAAATATTTAGATAAATTAGAGCTTTTTCTTTTGATTGCTGTTCGTGGCTGAAGGACAGTGGGAACAGAGAGAATTTAAATAGTTTGAACTGAAATGCAGAAGCGAGTGGAAAGTTTTTAAATCTCCCTTGTCAAACACAGAAACTCTTGTAATATTGATCCCTTGCTCTGTATTAGTTTAAGTGGTAGAAATGCCCCTTATGAAAATTTATGAAAGTACTTTGGAAATATCTCTTCACTTTTCAAGACTTAGCTGTAGGATTATTGTTACCATTTGATTATAATTTGAAGTGACTCACCTGCTTTTCCCTATGTTAAGGCGTGAGATTTTGTATACAGATCCACTTCTCAGCTTGCAGTTGATGAAATATGTACCCTTTGCCTAAAGAATAAAGAGGCAGCATGAAACATTGAGCATTAGCTGCAAAAATAGCTTCTGCCCTGTTGTGTTTAGGACTTGCTTTGTAGAAAATTGTTTCTTTTCACTGCAATCTTGCTTGTTACAAAGAGGAGAGAGAGCGGCACATTGAGCCGTAGCAGGGCAGGCCATTAGAAACTTCTCTCTGATCAGAGTAAATGCATAACTAATTGCACCTCGTCTTGTCACCCAGTGGACTGAGGCACTTCAGGGTTCAGTGGCGTCTGTCTTTTTGAATCGCAGTGTGGCCTGATAGAGATCCTTTCGCTTCTAATAAGTGAGTGAATCCCCTCGGTTAGCAACCTGTAAAATGGTAGTGATAATTGTTACCTAGCCAGGAGGAGCGTTATGAAGTCTAATTAGTGAATGTTTTAGTGCTCATGGGGAAAAAAAAAGATGTACAAACGCTGCTTTGATTTTTCTCTTTTAAGACTGTGTCTATTAAATCTGCAATTGTGGAATTGTTCTCAGTGCTTTCAGGTATGAGATCAGTAATCTAAGAGGGCTTTGGCATCCTGAAATACTGTAAGTCTTGACCACCCTTAGGTACAAAGGCTTTATCTCACAAATGTAAGGAAAATAATGCTTCAGAGCCCTTTGCTGCCTTTCAATAGGATGTTCTAAAGGGAACTATTTTAAATAGGAATGCAAAGCAAAACATAGCACTTCAATAACAGCCTCATCTTGCCACCATTTAAGGATGTAAGTAACTTTGCATTTGTGAGTTTTGCTGTAAGTTTGCAAGGTCTACTTGAGTGGAAGTCTTTCCAAGACAGACAATGTTACCTGCCTTTCTGACAAGCTTAGATGATTCTGTCTCTGATCTCTCTTTGTTCTTTTTGGTCTTTTTTATTTTTTTTCCTTAAAGTTTCTCTCTTTGTCAGTATTTCAGCAATTTCTAGGTAAATTAGACTTACTGCAGCAAGCCTCCCAGTAGACTTCATGGACTCTTCTTCAAAGTGGCTTTCTCCTTATAAATATGTTCATTAAAGTACTTGGTTACATAAAGTATGGTCAAGCTTCACAAAAAAAACCCCAAATCCTACAAGTTGAGAGTAAAAGATCTCTCAGCCTGGTGTTCCTTGGGGAATAGAATCATAGAATCATAGAATGGTTTAGGCTGGAAAGGACCTTGAAGGTTATCAAGTTCCAACCCCCCTGCCATGGGCACGGGCACCTCCCACCAGCCCAAGTTGCCCAGAGTTCCATCCAGCCTGGCCTTGAACACCTCCAGGGATGGGGCCTCAACAACTTCTCTGGGCAACCTGTTCCAGTGCCTTACCGCCCTTAAAGTGAAAATTTTCTTCTTAATATTTAATCTAAATCTACCTTCTTCCAACTTGAAGCCATTCCCCCTCATCCTATCACTACATGCCCCTGTAAAAAGTCCCTCCCCAGCTCTCCTGTAGGCCCCCGTTAGGTGCTGGAAGGGGCTATAAGTTCTCCGCGGAGCGCTCTCTTCTCCAGGCTGAACAACCCCAACTCTCTCAGCCTGTCTTCATAGCAGAGGTGCTCCAGCCCTCAGATCATCTTTGTGGCCTCCTCTGGACCCGCTCCAACAGGTCCATGTCCTTCTTATGTTGAGGGCTCCAGAGCTGGACGCAATACTCCAGGTGGGGTCTCACCAGAGCAAAGTAGAGGGGCAGAATCCCCTCCCTCGCCCTGGTGGCCACGCTGCTGGGGGTGCAGCCCAATCTGCTGGTCAGCAGTGCTATAGCCCCACCTCTGCCATGTTTCATACTGACTCTTTCCTGATTGACATAGACTGGGAACAATAAATAAAATTATGGGTAATAAAATTATAGCCCTGATAATATGAATAGTTGACATAGAAAAAACAGTGGAAATGCGTTGTAATTGCCTTCCAGTCTGAGATTGCGGTACGGAGCCAGGCAGAGGGCTAGCCAACATTTTTGGCCCCGTTTACCATGTGATCATAGCAGACTACAAAGTCAGTTGTCACTTACTGCAGCAGCATGACTAGGATGTCAGAAATACGGCTCTAGTTTCTGTTGTGAGCTATTAACTGTAAGGAAGAGCAAATGAGACAAGTGACCTCCTTGCCTTCTCCTCTCTCTCCATCCTCCTCCCCCACTGCCGTTTTGGAAAATCCACGTAGGACTTGGTTGGGATGCTGTAGCCTGGTATTGGGCACGTGATAATGAGGTGTGGCATTGGGGCCCTATCTGAGAAAAGCCTGGTTAAAGGAAAGTTGGCCTGGTGATTAACTTAATTGCAAGTTTCAGTAAGCAGAGGATAAGTTTGCAGCTCTGTGCTGTGTTCTCACACATCGCCCCTTTCCATCTTGTGTGTATAAAGTAATAGATGGGCTGATTTTCATTTGCTGTTGATTTAATAATCTGATAGTGTAGTGGCAGAAGACCTTCCTGCCACATCTTCGCTTTTAGGAACAGTAACATTTGTGGTGGGATTCCATTCTCAGAACCCATACGCCGCTGTCCACTATTTTGTCTGCCTACGCGTTTCTAGTTAAAAGCGCCTCCCCTGTACCTTCCCCTACCGAAATGAAAACCTTCCAAGGACATCTTGAAGTTTATTGAGGTGATTATGGTTCCAATTTAATTGTTAGACAGGCCATAATAGTGTTATTATTTAATTATATAATTAACTTCCATCAATTTCTTCAACCATTAAGGAAAAAGAAGCATGGTTAAATATTTGACCATAATTTTGACAGACTAATCCTTGCCTGGAGCAAGGGCTTCTCTTAGCTGTTCTGTCCTTCTAAGATTATGCAAGCTCCTCCTTATTTTTAATTTTACACTTGATTAATTCTACTTTGTTTATGAATTTGTTATTTGCGGCTGACTCCCCAGGATGCTAATTGCTACTGTAAACTACAGATACTGCTGAGCTAATGTATTCTGAAAATATCAGGAAAAGAAAGGATGTCATGAATGTACAGTTCAAAAATGAGCCACTGATTTGTAATTTTGAGTTCTTTCCAAAATAATAAAAAAACCCAATCCCTTATTCTTTGCTTCTTTTGGAGAAAATGCTCATCTCCACTTTATTTGTATCTGTGAAAGATGAGAGTGAATCTGGTAAAAAGAAATTTTTTTTTTTATTTGATCTTGTATTTGGTATGTTTTATTCCACATTTATTAAGAAGACACTTCTCCACAGTTTTTAAGAAAACAGTATGACCTTGCATATTCCCGTTAAAATTTCAAGGTTATTTAGACTATAATATTTAGGAATTGGGTCCTGGATAAAGTCTTAATCTAATGAAAGGAATAAAAAAATTGATGGCATCAAACTTACAAACTCTTTGCCTTGTTCGTTCATTGCTGCCTTTTACCTAGTGAAGAGAAAGTAAGATGATCAGTGGAGTGCAGATTCATTTTAAGAAATACAGGTGGGGGTTAAGAAATGGCAGGGGGGTTGGAACTAGATGATCTTCAAGGTCCCTTCCAACCTAAACCGTTCTATGATTCTGTGATTCTATGAAATCATGATTTCATAGGGAACGTTGTCCTATTGGGTTGGGGATGATCTGGATGAGGATCGGAAAAACCTTTGTTGCTACATTGATCTTCCAGACCAAGTCTGATGGCCAGAACAGAAGTCTCCCATGCAGAGGACGGCTTTCGGTGGAGGTGTCCGGATGAACATCCAGATGTTGTGAAGCTTTCGAATGGCCTGAGGCAAATCAGTTTAATCACAAAATCACAGAATCAGTTGGACTTGAATTTCTTATCTTCACAAATGTAGGCATATTTGTGTTTCTCCACTGTTATAAGATGTCCCTGGGCGCTCTCTTTCCCTGGCAAATGTCAGAGAAACCAGTCACGCTGGTTTTCCCTGTTTCTCTTAGGTTTTAAGAAGGCATCTCCTTTACTTGGTTCAGGATGGATTTTGTCTGCCTTCTCCACCTTTCCCCAAAATAGAACTTGTCCTTTATCCCACCCTCATCCAGAGCCTAAACTTCATCCTCTGGGCAATACTGAGATTTTATTTCCTACTTTCTTGTGGCTGGACACTGGATTGCTATGTGGCAGTGAGATGCGCTTCATAGTAGTCTTTTCTCTTCTTCAGTCTTCATTAAATACCGTAATTAGCACGTCTCTGGCTTCAGGCTGCCTTTTCTTATTTGAAGCCTGCTGAAGAAACAGTGGTAATACTTTATATGTCAGATTATCTCAAATATTTAGACACACTCGTCTTCAGTGTTTGACTGTTTTCTTTAGGTGAACATTGATTAAAGAAGAAAAAGGGTGCTCAGACCAAGCACAATATCATCCTCCCCATCAAGCCCTCTGCTAGAGGACAAGTTTTGCTCTGGCTCATCACAGGATTCCTCTTACACCCACACGTTGAGAGCGTTTTGAGATCAACAAGCAAACAGTTGCACGGTGTTACTTCTCAATGGGGAACACATAAATTAGTTGTAAAATAGATGGAGATCCTTATAGGAGTTGCTTCGACGGCCGTGACTTTCTCCAGTGGGTTTTACAGAGCGTAGCGATCACGGTAGCAAAATATTTGCCTGCGGGAGCAGACAGCCCTGTCGTGGTGGCGTCTGCCAACTGCAGGAATTTCATTTACAGCCCTGAAGAACTGTTCTGTGCTGCGCCATGCCACGAATTACTATAGCGAAGGTACTAGTAGCTCGTTGTACTGCAAACAGGCGGTGCAGATTCTTGCTGGTGTATCTGGAGAGTGGGCAGAAATGTGGCGGTTCAGCTAGAAAGGCATCGCTTTGGATTTTCTGTAGTTTCTGCCGGTATCTAAGCGGAAGACTCTTGGCGACGTTTCTCCAGGAGCTACAGCTGTGCGCTGTGTTCTCGTGCTGCGTTTGGGCTGAGGCTTTGAATTTTCATTGGGAAACATTAATATGCTGTAATATCCTGAGGACGAAGCAATTGCCTTAATAGGTGCTTCTGTTTTATTGGGTGGTCTATAGCGCACTACTTGCCATCCCTTTCTTAGTGTTGCCTTCTGTAAAATGAAGTATTTACCACCAGAATCCTGCAGAGTCTTCCAAATAGTGAAAAAGTATCGTATTGCATATTAATGTAGCATAATAATAGTAGTATTCAGAGATTAGGGGCTGATTTAGTTTATGCAGAAGAAAAATAATGGTTATTTCATTACCTTTATTTAATCTTGCAAATGGGAAGTCTGTGTGGCCTAGCATTCATCTCCCTGTCTGTTTTTTTTTTTTTTGTTTTTGTTTAACTTGGGTCCAAATGAGCTGATTTCTAGATTGTTGCTAGCTGATTCTTCATTTTTACGATAACAGGGTCCTTGTGACCTCAGTCCTCCTCTCCTTTGACACCACGTAGTGGCTTTGAACTTCAGTTCTAATAACTGAATGTGGAGTTTGCAGGTACTGAAATCAAAGCAAACGTTAAATCCCGGTAACTGTTTAACTTGATTAGCATTTTGACTGTACAGGGAACCTGAAAAGTGCTTGATAGGTGCAATACAAAGCTTTGCAGTCGCAGCAAAAGATATTGCTTGTTTAATGTCAGCGATAAATAATGTAATGTTGATCCTGTTGTCAAATGTCAATTTTCATTGCTATTTTCAGTGCAGCTTGATTGCTGGAAAATTAATACATCACAGTTTCAGAAATTCTTGCAGCTCTTCCATGAAGAAGTAATCTTTAGAGACAGTATTTTGAAGAAGGAAGGCTTCTTCATGCCAGACACTACATTTTAAAATTTATTCTTAGGTTTCATTCATTAAGGTCAACAGGGAGGGAGTAAATCTCAGACTTTCAGATTTTAGGTTATAATTTTGAAAATCTTGTGATTTGAGAGTGTTTCTTAGGAAAGAAAAGCAGCTCTCTGCTTTGCATCATTAATGAAGTATCAGACTTCTCCTGTGAATAATATCCTGGCGTAATTAAAAAGTATTTAACCAAATATTTAAATCAGAGCAAATGTAGTAAAAATAACATCCTGATTTAATTAGAGAGCAGTTAAGAAAGATTTAAATCCCTGCAAATCCGAGAGGTGAATAAAGTATTAGAAAGTATGGGTTCCTACCTTACAGACATCAGAGCTTTGAGAGTGGCTGTCACAAATTACCAATGACTGTTTTGCCCCTGTGGCAAATAAGCATCTTTGTCTTTGTTCCCACCACCAAAAGCCTCTGCCTATGTATGGGCACATTAAGCACCTACAATAGATTTTGTTTGAAATGAAACCTAAACACTGTCTCCTCCGGTGGCAGTCTTGCTTAAATGTGGGTTTTGTCAGTTGTTTGTGTACATACATTATAAATATTTCTTCAGCATATTTTATTCTGACATAATTCAATGGCTTTCTTTCAAAGTACAAGTGAATATTAGTCTACTAAATTGCATTACTACTTGGGAACTCCCTTTGGTAGTTTTTCTTAGTCATTAAATACATCACAGCAGTCTAATGCTGCCTTTTGCTTAAGCACAGCTAAGAAGCCTTTATTCTCTGATGTGGGGCACAGGATCCTCAGCGGTAATGTGACCACATCGGTTTCCACAGATGGAAGGAAAATTTCAGTTTCTTACATTCAAGAAAGTTTCAAGGTGAGGCCGTGATTTGTGTAGCTCTAAATCTCAGGAATGAGGTTCTTGGTCAGCTTTTCTTTGATGCATTGCTAAAACGTGTTGGTGGTGAGACACCCAAAAGCCAGTTTGCTGCTGGAGTCAATGTGTGGCTCTATCATTTCTGAAAATGACACTGAAAGAATGTTAAGTCCGGAAAGTTAAGACAATTGCAAAGTCAAATCTTCAAGGAGTTAGGAAATGTAAAAGTCAAGGCTTCTTCTATGGCATTGAATCTTGCTAAATATTCAAGCTTTTTGCAGACCCCAATTATTCAATGATCTGACTCAAAATACAGATGTGGGACCTGCCATGGCTTCATGCTAATTCCTGTTATTTTACACATTCAAACTCCTTTACAAGGAGGGTTCATGGAGGCCGTCTGTAAGAGAGCTCAGCAAAACCATTGCTTTGCCTGCTACAATTTTTTCCCAACTCCCTAATAAGCTCTACACATCATGATGTTTTGTTTGAGGTTTCCTTTTCCTTGATTTTTTCACGTGTAGAATTCATGTTGAAAACCACATTGCTGTGAAGCTGATAAAGGCTCCTGGGCTTCATTATCTGGGACTAATTGTGTGCATGTATGTATGGGGAAGCATGTAAGGGAGGACTGGATATGGAATCAGAGTGGTTAGGGTTGGGAGGGACTTTGAAGATCATCTAGTTGCAACCCCCTTGCCATGGGCAGGGACACCTCCCACCAGACCAGGTTGCTCAAAGCCCCGTCCAACCTGGCCTTGAACACCTCCAGGGATGAGGCAGCCACAGCTTCTCTGGGCAGCCTGGGCCAGTGCCTCACCACCTTCACCATAAAGAATTTCTTCCTAATTTCTAATCAAAATCTACCCTCTTTCACAGATGAATCTCATCAGGTCCCATGGACTTGTGCACCTTCAGGTTCCTCAGGTGGTCTCAAACCTGGTCTTCTCCTACCGTAGGCAGTTCTTCATTCTCCCAGTCCTTGCCTTTGCCTTCTGTGACTTGGCCCGTGTGGCTGGAGCACTTGCCTGGTGAAGACCAAAGCAAAAAAGTCATTTAGTACCTCAGCCTTCTGAGGTGTGCTTCACAGTCATCCTGCTTTCTTCCTACTCCTCTGACGTTGCTGAGACCTGGCTGCAATTGTCCTTTTCCCTTTCGGAATGGACGTACTACAGATACCGTCCTTAACAGAGGCTTAGACATTAAGTCTTTTTGCTTCCCTGTCTATACACGCAAGTTTGCTCTATTTATTTGTGCTGTGAAAGTACTTTGTACCCGCATTAATTGTTTTCATCCTTCCCAAAGTTACTTTGACAAAACCAGCATACTTCCCTTCTGGCCTGAGCTTGTGAAAAAGAGAGAAGGTGGAGAGCAAGCAAAATCAAGATTCCTGCTGACTTGCATGGCAACAGCGATCTCCTTCCAGTCGGAATTAATCAATTGTGTAGCTGTGTGAATCAATTTGTCTGCAGCGTGCTGTCAGCTTATTAAGAAAGTGAAAATGAGCGCTAGATAATCGCTTGGAGCAAATGACTGAAAGGGTTAAATGCAGGGTTGGTAGTCATAGAAATAAAATTATGGAAGAAATATCTTCTTGATGTGATGCAGTTCTGCCTTGGGATGCACTAATGGGCCACTTGACCACATTACGGATTTACTTGCAATCAGTGCTAAGATATTTTTCTCCAATTTTGAATGAAGAATTTTATGGCTTTAAGGGAATTTCAGGAGACTATATTGATTTACATCTGTCATCAGTTTACGGTTAGATGTTACGCTACATATTTGAAGCAAAAAGTACAAAACCAAGAACCACCGGGGCCAAAAAGGGATCCAAGGATCTTCACAACCGTTGCACCTCTACAAGGCAGCATTTTTCTTTATGAGCTTTTCAAGTTGCAATGGCTTGTAAGGAGATCAGGTGTTGAATGAGATGGGCAGAATGGCTCATTGGAACCAAAACCATTTCTTGCTGCTCATGGGGTACATCTGCTCTTGTGCAGACAATGTGGTTTGGTGATATTTCTCTTGGCACTTAGCTGCCACGGTGAGGTGTGCCTTAGCAGTGGTAGAGGAGAAAAACACGTGTATTATGAATGAACAGATCATGGGATTTTGCTGTTTTATTTTGGTTTTTCTCAGTGCATGTACAAACATGGCACCTTTATTTTTTTTTTTTACTTTCCCCTCCAACTTTTCCTCCATTTTGTAATTGAGGAAAATAACACCTCACTTTGTACCTTAAATAGTTATGGTCTTCATCAATGTCTACAAGGAAGATAAACATAATAAAGAATGCAACATAGGCACTACAAAGAAACAAATGACAGCTGAAGGAAGACTAGTGATTTTGGCGATTCATGTGGGAAAATGTTCTTGAGCTTCTGTTCCCAGGACATTGCCATTCTTCATTCAAAGATATGTTTTTTTAGGGTGTACCAGAAGGTTTCCCACTTATGCCAAGACAGTATGTTAAAACTCGTTTCATAACTGTCATTATTATCTCTGGAAAAAAATCTTAGAAGTCCTGTGGGTTAGGAAGACAAACTGGATGGATCTCCACAAAATCTCTTTTGTGGGGATGCTGACTATTCAAGACTATTCAGATGCTTCACACCTTTGTTAATAATGGAAGAACCTCTTGCCTTAAACAATGAGAATGATCCAGCAGAGGAAAATCAGCCTCTTACAGCATAGGGAAAGCAATTTTAAAAAACCCTCAATGTTTTCTACAACATGAAGTTATGCAGTATATGGATTCTTTGGCCAACAGCTTATAGGGCCTCCTTTAAAATATAGTAATAACTGTAATCAAGTATCTGTGACATTAATGGTTTAGAGAAATTTTTCATGCGTGTTGGTAATTCACCAGAACTGGCAGAAAACCTATTAACTTGTATCAGTCACAGGAAGTACAATATCATCAAAGACTTGGTAATAAGAAATAAGAGGAACTTGAAGAAAAATTGGAGACAACAAAAAACTCATTACTACTTCTCAACTAAGAATATATTATTTTTGTTTAAAAAGGATGGTATTACCAAAAGGAAACTACGCATTGGCCTTTTTTCCTATTTTATATGTAGATAAAGAAGGACATTACATATTTAATGCTATAAATACAGCATTGTTCCATATCCTGACACTACAGGAGCTTGTTTAGCAAGTGCCAACCATGTAGCATTGTAAATGGGGACACAAAGGTGCCATCTGACTTTATCAGTGTCTTGTACTGATGTCTTCAAGAGAAAAAGCTACTGAGACTGGTGCAGACACCCTGCATTTGAACTGGTGTCTTTTGCAGTGAATTAAAAATACTGTACTGTAAATCATAGAATGGTTTAGGTTGGAAGGGACCTTGAAGATCATCTGGTTCCAACCCCCCTGCCATGGACAGGGACACCTCCCACCAGACCAGGTTGCTCAAAGCCCCATCCCAACCTGGCCTTGAACACCTCCAGGGATGGGGCAGCCACAGCTTCTCTAGGCAACCTGCGCCAGTGTCTCATCACCCTCAGAGTGAAAAATTTCCTCCTAATGTCTAATTTAAATCTACCTTCTTGCAGTTTGAAGCTATTCTCCCTCATCCTATCACTACATGCCCTTGTAAAAAGTCCCTCTCCAGCTCTCCTGTAGGCCCCCTTTAGGCACTGGAAGAGGCTCTAAGGTCTCCCCGGAACCTTCTCTTCTCCACACTGAACAACCCCAACTCTCTCAGCCTGTCCTCACAGCAGATGTGCTCCCACCCTCGGATCATCTTTGTGGCCTCCTCTGGACCCGCTCCAACAGGTCCATGTCTTTTCTATGTTGGGAAATGCAGTGTAAAGTGTTATATGTCTCTGTCACGTACTGCCCACGTGTAGGATATTGGGCAGAGTTTATGCTGTGATACTCAGATAAAAAATCTATGAACCCTTCGGATTCAAGCAGCCTGACAATTTGGTTGAGGCTTCTTTGCTAGCTTATTGTTGAAAATCTGTGTGTTTTTCCCCATTTTGTTCATGTGTGATGCTGTGGAGAGCTTTAGAAAACAGCACTGCTAAACAAAAGCAAAGCATAACTTTGAAAAGAATAAAACAACTGTTAAAGATATTGAGGCTATCAAACAAACAACCTGGCAGTGAATGGTTGCTGATATATAGGAAACAGCCAAAAAGACCTCCAAAATACCGCTAAAAAAAATTCAATGGATTTATTTATTTTTTTAACTAAAAAGCAAGCATATGATTAAAAAGTGATGGACATGAAGCTCTCCCATACCTTCACGGCTGGCATGAAGCGTAGGAGATTAAATTTCAGCAGTGAAGCGCAGATAGAAAACTATTTAACCGTCCATCCGTTTTGATATCTGGGTGCTGAGGCTGTCCTTCAGCAACCAAAAAAAAAAGCAGATTGGTTATGATATGTTGATAGTTTAGAAAACTTAATCTATGTATATGATCTTTTTTTTCTGTTTCATCCGAGTGAGTCACGGTAGGTGAGACTTGCGTTACACTTAGGTGGTAAATTGATTTATAGTTTAGAGAACAATGTGAATTTTAGTACCAAAATTGTATGAAATCAAAAGTTATTTTTACCCTCTGGTAGGCTCCTGTTTCTGCTGTGCTAACTAAATCAGACTAGGTTGGAAGTTCAGTTCCTGGACTCCTTTCAGCTAATTTTCCTTTTGACAACTGTGCATCTTCAGGAATTAATGAACGTAGTTTGGCTGTATTCAAGAAGTTGAGCTGTGTTTAGGACCGTGCATGAGAATGTGCTGAAATTAAAGTGCCCGTAAATTTTTATTATTCCACGGTGGCTTAAAAAACCCTGTAAGTTTAGCTTGTGCTTAAGCGTTGTTTTGACTACAAGTCCTTTCCTGAATTTTTAATTTCAAGATTTGACTTTTTAGAGCGTGGTGACGTCAGAGCAACCCCCGATTTTTGGCTGACAGCGCTCTCCTAAATTAGAGAGGAACTTTTATCTCTGCTGTGCAGCTGAGAAGCAGGGGGAGAGAATTCACGGCGTGCCTCCAGGTGTGCCTGAGCGCTGTGGCAGAGCAGGGAGCGACGCCTGCGTCTCCCAAGTCCTCCACTACAGCAATGTCACTAAATCTCGAAGCGGAGAGCCGCCTTCTGGATGCATTTCTTTTCACGCAGCTGCTCAGTCCCACTTGGACCAAGGAGGGAGAACTGATTTTAGGGATGGATATTTCTTCTCTGCTCTGATTAAGGGCAGACAGAAAGCGTACGGCGAGTACGAATGATTGCAGCCGGCGCTGGCAACTACTTCTTGCCTCAATGCTGGAAAAAACTGAGCTATGGCTGACTCGTACTGCTTTTTCTTAAGCTTTATAATCCCCATTGAACTCAGTGTCTGAGCTCCCTGGGCTAGCATTTGTTAGCCCAACTCTGAGCTAAACCATCCTTTTTCTCCAATTATAGGCCCTGGCATCAGTGGTTTTTATAAATCTTCTTTTTCAACAATTTTTTTTCCCCCGTGGATAAGATTGGGATATTGAATGACTACCTTTCTGTAAGCTAATCTAATAACGCAATGATTTTCAGACTCTTAGGTACAAAACGAGAGAAAAGCCTCTTTGGACTTCCTGCTTAATAAGATTTACACCGTTTTCTATTAACCACAGACATGGTTTCATCCCTTGCTCGAAGTACGTTTGCTTCGCAGTCAGGCTTCCTAAATTAACACCTGATTCTTTTTCCAGCAGGTTTTCCTCTCTTTTAATTGGCAGCGGTCGCAGGCCACTCATGTCACATTTTAGCAACTCCACTTCAGCGCTGGATGGCCGCTGCTCCCTCGGCTCATGCCTTAACCTCCGTTGATCCCCACCTTCCTCCTCTCCTTCAGCCCCTTCCATTTCGTCCTACCTACATCTGCTCTCTCTCAGCAGTACGAGACTTTCCGAGCTCATCCTGGGCTTTTTCATCTGTGCTGATAGCTGAGAAGGAAATAGCTTTTTTTTTGTTCAGTTTACCTTTTTTAGGTGAAACCACCTTAGAAAAGGTAAGCAAGATGGTAAGAAAGATGGAAAGGAAACAAGTCTCTTGTTTCTGATAAACCTCTTGCAACTTTTAGGATATCAGATATTGAAATTATAGCTTTAATGGCAAAGCTAAATTCCGTAATATTCAACTTCTGTGTCCTGTGAGATGGCAGGTGTGTAATCTTAATTTTCCATTATACAATATAAATGATATAACTTGCTAATATGTATTTTTAATAGGTAACTTTTCATATATAAAAATGCAGGTTTTTTAGACCAGATCCTAATTATATGAATAATAACCAACACACACCTACTCCCCTTTTCTTCATGTAGGTGGTTGTATAGTGTTCTTCAGCAGAAAGCCTATGGTCTATTTACTTCTATTTTATGTATTTCCTACTTTTTAAAATAAATGCTTTATACTTTGCTTCAGTTTATCTTACCTTATGCTGACTTAACTGCATTGACTTCAACAGAGTTAACCATAATCTTCATTTACGTAGGAGGTAAATTGTGCACATTTAGCTAATTCTCTAGGTGTCTGGGCTTGAAATGGAGTGTAATGGATCTTAGTCACTGCTATATTTTCATGCAAACTGTTAAAACAACACTTTATTTGCAATTTCCCAAAGCAACAGAAAATAAAGACGTTCATGAGCATGCTTTTGGGCTACAGAAATGCAAATCTAAAATGTGCTGATTTCACAGTGAATGGCCCTGGGAGAAAGGAAGGAACTTCAGTAGGATCAGGGAAACTCCAAAATATCAATGGCCAACAAACATTTCCAGCTGTGACTCCTTATGAAGTCTTTTCTTAACGCAGCCTTTTCTATTTTGATTTTTATTTTCCATTTGAAGCTGATGTAGGTTAAGCGTGGTCCTGCAAGTGTGGTTGGGAAGCAGCAGAGTGTAGCTAAATAGAGAAGATAAACCAGAGCATTTTGTCACTCTCTTGTTTTAATACTAAACATAAACCAAACCCGTAAGTAGTGCAAAAGATTTAGACAGGAGGATGTAAACATAAACCGATGATGAGCCAGCGGGGAGCTGATGGGTCAGGTTTGGAGGGCAGACCAACGCAGACCATGCTGTGCTGGGTGCACCCCGCAAGCTGTCTGTTCAAGGAGAAGTAGATGAGACCTTCTTCAGATGATTGGAAGAAGCCTCACATGGACAGGCACTGGTCCTCATGGGGGACTTTAACCACCCCAAAAACTGCTGGAGAGAGACAACAGAGTAGGGCACAAGCAGTTCAGGAGGCTTCTGGAGGACATTGGTGACAGCTTCCAGACACAAGTGCTTGAGGAGCTGGTGGGCAGACCTGATCTGCGTGGACCTGACATTTTAAACAAGGAAGAACTTGTTTTCAAGGTCTGGGATGTTTCAAGGTCAGGGATGTGAAAGTCAGGAGCAACCTTGGCTGCAGTGACCACAGGATAGCAGAGTTCAGGATCCTGAGGAGGTGAAAAAAATAGTAGGCTCACGACCCCGGATTTTGGAAGACTTTTTGACCCTGTTTCCCATAACATTCTCACAGACAAACGAAGTATGGACAGTGAGGTGGACTGGGATCTGACGATCCCCAGTTCACACAACAAAGCTTCAGAAAGCTTAATGGTCCTCTCTTCCCCTTGCCTTCATTCTTGGGTTTCGATCCCTGCCAAGGAAGAAGTTTGGAGAAGGATTTGTATGTTCTCCATTTCACCCCTGCTCACTGCTGAGCTGGTCACAGAAATTCTTCGAAGTGGCACGGGGAACAGTAACTTCATGCAATATGATTATATTTGGAGAAGAAAAAAGAAGGAAACAGCTGCTAGTGAAATCTGTTGGTCGGCGGACCAGCTGGGTGGCCCACTGGGTGTAGTTATTTAAAATGACATAAAACAATATAGGAAACACCACACAGTAATGGAATAAGAAGATGTAACTTAAGTTTCACTTAGCAGGGGCAGCGGCGATGCCTTCAGGCTCCTGCTCTGCTCTCAACAGCTGCAAACTGTTTTTGACTTCTGCCTCCTGTGCGATACAGAGATTAACATACTGGTTTTTCCTTCCGAGGGATGGCATCTCTGTGTGGTAGGACAAGTTCAGACATACCCATCCCTGGTTCCACATCACCTCTGTCTTCAGACTGCTCTCCCTGGCTTTCTTTAACTCCCATTTGTTTTCCGGTGCTGCCTTCTTTCTTAGTTGGTAATGAATATTTTTATATTCTTCTATTTGTTCTGAAGAAGTCTAGACGAGGTGTTTGCCATTCCATTCCCACACTGTCTTGTATGAGCGAACATCCATCGTTCCCTGTTTGCCAGCGTTTGTCTCTGCCATACAGGCATTGTTGAATTGAAATAGCCTTCTGGGGAAACTAGACTGCCAAATGAGTAAATATGTGAGGGAGTGAGCTGTGAATCAGTTTTATGAAAAGCTCTGAGTCCGAGAAGATGGAAAAACTAGTTCTTGCAGACCTCTGATTGGATCTCTCCTCCCTTTTGCATTCAATACAAGCCAATATATATTTGATATCTCTTTATAAAGCATTATATTTAAGGAAAACCTTTGGGAAATTATCTCCTTTTCCGTAGTCAACTCTTTGTTAATGGCTATTTTGACCCAATAAAATTAGATCCCTGCCAGAGACTCCCTGCTTTACCAAAGCAACTCACATGTTATCTATTTTATATCTATGATATCTGGAAAAGCTATAATTTCTGCTCTTGTTTTAAGCTTAATGCTTTGTCTTTGTCTTCTCTGTCTTCCGTGGACACCTTTATGAGTACGTGTTACCGCAGGCTCCTATTCTCCCCAAATGTTTATCTTCAGAAGGTGACTGAGGAGTAGGAACGTACTCCTCAGTGTATGGGAAGAGAGTAATGGGGACACCTTATTGCGGCCTTCGAGTACCTAACGGGTGCCTACAGGAAAGCTGGGGAGGGACTTTTTACAAGGGCATGTAGTGATAGGATGAGGGGGAGTAGCTTCAAACTGCAAGAAGGTAGATTTAGATTAGGTATTAGGAAGAAATTTTTCACTCTGAGGGTGGTGAGGCACTGGCCCAGGTTGCTCAGAGAAGCTGTGGCTGCCCCATCCCTGGAGGTGTTCAAGGCAGATTGGATGGGGCTTTGAGCAACCTGGTGTGGTGGGAGGTGTCCCTGCCCATGGCAGGGGGGATGGAATGAGATGATCTTCCAGATCCCTTCCAACCTGAACCATTCTATGATTCTACTGAAAACCACAAGGGATTACATCTCTATCTCAGGCGAGGGGCTGGTTCCCCATATTCCCTGACTTATACCCAAGCTGCCCCAGCTAAAGCCGCTCTTGTCATTAACTGCTTGAGTCACTTCAGTGATTGCTTTAATTGGAGTTATTTGCATTCACCCTTCATGTCCTTCACTCCTCATCCTCCCTCCCAGTCTTTGCCCTTTGCATCTGCCAGGTGCTCCTTTTTGTCAGGCTCTTTCCCTGATTTTGACAACAGACTTTCTCTCTTTGATCCCGTAGTAAGCCCCAGCTCACTGCGGTCTTTTCCTTCTCTCCCACTAACCACTGCAAATGGATGGATCCCGTGAGTCCACGGGATTTATAAACACCTTCAGTCAAAAGATACCATTCAAGCTGATCTCCCCCATGTTCTGGGAGCTTATCTGCCACTCCTTGATAATACGTTGTGCTCACCTACTTGAGTTTGATTGTGGAAAGGCACTGGTCTTCGTATGAAGAGGTCAGGATAGGAGTAATCCCCTCTTCCCTGCCTAATTTGAAGAACTTCTGCTCCAGCTTCCAGCCGTTACTTTTAGTAACGTGTTTCCACTAAGTTAGAGTCCTTTATTGCTCTTCGTTTTCTCTCCATAGAGGTACATACACACTAATCAAGTAATTTTTTCAATCTTTGATAAGCTAAACAGATTAAGCTTTTTAAGTCAGTCACTGACAAATATTTTCTCCAACCTTCAGATATTTTACTTTTCTTTTCCTCTTTTCTGCCTCCCTATTTTTCTGCATTCCCTCTCAAAAAGGGACACTGGAACTGCATTCCGGTTGTAGGGTTAATCTTACCAATGGCAAATACAAATGGAGATTATTTCTTTCTGCTTTTTGCCTGTTTATGCGGCTCGCAATTTTTTTAATGCAGCTTTGCATTAGAAGCAAAGGTTACTTATTTCCTGCGACTCTTCACATGGAGGAACATAGAAATGGCCTTTCAGGGTTAGACTAAAGACTCATCTGCTCCAGCATCCCATCTCTGACAGCACCCGGTGGTAGATCCTGGGGAATGGCATGAGACTAAAGTGAGCACAGTAGTTCGTAGCAATTGTCATGGCAGTTTATGGCTCACCCAAGCAGTGGTGGTGCTGTATTTAATAGATCATAATGACTCTCTCTTCTGATCCTTTTGTCCACGCACTTTTTTTTGAACTCAAGGAAACCTTTTACGTTCATAACTTATCTTGGCAAGCTTAACTGTGGATTGTGTGGCAAGGCATATTCTTTCTTTGTTTTCAGTGCACCATCTGCTCCTTTTGTTTGACTTCCTCTGCTGCTTCTGATAGAAGAGACGGTGAACAGTCATTCCCTGCTCACCTACTGCATGTCACTCATGATTTTATAGATCCGTATCATAACCCTCCTACATCAGTTTCGAAACTGCTGATTTTCACGGCAGGTCTTCCACTCTCTAAGAATAACTTTTGTTACTTGAAGAAATATGAATGTATTTATTTATATGTGTTTGTATCGCGATAAATGCTTTTTTGAATAAACCAAGCTCTGAGTGGTCTGTGTTGTCCTTAACAGTTCCCCTGTCCTCATTATTTATTATTATGTCTGTGCTTGCTAAGAAATAAAAGGGGGTGTGATATTATTTCTGTGCAATATCTTCTTCGTGAACCTCTTTTTAAAACTCTGACTTTTGGTCTTTTTTATACTTTTTCTTCCAGACAAGGTTGACAGTAACCCCAGCTCAGTAACAGTAATATCACCTAATTAATTCCAACTTGCAGTCTGAGGTGCTTAAACAGGATTAGCCAAATAACATCTATCTATTTATGATCTTTTGGGGATGAGCTTTCTTACAGATCTTATAATGTAAAGGATTGCTATACCTAATACTTATAAAAACCTCTATTAATTCTTCTCTTTTAGGGAGGCAGATTAGGAAGTCTTTAATGTTTCAGGTGAACTTAACCCACTGATGCGCTGTTTCTGCAGGTTTTTTATTTTGCATAGTTAAAATGCATCCTTAACCATATAAAATACCAAGGGTTCACTTTTATGTGGTAAGAGCAGCTCTGCAAACACTGATTTATGCGGAGAGCATCAGTTGTGAACTTCTTGCTGGAAAAAAATGAAAAGCAAATCTTGTCTCTCCTTGCCTGCATCATGCACTGGCACAAAGACAACCTCCCGAAGGAGTAGCCTGGTCCATATGCTTGGGCTTCTAAGCCAAGAGCATTGCATAAAAGGGTTTGGGTGGTGGTGTGTTTTTTAACATGATGCTGGTGATAGTTTGAAAGAAACCAACCTGCAAAGCATTTCATAGCCCTAAAAAGAGTCTTACAGTGAAAATCAGGTTACTTCAGTTCTGTATTCTACTACAAGAAGACAATCTGATTAAACGGGGAACATTAGGAAATTACGGGTAATTGCTTGGCACTGGTCTGTTAAAAAAGTTCAGTGTAACATTGAAACCACCTTCGCAAGAAATTACCTAAGTAAATGAGAGAAAAGATTTGGAGAGCAGCAGGTTTTTGCAGTCTTGAAGAGGCGACATCCTAACCTGGTAATGGCAACAAGAACGTTAAAAATAGTTCAGGTATCTTTTCAGTTACTTACAAAAGTTAGTCAGAGCGAACGGTAGCCTTCTTTTCCCAGCTGCTTCTAACGGAATTTATTCTTCAAATTAGGATATTGTTTGTGTTTCTGAGGATTTTGTACTTGCAGTTCGGAACCACGTGAGAACTGTATCTCTTCTCAATCAGATAGCGTGTTCAGTGAGCAACTGTTTGACTCAGAGCTTCCTGGGACACCGTGAGGATTTGCGTTATCCAGAAGCACTGAAGGTGCACTTAAACAGACTTTTCACTCCAATACGTGTGAGTAGTAGAAAAGGGATTTTACCAAAGAATAATGCACGTTCTGTGCTGTGTTTGCCTCTTGTTACGATCCTGGTACAAGTAGAACTAGGGGCCTTGGATGAGAACCTGGACAAAACCTGGAAGAAACGTATGTAAAAACTTGCCACAATCCCTGCAATGTGCTGAAAAACGTGTCTAGAGCCTGACCACAGCTCACTGCCAGAGAGAAGAGAGAAGATGAGTCTTTCAGATGCATTATATTTCTAATATAGCTGATATTTAGGGGAGACAAAGGTTTCCCAGCACTGGTGAGGATAGCAAAATGTAAGCTTGACTTGTAGAGCTGATGTGAATGAAACCGTAAAGTTTAGTGTTTCGATAGTTACTCTCAGTTCTGTCATTACTTACAAATCTCACAGGTTTTGCAGAGCTGTATATCTAAAGATTTTGTGTACTTTATAAAACATCATTTAACCATAAACTACATCAGCATCATGTTGTGAATCTGCCCGGCCATTTGTCATTTTTCTTAAAAATATGTGACCTCTTAAAAGGAAGATGGGTGATGGGACTCGATAGATACCATTATTATCCCAAGTAGTGACTTTCGTTATGACTTTGAGAAGCTGAATTCCCTTCCCTGCACAAGAAAATAGCAGTTATCTTTTTAAAATAATTTGAATTGTTGGAAAAAACGATTGGTCTGTTGATCCAAAAAGCATAAGCCAATTTGAGAGTGAGAATAGACTTGTGTGATACTCCACAGCAAAAATAGATGCTGTGAGAATTAAATTTACAGTTAACTATTCATAATATAATTTTTTTCCAATATAGGACCACAGAGGGACTTTTTTAAAGGTTCCTTGGTGCAACTAAATGCATATCAGAATAGTAACAGAGACTCAGACTTGCTCTCCCACTTTTCTCTTAGGTCCCTAACTTCTGCTTTGCCAGGGGGAGGGGGAAAGTAGAATAGTTTTTTTGTATAAGCTCTGTCTAAATTTCTATAAATTAGGGCTAAATGTAGATAATGAATTATTCTTGCTCCAACTTTTCTCACTCCTGTCACATACTTATACTTCATATTCTCAGAAATAGCATGCTTTTTATGCAAAGGCTCCCCTCTTTTGACATAAAACCAATATATTTTTTAAGCATTTCATAAGCAGTGGATAATTTGATTACCTCATGCTCCTAAATTCAGCTGTTAATTATTTATTTGGAAGTGTTGGGTGGGCTACCACAATTAGCCTTGACATATTAAATAAATAGATTTTACAGTAATTGGTGGTTGATGCCATGCTGCTTAGAATAGGTTTCAATATTTCGTTCCTGTCTTGGAGCTAGCCGTAATTTTTAATTTTCTAAAACACTTTAGGACACCGTAAGAAAAAAAAATAATCACATTACAAGTGAGAAGCGTTGAGTAAATTTCTTTTACAAAAATGTACCCGTTATAAATTTAGCCTGTAATTGGTAGCATTACAAAGTGCTGAGATGGAAAACAAACAGGAGGAAACCTAATAATCCGTAACGTCAGGAGCCTGCACCTGCAGCTTGGTCGTGGTCTGCTTGCCAGTTTGCATACAGGCTGTCGAAGAGGTAGGAGCTTCCAGTAGTAAGATGAAATAATCTTCAGATACTCTGTGCCCGTGGTGGAAAGGTGTCCAGCTGAGGAAACAAGAGGTAGGCGATGACCTTTCAGTTCTTATTTACTTTTATGGTCTCAGCCAAAGGGCTTTCCTGCACTGTCGCTTCCAAGGCAGCCGGGCAAGTCGTTGGTTTTCCAGGTTTTCTTTCTGCAAGGCTGCAGGCTCTCCACAGCCAAGCTGGCCTCTGCGTTTTAGCCAGTCTGTTGTTTGCTTCCAGCTCTCGGCAGGCAACTTGGGCTTCTCGCGTCACGGTCAACTGCATGGAGAAGAAGCCCCAGATCTGGCTGCATGGTGACACAATTGGGCTGTGCAGGTATATAGACCTGGCTCTATAGTGTCTTCTGGCTGACTGGAAGATGTCCAAGCTAAAGGACTAAAGGGAATGGCTTCAAGCTCCAACAAGGTAGATTTAGACTGAACATTAGGAAAGAATTCTTCACAGAAAGAGTGGTCGGGCATTGGAATAGACTGCCCAGGGAGGTGGTTGAGTCACCATCCCGGGATGTGTTTAAGAGATGTTTAGATGTGGTGTTGGGGGATAAGGTGTAGGGGAGAATTTTATAGAGTAGGGTAGATGGTTGGACTCGATGATCCCAAGGGTCTCTTCCAACCTAGACAATTCTATGATTCTGTGATTCTATGACTCCTTCTCCTCTCACTCCGGGCCTCCTGACAGAACAAGGGAGCTGCAGGATTTGGGTTTGCATAGCGAGTCTACCCATCCAGGAGCTCATTTGACGTTCCTTATGCTGCCTTTCTCCTTCCGTCACCATCCAGGTGGTCTGTGCCTTGGAAGGCATACAAGGATGATAAAAAGGGCTCTTTGGGAGCTGCACTGAATCTCAGGCTTTCCTACCTATGGCAGGGTAAGATGTTATCTTAGTCAACATGTTTCTCAGGGAGCTTCAGCACTCTGTTTTTCACCTGTTTCTCCTGGGTTACGTCAACTTCAGAGACTCCTTCCTTTCAGTTTAGGCATGAATTCATAACATGATTGTTGTCTGTTGTGGTGAGCCCTTCCAGTAGCAGGTTCCTCCTAGTCCGTTCATTCCATCTTTGGGTTTGAGTTTCAGACATATGCTCCTGCTTATTCACCAGTTTGAACAGCAGTTTTATCTTCTGCAGTTCTCCAGCCTCCCCATCTCCAGGGGGCTACTGGTTGTTCTCTGTGGACATCACCTGGCAATTACTAGCTTCTATAATGAAAAATGCTGAGACTAGAGTTAAAAGTCCCAAAACAATAATTTTTATACTGCAAGTCTGTAAGTCGTAGAGAGCTGATGATATTTCTGCTGCATTTCAAAGGCAGCTTTGAGCGAAACGGTATGCTCTGCTCCACAGTGCTGGAGCTTTGATGGGTGCACATTTCCAAATGGTGGACTTTGCACAAGGTGATCTGTCTCAGCATGCTCAGAGACCAGTTCTTCGTTACCATCTCTCAGTAGCTGGCATTAGGGCAGTGTTTTTAGCCTTGTCTTCCTTTCCTTACTAATCAGAATTCTGTTTCATTTTGCAAATACGTAGTAATTCCTCTGTACAGCTAAAGCCATTGACCTTGCTGTCTTTAAATCTAGTATAACAATATTCTGAGAGGCTGAGAAGAGAGACAGACTTTTTTCCCTGATATCACTATATTTCCTCTGCAATGCCTTGTGTTAAAACTTTTGTCTTCATCAGGACCTTCTTCAAGAAACAGTAGCCACAAGCACGTCTTATAAAAAGCAGCCACATTTTGGGGTGTTGGTGAGTGGATGGGTGAGGGAGAACTGTATAACAGAGTATTTAATATAATATACAATAGGGAGACTATATAAATTCTCCTTGGAGGAGAAATTAACCTCTTGGCTTTCCAGAAAACCTACAATTTTCTTTTTTCATTGTCCTGTAAGAGGTAAGAAGTTTTGAAGGAGGAGTTATGGTAACGCGTGTGATGTGGGGAACCGTGATAGACTTTGCCGCTTATTCTGCACGGATAATGTCTGACCTGGAAGGATTCCTCTCACTGTAAATCTCTGCTGCACCAGAGACTTGTGGTGGTATTTCAGTAAGCTGTTGCTTAGTCAGTGGAGGGAACAAGAAGAATCCTGCTCTCTTTCCTCTTTAGAAGTTCCCAGTCAATTATTGTGGCCTCTTACATTGAGTTGTTTCTCTTCCTCTGCTGCCTTCGCACACTAAACTGCCCTTTTCAAGGGGATGAACACTTCATGAGATAAAGTTGTGAACTGACTCTGACAGACTGTTGTTGTCTAATACTGGAGGAGATAAGCCTTCTTAGCCTTTATCTCTTCCTTTAAGCATCTGTATAAATTCAGCCAGTGATGTTTGATGTCATGATTGGTTGAATTTTAATAGAAGTTTGAACTGAATCTTAATAAAACTTTTATAGTGGCAAATGAAGGCAATTGTGTACACAGATCAGGAAACTGAAGTCTCCTGTCCATTCAGCCAGGGGATGAACTCACTTCTGCCCAGTGCTCTGTGAATATGTGTCCTTCCTAAATGGAATCAGTTATGTAAATACTTATTTCTCCCTTTGAATACTCTCCTATCTCTAGCCTAACATTGTTAAAATACATAGTGGAAGAATATCTACCTAACAAACATCTACCTCTTGCAGATGAATTCCATAACCCATTGCATAAAATTGGGGTTTTATACTCAAAAGTCCCATGCTAGCAGTAATTGTGGGCATTAGCGCAATGCTTAGTGTAAGTCTTAATCAAGATGCCCCATCGCAACATGTTTTTTCCAGTGTTATATTATCGTAGAGCTCCCAACCCTGTTGCAGTAGATGCTGCATGCGTGTGTTAACAGAGAAGATGTAGTGAACCTATCATCTAAACACCAAAAAAGAGACTCCAGTTGTTGACAATAAAGAGGGGAGATGAGAAAGATGGGCATAATCTGCTCTTACTGCTGTGTGCTTGTGGCCTGGCACAGGCATTTGGGTGAGAAGTCTCTGAGACTACTGCTGTGAACGGGGACAGCTGTCACAGCAAAGGTTTGCAAGACTGTTCAGTTTTAATGCAAGGAGGAATTGAAATATGAATGAATTTCATAAAAATGATATAATCCGTCTCCAGCGTCTCATATCTATTATTTTTCCACTTTTCTGTAACCACTTGAGAATAGATTTCCCAGCGGGCTAATTAAAATCCTCCTGTGACATCCCGTTCTCTCAACAAACTCCTGTCTCCCTGTGTGATGATTTGATATTGTCACTGGGAGGATAAGTTTGGATTGTATGGACTATGTGGCATAAACATAGGCTTCTTTGATGTTGGTCTCATTTTGCCAGAATACGACTGTATTCGTTGGCTTTAAGAGCACGTCTGAGAGGAAAGTAATGGAAAATTTAATAAAGTTGGAAGAAAGGCAATGCCGTGTCTGTGACTACCTGAAGAGAAAGACATGAACTAAAATGCAGCTTATTAATGAGGACTGAAGCAATCTTCCTCATTCATCTCTGAACTGGTCTCTGCAAACTCCTGTGTGTTCTGGCTTTCTGCACAGAATTCCAAGTAGAAAAAATGATATATTCTTTTTCTTCATAAAATTATCATTTTTTTAACAGTGGATACCAGTTTTGGGGTAAGGAAAGTAAAATCCTTCCAGTAAATAATGGGAGCTTATTTTGCATGTTCAGTTAGTTCCTTTGGTGTGTGCTAAAAGTTAAGCTGGACGTCACAAATAATGAAAACAAGTGTGAATTTTTCTTTCTTCGGGTATGCCCTAATTGTCAGGTCTCCTGTTTGTGGTAGAGGATTGGTCCTTTGAGGCGAGGGGAGGTCATTAATGTGTTGGTGAGAGCTTTTTAAAAACTCTGCTTTCACTTTTCAGACCTGGTGAGGTGTATTTGTGTGGCAGTCATGTATGTTTGATGGGGAGGATTAACGGAGTAAAACTGGCACTTTGAAAAATCGGGTAGGCTCTGCTTGTGTTTCCAACATCTGTATGACGAACAGTAATGATGTGCAACTGGACCCAAAGAAATCACTTGAGGTTGCTCAATAGCATAGCCAATTTTTTTTTTTTTTCAGACTGGTATTACATATATTGAAATACACTGTATGTGAAGAAAGCCTGATTTCCTGTAGGAATACATTGTTTTTTAGAGACTTAATTTCATGGATGACTTTTACGGTTTTCCATTTCTGTCCTTTCTCTGTAGTCTAAACAATAAGTTTTGTTACCCACAGGCGGTTTGTGTTGCTTCCTCGGGGTCCCTGTTCTGGGCATTGTTTTTTACAGGGTTTTAGACTGCACTAAAAATGAAGATAAAATAAACTGTCCAGATGGGGCTTTAAAGATACGGGCTGTGGAGATGTACAATCTACACACGCTGGGAATGGTTTCTGATAATCCCGCAGCGTTAGAAGGGAAGTGCACTTTCTTTGTGCTCCTTTTCTACCTTAGAAGCCAAGTACAACAGAAAACCCTTTCTTACCATTGTCATTGTTGCTTTCATTTTGAGCAAATCCAGGACTATGAGGAGGGTGCAGGTAAAGGAAGCCTAACCAAATGTTTAGGCCATGGGTAGGACCTCCCAATCCAGACAGCCAAGAAATCACTATGATCCCTGTCTCGGGTCGTTTTATCTTCGCGGCTGCGGAGGTGATACCGAAGGGGTGCATGTGAGAATAGTTTCTATCATGGTTCACACAGAACTGCATGGAAATGTCTCAGCGTTTTCATACTGGGTCCTAGAGTTGCTTGGTATCGATTTGAAGTTGGTCATTTAAAGATGTAAGTCAGCATATTGTCATTACTAAGCCTCCAGATGTCCAACTGTATTTACATTTAAGCTATAAATGGAGGCTTTAAATGTCACCTTTTAAAATGCTTCCTGACTGATAAAAATGTTAAGTCTCATGATTGTCATAAAGTTGTATTCTGAGTTTCTCAGTAGTTAGTTAGTCAGTTAGGTGCACTCCAACGGGACCCTGGTTTAGGTTTTAGGGGACCAGGACTCTGGAGCAGAGCACCTGCATCCATCACCCAGGACATGATCAAGATAGACATGTGAAAACTAAGCCTGTGGGTCATATAAGTCACATTGTAGGTGCAGGGTGACATTCCCATCAAAATATAATCCAGCGGCAAAATCCAGTAGAACAGCACTTCTGTCACAGAGAGCAAACCTGAGCCTTATGTTTTGCTAGAAACCTAAACTGTAACTCTTCAAAAGCCATTTAATTTACGTTAGATAATTTCTTAATGTAAGCAAATGTCTCTTTGTACTAGAAGTATATTCTCATAAGTGCTAAAAATCTTGCTTTTGCTTGGCAGCGCATCAATGGTTTAATTACAGTATGTTTGAAACAAGGATAATAGCAAAAATTGTAAATTTTATTAATTCATTGTCAGAGAATCATAGAATAGTTTGGGTTGGAAGGGACCTTTAAATGTTGTCTAGTCTACCCCCCGTGCAACGAGCAGGGAAATCTTCAACTAGATCAGGTTGCTCAAAGCCCCGTCCAACCTGACCTTGAACACCTCCAGGGATGGGGCATCTACTGCCTCTCTGAGGAACCTGGGCCAGTGTTTCACCACCCTCATTGAAAAAAAAAAGACTTCCTTCTATCTAGTCTGATTCTCCCCTCTTCTAGTTCAAAGCCATTACACCTCGTCCTGTCACAACAGGCCCTGCTAAAAAGTTTGTCCCCGTGTTTCCTGTAGGCCCCCTTTAAGTACTGGAAGGCCGCAATAAGGTCTCCCCGGAGCCTTCTCTTCTCCACACTGAACAACCCCACTCTCTCAGCCTGTCCTGTCCTTACAGCAGAGGTGCTCCAGCCCTCAGATCATCTTTGTGGTCTCCTATGGATTTGCTGCAACAGGTCCATGTCTTTCCTGTGTTGAGGGCCCCAGAGCTGGATGCAGTTCTCCAGGTGGAGTCTCCTGACAGCAGAGGAGCAGAATCACATCCCTCACGCTGCTGGCCACACTTCTTTTGATGCAGCCCGGGATACTGTTTGCCTTCTGGGCTGCGAGTGCACATTGCCAGCCCATGTCCAGCTTTTCATCTTCCTGTACCCCCAAGTCCTTCTCAGCAGGGCTGCTCTCAATCCCTTCATCCCCCAGCCTGTATTGATACTGGGGGTTGCCCTGACCCAGGTGGAGGACCTTGTATTTGGCCTTGTTGAACCTCATGAGGTTCACATAGGCCCACTCCTTGAGCTTGTCTGGGTCCCTCTGGATGGTATCCCATCCCTCAGGTGTGTCAACTGCAGCACTCAGCTCGGTGGTGTTGGCAAACTTGCTGAGGGTGTACTCAATCCCACTGTCTGTCACTGAAGATACTGAACAGTACTGGTGCCAGTACATTGAAAACCTTAAAATCTGTAGCCTAAGTTCAGACTATTGAAAGTTGTGTATAAAATCCCATTGGTGCAGAGACCTATAACTTAAAAGCTGAAGATGCTTTTATTTTCAAAAGGATATATAGGTGCAGGGACAATGTTAACATAAAGATGTTAGGATATACAGGATGGGTATGTTGCTTGAGGGAATAATGTATCTTATGGATTTTAATGTCTTTCAGTAAACTATTCTTAGCTACATTCACAAATACTTGAGCAGTAAGTGATGAATAAAATAATATTAATTGAATAAGTTAGTAAGTGGCTTTTTCAGTGATTACGCACAATTGTTTGATGAGCTGTCATGGGCAGTTCCTGTCGGAAGCCGTGTTCACCCAGCTCTTATTCCAGCGCTGATTTAGAGGAGACAGAAATAATATTTTACAAGTTTTTTTTTACAGTCTGGTCAAAAGGTTGAGAGCTAAAGCTTAAACTGATAATGTCCAAGTGAACGAAGGCATTAGGTGGAATATAAAACTTTACTTGATAGACGTAGCTAAAAAGGGGAAAGAAATGTCATTTGAAGCTGAAAAGCTGGCCAGTAAAATTTCTAGCGAGTCAAGACTCTTCACTGATATTCACCGAGTGCGTAAGAGCATGAGGAAGAGAAAGATGAGCTTTTATTTTATCAGTATTGCCTTACCTCAGCCGTCTCTTTGGCAATTTCGGGAGGAATACGGGTTTGTGGAGGCTACCAGCATACTGGCTGGGAATCGCCGGGTGGACCGCATTGCTTTTAGGCTGACATGTGTCTTGGATTAGAGGAGCCACGTTGCCTGATAAGCTGCGCTGGGGGGGGAACTGCAGAGGTCTCGGGGTTCATAACTCCGGTTTGCTTCCCGAGCCTGGTGCTCCCACGCTACAGAGCAACGCGAGTGGAGAAACCAGGGGAATTTACTGTCCTGCTGTTTCTGTGTCCATTTTATGTGCACACAGGGTGGTAAATTCTCCCCTTTTCCTTTCCTGCTTCTCTTCCCAGTGATTTGTGGGAATTAATTATTTTCCAAGTTATCTTTTAAAAAAAAAAGTGATTTTTAACTTGACAGTCTTCCCGTCAAGCACACTTGAGCAGAAGGGACCACACAAGGCACTTGCTGCTACTGAACAGATCAGAAAAGATGAAAGTGGGGAGTTAGAAATCTTGTGCGTTAAAGACCTTGGGGTTTTGCAGTGTTGGTTTTTTTCCTGATGATTTATTTTTTAAATAAACTTTCTGATGAGAGCAGTGTTCCAGTGCCAAAGCCTGATTTTTTTCCCCTTAAAATGCCTTTAAAATAATAAGCAGTGTGCTGCTTGCCTGTTAATCTTAGCCAGGGTCTTCTTCAAAAGAAAAGATACCCGAGAAATGCAGTCTGACTGACTACAGTTAATGTGGTGTCTTTTGCAGCAAATGCAGCACAAAATTTTTAGACAAAAGAGACTTTCAAGTTTGCTGTGTCCCGCAGAAGGGGAGGAATGGAGGGAACCGCTGCTAGATGAGAAGCAGCGTTATCCAAATTCTCACTGCAGGAAAAATGAGGATGGGGAAGAAAATCTCTTCTATATGTTTTTGAAAAAAAAAAAAAAAATGTTTTTCTGTTCATTACAGGTGGATGGGATCAGCATATTATTTCATAGTGATACTAAAAGATGTTCCCAACCAATCATCTAATTTATGCTTGATCGGAGAGCTGCTTCTACTGCATTCTGGAATCCCTAATTAAATGTCAGGCTGTGTTCAAAGACTTTAAGGGATTGACCTCTATTGGTTTATTTTAAAGTAGTGGTATTAGGTTCTATTAATAATGATATTCTCTTTGACAACGTGTGCAGCCATCAATGAAACCCTCACTCGTTTAGTTTTCTTTTCCTGTATAGGAACCGTTTTCCTGAAGCACTGATAGAAAGCGATCTATAAATATCTTTGGCCTTTGGAAATAAGAGACCCTTTTTGGCAGTTTATATATCCTTGAAGTATTTACTGAAGCAGAAGTGCCTCCATTTTGGAGTGTTTTGCTCGTTGCACGTTTCCTTTCCCGTTTAACAAGATATTAAAAAGATATCCTTGAGGGCAGGCAGTGAAATGTAACAGCGGAAAGGTCACCCAAAGAGCAAGAAGATGGCCTTTGAAGAGCTAATTCTGCAGGAAATATAGAAGAGAAAAATTTGCTTTCTAAAATTTCATTTCAGGAATAAAAGGCTTTCTTCTCCCCTCCCCCCCCCCTTTTTTTTTTTTAACCCAGCATTGCCAGTTTTCCCCCTGCACAGCTAGGAACTGCTCTGTTTTTAAGATTTTAGGATACTTTTCTTAATATTCTGGATATGTGGTAGAGGCCCAGAATGCTATGGATTAAAGTTGTGCCTACTGCATCTAATTTTGGGTTGTGCTTCAAAGGCCTATTTTAGCTTGTGGAAAAATTAATAGGCCTCTGTTTTCTTAAAATGTCATTACTTTTTATAACTTTGATATAAACTTTTCTGTCTGATCATGTTAGCAGGAGGATGAGTCCTTCTAACTCTGAAAGAGAGGAGTGTCAACAAGGACTGCATGTGTAAGTCGGGTTGGCTGGAGTTTTAAGGTTCATGGTGGCTGGTTTAGAATCATAGAATGGTTTAGGTTGGAAGGGACCTTGAACATCATCTAGTACCAACCCCCCTGCCATAGTCAGGGACACCTCCCACCAGCCCAGGTTGCTCAAAGCCCCATCCAGCCTGGCCTCAAACACCTCCAGGGATGGGGCAGCCACAGCTTCTCTGGGCAACCTGTTCCTGTGCCTCACCACCCTCAGAGTGAAAAATGTCTTCCTAATATCTGATCTAAATCTACCTTCTTCCTCGTTTGCCTTCACAAATCTTTTCTCCTTAGTAACGAATACTTGTTCCATGGTGGTGTTAATCCTTCAATTTAAATGAAAGTCATCACACTTCTTTGTGTGTGAGTACAGGAAAGAAAATCATGCACAGGAGAAGGAATTGCATCTGTACTTTTACCCCTTTTTTGCTGCTTCGGTTCACCCAAGCAATTTAAAAATGTTATTGGCGCTACAGCATCAGTTGTTGAGAACTGCATGTCTAATTTTAGTCTCAAAGTTTTAGAGGAGGTCACTCAAAATGTTCATGTTATCTTTCTTCCTAAATTTCCAGCTCACTTTGATATTACTGTTGGGGAGATGAGTTATCAGAAATGTCTTTCCGCAGACGAAAAACCAAAGAATTTCTCTGGTTAGAATGAAAGCTTTGAGTCCCTGGACACCTTAATAAAAACAAAAAAAAGGGGGGGGGGAGGGGAGGAATGCAATACCCTGACTAATTCATCACTTAACAAAATAAGTGAATAACGACACTAAAGTTGTTTTGGTGGTCCGAGCAGATTAGTCAATAGAACAATGACACTTCTCTGACTCAGCAGTTAAAATTAGTAAAGGAATTATGATAGATTGCGTACATGCAATAAAAAAAAACCCAGAAACTTTTACTTTCATTTTTATACGTTGATTTTTCTTTCCATTTTCTGCTACCTATATAGAAATAGCATTCCTTGGGGAGCTATTCAGGCGCTCTGTTATTATGAAGAAGTTGTGTTTGTCTCCTTATTGCTGTTTTCAGACTGCCTCTTTAGGAGCTTTTTAGTAGAGATCCCTGTGTGGAAGACCTGTATACATGGCACTTTACAGCATCATCTATTCTGTAAAAATTCCAGTTGCTAAATTTGGATCAAAAAATAAAGACATTTAGGTATGCCTCTTTGCTAAGGATGTATCTTTAATTAAAATGAAACATGTTCCATGATCCCCGTATGATGAGTGTTGCAAAGAAATGGCGAACTCTTAATTCAGCTGCTTCTTACTTCATTTCAGGTTTTGAGGATGGATGCCGCAAGGTATTAAAACTGTTGGGGTTTGTTTGTTGTTTGTTTTTTTAATTTCTCTTTCTGAATGTGTATTTCATAGATCACCTTAATGTCTCAGGAACTTCTTAAAAGCCTGAAATAAAGTAAGTGTGGTTCTAGTATGTGGGGGACTGTATGATGAAAAAAAGGAAAAGTGATTTGACTTTTGCCACCCAAATTACTGTCTCAATTAGTAGCCTTAGGAGAAGGGGCACCTATACTTGAAGAGTACCTTTCCTATGTCACTCTGCTTTCCTGATCGCCAGAGTGCAGTCCTTCCCCGTACATTGTCAGTGACTATTTCTACAATGATTTTGCTTTTCTCTTGAATATTTTAAAGGAATTAATCTAACTCCAGATGGTCTAAATTCGGGAAAACTTTATAGTTTTGCTTTGTGTAAATTCTCTTTTAAGCCTTTGTTGAGGTCATTAAGACGTGAGTATTATTGAGGCAAAATACTGAAAATAAGATACTGTCACAAAAACATTTTTCCTTTTCAGGCTCTATTTCTCTTAGAGTAAATCTTTCTCTTTGTCAAAAGGTTGTTGACTTATGAAAGCATGCAGATGCTTAGTTACTTACATTTAAAGGTACAATATAGGAAGTGTTACCTGTAGCACAGTTAGAGCCATTGTTCCCCAGCCTAGCCTGTAGTGAAATTATTATCTAGACTAACTAGATAAAACTACTGTACTGCTTTGTATTTGTGCTTAGGTTTGTGCCTGTGTGCTGTTCTTCATAAAGCCTTCTCTCTCTATCCTTGAGTTCTGGAATCTGTCACCATTACCTAGAAAACACCCTATTCTTTGATCTCTATTTTTTCAACTCGAAGAGTAATAGTGATTTTCTAAAATTGTTTGGCTACTAAAGCGATATTGCTCCAGTGTGCAGCGGGATGCACAGCAGGGGTGCTAGTTTTCAATGTGATCGAAGCATGACACAGTGAAATAGAAGCACAGTTGCTGTTATGAAGAACAGTAGGTCTATAATTCTCTACGTGCTTGCTATTGCCCTCTGTGTTTTATTTCTCAGTTCCCCCAGAGGGAAAACTGGGAACATAGTCACAACAAATCATCTGCTTTTGGTCATACTGAGGAACCCTGGCTGGATGAAAGCTGAAAACACTGTTTTTTCTTAAAGCCAGAAGAAACAGGGAGGCCACCTCATCTCTTCTCTAATGAGCAGTAGGTTTTGGGTTTCCTCCCATCCCTCCATTTCTGGAGTGCTTAAAGATGTGGAGAAGTTGTGCCAAGTATAAGTTGTACCCCTATCTCTCTCTCTCCTTGAAAAGTAATAATGGAAACCTGTCTCCTTTGCCTGCCTTTTCCTGTAACAGCCATCACAAAAGAAGTTCATGAGTACAGACCTAGATATTGAGCATCATACCAAATTTTTGGTTGGAGGGGGCTTCTGGAAGCCACGTAGTCCCACTTCCTGCTCAAAGGAAGCCTAACCTCAAAGTTAGGTCACCTTGTTCAGAGCTGCCTCCAGCAAGTTTTCCATATCTCCAAGGGTGGAGAGTTCACACTTTCTTCTGGCATGGATATTTTTTTTTCCATGTCTCTGGTCAAGATTTCCTTCACTACAACTTGTAACCATTGCCTCCTGTCCTTCTGCTGTGCGGCTCTGAGAAAATCTGGCCTTGTCTTCTCCATAAGCTCCCTTTATTTAGGGATATTGACGGCGAGAAGCCTCCTGAGCCTCCTCTCCCAGGTTGTTTAATCTTTCCACATACGTCGTGTGCTCCAGCCCCCAACCATGTGAATTCATTCCAGTTTGTCCACATCTGTCTTAGAATCATAGAATCATAGAATTGTCTAGGTTGGAAGAGACCCTTGGGATCATCGAGTCCAACCATCTACCCTACTCTACAAAGTTCTCCCCTACACCATATCCCCCAACACCACACATCTTGTACTGGGGGAGTCCCAAAACTGGACATGGTATCCCATGTGAGGCAGGTGAGTGGAGGGGAATAGTCACTTCCAATTGCCTCGCAGACTGGTCTCCCAGGAAAGCAGTCCAGCGTGCATCTAGCTGTCGTTGCTGCCTGGGCGCATGTACGAGGTTGTTCCTTCCCAAACACAGGACATTGCTTGTGCAGTTTCTGGCAGTCCATTCTTCCAGTTTCTGGATGTCCCTCTGAACGGCAAAACCCTCCAGCGACTCGACAGCTCTCCCTCCCCAGTTTGGGGTCATCTGCAAATTTGCTCAGAGCACACGGCGTCTGATCAGCTGGGTGAAGATGGGAAACGATATCAGCTCCAGTACTGACCCCTGAGAAACATCCCTTGTGACCACTTGTGAAAAGTTCAAGCTCAGTAGCAGTACTCTTTGGCTATGGTCGGATTGTTTCTTTATACCCATGGAGAAGGAAAATGGCTATAGCAAGCAGCGTCTTTTTCCCTTGAAATGAGAAAGTTCAATTCTTAGTATCAGTTTTTTTCTTGAGTGAGAATGTTCTTTGCTGATTTTTATGGCAATGTAGTAGAATGGCATTATTACATAAAAAAAAAAAAAAGGCAGAAAAGGATCATTCTTGTATTTTTTTTTGTATGCAATGTGATACTCAATTTTGTCCTAATGGGTTTACTATTGCCCCTCATCTATTTCAGTTCAGCTGCAAAAAGTCAAAAGTACTGCTACAGATATTCTAGATAAAATGCCCTTTCAAAAACCATCTTAAAATTTCACATAACCACTGGTATGGAACTGCCAATACTGGTGCTGCTCTGCATAATATTGATGTATCCCTCCCTATGCCTGTGGAAGATGAGCGCGCTGAGCCTTGGATGAGTTTGATTGCCAAAAAGGTTATGTTGCACTTAGTTGATGGACTGGAGGAAAAAGAAGGGGGATGTCTTTGGCATGTGGTTACGGTCTGGAGAACGGCCCTCTCCTTATCACAGCCTCAGTCCCCTGTGATTCTTTTCGCTTAGATCAATTTAATAACCTGACAGATACAAATTTTCATTACTGTCAGCACAGCGCAGCCAATACGAGAGCGAAAGATCAAGCTGTGTGCCCGCTCCGCTTCCCCTATCAGCAGCGTGGTCGCCGGCTGGGTTGTGTCTCCGGGCTCCTCGGTGCGGGGATGAGGATGGGCTGACGGTGAGGAAAGGTCACCGGCTGGTCTTTCGGTGCACCAGGCGGAGGTTGCAGGCTGAACAACGTGAAATATCTTGTTCTGAATTGTAAACCGAGCAAGCTGAGAATGAGACCCGTTACGGGAATAGCGCAGAGAGCACGTAATGCCGTGGCCGTGCGTGGCTTTGACATGCAAAGTCAATGCTTCTCCCTTTCCTTTATAAACATCTTTTTCAAATAGACCAAGATGACTTTTTCTCCTTTCCTAATGACGCCTCCCTAGACAGCTGACTTGCTGTGTGGAGAGGATTACACGTAGAGGAAACCCTCCTCCCCTTGCCCATCCCCACAAGCGATATTGTCTTCTCCTGGGAAAGCGTATGTGCGCTACGTCTGTCCACCTCTGGTCCTGTCTGGGACCCAGTTCAAGGGCTGACTTGGCCGCCTGTATTTTTGTGGATGCGGCTGAGCAGCTGTGCTCCAGCATCCAAGCCCAGCATTTGGCTTTTTAATTTTTATTGTTTTAATGCAATCGAAGGTGCTAAATCACAGTGCTTTGCTTTCTGAGGAGTGGAGGAAGATCATGTTAGCTTTAGCCTGGGTTGGTTAATCATTGATGGAGAGGCAATAGCTCCTGGCGCTCGTCTCCTCCTTCCCTCCCCTTGCTTTCATTCTCTCTCTTCCCCACATGAAACTCAATTAATACACTACATTATTTCAGGACAAAAACCTGATCTTAAAATATGCAAAATAAAGTTTTCAATTTTATGTCTTCAGTCACCTTGGCAGGGGGTATTTTTTGCCCAATTTCCACATGAATATGATATCATAAAAAAACTGATTAAAATGAGGTAACATGACAGGATTGGCTTATAGTGAATGGATATGTTATTTGTCCTGTTAAAGGACATTACTGTAACCTTGCCTGCAATCCTGCAGAGTGGTTCCCAGTAAGTTATGTGCCACCCAACCTTCCCTGAAATGTATTCCTAACAATTGATATGCAGATTATCAATGCGGCAGAAGTCTTTTGTATGCTCTTTGGAGCAGGGGGTGGCAAGTAAGCAACCTTTCAAACAAAAATCCAAAGCGCCCATTGATAAAACTGGAGATACATAATTTAGAATTTTTTAATTCTGGATTTCAGCAGAGGAGTCAAAGAAAAGCATTGAAAGAATTTGGCAGTCAAAAAAAGTGATCTTTTTGTTCTCGTTTCAAAGGGTTTTGCCTTCACTTGAGTAAGGTATTTCATTTCTAAAGCAGATATCTGCTAACAGTGTGACCCTATTATTTTTGGAAAAAAAAAAAAAGACAGAGTGTTATCTTTTGTATCGAAGATTTACAATTTACCGATGAAAAAGTTTCCTGGGTTAACAGTAACATCACTTTAGTAGAACATTTTTCAGTGATAGATCTTGAAGTGCTAAACAGAAGGCATCAGGGTCACCCTTGATGGGTGGTGAAACCAAAGCATGGAGTGAGCCACCAGTTTGCCCAGCCGGTTTTGAGAGTTCTGCTGTGGCACCATGTGCTCAGTAGTATCACTGGCATCATGTGCTGAGGCACAGGGAGGTCTCCGATCAGTCATCTCCTATTTTTAAGACACATCAAGGAAATACTAGAAATACAAACTGCATGTGAAATCTCTTTGCAGAACGTGGTGCCAGAGCTTTTCACCAGAATCGTTTTCTCCTTTAAGGCATCCTGCTTCTCTTCACCCCCTTCTTCTCATAGATCTGATGACTGAAAGGTCTGAAGGAGAATTGCTGTGGTCATCCTGTCCCTAAATATCACAGATGCTACTATCTCGCTTCTTAATTTCTGCATCGCACCCAGTTAATTCTGGTTGGTGGACTGCAGGATTTTCAGAAGGATACCAGATTTTGCTTTGAAATTTCCACACCCTTTAAAAATCGACCACCCCTGTGATTCATCTTTTATTTCCCATTCTAATTTCTCTAGGTTTAACCTTTGCCAGTGGATGTCATTCTGCCTTTGCTAGAGCGGAGCACCTTTCCAATATCAAATAAATGAAAGTAAACTCTAATATCAGTTCCCTGAGCAGATATGGTGACCCAGGTAGTGTTTCATTTTTTTTCCATTCTGCCTTTCAGTTCATGCCCAGAAGAGTCAAGAATACTTGAGAAAAGGACACAACCCTTTTCTGTAATCAGTGGTAAAAGGCTTTGAGAAAAGTCCCCGATGTAGTAATTTTTTTTTTTTCTCAAAACTGTGACTTGTTTCTCTGCTGATTGAGAATTAAAAAAAGGCCAAAGTATATTTGCGGTCCTAATGACAAACAGGTACATGTACGTTGTGCACTTCTGTTATCAGCTGCTGTTACGTTAATGATTGATGTAACTAAGGTGGTGGCTTGTGTCTTTAGCTTGGGTATAAGTTAGGATTGCTGTAGGGTTAAGGAAGGGGGACTTCTCTGGCAATACAGGCAGGAAAACAGCTTTTTAGATAGGCAGGAAAAGAGTTTTTAGCTTTATTTCCTAAGGAAAATAGTGTCTGCTCTACTGTCTGTCTATATGCCTGTCCCCAGTAATTTTTCAAGACAGTAGTTGATTTCAGCAGTATTTGGAATACGACAGAAATCTCGAAAATTAATTATCTCAACGAGCCAAGAGATGGTTTCTTGTACACTTGAGGGGGTCACAGAGGCTGGGTGGGAGCCGGGGGGATTGCAGCAGGGGTGATGGTGCAGGACACGGGACAGTGAGCACAGCTTTTGCAGGAAATTGGGCATTTTTTTCTTTCTCCTGCTTGCAGGAAAACATATTCTGTGTGTACGTGTGGAAGGGCATCGTGCAAGGGAATGGCTGCTGCCACACATCTCATCGGGGCCCCTTTGGGGGGAGTGAGAAGGATGAATTTCCTGACCATGCGCTGTGGTTTTGGAGGTGTAGTGGCCGGCCTATTGGCTGGGAGGGGGAGGGGGGGCAGATTTAAGCCCTTCAGCCTACGAGGCAATAGGACACAATTTAGTGCAAATTTTGCTTCTCTGTTTCCATTCTTTCACTCTCTTTCTGTGAAGGAGACGGTGTTAGCGGGAAAGCATTCATCTGACTCAAGGTTTGTAGCTGGTGAAGCCAGATCATCCTTGGGCTAATTAAGGCTGAGGCTCCTGGTCGGGCAATAACGTGCCGTTTCTTTTGGCACAATTATTTTTGCTCATTTGGTTCAACACACAGGGAAGGGAAGCGGGTGCCAAAGAGATGGTTAGGACAAGCTGTTTGTATCTGGTCTTAAATAGGAAACAGTTTCTCCATCCTTGATTTCTTTCTAACTTTATTTGAGCTATATTAAGTGAATGTTATGCACAAGCTATTTTCAGAAAGTGGTAATTATATTAAATTTTCTTCTTCCGGTATTCTTTCATTTTCTAATGTATTCAAATGCTGGTAAGATATCGTCCAGACAAGATGATGATAAAATCTGATCATCTGTTACTGTTTAGTAATGAAAGCAAAATTGGAAGATTGTGTAGCAACTTTAAAAAGGGTACTTTGACAGTTTTTATTTTATTGGAGTTGTTCTAGTCTATTATTTAACAAACCATCTCTTTATTGCTTAAAGAAGTGATTGCAATATTTCACAAGGAGCTCATTTTTCTTCAATTTCTATTCACTTGTGCAGCGTTCTTCTGATAGCTTTGTGTTCTGCTTCTCATGCTAATTCCTTCTGCAGCAGCTGCTGGAGAATCTTAATGAAATTTGGCGTTTCAGCCCCTTTCGCTGCCTGCCATATACAGCGCAGCAGCACAACCTGGTCGAGCGTACGCGTTACCACCTCAGCCCGGGCTGGTGGTAAATCTGGCCACTTGGCTCCTGAACCTGCAAACCTTTCCTCTTATATCCTTTGCTTATATGCATATCCCTTTTTAAGTCACTGTGTATAAAGCAAATACTAGAACGTTTTTCCAGGACCAAATTGGTTTTGCTCCAGCAACGGCCAAAGCTAAATGTTTGTAGCAGAGGGAAAACACATATAAGGCAATTATCGTTTAATGGTTGTAGAACATTGCTGCAGTTTTTTGAAGACAACCGTCAGTTTACTCTCTGGTGTTATAGACTACTCTGACATTTTCAATCTAGTGAGTTATATGGTGAAAACTATATTAATTCACATGAAAATCAGCTCTGATTTGAAACTCTTGGCAGGGAGTTCTGCAGGTTAATTGAATTAGAGTCTGTATGCGCTGCTTTATCCTATCAATTTGTATCTTTTAGTTTTATTGATAGATCCTTTGCTTGCGAAGTCAGGAGAAAATGAACATGAGAGTCCAACCAGCTTTCTCATTCTTTTTCTGTGGTTCAATCATCATCATCAGTGTTTTGGTTTGGTTTGGTTTGGTTTTTTTTTTTCATTTCTCCTCTATAAGGAATTTATTGAAACAGCTTTCTACATTCCTGCAAACACAACCAGGCAAATTTAATTTAGGCTGCAAAGGTTTGTAAGGTCTACCTCCAAGCCTGCTGCTGTTTATCTGGGGGGAAATAAAATAGCCTTATTTTCTTTACACTTGCAGATATATATAAGAATATATATGAATATGTATGTTTTTTTAGACATAAGATATTTTGGAATTTTACAGTAGCTAATTTAAGGTGTAGCAAATAACTAATTTGCAACACAAGCTCTCAAAAGAACTTTTATAGAGGTTAGAAATGGAAGGTGAAGGGGTGTACTCTCTCAGTATATCCCGTCATTGTCTCTGCAGCGCAGCTCTTATGAAAGAGTTCTCCTCTATATATCCCCTAGTCTCTGCCAAAAATCAGCCCTGAACAGAAGTTGGCAATCAGTGGTTGAACACAAAGAAAGCTGGGAGGTGGTGTTTCTTCAACTCCTTCTTCATTCTGATAATTTTTTCACTTACCCGGTGTGGGGGGGTGAGCCCTGAGGGGGGCTCATGCTTCTGGCACCAAGTGCCCGCTGTGTGTCGGATGTGACCTGCTCCGGGGATGGCGGGAGGTGGGGATTTTGAGTGGGACGGTGCACCTCTCAAAGCATGAGGTGCGCTCAGGGAGGATGGAAACCTCCTCTGGAGCAGAAGGGCAAGAACTTGCTTGATCTCCATTTTCAGTATGAGTACAGACTGTGAAAGCGGGGTGTCACAATCATTCTGGCTTTTTGGGTTTTAAGAAGAAGGTGTCAAAAAGGTTACCGGTTACCAGAGGGATAACTGGCTTGTGGTGGCCAAGCGTTTATGGCGACATCGCTTTTTGATCCTTTGATGTCGGCTCTTCCTATAATTGTGAAGCAGAATTCACCAAGCGTTGGATTTTTCACCCTCTAAGAGGGAACGTGACCTGAGTTTAGACTGTCGTGAGAAAAGTTAGTTTTACCCTACTGATGATGTGTTGTTGCAGTAGCAATCGTGCTCAGTAGGAGAGGAACTGCAGGTTCAGACCCCTGGTGCGGGTACTTGGCTGAGGATCCACTGGCAGGAGGCTACCATCTGTGAGCTCATGACCGAACATCTCTAAGTTAGAATCCCACCTAGACGTAGTGAAACTGCAGCTTTTGTAATTAATTTTTTTACAGGATGCCCAGAGAGTTGGTAGATGCCCCATCCCTGGAAACATTCAAGGTCAGATTGGAGGGGGCTCTGAGCAACCTGGTCTAGTGGGAGGTGTCCCTGGCTATGGCAGGGCAGTTGGAATGAGATGATCTTCAAGGTCCCTTCCAACCCAAACCATTCTATGATTCTTAACCTGTCTTGAAGACTTTGCCACCAAAGAGCCATTTTACACTCAACGCTCCGTTTCACTTATCTGAAAGACAAACCCATTGCAGGGGGCATTTGCTTGCCTGCCCACTTTCGGCTCTGCTGTTGCTGTATGCTTCTCTTACCTGTCAGTTCTGAAGCTCTAGCTTTGCGCAAGCTGAAAAAATGAATTTTCTGTTATGTACTGTGGTCTGGGGGACCCGTAGGTTGGTGTGTATCACCGGACAATATTTGTTCTTGCAGCCACCAGCCTTCAGGTATTGCTTTTTACTATAACTCTGTATTGGTATTACTACTATTATTTTTAATATTTATGCTGATGCTGAATCTGTCAGGTGGACTCTGAGCAAGTACCTTACTGTACTTTATAATTTCTGTGTAATCACCAGACGTCTGGGAGCCAAATTTTACTCTTGCATACACAAGAGTCATATTCTCAGTCCTTCCCTGAGCAAAGTGCGAGTCCTCTGATTTACTTCAGGTAGGTGGAAATGTGTTTATGGCAGAGGGCATCATCAAGTTTATCCCAGCCCGTTCCCATTCTCTCCCCTCATCCCCCAGCTCTACTCTCACAGTATGTCCGTTTTGCACTCACAGATTGATAAAAGTTGAAAATTATGCTATAGAGATGAGGTTTTCCTGCCCTGGCTTGAAGGTGAACCTGGGAGGGGAGAGTCATGCTCCAAGTCCTCGTCAGCTTTTCCAAACCTGCTGCTCAAGGAACACGGGGGATGTCTATAAGCAGAGTCTCCACTCAGTGTGCGCAGCGTGGTGATGTTGCTACAACGCTGGGGAGCAGTTCTTGTGGATGGTGAAAGGCACTTTTCATAAAAAAGCAGCCATTTACAGCACGCTTTTTGGAGGAGCTGGGTTGCCACTGGGGTAATCACTCTAATGGAACTGGAAAGGTGTCATGCTACAGTTGTTTTCATATTTATGTGGTGCCCTCTTTGGCTATTATTTTACTTTTACTGGGTCCGCTATTGTATTTCCCAATTGGAGCTAAACACTCCCAAGCCCTGGGGATTTTTGCAATTATTGCCACTGACAGAGCAAACAGGAGCGAGGAATCTAAGCCGTTGCTATAGAGGCTGTATATAACACAATACCAGTGGAGCACTGGGCATAATAACCGTAACGTGCAAAATGAGCTATTGATTCTCTGCCCACTTCTAGGGAATGAAAAATTTCCTCCCAATCTGTAAGCCGGTGCGCTGATAGCATCATCCTCCCGAGTGCTTGTCCGCAGAGGTCTGACTCCGTCCTCTGGTCACCGTTTAGCTTAGACTAATGAAAATGCATGTGCATTTGAGGAAAAAGCTTGTCATAGGCTTATTTAGCGGCTGTACGGCATCACCCGTGCAATGATTTCACGGCACTTAGACATGCAAGACGCTGTTTTGACTTCGGTGGGTACCAGTCCTGCCTTACGGCTCAGGGAGGAGCGAGGGCTGAATCACAGAAAGCGTCAAGAGGCAATTCTGGCATCCTTACTCATTCGGAGCATTGCTTCAACCTCTGCATAGCCGCCTAAATGTCCTTCTTGATGTGAGCAAAGATGTCACGGTTTAAGTGATTTTAGCCTAATCACGCAGGAAGTGTTCAGGAAAGATTAACCCCCAATCCTGTGTCATAAGTAGAGACAATGCACACAGTGATCACTCCCATCCTCACGAGCTAAAATTCAGCTGTTTCCTTTGATGCCATCAACCACTTAGTCATGCCTGAAATTTTCCTTTTGCTTCTCTTTGTTGGGGTTTTCAGCACTGCCCCGTGCGGGTTTGCTGCATCCTATTCTGTGTGCGGTGCCTTGCGAGGGGGGACAGCCCATGGACACATCTACCAGGAGAACTGACATCAGTTTTCCTTTCCGTGACATCCCTCTCATTGGTTTTAGGTACCAATTATACGGCAAAGAGCCCGCACAAGGCAGTATTAGTTCTTCATGGGCAGCTGAAAGAGAAGGGCCATGTGGGTATCAGCAAAACTTGGCCATTTGTTTCGCCAGCATCGGTGCCAGCGTTTCATTTGGTTTGCGCCATGCAGATTTGGGACCTTGTGTTTCATTTGGAATTTTGCTCGGGACTGAACCCAAACTCGGGAGACGGCGCTGCCAAGTTTTCTCTGGTTTTGTGTCAAGAGCAACTTTGGGTTGAAGCTGGAACTGAACCAAGCACGTGATCTAACTCCTATACTGTCTCATGTGTTGAGGAAAGCCAGTCTCGTCTAGCCAAAATGGAGTCAGACAGAGGGTGTTGTATATTCCTGATGAAGATTAAAGTAGCATCCATGGATGTTTTTACTCTCCCTTTTATTCTTAGTCTCACAAAAGAACAGTTGTGGAACAAACCTTCAATGTGAAGGTTGTGAATGCTCTTTTTTCCCCCCTCTCCATTGCTGAAGTAGCTCGTGGAAGGATGGCTCTGCCCTTTTTGAATGTGTGGTTGAAGGAAAAGGATGCGAGAGCAGCAAGTGCAGCCCAGCAGTCGAACGCTAGGCGCCTGGAGCTGCCGTGTCCCCGTAGCCTTGGGGACAGGTCCCCAAAAGCAGCATCTAACCCTCTCTTTGAATACTTGGAGGTGTTCTGCTGGGTGCCGGGCTGACGGCTGTCACCTGAGGGTAATATGTAAGAAGCCAAGTAAATTTTTTGATGTGTCAGCATTTCTGATAATTAACGAGAAGATTGATTCTTGGACCGAATTCCTTCTTCTCTCAGGGAGAGAGATGATATCACTGAAGGTATCTTACCTTCAGTAACCTTCAGACCTTCTTACCTTCAGACCGCTCTATATCTGCAAACACCTTTGTGCGCCTCTGTTACCTCCCCTATGTCATCGTCCCTTCATGAACACGTGCCAAAGCGTCTGTGTGCCGCTGTGCTGAATGTTTCTGCCTCGACGCTGGGTCTCTGAAACCAGAGAACACCTTCCATGGTCTTCTGCTGAGCTCTGCCTCCAGCACGGAGGGGAGACCTTCAGCATGGGCCATTAGGTTTTATGTTCCTGGCTGTAGCTCCTGTTATTTTTACTCATGCAAAATATCTGTGCTGCTGATAGGAATTAATTTGCCCAAATCGGGAAGACCAAGAGAGATGTTTCAGGGTATACTTTTGTTTTGGATGGAGATCCGACTCCCACTTACTCATAACTAACAAGTTTTATTTTTAGCATTTGGATGCAGAGCAACAAACAGGCATGGGAAAAAAAAAACAAAAAAACAACCAACCCACCCAACCTCAAACTCTGTTTTCAAATGTATAGAGATACCACTCTATTCCATGGAGTTTCTGCTATCTCTTGTCATATCGGTGCGTGTTTCTGAGCTCTGTGCTGAATCAATCTATTTGCTTTCCCTCTCGGGCTGCCTTTCAAGCAACACCTGACCGATGCTGATCAGCCGAGAGAGATGTGATATGTGACCTATCCACTCGACTTACAGCAAATCAGGCTCCACACAGTCTATTTTTAGAAGTCTGGTTTCTGCGTTAGGCTCCTGGAATCCTGTGTTTGCTTCATCTGGAGTACGACAAAAAAAAAAAAAAAAAAAAAATCTTTTGATTAATTTTAGAGGCAAAGCTCCTTGGAATAAAATTTGGTTTAATAATGGGAGTGCATTAAAAATTTAGATGAGAAACGGGAATTTATGTCTCTCTGGGAACTGAGGTTTAAATACAATCTACCTGAAACAGACATTCACAATGTAATAAACACAAGATTCACGTGGAATGTTTGAGCCCTGTTGAGGTCTGCAATCCCATCCTGTTTTAAAACCTTTCTGCGCAGGAGCTGGTTACCATGCTTCCCACTCACAGCCTTTTTTTCTATTTTCTAGCATAAATAAAGACACCCCCCCCTCCAGGTTTTTCCTTGGTGCGGTGAAAGCCTCTTACCTTTCTTGTGACCGTCTTCTGCCCGTTTTTCCCACTGGCCCGTGCTGGATGTGTGGGCCGAACCCAAACCTGGCGTTGGTGCCGAAATGCCAGCAATGCTGAACGCAACGGAGCGATGCTCTCCCAGACTTCCCTGCCTATGTTAGTGCATCCTGGAGGGACGTGTGGGTATTTCGCTATCCAACCCGCTTGTGCCTGGTTAGCCAAGCTGCGAGAGGAGAGCTTTCCCTGAGCTGCTGGTCCCTAAGCCAGGGTTTTGGGTGTTTTTTTGTTTTTTTTGTTTTTATTATTTTTAGCCACTAGGTATTTACATTTGCATTCTCTTGCTGAAGATCTGTATTCTCTCCACGTCTTCAGCGAATTGCATTTTACTGATTTTTGGGCTGAGTTATCAAAATCCCATTGAATTTTAATTCGTGCGCTACAAATCAGCAGTACCACCTTCCAGTTTGAATCAGTTTTCCTTTATTTTTTAGATTCCCCCCCCCCCCGAACTTAAATCGTCAGTGAAAATATTGGCTAGACCTCAAAACTCACCCTCCTGGGTTTCACCTCTTTGAAATATTCTGAAGTACTTTTGGCAAAAGATACCAGATTTTCAGTGAACTCTCTCTGAATACAGATTTTCAATTATCGTTAAATCACGTGCATTACAGACAGATTCAGACCACAACAGGAAAGGTAGATAGTGAAGTGCCATGGAACAGACTGTCATTGCTGTTCTTCTATCCCAGCTGGAAACAGGAAACTCTCTGATTATCAATAATTATTTTCTGGTTCAGCCCAATTTTGTAGCCCTGCCTCAGCCAGCCTTTGAGCTCAGAGCAAGGATATAAAAGCAGGTAACCCACAAAAATTTTCTATATCTGTGACAATATGAAACAGGACACCCTGAGGTAGTAGATATTTTTAAAGTTGGGTTTAAGAAAATGAAAAAAAGAGATGATGTCATTTAATTCTGGGGCCCGAACACAGGGCTGAGAATCCAGAGCCTTAAAGCTTTACACCTGGCTCAGTGACTTGGCGTTGCAAAAGGGAAATTGTGTTCCGGATCACTTTGTCTTCTTCTAAAAAAGATGTGTGTGGGCAAAGTGCACTGATTTACCCGTGTGAAGGCATAACATTTTTTACATTTACTTGTGCCCACACAAGTTGAAATGGAAACTATTATTTTAATGTTAAGCATTACTTTTCTTTTCTTTTCTTTTTTTTTTTTTTTTTTTTTGTTACATTGCAAGGTCTAGATCTTACACTCTTTTCCAATGAGTGCCGGACTTAAATCAGTTTTCAGTCTTACATATCAATCTTATTTTTTCTTCCAACTATCTTTTATTCCAGTTTGCTTCTTGCTTTTTACAGCTCTACTAAAATCTATTTAGTTTTCGTGGTCTGCTTAATATACTCTCCCAATATTTAATCTGTTGGAGGTTAACAGCATTCTGATTGAAATTTCCATCAGCTCAGAAATAGTATCAAAGGAAAAAATGATAGTCGGGGGAAAACTAGGGTATTTTTAAATCTAAAAGGCTAATTTAGACAAAACGCAAAATGGATGTGAACAACCGCCCTACTATTTTCACAACCGCCAACCAGATGCCATCTGAAAAAAACCCCAAACCCTAATATCCTCATTTCCTTTTATGCTAAAACATTGGCAGGTATTGATGTAGGAGGCAAACTAACTCATTTGAACTAAATTGGGCAGTTCACACTGAACAAAAGGCATTCAGCTGCAGTTGCATAAAACATGGTATAGAGACCCCTGCGTCCTGGAAAGCAATGTGTGAAATTGCCTCGGAACCATGTGTTTGTTTGTTAAATTATTGTTTTTCTGCAAATATCACCCACTTTTGAGTTTGTTTTTACTGAGATTTTTCTGTCTGACTCTACTCTCGCTTCCAGTGTGCAGACTGGAGTAATTGCATCTAAAATTTGGCAGCGCAGTAAGGAGCAGGTACCGTCTACTCTGGCCAGCCTTGCAACAACTCATTTGGACATACAGAAAAAAAAGTCAAAGCAGAAAGTGTTTAATATTTGTCCAGAGATAAATTTGGGTTTTGCCATGGCGGCAATGTTTTGCCATTGTCATGGCGGTAAGAAATTCAGTCTTGGTTAAGATTGTTGTCTTGAAAACCCTGGAAATTTCAATCCTCTATAGATGTGATTGTCATCACAGCCAAGAGAGTGCACTGAAAGGTTTTCTGTGGAAGTGAGAGAGTGAGAAACCTTTGGGTACCAAGAGTGCTTTTTTTCTGATGTATTTTTAGCATTGATCATGATCTGTTAAGAACAGGAGAGACATGCTGGGTAGGATATACCAATTTGTTTTTATTTTCACAAGGTATTATTTTTCTATACCTTATGAATATGCCCAGTGTGTAGCTAAAGCTTCCTGCCTAGTTTAGTTAGACCCTCCCTGAGGATCGGTTCTCCTTCCACCCCTGCCTATGCTGTAGTCACTTGTCAGCTCATTTGTTTTTTTTTTTTCCCCCATAATATATCCTCCTCGTAACATCCTGTCACTAACAGCACAGTCTGTTATCAAATTTGGTCTCTAGATAGGCAGACGCAGTGAATGGCTGGCCTGATTCAGCTCTCTTAATTCATTAACTATGCTGATGTAAAGAAGTTCCACAAATATATTATTATTCCAAGTAGCACCAGAATCAATCCCACAGAAAAGCTGTCCCTACCAGAGTAGCTGGAAGGTTCAATCCCTGTGTGGGGATTCAATCCCTCCTGTCTCCCTACAGGAGAGTGGGGGAAGGACTTTTTACTCGGGCATGTAGCGATAGGACGAGGGGAAATGGCTTCAAACTGGAAGAGAGCAGGTTCAGATTAAATATTAGGAAGAAATTTTTCACTTTGAGGGTGGTGAGGCACTGGAACAGGTTGCCCAGAGAGGTTGTTGAGGCCCCATCCCTGGAGGTGTTCAAGGCCAGGCTGGATGGGGCTTTGAGCAACCCAGTCTGGTGGGAGGTGTCCCTGCCTGTGGCAGGGGGGTTGGAACTCGATGGTCTTCAAGGTCCTTTCCAACCCAAACCATTCTATGATTCTATGAATAGATTCCATCAACAGATATTTCAGGTTATATCCTGAAACTCTTAAGATCAGGATAATTCACTATGGGTGAACGTCTTGAAACTTCAGTCACTTTCTAATCTCAAGGTTTGATCCAATGATTTTCATGAAGAAAGTTATTTTGAATTTAATTGGTTGGTACAAGTCACACTAAGGATGATGAAGATTAATTGTCTTTGTGTATGAGCTTTTTTGATCTGCGAAAGGCCCTTACAAGAAGCATCACATAAGGCCAAAAAAAAAAAAAAAGGCATTAGGAAATCAAAGAAGGAAGGGAAAAAAGAGCCCACTGTGGTCTTTGAGTTTCCCTTTTGTAGGATGATTTATTGGTCTCTCAGTGTTGTTTCAGGCCCCAGCTTGGAGGACAGTAGCTTACAGTGCGACCACGTAGGCTGGCTTGACAGAGATGCATGTTGGACCTGTAATGTCGAGAAAGTTGGAAGAAAAGGTGGCTGAGAGTTCAGGGAAATAAAGCAGCCTTTCTTCTTTCTTTCTTTCTTGCTCTTTTTCTTTGTTTCTTTCTTTTTTTTTTTTTTTTTTTTTTAAAGGAGTTTGTGCGTAACATCACGCATTTGATAAACTATTACAGAATCACAGAATCACAGAATGGTCAGGGTTGGAAGGGACCTCTGGATCTCACCCAGTCCACCCCCCCCTGCCAGAGCAGGGGCACCTACAGCAGTTGCACAGGACGGTGTCCAGGCGGGTTTGGAATGTCTGCATTCATTTTCCTTAGGCCACTGAAAGTTTATATCTGCTTGTCCTCATTATATTTTTGCATTACAGAAAGTGGAATGATTACTCAAAATGATCAATAATACACCACTGGTCACACATTAAAATCAAAAGGCTCCCTTTAACGCAACACTTACTACTTATACAGAAGTCTAACTTTATGTCATTGATTTCTCTTGATGACCAATAAGCCATAAATCAGCAGCAAGATAAACAGCTTCCAGTAGTATTGCCATGCGTTGATATTTATCTTTACAGTGGATGTGAAACAAGATGAATTACAGAAACCCCACCTACGCTTGCAACACCTACATGTTTCTCAACTGTTTTTATGCCCATGGTATCTGAAAAGGGATTTGGCATTAGAAATGTGCCTTCAAAATACTGATGACAATAAAAAGGCATCCCACTGAAGTACTGTAAAGTTGTGGCTGTAGGAGTCTGTGCATAATTATCTTTCTTGTATACTATAGGTGATATTTTTCTCCCTTAATTTGAATTACCTGAAAGTCCAGGCTCTGTCCACCATCAGTGGAGTGAGATGAGTCATCCCAGGGCAACTCTTCCCGTCCTACAAGAACTGCCCAAGATAGGTGGAATGGAGACACCTTTGGAAGCGTATTTATCTCCATGAACTTAGAGAGGAACTTGCTTTTGCACAGCTGCAGTTTGAGATGGGATTCCAATTGATGGGAATGATTATGTTAGTACTGTGTCATGCCTTATATGTAGGTGACACTGTAAAGGTACTTGTTTTACGGGGCAGATACGAGGAAGTATATTGTACCTGATTAAAGAACTCTCTTGTGTGGAAATGCACATATAGATTCATTAGAAATTAAGGACAGATCTCTTTTTTGTCACTCAACTACACTATTACCAGGCTGAAGACATTAGTGATATATGTTTCAGTCTTCCAGAAATTCAAATGTGGGCTTCAGGCAGAAAAAGAAGCAAGAATCCTAGTGCCCATGGCCCATGTTGAATTATTGTGTAGGTGGAGTTCCCTCAGGAGACCCTATCGGCATGCTATGTCCCGTCTTCCAGAGAAAGTTGAAAAATCCCAAAGGATGGAGGGCTCAGTCTCTGCTCCAGCATCGCTGTGCATTAAAAATAGAGATAGCTGTCTCACACGATGCTCTCCTGGCCGCCTTCTTCTTGGTTTTCGTTAAAATGCAGAATTTGTTGTTTCCTTCCGAGCTGCTCGGTGTGACGACCCTCGAGGAGAGGCCGCCGTTGCTCTGTGTGGCTCATTCTTCCTTCTTGATATTCCTAGCATGGCTTTGTATGGGATGAATAAGTTGGGGAGGCAATTCAACTGGAATTGTTTGAAGCAACGGATGATTATGATTTTCCACAGCGAATGTAAGTCTTGGCATTGTCAGACAATAACTCATCCTGGGTTCTTCTGATAAATTGGCTCGATCATGGCTGATGAGCACTGTATAGCCACAGTGGCTGTGGAAGCGAATCTCTCAGAATCATTGCAAATGTGTTCATCTCCGAATAAAGCGGTAGAGGCGTTTTTTCTTCTTTTTTTTTTTTTTTTTTTTTTCAGTGAAACCTTTGTGACTGATGCCACAGACCGGTTTGGCACAACTAAAAATTCACTCTGTCCATTTTCATTCAATATCTCCTATTCAGCCTCACAATGTCCCTTTAATGAAACCATTTAGGGAAATGATTCTATTTTGCGGTAATACTGGCAGGCCGGGGAGGTTCATGCTTGTTAAGCAAACTGGCTCATCCACTGACCAAATCGCTGCTGAAATACTCCCTTTGAGAAGGCATTTACACTAAGTGTTTGTTAGCAGAGAGAGAACCCAAGCTGTTTCTAAACCTTTGCAAATCTAATACAGAGAAGGCTTATCCCGGAATATCTTTTTAGCAGGTGAACTCAGGAGCTATTAAGAGGCCAGGGTATTGTTAGCAGAGAGAAGAAAATAAAATGCATGCTGAAAAGAGAACATAAGATTAAAGATAATAGTTCTGCTGTAGGGGCCCCTTTAGGCGATCAGGAGAAATAGAATAAGGTTTGTAACATTCTTCTCTTTCTCTCGTAGCCTAAAGATGTCTTCATGTGCAAAAAATATTTTTAATCTCGTTTTCTATTTCAAGCCTCTGTTTCACAAAGTCGTTTTTTATACATCCCAGTATAAACACTGCAGCAGATTTAAGAGGGATTTTGTGTCTGTCAAAATTAAGTGCATCAGTCTGTGTGCGAGGCTGGGAAACGTTAGGAGGCAATCACAGTGAAAAACAAACATACAAAAAAGGCAAACATCAAGTATGGAAGAGTTTTATGTTTCAGATAAGTGACTTTATTCCCAAGGCTGACTAATGACGGAGGAGAGAGAGAGGTTATTCAGTGGTTATCACAGACGATGGATGATTGGGGCTTTTGGGTTCTTTTTCTTTGCTGACTCATTTTCTGGCCTTTAATGAGTCAAACTCTGTGTCATTGTAATCTGTAAAAATGGGTGTAATAAGGATGTGTGTCCCAGAAGCATTCTGAGTCTTAATTGACGTTGGTAAAATATTCTGATATTTTTGTTTGAAGGCACTAAAAGGAAGATAGCACCACTAACAGAAGCACCAACTCTTTCCGTGTGAACATTTCTGCATGGAACTACCCTCTTGTGGACCTAAATCTTTTGAATTTTCTTTGCTTTCCCTTAGTTTCTGTACTTCGCGGGAAGCTGAATGTTTCCACTGGTGCATTCAGCAATGTCACTCGAATCTGACATTTGAATCTTCCCATGTTTCTCTTTCTTTATCCAGTGTGAATTCTTTTATTTTGAAATTTAAAGTTTATTGAAATCAAGCTCTCTACTTGACAGTTGCTGTAGCTCTATGCTGCCAGGTCTTTGGGAGCATAAATGCGTTAAGTCCCTCTCCCATGAAAGTCTGGGACAAAATTCCATTGATTTTCGGTAGGACGGGATCAGATTCAATATTAGGAAAACTCCATTTCCTGCTAATAATCTCTTTTGGTCTCCAGAGAAATTGCAGAGTTGCCTTTAAAACAGATGTCTAAATCTGATCGTCTGCTTGTTTTGTTCTCTCTAAATAACCTGCAAAAAATTACATTTGTGAGCTTCAGTCCTGCAGATTCTTATCAGCATTGTTGCCGCTCGTTCAAAGGTGACCCTTTATATAAATAAGGATTACTTCTTAGAGTAGAGGCTGGCAGTATCAAACGCTAAAATTCTCACAGTTGTTTGTATTTGAGACCAAATTTCATGTCAGACAGCTGACTACGTTTGCTTTGACTGCAGCGAACCTGGTAAATAGAAAGCAGACAAATGAATGGATAGTGAACTCAACTAAAACAGGAAAGTTTGAAGAGATGCTAAAAGAAAAAAAAAGAAGCTCTTAGGCAAGTAGAGAACATGGCTTGAATGGGAGAGCATATTTGTCATGTTGGAGGGCACTTGGGTTACACAGTCAGTAGTACTTTGTGCTACACCAGCCCTATTCTAAGCAGTAGTCTGGAAATTGTATTAAGCAGAATACAAACAGGATCTACGAATTATTTCCAAATAGGGATTACATAATGCAAATTAAGGGAAGTACTAATAAAGAGGGATAGAAATTGTGAAGCCGAGATATGGTTATGGTACGGGTTCCAGGAAAGAGAGACTGAGCATTTCTTGCAGCATCTTTGGTGAGATTTTGAGAGGTTCAGAGCTGGGCAAACACAAATCATAGGAGAAAAATTGGCAGAGATGCGGGGCCATATTCAGACTGTTTTTCTACAGAAGCCTATCTTTAGCATCTGAATTTGAGAAAGTGATCAGTGATTCAGGCCACCTACAATCCAGCGCTGCCAGACCCGGCTGTCTGCACTGTCAGTGGAGAAAAGCAGTCATGATACCTAAATTAGCTACCGGGAGCAGATTATGCTGAATACAGCCCCGAATTTAGGAATGGAAGTAAGTTCTTGTACTGTTTAACTAAAGAAGGCTGTTGAAACAGCTGGGGACCCAAAGGGATGAAAGTGTGCATATTGCCTGGCTCTGATTTCCTGATTTAATAGCTATGGAGGGACATGAAAATCTGGTTTACTTTAAGGTAAAATTTAGGGAAAAAAATATAAGGAGAAAATAGAAAGTAACGGTGGTTTCTCCAGTGCTCCTACATATTTTGGGCAAGGATTTGAAGTCATGCACAATAGGAAAATTCTAGATATTCAGAGAGGAACCTTAAAACAGAAGAAGTGCAACGAACAGTGCAGAACTGCAGCTTGTAGAAAAAAAGGCCAAGTGGGATTGTGTTTAGCTGATACGGTGATTCCGGCAAACCTATTTATCAGGAGTCATTTATTCACTGTTGCTCTTTCTCTTTTTAATATGGTTGCTTATTATCAAGGAGCTTTTGCGTTGTTTCGCTTTTTGTAGCTGTATTTTGGCTTTAAGTCATTGTCACGCTATAAAATTTTAGCGCTAATAATAATTACAGACGGATTTTAGTTGTCCCATGTGGGTCCATTATGCTCACTCGTCCTTGTTGTTTTTGGTTTTTTTTTTCCCCTGCTTTATCTGGTATATTGTGCTTAGAGTTGTGTACAATAATGCCTAATGAATTTCATGGGTGAATAAAAAAAAACCTGTGCAAATAAGAGTAGGAGACAAAGAATAAAGAAAAGGGGGAAAATGAGGATGCTTCAGCTCAGAAGTGTAGGAAAAGCTAAGAAAATTGTAGAAGAAAGCCTGTATTACACAATTCTCTTGCATATCTCTGACAAAGATGATTTTAGCCTCTTGATTTAAAAAAAAAATAAAATAAAATTTGGAAGTCAGTGGGTGGCTTTTCTAATGGCTCAGTGGGTTTTGGCTGACTAATACTCTGAGTCTTAAAGAACATGAGCAAAGTACTGTTGTTATCTGTCAGGGAGGACCTGATTGCTCTCCCCAAGAATTAAGCAATGTTTAGATTGGAATTCACTTGGCCCGATGTTGGCTGGCTGCGTCTGAGCTGGTCCCTGAGCTTGAGCCAAACCCAGGGGAAACATCATCAGATGTTTTTTTGCCTTGAGTGAGGCCTCTCGGAGCAAGATGATGAATGCTGTCAGTCTCTCCATCTCACGTTGCTTCAGAATGGCACAAAAGATCTACCTGTTTTTTAATGATGTAACGGACTCCTTCGGATTGTCCCCACTGTCCATGGAAGGAGTAAGGTGGGTCAGAAGGCTCTGGACATACTCAGCTGCGGGTGAGGGATTTGTGACAGTAGACGTCTGCCTCTGGAATGAGCCTGTGGGCAGATGATGTGTATCCAAGCCTGGACCATCATTAAGAAATAGCGCTGAACTTCTTTCAAAAAAAGGAATTATATGAATGGCATTCACAGTGCTGCTGCTCTCACTTTTCAGGCAGAAATAAAGCCAACCTTGTCAAACAGCAAAATGAAGAAAGATCAAAAAGCTCTTTCTCGTTTTGGGTTGTTATCAAGAAGCCCTCAGGACTTTTGGTATTGATTTTACATGGGAGGTTTGGGGAGTTTTTGGTGAAAGGTGGTGGTAAATAAACCACATGTTATGATAGATGGAGTCAGAGCTCAAAAGACTCACTGGAGTCCTGTATGTCTTCTCCTTACTGACTGGGCCAGCGTCCCTGCCTGGGAGAGTAGAATGGACAGCTGATCTCTTCCAAGTAAGCCAAAATTATCTTTTCTCAACCCAGTGGCTGTAATGGCTGGTATTTCAGACGTCAGTTCATGCACTGTGTGGGTGCACGTTGTGTTTATCGTTAAGTGTGGAAAAAAGCAATTAAATATGTGAAATATTAAGTAAGACTTCCAGATTCTCTCCTGAACAACAACCCAACACGGGCAGCTAGATGTTTCCCACTGAACTCACTGGCTGACGATGCTGGTATTTGTGATGCACAGGCACATCTTTCACTCGGCATTTTTATATGCTAACTTTGATTTTTGCTTTAGCATCTTGGAGAGCCTGACGTTGTGACTCGCTTTCTCAACTCAGTCAATTAGTTGAAAGAAGAGAAATACCACTCGGAGGTCATAACATGCTGTTCCATCTGCTCTGTCCTGGCCTATATCCTCAGCTGGATTTGCAAATTGCGTCGTGGACATAAACGTTACGTGGGAGCCAGAACTCAGGAATTACAATACCAGGTCAGAGCAGTTGTCTGCCTCGTCTGAGATTATGTCTGGCAGAGTTGGCACCACGGGCCTCAGGAAGAGGAGCGTGCTGGAGAGGAGGACCGTACATGTGTTGGGAAGATGAATGGTGGTTTTGTGCCTTCGTATCTCTGTGCTAAGGACAGACTGAACAGGACAAAAATTCCCACATGCACTGGCCTGTGGCGATCTGCCCTGTGGCATAACTTTGTGGGAGCAAAACAAAAAATAAAAGCGTGTGATCATTCCTCTCTGGAAAGAGAGAATGAGTGTGTTTGCATCGCTGTCTTTCTTTCTCTCTCTCTTTTCTCCCTCTGTATCCCCCGATGTCTTTTCAACTTGTTTGCCAATTTTTTATGCAATCTGATAAAGAAGTAGAGAGCTCAGTGACAATGAAATTCCATCAAATCTGTGAAAACTGGGGGAGAGGAGAGAGACTTTAAACGAGGGAAAGGCACTAACGAGCAGGCTGCATTCTGGGCACAAACCTTTGCAGGCACCACCAAGCCCATATCATAGAAGATAGAAATGTCTCTTGGAAGGGCTGCAGGAGGTCTCCAGTCCAAGCCTTCTGTTCAAAGCACCAAACTACATCAGGTCAGCTTTGCCAGGGCTGAGTCTCAAACACCTCTAAGGCTGGAGATCTGACAGTTGCTCCAACTTGGGGCCGTTTGCCCATGATTGAGAAGCTTTTGTCTCCATCATCTTTACAACTCCCCTTCGGGTAGCGGTAGGCTGCGATTAGATTCTCCCGTAGACTCCCCTTCACAAAACAAGCTGATATTGAGTCAACCAACCACAAGAAAAAGAAGTCGTAGGCAACTAGTACCTTCAGAATTACTTTTTCTTTTATAAATGGGAAGACCGAGGGATGAGAATTTGATGTTCCTGCATTTCCTGCAAAAATTTATAAATGCAGCACTGCAATGCCTTTATCTCTACTTTTTCCTACAGTCCTTGAAGAGTAACAGCTATTGCTACAAGAACAGCTACAAGTGCTTTCTTTCCAAACAAATGGTAAAGTGTCTTACCTAATGTCAGCACTAAAGAACAGAAATCAGTCATCTATCTGCCAGCGTTATGTATTTCATGAGAAGTTCAGATACTCTCCTCTCTAGTGCAGTTTGGAACCAGTACCTTATTTGCAGAGTTTATTTAATGCCTCGTTGATCTACCATAGTGCTCCCTTAATGTTTGACGGTTTGCGTTTCAGAGCTGGGTTTTAAAGAATTTCAAAATTGAAAACTTATTATTGTTTTGATATTTCTGCCGTTGCCTTTCAAAAAATCATTAATATATTTGCATTTTATTTTTCCATAAAGAATTGTAACAGCTATTGGTTACAGAGGAAAATCAAGGCATCGAGAAAAGTGGATAGTGTGAAAGAAATGTAGAGATTTGCAGTATTTCCCATTAAATGTCAATTTACATGGTTTGGGCCAGCGATGGGCTAGGGTTTAGTAACTCTATCTCATTGCAGCCTAAGAAGTTCCACTTGGTAGCTTGTGTATTGTTTGTTCGTGAAGTTGTACTCTTCTCTGTACTTCCACAATAGAAAAAAAAAAAAAAAAAAAAAAAAAAAAAGGGTGATTTGAGCAGAAGCTGCTGTGGTTCACAGAATCACACAATCACACAGAATCACAGAATTTTCAGAGTTGGAAGGGACCTCCAGAGATCATCTAGTCCAACTCCCCTGCTAAAGCAGGATTGCCTGGAGCACATCACTCAGGACTGCATCCAGGCGGGTCTTGAAAATCTCCAGAGAAGGGGACTCCACAACCTCCCTGGGCAGCCTGTGCCAGTGCTCTGTCACCCTCACCGTAAAGAAGTGTTTCCGTGTATTTGAACGGAACTTCCTGTGTTCTAACTTGTGCCCATTACCCCTCGTCCTGTCACTGGGAACCATTGAAAAGAGCCTGGCTCCATCATCTGTCAACCCACCCTTTAGATACTTGTATGCCATAATAAGGTCTCCCCTCAGCCTTCTCTTCTCCAGGCTAAAGAGTCCCAGCTCTCTCAGCCTTTCCTCATAAGGAAGATGCTCCGATCCCTTAATCATCTTAGTTGCCCTTCGCTGGACTCGCTCCAGCAGTTCCCTGTCCCTCTTGAACTGAGGAGCCCAAAACTGGACACAGTATTCCAGGTGTGGACTCACCAGTGCAGAGTAGAGGGGGAGAATGACCTCTCTCGACCTACTGGCCACACTCTTCCCTATGTAGCCCAGGATTCCATTGGCCTTTTTGGCAACAAGGGCACATTCCTGGGCCATGGATAATTTACTGTCTACACGTAATTCACGGCATTCATTAGGACTGTAGTAAACTCATGAAGTGAGCGCAGCTGAAAGAGGCAGTCGACAGATGGGCAGTTTCTGTGTTTTCCTTTGAGTTGTCCTGGGAGCTTTTGGGGCTGTTGGAGGACCCTTGGGAACTCTTTGAGGATGTTCAGGGTGCTGGCTGCGGTCGGGAAAGGATAGCTACAGGAGGCCTGTCTTGCTGTCTCTAGCAGCTTCTAATGAGCTCTGCCAGCTATTCCTGATCAGAAGGTGCTTTGAGCTCATGTTTTTTCCATCTGACTCCTAGTTAGGGAAGATCAAGCACCCTCTCAGCAGGTGCTGTGGAGAAGCCTATATAGCTGCTGGCCTTAAAGCACAGCTCCCAGATGCAGCAGTTGGTGCAGAGGTGGTCCAGAAAAAGGCTGAATGGTTCTTCTTCAAGACCCTGAAGATGCAAAAGCCCGAACCCCCAAACGTACCAAAGGATGTACTGGCAGTCTGTGCTTGTCAGGTTGGGAATTGAAGACTATTGGGCTATTACCCGCTTCCACGTGAGCACCAATGATACAGTCAAGGAAACCTGGAGCATATCAAGTACGGCTACGTGGTTTCATGGGTCATGGCTGAGGACACGTGGCCCAGATGGTTTTCTCCTTTAGGAGGGAGGGCTAGAGAAGGAGTGGACAGATTGGTGTCAACAACAAGGATCTGGCTTTAAGACTATGGGATCTTCTTTGGAGATCAAAGGTGACTGCGAAGAGGCAGGATCTGCCTGACCAAGTAGGGAAAAACATCATAGGGAGGGGAGAGCAGTGATGATCTGCAGTAGGTTTTGCGCTTTACAAGGGGGCTGTCTGAAAACTGGCACTGGCTGCCCAGAGAGGTTGGGGACTCTCCATCCTCACATCTATTCAAACCTGGCTGGACGTGGCCCTGGGCAACCTGCTCTATCTGACCCTGATTTGAGTAGAGGTTGGACTAGATGATCCTCAGAAGTCCCTACCAGCCTCAGTGATTCTGCAGCTTTGTGAGAAACCATATTCCTTCTTTTCCTTCACATCAGTGAAGCAGCACACAGCAGTGAGGAACAAGGTACCCGGTTTCTGGGCATGTGCTTGGGGTTTACACAAAGAGACAAGAGGCGGAATGGTTTGCAGCACAGCTTTCCCAGAGCATATTTGCTTAGAGCAATGTACATTTTCGTGAGGGAAATAATCTACCTTGAATTGCTTAATTATTGGCAATAAAAGAAACCACAAGGCTGACCTGCAAATTACAGGGATAAAAAAACTAAGTGCAGGTTTAGACTTCACTGAAGCTTTGTTGAAACTCTGTAGGTATTCCAAGTGTATGTTTAAGAATGTCAAATGAATAAATAACAGCTACTTGAGCCATCTACTCTTTTTAACTGCAATTAGTGGTACACTGCAATCTGCTTTCTGAAAGGATTGGAAATCTTCCAAAGACAGAATAGGCCACAGGATTTTGGTGCAGTTGGTAGAGATGAAGTGATGTGATGTCCTTGCAGGGTGGAGGAAGGAAAGCCAAAAGAGAATGACCAGGCAGATGCTGTATGGTAAATGTCTGGATTTCAGCTCAAGCTGGACAAAGGAAAAGATTTCACAGGCTCACAGTCAGTGAATAGCTGGTGTTACTCCTAAAGCAATACTTTGAAGACATCTTGAACATCTCGTCTGAAAAGAGCAGCATAAAATGAATAACAAATTTGTGTATTTCAATGGTGAATGATATTCAGTATAGGTCATTTGCTAAGTGCTCAATTCCAGTAATTCATACATTGTATGCAATTAAACATAGTTTAGGACAAGTAGGTTTAGCACCTACGGGAATGGTTTAGAGACCATTCAAGGAACTTAGAAAAAGAAGCTGTTTGGTTAAATCAGAGAAACAAAGAGAAAGTCAGTGTCACGTGGTAAACTTAGTTAACTGAAGAAAGGCATGTTTTGGATTGAAGACAGCCCTGGAAACAAAGTCTCTTTAGATCTAGAAATTCATCCAACTTACCTGCAGTCAGTCAGAAGCATGTTGGGTGGTAGATGAGATGGCCAAAGACTTGGCTGGAGCAGCTGTAATAAAAAAAAAGTGGTTGCCAAGTGCTTGAGAGCTGCCTTACAGAGAGAGAAATGGGATCAGTTCCTTTCTGCTGTGCCAAAGGAGGAGGTCCATTCCTGTGTTCTGCCTCTGGGGCCAGGATAACCAGCACTGGGGTTGGGGTGATGTGAAATTGGGTATTGCAGTTTTGGCGGGTGCTGTTAGCATTCTGCCAGTTTGCAGCAAAACCACAGCTATTCACTGAACGTCATGCCTGGTCCGCTCCCTCTTCTTGCATGTAGTGCAAATTGCCTGTGTGTAACTCATCCCTACAGCCTCTCTCCTACCTCTTTTTTCTCCAGTTGCAAGACGTAGCCAATGCTGATGCAAAGACCGGCAGGTTCTTCTTTTTTCCTGCTTATTTTTCATTCTTCCACTACTCTGTCACTGACAGAGACACATCACTTGCTTTTTCCCTCTAGCCTCTGTACCTGCCTCTTTGGCCTTCATTTGCAAGATAATATCAGGGTCTCCACTCTTGCACCCTCTCTGTTCCTTCTCTTCACCTTGACGTCAAGATTTCATCTCTTTCTCCTTTTCTTCTTGTCAGCCCTATTTCATGAAGTCTGCTTTGTGCGGGGCTGTATTTCGTTGTCTCCACTTTGTTGATTCCTAGAAAATACATTATTATTTATTATTGTGTTTCTTTGAAAGTTAGCTGTAAAAATAGATACACTATGGAACTGCAGCTATTTACAGAGACATAGCAAATAAGGTCCTAAACCTATGCCAAACAGCTCTACTACAATTCACACTTCCCTATTGAAAGGAAGAGAAGAGTTGTCTCTGTAGCTAATGCCAGTGCGGGAAAAAGAACGCAACTTCAAAGGAGCGATGAGTCTGTTGGTTGCTCTGCTGAAAGGGAGTAAACTATGAATGAAACGAAAACAAAGCTCAAAAGGTGACATTCTGCAGAAAACGGTTTTGCCCAGCTGCAGGTTTTTCTTTTGCTTTTGTGAAGTTTGGGATCAATTATTTCTTACGTGTGTTGGAAATCATTTTTTTGCTAGGGACTGCATCACAGCGGACAGGGCTGAGGAGTTTGGGGGGTCCTATTCCCACCTATATATCTGGCATATAGTATAATTGTGAGCAAATTGTTTCACCTTTCCGTGCTGTTTCTCACTGTTAAATAGGGCTAATGATACTTCCTTTCTTCATAAAGTTTTTTCAGTCTGACTGGAGAAGCAAGCTATGAAAGGTATGTACCCTTGCTGTTATTGCACAGCAAAATATCTTGAAGGCTTCTTTTAAAATTTAGGAGAGGACACATCCATGTACATCCAAAGTCAACATGAGGCATTATGGCTGTAATAGTAAGACCTGAGAATCCAAATAAACTAGAGTTGGTGCCCAATGCACATTTTTATGCTTTATGTTGCTGGTTGTTCATATGTGTAAGAGGATCTTTCTTCTATTACCCACCATCCTCCTTCCTCTGCGTAGAGCTTTTTAAACTGCCAAGAATAGAAATGAGTACATAAATGGGTGTATTTCTAAACCACCTTCCCCTTCTTCCAGAATTTAAAATGAGGAGGTTATTTCTGCTATGCTATAAAACATGGGAAGTTGCAGTGGCGTTGAGAGGCTTCAGCACCGTAAGCTTTCCAGTTAGTTTAAGGGATATGGTTCTGTTACTAGGACACTATAGCATCTACCAAAAAATAATGAAAAATAGTCCTTTTCTTCTTTTATTTCTCCAAGGCATTGTATTTGTATTACAGTACAGACTGATGTGATCTGATTACTTCAAAGGCAATCTAACTTTGAGCTCCTTGTGTTTATAACCATTTGGTCATTACGTGTTGGTCTCTCTGAAGGTCTTGGGTAATGATGTTGCTATCAGAGCTTTTATCTGGGGGTTAAGTATTTTAGGGAATTTATTCAGAGCAGCTCTGCTGCAGAAACAGCATTGACAATCTGTGTTCCTTCTCTGCCTTGCTGTTTGCTTTCTGAGATAGCTGTATTTTGAGAGGAAACTCTGTATGTGTCTAAACAAAGAGCTCGGTCACTGTAAATGTATGCAGGAAGAATGGTTTGCAAAAACAAGGAAGACTTTGCAATGCGACTTCTTCTTTTGAGAAGCTTCTCGGGGAGATATATGGATAGGTAGAAGTAATACACTTCTTAGTACATTGACTTTCTGGAGAGGTTGTAGGTCAGCCTGACTAAACCTGGGATCTCTTGAATAAGATTGCTAAGGAAGAATATTTCAGATTTTTTGCTGAAAGTGCCTGCGTGACTCTCAGCATTGGTATCAGTGTGTTAATCTTAGCCTAAGCTGTCAGTTGGTATTCAGTACAGATTTGCAAAATGTTGTCTTCTGAATAATGGTTCACAACCTCAGTCCTGGTTATCCACCTGACGTCTGCACCTTCTTTATTTGCCGTTTTATCAGAGAGAATAAGACTTCAGTGTGCACAAATATGAGTGCACCCTTCTGAGAGTTAAAATGAGCTTCAAATCCAAATTCATGTCATGCTATGAGGGCTGATAGTGGTCACATTCCTCCCTGTGATGTTAAGGGATTCAAAGCCAAAACTCATTTATAATTTGAAAAGCTACAAATCCTTCTGCGTTGGAATATGTTTTCATCTTTAGATTGTCTCTGTCAAAACAGAAAAGTCCTATACACAGTTGTCCAATGCATGAGTTGTGGATCCAGGACAGAGGGCTGCATTCCCTCATTCCCTCAGCAGGATTATTCTTTGCCAGGATGTGCAGCTTTTTTTTTCTTTTTTTTTTTTTTTTCCTTTATGTCTACATATTTAGCAATGAAATCATTCTGAAAACATAAAGACGTTGTTTCAAGTGGTACCTGTAAGGAATTGAGGCCTGGTGCTTTCCAAATAGCTTTCTGTCTTCAAAAATTAAAAGAAAAGTTAAAATTCACAACCGAAACCATGTGATAGATCATTATTATTAGTCAAATAGTTTCTGAAAGAGAATGAAGGCTAAGAGCTATGTAGTCTGGTCATGCTAATTAATTGCTTTCAATTGTGCCATAAATCTGTCTGAAAGCAAAGAAGTTGTAGAGTTGCCTCTTACATTGGTTAACAGCTATTAGAGAAGAGATAAAATAGCTGGAAAGCATTTGTACACATATCCTTTTTAGAGCATGGAAGTGTTAGTGTTGATTGTTCTTGTCTTGGGTTGGACAGCCCTCATGAGCTCATTGCTCAAGTTCTTCTGGCACATATTATTTTTCCACTTTAAGAAAGGACACAACAGTCAAAAAGACCATGGAAACTTGCATGTTGAAGTTTCAGAATTAGGGAAACTGGATTGAAAAATATATCCCTTATCTTGTTTGTGGAAGTAACAGCATTGAATGTAGTGCTGCTAGGCGGTGAGTTAGGAATGACGCTGCTCCTTTTGACTTTTGATTATGAGTAAAAAGTGTATCTGCTAGGAGAGGAAAGTTTGAACATGCATCCACTGATCTAACCAAAGGTCTAAGACAAGAAATCTCCCCAACGAAGTTATTAAAAGCCTCTCTTGACTCTTATCCCCCATAAATTTAATGACATGAGAAGATATCCATAGTTTTCCATAACCATACCATTCCTGAGTGTTTAATTTGAAGTTTCTCATGTGGCTTTGGGTGTAGCTGGGGGAGTCCTGAGGAATGAGGCTGCTCTGACCTACGGCACTCGCAGCTGTAACGGGCTGCACATGATATTTAGGAGGGAAATCTTCCATATCTTGTTGTGCTGGAAATGGGTCTGCTCAGTAAAGGGAACATAGGGGGTATCTGGATAAAAAGTCCTGACTACGAATACAGAATGCATTATTTTACAAAGCTTATGATTTACAGGACTTTGGGTTGAGCAGGAAAAAGTATCATGCTGAACATGCAGGCAACGGTATGTCCTCAGCCAGATTTCAGACCCTAGCTGTAATGCCTGAAAACGCGAGAGCTGCTCAGAAAAAAAAAAAAAAAGTGCAAATTCTAAGCACATCTTAGAAACTTTTGAGTCATACTAGACGCTATACTAAAAAAAACCCTGCTGTAATTGTGCCCGAACTAATTCATCTCAATGGTGAAAGACAGAACTGGCATCTTTGGTCAATATTTATCCAGGAATATTGAAAAGAGAAATCTCTGCTGTCACTCAGACCACTGTATTATCAGAAGAAATCTGTGGTAGCATTCAAAAAGCAAAAATTAACCAAAATATAATTCTCCTTTTGGAGAAAAGCAATTTAACATTTAATAAAAAAAGTAACTTCGCTTGGGAGGTGAATCTGCAGCCTATCAAGCCTGCCATATCATTTTAAAATTTATAACTCTCATGATTAGAAAATGTCAAGATAATCAAAATACAGGGGAAATTACGGCTGCTACAGTAAATGAATGCTTTGAAAGTACTCAGATGGTGCGGTGCTATAACATCCACATAACAATCCTAACTTTTAAAACACTTTTGTGTCACACAGTTTTTTGCTTATGCATTGCCTGAAGATAGCGAAGATTTGGGTATGATTTCATAGTTGATCTTAAGAGCGAGTTATTAAATCCCTTCCATTTGATACACTGCTCCGATAATGAACCTGAGCTGCAGAGAAAGTGTCAAAAAGTTTAATTTCTTTTGTGCTTAAACCCTCCGTATAAATCTGCGTGGGTAATAAAATTATAATCACATATTCATACCTCTTTGCAAAATAAATGTAATGATACTTTGTATTCCCTCAGCGCCAGCTCTCAAGTTCTTCAGGCACTTTATAAACATTAATTAAGACTCGCACCTCTGTGTTGCGTAAGTGCCATACTGATCACCTTCATTGTTTGTAAAGCATCTGCCATATTTTGATTACTCCAGAGCCACTTGTTAATATTATACACATCAGTAAACTGAGGCAGGGTGGTTAAGTCGCATGATTAAATTCTCGCAGCAAATCAGTGATTAAGGTTGGGGCTGCAATTAAGAGTGTTTCGCTTTCCAGCTCCCTGTTGTAACCACCGGACTGACTCCTATGGGGACTTCAAAGTATTTTCAGTGATTCAAATTGGTTTCTGTGTTGGAAAGAAATTTAATTCATAACATTAATAGGTGTAGGATTGTTAATGCATTGTCACCTGGTATCTCTTGAGGGCAAACGTGTGACAGTAGGGCAGTCACGAACCGTACCGCGGCACCCATTAAAGGCTCTTTTCCTGTAATAAACTGTGATAGGCAGCTGTCTCCAAGCATCAGCTGTGCTTTATTATGGTGAGTCTGTGGCTCATTTATGACTAAACAGACTCCTTTCCTGTCGGTCCTTAGCTTGCAATGTGCTACTTCTCCCTTGTTTTCCAGTCCAGAAAATTGTACCTTCTCCTGGAATTGGCGTTTCTCTCCTCTCTTGCCAAAGGCTGTTTTATTAACTCCCGTCCGACTTCTGTTTCCTGTCATTTTCTGCTGCTTTTCCATCTGAAGGAAGACAGTGGTCATGTCATAATTATTTTCTTTAGTAATTGCCACAAAGATGCTGAGTGTTTCCTAATTAGATCAGGCAGTGTTCATGGCGAAACCTCAGAGATGCTGTCCAAGGACGCGCGTTTCCTTCAGATCTCGGTAATTGAGTTGTACAGCCCGTGCTTGTGCAACCCGAGTTTCTCCCTGCAGCTCTTGAAGCACACCAGGGGGTTGGGAATAGTGGTATTTAAAGAGAAAGACCAAAAAAAGCTTAATTGGGGAAGTAATGGGATTTCCCCCCTCCCCCACTCTTCTTTAAATATGCCACAGTGTGGAAATCTACTCGTATCATCACGGTCTCATTTTGCAAATAACAAACTGGAGCTAAAATACTTCTGTATAGGTGCGGATCAGCTAAAAAAATTGGAGACTTAAATGGGTTTTTGGGACAGATAGATAAAACTTATCTAGGGATTGAAAACACCTTTTTCAAATGTACCGTTATTTTGATGCAAAATAACTTTACAAGATGTTCTAAATAGTGCCTTATTTTGCTGCTGAAGGGCTGTAAAATCATAGATCATTGCACGGTAGATGAGATGTTAATTGGAGAAATTTGTGAGCGATGTAGAGTTGCTGGATACATTCGGTGTGTGCTTGCTTTCATTTTTATTAAGTCAAAATGGACAACAGGGTGCTCAGCATTTTAGAGCCCTAATGGTGAGGATGTTCCACCAACGGGACTAATGTTCATAGCAAATGCCAGAAGCGATGGGAGGAAAGGTAAAACTGTCTTTTATCGAACATCAGGGAGGAACAGGTTGCCCAGAGAGGTTGTTGAGGCCCCATCCCTGGAGGTGTTCAAGGCCAGGCTGGACATGGCCTTGGGCAACCTGGTCTAGTGGGAGGTGTCCCTGCCTATGGCAGGGGGGTTGGAACTCGATGATCTTCAAGGTCCTTTCCAACCTAAACCATTCTATGAGTCTATGATTCTATGAAAACATTCCCTTTGCCCTGCTATTTGTGCTCAGAGCACCTCCCTTCCACCTTTTTGTTTAATGGATAGGAGCGGGACGTTTATCTGGAGATAAGAACGGGACGCTTATCCAGAGATAAACCTAGCGGGCATCAGGGGTGGGGGCTGTGATCTGGTCCTGCCTTTGACTACTGCTGTGCCTTTCCCCTGCCATTTTGGCACGCTGGCTGCTGGGGCAGCATTAAATAGTTCTCTGCACTCTGTGAACATCATTGCAAAGCAGATTATGAGGGAGGGTGAAGCTTGCTTTATCCAACTCAAAGTTGAAGTAGGCCGAAGATCTTCTACCATGCTGCAACCCCATGTTTCCCTTGAAAATTGTGCTTTTAATTACAGATTCTTGAAGACAATTGCAGCTGATAAGCTTCTGAGATTCATTTCTTCATGTAAAACCTGCAGCAACACTGTACCCAGGCATTTTGGGGGAAAAAGGGGCACCTTTTTGCAGCATGATGTTTCCTTGAGCTCTCCTTGTTGCATGATGGTCAGACCCCGTGCAGTGTGGCTTGTGACTGTCATTGAGCTTTCAACTCTACAGGGCTAAAAAGGAATTTAATCCTTAAAAGAAAGGGTTAAAAATGGAAAGTTTCCCTTAAAGCAGGACTGTGAAATGTGTTTATGTATTGGCAGGTAAAATGCTGGAGAAAAGGAAGCCGTATGTTACTCAGGAAAAGTAATTTAGTTTTATGTTAATAGCTGTGTTTAATAATAATAATTATACCAGATTATACTTTTCTGCTGTGATGATAAAAAAACAAAGACTGGCCTTCTAAGTCTGGAGTGATAGTTAGATACCCTGCTCATACTAGTTATTAAACCCTTCATTTGATGAGCTACTTAGCATAAGTGCCTTCACGTACCATCTCTAAAAGACTCTGAAGCCTGAGCCACAGACAGGCAGAATGCAGCGAGTTATTTTGCTAAGGAGGAGGATGAAAAGGTAACCTGGAAAACAGGCAAAAAGGCAGGAGAAAGGCATGAACCCTCTGCTTCTCTCCTATCAGCCCTTGTGGTCTAACATTTAATGATACAAAATGCTACCGAAGGACACCGAAGCAAAGTAACCTTTTCTTTATCCAGCAGGTGATGGAAAACATCGCTGCCATTTCCAGGGCTTAGTGGATTCATTCTGTTCACCAAAATTTCAGCCTGCTGATGCTGTGTATACAATATAATAACGGGGGAAAGCTGTGGCACGCTGCACAAAGAAGAGACGCGTATCAGCAGCACAATTCTGCTTTGGTCTGTTGGCAATGTGATTCGGTCATCTTTCTTAAGAAAGAGTGGGAACAAATTCAAGAAACACGCTACTTCTTACAGGCAGAAACCACTGTGATATACAGGATGGCAGAGCTGCTGTGTATTAGCAGGGCTTTTTTTTTTCCTCCTTTCTCCAGATAGAATTGACATAAATAATGAAAAAATACAAAACCTGGTTCAACCTGGCTGTCCAGCAGAAAAAAATATAAATATTTTCAAGATTCTAAAATATATTGTCATAAGACAGACTTGTGGCTGGATTCTTCCCAGTGTTTTGTGGTCTCTTGGCTATTCCCAACTGTTTTTGCCAATTAGATTCTTCCCAGAGTCTGTAAGATTATACACATATTTGAGACTTTAAAGTTCGTACCTTGAGGTGAAGATAACAGTCACTTAACTTGTAGTGAGAAAAAAAAACCAAAAAACATTCAGGATGTTTTCCTGCAGTGTGTGGCAACAGTGAATGCAGCTTCTTCAGCGCAGCCCATGACTCAGGATGCTGTTTGCAAAATCAGAATCAAAAGAATTGGAATTGCTATCAAAATTATGCCAGTTAGACCTGTTTTAAGGGTTGGTTGCAAAAATAATTGGCCCTGCATTAAAATTCAGGAAATCTGAACTGATCCCTTTGACTTTCCAAAGACTGGTGAGCATTTGAACTTGTGTTTGGGGCATATGCTTCCAGCTAAAGTCTGTCAGGTGTGTCTTGAAAAAAAGTACTTTTCTTTTAAAAAAAAAAAAAAATTCTGGACACTGTAGGCTTTTATCACGAATAAAAGGATTTTTCTTTATTCAGAATCTATCAGATCTCTTTCACAGCACCTCTACTGTGAGGACAGGCTGAGAGAGTTGGGGTTGTTCAGCCTGGAGAAGAGAAGGCTCCGGGGAGACCTAATAGCAGCTTTCCAGTATCTGAAGGGGACCTACAGAAAAGCTGGGGAGGGACTTTTTACAAGGGAGTGTAGTGATGGGACAAGGGATAATGGCTTCAAACTGGAAGAGGGGAGATTTAGATTGGATATCAGGAATAAATTTTTCACTCTGAGGGTGGTGAGACACTGACCCAGGTTGCCCAGAGAAGCTGCGGCTGCCCCATCCCTGGAGGTGTTCAAGGCCAGGCTGGACGTGGCCTTGGGCAACCTGGTCTGGTGGGAGGTGTCCCTGCCCATGGCAGGGGGTTTGGCACGAGATGATCTTTAAGGTCCCTTCCAACCCAAACCATTCTATGGTTCTGTGATAATTGTTGCTGTAGACACTAGTTTTTTCTTTAAAAAGCAGAGTATTGCCATTCAAGTGCTTGCTGTTCATGATGTCTTAGAACGAAACCACCAAAGCAATGACCATCTTAAACCAGGTGCTGAAGAAACACAAAGCAAAACATTGTGATATTTTCTCTAGGCTGTTGATGCTGTGCTTTGGTTTAGATGTGGGATGTCCTCAAATCTTTCAGGACAGGTGAAGCCATTACATTACATATTTTGAGTATTTGGAAATGAAACTGAAATTTCTTTTTATGTGCTGCTTATAGAAAAGGGAGGACATAAGGTCCAACTCAGCACTAGAAGCCCATCGTGCCTCAAGTTTTCCAGGAACAAGGCAAACGGGAAGACCTGAACTCAGCCTTGCTTCCTCTGCACCCCGTGAGCAGAATGAGAGCATTCTTACTGAAATCATTTACATATGTCAGCAAATGTCTCTCGTATAACAGGCCTGAAGAGGCTGATAATAAAATAAAGCAAGGTAATTTAGCAAAGAGACAGTCACTTTGGTTTTCCCCTAGTGGTTAGCAATGACTGCGGTTTTTCCTGCTTCGCTTGAGTTGCTAAGGAACCTTATTTACTCTTGAATTTATTTTTAATTGACCCAACAATGAAGAGTTCTGTCACAAGAAAAAGCTTTCCTGAATCTAGATTTGTGAATCAAGATCATTCGAAGAAACGGAGTTCATTGTAGAAAAAGATGTCTGTTATTTTCAAAGCAGCTCTTCAGTCCTTAAGCCAACTCTTCAAAACTAAGTGCAGACTGTAACAGACCGAAGCCTGCTAGATATTTTTTGTATTAACTGTGGTTTATTGGTATAAAAAGTTTAGGAGCAACTTTACTGTTCTTCCTTGAGGATCCTCTGTTGAAAAAATGAAATTACTTATATCTTGAGCTAATTCAGATATAACCACAAAGAAAACTAAAGGAAACCTAACTGAAGTGGTCACAGTTATGCTACGTAGTCTGACTTTCGGAATATGTATTTAAGTTTATGTTCCTTTAAAATAACTTTCACAAGACTTACAGATTGGAGATTTTGATGTATTGCTGTTTCATTTAGACCATCTGTCTTCTGATACCCTGAAATGGTATTTCTTGTAACACAATTCCTATCAGAGTTGTGGTATTATTAAAAATCAAATTTCATCTTTTTTTTTTTTTTTTTTTTTCTTTTTGCCAGGCAAAGCTGCTTGGCATCAACACTGTTGGTAAACAAACACAATCAAATATTCTTCCAGTACTGCATTCCCATGTGTGTTTGTTGAAACTGCAGCTCAAATGAGGTTGGATGCAGCAGTTCTACCTGACTGCAGACAGGCACAGCAATATTTCCTTTTGGGCTCAGTCTGAAGAAGGCACAGGCTTGACAGGTGACTTCAGTTAAGTCCTGTCCAAGATCTTCACATTGGGGATAAGTTTGCTGTGAGACGAAAAGCACCATTTTCTTAAAAAAAAAAAAAAGAAATTTGACTTGATTTTTGAGAAACAAAAATGAACGCAACTTCAGGTGCTGCTGTATTAGCATTTTGAGACGTATTGTATGAAGACCAAGAAATTCTAAATTAGAGAAGATACGCAAGATTCTTCTTGACCTTTTTTGGCTTAGATCACATTTAATATCAGATCAATTTAAGACATCCTGTATACAGGGACGCATTTAGTAATCTAATAGGCCTTCTCCATTTTTAACGGCTCTAATTGTATTTATTTTTAAATTATCTGGAATTCATTGGTTTTTCTGACAATTTTAATTTATTCTACTATATTTTTCTAATGTCTTCCTATGCCAGAGGGTAACGGAGGCTAGAAATATTAGAAGGATGCCAACCTCGTGTGGGAGTGGAATTATTTCGAGGCTAGAATGTAGGCTATAACTAAGAGTAATGGGATAAAATGAATATGGGAACATATTAGACTGAGACTTAAGGAGCCTTGACAGTAAGATCTATTGAACTGTGGAGGTATTTCCTACAGGATATGGTGAAAGTCTCATCATTCTGAAGTTGCAACTAGACAGGATAAATCAGAAAGATTACTGTACATGGAGCAATCATAGACTTACTTAGAGTTGGAGATTTCCTCTCTTTACAATCCAGCTTTTGGCGATTTCTTCTCCTTTGCTTTATCCAGCTCCTTCAGTGGGACTGAAAATAATTTATGGAGAAGAAAGTATTTGACTATAGGATTACCTGAGAAAGCTATGCTGCAGGAGACATCTGTAGCTTTTTCAAATGGAGCCAAGAATCCACCAGATATATGATTTTTCTCCATCCCTATCTGCTGGGGACAGAACTGCTATGACTGTTCTCTGCCTTGCTACCCAAAGAACTACTAAGACTAGTTGTTTTCATTGCTAATATAATTTTTGAGAGAAAAAAAATGCAGAATGCGGAATAAAAGATCTCTTCCTTGAATGGCGATGGTGGCATCAATAATATGATAAAAGTGAATTTTGGTAGTTAATTTGAGAGATGTGCCTTTCTGAAGTGCTGATTTTGATTCTCGGTGGGAACTTGTATTACGATGATGAAAGTGTAATGGGGTAGCACTCGGATGTGGTGGGATCTGAGCATCCATGACTGTCATCACTACACATGCATACAGCAGAGAGCTCTGCTGCCCCAGTGAAGTTGAGGCAGGTGCAACAAGGGAGCCAAATGCTCAGTCCTCAAGCCTGGGGAGAGAAGGTCTGAGAAAACTCCTCTATGAAAGTGTATGCAATGCCCAGAAAAAGAAATAGTGGTCATTTCTTCTGGTCACCTCCCAAGCCATTATCTTCTAGTAGTGTTCCCAAAAGCAGTGTGCTGGAAATGCCATGGGAAGTAAGGTCACATTGCAACCTAGTGGTCCCACGTGGAGAGGCCATCATGTGTATAATTGACATTTTAGGAGTAGTCTGGAGAAGAATGAGCATTTGAGACCAACCTTGGTGGCAGGGCACAGTGTGAGGAAGAGCAAGGCTGTGGACATGGATGGAGATGGCTGCACAGCTCTAAGGACCATCAGAAGTAGCAACTGTGACTTTTTTTTGTGGTGGAGAATGGGCAGTTGAGGACGGAATCCAAAGGAAGAGTAATATGACCAGAATGATGGCCCAGGAAATAAAGCCAGGCTATTTTACCACTTTGGTTAAGCTCTTTGGAGTTTTTGTTCTTTGAGTCCATTAACTGTCTAACATGTGTTGTGGTCACTGATTTTTGCTATGCTAGATACCTGATAACAGCTTTAAGTAGGGAACCATTTCTGCGGCATCCATTTGGGTGCTGCCAATTTAACAGACCTGTGACAATGATGTAGCGAAGATAAAGGAGAGAAATAGAAGAGAAACCAACCAGACAAGTAAACAAATATTTATTCTTTGGAGAAGAAAGGAATATTTGTCTCCCCCTAACTCAAGCAATCTTTTTTAATAATAACTATTTCAGAAGTATTAGGACTCATTTCATATAATGACCGTTACCTTCTTTGCTACAGGTCTCCTTCTGCAAGGCAGTGTGGTAACTTGAAAAACAAGGATCATAATACCCGCTCTGCTCATTAGTATAAACAACCTGCAGGCAAACTTGAGCTATTTTATTAATTAACAGCTGTATTGTTCTCCCTTGGAAATCTCAACAGAAAGGCCATTCATGTGACTGCCCAGCAGAAATTGCTCAGCTGTCAGAGCCAAAGATGGCAGGTGGTTTTCCGGGGCTCTCAATAAAGTCTGTGTCATGTTTTTATTCTATCCAGGGCTCGGCGAGTGGGCAGTCAGGGAAATGATGTTTGCTGGCTTTGATGGCGATTCACACTATGGCCAAGCAATAGAGCCACGCTTGCGAATGATCCAAGAGAAGATTACAGTCCCCAGTCCCAGACAATGCGTATTCTCATACAGGATTCAAGTATTTAGGACTGCTTTGATAGGATGATAAGTCTAGGTAAGGTAAATCGTTGGTCAGGGTTATTAACAGACATATCGGATCATAGAACAAAGATTTGTGTAAATATTTCAGCAGACTACAAGAAAATTGACCTCATGCTGATCTCAGATGGATTTTTCCAAAGTGATTGTGACATGATTTCTTTGAAATATTTTGATTTATTGTTAGGGTTATTGTGTTCATATGGATTCACACTGCACGAGAAAATATGTGCATGAAATACTCCTGCGTTTGCGGGGGAAAGGCTGACTGAGCAAACATAGCCTTTTTTCCATCTCAGTGTCAAACAGAACATTCCAGATATAACCAGACTTCATACTTCTAGGCATAGAAAAACTGTTAGTAGCACAGGATGGAGTCCTTCAGGACAGGCATAATTTGGAAGAAAATTCTATACTTAGCGAGTTGTGGACAGGGATGGACAAGGGAGATGTGAAAATGCCCAAGATTTGAAATGCTACAGTGGCTCTCAAATGAGTGGTTCAGTGGGCAAATGAAGCTGACATGGTAGAAAGTGTATGATGGAGCTCTATGTATAGATAGCTACTACCAAATAATAATAGTAAATCGATTAGTTATCTTAACTTGGTACCTGGAGCGAGTGGTTACATGTATTTCTCTATAAACCTAGTGGATGTATACATGGATAATTATACATATCATGAGTTCAGCAAGGTCCTAATACCAAATTTAAAATAAATGCAGGAGGCCCAAATGCCAAAGCCATACAGAAAGAGTGTACAGGTCCTGTGTATTAATTGCAGTTATCTTAACGTGTCAAAAAGCTGGAAGACCCTTCCTTTCTAGGCCATCAAAATGTAGGCAGGAAAAAAAAACTATTAGAAATTATCCCTGTGGATCCCTATCAGAAAGTATCCCCATGAATTTTTGACCAGGTTAATTGCCGTTTACTCACAGAAGACATAACTACAGCTTTTATTTTGTTAACCAAACTACTGTTTACATTTTATGAACGACAGGCATGTTCCTAGGTTGGAAAGAGGTTGACCGCTCTGTTAATTTTTTTCCTCATTCTCACTTCTCTGAACTTTTTTAATTATGTTTTCTCATTAGCGGAATATACTTGATTAACTCACTCGTTTAATGAGGTGCTTTGGGACGGTAAAGACAGCAGCCCATTCTGCTGAATGACTTTGAGATGTTAAAAAATAAATAAAACTTGTAAGCACCAATAGATCTCCTGTTGGTCTTTACTGGTAGTTGTTCTTTGATGTGAGAGAATATCCAATTCCAGTCACCCCTTCAAGAAGTTGATTTTCAGATTGTTGTTAATAACAAGTGTTGGCACACTGTGGCAGATGCTGGCTTCTTTTCTTAGACAAATACTTAAATTAAGTAAGAGTAGGTCGAGCTTGCCTGATTTTCAAGTAATTAACAATTTTATTAGTTTTTTTATCCTACTTTTTTGGAGAGAAGATAGTGATATTAATTTAAATCAGATCTCAAAGAAAAGTGTCAGAGGAAATGGACTTTTGCTCTTACAAAGCACTTTTTACTTGAGGCTGCCATGCTGCAGAACGTAAAAATTTGTAGCCTAGCTACAAATAAAACTGGGGCAACAAAAGGATGGATGCTACGATTGGGTTTTGTATGATTCGGGTCATTAAAGACAACTGGAATTGATCTTTCCTGTCAAAGACATTCCTCCACTGTTTTTCTAAAATTTTGCAGTGGTTTGTTTTGTGGATTTGTTGCTTCTGTGCTTGTGTAAGAAACTTGAGTGTAATGTTAACTTTATTGCATTTGATGGTAACAAAGATCTTGGCTCAGCGTTTTCAAGACAGGGAGTGAGTTCCCTTTATACTGAAAGGTCAAACGTGGGGAATTCAGCGTGCTCAACATCTGCATGTCACTTCAACAGCTGGCAAGCTCCTTGTGGAGCATCTACTTTGCTGTTGCAGCTACTTTTCATTGAGGCACATTGAATGTGGCATCTGAAAGGGCTCTTTGCATACATGGAGATTTCACTGGTCCTTATATGACAAAGTGATTATTTAAGAACAGAGATTTTGCCTGTTTTCGTAGAGTGGCTGGTACACTGTGGTTGCTGTCAGAGGCAAATGCAGGAGACGTTAAGAAATGGTCAGGAACTATGCGGAGAGAGAGGAAAACAGGGAAGAAAAGATAGCCAAGTTCTACATCTGTAGATATTTACTACCGAGTTTCTAAAATCCTCAAATGCAGCTGTATAGATTTTGAATGCTTTTTATTGTTTTGAATGAGATGCTTCACTTTAACAGATTATCCTACTCTGATAGATGTTCAAGATTGATGCTATTTTTAGAACCCTTTCAAAGTCATACCTCTGAACAGTGAGTTCACACATGAATTTTTCACCTCTGTTTTTTGTTTCATTTCATTTTGATTAGGGATACTCTATTGGCCAATTTGGTATCTAAATCTCATTAAAACTCATCCTGCTTCTACCCTATCAGTATGTTAACTATGTGCTTTTATCACTAGACATGGCTTGGGAGCTACGACGATACCTTTATGGAAGAAGTAATAACTGGGATTTGGCCAGTGATCCTCCCAAATTACCATCTTATGATGTCTGTCATTTCTCAAGAAAGGATTTTAAGAGATTCTTATTGAGTGGGCTCAAGCAAGAAATTTCTTCAGAGAAAAGGCCCATGAGTGGTATACTAATAGGTGTTTATATAACTCTGGACAGGAGGCTGAAGCCACCTGCACTGATATTATATTCCAGCAATAACGTCTGACCCTGTGGGTCAGGACATTTTGTTGACTCATACTAACATCTGTGAAAATTGGATGCACCTTTTCCCTTCCTTGAAAGCATCTCTTCTTTGAATCGCCTGTGCCAGGTCGGGCCGGATGTCCTCTGCTTCTCCCCCGACATGTAGTGCAATTGGCTATCTCCTCCTTTCCTCATCCTCATTTGTTCTCCGATCATCTGGGAACACCATCTTTATTTGAAGGGTGAAGTGAGACCTCTCTGGATGTGCACAAACACATGCCAGCAGGCTCTCGCGTTATGACAGGACGAGGGGCAATGGGCACAAGTTAGAACACAGGAAGTTCCATTCAAACACATGGAAAAACTTCTTTACGGTGAGGGTGACAGAGCACTGGCACAGGCTGCCCAGGGAGGTTGTGGAGTCCCCTTCTCTGGAGATTTTCAAGACCCGCCTGGATGCAGTCCTGAGTAATGTGCTCCGGGCAATCCTGCTTTAGCAGGAGAGTTGGACTAGATGATCTCTAGAGGTCCCTTCCAACTCTGAAACTCCGTGATTCCGTGATCTGCTGAGCCTGGTGCCAGCACTGAGTCCCCTCTTGGAGAACGTGGGCTCATGGTGCAAGTGCTTGACCAGTGAACCTCAAGGGAACTAAGATTCACAACTGAAGTTTCCTAAAGCTCACGGTCAGGTCTCTGAATGTGACTGCAACTTGGTTCCTTCTTACTCCCATCCTGACAGTTGACATCCGTTGTGAAACTTTAAGCCAGGAACCACACGGTCGGTATTCTCCGAGTGAGCTCAGTTGCACACCCTGGTTTACACGGGCAACTATAATGTCTGTTCAGGACCTTTGTGGAAAAATAGTTCATTTCTATTGTCGCTTGCTACTGCTTCCTTGTAGCTGTTTATCCAGTTGTCATGTTCTGCTGTGGTCTTACTGCTAAGCATGCTAATGCCATTGATGGAAATGGATGAGAGAGAACTTCATTTGTTTTAGAGAGTTTTCCAGGAGAGGGCAGCCATAGTTAATTCTGGGTCAGTTCATGTAATACAATGCGAATATAGATTACTGGCAGTGTTTGGCTGTGATGCTCTATTGCCCAGCATGGTTTGTGTGCTTAGTTCTTTTAATTTGTTCTTTTGTTTAGATTGCAAGTGCATAAAAAATAGACTTTTTCACAAATTAATGCTGGAAAAGACGTACCGCGTAATAGAGCGGTTAACTCCCAATGCCCTGCACTTGCCAAAATTGCAAATGCTCTTGGGAACAGTTTCCATTATATGTCACTGTTTGCCTTATGTATTTCCAACCAGCTCATAAGCTTTTCTTCACTCTCTTGCTTCAAAAATATTTATGGAAGAGGATAGCTCAAACTCTTGCTAGAGACCTGACAATTTCAGGAAAAAAAAAAATCCCTTGCACTGAAAACTTTTACTTCGTTAGGAGTTTGGAAAGGATCAGGACAAGGTGATCCTCTCTCCTCTCTGGTTTTACACGATGAGGATACATATAAAACCTCTCTTGGTTTGGATGCAAGAATGATAAGTTAGCACTAAGGCGCATAAGCCATATCCACAGTTTGGAGGCTGTACTCATCCAAGTAGCAGTAAGGAAGAGAGGAATCTTATGAAATTCAATAAGGGCAAGTGTAGGGTGCTGCACCTGGGGAGGAATAACCCCATGCAGCAGTACAGGTTGGGGGCTGACCTCCTGGAGAGCAGCTCTGTGGAAAGGGACCTGGGAGTCCTGGTGGACAACAGGATGACCATGAGCCAGCAATGTGCCCTTGTGGCCAAGAAGGCCAATGGCATCCTGGTGTGCATCAAGAAGAGTGTGGCCAGCAGGTTTGTCAACTTCCTATGATTTACAACCTTTCTTCAACCTGCCTGGATGCATTTCTGTGCAACCTGCTGTTGGTGACCCTGCTCTGGCAGGGGGGTTGGACTAGGTGATCTCCGAAGGTCCCTTCCAACCCTGACCATTCTGTGATTTTGTGATTCATTTCTTAGGCATCCCAGTGATGTGTATCAACCATACACGCGCCATCTTGAAATACATAAACCATTGAAAGATTACACCAGTGAGAGCTTGTCAGACGTCGCAGTGTTGCTTTGCCGGCCGTGGAGGGTCAGACGTTAATAACTTCTCTTCTCTGCTTCTGTGTCTGTGGGTCTGTAGAAGGTAGGGCAGACACAATACTGTTTCTGTAGATGAGCTGATAGCTCTGGCCAGTCTGCGCACAGAGCCTTTCACAAATGATTCTTAGAAAAGAGACCTAATCAGCCGCTGCACTACGCTGATTTGCACATAATTGTATCTGTCTTTTAAAAGCTGAAGATAAAAGGACAGAATTTGACACCTGGTCATTGCTCGCTTTTCCAGTGGCTCTGGCGGGCTGGAGCACCGTCCCTTGCAGGGTTTGAGTGAAGAATGGTTTTGCCACCTGAACGGCCAATTAAAAGGAGAGGGGTTTGCAGGAATGCTTTGCAGCACTTGGCAGGTGAAGACCAAGGCATGGCTTGCCGCCTTGGGAATGGAGGGGGTTGAATTTTTTACTCTCTCTAGCTGAATTCTGTGTTTCTTTTCTCTCCCCACCCCCCCTCCGCCCCCCAATATTTAATCTGTAATTTTACTTAATCCCAAAGTTTTCATCCTCTCTGAACCTCAGCATGCTCCTATCTGAGGTCTTCATTCCTTAGAATGTGGTGATGGGGAAAGAAGGGTTTCTGGGCTCTTACTTTAACACTCTTATCAAAGAGTTCTCCTTTAAACAGCATGATTTTTACTTCGATTTACTTTTCCTTATGGCTGGGTTTCCTTTTAGCCTCTCTCTCCCTTCCTGCATGTCCTATAAATCCGCAGGTTTTATGTTCAGTTTAGTGTAAGACAGTATTCCCGTAAGGAGTTGGTACCTCGATGAGCCAGCACAGGGATTTTGAAAGCTTACAATTAAGATGTTTTTCTCTATCTTCTGGAAGTCACTTTCGCCTCTTAATTCTATTGGGTAGCTTATGCATTCACTTCTACTCAGTAAAAACTCCTGATTGCTCTTCACAGGACAGGTTTACTCCCTCCTATAATGTCTCAGTGTCCCCATTTGGAAAACTGGTACAGTGATCACTTCCTTACCTCACCAGATAGCCTTGAGATTCGATATATGGATCTTTGAAAAATAATAACAATAATAAAAATAATAACAATAATAAAAATTATTTTATTTAAGATTATTTCTTTTATTGTGTCTATTTCTCTAGCAGTGCTGGCTGGACATCCCAGGAAAATAGGTTTGTGTAGTTCTAGGTGCCATACAAATTGTTCTGCTAAGCTGTTAGGAATATGAGCATTATTGTCCCTAAGAGCTTATAGTCTAGTATTATATAGACGTGTATGTGTGTATATATGTATTTTATATATATGCTATAGAAATATGTATATTATATGATAAAAAAAGGTTAACAAGGAAGAGGAATAGTGAAAATAATATGACAGTAATAGGAGAGAAGTAGTTTTGCACGCAAGTTGTAGCCCATAGGTAGCAGTGAGCACAAGTTGCCACCTCTGTAGCGATCAGATAGCAGGTTTCTGTGAGTAGTGCTGCGTGACCTCAGCAACACATTTCAGCTTGTACGGGAAAAGTTGGGTTGGTATGTGGCGATTTAGCCTGGGCTGAGCTTTGCTGCAAGAGCTAGAAAGTAGACAAGCTGCCATGTGGACATAACCAGATTATAGAACTACAGGACGATCTCTGAAGCAAGGTCTTTGATAGATGAGAAAGACATGAGGTTGGAGGTGTCAAAAGCATAGATGAAGAGATTTTAATTGTTGAGGCTCATAATCCAATTAGATCTTAGACAAGGGTTTAGGAATGTAGGCAGAGTGAAAAGGTCAAATTTGGAGAAGTTTTGTAGAAAGTGGCATCAGGATTTAATCACAGACTGGAGGTGTGAGTCATGAGAGAGAGAAGATCATGACAAAGAGAAAGCCAAGATTGGCAGGAAAGAGTCTGATATTATTTCTGAAATTAAGACAGGTAGGGAAAGGAAAGGACTTCATGAAAAATTCAGGAACTGGGTTTTGAGCATGTTCAGTTTTAGCAAGTGGTAAATTATTAACAGAAAGATCTGAGAGAGAGGCCTAAAGTTGTTTGGGTTGATGACTCTAGGCTTAAAGATTCCTTGTTTTCAGTAAGTTTGATTGTTATTTGTGTGCTCATATCCTGTCTAACAAAGAAGAATGTGGATTTGTGTCACAGGATGACTGAAAACTTCCATCTACATGTATCTATTAGTGCAGTTCTTGTGTGGATTCAGACTGGGTTTTGAGATGGGTCATGATGTAGAAGAAGGATGCAATCAGAATAAAGAAGTCTTCGCACCATAGTAGGCCTTGATAGCGTCCAAGTCACATGTACCTGGTTTGCTGTCTCATGTCTTAACGCAAAAGTGACAGAATGGACTAACCATACATAGGGGAAACAGTAAAAATTTTACTCAACCCACTGGTAAGTAAAACAAATTGGAGTCACTAGACTGAAATGTGCTGCGACTGAAATGCAAAGAAACTTCATTAAGGAGATTTTAACGTGCACCTCTGCTTTTGAGCAACTCTGGTCTGTAGACATTAGCCACGTGTAGCCACACGTCACACCTCCCCTGGACAGAAAGTGCTGCGATACCACGTTTGTACCCGGAGTTGTTTAATATCTCTCATTTAGCTCAGCTCATTGCGTTTCAATCGCGGTTGGGCTAAAGGAGGCCCGTGAGGCTCAGTGTCCTACTGCTCATATTTACACAGTTACTGCAACGTGGTAAATCATCTACCTGCCCGTTAATAGGGGGTTATATATTATCTTGTACCGGGCTTTGGCTGCTCTACAAGGATACAAAAATTCTTATGGCCCGGACATCTCACGCAATATTTCACAGTTCTTTTTTAAGACAAGCGTAGAAAATGGGTCATGTACCCGTCATTTTTCTTTAAATAATCAGCATCGCTTTTTTTTTTTTTTTTTTTTTTGCTTTCTTAAAGCCTCCTGCCCCTATGTCTCTGTACATCTGAGCATGGAGATAATCTGCTGTCTCAGCCCTCTTCTCATCTGTGTTTGAGCTCCTTCTGCTTCAGACAGTACGTCACATATTTCATCGTACAGGAGCCCCAAAATAGTCCTCACATATGACAATTATACTACACATAGGATTAATTTAATTAGGAATTTTGAAAATAGCTACCTGTTAGGTAGGATGCCCTATCTATCTAAGAGGCCAGAGCACCACTGTGTGCCTGTTGAATAGATAATGCGGAAAATATTGTTTCCACTTTGAAACGGTAGAAAATCCAGAAAAGCAGTTTCCGCTTCCATATTGCCATATTCAGGGAGAGTTTAGGTAAGTAGATTGTGTGGTGAAATCCACATGTTTGAATTGAGTACCGGAGCCTAGATTTGCGTCTCTGCTGTTAAGTAGGCATTACTTCTTTTGTGACCATATGCTGCTCACTACTATCTCCACAGGGAATGTGCCACGGTCACCATCATTATCACTGATTTCTAGAGCAGATAACACTCCCTGGAGGTCTCCAGTCTACAAAGGGCCTAGGCTAAACCTGCTTTGATATTAGACAGACTCCCAAACCATCACATAAGGGCTACAGACTCTTTTTTTTTTACCATTAACTTTCCAGCCGCAAGTCAGAAACTCTTACAAAGGTTGCATGAGACCTTTAAAAATCTCCTCAGCAGAGGGAGAGGTTTGTCTCACATCCATCACTGCAGAATCGCAGAAAGAAGGAGAAAATTTTAAGTCTCATTATGCAAGCAGTGAGGAATAAGGTGATTTTCTTTCAGTAAGCTGCAGGTTAAGCCACGTTATTCATGGCCTGCAGCGGTTTTGCACAAAGCTGCCAGTATACAAAAAATAGTGTTATATGATATATCCTCGTATGCATTAGTTTTGTTTAATAGGGCTTTTTTTTTTTCTTTTTTTCCTTTCCTTTTTTTTGGTCTTTTTTTTTTTCTGTTCCTTTTTATTTATTCCTTTTTTTCCTTTTTTTTTTTTTTCCCCCCTTGCAAGGCAGGGTAAGAGTACTCTGAAAGTAGTCCTGCCACAAAAAAAGTTATAGAAATAAAGTTTTCAGTAACCTAAAATAACATGCAAATCCTGGAATAGTGAAATTTCAAAACACAAGCATACAGTGTATTCCAGCCTGACCTTCTGGCTGTGTAGCAGATAATCAAAAGAAGTCTTCTGCAAACCTGCTTGTGATAAATAGATAAAAAGGGGTTGTCCCACATTCAGAAATGAGACTATTTAAGCAAGCTGGGACTACGTCATGGAATATTTTAAAGTAAGTGAAAAGGAGCTCAGGCTCACTGGAGAACAGAGCTTTGTGAATTTTGAAGACACAGCGCTCCGAGAATTTTGAAAACACAGAGCTTTGAGAATTTTAAGTTTTTAGGGGTCTGCCTTTGAGCATTTGGATTAGGACTGGACACAAGCAGTACAAACTCTGAAGTGATTTTCACTTTGATAGCAAATTGGGCAAATCACCAAATGACAGGTTATCTTCGCTGCCAGAGGAGAAATGAGACAAGCAGGTGCCATCCATGCGCCAGCCATTTCACAGGGCAGGAGAAATGTCTGTCGTAAAAGGCACGTGCAAAATAAAATAACACCAAAACCAGAGAGGTTCAACTGAACAACTCGTTTCTTAAAGGAAATCTGTGGTTAACGTGTGTTCAATTTTGCTGTTTTAAGATCCCAAGTAAAAGTTGGAGGCAGTCAAACCCCAGAGCACCAGACACGTTCACGCTTCTCTTTTCAGCTGGCGTGACCCTGGTACTTAGAGTTAATTCGAGAAGATTTACTACATCGAAATGTTTATAGCCGAGATCAAGTAGCACTGAAATTGAACGCTGATCATGTGACTGCCGAGGGTAGATTTGGAGATTAAAATTGGACGTAAACATTATACTGATTTGGAGGAAGACAGCTTACTCAATCCAAATGAACAAGGTTGAAAAATCCTTTTTGCAAGCGGGTCCTACGGGGATGCTGCAGCATCCTCAGTCCGTTGTCATCACAGAGTTAAGAAGAGACACAAACTCGAAACAATTTGGCAAGAGTGATAATCGGACCAGTCGGGATCTGTCATCAGCATACTGGCCACTGCAGAAGAGTGATTAAATAGGAAGACACAGACAATTATCGAAGACTAATTGCTTATTGTTGCTAGAACTATATTTTAAATGTGTTTTTCTTTTTAATTGCTTTTGGAGCGAATAAAGTGTCCTTAATTCAATTGTGAAATGTTTGGGAATGGGAAGCCTGCCAGGCATCGGGCAGCTCAGAGGTCTTGTGGAAGCAATTGCCTCTTTCTCTAGCCTATATTTGTGTTCAGTCATCCCATCCTCTGCCAACTTTCCTGTTTTCAGGTCCGTGCCCCTGTGTTAGCAGAAGGTCTCTGGGTTGTTGGTGCTTGCAGGAAGCTGCATTAGTTTGTTCATATCTTTTCCTGTATTTTTTTATTCATCCCCGGCCAAGGGCCTTGACCCAAAGAGGAGCTGAACTCTTCAGGTCCGTAGGGATTTTGGATCAGCAGGCTCTGAGTAGAAGGGCACTTTCTAGGACAGGACTGGCAGTGGTTAACAAGGTGAGATATTCGTGTGGTTTGAACACGTTACAATACAAACATCTGTATACCTCTGTGCTCCGTTACTATTGACGGCAATGAAGTTCTGCAGGGGGTGGATTTGGCTCAGTATTGTGCCAGTGTAACAATGAATGACCACAAGGATGTTATTCCAAGTCAAGATGCTCAGGTTTGGTGTGAGGAGCGGATCCAAACCACATACAGAACCTTTTGTGCAAAGAGCTGTGAGGCTCTCGTGCTATTAAATAACCATTCAGCATTTTCACGGTGAGAGTGACAGGGAACACAGTTTTCATATTCATAGAAATATCTTTTGTGTGGATGTATTCAGCTCTGAAAAGACTGCGGGACCTCCTAATGGACAAACAAATGTAACCAGTGCTCTATCTCTGTGTGTAAATAATTTGCATGACTGGTTTAGAAAATGAAAGGGAACCGGTCTACATAAGGGAGAACAAGTGGGAGGAGAGGAAACAGAAATAGCGTTTACGTTCATATATTGGAGGAGATACATAAGAAAATTCAAGGAACCTGTTGTCTTAACACAATGCCACATGTTACCTGCCAGCTCCTCTGAGCAGCCAACTGAACCCCAAAAAATGGGCTGATAAAACAGATGCTGACCTGACATGCAGCATGATGGGGAATGTGGATGTTTGGAGGCAGGCAGGATCAGCTTGCTCTGTACACAGCATTTGCCTGTAATACGAGGGTTTTTTTTCTCCATTCTGGTCTTTCTTCCATCTGCATAATATGTAAGATCAGAAATGGACAAAATTGTTCAACCTATTTCTAAATGAGTGAGTAAAAAAAAAAAATAATAAATTCTCTTTTCATTTTTAAGTTCCTTGCAAAATCCTGAACAAACATTCTTGCAGAAGAGGACAGGAAGATAAAAAAAACCCCAAGTTGTTCCAGACAGAATGGCTGGCCATTTTCTTGCTCTTTTAGGGCAATTAGAAGTAAAGCTGGCCTGGGCAGACATTTTAATCAGCACTTTAGATCTGGTGAACACAGAAAAACTGAATCATTCTGCGAGACTTTCACTGCAGCGACTCTGGCTTGGAGTCTTGGTCTTTGGCTTTCCTCCACTGAAGCACCTGATGGGCATTATCTAGAGACGTCAGTGTTGTTGCTGCTCCTCTCCGCTCCTCAGACCACGGCTCTCCCAGTTCACAGACCCAGATGAGTAAAAGTAGTATTTTGGAACAGCTGTAACAGCACAGAAAATGGTTGATTGACTAAAATTCCCCTAACTATCACAGTACAGCTGAGCATGGCTTGCTTTGCTGGGCTTGAAGATCTCTTTTACCTCCTATGTGAGAAGTACTTACTCGTTTGGGCATCTCTTGCCTTGAGTTTTGTTGACCCACTTGTTTGTGCGAAGCCATACCTCCGTGAGGCGTTTGCTCGCGGTGCTGAGGCAGGTTCCCAGCTGCAGCGAGCAGCCGGGAGCAATGCGTCTGCTTCAGTTCGGGGTTCAACATCCAGTTTAAAAGCAAATATCCAATGGACGTTTCTCCATCCCCCGCCGTAAAGATGAGCACAAACACCCTGCCTTCCTCTGCAGCCTGTTTTTAAAAACCAACCCAAACTTGAGTGAGGAGAGTAAACATTGCTGGAACATGCATTTCCGCTGAGATTAACCGTGTATTTGTATGCGGCTTTCCAAAATTAAACTTTTAACAGTGGCAAATAGGGAGTTGGGTGCGGAAATGCAATTAGCCGTGACTCAGGACTCCTGACGTACAGGTGGGCCAACGAGTTGCGAGTGCTCACATGGCAACTTGACAAAGTAGCAAGAACAACTTACTATGCGTTAACATGAGCAGAGTAAATAACTCAAAATGTTAATAATGTTTGGTATTCATTTCCAAGCTGCTCCTTTGGGTGATATAGACAGAAGCGCACCTTGCAGCTGATGGTAAATTATGTTTTTCTTGTCAAATAGTGGTTGTCTTCCCCTTAGTAACATTCGTTCTCTTTTATTTTTGCGTTTTGAGATCCTGAAAGATAGACACTATGTGAAATCTGATGTATTATTTTCATATAATGGTCTCCCAACCTTTATGGTGTCAATAAGCATCACCTATCAACTAGGCCACGGAGTAGTTTTTCCAACTAAAAGGTAAATTCATAGAGATCCTAAAAGGCTTGGCTAAGGCCATCGGTGAAAAATCGAGGCTTTCCAGTCACACTTCTCACCCATTCTTTCGTGATCTTAAGGGTATTTTCCAACTGAAATGCTTCTGTGCCTCTCAGTGGCTTGTGTCATCTTCATCCTCTGCTTTCCAAAATGTGTTGGGTATTTTCTCCCTTGGTACAATAATTGCTTAGAGAAGGTCCTAGAAATAAAATATCCCACGCTTCCTCAGAACAGTCCTGTGCCTGTGCACAGGTGTGGGGTAGAGACTGTGTCTTTCCTTTTTTTGTGGCTATCAAGCATTGCGGAGTAATGTTGGCACTCAGGAGTGCCGACACAGTGGACATGTGTAGGTAAATAAGTAGGAAAGGAGAGAGAGAGAAAGAAAGAGAGCGCAAGAGGAAAAAAAAAATAAAATAAAAAAGCAGCATTTTGTTGGCTTATTAAAATACTTAAAAAAGGATTTAACTTTTAATTAGAAGGAGGCTGCTAGGTCTTTGTGCTTTTTCTGCCCTGACAGAAGTTTACACTTCCACCTTTGTTAAGTAATTTATATATGCTGTTTGCGTTAACTTGGTCCTTCAATTTTTCAGAAGTACTGTTTCTCTTGTATCTGAATCTGGGGAAGGCGAAGATACGGCCACCACTGTCTTCTGTGCTAGCGACTGTATCTTCGGATTCAGAGCTCCTGTATACTGAAGCCAATAATGATTCACTCTCACAGCAGTGGTGTGAGCAGTCTCAGCTTTTATATGCCATCTGTGTGAGTGAGCTGAATCTGCAGAAATGGGACCCTGTACACATGGCTTTTCCTCTGTTCATGGATGAAAATATTAAAGCAAATCCGTATGGTCCATGAGATGTTTTCTGTGTCAGGAAGGGAGTAAAACTGCCTGTCAAACCAAGCTGTTCTCTCCGATGAAAGGGGACTGTTTTTAAACACTCCTTTCCATAGTATTTTGCACGCCAGCCATGTGTGTTTTCTCATCTGACATCTCATTGAGATCCCTGGCTTCAGTACTGCAGGAGGGAAGGGTGTGCCGGGGGGGAAGGAAATAATTTCTTGATATGAACACAAGCACGTGTGCACACACACGCTTTTAAATCAATCTTAAAGGAACTGAATTTTTATTTTTTTTATTTTAGGAATATGAAAGAAAATTAATCTGGTTGAGCCAGACTTAATTGCTCCCCTTCTGTTTGGATTTTGTATTCTCTCATGAAGATATTGGGAAGCAATCCTCCGAGCTATTATTAGCTACAAAGGTGGAGACAGAGGGCAAAAGGTTCATTTACAATTCCTAAAGCAGAGGATTGAATTTTAAAGATAAAAGGCAAATTGATGAGCAGCTTGAAAAAGATTCATCCACTCATCCTCTTAGCTTACTGAGTATTTCTGAAGGCGCAGGCTGGTCTGGGGAGGTAACTGTACTCACAGCTGTAATACCCACTGGATGGAGGAACCAGAAAAAAAAAACAACACCAGAAAAAAAAGTATTGGGTTTTTTTTGTTTTGTTTTGTTGTTTTTTTTTTTCATGAAAGCACCTTGCAGGGTGAAGCTTGAAAACATAAACTGTTATGAAGTCATGAATTGATATAAATGCATTTCACAGAATCACAGAATGGTCAGGGTTGGAAGGGACCTCTGGAGACCATCTAGTCCAACCACCCTGCCAGAGCAGGGGCACCTACAGCAGTTGCACAGGACGGCGTCCAGGCGGGTTTGGAATGTCTCCAGAGTGGGAGACTCCACCACCTCTCTGGGCAGCCTGTGCCAGTGCTCTGCCACCCTCAAAGGAAAGAAGTACCTCCTCAGGTTTAGATGGAACATCCTATGCTCAAGTTTGTGCCCGTTACCTCTTGTCCTATCACTGGGCACCACTGAAAAAAGACTGTTCCCATCCCCCTGGCATCCTCCCTTTAAGGATTTAGAAGCATTAATAAGATCCCCCCTCAGTCTTCTTTTCTCCAGACTAAAAAGCCCCAAGTCTCTCAGCCTCTCCTCATAAGAGAGATGCCCTTTGCTGGACCCTCTCCAGCAGTTCCCTGTCCTTCTTGAACCGGGAGCCCCGAACTGGACACAACATTCCAGATGCAGCCTCACCAGGGCCTTTCTTTTAAAGAAAGGAACTAGACTTAACTTCCATGGCAGGAGGCTTGGAAACATAAAGATTATACACACACACACACACACACTTTTGTGCTTTTTAAAATTCAAGCCAGTTAATCCCAGATAATGAGATACCATTATAACCACTGCTTCACCTCCGTGATCTTAGGGCAATCCTGCAAGAAGCAATTTGATCATGTTGGGCAGGAAAGCCCAACATTAGAGTGTGCTATTGCAAAAGAAATCCAACACCGAACAGGTTTACTAGGCCTTTCCTAAAATGCAATGGTGATTGTCACTTCCTTTCACAGAATCACAGAACACAGAATGGTTGAGGTTGACAGGGACCTCTGGAGGTCATCTGGACCAACCCCTTGCTCAAACAGGGCCACCTAGAGCCACTTGCTGAGGACCATGTCCAGACAGCTTTTGAGTATCTCCAAGGATGGAGACTCCACAACCTCCCTGGGCAACCTGTGCCAGTGCTTGGTCACCCTCACAGTAAAAAAAAGTGTTTCCTGATGTTCAGAGGGAACCTCCTGCGCTTCAGTTTGTGCCCATTGCCTCTGGTCCTGTCATTGGGCACCACTGGAAAGAGCCTGGCTCCATCCTCTTTGCACCCTCCCTTCAGGTATACATTGATGAGATCCCCCTGAGCCTTCTCTTCTCCAGGCTGAACAGTCCCAGCTCTCTCAGCCTGTCCTCACAGGAGAGATGCCTCAGGCCCTTAATCCTCTTTGTGGCCCTTCACTGGACTCTCTCCAGTACGTCCATGTCTATCTTGTACTGAGGAGCCCAGAACTGGACCCAACACTCCAGGTGTGGCCTCACCAGTGCTCTTGTTGTCAAAAACTGGGCATCTTCTTTGGAAAGGGAAATTTTGGCACAGGGACTGTTCAAACTGGAACACCGACATGGGTTTTGGGTGGCTGCAGCTTGAGTGTTGCTGGCTTTCTTTGTGCTCGCTCTGCCAAACCTCTTGTATCTGGGACTTGCTGCTGCATTTCAGCAGCTTTGTTCAAGGAGGGGTTTTCACTGAGTCATAGAATCATTTTGGTTGGAGAAGGCTTTAAGATCATCAAGTCCCACCATAAACCTAACATTGCCAAGTCTACCACTAAACCACGTCCCTAAGCGGGGCCTACATGTCTTTTAAATACCTCCAGGGATGGTGACTCTACCACTTCCATGGGCAGCCTGTTCCAATGCTTGACAACCCTTTTGGTGAAGCGTTTTTCCAATTTTTGGGGTATTTTCCTAATACCCAATCTAAACTTCCCCTGGCACAACTTGAGGGCGTTTCCTCTCATCCTATCCCTTGTTACTTGGGAAAAGAGACCTACACCCACCTCGCTACAACCTCCTTTCAGGTAATTGTAGAGCGAGGCCATGTAGCTCAGCTTTCCTGACCTGACCTCTGGAATAAATGTCCCTTTCTGAACTTGTTTCTTCTTCGGCACTAGCTTTTCTTTTTCTTCCCCCCCCCCCCAGTTGCTGCACTAAAGCTTGTTCAGTTTGCCAGGCTAAAGGGCATCAAGAGAACATGCATCATTTTGTAGTTTTTTGTCTAAGGCAACAAAACAAAAATAAGTTAAAAAAAAAATCACTTTGGTCTAAAATGTTTTTGTGGTTTTTTTTTTTTTTTCTGTGAAAGCTCCTTAAACATAAAAATAGTATTTTCTTGAAGAAAGGATATTACTAATGTAAATCCAGTGCTGTTGGCAGAGGAATAATATGCTGTATATCATAAGGCAAGCGACTGAGGAGGTGCTGGAGTGATCGAAATGCCTCATGGGCATATAAGATTGCGGGGATAGGTATTCACACAGAGGATGCTTTCTTACATGTGCCCAGGGCTGTCTCTTATCTCTGAACATGAACCCATAGCGAAATAGAAATGTTCCTGTATTAATAGTGCATCGGAGATAACCCCCATCTGAAAAAAAACAGTAATACTGCACAACTGGGAACCCTTTCACAGCAGGGAATTGGACTAGCAATTTCATAGTGTGTTGGTAATGAAACATTTTGGTTCTGTATAAGCAAATGGGCAAGGTTAGTGGACACATTACTCCGGCTGTCATTGTCCCAGCAGTAACCAATTTAGAGGCTTTATATTTTCTGCTATCCCAGTAAGGGAAAGAAAAGTAGGAAGTTAAAAATAGAAATCCCAGAATGAATTAAAGCGCAAAGAGTGAACAAGCTCGTAGTACTGCTGTATAATTTTAAAATCCCTTTTTTCCTTATAATCTGGAGTTTAATATATGTATTACATTGCAAATTGTGGTGATGTCTATCCTGCTCCAAAAGGTCACCTCCATACAGGAGGATTTATTCTGGCTGTAACATGTGAACATGGGCATCCAGCCCTGGATCGGTGTAGCCACTGTTTGTATTGATGATTCCTGTTTGTATTTCCATTCATCTGATGCTGTTGTTAGGCAGGAGAAGCCTGAGAAGCTGTCTGTGGCTTTGGCCTGTAAGGGAAGAGCTTAAACAGATACCTTCTGGTGCCTGTGTGTAGATCATAATTGTTTTTTTTTTCGTAGCTTTTTCAACGGTTGTGGGCAGATATCAGACTTTCATGAACTGGTTGTTGCAAGTAGTTTCCCTGCAACATTACCCTACACAACACTGCAGCATTGGGTTTTCTTTCCTAAGGTTAACCGTCATGCACTCTTGGTTTCATTTAGGTTACTTTTTCTTGTTAAGTTTCCTGACAATCAAGATGAATACTGTTTCTAAAGCAGGAGTCCAACATAACGTGGAATTGTTTTCTTGATTTGCAGATATCCTCGTTGACGGCAAGCTTTGCGACTGCGATATCATGGTGGACTGCAAAGTGGGGGACCCCATCCCGCTGGAGGTGAAGCTGACCAACTGGAGCAAACACAGCGTGGGGCCCTTTGCTCTCACCGTGACACCCTACCAGGATTACCAAAATGGGGTGCACAACTATGAGCTGCAAGATGCTATCACCTTTGTGGGATCCAACACCTTCTACATTGATTCAGTAAGTCTTTCTATCCAATGGATCACGATTCCGGATGATGTGCATTTGCAGAAAAGAGCTTCATTATTCAATTGTGCACATAAGTAAAAACATCTTTAATTTGAGGGTGTTGGAGGACTTGCACAGGCTGCCCGGAGAAGTTGTGGAGTCTCCTTTTCTGGACATCTTCAAAACTCACCTGGATATGTTCTTGTCCAACCTGCTCTGGGTCACCCTGATTTGGCAGTGGGGTTGGACTAGATGATCTCCGAAGGTCCCTTCCATCCCTACCATTTTGTGATTCCGTGATTCTGTGATTTTAAGGCAGATTCGTTTTTGGAAAGCACCATGATTACAGCAGCTCTTGCTTAAGGTGCTGCTGCATTTGGAAATATAGATTCGTCTCTCCAAGATGGTTTAAGACTGTAATTGCCTATCATGTAAACCAGTAGTAAACTGTCAGAGACAGTAACTTTTGGTCATTCCAGATCTGACTAAATATGAATAAATAACCTAGATAAAATGTTTAGTACCATATTGCCAGTCCCTTAAGCCATCCAGTGCAGCCGGCAGTAACAGATTTTAAGTAACTTTTTCTCTTTGGTCCATAGGAAATGTTCCCCAGGCTGAGCCGAGGAACTCAGCAAATCAGTTTTAGTCAGGTCCTGAGGAAATGCAACAGACTGCAAAAAGAAAATGCTAAACATTAGTGACCAATATGACGAGCTGGTTCATTTCCTTGTTGCCTAGCATACTCTTATAAAACCATAAAGAAAAATAGAAAACATGCTTAAAATGAGGCAAAAAAAGTCCCTTTTTAGAACAATAGAGATTTTTATTTTTCTCTCAAATTCTTCTTTAGAAAATTCAAGTCTAGGAGCTTTTGCTTCTAAGGCAAGACACTAAAAATACAGATAAAATTACTCTCTCCCACATCCTTCCCAAAAAAACAGAAACAACAACAAAAAAAAGAATGAAAAACATACGGACAGTACTGCAGAGTGGAATAAGCAGTATTTCTGGTAACATAAAATAAACATGAAGAGGGTGAGAGTTTGGGGTAGGGCTTAGGACCTTTGCTTAGGTCAGCTCTTCGGATAGCTAATAAAATGTACCTGTCAAAACTGAATATTTAAGTGAACCTTAGTAAGAAAGAAATTAAAGGTTAACCACAGCGATAGTCACCATGCATATTTTTCAATTACGCATCACGGGAAGAAAACATTTCAAAAAAGCTAATGAGCATGGAACACACCATCAACTTGGATTTTAATGGGGGCTAACTATATTCTTAGCTGAATAATTTAAATATGTCAACAGAAATAATCAAGAGATGGCTTTCTTTGACTCTCTTTCTGACAATGTGGATTTTTTTAATCAGAGTGGCAGTGTTTGGATGCCCAGCTGCCGGAGGGCTTGACCTTCCAGGCTAATGAGGGAAAAGGGAGATGTCAGCGTGATGTATTCTTACCTTCTGACTGAGTCTCCTACAGGGCAAAAAGTCAGGAGGTCACGTCTCTTGTGCCCGCCCAGGCGGCCTTCTCATACGTTACGGTCCCCGCTTTTGCCCTGTCATTCCGTATTGTGACATTTCTCCTGTAAACACAGTCCCCGATCAGTTAAAAATAGAGTTGTTTTCTGCTATTTGTCCCCCTTTTCATCCAAAAAAAGGTGAAATGAAGAAAATGTCAACTCTTAGACAAGAAGTGTTGTATTTCACGGTATATAGTATTGTTACTTGTCCTACACAGGCTCCCAGAGAAAATGCTTAGTCATATTTCTTTGAGGCATAGAGCCCTGATCATGGAAGAAAATTCTTCAAACAGTGTATCTAATGCTGTCAGAGGCCCTTTCATCCCCCGTAATAACTAATTCAGTAATGGAAAAAAGATTTCAGAAAGCCGCACCTGTTTTGGGGACAAGAAGAAAGTCCCAGTTTGTGCATTTGATGCTTCAGGGAAGAACGAACATACTCAGAATTGTATTCATGCTCTGAGTTTGGCAGAAACTCAGACAGACGCTGGTTAAGAAACCGAAGAAGCTCATGGTTGGGTGAGATGAAAGAGATTCAGAGTTTTTGTTTTTTATAAATGAAAGCTGAGACACTGGACCAGATTCAGTACTTAAAGGAGGCCTACAAGAAAGATGGGGACAAACTTTTTAGCAGGGCCTGTAAGCGATAGCACAAGGGGTAATGGCTTTAAACCAAAAGAGGGTAGATTTAGACTAGATAGAAGGAAGAAATTTTTCACGAGTGTGGTGAAACACTGGCCCAGGTTGCCCAGAGAGGCCGTAGATGCCCCATCCCTGGAAACATTCCAGGTCAGGTTGGACGGGGCTCTGAGTAACCTGATCTAGTTGAGGATGTCCCTGCTCATGGCAGTGGGTTCGACTAGATGACCTTTAAAGGTCCTTTCCAACCCAAACCATTCTATGATTCCCTGCTGGTGTAGCTCAGTGCTGCTCTGTGGAAGCCATTACACGTGTCCATCATTTTTATAAACTGAGGTCACGGGCACACGATTATTTTGATTGTTTCATGGAGGTGGCTTGAGATATTATCATTTCCCAGCTGCTTGTGTCTGCACCTCTGCAGGGAGGTGCTCCCCTCTTCCCAAGCAGACCAAGCGGGAGAGGTGGTGTGAGCATTTGTTTTCGTGCAAAGTTGGCCGGTTGAGCAAAAACTACGTTTGTCAGCAGTTTAAGCTAATTGGGCTGACTTTACACTGGCACTGGCAAGGAGGTGGTGACATGATTTATTACGCTGCTGAGCTGGGTGGGAGGAAGGATGGAGAACTAGCGTATGGTTTGGCGTGTCAGTAGTGTATGGTAAAGAACAAGTGGGAGCATCAGGTATTACAGCAAGAGAAGATACATCTCACGCCCTGAAAATTTGGTCTGTTGTCAAGCTGATGCAGAAACTACAACATTATTGGTGCTCAACTGGATGTGATTTCTCTGGGGAAAAAAAAAAAAACAAAACAAACACAAACACAAACCCAAACCCCCTCTGCTTTCCTAAATTTTAATTTCATATTAAGCCTGATGCTCAGCAAAACACAATTATTTTTGTTTCCAGACTAAAAAGTTTCAATTCGGTTTCTGCTGCTATCTGTAAGATGGGGGATATATGAAGGAATTTTCAGCATGCACCTGCTGCTTCACAGTATGAATATAAATTGCTTAAAGGGTAAAAGTCATATGATTTTGTATTTCTCTTTCTTGCAGCTTGAAGTCCAGGTTAGATGATTTATCTTGGAAGTAACGTAATGAGTGCTTATTCACCTTTTTGCGCTCTTCAATTCAATGCAGCTGTCTGGGTTTCTGTCACAAAGTCTCTGGTGGGATATACTACTTCAAAAAACAAATTCTTTTACTGATGATTTTAAAGGATATTGAGATGTTTCCATGCATTTTAAATTAAGTAAAAACTTTATTTTTAAACACAACTTCTAATTTGGTTAACCTTACTTTTCTATGTCTGTATTTAACAGAAAAAGTGACTTCATCAGTTGTCACTTGGATAGCAGATATTTTTGTTCAATGCAGGGTTTTGAAACATGAGATAACATGGTGGACTCCCACCCATTAAAATACATTAATTTATTTTTCATCTCACTTCACAACCTGAAGTTTAGCTTTAGCCATATTATTAAAAATTCTTAGTTCTTACCAAAGTTTTTTTTTGACTAATTAGTTGATCAGACAGAGCTGCTTATTGCCAAATTAAAAAAAAAAAAAAATAACAGTTTTCTTCTATGGAGATTCCTGTAACTACCAGCAATTCATCTTTTTCTTGTTGTTCCTGCTTTTGCCATTACTGTTCTCAAGCAGGTTTTTTTTTCCTGTGTGTGTTATCATGCGCTAGCTCAAGTGATTGGTAGTGGGAGATGAGGAGAAATTCATTAGTAGATGGTCATTTTGAATCAGCTCAGAAGCTATGATGAACGTTTGCTCACTTCTGGCAGGTCCTCTGTGGCCCATCTGGAACAAATTAGTTTTCTTGGCACTGCTTTACTCACACTGTAAACTCTTTGGGGCAGCGAACAGTAGCTGGCACTAGCCCTAATCTCCAACTGAGCTCCCTAAGTAGTACAGCAGTATAAATAAGTAGTAATTAGTTCTAAGCAATCGCAGTCCCACATGGTAGCCTGAATCGGGGAAGGATTAGGATGGAGCTAGAAACTTAATTTTTCTTCTATCTATCTCAGTGGAACAGAGGAGTAATGTGGGCATTTTTTTCTTGATTCCTCAGTCATGATTTTCTAGGGTAGCAGCTTTCCATCTTTGGTCTTCGCGTAAAGGATTTGGTGGAATTTTTAGTAAAATCTCTTTTGACTTTGCCTCAATTCAGCAAACGTGTGTTCGATGGCGTCCCAGACTGCCACAACATATAACCACGTATCGAGGCAGTGTGGCGCTAGATGGAACGACAATACAAATTTGGTCTGGATCAGGCACGAGTATGCGATCTTCATGTTTCTCGTAGGTTAGCTGTATCGTGCATTGCAATCAGTGGGATGGTGTGTACTGTCAGCTATGGTAGGAAACATCTCACTTGTCTACACATCTGAACAAGTCACCCTGAGCTCCCTTCACAGGCAGTGGAGAGCGAGTCATCAGGGTTGATGGAGTTTAGGGGATATTTTACCTCATTCTGCATGTGATCAGATGAATCCTTGTGTTAAACAGCTGGCTCAGATGTCGACATCCATTTTACAGACATTTGGGTGGCATCTGAATGAGTAGGTGTTACCATGGATGCTGGCCAGCTAAGCTCTCATTAGTCAATGGAGATGTAGTCTGCAGTCAGTAGAATCTGGCTTAGACCAACATAGACACCAAGGGTGAGATTCAGGTCTCTAAAAGTAAGTATCTACCATCATTCAGATGCTGTGGGTAACCCCTTCTAGCCTCCACCTACTGCCAGAAATCCTGTAAATCATCCTGTAAATCTCGCCAGCCCTGTGCAGATGTTTCAGTGCCTTGGGTCATCCCAAATGCCATGAGGTGCCTAGGCTTAGGCAACTGTATCCTGACTCTACAGGCTGGACAGGTAGACCATTGTGCGTTTGCTCCACTGGCTGCATTGACTAGACATCTTCTTACTGTAGTGGAAGCTTGGACACCTACTGTGCAGAGAGTCACCTAAATGTAGGTGGTTTAACCTCAAAATTAGTCCTGTGCCTGGTATACCGGTTGGGTTGGATCTGGCCCTTTACTGACCTGACTGCTGCTGATGTATTTGTGGTCAGCTGGGAATGTTTGTAGGCCGCCTTACTTTCCAAAGTTAGTTACTATTTTGGAAGAAACTTCTTGTAACTTCTGCAGAGCCACTTGCATCTCAACAGTGAAAAGGTTTCAAGCTACTTTTGCTTCCCTGTTTCTTCCCCAAACCGCGAGTGTTGATTAGAGTAGTGGTTGTACAAGTGTTCATATGGATGTGGATAATCCCCAAACGGTGAACGTTGTTGGGTCTGTGCATACTGCACAGAGGGAGATGGGCTGCAGACACAACTGGACACATACCACTGCCTGCTTTGCTGGCTCTTCTCACTTTTGATGAGGAAACTTATGACTGGTGCAGAGACTTGTGCTGTGAAGACAGGAGGAACGAGCAACCATGTAGGCAGAACTTCAAATGAGTGAAAAGACTGTGTTTATGCCAATGTGCCTGAAGCCACCTTCCTGCTTGTCAAGGGCTCTGATCGATGGTGTTACAGATATTTCTTCATGGTGCAGCTACATTCAGGAAGAAATTTTTCACTACGAGGGTGGTGAGACACTGGAACAAGTTGCCCGGAGAAGCTGTGGATGCCCCATCCCTGGAAGTGTTCAAGATCAGTTTGCTTTGAGCAACCTGGTCTAGTGGGAGGTGTCCCTGCCCACGGCAGGGGGTTGCAACTAGGTGAACTTCTAGGTCCCTTCCAAACTAAACTGTTCTATAACTCTATGATTAGGAAAAATGGACTGGGAGATTGAAAAAGGTATGGGTCCTGAGGAGGCTTTGTTTGATGTTTGCCTCGACCCATTGCTGGCATTAGTGCTTGCCTCTGTCCTCCTCTGGGTGCAAGTCCACATCAGTTCCAGTGAGGCAGAAATAAGGCAGGCAGCCCCGGGAGGAGGGGAAGGAAGAAAGGGGAGACTGCTTGATGTTGTTCTGCATGTCCAGACGCAATGCCAGAGGGCAAGAACTTATACCCAGCGAGAAGGGGAAATGCCAAGGACAGGGGTCAGGAGAACAGCTGTGGCTGCTCTGATCACTCACGTGGATGATACGATGCTGATACAAGTTTGCTGTAGGTCAGCAAAAGTGCTCAGCACCAAAGCCAAAGTGACCCTGGGCTCAGCCAGCTCTGATGATGTTGCTACTTGTGAATAGACAGGCCCCTCTGCAAGAGCAGCATTTTAGGCAGGTTCAGCAAAGAAGCCTGATATGCCAGGGGACTATACGGGGTGCATGTCTGCTGGCTAAAGGACCCAGAAATGAAGGTCCAAAAAAAGCTAGAAGAGGAGAAAAGAGAAACAAACAGCTCATTCTTCTCACATATGAAAGCTACAGAAAACCTTCCTCACTGGAGGTGGTGGCAGGCAATGTTCAGCTCTCTGGCATATTCTAGAGGTGCCCACACCCCTGGAAACCTTGTAATAGAATCACAGAATCATAGAATGGTTTTGGTTGTAAAGGACTTTGAAGATCATCGAGTTCCAACCCCCCTGCCATGGGCAGGGACACCTCCCACTAGGCCAGGTTGCTCAAGGCTCCATCCAACCTGGCCTTGAGCCTTTTCTAGCAGTTTGTCTCCCCCCTCTCCCCTGCCATGGTCTGTCTTTGTTCTCGCCTTCCTATGAAATGGCTAAATGCCCTTCAGCAAGGGGTGTCCATAGACACTTTCCCACTTAATACCCAGTTGATGTCCCAGTTTACATCTTGAGCTGATGGTTTCAGGGTCCAGAGAGCAGAAGAGAACTGGTAAGATGGTCTTGGCTGAGGGAAGACCAATATTGAGGAGCATCAGGTGGCCTTTGGCTGGTATGAAGTTGCCTTTTCACAATTTTCTCCATAAATTACACCAAATGGAATGGCTTTGTGCTGATTCTGTGTTTTGCATCTGCAGCAACTTCAACCCAATTCTAGGCACCCTGAGACTGGATTTAACATCTTGTGGAAGCAGATATCAATTCAAACACTATCACAAACTCAACAGATGTGGGATTGTTAAAGTTAGAAATTACTTAAGTGTCTTGCTGAAATGATGGACTAAGATATATTATTTGTTGTAAAGATATGGATCATGAATGGTTTTGTGATCAAGGGAGATATATAAATGTAGAAACAGTGTCAACTCTTTAATTTGGACAAGTTACATCAGGGTGGCTACTTTTTGTGGGATATTTCTTGCTAAACTTGATTATTTCAATGACAGTGAATATTAAAGATTCCTGATTAGAATCTGCAGTCACATTGTGTCTGAATAATAAGCGGGGATGAATTTAGTTATTGCTAAGTTGTTAAATGGTGTTTAATCATATGTTTAACATGAGTTCAGAGCCATAATTTAGACCTTTAATATAGATGTTGATAAATGCAGTCTGAGGAAAGATGTTCCTGGATATTCAGGACATTGTGGGGCACTTCTGCCTTAAACCAACTCTGTTCTGTAATCAGTGACTCCTGAAGATCTGTATTCTGGTTTGAGCTGTGCCACAACTTTGCTGCATGAGAGAATAATACAGGATTTAAATTTTAATGCTCCAGTTTTACCATTGCTAGAATAGGGACAAGATCTTTACTCCTTTTTGTGTGAAGGCAATATTGAGATGTGAATCCAGAATACTCTGAGATCATCTGAAGGAGCTACAGAACCGCGAAGTGCAATTATTTTGTTTTGTTGCTGGATTATTTGTACTGATTTTCACGTTCTCTTTTCCAGGTGAAGCCGACCAAAGACTCTGTGTACTTTGGAGCACTTCTCTTTCTCTACACTGGTGATTTCTACCTGAATATCAAATTCCATGAAGACAACTGCAGCAGGGAGCTGCCTCTCTCCTGGTTCTGCCTCCCTAGTGTCCACATCCGTGCTAGGGAGCCTATGGTCCAAACTAAGCCGTAAACGTACTGTGTGCCATTTGATTAACCACAGCGTGCAGAAATGCTTGGCACATCCTCTGCTTGACCCCAGCTTGTTTCTGTCCAACCCCAGGCCACAGTCCCTACTTTGGAGGAACAGCTGAACACTTTCGGAATTGGCTGATAGTCATTTGGGCAGCTGCTTTAGCTAATTTCAGAGAAAGAGAGAGAGAGAGATTATAAATATGCTAGAGTTTTCCTCTGTTTCCAAAAAGCCTTTGAAACTGCTAATATATGCACCATACTTTCATATACTCTATTGATATCAGAGGGTTTGAAAGGGTCTTGAGGGCTGAATTTAAGAGGGCTGAATTTAACCATGTGTTTGAAAGTCTTAATTCCAACTTGGAGAATCCCTTAGTAGCATTTTTCCAACAAGAGTTGTGTACCTGTATGAAATTCCTCCTGGCTTACTCTGGACCCGTTGCATGTACCCTTGAGATGTAGTTCTCTCTCAGACTTATTCCCAGGCTTGTTCTTGCTCGCTTCTTTGCTGAGTATTTGGTATCTTTGGTAGTCAATAGCAGTAGTGATGCTTTTTCCTTTGTTACTGAAAGTAATAATAGTAAATGTGCTTCCAGTTATTCTCTTCCTCCCCTGAGCCCAGTGTCACTTGCTCCTGGTAAAGTCACTACCGTTAGTTTGGTAGGTCTATGAACAAGAAATGAAAGACAGCAGTGAAGAGCTAAGGAGTTTTGTCCTTGAGAAAGGAAATAGGCCAACTGTTGGGTTGCCTCGGGCTCGCCTGTGAATTTGGGCTTTCCCCGTTCTGTTTTATACAGTCACAATCGCTTGGAAGGTTTGCAGACACTTAAAGAGCCACCAGAATTAATCAGCTGGTCATTAATACCACTTTACATGAGTTTTTACAAACTCTTCTGATGAGATTTTTCACGCTAATAGATTGGGCTTGATTGTGTGCTTGTTTTTTTCCTTTTTTTTTTTTTTTTTTAAGAATGTTTAAGAGTAATTATTAGGCAATTAAAGCTATGGAATTCCTGATCATAAAAGTAGTTGATGAATGTACTGAAAAAATTAGCCTGTTGTCTTTCAGAATAATGTTTTTGAATAAAGAGTCCTGCCTTTTCCCTATGTAAAGCAAGGAGATGTCTTAGCTGTATGATCAATATATTATTTCATGGACCGTATGTTTCAAACCTGTCTCCATCTTTTCTTAAATTTACAGCCTGCAGCTCTTAAATTTGCTGGTAGTATACTTTCAGGGGTGGATACACCAAGATGTGGCAGGGGAGCTCCAGTTATCTCCACACGTGCTAAATCTACTTGCACAACCTCTCTGCAGAATTTTTGTCTGCGTGTTTAGGCTTCATCCAAACATGGGCACACCACTTCATGCCTGAGCTGGTCCGTCCTGCTCATGCTGTGGAGCAGTAGCCCAGATAGCTCATTTTGGCTCTCTGCACCATGCCTGGTTGTACTTGTAGATATGACTGGTGTTTTCTGTAGGAATGACAGTGCTCAAAACTCAATTCCTTGCATGTTCGCAAATCACTGGAATGTATTCATCCTAAATATGTTTCTAATTTGAGGGAAATATAGTTGTAGCGTGATAGCCGTATTTCCAGCGTATGCAGGGTATTACCTCTAAAATAAACTGTATTGTGGCAATGTTATCAGTGTTTGCTCTTGAGCTGTGGCTCTGTACACAGCTGTGAATGCCAGAGTGGAAGTCTTCAGTCTTAAACTGATGGAAATCTGAGACCGACTGAAAATTTACTCGCAGTGATGTACTGCTCTGTCAGCTGCCAGGATGCAATGTCCAGTAAGAAAATTGTTCCTTAGACTTGCACAGTGGTTATGGGCCAGAGATACCCACGGAAAGAGGGTCCAAGCAGCTGAGCTGGGCATGTTTTGTGCGTTAGTAGAGCCGGGTTGACCAGTTTGTGCCACGAGGCTGAATTCTCTGTCACTACATAGGTATACACACAGAAAAAATAATATCCCGGGAGAGCAGGAATTAAACCAGTTAATCTTCTCCGTAAAAGCTTGCTTTTGACATGTGTCTCTGTACTATGTTACACAACACTGTTGCAGCAAAATCCAAATTGGGTTTTATTCAGTATTCCCAGCAGGTAATCTGCAGATGCTAGGAATACAGCTAAGGCTTTGTAAGGACCACATTGCATTTGGAACAAAAATATCGCGAAGCAGATGCTGTTGCAGACAGGATGCTTCAGCTTACCCAGCTAAGGGATCATTTCCTAGTTTATTTTTGAGAGCGTTCTCTGAGAACAGAGGATATTTTTCTGTGAAGCCTATGCTGGGATGCAGCACTCCCGTGCCCTTTACTTGTAAAGGATCCTGATCCACAGCCTGCTGAAGCTGTTGGAAAGGGAAGAGGTGTTATTAGAACAAAAGCAAGCTGCATATTTCCAGTACGCCGTTATAAATCTGCCATATGTGCTCATAAATATGAGTTCTTATGTGTGAGCTGACCCTCGATGTTCTGTCTGTTCATTATATCGCAGACCGCTCTGTCCCTTGTCAACTTTGATGCTTAGTTGCTTTTGGCATCTATGATATCTTTCCCAATTTTCTCACACTTCTACTTGTCTTGGCGAGAGAGATGAAACACAAGAAATTCTTCCTTCTGGGGATCGTTTGTGACTTGTCCAGAAGGAGAATATTTAAGTGTCAGTGTAATTTGGAGAAGCATGAGGCAAAGGTACTTGAAATAAGAATATTGCATCACTTTTGGTTTTCTTTTTTAAATGAAGTTTTCAGCGGGGTTGCTCTCATTGGTCCTTGCAGTGCTTGAAAAAAGGATGGTGCTTTTCTGTTCTGCTCGCCTTTTCTGGAACTTAAAGCTTGTTTTTATTTCTCCGAACCACCCAGCTATTGTTTTGAACATGATGAGCCAAAATGTGCATTGTTACACAGATGTAAATCTGATATGATCCCACTTGGTTGAATTAAATCATGCCTAATATAAATCACCATTGCGGAGAGCAGACGTTGGTCCAATATATGTATGCACTGGAGAAGCATAAGTTGTGTAAATTTAACTGTCTGAATAAATACTTATCTTGTGTCATTTACACCTCTGCCTGTCTCTTCTCTCTATAATTCTTGCTAGTGTTGTTGTGTGTGTTTTACTGGTAATAATAACATATCTCTTGATGCTTCATGCTGTGTCTGAAAGAATGTATTTGATCCTGGAACTGAAATTTCAGTTTCACTCAAACTTTCTCTTCCCAGACAAACTCAGAGCTGATGAAAGATGTATCCTCCATCATGTGGCTCCTGTGTCAGTGTCCATTAACTGTCAGCTGAGGGGAGAGAGATGCACTCATGTGAAAGATTACTTATGCCTCGATATCCTAATATTGACATTGGGGGTGGTGAGACACTGGCACAGGTTGCCCAGAGCGGTGGTCTTCGTACAGAGGACGTGTAGGTCTGGATAATTTTCATGTTCAGTGTTCAATGATACATGTTTACTTCTGCCGGTTGGACCGTTCTAGGGCTTAGGTCAGGGTTCTTGAGTTGTCCAGCATCTTTCTGGTTTAGCTGTTGGTTTCTCATCTCTCTTTTTCACCTCATCCTTCCCACCAACTCTTCCTCTTCCTGCTTTTCTGTTTTTCTTTGGTTGGTTCCAACAGAAAGGATCAACATGTCCCTTTCTTTTTCTGTCTCCTTCCTCTGCATCTCCATCAGAGCCCTCCTAACACTTTGGTCATCTACTAGGGAAAAAAAAATTGCTTCATACCCTATTTCAGTTGTTAAACTGAAGTTTGGCTCTTATATCCTCTTAAAATCATCTTGAGATATTTCAGTTGAATGGACCTCACGGTTGGACTTGATGATCTTAAAGGTCCCTTCCAACCTCACTAATTCTATGATTCTATTTTATTACCATCTGGTGTTGCTTGTTGGAGCGATACTTGGGCTACTACATTCCTGATGCATCAGTTCCATAACACCAATGGGACTTGTGCTGTATGTAGATGACGTGTCATTTAACATATATTGATTACTTATTGTCCCTGTGTTCCTGATTCAGCTAGATATCTAAGCATGTGCCTCATGTTAAGCACATTAATAGACTCACTGATTGCAGCTAATTCAGGCACACATCTGCCTGGGGGACTTGCTAAACCTGTGTCCAGATGCATGAACTGCATGTGAACCCACAAATTTCAGATTGAGGCCCCTGTCCCATTATGCTGCATTGGCCATCTTATTCTTGGATCACCACTGGCTCCCAGGAACCCTGGTACATGGAGAAGACATCTCATCAAAACCAGGCACTGTCATGTTAATGCACAAGGAGTAGATACACAAAACAAGTCTGGGAGTGCAGCAGATCCTTCTGGGCCAGTGTCTCCTCAGTGTATATCTATACCAACCACAGTAATGAACCTTGGTGGCATAAATCATACAAATAGACTTGCTTGGGAAAGCACGTTATACCTAAAGGCTGTGCCCAGTAGCTGTGTACTGGGTGAGACAGCGGTCATCCACCTCCTGCTTGCAGTTGCTCTTCTGAGGGTTCCTCTTCTAAGGGCTGGGACCAGCACAGGCTGCGCTGATGTCCTCTCAGCCTTCCCATCTCCACCTTGTAGGAAATCTCCCCAGGAACTGTTCAGAAATTACTCGGCATAAGGGAAGGCATATGTTAACAATGAGGAAACACAGCACCACTTTTGTGTTGAGGGAGCGCTGGGTCCTCTGAAGAGAAGAACTTGTTACGGCCCAATGTACTTTGATATCATGACTGAAGAAGGGTGATTTCAGCCCCTTTTCAGCATGTATTCAGTTTGAACAAAGCAATGTGGACAGTGCCAGAAAGAAATCAGGCCAACTATTGAAATGTTTTAACAATGAGCATCTTGTTAATGGCTATGAGGATGTCATCACCAATCTGTGTCAGAAACAGGGCCCTTTGCTATGCAAAGTCTGCCCATGTTCTTACAGAACAGTCCAGGTCGATGGCTGAAGTGATGCCACAGTCCAGTTTCCCTTAATCAAGTTCAATGTGTGTACACGCGTGTGCGGGGGTTATCAGTGTGCAGTTCAATCATTGCACAGACTGTTGAAGTCTGTGAGCCTGCAGCATCCCTCCCAGACACATTACAAGAGGAAATGGCTTCAAGTTGCACCAAGGGGAATTTAGATCAGATATTAGGAAAAGATTCTTTACTGAAAGGGTCATCAGGCATCAGAACGTATTACCCACGGCAGTGGTGGAGTCCCCATCCCTGGAGATATTTAAGGGTCGTGTAGATTTAGTGCTTAGGGACATGGTTTAGTGGTGGGCTTGTCAGCGTTAGGTTAATGATTGGAGTAGGTGATCTTACAGGTCTTTTCCAATCTAGGAGATTCTGTGATTCTGTGATTTGCACTGATTTTCAGGGCATAATAAACAGTGGGAGGAAGGGAGGGTGGAAATTCAGAGAGAAATGGTCCAGGGCTGCAACCAGAGACACCTCCGCAAGGTGCCCGAAGTTAACCGAGATGAATCAAGGCCAAATGGGTTACGTAACTGCCATGACATTAAAAATAGGTTACGCTGTATATTAAGATTTCATTTATAAATTGTTTATAAAGCATTCATAAATGTTAGATGTGGTAAGCACGTTATGCACATGAATACTTTGTGTTCCAACATTATCGATGGCTGTATGTACAGCAGCTGCAGGTATTATAGATGATTAAGTCACAGCTCTAGAGACCAACAGTTCAATAGCAATATACAATAAATGATTCATCAATCACTTAAACACATATTAAGCATTTATGTGTTCTTTATAAATGGAACTTTAATATGAAGTGTGACCTTAAGAAGTGTGAAACAGGGAACTTTTCCCCTTTCATCTTTTTTCTTCTTTCTAAAAAAAAATTTAAAATAGCTCTCAAATCACCAATTTAATAATGATTGTGCTTTCCCTCACCTCTGGCTTGAAAGAGGCCACAGGCTCCTGAGAATTAAAAAGAGTTCATGGAACAAGCGGGGCATTTGGATGTACTCCCTTCTGCCTGCAAATATGTTTTGTGTTAGTTGAGGGTAAGGACTCCAGGGGTGCAGGAGGATGTTACCGCAGAAGGATGTCACCTTGCCAGCCTTTGGCCTTGCTCAGTTGGATGTCTGCAGATCCCCGGAGGAAGCAGAAGAGTGAAGGTAATGTGAGTGTAAAGAGCAAAGCAGAAGAGCCATGAAATAAGACTTGAACAGGATAATTTAATTCATTAAATAAACCCTTCAGCCAGCTCTGTGGGCATTTGCTTGCATGGAAGATGCCACCAGAGAAGATGCCACCATTGCAGACCATCAGCACAAGGAGGACCAGGTGTGAGGTTTCTCCTTCCCCACCATGGCATCTGCAATGCAAAAAAAAAACCCAGAGGAAGGTGTGAAGGTGTAAAGCCTGCCCATCCCATCCCAGCTCTCACCCCCTTGGAGAGCTGAGCCCTCGAGACTCTTTTTATTAGTGGAAAAGATACAAGATACAAGATACTCCTGTCTTTCCCCACCTGGCTGAAGACCTAGCCAGGGCTATGTCTTCACAAGTCGAGAGTCATTAGGATGAGAGGAATGGGTTAGGACGAGAGGAAATGGGTTCAAGTTACGTCAGATGAGGTTTAGAATGGATATTAGGAATTTTTTTTTCACTGAAAGGGTTATTAAACGTTGGAATAGGCTGCTCGTGGAGGTGGTGGATTCGCCATCCCTGGAGGTGTTTAAAAAAAGGGTCGATGTGGTACTTGGGGACATGGTTTAGAAGTGGTTTTGTCAGGGTAGGTTAATGGTTGGACTTGATGATCTTAAAGGTCCCTTCCAACCTCAGCAATTCTATGATTCTATGATTCTGTAAGTCACTTGAGGAGGGCACTGCAGGGACCTGGCCCAGGTCTGTAGTATTTGCATTGTATATAGATATTAGCCACTTCCATGTGGGGTCAGAAAAAAGCCCTTGGATAACGAGCATTTAAATTTAGCACAAAAGTAAGACAAAATATATGCAAATGCTTTGGGATATCATTTTTCAATACAAATATTGGGTAAATCTACCAGATTCTCCCTTTTGCATAGCTCTCAAAATATTGCTGCTGTTTGTTTAAATATAAATCGTGTCCTCCAAAGCTTGCAGTCAGTCCATACTGGGGGCTTGAGGTCACACAAGCTCTGTTGGGAGAAACAATAGGTGGGGTCAGTGATGTTATTAACACAAGCCTCTTCATTTAAGACCACTGGACATGATCAAGAGCCACATGATGAGCTGCTATGATTTACAGGGCAGTCATCTGTGCTCCCCAGGAAATCTATAGGGAGAAAGGGACTCTGTGAGGTAGGAATCCAGCTACCTTTAAGCAAACACCCACCCTGCATCAGTAAAGTCATGTTTCCAACCCAAAAATGCCTTTTTTTTTTTTTTTTTTTTTTTGTCCACTGGCTGTAAGGAGACGCCAAGGTGATTAGTTGAGATGGAGACACCCACAGAATCACAGAATGGTCAGGGTTAGAAGAGACCTCTGGAGATCATCTAGCACAACCCCCACTTACCCTCCCACTGCATTCAGGAGAGATAAATCCCCCTGCCTCCCATCAAACACAGATGAAGTTAGCTAATGTGTTTAAAATTTTGGAAGGATTCAGGAAGACACCTCTGCACACAAACAGCATGAGCAGAGGAGCCTCATTTCTTTGGAGGTTGGCCAGAGTGAAACCCTTTCCCTCCCCACCCAGGGTGCAGTTCCATGGGGGCCACCTTCATATGTGGGCTCTTCAGCACTGCTGTGCTACAAATACCAGGACGGTGCCTCATTCCCAGTATTTTTCCTTTTCGCTGTGCACACCATCAGCCAGGTGCGCAGTGACCTTCCGGGCGAGCAGGTCATCACGTGGTGTGTCAGCGAGGAGCCACATGATGGGGAAATGCAGATCTCCTGGGGACCACCGATGTAAAACATCCAGGGGAAGAGGGAAACGTGCCGCAGCTTTATCTCGGCTTTGTGCAAACCTGCTCTGATGAGACCCTCGGCTGAGAGGCGTTTTGAGCTGTTACCGACTGAGCACGGTCATATTTTCCCACTCTCTTTTCCCCGTGCCCCTTGCTGGACTGTAGATAAGGCGGCAGTGTTTTGGCAGCTGGGAGGCGATGCTCTATCTGTTTGCACATATAGGATGCTAATGGAAATGTGCCACCCATCGCCGTTACTGGGGTTTAGCTGGCCTCTGCTTATTGCGCTGGGGACGTCGGCCAGTTCTTTTGGTGGCAATGCAAAGACCAACGGTGCTGGGCACGGATCATAGACCAGGCAGACGTCTGCATTCAAAACTGAAGAAGCCCCTGCATCAGCCCTGCTTACCGCTCTGTTGTAAGGCTTGGCTCCAAACCTCTTTCCCCTCCGCCTCTTAAGATTTTCAATTTGAGGGATTTTTTTCTGACATCAGATTTATTTATTTCATCATGCCTTGCTCTTCTTTGTGTCACTTTTCTGCAACCAGACTGTACCATTCTGCCCGTTTGCCCAAACCCTCGGTTTCTGGGTTTGGAGCTGTCAGAGAGAGTCCTGGGGTGTGTGCTGTGGATGAAGTCCTCCTCTCTGTTTTCAAGTGCATCCTTCACCTGCTCAAGGCTTGTCCACCTCCTGCCCTGCTCTGCTGCCTGCCGTATTTCAAGATTAGGCACTGGGAGGAGGAGAAGAGCCCTGCCTGGCTGGGCTCTCCCTTCAGACCTGGCACATCTGGTTGGAATTATCCCACGATACTGTTGTCCTCTGTTCCCTTATTTATCAGTCCTCCCACTGCCTCCCAACCAATGTATGGGTAAGACTGGTTCTGGTGATCTTAGTGCATTGGAGAGGAGGGAGGAGGAAAGGAGATTTAGTACCACCTTACTATCTCCTGCAAAATCCTTGTTTTGTTGCTTAGTGACAACATCTTTATACGCAGTCCCAGTGCTACATGTAAAACTCTGAATGTGAAGCGCTGCCGTGCAGTAAGAAGTTAAGTGTCGCTAAATGCCATTTCTCCCTGCGCGGTGCTGGCGATGTGACTCCCAGATCCTCTTCCAAATTCATCAGGACCTAGCACTGCTGTTTGGCACAGGAAGACCCAGCTCCATGGCAGTGTGACGCTTTACTGAAGTAGTGGTGGTGGGTCTCGGGCTCTCTGCGGTATTTGGCACATCCCAAATCTTGCTGGTGTGCAGGCGGGTGGGATCTGGGGACAGACTCAGACTGCCTAGGAGGACAACGTTCATCAGACTGCTCTTCAGTTTGAGGTGACTGCCTCACACACGTGTAGACACGGCCTCACTTAGCTCAACCTGAAGTTTATTTTTCCTCCACAATCTTTCCCAGGAGGAAACACTTCACCACCTCTATTTCTCGCTTCCACTTGAAGTTATAAAGATGACTCCTAACTGTTTTCAAGCCTCTGTCTTGGTGATACTATAATCCACATTAAGAGAGGAGGCCCTGGAGCTACAGGCAGTCCAACCTTGTGGTGACAGCTGCAGTGTCTACCAACCCAAATGACTCGAGCAAGGGAGCATGTTTTCCAGCCACATGCCCTTCCTTCAACTTGTGAACCTTGTGCACCTTGTACACCTTGTGCTTGTGGGTCCAATGAAAACCATATAGAATAGAATAGAATAGAATAGAATAGAATAGAATAGAATAGAATAGAATAGAATAGAATAGAATAGATCATTTCAGTTGGAAGGGACCTACAATGATCACGTAGTCCAACTGCCTGACCCCTTCAGGGCTGACCAATAGTTAGAACATGTTATTAAGGTCATTATCCAAAAGCCTCTTAAACACTGACAACCATGGGGCATTGACCACCTCTCTAGGAAGCCTATTTCAGTGTTTCACCACACTCTCAGTAAAGAAATATCCCCCAAACACAACCCAAAGCCAAAGAATATGAATTGGCAACAATCAATGAATCAAGTTTGGACCACCATCTCTGCAGCAGTTGGTGGCGAAGAAGTGGAGAGGGTTTTCTGTGCCTCCTCAGCATCTCCTCTCTGGTAGGAACAATTAGCAGCCACTCGCTTGTCAGTCTGACAAAGTGAAGCTGGGAGACATGGATCTGGCCTCTACTTTGTTACCGGTAACTGGATGTCTGGGATAAACCAAAACCAGTGGCAAAATCCCCCAGCTGTATCAGAGAGAAGAGCTCAGGGGTGAATGCCTGGTTCAATCGAAATGAAGCGGTTGTTGTATGAAAATGATTATCTCATGGACTACCTGTGACTGACAATGCACCAAATATATTTTGGACAGTCTGCCTTGCTAGTAAACTCTGCCTAATCGACTCCGGGGACTGAAGTAGTTGCCGCAGCCTTGGCTCCACCAACACAATATTCCATTTTTGTCTTGTTTGATACCGTTCCGTACAAGGCGGCACACTCTCAGCTGAAAGCTGAATTGCTATTCTTATAACAAAAGAAAGATCTCCTCTTGTGTTAGGTGAAGTCTCCATTTGCATTAAGAATGCCCAGGGGATGCGGATACACGAACACACTTGATCCGAGGGAAATGTTGAGCAGGGTTCCTGGTAAGCCCCAGCTCATCTGTCTCGGAAAAAAAATAAAAAAAACAAGTCAGGGCTCTAGCAACACAGTTGGCCTTTGTTTTTTATCTGTCATGCCGGGCAGCAAACCCGCACCTGCGATGGTGCACAGGAGGGCTGTAACAGCGAGAACATGCCTCTAGAATGGATTTAGAGATAATAAGAAATCACCTTAATGCGACTGTTCAATGTACAAGGGATCTGGTAATAGTTATCACAGGTACACTTTCATTAACTCCCTTTAATTTAAAAGCTCGGTGTTTGCAGCATTCTTTTACAGGATAGAAAAAGTCAAATCAAATAAAAAAAAAAAAAAATGCCTCTGAAGTGCGGTGCTGCTGCTTCTCCCAGGAGCTGTAGAGCACAGCCCCAAATCCGCCTGAAGTGATCTCTCCCTCCAGGTCCCACAGCCTTCCATGGGCCAGGCGGGCACTGGCAGCCCCGTGGTGCCACTAAAATACCCTGTGTCATCCATTACCCCCTTATCTCTTTACAGCGGGGACCCCCGGTCACTGCATACAAACGTGGGGCTTGGGTGGGACCCTTCCAGAGAGCGAAACACAAGGGACAGCACCTACCATGTCGCCAGAGCTGCAGCTTTTCCTCATGCTCCAGGTGAGAGAGTGAGCACAGTCCAAGCTTAGGGCAATAATGTTCCTCCACCCAGGAATAACCCATGTTCATACCTATTGAGGGGGGGGGAGGGGGGGTAGAAAAAAGAAAATAGCTGATTTAATACCCAAACCTGGTATAGTTCTGCAACAAATCCTAAATTAAATAATTGGGATGCAATGTAACTCTCCTGAAAGTTAATAAACTATTCAACCTCCCCAATACATGAGCTGCACAAATCAAGAAACGTGCCAGAGCAACCAGGGATTTCAAACAAAAGCCCACAGCTAATGAAACTTGTGATTGCTGAGTGAGGGGGAGACACACCATTGCTTCAACATAATGTTGCCCCCTCCTTTCCTCCTCCACTCCCCACCCTCCACCCCACAGAGGTGGCACTCAATGCTGGCAGGGAACAAGGAGAAAAGACGACCCAACTACGTGTTTGTTGATTGACTTTCCAATGTCTTGCTGATCCTTGCTCCTAGTTTTTCTGCTAGCAATTCAGCTTTATGAAAGCCTTCGTATATATCCAGTCATTTCAGAGGACAAATGCCAGGAAGGCTGTAGGAAATTTCGGCGCAGTGATGGAGTGTTCCCGTGGCTGCAATAGGAAATGCCTTTATTTGCGGAAGCAGGATGAGAGGTGGGGACACAGAAAGGAAAAATAGTTCAGGAAAGGTTCATTAAAGGAAAATAACCCAACAGTTAGATGCTATCAGTGTTGTGAATCATACACATTTCCAACTCAGCTTCAATGGAGGACCAATAGTAGCGCCGTGCTCTGTAGGGAGTGTGGTATAACAGCATGGCGACCTTTGGGGACAGTTGGGGGGTTTAAGGCTAAATGTGCCATAGCTGCTTTGCTTAATGTGTCCCCTCAGCTTGTGGTTGAGAATTCTGTTGCAGGTGAATTATTAAGTCACTGTTATGGGGTTAACTAAAAGGGTTTTATTAATGATCAAATGATCACCAAATGGTAATTTATTGATGACTGAATGAAAGTCAAATGGTAATCATAGAACCATAGAGTGGTTATAGTTGGAAGGGACCTTAGAGATTATCTAGTTCCAACCCCTCTGCCACGGGCAGGGAGACTTTCCACTAGACCAGGTTGCTCAAACAAATGGTGATGAAGCAATAATTGAATGTTAGTTAAACAGTGTTATAGCAATGGTTTGATGATGATTTGACAATGATTTAACAATTATTTAAATGATAATTTAGACTGTGATTAGACAATGATTTAGACTGATTTAAACAACTGTCAAACACTATTATTTACTACACTCCTAGTAATTAAGCTGTAGGTGCATATATATAAATGTCTCTAGCACACAATATACTTTTAGGCCCAATGTGAAATATTACTTACATCACTCTAGATATCAGATGCTGGGTAAGTGGTCTCTCAGCCTCAAGGAGTAACCTTGAGATGCATCCCTGCTCGAGGGGGAGATCACTGCTGTGCTGCCCACTGACGTACCGGAGAGCTCAGTGGGCTACAAGTTTTTATAGCGTAAAGTATTGACTGGTAGTCACGCCCCCTATTTGATGTATGTGCAGCTGTGCAGCTGTAGCAGTTCTTGTTTTGTGCAGGCCCAGCTTGGGCTGGTACTGTTAGCTCCTGGTAGGACATGGCCCAGACTCCTTAGTTGCTGAGAAGACGTGGCTGAGCACAGTTCTCACGGTTTGCACAGAAGGGCTGATCTCAGGCAGACCTGCTTGTTGGTGGCTTCCAAACTAAAGTGCTCTTCATTTTCTCAGAGTCGGGGGATCCATCACAACTCCCTGTGCCCTTTCTAAGCATGGGTGAGCATCAGATGGCAAGACTTATGGTAAAACTAACAGAAGGGGGACAAATGGGTGGAATATGTTAAAATAATTCAAAATGAGGAGCCAAAGAGGGAGGTGGGGGAGGAGAAGCAAATAAAACAGCACCTGCATGGCATGTGGAGAGATGTAGGCCTTTGTGGAATGTAGGGAACTTGCCTCAAGCTGCTCAAAAGAGACATAGCAGGCAGCCTCAGCCCAAAACCACAGGTGATGGGTGTCCACCAGCTCTGGAAGCTGAATCCCATGCAAGACAAAACTGATTTGTGGGCTGGAAGGAGAGGAAGCCAAGGGTATAACAGGGGTTATGGCATGTACCCAGGAATGAGTTATACCTGACTTCCCCAAGGCAGTGCGTGAGGGTTGCTCTGACCCTGCTCCAAAACCTGACCCAACACGGAGTTCCTTGTGCCAGTGCGGGGCAGGAGAAGCTCCAGACTTGCAGGTTGGATGCCCTGGTCCAATAGGGAAGTGTCTGGGTTACACCCTCTCTGGCTAGGGCACCACTGAGCTGCGTGTCTTCTGGGCTATGGTTTTCTGTGGAGACACAGACAGTCTTTCAACATCTTAAGTCTTTTTTTCTTTTTTTTCCATCGATGTACACAATTGACTTCCAATTGTGCAATTCAAAATAACCTGCAAGAAGCTTTGGGTGCACTGTAGGCTATTCAGATAAGGATATGTTTGGGTCTTGTTTTCTTTCACCCTGTTCATCTTCTCTCCACCACTCCCACAGGCTGTAAGGACACACTCAGAGCAGACACACAGAAAGCTGGTGTCTTTCCTCACCCCATCACAGAATTTTGTAGATGCTTCCAGGTGGGCCCACCTGGTAAAAGCAAATAGTCCAGGGATGGGAGTTTTTATGGGGTAAAATAAGAATGCAAAGGTACATGTGCTTAAAACAGGGGAAGGAAATATGTACATATGAGTGTCTTCCAGGTGCTTTGTCTGTGGTGTATCCTGGGCATCTCCTTGCCCTTGGTTGGCCTTCACATCATCACTAGCTTGAGCAGAAATTCAGATGAGGTTTGGTGTGGGAAATGTGGGATGAAGGGCTTCTCTGGACAAGGGGGAGCTGAAATCTCTTCTTCCTGAAGATGAAAAGTTGAGATGAAACAGAGTGGCCATTAGTCATCGTCATGTATCAGTTTGCAGGCAATATCCCAGTAAGGGTAAGGGTTCAGCATCAATGAGGCTGATTGATTGACAGACAAAGCAATTATTTTATGCTAAAAACAGTGTCTGGAGAAAGGACTTGGCAAAGAAAGCTGGGTCACAAAGTGAACCTCTCCATGTTGCATGAAATGGCGATCAACACGGTTAATTTGAACTTTACTTCATGTGGTGGAGCCCTCCCAGGCCTACTGGAGGCATGGTAGCCTGAAAGACACTGCTATCTCCTCTCCAGCCCTTGTGTTATTTGTTACTTTCTTGCTCATTCACAATCTTGTTTAGCTCCATCTACCACCTGGAGTGACAGTGTCCCCTTTGGGGTTGGGTACCAGGACTCTCTGGGCTCACAGGAGCAAAAAAAGAGAAGCCTATAGAGAAAAAGCAAAGACAAAGCTGCAACGGGGACACCAGGCAGACCTGACCCCAGCAGCGTAGAGTGGGTTGTTGTCAATCTGAGAGCCTCTGGTCTGCAGGCTGAACAGGAGAACAGGCATCTTGATGGAAAACAGCTCTGAGAAGGCTCCTGTCTTTGTGAAACCCATCCCATCATGGACCATGACCCCCACAAAGAATCTCAGCATGGGAAAGACTGTTCATCCAACTCTTCCCTCACAACCTCTTTGCCCCAAGCTCAGCGAAAGCCTCAGAGCCATCAGGTTTGATCTCTGCAAGGTGGAGTTAAATCCATCTTCTCTTGTAAGGGGCTCTATAGGGCACATCCACCCCAAGGCTCTGAGTTTCATTCACGTACACCCAACTTTTCACCATCCCTCGCTTAGCCCTTGGTTTGCAAGGCAACCCTCCCTGCCAAGGGCTGTCCCTTGGTCCCTTTGGCAATTTTTGCTTTTGCAACAGTGAGGAATGATGGCCTGTGAATGGCCCTTGCAGGACTGCAGCTCTCTGAACGCTGAATTTTGCAGCAAAAGCGCCAGCATTACCAGAAACTCCTGCAGTCTTCAGGTCCGTTGAAGCAATCAGGTCCATCACGAGCAATGCAAGTGCCACCGGGTTCCTCCATGACAGCTGGAGGAAGCCTGACCCTATGCATGGGGCAGCTGGCACACGGATTCTGTCTGAGCAAGTCGTGAAGGATTTCTTAGCCTTGCAGTGTCTCGTCCATACGCTGCAGAGAGGCTGACACACATGTCTCGGCAGGGTGAGTCACACCTGTACTCCACTTTCAAACACAAGGCACTACATACAAAATGCTCTCGGGTGGTTTTGGCAAGTGGCTTCATTCTGGTACCCCCTCTGCATCTCCCCTTAGCTACAGCATCTTGTGTAACTGAGAAATATGGCATATTTATCCCATACCTCAGGCCGTCTCTATGTTCTTTCACTGTACCTTGGAAACCAAACTTCTATTCTTGCCAACAAATCACTTTCAGACAAACGGAGGAGTGTGTGGTAACTTGGATTTCTTCTTTTTTTTTTTTTTTTAAGAGAAATTTTTTGCAATCTAAGAAAAGACTTGAGGATCTATTTTTAAAGATTATATCCCCCCTCCACCCACTGTGCTGCAACAACTGAACACTTTGGCTTGATGAGAATATTAGTAAAGCAGTCACAATCTGTAGGGTGCACTTCTTAAAACTACATTGCATAATGCGATAAGCGGTGAGTATAACACAACAAAATGCAATGAGGGCTGGGATTTGCCATAGTACGTGAACTAAAAAGTCATGTCTTCAGCCAGGATTGATCACCAACTAGTTTGCAATAACCCACCCCTTGACCTTCGCTGCTTCTTCTCCCCAGATTTAAGTCCATCTATCTTAGAGACATACTAGACCATGGTTAATACAGTGTTTTGCAGGAAATGTAACTGCTAAAATAATCTCTTTCTCCTTCTTGATATATCTTGGTGTTTAAGGAAACCAATAAGTACAGTAACAGCAATCATACGCCTGTAAGATGATTTGAAAAGTGCATTTTTATCATTAGAATCTGGGGGAATTGCATTAGCTCTAATAAAATCCTATAGAACTTCAGTGAGGATAATAACTTTAAAATGTTGTTATTAGTAGCATTGTCAATTCTATTCTGAGATCTGCAGTGTTAACAAATTAGATGTAAGAAAAAAATCCATTTGATTTGGTTGAAGGCTACTGCATTCAAAGAAAAATATAGCACTTTCTAGATTTTACTGAAAGTCCTTGGGAATCAGCCACCCACCCGGGGTGTACTGAGTGATTAATGCTGGTCATGTGCTATTTATCCCTTAGAATGTAATCACAAGCTGATTATTTTGTTCAAAACATTTTTGGTGATTTGATTGAGAAGCTGCATGGACTTAACAGATTCAAAGGAAAACACATGGAAGAGGAGTCAAAAGACAAAGGTTGCCGCTAGGTAAGGATGTTCTTGGGACCTTGGGACCAAACATCTGTGATTAAGAACGAGCTTTTGCAACACTTTAGGCTCCTGTGTCTTTGCATCTATCTTAAAAGAAGGGGGCTAAGTTGATAAGGGCAGATGAGAGAATGTGGCCTTACTCTGCAGACTTCTGTGCAGCTAAAAGAAATAACATTGTACTGCAGTTCCACAGAACATGTAGGGGAGAAGGGGTAGAAACAGGTGAAGATTTGATATGGTGTTCAAAATTTGGAAGAGAAAGGTGTTCACTCTGAGCTGAGCTCCCCTCTTTGGACAATCACTCTGTGCCTACCTTGGGATCCAGCAAAGAGGAACCTTTGGATAATAATAATAAATAATAATAATGTTTATGTGGCTCTTTGCATAAGCATATAATGAAGCACATTGAAAGACAAGTATGTGTGACTATCCCTGCAACTGAGATGGAGTACAACAGCACAGAACAGGCTTTCTCTTTTGATGAGCTAGCAATTGCAACACCACCAAGCTGTGGGATGGATGTTCTCTAGCCCACTACTTGTTTCTGATTTCCTGAGCTAATCTGTGCTGGCCTACAAGAGGATCCAAGCTCACTGTTTGGGATAAGGTGAAAAAAGAAAGGTATTTATTTTATTTTTGAACAATTCTCTGTTTGTCTTCTTTCTTGGGTGGTTTTTCTTTTTTTGGTTTTCTGTTGGGGTGGTTTTTTTTGAAAGGCTGAGATGTGACAATGACAACTGAGATGCCCTCTCTGGCAGGTGATAGATAAAAAAGTCTTGAAAGAGTCTTGCGAGAACCCAGAGGTGGATCTGAATCAGCCACAGAAAAGCCATGAGGTGTATATCTAAAAATCTGCTGGCCTTATGCTGGCAATTGCAGGAAGCAGAAGAGGAGACCGTGCCTGCATATGAATGCAAAAACAGTTGATGTGAGAATGGAAGCTTATCCTAATTAACTGAGTGAAAGCAAATTCAATTTGTCTGGCAACATGTGCGTGTTGGATTCAGTTTGGCTAATAATGGTCTGAGTTTAACCCTGTTAAGAAAAGAACTGGAATCCAGAACATAATGCCTGGAAATTGATGGGGCACTTCACCTGCGAGGTGTCTGTCCCTGTCTGAGGAAGCAACTCAGGAAGAAACACAGAATAAAAGATGAGGCAAAGAGTTCCCAACTTTTCCCTGCTGTATGGCAACTATGTTTTAAAATTAGATAGACTGTCTGTGTCGAGCTTAAATGATGGTTAATGTTCAGAGGTCCACAGACAACAAATGGTCTTTGGCACTTTTTGGCTTTGCGTGGGTTGAGATGACATTCAAACATGTTGTGTTCAGCCTGCTAGGCTGGAGGACAGGAGAGAGGGTTTGACAAGCCTTGAAATTCGCTGCTGTTTTAGCCCGGGAGCTTAAAATGAGGTGAACTTATTCACACAAAAATCAACCTTTTGTTGAGTGCTGAGTCCTGCCATTCACAGTGTCTCTGAAAACTATTTGACTTGGAGGCAGTTATTTTGTTGTTTTCTCAACTGTGGTTCTCCTGTGGTTCCTCTTTGCTTCCTAAGCATTGGCTGAGATTTTCTATGCTTTCTGTGCCAAATCCCTTCCTCATCATTGTTCCTTTGCCTTCTTTTGGGGTCCCATTCCTACATTCCACTACCTGCCACTTTTTGGATGCTTCTCCCCACTACGGCAGGCACACAGCATCATCTAAGGACCTTTGCAATTAATGCTTCTCTCCAAGTAGCTTTTTTTTTTTTTTTATGTGTTCCATAGTCCTTACCTCCAGGCCTTCCCCAAGACACCATTCTCCCAGCCCTCTCCTGCCTTTCCTGGCCATCCCACCACCACTTATTTTGTCCTTCTCCATTTTTCATTTTTCACTGGAGCTGTACAGAAATTCATCCTCTTCTCACATTATGTCCAGTCAGTGACTCCCCTGGACCTAATGGATGGCAGTAACATTTCTAGGTGGATGTTTTGTAGGTACTCCACTCTCAGGCTGCTCCTCCTGGTTCAATGCTGTTTCTTGAACAGAAGAATATCTCATGCTGCACTGTTGGCAGAGATAGATGATGCAGGACTTTTTGTCTTCTTTCTGCCAGGTCTAAAGCAGCACTGTTCTTCACACCACTTAAACCCACAATACAGGCGCCATGTTTGAATTTGGCCAACCCTCCCCCTCAAATCCCTGCCCTCTCCAAATGACTGGGTCACCACTGCCTGTGGTAACAACTGTACCTGACAGTTTTCATAGAATTATAGAATGGTTAGAATTGGAAGAAACCTTAAAGATGATCTAGTTCCAACCCTGCTGCCATGGGCAAGGACATCTTCCACTAGACCAGGTTGCTCAAAGCCCCATCCAACCAGTCCAAGTTATCTTTACTCCCTGTCTGAAACTTTTAAGGTGTGTGAAAGAGAGTTCAGCTCTTTCCATTCCTGGTGGGAGGTTCCTACAACAGTTTTAGATGTCATTAAAAGAATAGAGGGCAGAGATTATTTTTCTCTGAAGCACAAAGTAAGGGACATCTTGCAAGAAAAATCTCTTCTCAGGAGATGGCCAGCACAACATCTAGAGCAGAAATGATTTAAATACCCAAAAGCAGAGCTGCACTTAGTGTAATGGGTCCACTTACGTCAAAGGAAGAGCTTAGATTCAAACCAGATGAGTCTCCAGCACCTGAAATACTTCATATGGGCTTCTGTTGAGACTGTGTTTGCACTAAACAAACCAGTTGTCCATAGCCAGGGTCTCTGATGTTTTTTTTTTTTTTCAAAGAGCAGAATAACATTGGGAAAAAAGCTGCTAACAGTGGCACAGAAAACTCTTGCAGCAGGGAAGGAGTCCAGCACAAGCTCAGCAGCAGGGGATTTTAAGCAATTATTGCATCTTGCGTGAGATCAAGAGGCTCCTGGAGCATTGTGTGGCCCAGCGTGGGACCTGGGGAAGGTCTGACTTCAGCTCAGTGGAAACATGATAGAAGCAGGATTTCAGCTGCTCGTCTCTTTGAGATTACCCAATGTCACATGATGGTGATGTGAGGTGTGTAAGTTAGTTGCTGTCAGGGATCCAGAAGTGTGCTGGGATCAGTAGGACAAATCGAAAGGCATAACTGGGAACCAGAGATGGTCTTTCTAGCACCGACTCCTAAACATTAACACGGGAGAGTGAGATATAAGAAACCATAGAGTCTCATTTATTGCTGCTTAAGAGAGAGAAAGGCATGTTCAACGCTGACAAATTTGCTCTTTTTTTCATTAGTCTTTTTTCCTAAAGCCGGAGAAGCTGTTTCAAAACTAGTTCCCGCAGAATTGCAAGAGACTGAGAAATAGAGTTGAACAGAGGAGATGACTGTAATTTCCAGCAAACCCAAGTAAAGAATTGTTCTTGACAAAGCTTCTGCCACACCATTAAAAAACTCAGCAGCCATTTTTTCACTCCTGATACTGCACGAGATAACGGAGTCGGCAGCAGTACAGACAACTCCTGCCTCATTACTCTGACACTGTGCTCAATAGGTTCCAACAAGTCATGGAGGGAGATGGGACCAGAGTATCTGCAGGGACTGAGTGATGCACAGGTGCCACCCAGGCAAAGCTGGGGGTTGCAGGAGACTTCTGCTGGCAGATCTGTTTGGGCAGCCAGAGACCAAAACCATAAGGAGGGGGGTGTTGCAACTGAAGGATAAGAGTGGCCCTGGGTCTCTCACTGCCGAGGTGACAGAGCTGCTTCTTTCTAAACCATGAATAGTGTCATCCCCTCTAACTGATGGTTTAAACTCGTCACAGGTCTTCTAGTTACTTTAGTGAACTGAATTCTGTGAAATTTGACGTGATGGCTTAAATTCTTTGTAAAGACTAATTTGTTAAGAAAACCAAGGCCTTTGTTAGTTTTCTAGAGGGAAACTCCAGCAGGAGACTTTGGTGGAGAATGTGTCTGTGTAAGGACAAGGTTTCTGAGTGAGGAGGAGAAATGCATCACCTGTGGTCTGTAACCCCACCCCACCTCTGACCACATAGATTTGATGCTGTGCCAACTAAAATTATGGAAAACTCCCATGGCTTTCAGTAGGGTTGGATTAAATCCCTAAAGAGAATGATTTGGATGCAGAAGTGTGGCCCACGTGGTCCTCTGCCTTTGATGTCTCATTAGGATTCCTTTGAAAAGAGTCTGACATGGGCATTTTGCTTTCAAGCCACAATCTTGGAGACAGTTCAAATCAATAGTGACTGGATCGGTTGCCCTCTCCTCTGTGATCAGAGGGTTTCAAGACATGGACAGATAAGTTCAGGGCATCTCACTGCTTAGATGTCCACATCCTCCTAACCAGAGCCTTTGTTCTCGGCTCAGGGGTGCAATGAAGATGTGGCTGGACGTGCATGCTAAATTATCCTCTCATCCTGTAGGTGATCCAATTAAGCCAAATTTGAAGAGAACCAGAGAAGTTCATGCTCTGCCTTGCTGTGCATGAAGTCAGCAAGTTAATAATGGACATTGATCTCTAGGGCTGTCAGTCTGTCTAGGGCTGGGTGGAAGAGATTTCAGATTTTTTTTTTTCATCACATCATTAGGTTTCATACTGCAAGCAATAAACTCTGTAGCCTGCAGCTGTGAAAACACTAATTTGAAAGCTATTATTTTTTATATTTTTGAGAACTTGCTGCTGTATTTTAATATATATATATATACTTTTATTTATAGATTTTTTTCCCCAAAAAACCTCAAGTAGTTCTTTCAGTTTACTTTTCCCCTTTTCTGATTTTCTGGATTTTCATATCAATTAGGCTATCTCTTTCCCCCTCTTCCCTCCATTGCCCCTTCTCTTTTTTCCCTCTCCCTCCCTTTATTTGCTAGAGCAACAGAAACCTTCAGAGTAGAGGGGATTTACCCAGTACAGACTCTAAACATGCAGTGACACCAAAGTTTTGCCTGTTTACTTATGTATATAATACGAGCCCTTCTCATACCTACCCCTCTATTTTGGGTATGTTAACCCAGTATCTTCTTCTCCCTTTCTAGGACTGTATTTTCCCAGATCTGTTGGCTTCATTCCTACATCTTCAGTCTTGTAAGATCACAACAATAGCCTTCAGCTACGACTGAGTGATGCTATCTAGACATGGAATTGTCACCCTTCCGCAGCATGTTCAAGAGTTTCTCCTCTTTCTTTTGTGCCTTCACCCTGTGTTTACTCCCCACAGAGATCATAGAATCATAGAATTGTCTAGGTTGGAAGAGACTCTTGGGATCATTGAGGCCAATGAATCGAGTCCAGATCTCTCTGCTTTGTTGGTCCCTACAGCTCTAGAGTCCTGTGGTAGTTAGTAAAGGCAGTTCTCCACCCAATGTAGCAGAGGGACATCAATGCAAAAGCTGTCCCTGGGAATAGGTGTTTTGAAGGCAACAATAATGTTAAACCTAGCGACAATTTTGTCAGCCTATGCCTTTTGCCTTAATGAAAGACGATGCAATACCTGTGTCCTGGTTTGAGGCCCAAACCATGACAACCTGCCCTTCTGCTGTTGTGGGCTGGTTATGGTTAAGCACACTGGCACATAGCGCCGGGTGATGAAAAGCCACATTTCTGTCTGACTTAAATACAGGCTTGGAAAATAATAACAGGAGTTAAAGTGTGACTAAGCACTTCCAAGGGCTGTCATGCTTGACACTGAAGGCAGCTGGTCATGCCCTTAAAGTCCTGTTTAATAAGATTACTGTGTTGCTCATTATTCAGAGGTCTAGAAAAAGCAATAAATTGTTATGTTCTTATAAAGATAACTAGCTGCTTGGGTATGTCCTTATTCGTCCTGCACCAGGGCTCCTGAAAAGCTCTCTCTGTGATGGCCAGGTTGGACCCATGATATTTAATTTAAGATGCCAACTTCCTTCTCAGAGTTGTGTGTTTTGTAACAAGTCTTTAGTTCACCAAAGTCCTTAGGTTTGTGCCTAAATACTTCTGAAGTGAGTAACACCTGCTTTGTGTCTGTGACAAGGCACACCAATGCTATAGGCACCACAGAAGAGCATCTGGGGAGCTTCCAATATCAATCTTGAATGGCATCGTGTGGTCACTAGCATCCAAGGCAGTAGACAGTCAACAGGAAGGGGTGCTTGATCTGCCCCTGCTATTAATGAACAAAAAGAAATCTCTTCCCCGTCTGAGTCTACGCTGGGCTGGAGAATGAGCCATACAGGAAACCTGACTTTAATTTTCTTTCCAATCCCCATGTTCAAATCTCCATGACTGTGATTCATTACTGAGAAATGACTCTGTTCTACCTTCATATGTTGTAACGAGATTAATATAGCCTTTTTGCATGTAGTGGTGATGATGGCCAGTGGTTAGCACACCTGGGATTGAATTAAAAGCTTCTAGAGCTAAGAGCATGAGTCATACATACAGGCTGAGCTCAGGAGTCAACCTTTGTAGCTGGGGCTGAGAAACACATCTCCTGCGGTTGAAGGAGACATGAGGCCTCTGCACAGAGCTGGCTGGTGACCTTGGCCCCACCCCATTTCTGTCTCGCAGAGTGGCGTTACTGGCTCTGCATCTCACCCACCAACACCGGCACATTCATAGGACTGAGAGCCCAAGTATGGGGGAATGCTGGGGTTGGGAGTACCGACTCCTCCCATCCTCTACCAAGCTCTCTGGAAAGGATGGATACGTTTGAAATCACATGCATAGAAAGTTTTGAAGGTGTATCTTTAGTTGCAGATAGTCGTTCAGAAGGGTTAGCCTCCACCAGCACACCTGAATTCATCTTCTAGTGCAAGCGCTGCTGGTACCACCAGGGAGACTGTGGGAACCGTATGTGTATGAAAATACTGAGAGTTGCAGCAAGTGGAATCAAAACTGAATTTCATTTGGAAGAGAAAAGGAACTGGGAAACATAGCTTGTCTTGAGGATCTGGATAGATAATTTAAGCACAATGACAGCAATGAAGAGAGCGTTACTTCATTTGCTCTGGACAACCCTACGGAGATGCTGTATTAGACAGCGTTTACTCTTGGAAAACTTTGCCAAGTCTTCTACTTGTATTATCTCTATAAATCATTTGCATCCAGAGTGTGTCCACTGTGATGGCTTTAGGAAGAAGTGTATGTACTGAGGAAGGCTGGGGTGATGCTGACGTTTGGCAGCATGCTCTAATTGCTCTGTTAGGAGGGGCTCAACACCTACGTTGGTCCATGTAGGCAGGATTTGATGCATGGAGACCTGTTCGCTGGTCCCCAGCTGGCCCTGGTCAGTGATGCTGGAAACTCTCTTGCAGCAGCAGCAGGGTCGACAACAAATATATAACTAATTTCAGTCTTTGAGGGAAAATGTGCATACCACTAAACCTAAAAATAAAATCACAGCAGATGGTACCTTCACAGCCGCTGGCATGGACTGGCCGAGCCACAGAGGCCAAACTTCCCTCTGCTGCCACCCAGAAGCACCCTCCTAAACTGGGGCTGATGGGAATTTAAGTGCTGTTTGTGTTCCTGTTTTCTCTGTTCCGTGGCACATGTCCAACTTTATTCACTAACCGCAAGCAGCACAAATCACCACGAATTTAGAAATGAATTATCTCTACGTTTTTTTTAATGGATTAGGCTATTGGATACAATGAATTCAGGTTCATTTTCAGCTTGGAGAATGTGAGCTTAAGCTGTCTCTGACTCCTTTGAATCTGTGGAAATAAGAATAAAACATGACCCTTCATGTCCTCAATGGCTCAAACTGAATTGAAGTAGATGATTATTTAAGGTTCAGAACAGGTTAGCTAGCTCCTCTGCTGTACTGACAAGTCTCTCTCTCTCTTCATTTCTTTCTTACTTTTCCTTCATCTGTTCTCTGGACAAGGCCTGGCAAAAAAGACATGGCAAAACCAAAAGCTTGGTTTATACACGTTCTTACCCGAAATAGAGTGGGAGTGCCAGAAATCCAGTAAGAAAATATATTCTCAGAGGCCAAGTGATCTGGATAGTCAAGAAAGCTTAGGAATTACTTAGTGACTGTTTGATGTTTATTGTCCCTATTTGTTTTGGTTGGTTTGTTTGTTTAAAGGTGAAGTGTTTGGGGCAGGCTGGACTGGACTTATTTTTTGTTAATAAACAGATAAAGTTCTTTTCAAGAGAGACATACCAAGAAAAAAAAAAAAAAATCACTGCTGTGGTGCGGCCCTGTCCATCTATGATGGTTCAGTTTGCAGTTCTGAACCATTGTTGAATTTTAGGGTTCCAACACAATTTATTGGCTTTCTAACCGTTTTTGCTGTCACTGGGAATCCCTGGTACTTGGGATCAATCTGTAACAACTTTTAAAACCTGCTCTTTGCATACTGGTTGTTTCTACTGGTTCTTTCTAACTCCTGTGTGCAGAACCGGTGTTGAAAGGGTTTTTGTGCCAGTCTCAGCCATCACAGATCAAGACACAGACCTTTTTGCAGTAAAAGGCTGGAGCACTTTCTACTGTTGCATTTAACTAGAAGTCACTCTCCCTGTTTTTTTTTGTGGCAGAAAATCAATGCCATAATAGCTATTCCTTTTTGGCAAGAGACTGATAGCATTGGCCAGCGCCCAGAATAATGCAAGCTGGAGATATAGAGTTCTGCCAATGTACCTTAAACCTCCTGACCTTCAGCATCTCAGGATTTCTAGCCCTGAGAAGAGAGCTTTCGGGATAAGAGATTGATAATTCTGCCTGGCTGCAAGATGGTGTCCAAGAAAGAGCCCCAGTGGGAAACTGAAAACCTCCTCTGTGTTGCTTCTGCTTTCACAGTAAGGTAAATAATGGCTGATGCCACCGAAGCCAAGGGAACCGACTAAAACTAGGGCTGAAGGCAGCAAAATCAGTCCTCCTAGGCATGTTCTGGCTCCAGGAGTGCACTGTGTTGAGTTTGCTCACAAATGTCTATGGATGAAAACAAGCGTGTGCTTGGCGTGATTTTTTTTTTTGCCCTGCAGATCAGGCTGTGTTTTGGAGAGTGGCTCTTTGTGGATGCTGATATACCGTTCCCCTGGGGGCTACCCACTTTGGGGCAGGCTAGCCCTGATGCTCCAAGGCAGCCGGACTGTCTGACCCTCGCAGATTGTCATAAGACTGCAGTTGCAGTTCAGAATCTATTGGCTTCTGGGAGTGCAACTTGCTCTGATTTTGCCCTGACTAACCTGCTGTGTCGTTGATGGACCAAGGCAAACTCACCCCATTCTTCAGACATTAACATTTTACTTCTTGCTGAATGGGAGGGTTTGGTTCAGTGGTCAAAGCACGGCTCTGGGAGCCAAAAGCGCTGACATCTCAGTCTGCCTTGAGCAGTGACTTACCTCATGACCTTGTCCCAGATGCTCTGCCTTTATTTTCCCATCTGTAAAAATGGGTTTAGGAATTCTCAGCGATCCGCCTTTCCAAGACTGTTTACTAACATGCAGAGTGGTAATTTTTCCTGTTTACTGCTCACTTGACTTGCTTCATGAACTAGAGTGGGCTGCTGGATGTAATGATGCAAAACAACATTACCCCAAGCTGACCCCCATAATATAATTCCACCATGAAATACGAGTTCTGAAGAGAAATCGAACACAAGGATAGTTGTGCATTGCTATATCTTTTAACTCCTTTCAGCTTAAAGCTTGCAGTCCTGTTGTCTACAACACTGCTGCTGCTCTAATACTCCACGTATTGCTTTCACTTAATCTGAGAAAATTCCTTCGAGGGGATATTGATGTTGTGCATCTGTATCTTTTTTTTCTTTATAGTGAATGAAACCACCCTGCTCACATGCAAACAGACTTCTGAGGAGCTAAAGGGTACTGTTATCTCATAGGTCTTAGACCAAGAGCATCTATTATAATTGCTGAACCTAATCTTCTGCATAGACAGACTATTGAATTTCACCAACAGATTTCTTCATCAGTGTATATTTTATATATATATTTATGATTTTTTTTTTTCTGAAAATATCATCAGCAGACAGCATCTCTTCAGACATAAGCGTTTGGAAAAAAGGAGAAGCAAGAGTTAAACTAAACTGGAAAGTGACAGTGTACCAGATGCATTGACACTAATGTGCCTCTTTAGAGTTCACGCCTAAAGGCTTTGTGTGCGATGATAAATATATTTGTTTTGGTTGCTGGAGGTGCCCTTAAATTATTAAAAGACAAAACAGAAAAAGGGCTTTTCATTTTCTAGGCCCATTAACTTGTTTCACTGGCCATGAGAGACTCAAAAAGGGGTTCAGAATTGAAAAATCAAGACTCAGACCGCCCTAAATGTAGTTATAATTTTCAACCTTTTGTTGTGTTTCACTTTCCTATCTGTCTAGGTCCAGTTAGAAATGCCACTTAATCATAGAACCCACAACCTCTGGCTGCTGCAAAAGCCTATTCATAATAATAGAGGGAAATAGGGTATTTTCAATATTTCCTTCTATTGATTTTGTGTATGTGTGTGCAAGAGAGGGAGAGGGAGAGGGAGGGAAAGAAAAAAAACGCAATTGTGATAAAATAATAATACTGTAGCAGTGTGATTTTAGCTAAAGGAAAAATGTTAAAAGGGAAAAATACTGGCTCTGTGAAGTTCTTTGACACAGTCAGAGACATATTTTGGGCTAAACTTTTTAAAGTGGAGATTCACCTCCATCATGTGTTACCTTTTATCTATTCAGGCTGCATTTTGCTTGCTGTTGCCCATTCATTTAACCCTTTGCTCCCTCCATAGCTTTCCAGATCACAGAGCTTTTCAAAAAGGCAAGACCTTACCTGGATCTTGTGGAGGTCCATAATTACTCCCCCCCCCAAAAAAAAAAAAATTGAAAATAAACCATTTGGTTGCATGCTAGAGATCCTCTTAGCATTCCTCCACAGTACACTGAACGCGTGGCTCAACTCAACCTGGTAGCGGTCAAAATAATGGTGTGCATCTGTCAGCTCTGTATGTCCTTCTACACCTCTGTCCACTTGCTCTCAGGTACAGACTGAATGTTGATAAATAGATACTAAGCTTTGAGTCTCCCAGTTCTGAAAATATTAGCCTTAAAAAAAAAGAAAAAAAGTTTTATTCACTAATTACTGTGAAAAATATCACTAGGTACAACATTATGAGACAGGTAATGACTTCGCAGGCTCTGTTAGTAATGCAGTCTGTCTCGAGGTCCTTGACCGTTTCTGACAGCAACCTCCTGACTGATGCCAATAAAAGAACAATATCCCATATAAAGACATGGACTTTTGGAGGAAAAACAAATGAATCAGACACGTCTGCTTTCATGACTTCCGTGCAATGAAGAGGGATGAATCTGTGCAATTAAACGCCATGCAGAGTAGCACGGAGCGCTCAGGATCCCTGCAGTCCTGCGTGTTTTGACACCAGCAAGGCCTGTAGCAAATAGATGTGTATAGGACACCAGGTAGGACTGCCTGTCTTGGGGCACAGCAGAGCTTACCAGTGTTTTCAAAATCAAGGTTAGGGAGATGGTGGATGGGGGCTAAACTGCAGACATGGAGTTGATGAGATTCATGGTTAATGTAGTGTGGATGCAAAGACATGAAGGTGACTTCTTCTTTCCTTCTGGCAGGGAAAGTTTGCTAAGCTCTTCACTCTCATCTTTTCATACCTTTTCTATATGTCAGTCCCAGCTGGGGTGCCCACGTCCCCACGGCCTAAACCACGACACCCCCCCACAGTCCCCCTACACACTCATCAAAGACCTATATACAAAGTTGGTCCTACTGTCACCATCTGATGTGTATGTAACGTATACGGGCACATCCTGTGATGTTCTTTCTAGGAAAAAGTACTCAGAAAGTCTTGAATGAAGAAATATCAGGGAAGAGTTAAGCCTTGGAGGAAGTTTAGGCAGGCACTTGAAAAAGAAAATGCCACAGCAGTCAGCAGTGGTCAGATGCCTGGGGCTGGAGAACAGCACCTGTCACCCATCCTGAAATGAAGAGGGCTAAATAAAGCTAAAGACAGTGGTTCCCTAGGTGGGCTCAACTGTAAGTAAAATCTCCCACAAACTTTCAAGCAGCTGGCTTTACCGCAGTAAAAGCTATTTATTTATTTTTTAAACTACGTTTTTTTCAGGCAAAGAAAGGTCTTTAACTATGATAACCTATGATGATCTTTATCCCATTAAACACATAATAAAGCAGCATTACATCTCCCTTGTTAGTGGTTTGCTCAGTACATGGCGTTTCAAAATATCAAGTCCCATTCATTTCATAGGTACCTTCACCACAGGTAGTGGAACAACATTTTAAAGGTGCTGTGAAAGAAAACCTGGGCAATCAAATATAGATATACTTGAATGCAATTACAGCAGCAAATGATTGTGTACCAGTGAATCTTGGTTTAATATAAGCTATGCAATCACCTTCTGTACCCTTTTCAGTATCTTATTATTAACCTCTTGTCTATGGAAAAACCACTCACAAAATGAAGGAGCAAATGAAAGTAGTTTTAATGTTAGGCTTTAAATCTTAGCTGGGTCTTTATTCAGGAACAAGCACGGTCAGAGCTGACATTGCAGCCTATAAAGCCACCTAACACTTTCACTTCTATATGACCCCTCTTTTCAAAAGTTTTGCCAGACTTTCATACAATCATGGAATAACTTTAACTGCTTTGGCTGAAATATTCTGCCTGCTTATTTCTGAGCTACTTCTTTCTGGTTTGTTTTTGTTGTTGTTGTTGTTTGTTTTGTTGGCCGGTTTGTGGGTTTTTTAAATATTAAAAAAAAAAAAAATCCCTATGCCTTAATTTCAGAAAAAAATATTTGGCTGTAAGACGTAACAAGGAAATGGAAAAACCGCTTGTTTTGCCCAGGTCCTGAGATTTGTTGGGAAGTCGAGCATCCAGATGTTCCACAGCAGACTTGACATCCCCCCTTGTGCCAGGGATGTGCCTTCTGCTGCTCCCATTAAAATTCATCCCCATTAATTTTAGTTATGAGCTGCTGAAATATCTGTTTGCACATACTCGGTAGGGATATATTGGTGTCTGCATGCTACATTTTGCTAAGATGCCACCCACTGTGAGTGTGCTCTACTCCCGCTCCTTGTTGGCAGGACTGGGTGTACAACTATCTAAAATACATATGGCTAAATGTGTTAATCTACAGTGCAGACATCTCCATCTCCACCTGAGAAAGCCACTCTTCCTTTATTGATAGTGCAGAGGTGATGCCTATGGTCAACGGAGCTCAGGATATGATACATTTCACCCTACCTCTAGTCAGATCTATCCTGAACCCCGAGCTCTCTGTGGGAACACCACCAGTTCTCCATGGGAGGTTAAAAGCTCAGGTGCAGACATCTACATTGAGGACAGGTAAAGCTGGCTGAGATTCATTTTGGCTAGAGTAACAGATCAGAATTGTAGGGCCTGAGCAGTAAGGCATCCTGGGAATCTGTTGTAATCAAATATCTAGAGGGAGAAATTACTTGCTTGAACATTTGTTTAGCATCGTTTCTGGGTGGAATTTTTGACACTATTTCTTCCCATGTTAACTCAAGCTACTAGGGATTTCAGGCTCATTCCAACTTCTCTAATGGAATGAGAAAAAGAAGAAAGACACTGCAAACTTATGAAAGTATCAAGCTAGCCAGATGCAATGAGGTGCCAGTGGAAATTTTTATTGTGCAAGGATTAAGAGTAAAAGGAACAATGCTATATAAACTGATATTTTTAAACAAAGACTTATATTTCTGTGATAGAAAAAAATCTCTCTCAAACAAAACACAAGTAATTTTTTAAAAAGGGAAAGAGCTTAAATATTTGGAGAATAATTATAGACATTGCTTCTAGGAGGAAAACTAAGACCTAGACTTACATAAATGCAAGTGGGATCGACTACTGTTAAAATATAGGTCTAACGGGTGGCAGAATACAACAGCCTAATTCAAGTGTGAGTTTATACTGTGTCTCTGGGCTTCCTAGGCTCAAATTCTGCTGATGATCTGGTCTAACAGCCTTGTTAAATTAGCTTGGATATGCCTTTTTAACAGCAGGAAAGCCTGCAGGTAGTCAGTTTTTGCATACGCACTGAGCTTTCTTCCCCCATTTGCTTTCATGATGGACATTACCTAGTGCTCAAGAAGCTAAAATGGCACTCCAGAAGAAATTGGTGAAGAGCCAATAGTATCTCAAGACTCTACATTCTCCCTTCTCCCAAGCCTGCTAAATTCATTTTAATTCCTTCCCCAGGTTCTGATCTGTGTATAAGTTTCATAAAGGGGATCATCATGGGGATGATCCTCTCCTCCAACAGGCAGGAAAAGCAAGAACTGCAGAGAGCACAGAAGAAATTGCTTTATTGCAAAAGGTGGCCTGAGAAATTCTTGTAGAGAAATGCTGTTCCTTTAGAGGTGGACATACATCTAATTCCCTAAGCGCAAGAAATAGATGTTCTTGGACATCCCTCTCCAAAAGCCAACGAAAGAGGAAAGGATAGTCAATCCACAGAGATACTTCCTAAAGACCAGTTAAGGATGGCAGTAAAGAACGGGTAATTATGTAATTTTATGAGAGACAGAGGATGCAGATACACAACCAGCGTCTCCTGATATATGCCTTGTGCTCTCCTGGTCTCTCAGGTGTCATCTTTCTGCATGTTAGTGCTGTAGAAGCTGGATTCTCAATAAGCAGCATCTGCAATGTAGCGAGAGCCTTGGAGGAGTGATCTCTGGAGGAGTGACAGGCAGTGGAAAGCTTGACCAAACTGGTAGCCTCTGTGAACTGCTCATCCAGAAACTTCTCGGCTGTTTGTTAGCTTCTGCACTTGAGAACATGACTATTCCTGGTGTTGCTGAAGAGTCTGTTTACCGCTACAACCCTTAATGGGATACAGCATGTCTCTGCTGCGTGTTCTACCAGCCCTAACTGCAAAAGGGAGGAGGGGAAGAAAGGGGTAGGGCTTTGCTCCTGCTTCCTTTTTCCATTGGGAGAGTACAGAGGGAACCAGTCTTCAGTTGTGAAGAGATGCTGCATGGGCATACTGGGGTCTGCCAGCCCCTTCAGTATCTCCACACCTTGCCCTAAAAAAAAAGTAGAAAGGCTTGATGATTCAGTAGCACTTGCCCATTCTAGGCATTTCCAGCAGCCTAAACAGATTCATCCGTAACTTTATAATGTTTATCATTCTAATATTGCTACTGATAACCATGTAAAGTGATCGTCATGGATTTCATGAGTTTGTGCAGAGTGTCAAGGAAGGAATGGAAAGTATCTGCTGATGCATTTTATTTGGAAGTGCCCTTCATATGCCATCTTCCCTGGTGGCGTCATATACTTGGAAGACTGAGGAGGAATGAAGAATGGAATGGATTGCTGCAGATGGCAAAAGATCTCATTGGTCACCACAAGGGAAGGATGTGTCTCCAACACCTACTCTTCTCTCCTGCAGTTGTTGCCTGGTGTCAGGCTTCACAGGTATAAACGAAGATTATTTTCTATTTGTAAAATTGCAGAAAATGTGCTCAGGTGTTTCAGGGAAAGAAAATTAATAGTTATGACATGGCTTCTACGCTGGAAGACCTTGCAACCTGATTTAAATATGATGCTTAGTGTGAGCAGAGCTAAAAATAGGGGGACTAAGTGTGAGGGTCAAAGTGATCAGAATTTTTGGTGACTTTGTCTGGGGGGGGGGGGTGTGCGCTTGTGCGTGCATGTGTGTGCATGTTGCTGGATCTCTCCCATCCATGAAATGGGTATCCAAATCTAATAAGTTTGGCTAAGAAAAACAGGCTATAGTCTTCCTGTCTTTTGAAAAAGGAGGGGTGTGCTATCCACCGCCAGAACACAAGAGTGTATTTGAAAGTAAAAATAACTCTTTTTGTCCATTCACAAGGAATATGTTACCTTAAAATGTATCCTCTTCTCTGGCTGCCAGAGAGGACTTGCTCCCCTACGTGCCATTTGATCTTTTCCATAGCTCTTGCTACTATTTTCCCACTTTCAGGCTCCCTCATGCATCCAAACTTTTCTTCATACCTTCAGTGTCCCTCTGATTTCCATACAACCCCTTTATCCTTTAACAGAGATGTTACCCTGAGAATGAGGAAGGCCTTGACCTGACCAGAATGACTTTGTGCCAGAAGATATCATACCAATAAGGAGAAGAGGGTCCTCTCCAGCTAGGTGGGAAAATGTAGCTTGAATAAAGTCACCACATCTCCTCTGTTCCCTACCAAATCGAGTCGCCAGAAAGGATTTCCATAATTACTAAGTCTCACAGCCATCAATGTACTCATAAGGTTATTTTCCAACCTGGGAAGCCCAGTTAGGGTGGAAAATAGTCCTTTGATTTATGGCCCTCAGATAGTCAGCTCATAAATTAATGTTTGTGTTGGCAGCTTCAATATGTGCCTTTTGCATCTGAAGGCTGCAGGTAGCAGAGAGTGACAGGAAGGCATCAGACTAAGATGTGTAAAACACACAAAAACGTGTTTATTTTCCATGTCTCAACTGAGAAGGCATTTCACTGAGTGTTATACCGTGGCTCTTTAAATGCTTTATTATTTATAGACATGACTTGGATAGTATTGAAAGCAAGATTTCTGGGTGACAGTAAATGGTGAGGAAAGGTAAATAGTGAAGAACAATGCAGTTAGACACAAAAGGTCTTAGATCATTTAAGTAATTGGGCAAAAAGATGACAAATCCAGTTCGGTACAGATAAATGTAGAATAATGAGTCTCGGAGCAAAGAATATAAAGAGAGACTATGCTAACTAGGAGAATGCCACAGCATACTGACTAGTGAAGAAATCTAGGGAGCTAATGGAAAGAAATCTCCTTAATGCTTAGGATATAACTGCTCCTGAATGGGTGGAGTCACAGAGGAATAAGAAAAGGTTCAAGAACTGAGTTTTTCATAGACATAAAACCCTCTTAAGTTATCTTGTCCATCCCCTCGCATCAGCTGAGAGACAGTTCTTTCTGCAAGGAATCCTATTATGTTGAATTATGAGGACTGTCAAGGTGATTTATAAGACAGATTTGTTTAGAGTGTGAACGTTTTTGCTAGCCAACACAAAAAGCTGAATGTTTTGGATGAGATTCTGACCCCACTGACACAGATGTAAATAAGGTAACCTGTGCAATTTTTGAGCAGAATCTCTCATGTTATACGGAAGTATATACGTACTTATTTATTTTCAGAACTGGAATTTTACCCCAGGCGATACTGGGATTTTAGCTACAGCTGTAGCCGAGACAATGCAGAACCTGGTAAAGATGGGGAAATTCATATGACCTGTGAAGCCCAAGGTGACTTAAGACTGGTGATTGGAAACCTATTCCCTCTCTTGCATGGCTGCTGCCTGGTGACCCACTTCAGCTGTTAACCTGGATAAAAGGTTATCTGCTTTCTCAGCAGACCCACTGACTTCAGAAGATATTATTGGAGAGTGAAAAGAGTAGGAGTTGACTCTTGCAGTAAGCATATAAACATGAAAAGCAAGAACCAAAGCCCAAAATTATAAGGTTAAAACCCCGTGTTCAAGTCCAACTAGAGGCATGCACATCTTCTAAGGGTGTGCATTTGACACCAGTGTTTTCCAGGTTCTTGAAGTGCTGCTCTGTTCTTGTGCTCTGCTGCTGGAATCTGCACCAAAGTCCATCTGCGATGAAAAAAGTTCAAATTCTTTGTCTTATCTGGGAAGCAGAAGACCTATGTTCTGATCTTCCTCCAACAGTTGATCATACACTTTACATTTAACAGGCACAGAAGCAATGAGAGGAATCGAGATCTTCCCTTTCCCCATGAGTGCTGTCATGAGCAGACCGTATCTCTCTTGTGCTTCTGCCCAATGGGTCAATGAAGGTTGTGCTCCTTTCTTCTTTTGACACAAATGGTGGAAACCACCACCCACCACCACCAAACTCTCCTGAAGCCTGGAGTTACAGATATGGGTGATATATGTCTTGCTTTGAGGGGAACACTAGTCTCAGCATCTCTGTTAAATAACACAGAAATGACAACTGTGAGTAGTACCAGCACTGTTCTAAAATTGAGAGAAATTCCCACTCATGTCCTTTGGAGGATGGACCTATGTTGCTTCTTCAGGAAGGGCTGGGGAGCTTCAAGACTTTAAGTTCTGAGAAGATGGAGAAGCCCTCCCACTACCCTTTGCTGGGTTAAAGGATGAGAAAAGGATTCAGTGGAAGCCAATCATAGAATCACAGAATCACAGAATGGTTAGAGTTGGAAGGGACCTTAAAGATCATCTAGTTCCAACCCCCCTTCCAACCTCCCACCAGACCAGGTTGCTCCAAGCCCTATCCAACCTGGCCTTGAACACCTTCAGGGATGGGGCAGCCACAGGTTCTCTGGACAACCTGGGCCAAGGGCTCACTACCCTGACAGTAAAGAATTTCTTCCTAATATCTAATCTAAACCTACTGTTGTTCAGTTTAAAGCCATTACTCCTTGTCCTATCACCGCACTTCCTGATCAAGAGTCCCTCCCCAACTTTCCTGTAGGAAAAGTACTTTAGGTACTGGAAGGCCACAATAGCATCTCCCTGGAGCCTTCTCTTCTCCAGGCTGAACAACCCCAACTCTCTCAGCCTGTCCTCAAACAGGTGCTCCAGCCCTTGGATCATCTTCATGGCCTCCTCTGGACCCACTTATGCTGGGGACCCCAGAGCTGGACACAGTGCTCCAGGTGCGGTCTTACAGTCTCCCTGTACAGTGCTATAGGGAATCAGCACGGAGCGCTGGGTCCTGGGTCTCAGATGCCTAGGATCCTGCATCCCAGGCAGGTATTATAGTGCCTACAATTTTCCATGGAAAAAAACTGAAATCCACAAGTGATCTTAGTGCAAAACTAACAGGGTAATCTAATCAGAGCACTGTCATTTTGTTAATTCAGCCTTGGAGAAACTTACCTCTAGGTAAACGATAGCTGCAGTATCCTTTTTTTTTCATGTCAATGAGGTGTATATTCTACTGCATCACTCACCTCTGTCAGTTCTTATTTCCAAACCTTGCTGAGGGACCAGAAAATGCTTACACCGTCAAACACAGGCAATTTAAGAAAAGAACACGCAATTGGAATTTGAGATGTTAATTAAATGTTGATTTCCTCATCTCTAGTTCCTTTTTGCTGTTTTCTGTTTGCATCAGGCTGGGAATTACTGCTGAGGAGGTAAAGCGGAGGTTGGGTGAGGTAGAAGTAATGCAGGGTGGGATGGAAGCAGGACTGGTGTGCTACTGGAAGCGCTGCACTCCAGTGGGCACCAAAGGGCTCCCTTTGTATAAATGGTCTGTTTTAACAGGGATTTTCCAAGAGCTGTAGCTAAGATGTGGAATGTAGAGGCAAACCCTTGATCCACCCTTTCCATACCACCATTGCAAAGGTACTGCTGATTTCGTATCACTGTAAAACCTACACACACAAACACACAGCATGTATACAGAGCCCTTCCCCATCTCCCAGTGACAGGTTATGTATAAATGCATTAAAACTCTCTATATGGCACTTAGGGATATGGTTTAGTGGTGGACTCGGTAGTGTCAGACTTATGGTTGGACTCAATGATCTTAAAGGTCTTTTCCAACCTAAATGATTCTGTGAGTCTATGAATTCTGATATCTTGGCCTTGGTAGCCTTTAAAATGCTCGGGAGATGTTTTTTTTTTCACGCTTAATTCCTTTTTCGAAGAGATGTGCTCTTTCTATAAGATGTTTTGTGGAAAATGAATTTTTCTTTGTGATGAGGTACAGACTTTCTGGAGCAGTACCAAAATAATGCTACTTTATTTATGATTCTTAATTTTTTTCAAAGCTGGGGTTACTGTCTGTGTCTAATAAAGCTGCTAACAAGCCTCTGCAGCAATTTGTTTCCTTCTGAAGCTATGTTTGCAAGGCCCTTGAAAAGTGTGACATCACATTGGCTTTTCAACACATAAATGAAATGCTGTTTGCTGCTCTTTGATCTGCTATACGTTCCAAATACCTTCTCTTGGTTATCAAATGGATGCCAGTGTTCAGTTACAGGTACTCATTTAACTTTTTTTCACCCACCAAAATGATAAATGCTTCAAGATGCCTCCCCATTTTGAATACAAAGCTACAGAAGTCAAGTTACGTTATGTTTAACATAAGTTCTGATTTGTATTAACAACTCTAGGATGCTGTTGCTTTAAATGCTATATTTGGCTTTAAAATAAAATGACGCCCTGCTTAGTAGTAATGAACGGCTCCTAAAGCCTATCAGCTGTATAGACTAAGATAATCACAGTTCCCTCTGATGGAAATCTCTGACTGTAGCCAACCACAGAGAGAACAGGATGTTGGAGAAGCTTTCTGGTAGGCAGCTAGTATCCCAGGTTGAAAATTTTATCTTCTTGTGAAGCGTAAAGAGCAACTCCTGACACGGGGTATGAACAGACTATGAACCTTGGGTTTCTGTGGGGGTGGGAGATAACCTGACCCGAGGAACAAAACGGAGCAATTCTGCATGAGGTTGCTGTTAACTGTCTATCATTTTCTCCGTCAATGAACCTTTTCTGCAGTGCTGCAGATGGCAATCCCTCTTTTTGTAGGAGATGTTCCAACACACATATCATCTCCAAGATGTAATGATATTCAAATAGTCACATCCGGGATCATATCCCACCAGCCCAGACCCTGGATTAATGTCACTTTGAGAAAGAAATTCCACGTAAGATTCACACAGTAAGATTCTTCCAAAGATCTGTCTGAGATGTCTTGGTGGGATGGTATGTTGTGCTGAGGGAGCAGGACCAAAAGAGAATTGAACATAGAAGGATACTCAAGACAGTAATTTCTATTGGATCAATGTGTGTCATGTAGCACATTTTACTGGAAACACAAAGCATCTCTAGTAACTAACTACTAGGGCCAGTTCTGTGGAGGAAAAATAGTGTTCTTTCCCTTTAATTTTTTTAATCAAGAGTAGATATCTTTCCAAAAGACATGGCTTATTTCAAAGAGGAAGGAGGAAGTGAACGCAGCAGTTGCTGGCTGGAAATCATGGTAGCCGGTTACAGTAGTCCCCTCTCAACTTGAAAACCCTGGGTGAAGTCCTGGCTGCACTAGAATGGGAGAGGGTGGGATTTTTCCCCTTCAAGTGGTGACTTGTACATCCAGAAGATGTATGCACATAGCTGTCTTTTATATTAAATCAGAATTTGAAGCATAGTTAATTTGTTTTGTATCACTCAGTACAGGAAGAACTCCAGAATCAGATGCAAGGGGCAAGTACAACTAGTGTTCTGATGGAAAGGTGTCCAATAGCATCACAGATAGATGAAGATAGTGGTCGCTGAAATGCTGGATTAGAGTCAGAAAGGCCAGAGGATGCTACGTGTAAGCCTTGCTCTGAACTTTGATAACAGGATCAGAGCAGGACAAGAAGTAGTACTGTCATAGAGGAGGAGCAAAAATCTTTTCAAAGATTTTTGAAAGAATGGGCTGAGATCAGCCACACTGCAGCATTTAGTGTCAAAGCACGCTTTCTAAGTCTGGAACTGTAGTAGGACATACTATCATGGAATAGCAAGTTTTCAGTGATGAAAATTACTATCTAGGCTTGAAGGAAAGTGTATAAAATGCATTGTCAATGTAGCGTGTGTATGTAGTGTGTGTGTGTGTGTATATATATATAAAATATGGTTTGCATTGACTATGTGGTGTTTTAAACACCTGAACATGAAATTAATGTACATGGGGCATCCAGACCACTGGCAACTGTTTTGTATGACAGTATATGGCACCGTGATCCAGTGACAGAACTGGACAGGAACTACATTCAGGCAAAGGAGACCTGAATTTTCCTACAAGTTTTATTTAGATAACCTGACCTACGGAACTACCTTGGGCAAAATCAGTGTAAATCTGTGTGCTTCATTTTTGCAATCAGTAAAATGGGGACATAGTACTGTGCTCTGTGAATATAATGAACTTGAACGTGATCTACTAGCTTGATGCAATAGTGAGGAGGCTGAGTATGGATTTGTGGTGCATGGCCTTATGGATGAGTAAAGGACATACTCCTTGCCTAAAAAGAGGATTAGAACCTTCTCGTGCCTTTTACTGCTCCAGCAGGACATTGCTACTGGTGAAGCCTCTGATTAAGAAGCAGTACTTGAGAGATAACAAATTTTCAGTGATTACCATGGGAACCACAAACGATTTCATAAGGGTGGAGAAATTATAAAAAGTTCTAATTGAGAGAGGATGAGGCTTAAAACAGTTTCTATGGAAACCAGAGGTGGCATCCAAAAAAAGTGTGTGTACTAATCTGATAGTCTGATTGGCAGGTAATTGGTTCAGTTTTGGAGCTGTGGAAACCTTGGGATGCGGGATGAAGTGTCCATCACACAAATATATAAAATGCATCGACTTCTGAAGAGGAGATGGAGTCTCGAACTCTTTCTCTCCCAGCAGAATACACTCATCACTCAATAGGTGATTCATTTTCATTCTTGTCTCTGTGCTGAGTGAATCTAGTTTGTTTTTTTTTATCTTTTTTTTTTTCTTCAATGTGAAACAGCTTCAACAGAGGTGATGGATGGAGCTGCTCCCTCACCTTCCCCAAAGGGTAGAAGTCATGAGGATGCTTTCATGGATAGCAGGAGATAGGGTGTTTTTATGGATAGCAGATATGGGCTCCAGTGTCCTTCTTCTCAGACAGAAAAGAGAAATGAACACAGAATTCCAGCCTTCCGTAAGCACTCTGAACAGTTGGATGAGATACTTGCCTGTGTTTTCCAGGACTTCAATTTCTTCTGACTGACTGGCTAATATCCAGCTAAGCTCAGTTCACAGAATTCAGAATTTCTGCAGTACTTTTACTTGTCAGATCACAAAGGACACAATGTCCTGTATGACCTGTGAAGCAACCTACAGGCATAGAATAAACCAACTAACCTAGTAATTATATCTACCAGAGCCATTTGCTTTTAGGGCAAGTGGAAAACTGTTGTCAAGAGTTTTGGGGAAGACATAGGATGAGCAAATCAAATCTTTGCTCTCTTTCATGGGGCTACAGTGCAAGTACATTACAATATCCTTCAGCTTGATGCCTGAAGAAGGAAAATAACATAACACTGTTGTCAGTAAATTAGATAAATAACAGGCCTTTGGCCAGCTGCAAGTTGCTGAAGTCCTCAGCAAAATCTTTGCCAGCTCAGTGGTTTGGCAGACACATACTTTCCTCCAGTATTCTCTGAGCTCACCAAATTCATTTCTCCATTCAGCAGATGCAGACAGAAAAGCCTAGCAATTTGAAATATTTTATGGATCTGAAGATAAGCCTCTCTGTTGAAAGACTTAGAAGACTGGTCTTCAATCTCTGTGACACAGTGGTTCATGGCCCCTTAATGATACCCATAACCATGATCTAAATGAAGTATTGCAAAAGTATTAGGAGAAAAAGCATCCCTTAACTTCGCAAATATGTGTTTGGAGAATTTACTTTGCCCATTATCTGACCATAGAATCACCAGCACCTGCACGGTCTAGGGTGGAGCCATCTGTAGAATGGCCACGTTGCCTGTGATCAGTAGCCAAACTTTTAGGCAAATTTGTATCCAGAATGGCTGCTATGTCATAACGTCTGTATGCTCTGGCATAAATTGGATTTGAAGAATGGGACACAAAGGTATTTAAGGAGAATGGGAAGATTTCTTGCTCCACTTTTGGTCTGGCCATTTTAGAGTCATCTTGGGTCAAGCTTCACTCTGTGTTTTATATATAGCACTAAGTTTAGGTGAGTCTTATACATACCACACTTTTGTAAAACATTGAAATGTCTGCCTGGATAATAAGCTTAAGCTGTAACCTTTCAAGGATTCTGTCTTTACAGTATGATAAAAAGATTGTTTTCCATAGACTAAAGGGCTCAGAGAAGCTACGAGGATGGTGATGACATTCATTTAAAGACTCTCAGAATAATGCCACTTTAACCGGCATCGTGCAACTAAAGGGGCTCTCAGGTGGTCACCCTACCTTGTGGTTCACTGAATCCATTGCTGCTTGTACCACACATATTGTTTTTAACAGCATTTCACAAAAATGGGGCAGTGAACTAAACAGAGCAGCTGAAGAAAATGACAGGAGATGTAGCAAGAACAGTCAGGGCTCCATCCTGCTCACTCAGCCTGGGTAGTCTTATTGTTGACTTTTTCTCTCAAAAAATGCATTTTTGAATTTTCATATATGTTTTTATTCTCATTGCCACCAGTGGGCAAGGAAACAATCAGAGAAACAAAATTGACCCAGCCATACTTCTGGTTGGGCGTTTGCACATCTGCTGCTTTTCTGATACATTCATGGATGGTGCTGGTCTCTGCCCTGTCTATTATGGACCATGCAAAATTTTCCCAGGATTCAAATCATTAGTCCATATTTCATTTAGTTTCATTTCAGATCTTGAAATCACACTTCTCAAAAGTGCATGTCTGCATGGGGGAAGGTGTGTAATAACCTTATTTATGCACATGCTCAATAGAAAGCAATAGTGAAAGTTTCTGGCTTACACAGGTGAACATTTCTGTGTGGGTTTTGCAAGTGGTGCTTCATTCTTTCCAGTACAGTGTGCCAGTTAGTTTTAAACCCCTCTGGAGACTCTCAGATCTTTTTGATGCAAACAAAATGTTCCACTAGCTACAGAACTATCGGAGTTCTGGAGCTGCAAAAAAGGCAGCAATTCTCTACCATAGTAGACAGAAGACAGCATCTGCCCCCTGATGTGGGATCAACATGCAAGAATAACTACTGGGTCAAGATCAGGTGAAGTAAATGAAGGAAATTTTGTGGGACTTTTATACAGGAGATGCTTAGCCTGTGGAGATTAAGAGATGTTTGAGCATGTGCAGAGCAGTTTTTTATTATGACTTAGGAACAAGGTTTTGAGGCTAGAATAATACTTTGCATGAAAAAAAAAACCACAAAACCAACAAATAACCAAACGTGTGCAGCTCCATAGGGGTCAAAAATACAAATCAGATGTTGGAAAAAGGAGATGACAACATAAGAGAGGTTTGCCATACCTGTGTAACTCCACACTGCTCACGTCCTGATGACTGTATGGAGTTGTGTCCTGTCTATCTCAAAAAGGTACAGTAGAACTGAAAGGCACAGAAAGGGTGACACAGTGAGGGATAACTGTCTGAGGGATGATTAAAAGACTAAGATTCTTCTCCCTCAAAAGGGAACAGCAGAGGAGGAATTTTAAAGAGGTCTTTCAAAACCTGAGTGGTATGGAGAAAATGAGAGAGGAGAGTTTTCTTCATGTCCTCCTTCAGTACAAGCGCTAGGGGATAATAATGAAAGTAGCAGGCTGCAGATTGCAAGTCCAGAGCAAACAAAAGGATACAGTCCCTTGTGTGGTGTATAATCAGGCTGCGAAATTTTTTCCCACGGGATGCTGTAGATGCTAAAAGTTTACAAGGGTTCAGGAAGTGGTTAGGCAGATTCATAGAAGAAAATATCTGCTAAGGACTGTTAAATACATAGACACAATGCCTGGGTCAGGAATTCTTAGATGACAATTTACAGAAGCTGGGCAAATACCAGCATATGCTGACTCGGTTCTTTCTCTTTCTTAGGCCAATGTCAGGGATGGCATAATGAGCTGAAGGAAATTTGGGTCCCACCTGGAAAAACTGTTGCCACATGAAAAAAGGTGGACTTGTGCAGGGATCTAGCTGGGAGAAAGAGAAGCTGAATGTGGAGTGTGGAACAGAAGAAACTAACACAGGGCAACGATGATCTACTGATGAGAAATGCAGTTCAGGAGTACCAGGTAGGGTTACAGAGCACTGTTTCTGTTTGAATTCAAAAGCATAACCCCAACTGCACTGAGAGCCCTTCAGAATTCTTTGAAACATTGTGAATACAACTCCAATACACTAATAGGTTGCCGCAGTTTTTGGACCTCAGCTCAAGGCATATTCAAAGAGCTTGATGTTCAGATGGTTGGTAGTCCCATTCTTGTTCAATAATGTCACAAAGCCCAAGAATAACCAGGATCCTGAGAGGAAATTCAATCCAAAATAGTTCACATCCAGGTGCTTGTCTGGTCTGTATCATCAATGAACAAACTTTCTTGAGTTTCTTATTTTTGTTTTCAGCTCTCTTTTAGATCACAGTGCGACCTATGTGTCCGAGAGTACAACTTCATGAGTTTTGGCATGATTAAATAAGTTTTCGGGGAGGGGAGAGTAAAAGCATTTGTAAGATTTAAAGTCCTCATGTAATCATGGCTTACATAGAACATGGCTTAGACTGCAGCCGGGGACAATGGTACACCAGGTATTCCATCCCATCCGAATCATGCTCAGTATAAAAGCTGAGGGATCAAAGGGTCAGCTCTCTTTCTTCGATGGCTGATGTCCAAGGAGGACTATGTCTGTTTGTCTGCCTTTGATCCTGATCGCTCTGTTACTGAATGAAGATCTGGAATCCAGTTCCCATCCATTGCTGAGTCCAGCCTGGGACTTTCCCAGTGCCTGCTGGTGATGTAATCATTATCCTGGGAGCTTGATACAGTTTTGTATATATAGTATATATTTCATTATTTTCTTATTAATATTATTACCTCTTTAATTATTATTTTATTAACAATGTTTCATTAGTTTCTTTTTCAACCCATAAGTTTTTTCTCTCATTCTCTCTCCCTCCGAGACAGATACCGATCTCTGAAGGGAGAGAAGTTAAAGAGAGCGTTTGTTGTTCATTTATTGTCCATCCCAGCCTAAACCATGACAAGGTGCATTCAAAATACAAAACCACACTTGTTTATCATTTTGGTCTGAAGGTAGTTGTTATTTAGGCCTTAATGGCCTAATGAAGCCATTAGACATATTTGTGCAGATTTAAACTAAATGAAAAGAATTTAGTTGTTTGGTTTTAAAAAAAAAGGGGGAGAGGGGAACGTGTGTTCACCATAGAAGTGACCATAAATCAAACTTTCAACTAAACAGTCCCAGTTCTATTTGCAGAAATGCCAAGAGTTACATGAGAGTGAAGTCAATGTGCATGTTCTTAAAGATTGCTTACAGTGATTTGCTTGCAGAATTTGCAAATATAATGATTTGGTCATTTTCTGAGTGACAGTTAATATAGTAGCCTAGCTAATACATTAGCCTTTCTTCCTCCAAGCTGTGAGGTAAGGTAACATTAATGGAGTATAGGGGACAGGCAGAGTTGGGAGAGTAATTTGCCATCAATAATTTCTCTGATAAATGCTACCTTTCTTTTTTTTTTTTTTTTCTTCTGCTCACAAACTGTCTATGAATAGGCTATGAGTAGCATTATGTGCTGAACAATGTCTGCCTCTGTGTCTCCATCTATCATGAACTTTTTTCTATGAACGTATGATTGACAAAGGTCAAGCAGCTTTGACTACACACATATGTTACATGGATTGTTTCTTTTCCATCATCGGATGGCAGGAAATCTCAGAGTAAAGCCTCCTGGGAAAAAAGCTGTAAAAACAAATTCTGAGTCTGCCTGATGACTGATTCAGTTATATTTTGCTGTTCTTTTAAGCTTTTCAAAGTCTATTACATGTTCCCTTCCAAAAGCTGTCATTCACAAAGAACCTGGTAGCTCTTCAACTCGAAAGAAGAAGGAACTCATGAGCTCAAGTGTAGAGGCCTTCAGATTCATCTTTCGTGCCATTTAAAATGAAGAGCATTGCCATTTGCTTAAGCAATCTGGACAATGAAATTGTCTTACAAATATATTTTAGAATCAGGGATTACTATAGATTGGAAAGGACTTCTGGACATCCCTAATTCAACCTCCTGCTGAAAGCAAGACATTGGTTTGGGTTGCCTTAGGTCCCCTCCAGCTGACTTTAATATATTTAAGGATGAAGATCCCATTGCCTCTCTGGGCAACCTGTTCCAGTGCTTAGCTATCCTCACTGTGAAAAATGTTTCCTTGCAAATAGCTGAAATTTCCCTCAGTGCAACCTGTGTTCATTGCTTCTTGTCTTTTCACTGTGCACGCCCAAGAAGAATCTGGCTCCATCGTTTCGATAAACATCCACTAGGTACTTAGTAAAGTCTTCAGCTTTAATAAGGGCAAATACGAAACACTGGAAGAAATTCTTGCCTGTATGAGGTTATGTCCAAGGTGAGCTACTTATAAAATTAATAATTGGGGTATTATCCATGCTTCTAATGGTAAAATTCATCAGCACAGATGTCATTGAGATAGGACACATGAAAATGTAAAAGTAAAGAAAAGAAACAGACGTATTTAATGGCTAGGATAGTTGCTACATCTGTAATGCTTCTCATAACAGCAGAACTCTCCTTTTTTTCCTCCAAAACACCCAGCCCTCACGCTGACTGCCACTTCTGTGGGTGCATGCAGTGCTCACACAACCTGTCTCAAATGTGCATGACTTTCTGCAATTCGCAAATAGTTTTAGGGCATTAAAAGATTCCCATATAGAACACCACGGGAAAGGAAGAAAAAAACACCGTGTCCCATTGAAACTGCAGTGCATTTGTTCTGTGGGAAGTAAATCTGCTCCATAGGCCATACCATATGCAATGTAATAGCAGGATAAATTCAGAGTGGTTTACACTAGTTACTGTCATGAGTGTAATTGCCAAGGAGGATTTTTCAGATGAGATGAGCATAGATATCAGGGATATACAGTTACAGTACTGTGAGCTTTAACGGTACCAGTGGTCCAGAGCCCCTGACTTTTACACGCTGCCTACTTGCTGATGCTGAAGTCCTGAGGGACAAGGTTTGTTAATCCGGCTGAAGGATGGGTTTAAGGCACATGGATGGTGGTTTTCCAACCCTTGAAGGCAGTATGAACACCAAGTCTAGCTGCCCAAGGCACTTCTTGGCTCTCTGTCCCAGGTCCCCTTTCCCACAGTGGGAAGAGCAAGACAGTATGGCCATTAATGGTCATATGGTCATTAATATTCATATTTGTCTGTGTAAAATTAACTACTTTTCATGGGGCACACTTAGAAAAGGATACCAAATGCCACAGAAGGCGAGCTTATTGTTATCAGTACTGAGTCGTTCGTTTCTGAAAAGGCAAAGAATATACCAGTATTAAGTGGTTCATTTTTGCAAAGGCAAAGAATAAAACAACTGTTAAATACCAAAGCCCTTATTCTCCTGTGTGTGCTAACCTAGCCCTTCAAGGAAACTGTCGGCACATGTGTGTCACTAGGCAGACCCATTCTCATTACAGTGCAGCTGTTTTAGTGCCTTTCCATAAACCTCATAGATCTCTCCGAGGCACTGAGTCAATAGAGTAATTTAAAATGAACTGCTCTACCCAGTCGTCATATTAGGGGGCTTGTAATAGGTCACATGGGGAAGAAGGAGGTCATGGGCAGAGCAGTGGTGCTTGCTGGCTATTCACGGCTGATGGGATGTCTATTGACAACCTTGAGTCTGTTTTCACCAACACAGAGGTAACGGGTAGAAACTTGAACATAGGAAGTTTCATCTAAACATGAGGAGGAACTTCTTTCCTTTGAGGGTGGCAGAGCACTGGCACAGGCTGCCCAGAGAGGTTGTGGAGTCTCCCACTCTGGAGACATTCCAAATCCGCCTGGACGCCGTCCTGTGCAACTGCTGTAGGTGCCCCTGCTCTGGCGGGGGGGTTGGACTGGATGATCTCCAGAGGTCCCTTCCAACCCTGACCATTCTGTGATTCTGTGATGCTGTAACACCACGAGCAGACAAAGGGCCGCCACTAGGACCAGGAGTGTATGAAGGCAGATTACAGCAATCCCGATTCATACCAGACGGCTGTTGTGCTGCATGCAGACAATCGGAACAGAAACTCAGACAACTTGTGTGATATTGTGGAGTGGAGGGACTGGATGCTGGTGTATCTTAAGTGCTGGGCACCTTCATTGCACCCTTTGCTGATGTTAAATAATACTAAAAGAGGGGTTCTTTTAGCAGTCTGGCCATTGACTTCAATGAAATGGCTAATTTGATCATTTTAATTATGAGTTGAAGCGAAGCAAGAGCATAAATGTTAAAATATCATTTCATGCCAGTAGAGAGAAAAGTTGACATTTACCTACACCAAAGACTAGATTGCTGAGAATGAAGGAGAGAGATAATGAGCAAGTGCAAAGGAAAATAGGAATGAAAAGGTGAGACAATCTGAAAGCTGACAAGAGAGTAGAAGGACATGACCTGGAGCCAGAGATGGCTGGAAAAGCCTTCAGGCGGGAAGAAGATGAGAAGTTCTGTGAAAAGGTTTCGTGTGCTGCTTTAGTTAGGGAGGAAGAGTCTCAGCGCTGGAAAACGGAGCCTCTGTTTCCAGCAGTTCTGAAACAAAGCATTGGATATCACAGGCACAATAATATCTCTAGATTCTTTTCTGAATGGAATTATTTCTGCATTTGTAAAGCTAAATTTGATCAAATTCCCACAGGAAGAGAAGCAGGCACGCAGACTGTTCAATTTTTTTTTTCATAAATAAAGCCATACTTTCATTGTGAGAGGCTAACAGCTACAACAGGCTAACAACAACGTCAACAGAAAATAGGTTTGTAAGAAAGAAAGAAAAATGGGATTACACAATCCCTTCGATACCAGAAGCAGAGCAGAATTACCAAAGCACTGCAATTGCAAACCATTCCGGCACCAAAGCACCTCCTCCTACGCAGGCCCAGTTCTTTAGCTTTAGCCGTTGATTAGGTGCGTGGACTTCACATGAATCATCTAAATTCCCTAAGAGAAGTCGTGGCGCTGCTGAAATCAGTGAGAATTTTACCATTGGTGTCACTAGGGGCCAAAATGCTGGTGTGCATTTTTGAAAAGGGGGTGTAAGGATATTTAGTGACTCTGCAGGGTTGTTAGTCACTTGCTATTTGCTGTTCATTTAGCATTTGGGTGGACATGGTGCTACAGGAGGGCTGGCTACAGTTGAAGGTTGATCAACTCCTGCTTTAGGTACTTTATGCTATACCCAGATTTTCCAATCTGTTTACTTTTTAAAATCATTTTTGTCTCTATCAAGAAGAAAATCTGTGACCTGAATAATTGCAGCGAGCTGTGTCAATACCTTTGCCCAAAAGCTGAGAGTCCAAAATCACCTTAAGAGCTGAGTCCTGGTACTGTCATTCCTGACTTTACACGGGTCTGGGAAAGTTGCTGTTAATCAGTATCCTCACCAGGATCCTGAATGATATCCGATGGAAATACAGAGCTGGAGAAAAGTTTCTTCATAAGTAATTTCTCATGAGAACACGTTTCCTCACAAAGGAAATTCCCTTTTCCCAGTAAATTTAGTAGCAATGCTGTAAAAAGAGAATCCTTGCCTCACATTAAAAATTTTTGTTCTTACCAATCCAGTAGAGAGAAATTCCCTAAGATCTTACAGTCTAGAAGACTGCTTTGATCTTATATTAAAGATATATAATATCTGACAATTTTAGTGGTTTATCGTCTGTGTAATTGGATGCGGTGAATGGATGGGGCCAAATTCTCAGCAGGTGTAAACTGACAACGTTGGCAGCTTCGAAGCGGTGCATTTCCCCCAGTTTCTGTCAGCTAAAAATTCCAGTACAGCTTTGAGATTATCATGTAGTGGTCTGAAATCTCGTTTATGTGGGCCTGGCCAGGGAGCAGTCTCAGGGAAAACTGGTCCCCATAGGTACTAGACACAGGTACACGGGGAGGCAGATTTGGCTCCTCTTTATAGCCTTTGTGTCTGCGTTGCTTTTGATTGAGGTTTTTGATCTGCACAGATTTCCTGTGTGCTCCTGGTCAATGCTGTAATTTCTCTAAGATGCAGTTCTCTCTCTGTAAGATGAGGATAGTAATTCAGCACTGAATTTCTCCTCACTCAAGCGATGCAAGGAGAAATCCATTAATGTGAGGCATTTAGGTAATAGAGTAATGGTGGCAATGAGCATCACAAATACCTGGGACTAGTCCTGCAGAGGGATGTGCTCTTGTATTTATATGGAGATAAGAGCCATGTTTTTCTATCTGCTACCAAACCATTTGACATTCTGTGTTGAAAAAGCACAAGACAGGGAAATAAATATCCTAATTGCAGTTCCAGAGAAGAATCGTGTGGAAATAAAAAATGGAAAATTGGAAAGTGCTGTTTTAACTTCTGTTGTCATTTGCTCTGCCAAGCTATGGGAAGGTTTTGAAAAATAGAAGTGCTGTTTTGTGGCTCCTGCTCTCCCTCTGTAATCATCCCCTCTCCTTTGCTCTAAAGCATCACGACAGCATGGCAGTTAATAGTGATCTTACACAGAATTAAACTCTCCCTCACTCCTCAGGTGCCTCAGACTCTGCTCCAGGTCAGGCCTGGAGCTCCTGTCCTGTTCCTTAACCACACAAGTTGTGCTAGGATGGACTTAATGACATGTTAATAAGAAATGCTTTGGGCTAAATCCTAAATGTTTTTTCATTCCTTCTCAGACTCTGCTCATTCAAACTCCCAATGAAACCAGCCACTTCCACCAAACAGAGACTGTGATTTACTAGACCTCAAGACACACAGAGAATCAAGCATCTGCTCTGAGTGAGGTTTGGGTATGGCATCAGGTTATAGGTCCTTCTTTCCATATGTGAAGAAACCGAGGCCCAGAGGAGTGCAGTGAGTTGAACCATGCCATACAGTCACCCTGTGCAGAGCCAGGAACACAGACCTATGGTGGCATCCCAGGAAGGGTGTCTGGAGCTTTTGGCTTGTGTCACGGGAAAAGTGATTTTTTACTGAGAGCTTGCATGAGCTGGTGGCATTGAGGGTCAGCAGGCAAAAGTGAATCCAGGAAAGTGAGAGGCATGGAAACAGGCATGGAGTCAGGAGAGGAACAGCAAGATAAACAGAGCACGAGGGCCAGGGTAACTGCGAGGTGGGAGTAGAAGTTGGACAATGGCGGAGGATGTGATAACAGATGAGGCTGCTATAAGAAGCCTCAACTATTAGTAGTATGTCAGTCTTCTGTTTTGCTTAGCAGTGTGCTGGGAAGTGTGGTGAATTCAGTCTTGTGTAGCTTGTGAAAAGGCAGCTCTACGGACATTTGAAACGCAGGAGATGCCGCAATCTGGAGTGGATCTCAGCCCCTGTTTTATCTTGCACACCTGACATTTACTGTTGAAGGAAGCCTGCAGCAGGAAATGGAGTACGGTATATTTCACAACATTTATATGAAAAACATTCAATCATATGCCCTGCTGTTCATACAGTTGCTAAGAGGATGAGATTGATGGTAAGTGGTCTTATGAAACTATCAAACAGCTTTGTATTCAGAGCTCAGATTTCTGCCTTTTCAGTCTGCCCAAAACAGGCCTTTTCAGGACTTTCCAATCTGCCCCATGGGACTTTTCAATCTCCCAGAAATTATTACCCTTGCCAAGACACTATCTTCAGGAAAAACCAAAAAGTCCAAAGCCTCTCCTTCCTCATCTCCTTTGCCTGACTCAGCAGACCATTTGCCATTTTCTTGTAGACTTTTAACCTGTAACTCTCGCCTGTTATTTAATGTAGCTTTAGAGTGGGTTCAGCGAGGAAGAGCTCAGCAGTGCCCCGAGCACACACGCTGTAGAACCAGGGCCAGCTCCAGCCACGCTACTTGGCCAACGCCAACCACAAGCTTTTTGTTGGCCGAGCGACGTTGCCCAGGGGTATGAGGAGGTGTGAACCATGACTGTCTAGCTATGCTGGCACCGAGTCCTAAAAGCAGTGCAGTTATACAGCTAAAGCTGCGTACTGCGATCAGCTTGCTTTGCTGGTGGGAAACAGCTACTAAGCTCGTGCAAAGCTCCACTTTGCAGGCACACGTCTGCGGGTACTTGCAAAGATGCTTTGCCACTATAGTTTAGCAGTAGGGAGATGACTTTACTGTAAACATAAATTTAATTCCAGGGAAAGTCTATTTAAGGAGCAAATTTCTCTCCTGAACAGTGTGTCCTGAGAAGCCTTTTCAGAAGAACGGAGAGAAGAACTCTTTGGAAGGCGCATTAGGGTTAATGTCCCTCAGCTATGAGCACACACAAGGATTCTCCAGCTGCACTCAGGGTGGCTGGGATCAGAAAACCGAGGTGCTGGTGGAGCCCTGGCTCTTTTTTTCCTCACATCTTCAGCTTGACATGCAAGCACAGGCAAAAGTCTCTGCAGTGTTACATCTATACAAGAAAAAAAAAAGCCTTAGCAAGAGATGCGCTCAGAAATCTTCAAGGGACGATGCCTGTTGGAAACACAGTTCAGGTCTGAGAGCCCACTTTATTCCGCCACTACAGTGGTAACTTCACTGAACATAAAGCACCTTTCCCAAGCATCTTCTAGATTTTGAACAGTGCGTGACAGACTATCTGCCCCCACCCCCCTCCCACCCCCCCAGGAAACTAAAATGCGGGTGCTATGTGTTCCCTCCTTTACTTTGTTGCCTTCAAGAAAAAATGCCAAGAGTATTCAGCCAGAGTCTCCAGACAGCTGGAAAAGCTGCAGACACAGCTGAAGTGGACATTGATAAACATTTTCTGCACTTTTCTGACTGCAATATTTTTCTGCCCCGTGCCAAATGATGGATTGCATCAACCATCTCCCTCCTAGCCTCTCATCCTCAGCTCCTAATTTCTCTGTCCACTTCCTTCCTCAGTCTCCCACACCTTCTTTCCAGTCTGCTTTTTTCCCCCCATCTAGGTTAGACCCCCTGCATGACAACCATCACTATCATACTCTTCACTCTCTCCGTGTGTTCTGCCTCTACCATTGATTTTTTCTGTCCTGCTTATGCATATTGTGAGCCATCAGTTGTCCCTACTCTTGGCTGGTCCTTCAAGGTGGCCTTACCAAACCTGGTGAGCCATCGAGCATCTCTAAACCTACTAGTAAGCATAGTTTTTCAAATCCTACCTCAGTGACTTAAACGGACTGTGGATTGTTGAACAAAGCCATGGGTCTCGGATTGACAAGATGCGACACCGTGCAGGTATAAAGGAAGAAGCACCATGACAGTGCTAAGTCATCCTTTTTGGTAGCCAAGAGAGACAAAATCGCGGAAATTCTCCCTCTATTTAGGTATAATTAAAACCTTACTCAGTAAGTCAGACTGGTCTGTACTGAGCAACCACAAGGAAGAAATGCTGTCCCAAAGCACTGCTGTATGGTAGTTAAGATATGGAAACCTGCATTTCATTCATGCTCTGCCACTAACTCACTTGTTGGGCTTGTAACCATAGAACAATGCTGTGCTTCAGAGCAACCATCTGTAAACTGAGTATAGTACTTCCTGAATCACAGGCACGTTGTGAGCCTTCATCAATCAATTGTGGTTTTAAAAGGACTCTCAACTCCTGGCCCAAAACTGTAAATCATCATAATTCGTGTCCTTGTTAGAATTTTTTTTTTATACAGGTCTTTGTCCTATTCTTTTCTCATAGCAAATGTACACCAGGTCAATTCTCAGTGGGTTACTCCTGATTTAAATGTGTGTAACTGAGCTGAGAATCAAATCCCTCATCTTCAGACAGAAGAAGGCTCTTAATACTGTAGCCACTTATGCACCCTCGAAAATGGAAGCTGTTTAAAAGCCGTATTTGACTTCAACAGCAGGAAAACGTGCACCTCACTTTCCTCAGCATCAATCCTTTTTGAAGCATATTGTGTGTTTACAAGCTGTCTTGAGCACTGAAATTGATTTTAAAGTTGGGTAGTTATTAAAGGTTCATTTTCCCTCCCTCCTCCAGTTTCAAAATAAGTGGTAATATGAGGTGGTGGGAAATTCTCTCCATGAGATGGTACTGCCTTTGCCCTGACTCTCTGAGTTTCTCAGGAAAGGTTTTCACTAAAGTATATATCCCGCTTGATCTCTACAAGTAAAACTATAATCTTCCTTTCAAAGAAACAGTTTAGCCTTGTGTGTATATACAGGTTGGAATTTATTTTGGAAAATAGCTGTAAGAGACTCTGGCACAGCTAAATGTAATTGAATTAGCTGGGGTTTAAGCGACTGCTATGCTTTTACTTCCATTTCAACACAGTCAGCTACGGTAATAACAATATTTAGCATCAATTTCTTAATTACTAGTTAGTCCAGCCGCTGCCTGATTTTGGTGAGATAAAGCTGACACGTCCAGCATGTCTGTGGAGAGGAGGGAAGATGCTGTTCTTCCACTTGCTCTACAACAGATCGGCTTGCTTGGCCCTAGTGTGTCCTAGGTAGACTCCAAAGTTGCACCTGCACTTGGAGCATTCAGGGATGACATTGGAGTATTCAGCCCTTGGACCACTGAGACAGATTTGCAAAACGTGCAAGTAGAGGCAGTGGGGACACCCCGCAGGATGTCCATCTTCATTTGTGAAAGATCTAGACGAAGGTTGCGGCTGGGTACCCCACCTGCCACAGGCTTCCTCTGTGATTTTGGTAAATGGCTCAGTTCCCTACTGAAAAATGGTATATACAGGAGGAAAACATTGGTTGGAAAAAGCTTTTCCATTACTGGGAGGTGGTCAGGTCATAAGTGATGGGAACAGAGGACAGAAAAAAATATGTTAGAACAAAATGCACACTGAAAACTACAGAGGTATCTGAAGGGTGAGTGTATTCATGTGTCCTCAAACAGGAAAAAAATAGGAGGAGGTGTGGAAGAGCCCACTCAGTCTCTTCCAAATAAAAATGATGTATATACATCAAGGATTTATTCAAAGGAGATAAACACTTGGTCCTGCTGCTCAAGCAGTCAACACGGAGGAGCCAGTAAGGTAAATCAGCACATTTTATTCAGCCTTATTTTAAATATTCCAAGCAATATGGAGTCTTTTCATCTGGACAAGACAATTCCAGAGCAAATATTCATGATAGCTCCTAATTTCCCTTTACAGTGGCATTCCATGAGTAACAGTTGTACTTATTGCACTAGCCAGGAAGCCCCCCTCCCCACCCCCCCCAAGCAATTAATTCCCTCCTTCAGTGGTGATTTTAACAAAATGCACACTCCCACAAATCCATTCAGAAGTTGTTGCACCAAATTATAGTACCTGCTGCTACAGGAAGACTGTTGTCTCTCCCAGCGCTCTGGATCTTTGCAGCTCAATTACCTTTGGTGATGATGGAGAAGGCTGTACCAGGACAGGATTCTTCCTTTCTACTTTGCCAGGGTCCTCCTTCAAGATTTACTCAGCGGCAGTTTTGGTACACAAGGTAGTCATCTAAAGTATGCACCAAATATTACATTGAGGCATCAGCTGCAGTAAATGCGAAAGTGACAGCCACACTGTGAGCATTTGGTAATCTGCAAATAGATCTGGAAGTCACATTGGCTCGGAAAACTTAGGCGGAGTCAGTTCAGTAACAAACGCATCAATAATCACCACCTTTTGCTGTATTTATTTCTCCAAGGCAGCCTGTTCCTCTATAGTGTGCCTACAAGACGTCCATACATTACCGTCAGTGACTGATGCTCTCCCCTTAGCTGCTCATGTTTAATGAAAGCTTTGTGCCTATATATAAATTCTGTGTTTGAGTGAAACATCTCCCAGATCCTTCACAGCAGTTCTGGAAGAGACCTTTGGCTTGCGTGTGAACTCACCCTTTCCGCCATGCACAAGCTCTGCAGAATAAAAATGATCCATGAATATAAAAATAGAACAGAAGAGACTAGGTTGGACCAGATGCTCACATTCCTGCCACCTAGGCTGATTTAATATTAGTGAATTCCCTGCAAAAAGAAGGGAGTGTGGGGAAAAATATGAAGCGGAGGTCTGATCCTGTTCTTTTTTCTCCCACGTGTGAACTTGCTCCACACACGCACCCTCTCCCTAAGTCAGTGAGGCTCTTGGTGCATGTTTTCTGTCACTGCTGATTACTTTCAAGAGGACTGTCGTGTCGCAGGCACAGGGGGGATGGAGGCAAGAATTAAAGCACCAGTTCCCCGTTCTACCTCCTGCATAAACACTGCTTGAGGAAGGGAACGCTACTGAATCGTCTGGGACCTGCTTGAGCGTATCCAACAGAGGTTGCACTCCTTTGAACATCAATGGGGAAAAGGTACAAAGAATAAAACGAGAGCTGCGCAGGGAAAATTCCCTCCTCCATCATTTTCCCGAGCTGCTGCTCTAAGGACACAGGGGTGTTCACCTAGTAACCCCAGCTCGGCTTCCTCTCGCAGTCAGCCGAATAAACCCACGGTCCACGAACACTTCAGCGACTGCGCAAAGGCACACAGCTGACAGAGCCAAAGGACGAGACAGATTGTGAAGCTAAAGGGAATTTGGCCCCTTACAATCCAGCCTCTAGTGCTCGTCGCGATACTCTTTCCATTCTCGATAACAGCCTGACCCAAAAGCCAGCAGAGCCGACAGATATGGCTATGGGAGGCTTTGAGCCAGGCATGGCATCATTGCGTTTTTAAACTGAGCCACTTCACAGTTGTTAAAATTGCAACATTTACCTCGGTGCTGCAGCCGCGTTGTAAAGGACGGTCTTCATTCATGGTCGGATCATTTCATGAATGAGTTTTTTAAACTTGCAGAGAAGAATTATTATGGGCTATTCTTAATCACTGAAATTGCAGTGTTTTTCTTATGCATCCCCGATCTTGCTGGGTGTTGGAATTGCTAAAGATCTGAAGCGCTCCTCTCATGTAAACAGTGTGACAACAACCACTCCTTCTGGGTGACCACCTTCCACCAGTAATTGTCTATTGCCACTCAAAAGCACATCCACAGCAAATTTCAACACCCATCAGGTGCTGATGTGTATCTCTTGCCTGAGTATCTAAGCTTCCTTAGGGCATGAAGCACTGGTGAGGACAATGCCTTGCCTCGTATGGTATTTTTATTGTAGTAATTCAAAGAAATCCCCAGAAGGGCTACAACTCTGCCTTGCTTGTCTGTACACAAAGAATTTGGCACGGAGCCTCTTATTGCCATGGCAGACAGATGGGAAAGTCACACAGAGCTGTCACGTTACACCCCTACGTGGGGACAGTAGCTAAAAATGAGGCTTCTTGAGCTTCAAAAGCTCTACCAAACTATGAGTGGCATTGGAGAATCGTAGAATCATGGAATCATACAATGGTTAGAGTTGGAAGGGACATTAAAGATCATCTAGTTCCAACCCCCCTGCCACGGGCAGGGACACCTTTCACTAGACCACGTCACTCAAAGCCCCATTCAACCTGGCCTTGAACACCTCCAGGGATGGGGCAGCCACAGCTTCTCCGGGCAACTTGTTGCAGTGCCTCACCACTCTCAGAGTGAAAAAGAAGTCACACGGTTCACTGTCTTCCAGGACAGGGACAAGGGACCATTGAAGGAAGCCTGGTCTGAGCGGTCAAACGGGACTGCACTTCCTGCTTTGAATAACAGATTTGCTGAACACCTTCTGGGCAGAGGATGAGGATTTTTGCTGAGGATGTAAAAATCTTAGCTGAATTCAGGAAGAGAGAGGACAAATGCCTGGGAGAAAGACCCATCATGGATCACTAAATAGAGCAACCAACTGAGGGTCAGAAAATCTCCTAAATTGAAATAGTCTGAGGTTAGGAGAGTTTTTAAGGAGGTGAAAAGAATCACATATAGTTGTTCTGTCCATATTTCTCCCTACACGTCTGCTACAGCCTGTGCAGAAGAGAGACTTCTGACCTTGGCCCTGAACGGGAACTGGCGTTCTGACCATTTTCATGCCACTGCTTCAAGAGAAAGAAAATGTTTTCTTGGTAACCCATGTAGAAAAACAAATAGGTTAGATCTATTTCTTTCCAGTTTTGATCATGTTTTTGAGTTATTTTTCTGGTTTGGGGGCTTTTTTTTTCCTTATCCGGTTGGTTGTGACTCCTGTGGTTCTGCTGGAAGATGGCTCAGGGATTGACAGCTCTCAGCCCCCGCTTGCAGAGAGAGAGACACACACATTGGATCTCTCTCTCAAGGAGCATCGATGACAGGTCAACAGGAGCGACAGAAGAGGTCCACGAAAGCAACTCGGACGCCTGTTGCCCTTGCAGCCACCTCTCCCTTCGTTGCTGAGTAAACTCAAAGTAACACAGGAGAGCTGCTATAATACAACAGCACCCACACGCTCTTACCTTGAATGTGGGAGACTCCTAACTCTTGTTGGCTTCTTTTAGAGGGAGCAGGTGAAATGTTGGGTTAGGACAGCTGTCAGCAGCCAGGGCAACCACTACACAGCTCAGGGCTATCTTCCACCCTGCTTGCTCTCCTTCAAGTTAGACTAAACTGAGAGGAACTAAGATGTGTTGACACTTTGAGCTAACCTTCCTTTTAGTGACTAATCGAGGTTTGCTCCCTCAGTAGCTCTGTCTACAGCTGCCCAGGTCCCCAGTCAGTCACTTTTCCACAGAATAAAAGACTTTTTTTTTTTTAACTTATGGAGAAAAATTTTGGCCAGGAAAGATCTTTTTAGCCATTTCCATCTCTCTTTAAGAGAGAAAAGCTCTTTGCTTATGCCTTACCCCTCCAATACTTTCCACGCCAGCTTTACAAAGAGTTATTTTCTAGATTCTTCATCTTTACAGTTTCCTTTTCTTTCAGTCATGTTTTGCACCCCTGGGTCCCAATCCTGCACTCTGGCTGACAATGAACTTTCTGTTCCTGGGTGTATGTGTCTCTGCCTCACTTGGGTGATGCCAGCTCAGCCTGGCACTCTGGCTGAGCCATTGATCATCCTGTCCAACATCAGTCCTTCTCCCTGAAGTTTGCCTGACTGCTCTGCTGTAGTCGGAAGGATTGAAGGACACGACTATTTGGAGGTTATTTGCTCTGTTGCTCAAAATACAGACTTCTGCCAGTGAGTCTGGATGAGCAAAGACTGGTCCTCAGAGAGGTTGATACTTTCTTGGCAACAAGGTCAGCGAAAAAGAAGAAAATCCCAAATTCTTGTAGACGCAAACAGATGTTTAAAAAGTGACTGTGACTTTTCTCTAAGCAATGTTGAGACCTTTGCAAGTACACAGAACTACAAATATTCCCCTTTCCACAACCCCAGCAAAATGCTAATACTCGAGATATTTCTCCAGAAAGCACTACACCCATCCGCAGCTTGACACTGCAGCCCCATCGGAGGAAGGCTGCGACCTCCTGGCCGTGCCTGTACCCTCCGTGACCGTCACACTACTCTGTGCCCTGAAGTCCCATGGAGACCTCGTCCCTTTGCAGCTGCCCACAGGCTCTGCTTCGACCCCACGCTAACCACTACTTTCCAGGTAAAGGTTAATTACTCCAGGGGACATTTCCATCCAAGCTGTTGCCCGCAGGTTGCAATCCCTGGCTGAGCACTATTTTTAGACCAGCGCCTTCGTTGCTATTGATCCCAGTCACCCTCTGTTAATTAGATGCACACAACACACACAGCATTTGCAACTCATTTATCAATTCCGTTCAGCACCTCCCTCCCCAGAGATGTAATTTGGAGCCCTCCTTGAATCATGCTATTGATCTTTCCCAGCAACTTTGCTATAGGATTGTCTGTGTTGCAAACTATTTATAGATTCTTCTTCTTCTCCTGCTCTCCCCTGGGGAATCAGAAATGGGCAACGGGAATCAGACTTGTATTTTTAAGGAGTTGATCGAAACCGGGTATTTCCTCTTTTCTCCTTCTTTTCCCTCCTTCCCCCTGTTGGTGTTACGTACAAGCTTCCTTCGGCAGGCGAGACCTTCCTGCTCCATGCGGTGCTGTAATGATTCTGGAGATGCTCAGGTGATGTGATGCTGAATTTGCCCTAGGTGAAATCTTGTTTGCTGAATTAATGAAATGGATTCCTCCTCCTCCCCGAGACCAAGTTTCACAAAGGGCTTTGTGACCTGTTTTGTCTGCTCAGCCGGAGGTGTGCCTTTCAGAGGGCTTCTGTCTCGGAGACTGCCTTCTCAGCCCACACTTTTGATCCATTTGCAAGGCGCTGGGTTCCTGTTGCCCCCATGTATCTCAGGAAGGGCATCCAAAGGCCTTTGGCAATGTGTAGCCAGGAATGAGATACATGGAGTTGGTTTTAGGGATGGAGGAGGATAGTAACTAGCCGTGGGGTCCTAGGATTTGAGAAAGACCTAACATGAGGGAACGTCACCTGAGGCTCAGAGAAGTCAGAAGCAGCTCAGCCTTCATTGCATAATGTTGAAAACCCCATCTCTAACGCAGGAGGGGGCCTACAGTGACCACGAGCAAGGTGACACCAGATGGGACAGCCTTGTCTCAGGGCATACGTGAAAGCAGCCCCAGGCTTCTGTGGTAATACCTGCTGCTGAGAAGCATATGGTGAAGTGGGAGAGAGGTGTGAAGCCCCGGGTTCACAAGTGGGCCTGGGGCAGCCATGGGGATTGCAGCCTCCTCCCCCCCCCCCCCCCCAACAGCATGGTGGCTCAGGAGCCATGGGGCTGGGCAGTGTGGAGCAGGGCTGGCTCCTCAGAGCCACGGGGACTGTGGCACTGCCTGTGCACGCGGTGTGTGTGAAGATTGAAGAGTGTGCCTGTGCTTTGGGGGGGGGTTGTCCTGCCGTTGGGGAAGGGGCTGTGCGGTATGCGTGGGGCTGTGTGGTGTGTGGGGGCTTTGGTGTGTGTGATGCTGCAGGGCGGTTGGCTGGGGACTGGGAGGGTCTGTGGTGTGTGTGTATGGGGCTGTGGTGTGTGGAGAGCAGTATGTGTGCCTGCGTAACTGTGGTGTGTGGCTGTGTAACTGTGGTGTGTGGAACTGTGCGCGCATGGAGTAGTGAGGGTGTGATGTGAAGCTGCGGTGTGTGTGGCTGTGTGTGTGCGCCATGGTGTGTTTAGGGCTCTGTGTGTGTGTGGAGCTATGATGTACAGGGCTGGAGGGGGGGGGGAGGCTGTGTGTGTGTGTAGCTGTGGTGTGTGGGGCTCTGGTGTGTGCTCTGGCTGTGGTGTGTGTAGCTGCGGTGGTGGGGGGGCTGTGATGTGGGGGGGCTGTGTGTGGGGGGGGCTGTGGGGTGTGGGGGCTGTGGGGTGGGGAGCTGTGTGTGTCTGTGCGTAGCTCTGTGTGTGTGTGTAGCTGTGGTGTGTGTGTAGCTGTCGTGTGTTGGGCTGTGGTGCGTGTGCACGGGGGCCGTGGTGTGTGAAGCTCGGTGTGCGGTGTGCGGTGTGCGGTGTGGGAGCGCTGCCGCTGTCCCGGGGGCGGCCGCCGCGCTGCCCCAGTCACTCCCCCCGGTCCCCCCGGCCCCGCTCCCTCCCGCCCCCCGCACAGGCAGGGGGAGGCAGCCCGGGGCCGGGGGCGGGGGGACACAGCCCGCCTGTCCCGCCCGTTACCCGCTGCCCGTCTCGGGGCCGGACCGGGCTGCCCCTGCGGGGGCTCCCCCGCTCCGCCCCACCGCCGCCCGGGCGTGCCCAAGCCCGGGGGAGCCCCCCCGGTTTCTGCCGGGCAGGGCGGCGCCGAGGGGGTTAACCCGCTCCCCGCGGCGGGCCGGGGCGAGCTCCCGCCTCCCGTGCCGCGGCGGAGCCGGCACACGCACACACTCACACACACATACACACACTCACACACACTCACTCACACACACGGACGCGCAGGCGATGGCTGAGGGGCGCGGGCTCGGTTTTCCCCGAGATGATGTCAAGAGCTTGGGAGAAGGAGGAGGAGGAGGAGGAGGACGGTTGCTCTTTTTCTTAACGGCTTTGTTCTAAAATCATCCTAAATAAAGCAGCCCCAGCCCCGAGCGCCGGGGCAGCAGCCGTGAAAGTAGCTTTTTTTTTTTCCCCCTTTCTTTTTTCCTTTTTTTTTTTTTTTTTTTTTTAAATTTTTCTCCTCATCTCCGGCTTTGTGTCCGCCTGGGGCCGAGCCCCCCCAAACCTCCCCACCTCCCCCTTTTTCCCCACCCGTTCTCTCCCCGGGGGAAGCCACCGGCTTTTTTTTTTTTTTTTCCTTTTTTTTTTTTTTTTTTTTTTTCCCCCCTCTCTCCCTCCCGGCAACCCGAGGCCGGAGGCATCACCCACCGCCGTCCCGCCCCGCCGCTACCCCCCGGGGGCAGGTGCTCCGCCGGCCTCCTCCCCGCTACCCTCCCGCCCTCCCCCGCCCGCCGGCCGGGGCGGCTCCGCGCCGCTCCTCCCGTTCGGCGCTGGCTCCCCGCCGCCAGGGCCACGCCGGCAAACCGGCGCCCCCGCCTCCCGCCGGAGCGGCGGCGCGGCCCGCCGCGCCCGGGGATGCTGCCCCCAACATCCCGCCCGCCGCCTGACACCACCACCACCACCACCACCACCGCCGCCGCCGCCGCCGCCCTCTTCGCTGCACCGGACTCCGCTCCGCTGCCCGCACCGCCGCCACCTGCAGCAGCCCGACTCCCCGCCGCCCGCCTCGCACCGCGGCGGAAGGAATAAAGCGCTCAGCCCGTCCCGACCCGCCCGGCCGGCGATCCTCCCCCCCCCCCCCACACCCCTCCGCTTCTCCCCCCCTCAAGGCAACCGGAGCCGGGGCGGGTCGGGTCCCCGGGGCACCCCGCCGCCCCTCGCCCTCCTGCGCGGCCCCCCGCGGATGGGCGCGCTGCCGCCGCCCGGTCCCCCCCGGCTCCGCCGCGCCGCCTGAAGAAACTTGGGGACGGCGGCGGCCTCCGCCTTCCCGCCGCGCCCCGCCCGGGCTGCGGGGGACCCTTCCCCGCGTCGCCGCCCCAACTTCGCGGGGGGACCCGCCCGCCGCAGGACTCCGCTCCGGGGCCACCGACCCTTCGGCGGGGCGTCGCTCAGCGCCCCCTTCCCGCGGCGGGGACCCCCTGCCCCTGGCCCGGGCGCTGGGGAGGAGCGGGGGTGCCCTGGATGGCCCTGCGCACTGGGACGGCTTGGTTTGGGCAGGTCCTGCGCAGAGTTTCCCGGCTCCAGGGCACCTGGTCCCGGCGCTCCAGCAGCCTCCTGTGCCTCTCCTCCTCCCAGGAGCCCGAGCAGGCGGGCGGAGAGCGGCCGCCGCCGCAGCACAAGCTGCCCCGGAGCAGCGGCAGCGGCGGCGGCGGCGGGCGCCGCCAGCCCCCCCGGCAGCTGCCCCCCTGCTGCGGTTGCTGCGGCCTGTCGGATCCCCGGGCGGCCAGGGGGGGACATGGTCCCCTCACTCGCCCCTTGCTGGCGGCCATGAAGAGGCAGAACGTGCGGACCCTGTCCCTCATCATCTGCACGTTCACCTACCTGCTGGTCGGGGCCGCCGTCTTTGATGCCCTGGAGTCCGACAACGAGATGCGGGAGGAGGAGAAACTCAAAGCCGAGGAGATCCGGCTCAAAGGAAAGTACAACATCACCAGCGAGGACTACCGGCAGCTGGAGTTGGTGATCATGCAGTCTGAGCCACACCGGGCCGGTGTCCAGTGGAAATTTGCCGGCTCCTTCTACTTTGCCATCACGGTCATCACGACCATTGGTGAGTGTCTCACTTTGGGGTGGCCCTCGGGGCCCAGGGCTGGGGCTGGAGCAAAGGACCCCCGGTTGGGAGAAAGAGAGAGAGGCAGGGGGGGACGTGGCATGCAAAGGGTTAAGTGCGGGATGAGTTTTTTGGCTTTCCTCCTGTGTTATGTAATTTATACTGCTCTTCACGGGCACTTGTTGGACTTGGCGATGTCCCACACCTCTTCCTCTGGAGATGGAGCTTGTGTCCTCTGGGTGGGACTGGAGAGGAGTGTGACTGGCCTGGCGGGGGGATTGGTGCTGGCCAGGTGGCTACCACTGAGCTGTGGCTTGGGTGGCAAGGAGGAAGGGGGAAGAGGCAGGGTAACACTCTGCTAGGGTTCCCCGCAGAAAGAAGGAGGCCCTGTTGCCACGCTTCTCCTTGCACCTTTGCTTAAGAGACACGGGGAAAACTTAGGCAAAAGGCAGCTGGATGAGGATGAAAATGATGAGGGCATGGGAACGGGATCAGCTGGGAAAGCCCTTGATGTAGCCAAGCGTAGCCCTGCTTTCGCAAACTTTGTTTTGGTACTGGCAAGGGCTGTGGTGGGGGTTCCCACAGCCGTGGTCCCATCGCTGGGCCTCTCCTGGGCATTCCCAACGTGTTCCTGAAGTTTTTGTTGCAGCTGGAGCGCCTGATGTGCCAACAGGTCACAGTCTGTGTCTCCTCTTTGTGGGCACATGGTCCGACAGGCAAAACAATGCCCGCTGTCACATCCGTGCTGCCCAGTTTTCCAGACATGCCATTTCCCAGGGCAGTTGAGGGACAGTCAGTGGACACAGCCACAGGCTGTCATTTTGTACTTCTCTGCTTCCCACAGCTAAAGCGGAGTGTTTCGCATAAAGTTTGCTTCCCTGCCGTAAAAATAAATACCAGGATAACTAGAGGCTGCAGAGTGCACGCAGAACTGTGCTGCAACTCTGGCTTTGGCTTGTTAAGCAGGTTTGTTCTTCCTGGTTTTGTGTTCATTAAGGTGGATTTACCGAGGCAGTTGATAACGTTCTTCTGCCAGCACTTCTAGATGATCCCCCCTAACATCTGGGGAGATCTGAAAAGACCTCTCTAGCTCAGTGGCTGTTTGATAGTGTGTTATATTGAACAGGACGCGGAAGACTAGGTCTCTTATTAATACAGAAGGACTCGATCTTTGTAGCAGTTAGGGCTTGTTACAAGAAATTTGCACATTGCCACCTGAAGATACTGACAGTTTTCAGCAGAACGTGCTGCCCACTGCCCTTTGAGCAGTGTCTACTTACGTTTGTATTTGATTGTATTATACCTGGGGCAGTAAAAAATCTCCTTTGAAAGACCATCTGACAGTCTAAAGCCTATTTGTCCTCACAAAGATAAGATTTTTAAGGTATAACCTCCTCTTTTCTGTTAATGTATATGTATAAAATGAATACATGTAGGTTATAGAATATAAAGTAGAATGTAACTTTGGCTGATGACTTAGATTTCCTGCCGTTCATTATGATGTCAGAACTCTCCTTCCTCCTTTGGTCACTGATTCTCTCTTCCTCGATCTATCTCTTGTCATTTATTTGTGCTAAGTGAATATTGGACTCTCATGCCCTTCTGGATTACAACAAGGCTTCCACGCACATGCCTGTATACTCACGGTGCCCTTATACTCTTGCCAAAGAAGTGGCTGCAATACTTTCTGCATTCTTAAGCTTGGTTGGTGACAGCTAGAAAGGGCTGTTTTACAGTAGTTTGCTGTTTTGATCATATTTTACCTGGAAACAAGTACAAATTGCTTTGGAAGCTTTAGTATTTTCTCCTGCAAAGAGCTGGGATTTGTTTAGGAAGCTCGGAGCACCTCAGCGTGCAGAGGATAGCGTGCATTTCTGTAGGCAGAGGCACTTTGGGATGTCAGAATTGTTTAAATTTAAAATGTGTATAGCAAATGGGAACCACTGGGAGGAAGAGTGATAATAAAGAGTGGTGCAGAAAGACAGACATTCTTTAACGATTGTTCATTTGGGAAACTCTGCTCCAGGAGGATATGTGATCCGTCTTTCAAAAGTTTATTAATAGTTACTATCTGCATCTTGCCAAATGCACTTCTGTTTTGTGTATCATCTCTTCAGTACTAAAGTAGCTTTGTGATGTTATCTGATCTACTGGTAGTCTGTAAAAGTGAACATGGAAGGCTTTTCTTTAATTTCTTATTTCACCTAAAAGAATTTGCTTCAAAGGGGGAAAAAAAGACTTTCTATATTTAAGTTCTCAGGAAAATAAAATTTTTTCTCTGTGTTTCTTGCACGGGACAGTGATCTCGAATGTTCATATTAATCTTTTGTGCTGATTCTTCTTTTTAATTTAACTGTGTGTACTCTCTCACATACATTTCCTTCTCCCTCTGAAACCTTCCAGACCTCAAGAGGCACATGCAGTGGTGTATGCATTAGTGAACGTGCTGTAGTCAGTAGGTGCTCCTGCAAAAGTCCGTCTAACCATTGCAGGCTGATTTTTAAAAGAGAGTGAATAAAAAGCTGCACTGCGTGATGTAGGGTGCTACATCTACCTCCACAAAACTCCTTTTCAGAGGAGCACGATAGGAATCAGCAGACCACAAAGTCTAGCAACATGCATATGATAGCAGACTAATTTATGTCTAACTTAATTGCTCTCCTTGAGATTGCCGTGCTAGTAACACGTCTGAAGCGATTACCTCTTCACTGCCTTGATTTAAACTACTGTGGCTTTAATGTAATCGCACCCGTTTATCGCCGGCCATGGACCATGAGCCAGCACGGATCGGTAGCCTGGCAGGGGCTGCTTCTTTACCGCCGGAGCCGGGGAGCGCGGCGCTGCCGGGCGGCGCCGGGCGGGGCGGGCGGTGGTGCTGAAGGGACAGCTCCGGCCGTGGTGCTGAAGGGACAGCTCCACGACGCCGTCTCCGCGACGCCAGCGCCGGCCTCCTCTCCCCCCCCCCCCTCCGCCCCCGCCTTGTCGGGCAACCTCCCCGGCTTGTTGCTTCCTGGGAAAACACATCCTTAAAGACCTGTTGGGACGGGAACATAGAAAGCTGAAAGTCTCCTGTGCGAGGCGAAGCGTGGAGATTTGGCCAACTCTCACATTTCCTCCAATCTATGGCGTTTGGCTTTTATTAGAGGGTAGTGGGGGGTTGTTGCTCGCTGTCAAGCTGAGTACTAAAGAAGCAACGGCTGCTCAAGTAAATGGAAACAGTTTTTTTTTTTTCACCTGTAACACAACATTTTTTTCTAGTTTCCAGGTGCAATGGTGTTTTTTTTTTTTTTTTCTATTTTTTTAACTCACCCAACCAAAAAAACCTAACAACTGCAAGTGCTACAATATTTGATGACTCTGCTCTTAAAAGCCATTAGCTGAAGAAAGATGCCCTGGTTTCACAAAGTTTTGGTCATGCTTGAATTCTGTGAAAGTTTTTAGGTGGTCAAAAAGAACGATAATCAGTTCTTGGATCTCACTAGTTGCTGAGTTTATTCCAGGCTTATTCTCACTTCAGAGTTAGCTAGTATTATTTCCTACCCATTTCCAGTTACACAGCCATTTCCAGTTACATAGCCAAAAGGATGACAGAGAGCAATTTAATCATGTTGTCCATCCAGCTATTTGTCTTTTATGAGATACACTGTAGAATACTCCCCAGAGTTCATCAAAAGGCTGGATTAAATGAATGAAATCACCAACTTTTGCAAATAAAAGGTAATTCCTAGGATTCCTACTAAGTTTTAATGCCCTTTTCTACAGGTTTATAGAGTGGGTAAACTGCTTCTGTGTAAGCAGGTGTCAACACTGTCAAAATGTGTTATTGGTATGGATATCACTCCATCATTTAGGCCTTAAAGGGTGATAGTCATACTTGATTTAACACCACTGAGCTCTAGTAAACACTGAATATTTCTGGAGGCTTGTGCAGAATGTAAAGAACTGAAAGCTGTTTATGTCACCCTAAAATGAACTGAAACAACAAACAGATTGAGGATTTTAATTTATTTATTTTTTCCTGAGAAGTGACTGTAAGGAGAGAAAAATTAAGACAGCGTGTGCTGTGAATTCCTAGTCTCTTTTTCTAGCTTTTAGGCCTTTGTTTTCAGTCTCAAACCTACTACAAACATTGAATGAACTATCCTGGTGAACAGAGACAAAATTTTTTTTAAGAATGTGGTACAAGACCTGTAATGGTGAATGGAATATCCACCTATTGGCAGCCGTTTGGCTACTGGGTAGCTAAACACTGAGGAACTCTCTACATCCAGATTAAGAGATTGCATATTTCTGGCAGATGGTGGCCTGACAGGGAATTTGAACCTGCATTAATGAAATAAGCAAACACATGCTTAAATCCATTTCAGGATACTAGTTAAGCCTCTATATACTTTCTCTGCATCACTTTACCCTTCTCTAAAATGGGTATAAAAATACCAAGTCGGTAGTGTTGAAATGTCTCTAATTTGGTTTAGAAAAAGACACAAGTGTTTTTTTGTGTGAATTATTTTGTTAGTATTGCTCCTCCTTTAAGACCAGCCTCTGGTGTTTTGAGCCTGCTCTTGGTTTTTGAGGGATGTTAAGGCAGTCCATTGAAAAGTTTTGGGTAGGAATCATGGCAGATGGACAATTTGCAATGGAAAGAAAGAAAAGAAAGGAAGAGGACAAGACATGAAAAGGGAAAGATAGAGAACAAAGACACCAATGCTTTGGTCAGTTAACTGCTACATTCATGACTTGCCAGGACCATGGAGGTCATATCTCGTATAAAAAAACCCAAACAAACACCGAGTAGATTAAAGCCACTCTATTATTAATAAACTCAAGTGAAAGTAGAGAGCAAGATTTTCTGGTGATAGGAATGCTTGTAGGTGAACTGAAGTGATGAATCTATTCATTCACACCATCTGAAGCCTCAGTGGAGAATAGTGGATGATCAGGACTTGTAATATCTGCTGCTGGTATCTCCCATGGAAGGAGCAGGTCAGCTTCAGTGAGCCACATGAAGATGAACTGTGCGCAGGATTTTGCTCCCCTGCATAACTAAAATATTCTGCAAGATCTTTTCTCACTATAGTCTTCATCTCATGGAGAATTAAAAAAAAAAAAAAGAAAAAGAAAAGGAAATCCAAAACAATATTCTGCTAACACAGAGGGGACTTTGTGGCTACTTTGCTCACATGTTCATCGAAACAGTTCTTGAGTTCTTGAAAACTGGTTTTGCAATGATAACCTCACATTCCTGCCAGAGGCATATTAGCAAAAGCTTTTTAAAAATCACTGATAAGCAAGGCAAAAATACAGCTCAGACTGATGCTGAACTGCAACTTCCCGCTGTATGGATTACTGGCAGTGGAAATGCAATATCCAGTAAGAGTCTGAAAATGGTTTTGGGGAAGCATCGAGAAGCTTCTAGCCACTCAGCTGGGTGATGGTGTCAGCAGATTTCCATGGTGTAACCAAGCTTAGAGAAATTAGTGTCTTGTAGCTTTTTACGGTTTGGTGCCCTTTGAGTTCCCCCTAACCATTCAAAACTTCTTTCTTTAACTGAAGCAAGTGAGATTTAGATTAGGCATGAGGAAACTTTTTCCAGCTGTCAGGGTGATTGCGTGCTGGAAGAGATTGCCTTAGGAGACTGTGGAATCTCCACTGTTGGAGTGTTTTAAAAAGAGTTTAGACAAAAATCTGTCAGGGATGGTTAAGTTATAGCTGCTTTTGCCTTTGGGGAGGAAGATGGACTGGCTGACCTCTTGAAGTCTTTATCAGCCATATGTACTATAATTTTCTGAAACTTCCTATTCCCATGTCTCAAGCTCCAGTAGTTCCTGGGCCAGCTTGTTTTTTCTTGAGAAAGAAACCCAAAGATCTTTGAAATTCCATTTTCTCCACTATACGGTCTTTGCTTATCGATTATTTTTCTAGGCAGTAAACCCATTTACGTGCCTTTGCAAGTGTCAGCATAGAAATATCTGTGTTTGTCCACTGACAAGGCTACAAGTTAGACGTGTCAGTGAGTCTTTTGGGAAAGAAGTTAGCTGAAGAAGAAAATGATCCTGCTGATACAAGAACAGCAAGCAGAAATTTACAGGGCAGAATTGGGAGGGAGAGGAGGTGTTCTAGACTAGAATGAGGGAAGAAGTTTAGCTGTTAGCTATGGGCTTGTGCCTGCTTCAGCTAAAAAGAAGAAAAATCTCTTTGCTTTCTCTGGGAACAGCATGAGAACTATGAGGCTTGATCTAAAGGAAAACTGATTAATGGAGAGCTTGCCTTTTGGACACCATGGGTTTTGGGGCAGATGCTGCTGGTCTGGCACACGGCAAGGACGAGAATGCTGTTGTCTTCCCTTGAAGGCAATCTGAGCTGAGGTGCTTAGTTCCTTCAGTGCTGGAGCATATTCCTTCATAAATGCTGAAAGCCATGCTCATGGCTTCGAGCTGGAGTCACACAGCACTTTATATTCAGAATGCTGTACTGACATTAGGTGATTCATCTTCACAACACCTTTGTGTAAAAAATTATCCTCAATTTAGAGACAAGAAGATAAAATGACTTTCTGAAGATTCAGGTTGGGAACCATTTCTAATTGCCAAACAGCTCACTTCTCTCTCTTTCAGACCACATGGCATTAGTTTATAGCCAGATTAAACAGTGACGATGAACCAAAGGCAGAGATCCATAATGAATTCAAGGTGATATTAGCAAACTCTTGCAGCTTAGGTCTTCTGGCATGCAAGAACAGTAGAACCTGAAGCTTTATTATGGGAAGGAGCATATACAATTCTGGGTAATTTTCTCTGTTATTACCACGTGTCTTCTGTCAAAGGCCCTTTAGGGTTTTTAGGTACCCGGTTTCTGCGAATTTTTGCTGAAAATCCTTGACTGGATCAGGATAAAGGCCACATGAAATATCCCCCTTCCTGGCAACAGATGCTAGCAAGGACGCTTGCTGGTGATGCAGAACTAATCAGTAAGAGTCCTTGCTGCTTTTAAGTTGAACCAAGAGGTTACTGTGGACTTGCAACAGATGTTTGCTGTGTGTAGCAGGCCCATTCATCTCTTTTTGCTTGTGGATATTTTTGAGTGAAGCCGTGGAGTACTTAAAAAAATTCACATACACAGATTGCTGTGATGCAAATTACTTTGAATTCGTTTTCTTCTCTGGATTATAGTCTCTGAAATCTACTGACTTCAAATTAAAATGTATGGATAAGAGTCCTTCCCCCAGGTTACCTATACCCTACCAGGTGTATGTGATTTGGTTAGCTACAATTAACATTGTTGTAGCTAATTGTTGTAATATGTTGTAATATTGTTGGTGATGTAGGTGTGGCGTTTTCTTTGATTAAAGTGAGGGGGTCTATGGATTTGGAAATATGAGGCAAATCCCCCCCAGAAATTAAGGCCTCGTCCAAAGACTGTTGTAAATAATTGAGAGAATATTTTGAGTCACAGTAGTTCTGGAACACGCCATTATTTGACATGAATTCTACAATGCAAGGAGCTATATTCTATAGCAAACCAACTCCTGGAAAATATCTGTAATAACAGTTTTCAGATTTATTTTTTTTTAGTAATGAAACAAACAGAGTCTGTGGAGTTACAGCATATGTTGAGTTTGGCATTTATATTGTTTTTTATTTTTTTAATTGCAAGTGAAAGGCTAAACTACATGCCTACTGCAAACCTTAAACTTTGAGTAAAGAGAAATCGTGAGGAAGAAAGTTGATACTTTTTGTTCTATTTATTTGTTTTGATTTTTTTAAAATTATTTTGCCTTTATTGCTGTCAGACAGTTAACAATGTCTTCTGTTCCACTGAGCTGCTTTTTTCTTTTTTTTTTTTTTGAAAGTGTATTACACACTTCTTTTCTGTTTCAGGGGAAGAACTCCTAAGTTTCTTAGAAGTTTTTTTTTTCTTTTTAAGGAGTTAAGTGACCTTTTTTTTTTATTATCTGGCCAGTTGCCACAAGAGGCTTCTGCAGTCATCAGTTAGTTAAAAGGTTCAGTGTCCTTTTTAACTGCTTTCATTACGAAGACGATTAGGGCACGTCAGTGAAAGCCATATCTCTCTTAAGGACTCCTGTACTTGTTACTTGTTAGGATGATTAGGATGGAATAGACTCCATTGTTCTTTCAATTCCTTGCACCAGCAAGAAAGAGGAGCTTCAGAGAAAAGCAGGCAAGTAGTGGAGTTAAAAGATGTTCGATGGGAAGTTGGTTGTTTCCTTGCTCTCCAGTCACAAAAGAGGATGGCTTCCTTCCCGAGCCGTGTCAGACTTCTCTGGAAAATTTCACAGAGAGATTTAGGGCACAGACTGATGAATGAAACCTGCAGCAGCTCTCTCTAATTGTATAGCGCAGGAGATTAGCTATGAGGAAATGTTTGTAGACTCCCAATTTAGGGATATTCTTGACATATTGAAGGGGAGGTAGAAATAAAAGAGATCTACTCCCAAGGCAATTGGCACTGTCAGCAGTTTCCGATGTATGCTACCATTAACTCATTACAGAGGTGTTTTGGGTCCAGATGGAATATTTTGTTCCTTCCACCCTCTTTTCTTTTGACGTCCTCTAGAGAGGATGTCCTCCCCCTATGTTTAAACCATCACAGGCCATTGCTATGGGAACTGTATCAGATATTAACTGTTGTAACAAACCTGTGACCACCTGGAGTTTTGAGTTGTCACTCTGCTGCATTTCACAGCAATATGGAACTTTTCAGGACCAGACACAGTAGGAAAAGGTGTTGAATACTCTTGTTTTAAAGGTCTGGGCCTCCATTACTTGAACAAATGAACAGTTGCTGTTAGAATCATAGAATCATTTAGGTTGGAAAAGACCTTTAAGAACATTGAGTCCAGCTGTTAGCTGTTAATAGTTTGGACTGTATGGTGAAATGGGTCTGACTTCACTCAGTGAAAATAGTGTTATAGGCAGAAATAATTTTTAAAAATCTGCAGTTTGGTACTTAGGTCAACTTTGCTTTGGAAACTAGGGGACCCACAATAAAATGAACTCCAGCAGCAGGAAGGATCTGGAGCCCTGACCATAAGGCTCTGCGTGGAGGCTGTGTCATATAAGATACCGCATCTGAAATGTTTTAAAGCTGTTCATGAAATAAAGGTGATTGAACTTTCCATTACAATCTTGCATCAGAGAAATAGCTCATACCTGTAGACATGACTTGAAGTCTCAGTGGTCCCACTCCATTTTTTCTGGCCTTGGGGAACTTCCTGGGCTTCCAGAGGAAGACCAGGAGTTTTAGAAGAATTTCTTACAGGATAAAGCATATAGTATTTTCTGCTGAGGGTTAGAAACAGTAGAAAGGTGCCCTTTCAGCAATATTCGGGATTGTTACATATACTAGGCTGTCAAAAAAAATGGATTCCCCTAGGCTGCCAAAGAGCAAAAAAGCATGTTTTGGGATGTGGAAGTCTGGGGACCAATGTTTGGGGAGTGAAGAGTCTCTCCCAATATTTGAAGGGATCTGCCCACCATCACTCCTGTTGTGGTTTCAGCTGGGATGGAGTTGACTTTCTTACCAGCAGATGGTATAGCGCTGGGTTTGGGTATAGTTTTTGATTTGGAACAGGAATACTCTTGATAGCGCACTAATGCTTTCGGTTGTTGCTAAGCAGTCAAGACCTTTTCCACTCCTCACCATCCTGCCAGCGAATAGGCTGGGAGTGCACAAAAAATTGGGAAAAACAGCCAGGACAGCAGACTCCAAAGGGGTGTCCCATGCCGTACGACGTCATGCTCAGTGTATAAGCTGGGGGAAGAAGAAGGAAGTGGGGCATGTTTGGAGTTACGACGTTTGTCTTCCCAAGTAATCATTATGTGTAATGGAGCCCTGCTTTCCTGGAGATGGCTGAACACCTGCCTGCTGGTGGGAAGTGGTGAATGAATTCCTTGTTTTGCTTCGCTTGTGTGCATGGCTTTTGCTTTATTTATTAAACTGTCTTTATCTCAACCCATTAGTTTTCTCACTTTTGCTCTTCTGGTTCTTTTCCTCATCCCGCCATGGGGGAAGTGAGCGAGCGGGTGCATGGTACTTGGTTGCCAGCTGGGGTTAAACCATAACAGCTCTGCCACATCCTCCATAAAAGTCCCTGATCTACTTTTTGTTTGCTCCCGGACACCGAATATGATTTACTATTGCAGTCTTTTTTGCAATATTACTTAGGTGTGTTAGAAACGAGATAAAGCTAATTCTAGGCAACTGGTAGTTTCAACAGTGACACTGGATCTGTGCCATCAGAAGCACATGGAAATCCCAGTAATACGACCTGAATTCTTCAGTTGACCTTTCAACTCATATATTAAGAATTCAGTGATCTTCTCAAACTCTCTCCTTCAGAGTTTCTTCTCTCCTTTTCTGTTTTATGTGGGAAGGAACATCCCAAGAAGAGGAAGGAGATGGTAGCTGTTCAGTCCGTACTGATGCCCTATCAGCTCTTGCATTCTTTTTTGGTATTTTTGTCTGACAAACAAATAAATGATCAGTCTTCTGGCTGCAAAGGCTTAAGCTCATGATTTGCTCTTAAAACACATCCTGCCTAGTAGTAAAAGGCCTGTTATTTAAAGGGCACTTTTCAAAACAATTAGGGCTTTAGTAGCAATGTGTTTGCCTTAATGAGTGCACTCTGCCAGTCAGAGGAAACAACATAAGCTGATACCTACTGATGTAGGCCAACAGAGGCAAATTAGCAGTGTTACAAGTCAGTTCATGAATGTACTACACATCCAAGAGTTTTATTTTAATGCTTGAGAAGCGCTAGATATGATCAGAATGGCTTCAGTTTTGTTTTCTTCCCAAATATCCACCCCCAATTATATTTTCATTTGGAAGCCTTTGTACCACTCCTATGCTTGTGATAGCTTAATGGGTTGCATTCAGCTCTGGTTTGACTTGTTAGGCTGGCACCAGAGACAGTTTTTCAGAAAGCCTTAGTCTTTATAAAAGACTCTCTAATCTTTATGTTGCTGTTGCTGTATGACGTTTGAAGTCAATGTCCTTACGATGTAGGTAGGTCAGCTGCTGGCATTTTGGTATGACATAGATGTCTTTTTTAAAGGTTTCAAGAGGTTTTTCTTTTCTCAAGATGGGCTACAGTAAAGGCTGGTGTTACTGAAGAGGTAGATGCATGGGATGCAAGCTCAGCTCTGAGTATCTAGTGACAGGTATCACAATGGAAGTTGCTGGCTTTTGAGCATATGTGGTCCTGATTTGGATGAGTAGCTGAAACCTGACTGCAGGTTGGGTGGCGAGCAGTTAAAAATATTTCCATAATCTTTTTGAAAAGAATCCAGTCTGGAGAGCTTTCCAAATATGATCAAAACCATGGTTCCTGAACTTGAATGCGATATAGTGAATAAGAAAAGCTGTTAAACAACAGCAAGGAAGAGTTAGAGTGGCCACAGAGAAATAATCTTTCTAGCAGTGATACTAGGGAAACACTGAAATACATTGCCTGGGCAGGGTGTGGGCGCTTCTTTGCTAAGTCTTGAAGAACAGGATAGACAAGCATCTGTCAGGAATGACCTATGCATACTGTCCTGCCTTGCGGCAAGGTATGGACTAGCCTCCTCCTGCCTTATTTTTAATGGTTCTGTACACACACAGACTGTTTGAAGTTTGTCTTGGATCTTGCTTGGGATCTATGTATGTTTATCTTGTCCTTTTTTGCTGAAGGTTCCTGCTTCCCTGGGGGATTATCAGTGCATCCTACAATTTTGTCTCCAGCTGAATATCTGGATAAGAATCAAGCCTCTTCTCTTAAGCAGTAACTGCTCACTGTCAGCAGTGTCACCAGTTTTTTATGGCTGCTGTTTGAACAGCTCTACCAGTGGCTGTTGCAGGGAAAAACAAACACGCTGCCTATCTTTAAAAAAGGGGCAGGAGAGAACACGGGGAGTTAATGCTCAGTCAACCTAAATTTGATACTCAGAAAGATATTTGACCAAGCTGTTAAACAATCAGTGTGAAAGTACCTAGGGGATAACAAGGGACAAGCTGGAACAAACGCAAATTTTTCTTGAGTAACTCACGTCAGACTTCTCTGGGTTGGTTTTTTTTTTTTTTTTTCAATAGAGTAGTTGGTCTAGCTGATAATGGGGGAACCGTAGATCTTGATGTTTATTACATATATGGCATTATAATAGCATTGAGTTCTCATAATTACAGTAGAAAAACATACAGTGGATTGAATTGCCACAGGTGGGTGCAAGGTCTGGATGCACACGCACTGTGCACCACTGTGGCCGGACTTATCGCATGTGTGAAAAGCACATGTGCTGTGCAGGTGGTTGTAAATGGGGCAGAAAATACAAACACAGTTGCTCCCTGCTAAATCTGCCATCAGATAATTTCACAAAAGGATAAAAAAAAATGCAAAAATGTTTATTAGTATTTTTCTGTCACATGGGATGGACATAGCAGAATCACAGAATGGTCAGGGTTGGAAGGGACCTCTGGAGATCATCCAGCCCAACCCTCCTGCCAGAGCAGGGGCACCTACAGCAGTTGCACAGGACGGTGTCCAGGAGGGTTTTGAATGTCTCCAGAGTGGGAGACACTCCCACCTCTCTGGGCAGCCTGTGCCAGTGCTCTGCCACCCTCAAAGGAAAGAAGTTCCTCCTCATGTTTAGATGGAACTTCCTATGTTCAAGTTTGTGCCCGTTACCTCTTGTCCTATCACTGGGCACCACTGAAAAAAGACTGTTCCCATCCCCCTGGCACCCTCCCTTTAAGGATTTAGAAGCATTGGTAAGATCCCCCCTCAATCTTCTTTTCTCCAGACTAAAAAGACCCAAGTCCTTCAGCCTTTCCTCATAAGAAAGATGGTCCAATCCCCTAATCATCTTTGTAGCCCTTTGCTGGACCCTCTCCAGCAGTTCCCTGTCTTTCTTGAACCGGGGAGCCCAGAACTGGACACAGTACTCCAGATGTGGCCTCACCAGGGCAGAGTAGAGGGGAAGGATGACCTCCCTCGACCTGCTGGCCACACTCTTGATTCACGCCAAGATGCCATCGGCCTTCCCAGGGCACATTGCTGGCTCATGGTCATCCTGTGCAAAACATGTACAGTGTTACAAGGGTCTCTCTTGTGGTCGGTACAATTAAATTTCCCCATTATGGATTGGCTGATAGAACAGAGAGCACACATATTAATTGTGAGAGGGGCAGCTAGCACTTTGGCGAGTGGGAGCAGAATACAAAATGGTTTTGATAAGTTGTAGAAATGCGGTGAAATCGATATGATGAAATTCAATAAAGACAAGTGCAAAGTATTGCACTGCAGAAGAAAACATCAAATGCACACATAGAAAAATGATGTGAACAGACTAGATGCACGTGCTGCAACATCATGCTGATAAAGTGGATTGCAGTCTAAATATGAGTCTATGGTGTGAGATGTTCAAAACAGTCAGGTGTTGGATGTAAGTCACAGAAGGTATTCTGTTTTTTTGGGTATTGGTGAGGCTTCAGCTTGAAAACTGGGTCTAGTTTTGGGCACACAGCGTTCTGAGAAAGGAACGGAAAGATCAAAATGCTAAGAGAAAACTTGACCTGTATTCAGTGTGAAGTGGACAGAGATTGTTTAGTCTGGAAAAGAAATATATGAAGGGAGGAATAATAAGTCTTCAAATATGTGAAAGGTTATTGTAAAGAGAACAGTGATAAGTTTTTTCTACACATCTATCCAAGGTTTACTCTTCAGCATGGCAGATGTAGGTTCATTGTCAGCTCTGAAAACAGCTGTAACATGATCTGTAAGGAACCTCCAGAGTGCCAGTAATAGGATATTTATCTGAATGGATTAAACAGTTGTGCAACACGCATGGGCTTGGTATACTTCAGCCTGCCTCAGATCTGAGTGGAGTAGGTTACCTGTTGATGTCCCTCCAAGCCATGTCTTCCTAGGAGTGAGGGGGTGATATGTTATACAGTAGCTGACTAACCCCTAAAGTGATGGACTGAGGATCTCAGCATCCTGAAACGGGTCAATAGTTCTCGAGGTCTCTCCCAGCCCTCAGCTTCTGGGATTATACACTCTATGGATGTTTCTGAGGACTGTGCTAAATGTACAGCAACATTTGCTATCTGGCAGTGGACTTCATTACGGTCAAGTCTGAACTTGCCTTTAAGACAGCTGTTCTGCTAGAACACGCATCAATATGCATATGCATCTTGCAACCCCCGCTCATTTTGCATTTTGGGTTACAAATTCTGTCATGCTGAAACAAAGAGGTTTCTCCTCTTTCCCTAAATCCTATGCATACAAACCAGCAATTTCCATAACAGACAATCATCCAATCTGTTATCTTGGCAGACACCAATGCTTTTCTACTTTGGAGGAAGGAAATCTATCCCATAATACACCTGTGCAATATATGGCGATGGTGATTTCGTTGCTAACCCCCGCAGCTATCAGTTTATGCCCTCAAGCATGGGATTTGATTATCCTTGTCATTATCTTAGCTACAAATGTTATTAGCAGCCATAAAATTGTCCATTAAAGTGAGAGGAATTACTTGCCTGCACCAAGGGGAGAACAGATAATTTACTACACAGATTTTAAGCCCAAATGCACTTTTTTTTTGGTCCAGAATAGCCCTCTAAGCCTTTGTACAGCCTCCATTTTTGTATTTCAAAACCTCCTTTCCCCTCCATGGGCTTCAAGTCTGGGTCTTTATACCATAACAGTGCGATAGATATACCACATTCTTGAAATATCCTTGAGATCATGTCCACATAGTTTTTCACGTTCCATGGCTTGGATGAATTCTTCTCTAATTCTGGAAGTGCAGATGCCCAAACTTTGCTTGGGTTCCATAATTTCTAGACTGCAGTGTTGATCTGGGCTTCATTTACACACAAACAATTCTGGATGCCTTGGGCTGACTTGGCACCTGTGGACCGACTGTACATCACTGGTTGAGTGTAGGATCAGTTGATCTGCTCCTGGCAGGGTCATTTTTACAGGCTTACTTAGTACTGCAATACTAGGTTTTTATGAGAGGAGGAGATGATGTATCACAGGGGCCAAGAAAAGATGCTGTGTCTGAGTGGGTGAGATCCAGGGTAGTGTCTGAAGAATTTCTTTGTCTTCACTGGGACTGGCTGATTCATTCCCTTCCCACCCCCCTGTTAATTCCTGTTCATATATCAGTTCACCGTAAAGCTGCTTTTTTATTCCCATGTGGTACTGTGTTCCCTCCCCCTTCCATCAACAGGGAGTGGGAGAGACCACCTACCTCTTTCCCAACAGACAAAAATGGTGCATCCTGACAGACTGGGACAGATTCTGATCACAGTTGCTGTCTATAAATCCTGTGGAACTTGGTTGTTTGGTGTATTTGTTGGCTTTAAACTGAGAGGAATGTGTGCAGAATCTGGTCTGGAGAGCCTGTATTTTGAAGGAAGCATCCCCTCCTACTCACCCAACAAATTCACACACACACGGTGTAGCATCAATATTAGCTCTTGTAGCAAATGGAAAATGTGGCAGTGGCCCGAAAGGAACAGAAAATGTTCTCAAACAGGGCTTAAAAAAGTAAATAAACATCATATAACCAACAAAATCAATACAGTTCCATATTAGCTATTACAGATATCTCTGTCTTTGTCTCCATCATACTGTGCACATTTCAGTGCTGTGGAAAATGTATAACCCAGGGGACCTAATTTCAGAACTTGGAGATGGTATATTAAATGCAGGGTCTGGGATAGAAGGCCTGACAGAGATTGATGTTAAATAACAGAGGAGGTTTTCCCTTTCCATCCCCAAAAGAGCATTAACTGAACCAAAGAAGTGTAAATATATAACCAAAACGGATATATATTCATGGGTGTTACAACGTTATTAGAAACAACTCCTCAAAATCTCATTTTTCCTGAGTCATCTCCATTGACTTAAAAAATGACTTTGCAAGAATAAGTGTTAGGTTCAGAACATCCAAGAGGGGACAGCCTTTCCACTTCCTGCATTCTAAAAGCTTTATATTCCTCAGCTGCTCTTCTGCTTGGAGGGAATCCTAGACGGAGGAATGTCCTTATGCTTTCCAGTCTATGCCTCATGGCCTTCTTCCTTTACTCTTCATGTCTTCCAACTCAATCAGTAATACTCAGGCTATTCTTTCAGGCTTCTCTATTGAATTTGTTCAAGCCAAGCTGCTCTTGGCTGCTGAAGGCATTCCCTCTTCTCCTCTTCCTTTGAGAACTTGATGTCCCAATAGGGACATCCAGGAAGCAAGAGTCGGGACTGTGGAGTAAGCAGGTGGTTGATGATCTTCCTAACCAGAAGACCGTGTCATCAACTATCTCAGTGGAAGTTGTGTGAGATTTAAAAGGAGGAAATGCTCCTGTGACCCAGAGCCATTCTTTGATTGCTTGCCTAATACACATAATATTGGGGGAACATGCTGTGTCTTTTGAATGGTGACTTTTGCTTCCATTCACAGTGCAGAGCTCTTTGCCAAGGAGAGGCTGGCAAGTTTTCCTGCACAGCACATTGGTAGAGATTTTGAAGAAGAAGAAGAAGCTGGAAACATCTATTAGGACAAAATGGACCATTGCTTGGAATCCTTCATTCAGGTGATTTTCTGAAACAGAAATGTCTGATTTTGGTGGTCTTCAGTCTCCTGGTGTTTTAGTTCTGTATATCAGAAAAGGTGTGCACACTCACTGAGGCTGCTGGAGAGCCACAGGAGCTGTGCTTCACTGTGTTTTCTTTTCTGTTAGAATGATAGTATTACCTGAAATGTAGATTGATAGATAGACAGACAGATAATTTATTTTCTTTTGTCTGTAACCTTTTAATGTGACACACTCCAACTCTTTTACAAGTGTCCGTAGGCCCTCTGGGAGGTCCACAGCCTTTCATCTTAAAGGAGAGACAGAAGGCTTTTGTCTCTGCTCTGGCTTCTCCTTCACCTCCCAACTGCAGTGCTTGATGTCGATCTTGCTGCTCAGAGTGCCTGCAGCGTGCGCGAGACCTGGGGGCTTGGGTTTCTTGTCTCTTTAATGGCATTCTGTGGGCTTGTGTTCAGAGAGAGACAGAAAGATCAATGGCTGTGCAAGTGCACTGCACTTGATTTTGCTTACACCAATATGAATCGATTGACTTCACTGAGTTATGAGGGATTTACAGCTGGGGGAGAACAGATTCTGACCTAATGGCTCCAAAAGAGGCTTTTCTTGGATGAGCAATGTAATTAGAGCACTGGAACAGACAGATTTCATGACTCATCTGTGGGTCTGCAGTCTTTGCTTCTAGTAGGGTGTTCACTAATGTCACCACACTTTCATTTCACCCGTGGGCTGATCTAATGACGGACCAACCTTTGCTTGAACAGAGATCCCTATTCAGCTGCAAAGCATCCTCCAATCTTCATGTCACTGTACAAACTTTATTTACTGCAGAGCACCCTAGGAAGGGACCAGCAAGCTCAGGGCCAGACACTTGGGTAGCGGAAAATTTCTACTTTCTTCCTTTGTTGCTGCAAAGCAGAGGGTTAAAAAATAGAAGTGAGACAGGGAGAACGGGTTGATAACTGCGTCCACTTACTAATCCCAAACATGTGTCTTAGCAAGGGGCAAAATCGTGGAGCACATGTGCCAACATCAACCTGCGGTGTATATCCAGCTAGAAAGCAGTACATGCATTTTGAGATCAGTAAAGCTCCTTTTCAGAGCTGGTTGGAGGTCTGAGGATGAAATATTTTTTGTCAGAAGATACCAATTCATTGAGACCATAAGGCATCACTTTGGGAAACTTTGTGGACAATGTTCCCCAAGTTTGGGGAAGAGGAGGTGATGGTCAATGCCAGAGGGACTGAGCCTCTGTTTGGAATGACAGGAGGTGAGCATAGTCACAAGGCTCAGGCTTGTCTCCTCCAGGCGTCTGGAGGCTATGCTGGGCACAAAGGTCTGATGGAGAGGTGGCAGCACTCAGGAGGTGAAGATGGTGCAGCTTTGGCTGCTGGTTCTCCTTTGGTCACAGTGCAACAGGAATTGGAGTCAGGGGCCAGCTGTTGCAGTGTGGCTGGTGGCCATGACCATGACAATAGCAGTAGCAGGGTTGTGTCAGGGCTGAGTAGGCAGAAGCCCCTACCCTGCTGCATACATAGTCCCACCTCTTTCTCACCCATCTCTCATTTCAGCTGTGAGCTTGAGCTGTGAGACCTCTTCAGTACCAGGGCTGTTGCGGTGTCAGGCAGCAGTGGCCTTGCTTTGGTCCACCAAAGCAACAAGGAGCCAGGAGTTTCAGGAAAGGGTGGGGAGCCAGTGATGCAGTGGACTTGAGTTCAGTGTGAGGTGGGAGAGGTGAGGCAGAGACACCACATCTGGCATCATTGAGAGTTCCTCCAAAAAGATTGGGGGCCACTGATATGAGGAACCCAATAGAGATGCCTATCTTACATGAAGCCCTATCCTTTGTGCCTGTCTGCTTTCTTCTGAAGCCTTTAAGGTGCCAGTGTGCATCTGCTCCAAAATCACAACCTACTGCAGCTATACCTCTGCTAGATTTAGCCTTCCTAAGTGGGTTGCTGCTAGTGTGGTGCTTGGCACAGATTGTAAAACCCACCTGGGAAGAAGGTGAATTGCTATGTGCTGAATTGTGTGCCTCACCACTTGGCAGTGCCAATAGCGCAGCTCTATCTGCGGTTGGATTTGATGTTGGTTTTCTTCTGATCTGCCACTCACTGAAACTTAGAGCCAGTCATGATGATTGGTCCTGTCCTTGGATTTGAGCCCTGATGCACCGGGCTCTGTACCAGCATGAAATTCAGGGTAATTTCAAAAAAGTGTCTAGAAGACCACAGAACTAAAGCTCCATTTTCAAAAGTAGCTTTTGCACTAAGGAAGTTAGTTTCTAAGCCAAGTAAGCCTGTACCTGCCAAATACTGGTTTAGAAAACAGGTTGGTTGGGGTGTGAAGTCATTGAAGAACATGTGAAAAATATGCCTTTCAGGACAGTCTGTAAAAAAGGGGTACAGGTGCCTGGTAACTCTGAGTCCTCTGGGAATCCACCTCTTCAGATACCTGTCACGCAAACTTCCCTTGGAAGATTTTCCTCTGCTGTTACTCCTGAGGGAGTAAGTCACCACGTGAAGTATTAATGAAAGCTGCAGTAGGTGCTCATCTGCTTGTACATAGAAGCTAAAGCTGCTCTTTCTGCATACTGAGTCTCGAGGTACCGACTCCTGTTGATATTCACAGGAGCTTGATGAATACCTGTAAAAAACAGGAGTAAGTCATTTCTGTTGCTTTGAAACAAGACACAAATTACACAAGTAATAGGATGGAAGGAGAAGAAATAATGAAAATAATACCAGTTGTGTTCTGCTAATTGCTGTCAGTTGCCACCATCACTTACTAGCTGAAGAATTTATCCCAAGAAAGATACTGGCCTTGTGAGTTAGTTCAAGGACATCTTTTGTGTCCAAGATGCTGGGAGGAACAATGCCTGGAGACATTTTTTGAATGAGCCAAAAAATGCTAGTCACAGCTGGCACAAATGGCGTTGCAGATGGGGAAGTGGGTGAGGAGAAATGGGAGCTGGGAAAGATGTAGCAGGGCTGTGTGGTCATGAAAAGCTTGAAGATGTGGGAAAAGGAGAAGTCAATAGAGAGGGAAGGGCAAAGTTCTTGAAGTATTGTGCTGCTCAGAATAGAAGTGTTGACCTTGGTTTCCTTTGATGTTTTTTTCAAGATCGGTGAGGATATCCCACCTGAATGGGATCGCTTGCAGGTATAGAGCATCGCAGCTTATGTGAGTGTGGTTTAGAACTGATACGTCTTGATTGACCTACACTGGGATGCTGCTTCTAACTGGACTTGGCTGAGGGCTTTCTCTATGCCTTGCATGGTTGTGGGGATCTGGATGTGGGATTCACTGTCCTTTCTGAAAGAGCTACATAATTTATTTTTTAAGCCTCCAGAGATAAGCATTACCGTGTGTTCCCAGGCTATTTGCACTGCACAGCTACCTTAAATGTGGTCTAATGCAACATACGAGTTTCACACAGCTCACAAAGCTCCAATGTAGGCAGGGTTGAAGCATCCCAGTGCAGTGTTGCCTGAACCTATAGGTTTTGTGTCCTCTCTGCACTAGGTTTAGCATCCTAGCATCAGCCTCATTAGTAGCACAGCTCTAATGGTGACCAATGCTTTTCAGCAAACATTGGGGTTAAAAGACTGGTGGGAGAGCTGTAAAACTCTCCCCACTCTTCTGACCTGTGGAGGTATTTGGCTGTGGGAACAGTCGTACCTCAGCAGGATTAGACAATGTCCAAGTAGAAAAGCTAGACCTATAGTATCGAAGCCAGGTCGTCGATCAATAATCTGCAATCCTCGTTTTCCAAGCCCAGATACTTCTTAATAACTTCAGCTGGATTGTGGACACCTTCCAGCTTTGGGTGTCTTGAAACAGACCTCTAAGGAGGGAAGCCTCTATCGCAAATGTGCGGCAGGTATGCTGATGCTTCTGTTTCCAGTCTGGGGGCAGGGCCACATAAGCCTTCCTGGAACTGTTCTCTAGGTTAAACCATGCTCGGGGAGTACTAAATATTGTCATTATTACTTGTGTGACTGCATAGAGCAAAATTACCTCGGGGAAGAAGGAACCGGCCAAAACCACTCTCCTGGCTGCGTTGCCCCGAAGAAGAATTTTGATTGTGAGCAGCGCAACTCCAAGCTGCCGTGATGCTCAGCTGCCGTCATTGTAATGCTGAGGCAGACGTGCCGCTTCCTCTCCGGATTGAGTATTTTGAGCACGTTTCAGTAGTGCTCAGAGTTAAGATTTTTTTTCTCTTCCTCTACAGTGCCAGTCATTGCCTTTTCTTCATTTTAGTGATTAATTGCTCTAAATACTCCTGCTCCTGGACTGCAGGAGTACAATTTCTGAGCTGTATTTCATTTGAACTTGCTATGCAAGTACAAGCGAACTTGGGGGAGTGCACACACCCACGTATTGCTAGGTAGAGATGGTTGCCAAAAGGACACCAAGTAAAAGAACAGTTAGTTCTTAAACAAGGGTATAATCTAATAAGCCAAAAAAGAGAAAATTACATACTGGAATCTTCAGTGCCTTCCCCCTCCCCCCAGTTTCAAAATTTACAGCTAGTACAACCCCTGACTAGAGCAGTGATTTAAATATATATAGGCATCTGTGCTTCTAAGAAAAGGAAGTGTGTCTGTTTGGGGAGCTGTGTGGAATGAGTTGGTGGATCTCAGTCCAACTTCTGGCAGCCAGGTTTTCACATCACTCAAAGCCACCCCCTCGCCCAGCCCCCTTCCAGGGCTCGTGCCAAGCTCTTCATCTCGTCCTTGTATGATGCCACCTGCCTTAGCGCCTTCTGTAGAGATGGAGAGTTTCTCATTTTCGGTTGTGGTCCTACTGGGCTGGCGCTGAGATGTGCTGGGGGCCTGTCAGCCCTGCATGTGGAGGGTAGGGTTGGCTGTCTTCTTGCTCTCTTCCCCCATGGGGCCGATCCTTTGCACATCGCTCCCTGCGATCCCCATGTGTGACACTTTCAGCTATCCCCATGACTGGTTTTGCCTGGCACCAGGCGTCATCTTTTCAGCGCACTGAAAAGAGGCCAACTAGAAGGCACGGTGCTCTCTTGTGATGGGACCGTGGCACGTCCCCCTTCATAGAGTGGACATGCTGACATGCACCTCTCCTGGGTCCAGTCTACCAGATATATCAGGAGCACAGATATTGTCTAGGGTGTGGTAGGACAGCACTTCTCCTTTTCTATACCGTGGCTCTGTTTTGTTACAGGCAAAAAGCTTCAGGACTTGCAAAAAATTTAGCAGCTCAGAAATAGAAGGTCATTTTGTGCTACCTGGAGGTTACAATTTCCTCCCCAGCTCCTAGGTGGGAAATCCATGGCTTCCTGATCCCCTCCTTCATCTGTTCTTAGGATGTCCATTGCCAGGACACTCAATCTGGTCTTGTTTATGTGCTGCCTTCCAAACCTGACTGTGCGCGTTATTTCATACAAAGCTGTCACTATGCCTGGGTGTATTTAGCTGTTTAACGATCCTCCTGTGCCCCTTGAAAAGCACAACAGCCCTTTCTGATGAAGGCAGCACTCCGCAGGCTGAGTGCTTTTACCTTGACTCAAAACCTTAAAAGTAAATGTTAATTGCTTTAGTGGTGTTATTGTTGAAAAAGGCACGGGCAGGCGAGCTGGGAAAGATGAGTCCTGGTGCTGATAAGGGAGAGAGCAATCTATGCGAGTCTGTGAGAAGTCAGTAGCGCTCAGGGCAAATTCAAAAGTGGAATGGAAATATCTCAGTGATTTGCTTTCCTCGCTGCTTTTGTCTGGAGGTGGCAGGGCTGACTGGCATCTCAGGGCTGCGTTCGCTTCTGCGCTGCTTTGTCACAGGCTCTGAGAGGCTCCTTCGGTGTGCTGCCTGCGCTGCTTTTCTCTGTCGTGGCAAGTGGCCAGCTGCGATGGAAAGGCAAAGGGGAGAGGGAGAAGAGTCGCTTTAGGGAATGCATTAGTTACAGGAGTCATGAAGGGCATGGGAAAGGTGCGTGCTTGCTCTTTCCCTAGATGCAGAGGTGCTGCGGATGGAACAGCACAATCAAATTCAATATTCGTTCAAGCCTGGAGGATTGAATAGGTGAGGAAAAGGTGACGCAGCTCTCTGGGAGCCCAGGTCCAGAACCAGGGCACGCAACCCCAGAAACGCAAGGATGACCTGGCAAGTTCCCTTTCCCAGCTCCCATCTGCCATAAAGCCAAATCAACATGGCCTTGTAGTTGCTGGTGGTTGGAAACTGGAAATTTAGACGATGTGTCTTCATGTCTTTGGCTTGCTCTCCTTGGTGCTGAGGTGACCTAACCTATACTGATGCCTCTGCTGTTTTGTTTTTTTCCCTTTAATTTTTGAGCTCTTCCAGTTACAACATTTGCAGTTTTGTGTGTATGCAGAAACACCCCTCTCTTATAATCTCAACACCTAACACATATTTAGGCATCCTTGGGATCATAAATAAACTTGAAGCAAGAGAAGGTGGGGAATGAGCACTTTTTACCCGTGATGTTAAAAATGAGCCATTCTATAGGAAAGGGTCCAGCAAGAGAGAGTACAAGGGAGGGAGCATGTGATGCTGTAGCATGGTGATCAGACAAGGAGGAAGTCTTTGGATCTGTTTTTTGTCTGCACTGATTCTGGATTTTTTATTTCATTAAATACTTTAACAGTCATAACAACCACATCTCCCAAGGCCCTGAGACAAGGTTTGAATTTTACTCTGTGAACTGGACACATAAATCATAGGCATTGCTATACCCCAATTCTGGGTGCTCAAGTATCTTACTGCTTCTAGCCTTTAATCTGACTGTGCCTCAGTTTCCTACAAATGAAATAGCTATGGCAGTGCCTCCATCTTCCCCTACCTGTGCAGTCTACACTGAGAAAGAATCCTTCCCTTGTCTCTTACTATGTCTGTGCAGTACATAATATGTAGGTGCATGGCTGAGTTTTTAAAAGCCCAGTTCAAATCAAGTGAACTAATGTGCTATTTCAATTTCTGTATGCACCTGTTATCATTCGCCAAACTCCTAGATTATTTTTTTTTCTTTTACGAATTCATGCTCATTCTCTCCAAAGAGGTTTTAATGGCCAGAGAGAATTAAAGTAGACAGCCTGTAAAAATCCTGACACTTAAGAAAAAGCAGCAACTTAAATTATCACCTCAAGTTATCGTTGTACTGTATTACCGCTTACCCTACAAAGTGCTGTGAGTTGTGAGGAAGCAGCTGATTTGTAGTAGCGGAGCTGATAGGTGTCAGGTGGAATCAGAAATGCCCCATTCCATGCTATGTTGTAAGGGTGGTCTTCTGCATAAGAGCATGACGGAAGCTCTCCTATGTCAGGGAAATGCCTACTATCTTATGCAGCCATGAACTAGTTATAAATGGCATTTATTTAACAGTATCTCCAACTCATACTACAGTATGCTCACAAAGATAGCCTATAGTCAGTTAATCTTAGTGCTGGCTGGCGGGTCAAGAATAAAACAGCACAAAAAGCATCCTACTAGACAAATGAGAAAGGAAAGAATCTGTAGTTTGCAGAGTCAGAAATAAATTGGTCTCGGCCAATCTTGGAAAAAAAGGTAGCCTTATGCTCTGCAGACTTCCAGGCAGCAAAATCATTGTTTTTTTCCTGCTCTATCGTTCTCTGACAGACTCACTCCCTTTTCATTAATCTTTTTTTCTTACCATATCTCAAGCTATCCCCACCCCGCATTTACTCTCTCTGTTATCCGTAGCCCATGTTATGTCTAGTTCATGCAATTTCTACCCAGGATCTGATGGTGAAGGGTTATACAGCAGGCAGCTGTTTTCTGTCAGAACTGTTGCTGGTAGGTGAACAGTGATGGGTAAAATTAAAAAAAAAACAAAACAATTAATGCTTGTTTGAACTATTCAACAGCCTACAAAACTGAGTGCTAGCCTGAGACATTTTTAACATTCTCAGAAAGACCTGGGCTTCAGGCTTCACAGGCAACTGAGAGTATTTAATCCTAGCATAAGACAACGTTTTTCCTGCCCTGTGAAGTTTTATTTGTGAGTAAAAGGAGACCACGGCAGCGTGGTAAAAGCGGTGTGACAGAATGTGGCTGTTTGGGGTTAATGCCACAGTTATGGTGGTGTTTGCATGGGTTTCCACTTGGTTTTCAAATCGGTCTGTTTTTTTTCTGGGATGGTCCTTCTTTGCACTTGTCACTGCTCCAAAGAGAGAGCATTCAAGAGGTGGATGGAGTAGTCTGGTAGTAAAGATAGCGACTTGGGTGAGATTCATGTTATCGCTCTGGTAACGGCTCAGCAAGATCCATAGAGAAGAAGAGGTCCAAGGGAGAGAGAAGGAAATAGTGTTACTGGAAACTTGATGGTGGGATGCCAGGATTCAAGTCCTTTGTGAATGGAGCTGTGTCACTCTCTCTAATGACAGTGCTTTTCAGTCTAAAATTCCACCCTGCTCCTAAGAATAATGCTGTAAGCCAGAAGTGGCGTGTTCCCTAGCAGGGGGACAAGGGCTGAATTGACACTTTAAAAAAAAAATACAGGAAAATTACTGTACACTTAGTACCTGTCTTCATTGCTGCAAGGGAATCCACCTGGGTGTCCCATATGTCTCCCAGGAGAAGCAGCAGCCCTCTCCCATGCTGAAGTTGAGCACAATCCCAGTGCAATCAGTTCTGTTCCTAAAGTGAGTGGGGACTCCTTCACGTGTCCCTGCAAATGCAATGTGAACTTCAGAAGTGCACCCTGAGATCTGTATCCCTCGGTAAAATCTAAGCAGGCGGAGAGGAAGAGAGAAGAGTGAACGTCCTGTTTGGTTCAAGTGATGGGGACAGGTCTGTCCCCACAAATTCGCTTCAGGTATGTGTTGTAGGCAGGAGAGCGACTGCTCCCCACACTCCAGAAGAGCTGTTACTGCTGGGCAGCCCCAGAGGGTACTCTAAATATGCTTTGTATATGGCTGGTTGAAGAAGTTTGCTTTTTTGGCCACATGTGAGGCAGGTAACTGTGAAAGGAACCTCAGAAAACGGTAAGGTATTTTAAAAGCTGTGGGTGGAGTCACAGAGATGCTGGACACTGGGGAAGGCAGCTGGCAGGTGGGACCTGTTGGGCAGACGAGGGGTCCCTGAGAACATGCCCTGGGCTGTTGAAGTAAGAACTTTGTTATGAAAAACTTCAGGGAACCCAGTATTGTGCTTCAGCCAATTCGAAGGCATCTAATACATTTTCCAATATCCTGTGAGCAGGAATAATGTAACTGTAGTGCTTTTTCTTTTATCCCTGACATTCATCACAAAGACGAAAGCAATGATGTTGTGACTCAGCCAACCTGAACGAGCCTGACAGTTCGTCTCTCTGATGGGTTGGGACTGGGTTATGATACGGAGTCATTTACTCTTAGTTGGCTTTCAAGCAGTAAGGACTTCAGAAATGTCCCTGGTGAGGTAGGGATGAGGGCACTTAGCAAAAGCCAGTTCTTATCTAACTGACAAAAAAAAAAAAAAGCTGTAAGAAGCTCCTTATTCCTGCTAGAAACGTAACATTGACACAAAGAAGACGGAGTTGGAAAAATGCCTCATTCCAAAGTGTGTCTATCCATGCTAAAGTGCTTCTATAAAAGGCATCTTGGGACTCCATGTTTATTCCCCCTCAATGACTTCTAGACTGGATTTGCTTGATTTTCAAGTCAACAGTGTTTCTTTTTTTTTTTTTTTCCTACTGCCAACCACATAAACTCAGCTGGGTTCTGGAAATCAAACAGTGCTTTCTTCCTCACGACCGTCGCCTCCAGTAATACCCTGCAATCAGCACATGGGAAACAGCTTTATTGGCGATACGTGAGCCAGTTTAGATACCAGTTCATTCTCCACCACAGTGACCCTATCAGTAAAAACAGGTCCCTCTAAACAAAATCGGAAGACCTGATCTGGGGACATGCCACCTTGAGAAAGAAGGGACTGCTCTTTACTTCGACATGGTGGTAACCATGGACTTCGACCTTTTTTTTCCCTAGTTCCCACACTCATTTTTAAAGTTCACAATGGTGAAAAGCTGATGCTTCTATGCCTGTTTTGTGGTGAAAAAGAAAAAAAACTTGTATGTATATATTTTCCTCTTTCTGGAGCATCATTCGCCACTGGTACATTACAGAATCTGTAGGTTGGGATATGCGGTGTCCTGAAGATAGCAGCTCGGAGAGTGATTCCCAAAGGGGAACATGCAAAGGTGGCATTAGATTTCCATTTGTATCTTTGGGATTTTGGGTGGATGTCTGGGCCAGTTTTGGTCTTCAACAGTGTTATGGGAAGGGGAAGAAGGAAAATGATTTCTGTGAGTTGTTTCTGACGCAGCTCTAAATCCATTTTGCGCTTGTGAGGGCTCTTGCTCCTGATCTCACTCCCAGTTTTGGTTCAAGTGAGCTCCTTACGCAGAGCCACAGAATGGCTTAGATTGGAAGGGACCCCTGCTGGTCATCAGTCCAAGCCTCTCTTCAAAGCAGACCCAGTCCTGAGTTAGGTCGGAGCGATGTCCAGATGTGTTTTGGCAGATTTTTAACCACCTGGAGATTGCACAGCTTCTCTGCCGCTGCTCTGGCGTTTGTTATCCTAATTGACTCTTATCCTAATACTGAACTTGAGTTTCTCTCTCTGCAATTGGTGACCATTGCCTCCCATTTTGTGGTGCTCCTCTGGCTATATGGTTCTCTCTTCTCTTCTCCTGCCACTGACGCTCTTACTAATGCCACCCGGTGTGGTTGGCCCTTATTGCTGGAAGGGCACACTGCTGACTCCCCTTCAACTTCTTGTCCAACGGCACCCCCAGATGTTTTTCCTCAAAGCTGCTCCCTCACCAGTCCTGGTGATTTTCAGGCCCCTTATGACTGTTTCCAGCACTTGCACTTCCAGAGGATCACAGGGGCAAGAGCAAGGGACCAGGAATCCATCTAGGTGAATATTAGAAAAAAAGAATGGAAAACCTTCGGCGAGGGATCTGTCACCGAGGAGCAGAGCAGAGCTGCTTCCTTTTGTAGCTGGAGTGATGTTTTTTTCCTCCCTTAGTGTAGAGCTGCTAAAAAATTGCACAGTATCAGTTGTAAGAGCAGCGTTACAATTTGCAAACATGCTATGTTAAGCAGTTAGTGTGAGGCTGTGCGCCGGAGCCTGCAGGTTCCTCCACTGATTTCAGCTGAATCCTGGTAGATGTCAGATGGTTCTGAGAGGCTACATCCACATTAAATAAAATCTTTGCTTTTTCTGGGAAAGATTGCTTTTCTCGATGGTCTGTTCCCCTGATGTACAGGCCCTGCGTTTGCAACAAGCTGCTAATTTTTAGCCTGCATTTTGTGTTTCATAAATTCCTTCAATTCTTGCTGCTTTTTGTGCCTCAAGTAAAGTGTTCACATCCTTCCAGTATTTCCAGGCTGTTAGAAAGTCATCACCATAGGTTATATTTAGTCAAACTATATATTTATTTGACTGTTTTACTATCCCCTTGTTAGTTCTTTCCAACATTGAAATAATTTCTCATGCCTTTCTTTGGATTTCCTTATCTTGTACAATTAGCTTTCCTCCCTTTCTGGGCCAAGGAGTACTGTGGAGAAGCCGTCACAGGAGAGCTTTCCTCCTCTCGTTTTTTTCACCACAGCAGTCACGTCAATTATATTTCATCAGTGATTTTAGTTTTTAATTTTGCCTTCCCTGATGTGTGAATGCAAGAGTGGTGCGACTACGTCAGCAAGTACCGCATTGAACTGGGGACTTCTGGAACTGAGCTCCACATCTATAGCTTAGGCTGAAATGGAGGTGCAACACGCTGGACCTCAGAAACATGGCTTTTCCCAAGCTCAGCTTAGCTAATAACATCAAGGACCACCACAGCTACAAGCCCAAAGTCAGACAGGCAAGGGGGATGGGGACAGAATGGTCACAGATTCTTTTCCACCATGGAATAAGGGGATGCTTAATGAATATTCCCTATAGACTTTTCTAAGCAAGAAGTGTTCAAGGAGCTGTGTTTCACTGAAGGATACGAACAGCGTGCTCTGGTCCTCAGTGATAATACTGATGGAGATAGCTGGGATGGGCGCCGAGTGGCCACGGTAGAAGATGTTGAGATTAATTATTTCAGAAGTTGTTTAAAATGACTGAGGCTCTCAGAGGTCCCACAGGAGCTGGTGGAAAAATGTACTGCCAACTTCAGCCCCGCTGCTGGTACTCATGGCAGTGCCTGCGACGCCTTGGCCGGGGATCAGGCCCCCGTGTCGCTGATCCGCTACACAGGAACAACTGGTAGCACCCCAAAGAGATGCTGTTGTTGAGAGCAATGTTGCAGGACCTGATATGGGTTTGCTCTGCCCCTGTCTTTCTATTTAATTCCAAGCTTTCTGCCGAGATGCTGTGAAATAGATACCTGCGTTTCCAAACTGAATTTCCAGGGGAAGAAGATGCGCTTATTTCTCAGACGAGAGACAAAGGGGAGAGAAGGCTGTTTCTTCGAACCCCCCTCCAATTTCACAGCAGAGAAAGGCAGAAGGAGACAGCCCGGTGGGGGGGCCAACCGCGGTTCCCGAGCTCCCCCCAGAGGCACGCCGGCGCCCCGCTCCCCGCCAGCCTCGGCAGGCTTTCAAAGCCTCCTTTTCTTATTTTTTTTCCCTCTTTCCCTTTTATTTCTTTCCCAAAGAAAGCCGTGGGTAAGTAAAGCATTTCTGATCTGCAGCATAAACGTGCCCCCCCTTCCCCCATTTCCCTTCCCTGCGGGTCGATTTTGTTTGTAGAATAAGGTGTCCACC